>NC_083609.1:26494645-27744645 GCF_029168945.1 Cannabis sativa | reverse complement strand
GTATCAGTTTGTTGAAAAACCTTGGAAATTATTTAGGATTGTAAGTTTTAGTATTTTCACTTGTCATTCCTACTTGCTATATGCTTATAATTTCTGAATTGTGTATGAATTTATATTGAACCATGTTATTTTCTGTTATTAAGTTGTAGTTTAATTTCGAATCTTCATTGTTGGTCTAACTTGGCTTGTTTATCTAATGAGATAAATCCACTAGTGGATTTTCACCATTAGACATACATAATAGTGTTAGATCTCGAAAGATAAATATTGTATATGCGACATCTAAGCCGTTCATCAATTGATGACACCTTAGACTAGTATTTTTACGATATGAAACAAGAAGATTGTATAAATAAGATTACTTTGACTTTCGCTAATCGAAGCATCGTTGGATTCTTATTTTAAACGAAATTATCCTAATTCCTCTTAGCTTATTCATTTCGAATTAGCTTTAAAAACATATCATTGGACGAATGGTCTATAAATCATTTCTTGTCATTTTATATGACGCATATGATTATAATCCCGAAATTCTATTCCCAATTGATATAAATCCTCAATCTTAGAAATTTCCTACTTGTATGGGCAAATCTACTTAGAGTTTGTATTAGTAGTGCTGGTCCAAGATAGAATTACTCATTATATTTGGTATAAATTTAAGTCTTTGACTTTAATTTTAGATTCCAAATAGAAATTTTCTTAAATTTCTAATTCCAGAATACAATACAGTTACACTTTCTCAAGTGTTTAATATCCATCTTTTATTAATGGATTAAAACTGTATGGAATGTGAGTTAGGTATTCTGTGACCAGGATCCACTTGAAGTATTCTAAGAACTCTTTGATGTAACTAAACCTATGTCATCATAGACACTACCACTTTCTTTTAATCTATGGCATTTGTATCTTGTTCATAGTGGATTTGACAAGATCAATCTCTGCAAATAGTTAATATGCCTATATCCACTGAAAGTAGTTCATCTCATTCGCAGATGGATGTACATTCAGGGGTGGATATGAGTTTTTCGTTGTATTCTTAAAACGATAACTCTAGATTATACCTTTTAGCAAAGAAATTTGAAATGTTTGAAAAATTTTATTAATTTCTAGCAATGGTTAAAACCATTAAGGTAAGTGGTTAAAGATCTTGCGAACTGATAGGGGTGGAGAAATAGTTAGTAGATATGCAGTTCAAAGATCATTAATTTGATTTTTGAATTATATCCAAACTTACCTCCCCAGAAATTTCGAGTTGCATGTTGATGATAAGTTACTAGTCGTTGCCTAATTCCTTCTATGGTAATACAATTTCAGAATGATGTAATGGTTGTATACTTAATGTAAATCATTACTAGATTCATGGATGACCTAATCAAAATCTTAAGAAAAGCTAGAACTGTTAACCATGGTTTGTTAGCTATTCTAAATGATTAGGGGTGGACCATCCCATTGTCAATAGATAAGAAAGTGTTTGTTCAAACAAATACTACTTTTCTAAGAAAATGACTAAGTCTGAAAAACAAGTAGCAAATAAAGGAGATATTTAATTCTTGATTCCAAAAGTGTTCTATCATCTTATATGACATATGATGATCCCATTGCCTCTGTTGTCTTGTCACAACCAAAGAGGTTAATACCATTTAGTTTTCTTCGACATAATTCGCGGTACCTTGTCGTAGTGGGAGAGTTTCTAGGAACTCACCTTCTTATGAACTCGGGAGACACTAGTGATTAAACTCTATTGTGAGTTTAAACAAGTAATGGATTGTCAAGATAAGAAACTAAGAAGAAAGCCTATAGAACTATGTTTTAATCCATTCACATGGAATAACCTAAAGTTTTCTATTACAAGGACATAAAAGGAAATTTTCGTTTATAAGTCTATTCAATGGACTTAACAAAACTTCCTGTTCCTAGTATTACAGGTTTGAGTTTATCTAAACCTATGGCTTGTGGTATACCTGGTAATTACTTACTCTAATGCAAGCAACTTACTTTAGTAAAATGCTGAAGCATTTTCTTTCTAATGGCAATCTATAGAAGCTTCACAACTTCTTAGTTATAGATTTTATTTATCTAAGGAAAAGTCTTAACTATTCCAGAAAAGATAAAGCCATGAAAGAATTTCTTATATCAACAGTGAGAGGTCTTAGATATGCTTTTGTATGCCTTAGACCAGACATCTGCTGTTGAGTGGGAGTAATGAGTAGGTATCAGATTAATCCAGGAGAAGAACATTGGAAGACAATCAAGTAAATTTTAAGATTAAGAAGAGGAACTATATGTTAGTCTATAAGGGTGTGTTTAAAACTCTTAGACTACACCATATCAGATTTCGAAATTTGCCTATGTGCTAGTAAATATTTCTGATAAGATGGTGGTTACTCTGGGGGTGGAATAGTGATTTTGGAGAAGTGTAAAAACCTATCTGAAGTCTCTAGGTCTACCAGAGAGAGACTGAATGTTAAAGCTGCAGGAAAGGTACTTATTCAGTCTAAGGAAAGTTCTATACATCTTTGGCACCATTCCAAATTGCCTTAAACTACTAGTGTTAATTTCCTGATTAACCAAAAGTAGTTGCCAAAGATATAGAATCCAAAAGATCCCAAGAGAGTAAACATATAGAGAGGAATTTCACATTATCAATGATTTTGTGATTAAGGAAGAGTAATGGTGGAGAAAAGGTTGTGGTTAATTCAACCTTTCAGATCCTATTACAAGCAGTTTACTACTACTACACTTGATTTGTATATCAAGGTGTTGAGATTATTTGAAACGCATTTTTTGTTTTATATTAGTGCAAGTGGGAGTTTGTTGGGTTTTATGCCCTAAATAAAACTCATTTCAATATAATCAGATTTACTTATTAATATAGATCGTAAATAACATTTAATGTTGCATGGTTCACATGATTTATTTCATGATTATATGTACATAATGTATAAATTCATCTCGAAATCCTTTTCACATACTTGATCTCGTTTTATTGTGCGTCAACACATTGGAAAGTAAACATGACTATGTGAATAAAGTTTCCTAGATTTATCAGACACAGGGTTTTATTGATATGATAATCTACAACAAGAGTTTACTTGTATTTGGAGAAATACTATGTTCTTTCCCAACATTGGTTAAAGTAAAGCTCAGGTTGGATGCATGGAGTATGCATCGGAAGGGACCGATATTGAACTTTGACTTAGATTTAATTAAACTTACCGTAAAATCTATTCAAGTCAATATCGCCTAGTTGATCCTAGATCAAATGATCTTAATCCAGATATGATTAGGCTCAATCTTGAAAGGCTATTCGTGTTCTTTGATTTGTTAGTTAAGCCTACTTTTAGGTCAGGGTGATACGTACATTTTGGGAACACGGTAGTGCAATTGAGTGGGAGCGCTATCATAAACATGGAATCTATAGCTTCTATCTGGCGAATAGTAAGCAAAGGATGATCTCCTTCGAGCTTGACCAAACGAATATAAATGGTGGAGTACTCATTTCACATAAGTTGAAATATCATTTATACGGGGTCAAGTGTTTTAAGGAATAAATACATTGTAGGGTGTAACGGTAATTTAATCCCTTTACAGTGTAGATCATTCATATAGAGGATCATTGATCACATTAGGATTATAACAATGGATAACTAATGATGTGTCTATATGGTGGAACATATAGAGCATTCTATATAACTGAGAGTGCAATTCTAAGTTCTATGCGTGGATTCAACGAAGAATTAATAAGTTAGTGAATTTTAGTGCTAAATTCTTGATCTACTTATTGGAAGCTCGGTTATATAGACCCATGGTCCCCCCACTAGTTGAGATAATATTGCTTGTAAGACTCATGTAATTGGTTTTGATTAATCAATTATAATTCACGAATTAGACTATGTCTATTTGTGAAATTTTCACTAAGTAAGGGCAAAATTGTAAAGAAAGAGTTTATAGGGGCATATTTGTTAATTATGATACTTTGTATGGTTCAATTAATAAATATGATAAATGACAATATTATTTAATAATTATTTATAGTTATTAAATAGTTAGAATTGGCATTTAAATGATTGAATTAGGAAATTGGCATTTTTGAGAAAATCAGATACAAAAGTGGTAAAATTGCAAAATTGTAAAAATCAAGGCCCAGTCCACCTAGCCTAGGGCCGGCCACTTGTGTTATCTTTTTTAAATGATTTTTTCATTATTTTAATGCCATATAATTCAAATCAAGCCCTAGAGGAATGCTATAAATAGATAGTGAAGGCTTCAGGAAAATAACACTTTCTGAATCAGAAAAACCTGAGCCTCCACTCTCTTCTCTAGCCGCCACTCTCTCTCTCTTTTCTTCCTCAATATTTCGAATCTCTCTTAGTGATTAGAGTAGTGCCCACACACATCAAGCAATACCTCAATCATAGTGAGGAAGATTGTGAAGAAAGATCAACAGCAAAGGAGATTCAGCATCAAGGATTCAGAGAAGAAGATCCAGGTTCAGATCTTGATAATACTCTGCTACAGAAAGGAATCAAGGGTTAGAGATCTGAACGGAAGGAGTCATTATAATTCCGCTGCACCCAATGTAAGGTTTCTTAAACTTTATATGTGTTTATTTTATCGTTTTAGAAAGTTCATATTTAGGATGTTTATAAACATACTTGTGAGTAGATCTAAGATCCTGGTAAAATAAATTCCAACAATACTTACATCATCGTGAAGCCACTCCGACCTAAGAAATAAAACTGTGAAGAACTTCACATCGCCAACACCGGTGTGCACATTCCTAGGTCGAGCATTGGGAATGTCTCCAATCAACCACCTCTTGAACGTACGAAACAATCTACGGTCTGCTGGTCTCTCCAGGTCTACGTTCTCCGGAAGAACTCGCCTCTTTTTCTTTTCCGCAGTGTAGTCGTTCAAGTACTTTGGCGGCTTCCTCTTCCTCACAAATGGCACATTTTCTGGGGGTCCAGGTAGAAGTAGGACTTCGTCCTGTGATTGTGTATCCCCAATGGCCGTGATAATTGCTTCCAATGGAGTTGACGGTGCCTCGTTATCATCTGCTTCCCAATCTTCTGGGAAGACATCTTCGTTATCACTCGCCGGTTCTTCCTCATTTTGCGGTGCAGGTGTGGGCTCTCCAGGTGTGGCCGCTCCTTTTACCATAGTCATCAACTCGTCCATCTTAGCCAGTAGAGTCTCCTTCAGATCTTTCTGACTATCTGTGAAGGACCGCCTCATGCTGAGATGGCTATTTACTAACCTCGTCTGTGCCAACATGACGGCTTCCTGTTGGGACTCAAGCTTCTCCAGCCAGGCCTCAATACTATCCAACCTCTTTACAAGGTCAGTGTCCACAGTTGTACTGGTTGGAGCGATGACCCGCCGGAAGTAGATGGCTCGTGTACTTCAGGTGCCGGTGGTGGTGGAACTAAATTTGCCTTTGTCACGGCCTCGTTGATGGTCTTCGCTTGAGTTTCAAACACGGACTCCTGTGTACCATCAACGTCTACCGTTTGTTCTACGTCCATCTCAAAGCAAAGAGGGGCTTTACCCTCATTAATACTCTTAAAGTATGCCTCTTCACTGGGCCGGGGAAACAAGCACTTCTTCACCACCAACTGAAACAAAAAAGGAACACAGAAGTCAAATATTATGATAATTGTAAACATGCAGCACAATGTCGCTACATGTCGCTAACATGTCGCGACATATGTCGCGATAAGCGATGTAGCAATTTCTTTTGCGATATCGCATAATGTCGCTAACACATCGCGAATAATGTCGCGAATGTTCATTTTCAATAAATTTAAATAAAATACTGAACAGTTAAGAAACATACCCGACTGTTGAATAACAGTGCAATGTCTCGTTGCCTTCACATCTTGTTTTAATTTGGCCCTCCGGTGTTTTCCGGCTCAACATTCTGGGGAACTTGGTCCCGTTGCAGTGGGCATACTTCTTCCCCAACTTCTCAATTGCTTCGTATGCCCAGTACTGAAAGGCAGGCACATAGCCACTAACAGTGTACTTTGCCTCCTGAGCAATCTTTTTCCCCTTCTTCTTGTCAACATTATCCTTGTAATGTTGCATATTCTTTCCTAATGTCTCCATCAGCTTACGGAAAGCGCGCTCGCCCCACGGATACTTAAAGAAGAATTCGAGATCGTTAACAAACTTCAACATCTCAGGCCAAACTTGGACATTGCCCTCCTTTGATACTAATACACCTTCAATGAAAGCGATCAGTCCAAGCTTGTAGGCATCATCTTTATCTTCGCACCTCTCAAGTTGGAGCATAAGGGAGTCCAACCGAACGGGGAACTCTTCCCTTCAAAATAAGTCCGAACTAGATGGTCGTTGGACTTGGCGTGTATTTCCTCGTCTGTAGGGGCACTACCCATAGGTAAGCCAGTAATGAGTCCAAACTCTATCCGTCCGAATCTCATGTCATTTCTCCCTACATGAAACCAAACCTCATCCTCCTTCTCTGTGTCCACTTTCATTTTTCTTAAGAGGAGGCTGTGGACCAACGCGCCGGAGAAAGTCAACTCTCCAGCTTCCCAAAAGTGTCCGAAAGGACTAGCCTTCTCATCGTCTCAACCAAATCCATCTCAGTAAACTTGGCCTTGATATATCTGAACCTATCTGTACCCCGATAGGTAAGACGTCCCGTGAAATGAGAGGAAATTGGAAGTTTAAGTTCAGGTGCCATCTGCGAAATTGTCAACAAATTTGTTAGAAGTATGTCGTTAAAGATGTCGCACTATGTCGCTAATTATCGTGAAACATAATACAGGTTACTGCTAATCATATCGCTAACTATGTCGCTATTATGTCGCTACCATATCGCTAACAACAAATAGGACGATAAAAACACATGAATCCTAGGTACGACTGTCATATATCGCTAACCAAATCGCAAACATGTCGCCAAACACATACAAGTCGATAAAATCATGAAACCTACACACTCAACACTATATATCGCGAAGTGGCTCGCTAATGTATCGCTAAAATGTCGATAAACAAACGGTTTCTTATAAATTTTGAACTTTCCCAAGACGATGTCGCGCTATGTCGTGAACATAGTCGCGACACGTCGCAAATTGTGCAAAAACCAGAACACAGATCGGCATCAATGAAATTCAAACGAAATCAAAAAATTTTCAAAATAAAGTAAATACATTTCTTTAAAATGAAGCACAAACAAATAAAAACTAATCAAAACAATAAAAAAGTTTAGACAAATACCTTTTTTATTGTTTCGGATCTGGGTTTTGTGTAGGGGTGTCGCGAGTTTGGGGTTTCACGATATCGTCTCCAATGGTCTGGTGCTCGTCTCTCTGTGTTTCACGATATGTTACGGGCTTCCACGATTCGGTCTTCAAAGTTTTCGCGATGTCGCGATGTCGTCTGGAGGTGGTGGTTTTGTTGGGGTCGGGTGGGGTTTCGTAGCAGGCTTGGTGGGTTGTCGTTGGTGGTCCGGTGACTTGAGGTGGTGGTCCGGTTAGGGGAGGGTGGGTGTCGTTTGGGTTGCGTGAGAACGAGAGACAGAGAGAGAGAGAAAAGAGAGAGTTAGAGAGAGAGTGGTAATTTGAAATGGGGAGGGTATTATTGGGATTAATCTTAATTGGAGGTTATTTTTTGAACTATTTTTTGGCTAGCATATTAAAACAACACATGCTATTTTTAAGCAAGTATTGTCAAATTTCCCTTTTTTATATTATTTTTTATTTTGTTTTAAAAAAATTGTAAAGTTTTATATTTTGTCCCAATAGAAAAAGGTTATTTGATTCCTTAATTACTTTACTTTTGAAAAAAATATGGCATAGTTTATAAAATGTGACATTTCTACATAAATACTATAAAATAAAAATAAAAAAAAAATTGTTTATTGTATTTGTCCAAATATTAGTATTTTTTTTTAGAAATTTTTACATGAAAAATCCATTTTACACAATTTATTACAAAATTACTCACACACGCCTATGACTACATTTTTACTTACAAAGTTGCCTTTATTACACAAATACCACTTAGTCGTCATTCCATGCATACACGTGTGCTTTCCCCATCCATCATCAATCAAATCCTACTCTCTTCCCTCTCTTTTTTCATTTTCTTTTCATTTCATTTTCGATTCTTCATTTCTGTTTTCTAAGTTCATTTGAATTCAAGTAACCTCCATTAACCACCCATAATTTATCACGTTTTTCCCTCTTCTTTTTGGTTCATCCACGAATTTTCAACTTCCTCTTAGCCCACGATTTAGCAACTGTTTTTCCCTCTCTGTTTCAGTTTTTTTCAATCTTATTTATAAGATGGCAATCACTCGTTCATCATCATCCCCTTCTCTAGTTCTCAAACAGAAATAAAAAATGGGCAAGAAATCGTTGGCCAACAAATCCAAGGGTAAACGCCCAATCATTGAAGATTATGATTCTGATTTTGAAGCTCCAATGCCCAAGCGTGGGAGACCCCATTCTTCGAAGAAAACGAAGCTCAACTTGGAGGAGCACACGGTTCCAGAAATTTCTGGGAAAAAAACTATTGCACATGCTGAAGATCGGACTCAGGTTGGTTTTTAGTTTTATTTTCGTTTCCCCCTTTCCTTCATTTATACTTTACCCAGATTTTGGCGTTTTTTATGTTCATTCTGCTTTGTGTAATTTTAGGGTTTCATTTGCGCATTTTGTTTCATGTTTTTAAATTTTTTAGTTATTTATTGTTAGTTTTGAACATTTCATTTGATTCTAGTCTGGGTGTTGTTCTTTAATTTGGTTTTGTTTTCTTTATTTTCAGTGTTTTTTTGTGCTTACAGGTTATGTGTTTTGTTTTCGTTTTTAGTGTTTTCAATCAATCGTCTGTAGTTTCTTATCAGTTTTTTAATAGTTTGTTAATGGTATGTTTTGATGTGTTTTCGATTTTCATTAGGTTTAGTTGTTTGCTGTTATATTTTAGGTTTCAAAACGATTTTCAAATCTTTGCTCTATATTTTTCTATAGTTGTATATGTTTTGTAGTTTGTTTGTTGTTTTTATATAGTTTTATTGTTCTTTTTATACTGTATTTTTCAATTTCCTTTAGGGTTAGTTGTTTACTGTTTTTTTTATGTTTCCAAACGATTTCAGGTCTTTACTGTTTTTTTCTGTGTAGTTGTTTGTCATTGATAGTTTGTTTGTAGTTGTATTACAGTTTTCATACTGTTTTATTCAGGATTTATAATTTATTGTGGCCATTTTCGTTATGTTGCAGGTTTGGGACTGTAAATTTAGTCCTTCTGATTTTTACAGATCTAAGTGTGTATGCACCAGTGTTTATTCCGTGATAGATAATATTAAGAACACTTTATCTGTTAATTTGCTTTCTTTGTTTCGTCAAACTCAGTTTGGGCATTTTCTGGATATGCCTGAGTTTGTTTTTCATCCGCAAGTCGTACATAGTTTATTACTAAGGGAAGTTTTCCAGCCCAATCCTAAAGAGTTTTGGGCTAAGGTTGCTGGCCGTTGCATACGGTTTACTGCCGAAGAATTTTACCTGATTTCTGGTTTAGATTGTTTCGGTGATTGCAACAAGTTGTTGTTTTCACAGGAAACAAATCAATTGGTAGAAACATGTTTTCCGTGGTGTAAAAACTATTGACCACAAAGCCATCGAGGATGCTTTTTTGGGTAGTCGGTGGGGTTTGGATGAGTCTATTGGTTTGAAAATGGCTGTTTTGTATTTCATTCAGTGTTTTCTTCTTAGCAATACTCCTGACAAAGAAGTGTCTAGGTTTGTTCTAGATGTAGTTGATAGCGGTCGGTGGGATGAGTATTGTTGGGGTAGGGAATCATTTGAATTGACAATTGACTCATTCAAAGGTAGGATCCAGCATGGGATCATTATGAAAAATAGAAATGCAGAGAAGGGAGGTCAATATGATGGCTGGTATAGGGCATTGGGATGTCCTTGGGTTTTCACGGTTTGGTTTTATGAATGCTATCCTGCAATGGTGAACTCTTTCTGTAAGAGAGTTTCATCTTCTATTCCAAGGATTCTGAACTGGAGCAACACCATCGTCACCAAAAATCCAACCCTTCGAGACTTGAAGGGCAAGATTTTTGATTTACCTTTGGAGAAGGTAATTTACAGTTTCTTTACTGTTTCTTTTCAGTTTTATTTATGTTGTTAATTTTTGGTTTTTCCAATTGTTTTAATTTTTTTCATATTATGTTTGATTATGCTGTTCAGTTGAAGATAAAAAACATGCGTCCTACTGATGAAGAGAGGCAGCAACTTCAACTTGACGGTTTATTTCTCGATGAATCTATTGATGACCGTGGTGTAGCGAAGCAATCCTTCGAGGGTGGGTCATCTTCAAAGAAGTCTGATTCAGCAGATATTGATTGGACGAAATCTAATCTGGAGATGGTCATTTCGAATCAATCATCATTGGCCGAGGACTTCATTTCATTGAGGTGTTTTGTTGATTTTAATTTCAAGTCCGTAATGACTGTAATTAAGGATATCCAGGAGAAGGTTAATGCCATTCATCGTCGTCCTTCTGATGAGGTATTTATTCTTATTTTATTGTTTAGGTTTTTTCATACTTTTTTTTTAAAGTTTCTTTACTGTTTTATTAAAGTTTCATTTATGTTGGTTGATATAGGGAAAGTCATCAGATGAATTAGTAACTCAAGATTCTGATGATGATGCTGATGATGATGATGATGATGATGCCGAGGATGATGAGAAGCAATTGCCTGATCCAGAAAACATTGATTCTGACTCCGACGATGGTGGTGAGTTGGTTAAAGTTGGTGGGGATGCTGATGATGCTGACAAGGTTGTTACTGTTGTTCCTTCTGCTGATGTGAATCCATCTGAGGCTGTTGGAGGGAGTGATAAAAATGTTAAGGATGTTGAGAAGCCGAAGGGTGATGAGTCTCGATTGAAGGGGGACGATTTCTTTGATGGGTTGAGCCAGCTTGAAATAGATGATGATCAAGTTGTGTTGGCTGGCTTGGAGGCTGTTGGTAAAATCCATGTAAGTTTACTTTTAATTGTTTTCAAGAAAACTAGGTTTCTTTTTGGTTGCTCATTAGTTTCTAGTATGTTTTGCAACTGTTTTAATGCATTCTTTCTTTTTTAGGTCCCCGCACCCAATCCAGATGTTGTTGGTGAAAAGTCAGATGCCCTTCATACTGATGAAGAAACTGAGGACACTGTCTCTGATACACCTCTGTTGGATAAGAGGAAGCGTGCTCCGGCCTTGAAATCTCCATTTGTTGATTTCGGGTCTGCTGATGTCGGGAGCACTCCAATGGAGCTTATGTCCTAAGGTTCTCAATCAGCTGGGGATGATAGGGATTTCAAAATGGTAACTTATGTGAAGGGCCTTTATGCTCTTAATGATGATTTTGCTGATCCCGTATCTACCGAGATTGAGGCAAAATTTGACGCTTGGATTGGTGAAGGATTGCTTAAACATCCTAGGTGACTGTTTTTATTAAATCTGTTTTTGTATTATGTTTTTTTTTTCAGTTTTATTCCTGTTTTAATGCTATTTTTTTGCTATTTTTTTGTTGTTGTAGGCATTATAATTGTTATGAAGACGACGCAAAGAAATTTACCCCGGGTTTTAGGCTAGGTGTTGATTATGTTGAGGATAAAACTTGGTTTTATCATTTGGCCACATGCGACATGTTTATGAACGACTCGGTAAAGTTTCCAATTTATATTGTAGTTATGATAGTTTGTTTTCAGTTGCTTTATAAATGTTTTTTAGTTTTGATACTGCATTTCAGTTTTTTTTACAGTTGTTCAACCTTTTCATTTGTATTTCTGTGTTGTTTTTTTGCTCAGCATATGAACACCATATTCTATTACCTTCAGAAAAAAGGTAAATATTCTTCCGCTGTGACGTTGAATTTCGCAACTACTGATTGTCTGTTTGATGATTCCATCCAAGCATTGTACCACAAATATAACAAGGCCAAGTCAATGAAGACTAAGATGTCACACATTCACGCTGCCCACCCAATAGCGCATTACATCCGAGGTATGCGCATTCCCGTTTCCAAGCCTTGGTATGAAGCCGATCATGTGCTATTCATCATCAATTTAAGAGGGAAAGTCATTGGGTTTTTGGGCGTCTTGACTTGAACGAAGGGACGTTGTTTCTGTACAATTCTTTGAGGACCGCGAAGATGAATGCCGCAGCTAGGAAAGCGATGAAGGCTTATTCCGTGTTGCTGCCTTTGTTTTTTGATTTACTTGGGTTCTGGAAGAATAGAGCACAAGCTCCTGCCTCAGTTTCTGACCCTACAGCTCCATTCAGAATCGTGGAGCTTAGTGGTCTTCAAGGTCTCGAAAGAAGAAGTGAGTGTTTCTTTTAAGTTTCTTTTATGTTGTTTTTTAGTTTCTAAACTGTTTACTTTTTCTTTCTGTTTTTTATAGTGATTGCGGGGCATATGTTGCTGCCTTTGCTGAATTCTTTATCCACGGAAAGGATGTCCCTGCAGACTTTGACATCGAAGTTTATCGTACCCGACTTGCTTCACTTTTCTTCTCGTACGGACAAAGGAAAATTGACGAAAGCATTGACAGTGAGGATGAGAAGCAAAGCAAGTCTTCTAAGGCATCTAAATTGAAGAAATAGGATCTTTTAATTTGGTGGCTCTTTTCTGTTATTTGTTGAATCTATTACCAGACAATTTTTAGTGCTGTTGTTTCAATGTAGGTATTATATTTGATTTTATACTATGTACCTGGTTTAAAACTTTTAGGATATTTGACATTTACTCCTTACTAATATCTTTATTGTATAGGTTTGTATTTCCCAAAGTTGTTTGTTTTTTTTTAATTGTTCAAGTTCTTATATACGGTCGCACAACTATGGAGAAACTATTAACCAACTGAATACAAACTATGTTTTTATTTTTCCTAAATTGTGCTATGAATGTATTTTTATTCTTCGTATTCCATTAATCCTTTTCCCTTTATTTAAGTTATGTTTTATCAATTATTGACTGACTGCCTTTAAAACTGTAAAGAAGAAGTCATTCCGGTACTTAATATTTTACAAAGGGTCGCAACTGTAACAAAACGATTTTGAAACTAATAAAAAACTGTTTCAAATTTCATAAAAATGAAATCCCATGTATTTAGAACATCACAGGTCAACCTGTTTGAATTTGCACACAAAATTAAACAATTCAAATATTTCATATGTATCTATTTTATTGCTTGATTGTTGCATGTCTTTCGATTGTGTCCGTGTTGTCCACATTTGCTACACCTGTTATGTTTTTTTGTATCCCATTCAGATAAAAACCTTCGTTTCCTTGGTCTTCCAGATCTTATTTTTTGGTTTGGTGGCAGAACAATGATATCTTTTATGTTTTGTGGCACATCCCAAGTTGTGTGATTGTGTACCGGATATGTTGAGCCGCTGTATGTTTCAAGCCATGTTCGCGTGGTGTAATAACCCGAACAGTAGTTGTAAACATTCAAGTTCATCTCTTTTATAACAGCAAGCGCATGAGCACACGGTAACTCATCAAGTTGGAATCTGTTGCAACTGCATGTTTTCTCCTTGAGGTTGATGACCCATGATCTGGTTAGTTCAACGACTTCGAACATGGTCTCGTTTATTGGTTTTACCTGCGGATTAAGTGTAAAACTGTTAATATGTATAACAACGACAAACAAACTATTAAGAAACTATAATGCAACTAAAATATTAAACATTTCATTACATTTTCTGTCAATGAGTCCACAAAGTTGTCGACTAATTTCTTCTCTGCTGTAGGTGTTAAAAATGTTGTTGTTTTCTGTGCTTTTTTCCTGTTTGTGTATGTCCATTGTTGAATCAATGCTCTCAATGACTCCATCAGTGTTGTGATTGGTAGCTCTCTAGCTGTCAAGTTTGCTGCATTTAGAGATTCAGCAATGTTTGAAGTCATAGTTGAATACCTGTTGTTTTTGCAGTGGTATCTTGACCATTTGTGGTATCCAACTTGTTGTAAATATGGTCTTACACGGATGTCCAAGCTGTCCAACTCGCTCATATGGTATTTAAATTTCCTCTCTGTGTATGCTCGTGCAGCTAAGAATGGTTTATCCAGCTTGCTTGCATTCTTCTTGAAGGTTGCTTTTAGGTTGCTTAACAGGTGGTATACACAATAGCAATGTGTGATTTCTGGAAATACTTGACAAGCTGCCTTACTTATGCTCTCATGTCTATCTGAGATCAAGCACTGTTCCTCTCTAATCCCATATGTTTCTCTCACTTTTATGAAAAACCATTGCCATGAGTTGTTGTTTTCTGAATCCACAACAGAAAAAGCTAGTGGAAAAATGTGCCCATTTGCATCCTGTGTACAAGCAGAGAGCAATGTACCTCCATATGTTGATTTAAGGAAAGTTCCGTCAACAACTATTATAGGTTTTCATTTCTTCCATCCTTTTATTGATGCATCCAGTGCGACAAACAAGTACTTGAAGCTGTTGTCATCCTCTGTTTCCATGTGCACTATTGTTCCGAGATTAGTTTTTTGCAACATGTGCAAAAAACCGGCGGAACTCCGTATGATTCGTTGGCTTTTCCTCGTAATTCTTCTTGCGCGTGCTCTTTGCTTCTCCATGCTTTCATGTAGTTCATTCTCACCCCATACTTGTGTTTCATTTCTCCTCTGATGTCTTGTGGCGTTTGAGTTGTTTTTATGTTGGTGAACCGTGGCTTGATGTAGTTTCCAATCAATTTCGTTGTAGCTTGTCTCTTGTCGGCAAATCTGATGTTTAGATCACAAGTGTGTATCACCTTTCTGTCGTATTTTCGAATGATGAATGACTTTGTTGGCCCGTTTCTAGATGCTGTTAGTGCCCACTTGCATTTTGGATCCAAACAACAAATCTTGTATGTTCTTGCACATGATTTTTTAACTCTGAATTGGAAGTTGTTCCTAATTGCATAGAAACCAAGCACACTCTGCAGTGTTTCTTTGTCTTTGTATATTTGTGCTTCTTCTATTTCAGGATGATGCGGATCTGTGATTAGTAGTTCGTCATAATCTGTGATTTCTGGTTCCTTTTTTCTGTTGTTTTCCAGTTGCTCAACCATTTCCTCTGCCACAAGTTTTGCATAGTCCATGAAGTCAAAACTTTCTCCCCCAAATTCCGCATCGTAGCTTCAATTATATGTTGTTGATTTGTTGAGTCTTCTGTTGTTGCTGCATTGTATTCGATTGGTTGGAAGGCGCTTGTATGTGTAATTAATGAATTGTCATTTCCAAAGAATGATGCATCGATGGTTGTTGTTGGGTTGTTGATGACATTCACACACATTGGGTATGTTGTGAAGTCGGGGTCTTTCAGTTTGAGTTGTATGTAGAAATGCAGGCTTTGATCATCCTTTATCCTCAATGGTTGGTATCCTTCCTTCACTTGATATTTCAGTTGCAAAACAGTGTTTTCTTGGTTGCACTCCAGGACATCTTTGAGTTTCTGTTGCAAATCTTCATAGTTACAATTGGCAGAAATGTAGTGTCCACTGGCTTCATAATTTTCATAATTCATTCGATCATCGAATTGTCCATTGTAGAAGACTAGGAATGGAATGTCTTTCCTTTCCTGTGTTTTTGCAATGGTTATTAGTCCGAGGCAACGAATTTTAAAACTGGTTTGATTCTGTTATGAAATAGAGTACAAACTTACTTCTATCTCTGTTCCTTTGTTCAAGCATTGTATTTCCTGTCCTGATTCCTGATTTTGCCATTTTTTGGTTGTTAATAAACTACAAAGAAACGAGAATAAAACTATTAAGAAACTTCATTTAAATTTTGGGAAACTAACCATTTCTCAAACTGTTCTGTCCTCTATCTTTTCCACAATAAATTCCTGCAAAAAAACGTAATGAAACTATTATTAAATGATTATGCAACTGTAAACCAACTTAAAAACCACAATTCTATCCCCAAAATTACATAGTTCTTACTCATTATCATTTTTCATCATGTTTATTCGAATCAGATCGATTTACAACTATTATAAAACTAATTTGCTACCATTAACATAAATCTTACCTTGTATATATGCTAGATCTTGGTACTTGTCATTTGACAATTCTTCATGATTTCTAAACCATTTTCAAACGATAATGCAACTGTAAGCCAACGCAAAAAAATTAAAATACCTTATTAGTATCCCTTGGTTCCTTAATCAGAATCAGTTCTTGTTTATTGGTTTTACCATATGAATTTCCTGTTGCACACCAGTGAATCAACCAGAATGCAACTAAAAATGCCGTGTATCATTGTTGAAAAAAAATTTCAGTTCATACCTTTTTTTTTTGGATTTGAGGGGGAGCTCCAGATCTGTTCAATACAGATTTACATTGCTTCAATCTGAATTTTCGACGCTCGTTTGAGTGATATTGCACTATAAAAACCGAAATCAAATGTTGAATTTCAGTTTCTCCACGGTTGTCCTGCTCTTTTTTTTTTTTTAAATTTCTGTTTAGATCGTTGGATTTGTTCGTTTCCTATTGAAATTCGACGGGATTTACAGTTGTTTTACGTTCGATCTGGTTTCATTCTGGTTGCGTGGCCGACTGCATCGATGGAGCTTCATTCATCCTCTCCGTTTGTGACGTGCGGCTGAAGGTAAGGGCAAGTGGTATTTTTGTAATATTTTCATTTTGGGCTGTACAAATGTTCATTGGGCCGGCCCACAGTATTGTTGTAATATTTTTCCCTTTTTAGAATATTCCTGTTCTTTTCCCTTTTTTTTATTGTGTGATTAATTTATTGGCTTTAAGAAATTTCAAGTAAGAGTTGTAAGATATTATTTATTTAAATGATAGTGTTAGATTAATGTTTAGTTTTTATATTCTTTCTTACAAATAGATTGCTTTCTTAAATATTTTACCTATAATTTTTTTAATTTTATATTATATTAATAATTTGATAAAAATATTATAGAAAATATCCTATGTATTATTTTTTTTTAAATTTATGATATAGGTTGCTCAGGTAGTTTCTATGTGAGTTGCTATACGAATTTCGATTGCAATTTAAGTTACTCAATTAGTTGCTATATAAATTTTTGTGTACAATTTTGTAAACATCTAGAAAAAAAAAAGCAATTTTCAAGTATAAAAAAGAAAAAATCCCAAAATATTTTTTTTGAGATAAAAAGAAATTAGGGGAATAACCTCAAAATAATTAAAATTACAGTCTTTAGTTCCGTAGTTCCCTAGATAAAAGGAAATTAGGGGAAATTATGCAGTAGTGTGTGACACAGTGACGGCCTGAGGGGTGGGTGGCCCCTCATGAGGCCATATTAACCCTTTAAACTCCCACTTAATCCAAACTTCGGACAGAAAATAGGAGGGCATTTACGGTAAACTACACAATCTTATTCCGGCGCCACTGTTATGAATCTTTCTCTCCACCATTTTCTTACTCAGAGCTTAGCTCACCATCCATGGACTCTGCCATCGCTCTCCGCCAACCATCCTCAATCTCTTCTTCCAAACTCTTCCAAACCACGAAATTCCTTAATTCCCAATTGCTTAAATTTCAAACCTCGCCGTTTTCCTTCGAGCGTCTGAAGCCAAAACCACGTTGTTTACCCATAAACGTTTCTAGGCGGAGTTCTCTGCTCAGAATTCGACTCCGCCACGGCTCGACTGATGAGGATGGTAGGTCCCCGCTTAACCACTCGGTCAAGGCTTCTTCAAACGACGCTCATTTCAGTGCGTTTACGGAGAAGAAGGAGCTTCAGGCACCGAGTTTCGCTGAGTTCATCACCTCGGAAAGGGTTAAAGTTGCGGCGATGCTTGCTTTGGCCTTAGCCCTTTGTAACGCTGACCGGGTTGTGATGTCAGTGGCGATTGTACCTTTGTCGCTTTCCCATGGCTGGACCAAATCATTTGCTGGTATTGTTCAGGTGGGCTTGGCTACTAAACTTTCGTATATGTTAAATTTTCACTTAATTGGATATTGAGTTTGTTATATGTAATAATTTGGAAAGGAAAAAGAAATTACATAGAGAATGAAGTAACATGGTTAGTTGGAGGTTAAAGGTCTAACCTCTGCCTCCGAGTTATGGGCTAAAATTAAGTAAAGTTAGCATTTTCCTTAATGGGTTTCTAGAAAATATAGTTTTAGCAAATGTTGAAATTACTTGGAACTCATGTGAAAAACTCATGAACAGTCATCTTTCCTATGGGGATACCTGGTATCTCCAATAGCTGGAGGGACTCTTGTGGATTATTACGGTGGAAGGATAGTCATGGCTTGGGGAGTGGCTTTATGGTCTCTGGCTACCTTTCTTACACCTTGGGCTGCTGAAACTTCCTTATGGGCTCTCCTTGCTATGAGAGCTATGGTTGGTGTGGCAGAAGGAGTAGCTCTTCCTTGCATGAACAACATGGTAGCAAGGTATTGGTGGTTTATGGTTATAATGGAAACGTGAGATTGAACCTGAAAGGCTGGTTGTTTATACTTTACAAGTACCGAAAGCTAAACTGTTGTTTTCTTTTAGGTGGTTTCCTCCAACTGAAAGGGCGAGGGCTGTTGGAATTGCAATGGCTGGATTTCAGTTTGGAAGTGCTATTGGACTTACACTGTCTCCAATCCTCATGTCAAAGAGTGGTATCTTTGGACCGTTTGTGATTTTTGGGTTATCTGGGTTTCTTTGGGTGTTGGTATGGTTGTCTGCTACATCAAGTACTCCTGACCAAAATAATCAGATATCGAAGTATGAATTAGATTACATAATGAATAAGAGGCAAACATCATTTCTTGTGGACAATAAAACTAAAGCAACTAAAGTGATACCTCCATTCAGGCGCTTACTTTCTAAAATGCCAACATGGTCCCTAATCGTTGCAAATTCCATGCACAGCTGGGTATGTCACACTCTTCTACAACTAGTTTCTCCATAAGCAACGCGTTTCTAACTGCTTACTCTGTGCTGAAACTTCTCTCTTACAGGGTGGAATTATTATTTGAATGCAAAACACTACTGAAGTGTTTTTGTTTACTTTCATGGTTGTGTTAGACCTTTATATAGATTCTTGATATTTTCTATTTACGAAAACTCATTGTTCTTCTCAAATATTGCAGGGTTTCTTCGTTATTCTTTCCTGGATGCCTGTTTACTTTAACTTTGTGAGAATTAATACTTATCCTTATTTTGTGACATTTGCTAGTGGTATCTAGAAGAATTTTGAAACTCAAGCAAGCTACTTCATACTACAGGTGTTTCATGTTGACCTCAGACATGCAGCTTGGTTTAGTGCTGTTCCATGGAGTGTGATGGCAGTCATGGGATATCTTGCTGGTTTGTGGTCAGACATGTTGATCCGTGGTGGTACATCTATCACTTTAACACGGAAGATCATGCAGGTACGGAGTTCTTATTCATTAACAACTATGTTTTGTGCAAGGACCACCATTTATAGTTTTATTCGTGAGCTGTTTCGTTTCTTTGGTTTTTGACAAGACAATTAGTGTTCACTATACTGCCCTACACCCTTAAAAAAAGACTTAGTTATCTAGAAATCTGAAGATATTTATCTTCCAAAGAGAGAAAATCATATTAAATTGTTTGGACAATATAGGTTGAATTTCGGTTCTTCTATCCAAAAGGCCAAAAATAGAAACCCCAAGGGATATTTTTCTTCTTTTTCCTTTGGTGCATCAGTAAACAACTAAGGTAAAACTTGAGGACTAGCACACTACCGTATCGTTTTTAGTCATCAGAACATTAATCTCATCATGCATAGAATATTCAAAACATCCAATTGCTTTCTCTGCAGTCAATTGGTTTTTTTGGTCCGGGAGTTGCACTTGTGGGATTGACTACAGCAAAAAGTCCAGTGATTGCATCTGCATGGCTTACATTAGCTGTTGGATTGAAATCTTTTAGTCATTCAGGATTTCTTGTGAATCTCCAGGTTTGACCCAATTACCTTAAATTTGACTGTTTGTATTAGTTCTTCTTTGTCTGACCAATTTTTTTTATTTGTTTCTGTTTTCAGGAGATCGCTCCACAATATTCTGGTGTTTTGCATGGTAGTATTCATGACAGCATATTAACAAGATTGTGTAAAAAAAAATTGTTTTCTTTTTGTTTTTATAACCTTGTAATTACATTTGAACAGCATAGGTTTTGCATTAACGTTTCTATGCAATAACTATGCTGGATAGCAGTAAATGCAAGTATACATAACAGCAACAAATCTTTTTCTTGATTTTAATACCAAACTTGATGACAAAACTAAAGTTTTTAACTAGCAACAACCTTTTCTTTTCCCCTTAGGACTGTCAAATACTGCCGGAACATTTGCCGCAATCGTGGGAACAGTTGGAGCTGGTTTCTTTGTAGAATTAGTGGGTTCTTTTCAAGGATTTTTGTTGCTTACATCACTCATGTATTTTGTCGCTGCCATTTTCTACAACTTGTTTTCTACTGGAGAGAGGGTAAATTTTGATGAACCTGGTAAGTGTCTTTTTATGTTTATCTTGTAATTGCTGGTTCATTTTCTGTAAATTGAACTGCTACTTGGCTGTTCGGAACTATCATCATGATATCTAAAGCATGAAGTAGTATTATTACCAACACTAAACCCATAGTTTCAGTTTTCTGGACCTATGCTGTTTAGAATTATGAGTGTACCTGCTCAGAATTTGAATTCATTTTATTGTACCTATCTAGTATTCACCCTTGTGTTTCCCTAATGGACAGCATTCAAATCTTTTGCTTGACAGTGATATAAAAGAAATATGTAGACAACTACTGGTCACCTACCTGAAGATGATGTATTAGTGGACCAGAACTGATGTATAACTACATAATGCTTGAAGAAGGGACTCTCGTCCATATCATTTCATTCAATGCATTCTTCTCCTTCCTAATGCCCCAAGCCTTATTATGCATATCAGTGATTGCATGTCAATTATAGTTGGAAATTTTGCCTAGAAAATTTTGTTAATATGATAAATAATGTGTTGTAAAGACTAGTGAGGTATGTATATGAAGGATTCTGTTCAAATCTTTTTGGTTGCTTGCTTTGTGTTAAATAATGGCCAAGAATAGAATCGATAATATCAAAATTAACCATTAATTAAGTTAATACTAGATTAAAGAATTTTGAAGATCTTTTTTAAGTGTCACTCCGTCATGGCTATTATGATTTTTCAAAGTTCTCGATGAACAGAGCGTGAAAAGAGGACCGTGTGAGAGGAGAGAGCTTGAATCGGGAAGGAAAAGTGTAGAATGATACAAGAGAATCATCTCTGAATGAATATTGAAGATTCGAGATAGAAAGCTGTTTTTTTTTTGGCTAATTAGTAATTTTTCCCCTGAACTTTGACATGTACTAAATCGTGCCCCTTGAACTTTTTTGGCCGTTAAAAATTCTCCCTAAACTATTGAGATTGTTAAATTTAAGGACTTTTATCTAATTTTAGTAAAAAAATTCTAACATGGATGAAAGTTCAAGGAATATGATTTAGTACATATCAAAGTTTGAGGGGCATTATTTGGTAAATATCAAAGTTTGGGGAGCATGGTTTAATACACAAACAATCACTTAAACAGTAAAATTGAATGAAATTAGACAAAAGTCCTTAAATTTAAGAATCTCAATAGTTTGAGGAGAATTTTTAACGGCCAAAAAAATTCAGGGGCACGATTTACTACATGTCAAAGTTCAGGGGGAAAAATTACTAATTAGCCTTTTTTTTTTTTGCTTAAAAAGAAAAGGGAAAGCTTGGTTTGGAAAAGTAGAACACTTATAGCCAAACTGGTTGTGTTTGTAGTTTTTAGTTTTTAAAATTATGTTTCTAAAAGTGAGAATTAAAATTAGTTTTTTGTCATTTTAAAATTTTAATGGTATTTGACACAAGTTTTTTAAAACTATTTTTAGATTTTTTCTTACAAAAAAAAAAAAAATCAATATTTTAAACCAACATGAACCATTTGGGTTCGGGTTCGGGTTTGGTTCGGGTCTAGGGTCCGAGTATGTGAGTAAAAATGTAAAATATAATATGCTAGACAAAAAAAAAATATTTTTGAAAATTGAAAACAACATTTTGATGTTTTCCGCTTTTTAATTTTTTAAAACAGTTTTTAAATTTTTTTGCCAAGCAACCCCTATTAGTTTTTAAAAATTGTTTTTTATTTTTTAAAATTAAAAACAATTTTTAAGTTATGAAGCCAAACAGCTCCTTAAGTTTGTCACTTAAAAAATTTTTATTCTGCTTTTTAATTTCAAACTTTTATTATAATATTTTTTTCATTAAGCTAATAATCATGTATGGAAAATAGTATTTGTTGTAGTGTGTAATTTAATGTTTAAGTATGTATATATATGGGTGCAATTTTAATGGTTATTATCCATGAATGGGTAAAATTAGAAATTTTGAGTTTTTATGCTTAATTTTTTTATCTAATTAAAAAAAATCTCTCATTTTTATATCATATGGACTAAGATTGTTCCATCGGTAAAAAAAAAAATTTAAAAAAAGTTTTTTAGCAAGAAAAATAAGAAAAGAAAAAATTGAGTTTGAGTTAAATATTTTTGTATGAACATATTTTTGATATAGTATAAAAAGAAATATTTTTTGATATTTTTTTTTAATTAAGTAGTTAAATTAAGCATAGAAATTCAAATTTGTAATTTCATTATTCGTGATCAAAATTCGATAGTTTGATATTTTTAAAATTAATATTTATAATTAAATTTGTTTAGTAGTTATTCATGGATAATACCATTAAGAAGTGTTCCGTACATATATATATGTGCATGCTCTTAATGGGTAT
The DNA here is from genome assembly GCF_029168945.1 of Cannabis sativa. Taxonomy (NCBI): domain Eukaryota; kingdom Viridiplantae; phylum Streptophyta; class Magnoliopsida; order Rosales; family Cannabaceae; genus Cannabis; species Cannabis sativa. Next base: position 27,721,828 of record NC_083609.1, on the reverse strand, counting down.
TACCTATGAATAGGTATTCTATTATTAGCCATTGGATCAAATCTAATGGTTGATATTTATAACTATTAATTAAAATTTTAAATTAAATATTTTCTATTTTAACCTATTACCTGATGACATGGAAGTCATTTTTTATATCCATTCTTTCTATTTTTTCCCCATTCCATATATATATTAATACATTTGTACCTTATAATTTAATTATGGTAATTTAAAAACTTCAATAACCGTTAATTACACTTTTAAACCTCACTACGACAAATATTTTCATTTTAAAATATATATATTTTTTTAAAAAGGCGTAACATATATTATAAAATACATAATAATTTATCAATATAAAAAAAATATTAATTATAATCAATTATTTAGCTTATATTGTAATAATATATTTTTCTTATAATTTTTTAGTTTAAATTTTAAAAATTTGAGTTTCTATAATAATATTATAATTAATTTTGTTTTATAAGATACGAAAACAATTTTTTTTTTCTTATTCTTATTTTTATAATTAAGTAATTCTTGTATTAAATGAAAATTTTAAAAGTTTGTAATTTTTGTGGTGGTTAGTCTTACATCATTATTTGTTAATCTATATTAATTATTGCATTAGGTAAACTATAAAAAAGAGAATTTATATATAAAAAAAAATAGTACAAAAGAGAGGAATAAAATAAAATTCGTAGTGCTATAAAATTTGGATCATGATATTTGTAATAGCAACAGATGTCTTTTACTTTTTTATTTAACTTTTCTTATTTGGTTTCATAGAGTTTGACATTAGTAGCTAACTTTTTTCTCTCTCATAAAATATGATGTTTGCTAACTCAATTTTTAGCCAACAACGAAGTCCCAAATACAATCACTACAAAAAAGACCATCTTTAGTGACAGCTTTTTAGTCACAATAAAAAAAAATTTGTGACTAAATATGACTTTTAGTCGCAACAAAAAAGTTACTTGTGACTAAACATAGTATTTAATTATAAGTTGTCACTAATTTAGTTTTAGCCACAACAAGTATTGTGACTAAAAATATATTTAGTCACAACAAATTGTGATTTTTGTGACTAATACTTTTAGCCACGAACTTTTTAGTCACAACGTAGAAATGACAATTTATAATTAGTCACAACTTTTTTACTTTTAGTCATAAGTTTTGTTGTGACTAAAAGTATGATTTTTTGTTGTAATAATAATTTTATAATTAATTAAAGAGCAAATAATAAAATATAATAATAACATCTAGAAGAAATCTTCAAAATAGTTGTTATACTAGAACATAACAATTACTTATTTTAGTTATTGTCAATTCCTCTATTTTTTCAAAATCATATTTTATACACACTATTTTATTTTCCTGATCCATATACAATTAGAGAGCATGAACTAATGGAGTAAAGAAATAATACACATCTCGATCTTCTTCTCTCTCAACAAGCAAACAAGTAAATATAGTACAAAAGTTTATGTAAAATTTGTAGAAATAAATATTGAAGAAAACCATTTCCAATTTAATTTTTTTTACTAATCACCCGTCAGCACCAAACAAGAAATTCAAGCACTAAATGTAACAATATAATTCTTAGAATAAGAACAAAGAGCAGAAAAACAAAGCTACTCATTTTTTTTCTTTGTCCAACCATAAAATCAAAACAACTTAATTTTTTTTTCTTTAACTTCAAAAAAAAAAAAAACTTATCAAAGAGTGTTAGAGTGAAATATCACTAATGACCCTCATAATTTAATAAATTTCTATTGTTGGTGTAAGGATAAAGTAGTAATTTAAATAAAATAAGTGAGTTTCTAAAAATAACTTTTAATTCTTTAATACTATTAGTTAGAATTATTATACCTTATTGTTAAATAAAATAAATATATATTTTTAAAAAAAATTGGTCTTTTTCATTTTTATACTTCAAAACTTTTTTTTTTTTTTGTATTTTTTGTATTTTTTGCGGAATTCTACATAGAAATCTCTATTGCAACTAGCGCTGCAACTTAAATTGCAACAAAAAATCGTATAGAAACCCCTATTGCAACTAGCGCTGCAACCACTTTAGAAATCCAAACCGTAAATTTGAAAAAAAAGTTTAAAAAATAGTAAATAGGGTAATTTCCCAAAAAAATAATTATTGGCAACCTGCTATAAAAAGTCAACATATCACCACATCATTCTTTTTTTAATACCCATCAATGGCTATTCAAAAGTTGATTCAACAGTTAATTGGACCTAAATGCAAAAAAAAAAAAAAAACACTTTAAAACACAAAGTCCAATGGATAGGAAGGGAGGAAAAAAGAATAAAAAAATAAAAATAAAATTAGATAATAATAATAATGCATAACCCATAGATCTTTAATATTGCATTATACATTTTAATATTAATGTAAGGATAATATAATAATTTAAGTAAAATAAATTAATTTCTAAAAACCTTTCAACCGAGATAGATCTTTAATATTGCATTATACATTTTAATATTAATGTAAGGATAATATAATAATTTAAGTAAAATAAATTAATTTCTAAAAATAATTTCTCAAAATCATCATTCTCTATAATTAAAAAAGGAAATCTAATTTTTTTTAAAACTTGTTGGTAACCTATTCTAGCAAGTCACTAAATTGCCACCTCATTAACTTTTTTTAATACCCATTAATGGGTATTACCCATTAAGAAATCATCCATATATATATTTTTAATTTATATGGATTTCTTTTTTTTGAGAAACTTGAAAATTTAATTAAGAAAAAACAAATGCAAAGTAATCAGGTCAAAATTGAAGGTAAAGAACCATTCCAAACACACCCACTATTTAACTTTAAACCTACTCTAGCATGACTATGTGCTAATTTGTTATTTTCTCTCGGAACATGGATTATAAGCAGGTCTGGACTAAACAATGAATTATTAATACAATTGATAATATCACTAAGAACTGAATTACTGCAATAAAAGTTATTAATTTTATCCACAACACTCTTGCAATCTGAAGCAAGAATAGAGATTGGGAGCTTGGCTGCATGGATCCAAGAAATAGCAGCAAGAATTGCTTTAGCTTCAGCCACTTCAGGAGGAACCACTCCTTCAACTGGAACAACTAATCCAACCTTTATGTTATCATAATCATCCCTGGCCACAACTCCAAAATTGTGCTTTTTTGATACAACATCAATGGCAGCATCTGTATTGACTCACTAACGACCAGAAGCAAATTGAGGTACCTGTTCGCTTATTTCTTTCCCTTGTGATTGCAACTGAAAGTTTAGATGGTAAGCAGTATCATATTCAGACAAATAGTTAACACCATGATCAAAAATCTTCATAGGAGGGAGACCTCTTTTATTATAAAAAGATTATTTCGTTAATTCCATAGCATCCAAATTAGACAAAACAACACAGCCAAAGTATGCTTATCATACAATTCAAATGCTTTAGTAATGTTCATATCAATATCATAATCCTTATGTTTAGTATAAAAAGTAAAGTATTTCCAAGCGTTTTTTTTTTTTTTTATTTGCATTATGACATTCCAAGATAGCGTCTTTCATTGTCTCCGATTTCAGTTGGCAAAGGGGGCACATAGGGGAGGGAATGATATGTTGAGAGAATAAGGAAAAGGCGATTGGGATGGAGTGAGCAAGCACACACCACATCAAATGCTTAACTTTAGGTGGAGCAATGGACGACCAAATTTTTGACTAGAATTGTTTACGTCCTTCGATTGAGGAAGAAGAAGGCAAATCCCTAGATTTGAGAGCCAGGTGGTAAGTTGTTTTGACATCAAAAATACCTAAAAGATCCTGGTCTCAAATTAAATCATCCTTGCAATTATTGCCTGAAATTGAAACACTGAGGATATTATCTACAATTGGATCATCAAAATATTGATGGAGCTTAGCGAAATCCCAATAAGACAAGTTGGGCTCGGGTGAAAGAAAGGAGTATGATTTGAATGTAACATTAGGGAGTCAATGATCCTTTATAGTTTTAATGCCCTTACCATCACTCACCTTCTAAATAAGCCCTGTTTCATTTAGTCATGACACCAAAGAATGCTTCGCCAGGAGAGCGAGGGACTATGGCCAAGAGCAGCCTTAAGAATTGAGGTATTAGTAAAATATCGAGCTTTGAAGGTTAAACTAAGCAAAGAATCAGGACACTTAAGGATTCTCCAAGCTTGTTTAGCAAGCATGGCCTGATTGAAATGAATTAAAGAGCTAAACCCTAGATCTCCCACAAACTTGGATTGGCAAACAACCCTCCAATTTTTCCAGTGGACTTTACGAGTTTCAACCGAGGACCCCCACTAGAATTTGGAGACAAGAGATTCAATTTCCTTACATATGTTTGTGGGTATACGAAAGCAAGCTATATCGTAAGAGGGGATAACTTGAAGAACAACCTTGATAAGGGTTTCTTTGCCTACTTTAGAGAACCATTTATGACGCCAGGAGTGAATGATTGAGGATATTTTATCCATGAGAAAGGTGAAAGCAGGATATTTTGAACGAGAGAGACACTGCGACAGACCAAGATATTTAGTGATAAAAGGCCAATTTTCTAATTGAAAAGTGTGAAAGAAAAGGTCCTTGATATCAGTGCTAGTGTTAGGTGAAAACAAAATAGAGGACTTAGCAAAGTTGATACCCTGCCCAGGAACTTTAGAGTAAATAGCAAGTGCATGATTTAAAGCATCACAGGAACTTTGATCAGCAGAACAGAACAAGATGTTATCATCAACAAAAAGGAGATGAGTTATGGGAGGGGTATTTCTAGAAATGACAATGCCTCGAAGGAGACCCCTACCTTGATAATTCCTAAGAATTGTGAAAAGGCCTTCTGAACAAAGAATGGACAAATAGGGAGATAAATGATCTCCATGTCTAAGACCTCAAGTGGGTTTGACAGTTCCTTGAACATGGCCATTAATGGAAAAAGAGATGGATGCTGTAGAAATAAATTTGAAGATGAGAGAGACAAAGTGAACAACGAAGTTAAAATGAAACATGAGATTCGTTAGAAAGTCCCACTCAACTCGATCAAAAGCTTTAGCTATGTCAAGCTTTAGTGCAGCTCATCCTCTCTTACCAACTCTCCTATTAGTAATAGCATGAACAAGCTCATTAGCAATGATAATATTATCATAAATGACACGACCCAAGACAAACGTACTCTAAAAGGGAGAGATATAATCTTATCGAGAATCAGTTTGAGCCTATTTGCAAGGGTTTTTTTAGATGACTTTGTAAAACGTAGTACAAAGGCCGATAGGTCAAAAATCCTTCAACATATTAGCATGCTATTTTTTAGGAATTATAACAATATGGGTAGAATTAACATTAGTGAAATCAACTCTCTTATTAAGACAATCTAGAATTGCATTAGTAAAATCCCTACCCAAAACAGACTAGTTTTTTTTGGTAAAAGTATGCATTAAGACCATCTAAATCTATAGCCTTGTCCCTAGAAAGCTAAAAGATAGCTTTCCGCACCTCATCAGCAGTAAAATCCTGGGCTAAGATCCCTATATCCTGTTCCTCAAGACCAGGTCCCTAAGAAGCAAAAATTGAAGCAACAACTTAAATATCACTCCCCTAAGAAGAAAATAGATTAGCAAAGTAAGAGGTTATCAAACCAACAATACCATCCTGAGTATTGACCACATTCCCATCCTCAATCTTGAGGTACTTGATACTATTGGTTTTCTTATGAAAGGAAGCATATCTATGGGAAAATTTAGTATTTTTATCCCCAACCTTAAGCCATTCAATTCTAGCCCTTTGTTTCCAATAAAATTCCTCCTTATACAACATCACATCTAACATATATTGTAGCTGAGTGAGGCAATTTTTATTAGTATCACTAAGAACCACCTTATTCTGAATATTGTTTATATCATGAGTAAGGTGCTGAATCCTAGTCTTAAAAAGGTGATTTTTATTTTTATTCCAAGTTTTAAGAGAAAAAATACAGTGGCTTTGCTTGGAAATGAAACTATGGAAGTGGTTCTTAGGCTGACTCAGAGCAGGACAAACATTTCGGGCAGTGTCAACAAGCTTATAAAAATTGGGATGATCAAGCCAGTTATTTTCAAACTTAGATCTCTTATTCACAAAATTAATAGGATTAGAGCTAGTATTAGCTAAAACAAGCTTTAAGCCACGATGATCTGAACCATATAACCTAAATGGTGAAGAGTATTATCACGATAGAGATCACACCAAGACTCTAAAACAACGACCTAATCTAACCTTTCACTAATAGTTTTATTAGTCCAAGTGTACATATTATCAACATAAGGAAGAGGAAATATAGCATATTCAATAAGGAAATTGGCAAAAAAAGACATTGAAGGCTGATTAGGGAGATTCCCACCAATCTTATCACTACTAAAAAGATAACTATTAAAATCACCAATGATCAACCACGACAAATTAGGAGCATTATAATAGATATCATGCAATAATTTCCAAGTAAAGTATTTTTGGTGACTAACAGGGGAACCATAAAAGCAAGTAAAGTGCTACATACATTAACATTAAAACCAACATTACAATCTATATGATTAGAGGAATAGTTCAAAATATTAACATAAACATCAGCCCCCCACAAAAGAAGAAGTCCCCCACCGAAATGCTCCCTAGGAACCTCAAAACCTAAAGTCCTTTTAAACCCAACAACAGAGTGGGGCTTGTTTCCATAAAAAAAGAAGACTTGGCTTATGAGTTTTGACCAGGAAGGAAAGCTAATTGAATGCTCGAGGATTCCCTAGACCTTAAGCATTCCAACTCAAGAGACTCATTTTTGCGGGCGAATGTGCTCAGCCTCACCCGCCTATTCAGGTTCAACAGCAGAAGAAGGAGCAGCAGAGTCTGTTTCACCAGCCCTAGCACACTTGAGCATAGAGTGCACGAAGCCTCTAACACTGGCTTGAAAATTTTGAAAGGATGGCCTTTTAACTCCAGAGGCACAAGCAAGTCCCTTGCCTTTAACCTGAGAATCAGGTCGATGAGCATCCATCCTAAAGGTTTGATTATTAGCATTATTCTGGACCAAAGCCAGAGATGGCAGAGCTTCAGCAAGAGAGTGGGTCGCATGCACTAATTCAGAATTGTTGAAAGCCAGACTATCACTAACAATGATTAAATCAGTGGAGATCGAAGTAAGGCATGAAGAGTGGGACATAGAATAAGAGTTGTTACTAGTTGTACCAAAAGGCACATAATCCATAGTATTGTTAGGATTGATAGGGGTGGGAATCATAATACTTTGGGAATTTTTGGGAGCAATTAAATAAGAAATAGAGGCCATATTTGAATTGAGCAAAGGCCCAAAACCAATGGAGTGAGTTAGGAAAGGATTCATCATTTGGCCTCCTTGAGAGAAATCAAAGAGGCCAAAATCGACTATGGTAATGCCAAGGTTGCCCATCTAGGATTCTTCTCTTATCCCCTTCATAGTCAAACGTAACAAGAAAGAGACCATCAGAGTGTTGGGTTTTATGCCCTAAACAAAACTCCAATTTCAATGTAATCTTTATCTTTTAAATATCAATAAAGAAACAGAAGTGTTTTCATCACTTATTTGTGTGTCATTTGGTTCATGTTATCATTTACTTGTTTATTTAATTTATAAATTCATCCAAACCCATATCACATTTATGTTCTTGTTTATTGTGTCGTCAACACAGTGGAAAGTAATCAAGATTATGTGATTAAAAATATATTCCTAGATTTATCAGTACACAGGGTTTAACTGATATGTGAATCTACAACATAGTTTACTTGCACCTTGGATAAGTGCTATATTCTTTCCAGGGCATTGGTTAAAGTAAAGCTTTGGTTGGATGCATGGAGTATGCATCGGAAGGGACCGATATTGAACTTTGATTTAGATATATTAAACTTACCGTAATATCTATTCAATTCAATATCACCTAGTTGATCCTAGATCAAATGATCTTAATCCTGATATGGTTAGGTTCGATCTCAAGAGTATTATACATGTTCTTTGATTTGTTAGTTAAACCTACTTTTTTGTCAGGGTGATACGTACATTTTGGGAACATGGTAGTGCAATTGAGTGGAAGTGCTAAACATAGATATGGAATCTATAACTTCCATATAGCAAATAGAAGTGAAATGATGATTTCCTTCGAGCTTAGCTAAACATAGATAATTGGTTGAGTACTCATTTCAGTTCGCTGAAATATCATTTATAGGTGGCTAAGTGTTTTAAGGATAAAATACATTGAAGGGTGTAACGGTAATTTAATACCTATACAATGTAAATCATCTATAGAGGATCATTGATTATTGGGATTATAACAAAGGATAATTGATAGTGTATCTATATCGTGGAACATATAGAGTGTTCTATATAACTGAGAGTGCAATTCCAAGTTCTATGCGTGGATGCAACAAGGAATTAATAAGTCAGTGAATTTACCTGGTAAGTTCTTGGTCTGCTTATTGGAAGCTCGAATATATAGGCACATGGTCCCCATACTAGTTGAGACAACACTGCTTGTAAGAGTCAGTTATTTGATTTTGATTAATCAATTATAATTCTTAAATTAGACTATGTCTGGTTTACGAATTTTCACTAATTAAGCAAGGGCTAAATTGTAAAGAAAGAGTTTCTAGGGTTTATTTGTTAATTAAGAGACTGTGATTAGTATAATTAATAAATATATTAAATGACAATATTATTTAATAATTAATTTTTTGTTATTAAATAATTGGAATTTGCTTTTAAGTGGTTAAATTAGAAAATTAGCTTTTTTGAGAAAATGAGATGTAGAAATGATAAAATGGCAAATTTGCAAAGTGGGGCCCATTATCCTATACATGGCCGGCTACTTATGTAGCTTATTTATAATTTATTTTTTCATTATTTTAATGCCAAATAAATCTAACCTAACCCTAGGTGGTTTACTATAAATAGGTAGTGATGGCTTCAGGAAAAAGATGATGCATCTCATTCCTTCAGAGAAAACTCAAAGCCTTCTTCCTATACCTAGCCGCAACCTTCTCTCTCTTCCTCTCTTCTGAAAATCGAACCCTATTGCGAGTGAGTGAGTGCCCACACACATCAAGTGGTATCTCAATCATAGTGTGGTAGATTGTGAAGAATCCAGATTCAAGAGAAGGACATTCGGGCTCAGATCTTGCTGATACTCTGCGACAGAAAGGATACAAGGGTTAGAGATTTGAGTGGAAGGAGACATTATATTCCGCTGCAACCACTGTAAGGTTTCTTATAATTTATATGTGTTTATTTCATATCGTTTTAGAAGTTCATATTTAGGATGTTAAATAACATACTTGTTCGTAAATCTAAGATCCTGGTAAAATAATTCCAACACAGAGTGTTCAGAAACAATCACAAGAAAATGACAATGGGAGGTCCAAATTTGAGAGTGATTTTTGATCAAAGAGGAATGACTAAAATGTTTGACAGTAAAAAGTTTTAGAAGAAGATTAATGCCATTAGGAGTTTCTTTAGGTATATCATTGAGAGTATATACTGTATTTTCATTAGAGGTTAAGATCATGGGTTGAGGGGAGTGAAAACCTAGATCTTCCATTTCAAAACTATAGCAAATATCAAACTGAGCAAATAAGGAAGAACATAGATAAATAGGTGCATGAAAATGAAATCTTAATCGAGCTTTATAAAGAAAAAAATACAAGACTTTGAAGGATGTCTATTGGTTTGCTTTTGACCATAGCTCCTGCTCTAGAATCCATAGGTATCATGACGATTTCATTCTCCTAAGCTCCATCATCACCATCATTTCGACTCGCCGCCAGTTTTAAGAAGAGAAAAGGATCTTTGGGTTGGCTTCTGATATGATAGTTAGATTTAGTGAAGGAAAAAATTAAATTGCCTCGAGGAAGACACAACTCAAAGAGAGAAAAAAAGGCAACCTAGTCCATTTAATTAATAAAAAAAATTTCCAACTTAAAATAATTTTCTATTTAATAAAATGATTAATAAAATAAAAAGAAAATATATTTTGAAAATTATTCAAATTTAAGTTGTTCTGAAATTAAAATTTCCAACTTAATTTTCTATTTAATTAAATATTCTGAAAAAAATAATATTTAAGTATCAAGAATGAAATCAACTTAAATATTTAATTTTCAATTTAATTAATTGTATTAAATACAAGAATTAAATAATCAAGTATAAAAAACTTAATTATTAATTCTAATTTAATACTAGGAAAAATATTCTTAATTTAAGTTGGTCCAAAATTAATTAAAATAAATAATTAATTTTCAACTTAAAATATTTTCCTGATTAAATATTAGAAAATATAACTAGTCACTAGAAATTACTATCTAGAATATATCTCATTAACTAAGTATTTTTCTAAAATTAACTTTAAAATATTCAATGAAAAATAAATTTCATATATTTTAAAAGTTAATTATGTTGCTAATTCAATTTTAATTAGGTTAGACTAATATAATTAACCTAATACAATTGTTTAAATAAGGCAAATGGGCATTCACAATTGGGCTGGTTTATGTGAGGGAGGGCTGGATTCAGTATGTCGTGCCCACTACTATTGACCCCCTAACTCTCACACAGGGCCCAAAGGAGAGGAATTTAACTATTAAATAAATAATTATTATTAATTGAATAAGCCCAATTCTAATTGGGCCTAAATAAAATTACCTAAGTGAAATTTTATTTTAGCAACCTAGTCCATTTAATTAATAAACTTAAATGGGCTTCCTATATGCATCTAAGCCCAAAAGTAAACATATAGGTTCACACAGGTCAAATGATTTGAATGGGCCCTATCATGTTACTAGGTTTACACAGATGAAAGAAATTGCAAAATTTACGTGTTACAAATTATTTATAAGATCTATTAAAAATTGAACTATGATTAAAATCAGATCATTGGATCTGTCAACAAGTTAATCATAGCAATTTAGATCAAATAAATAATAGGTTTGTAAATTTTTTTTGAATAATTAATTAAATAATCAAATAATACAAACCAAGTAACAAATAATCTCGAAATCTGGAAAGTAGGCTAAGATATCTCTATTTTAAAATTTTAAAAAATATCTTAACTAGAATTTAAATTTAGGTTGTTAGAGAATATTTGAAAAAATTCAAAAAACTAACAAATCTCCTAAATACCCTAAATTCTAACTTAAATTCAAATATCTAACCAATTTTTTCAAATTTCAAGTTTATTCAAAAAATTTAAATTATTTAAATTTCTAATAAGATAATATAATATAATATCTTGAATTTTAAATTTAGATATTCCTAATATTATATTCTAAGTCTTATAATTTAATAAATTTAAATATTACAAAATAAACTATTTGAAAAATAAGATATTTTTATATGGTTAGAATATTTTCAATTTCATTAAAAATAATAAAATAAAATAAGTTTGAAAAATTTTATGGTTTGAAACCTTAAAATTTCTATTCAAACCTAAACTAACCAATTTTTAAAATTTCATGTTATTTTTGCCAAAATATAATTTTAATAAAAAAATATCTCATAAGATAAAATGTTAAAACTAGCATATTGCTAATCTTCAAATTTTAATTAATAAAATATATTTCAAAAATAACAAATTTGAAAAAAAAATGACATGGTTAGCAAATTTTGAAATTTGAGCAAGATTATTTTTTTTAAAAAAAAATTTGATATCAAAGTAAGATCATTCAAATTTAATAAAAAAAAATGTAATATCTGAACTTATAATTAAAAAAAATAAAATAATCTAAAATTTTAAAATTAACCATAAGGCTATTTTTGTGAGAAATCAAATTTTCAAAATTCAAAACCTACTAATATCTAAAACTAATTTTAATTAATTAAAAAAATTAATAAAAATTAATTTTATTCTGAAAATTAGATTTTTAATTGAAAATTCAGATTCTACACAAAATTCTACCAAAATTTGACTTTTGTTTCAATGAAAAACGATTTTTGAATCAAAAGTTATAACAAAAACAAGATTGGTGCACAGGGGTATGCATTGCATACTCCTGGGCGCGCGGAAGTAAGCATCTGACCGGGGAAATAGGCTGCGTGTAGCCTCTCTGGCCGAGAAACCTCGGCGTGAGGGGGGGCAAGCTTCGAACATGCCCTTGTCTGAAGGGGTTTTGTCTGAGCGAGCCGCACATGTCCCCCATGCGCGCGCGCGTATGTGCAACCAATTTCAGATATTTTCATTCAAATTCAAAAAAATCATAACTAATTCATAAAAAATCCAAATTAGGTTCTCTAAAGCCGAAATTCATTAATTTTTCGTCTACTTTAAATATTTTTACAACATACATTGCAATTTCTAAACTATCATCATATAAGCACATAAACCATCATGAAACCATCAAAATCAACACAAAATATCGTTTTAATTCATATTTCATGAAAGTAAATTATTACCATGGCTCTGAGGCCAGTTGTTGGAATATGTTTTACCAGGATCTAGATTTACTACCATGTATGTGTTGGAAATTATTTTACCAGGATCTTAGATCTACTCACAAGTATATTGATTAACACCCTAAATATGAACTTCTAAAACAATTATAAATTAAACACATATAAAGTATGAGAAACCTTACATTGGGTGCAGCGGAATAATATGTCTCCTTCCGTTCAGATCTCTAATCCTTGTATCCTTTCTGTCGCAGAGTATTATCAAGATCTGAACCTGGATCTCTTTTTCTCCTTTCTGTAATGCTGAATCTCCTTCTTGTTGAATGTCTTTCTTCACGATCTTCCTCACTATGATTGAGGTATCACTTGCTGTGTGTGGGCACTATTCTATCACTAAGAGGTTCGAAATTATTCAAGAAGAAAGAGAGAGAGGAAGGTGGCGGCTAGTATAGAGAGAGAAGGCTCAGGTTTTTCTCTGAAGGAAATAAGATGTGAAAGAGTATATTTCCTGAAGCCTTCACTATCTATTTATAGCATACCACATAGGGTTAGGCTTGAATTATTTGGCATTAAAATAATGAAAATATCAGATGATAAACCCTATTAAAGTGGCCGGCCAAGGCTATATGGATTTGGGCCTCACTTTTGCAAATTTTGCTGTTTTATCATTTCTGCATCTCATTTTTTCAAAAACGCCAATTTTCAAATTCAACCATTTAAATGCCAATTCTAACAATTTAATAACTATAAATAATTATTAAATAATATTGTCATTTATCATATTTATTAATTGAACCATACAAAGTATCTTAATTAACAAATATGCCCTAAAAACTCTTTCTTTACAATTTCGCCCTTACTTAGTGAAAAATTCACAAATAGACATAGTCTAATTTGAGAATTATAATTGATTAATCAAAACCAATTAAATGAGTCTTGCAAGTAATATTGTCTCAACTAGTGGGGGGACCATGGGTCTATATAACCGAGCTTCCAATAAGCAGATCAAGAATTTATAACCTAAATTCACTGACTTATTAATTCTTCGTTGAATCCACGCATAGAACTTAGAATTGCACTCTCAGTATATAGAACGCTCTATATGTTCCACCATATAGACACGTCATTAGTTATCCATTGTTATAATCCTAATTTGATCAATGATCCTCTATATGAATGATCTACACTGTAAAGGGATTTGATTACCGGAACACCCTACAATGTATTTTACCTTAAAACACTTAACCCCGTATAAATGATATTTCAGCTATGTGAAATGAGTACTCCACCATTTATTTTCATTTGGTCAAGCTCGAAGGAAATCATCCTTTACTTTCTATTCGCCAGATAGAAGCTATAGATTCCATATTTATGTTAGCGCTCCCACTCAATTGCACTACCGTGTTCCCAAAATGTACGTATCACCCTGACCCAAAAGTAGACTTAACTAACAAATCAAAGAACACGAATAACACTCTTGAGATTGAGCCTAATCATATCAGGATTTAGATCAATTGATCTAGGATCAACTAGGCGATATTGACTTGACTAGATATTACGGTAAGTTTAATAAATCTATGTCAAAGTTCAATATCGGTCCCTTCCGATGCATACTCCATGCACCCAACCTGAGCTTTACTTTAACCAATGCTCTGGAAAGAACATAGCATTATACCAAATGCAAGTAAACTCTGTTGTAGATTATCATATCAGTAAAACCCTGTGTCTGATAAATCTAGGAATCTTTATTCACATAGTCATGTTTACTTTCCACTGTGTTGACAACACAATAAACAGGATCAAGTATGTGAAAATTGTTTCTTATGAATTTATAAATCAAATAGACAAGCAATTGATAAGATGAACCAAAACATACACAAATGAATAATGAAAAATACTTCTGTTTCTTTATTGATGTTGAATAAAATAGATTACATTGAATTGGAGTTTTATTTAGGGCATAAAATCCAATAGTATGTTATTTTACATCATCAATATGAATATCTAAAACAATGTAAATAAACACATATAAAGTTTAGGAAACCTTACATTGAGTGCAGCGGAATATTAATGGCTCTTTCTGCTTAGATCTCTAACTCTTGTATCCTTTCTTTAGCAGAGTATCACCAAGATCTGAGCCTGATTCTCCTTCTTTTTGATTGAATTCTTCACAGTCTTACACACTATGATTGAGATACCACTTGATGTGTGTGGGCACTCACTCTATCACTCAAGGTATGAAATTATGAAGAAGGAAAGAGAAGTGGCTGGTTCGAAATTAATAGAATAGAAGGCTCAGGAAAATTTGACTGAAGGTGATTTTTTTTTAAGTGTGAGCCATCACTATCTATTTATAGGCAACCATCTAGGTTTAGGATAGGATTTATTAGGCATTAAAATAATAGAAATATTAAGTGGAAAATACTCATCAAGTGGCCGGCCATAGTTAGTGGGCCCCACTTGGGAATTTTCTACTTTTGACAAATTTTCCTTATTTTCTCAAAAATGCTATTTTTCCAATCTAACCATTTAAATGCCAAAACCAATTATTTAATAATTAAAATTAATTATCAAATAAAATTGTCATTTAATATATTTATTAATTATACATAATAAATTCTTTCAATTAATAAATAAAACCTAGAATTTATTTTCTTCACAATTAAGCCCTTGCTTAGTGAAAATTCATACACTAGACATAGGGCCAGTTTGGCACAGCTGTGCTGTGGGGAAAAGCAGCTGTAGCAGAACTGTGGAAAAAAGCTGAGCTGAGTGTTTGGTAAATTATAATTTTTAAAGTGCTGTGAGTTGTTAAGATTCTATTATAATAATGATAATATTTTAATTTAGTTCATTATAATCACAAATATATATATCTAAAAAATATGTTATATAAATTTTTTAATTTTTTTTATATATTTTTAATTATTTTTTCTATAGTATAAATTTATATGCATTTGATAAAAATAATTTTTAATATTTTTAAATTATATTTTTATCACTTGCAAAAGATAAAATTGTAGTTTATAAGAAACATAAATTGATATTGTTTGTTAATAATAAAAATATAAATGTAAAATATTTTTTAAAATAAAATAAAAAATTAGAAATTTAAATATTATTTATTTTTAAATTTATTTTTTTATTTTTTTATAATATATAATAAATAATCAAATAAATTTTTAGTAAAAATAATTGATTATAGAGTCTTTTAATCAAAACAGCTTTTTCTAAAAGTTGGGTTGTACCAGCTTTAGCTTTTAGCTGTAGTTTTTCCATAAATTCTTCAATAAGCTGTTTTTTAACTGCTTACCAAACACTTTTTTGTCACAACTTTTTTGAAAAGCAGCTTTTAGCTTTTTCAAAAGCTGTGCCAAATGGACCCATAGTCTAATTTTAGAATTATAATTGATTAATTAAAATCAATTATCTGAGTCTTACAAGCAGTATGGTCTCAACTAGTATGGGGACCATGGGCCTATACAACCGAGCTTCCAATAAGCCGAACTAGAATTTACCGAGTAAATTCCCTAACTTATTAATTCCTTATTGCATCCACTCATAGAACTTGGAATTGCAGTCTCAGTCATATAGAAAGCTCTATATGTTCCACGATATAGATACGCTATATACATTTAACCATCGTTCTAATCTCAATAATCAAAGATTCTCTATAGATGATTTACATCGAGTAGGAATAAATTTACCGTTTCACTCCTCAATGTATTTTATCGTTAAAAAACTTAGATTCCTGTAAATGATGTTTCTTTGTACTAAAATATAATCACTGAAACAAGAGCTCTTCCATTTACCTCTATTTAGCCAAGCTCGAAGGAAATCATCGTTTCACTTCTATGTCCTGATTGAAGCTATAAATTCCATATTTATGTTTAGCGCTCCCACTCAATCATACTACCATGTTCCCAAAATGTACGTATCACCCTGACCAGAAAGTAGGCTTAACTAACAAATCAAAGAACATGAATAGCACTTCTGAGATTGAACCTAAGCATGTCAGGATTAAGATCTTTTGATCTAAGATCAACCCGCGATATTGACTTAGAAAGATACAACAGTAAGACTATAATATCTTAAACAAGATCAATATCGGTCCCTTCCAATGTATACTCCATACATCCGATACTGGTAAACTTTTCTAATGCCCTGGAAAGGACATAACACTTATCCAAGGTCTAAGCATACCTATCGTTGATTATCATGCCAGTCTAAATCCAGCGAACTGACAAATCAGGGAATTAAAATTTTGAACATATAATCATGATTATATTCCACTGTGCTGACAACACTATAATCATTTACAAATACATATGTTATGGACTTAATAAATTTATACATTAAATATAATCATGAAATAAATCATGTGAACCATGCAACATAAAATGTGATTTCTAATCTTTAATAATTAGTAAATCTAATTATATTGAAATGGGTTTTATTTAGGGCACAAAACCCATCAAAAATACACGGCATGATGACACATCTATTTGGGTACACCTCCAGATAAATTGTCGCCTCCTCATCAAATGAAATACCGCATCCAAATGCTAAAACATGAAAATTAAATATGTCACATATTAAATAAAAAAAGTTAGATAAAGTCTTTAAAAACCAAAGACGTAAAAAAGTCTTAACACCTTACATCGTCTCCAAGCCATGTCTTTGGAGTATGTAGTTCGACGAACCAAGATGAATCGTGTCTACCAGAGAAGCACTCTCTCGGGTACTTGTTCCCAATCTAGCTGAGAATCCAATTGTGAAAAGTCGTGAGCAGCTTCTGATCAACGACTCTAAGTGGGTCCACATTCACAAGTGTCTTCAATGCCCTGGACTTCTTCTTCATTTCAGTGTACTCATCGAACCACCTAGGCCGCTTTCTCTTCCTCCGGTTCTCCACTAATTTTGGAGCTGTCTCTAACACCTGTACCTTAGAATCTTGAGTATCCCCGATGCTGGTGATATTCGTGTTCTCAGGTGTACAGAACATATCATCATAATCTGGTCTATAATCATTTAGGAGAATGATTTCATTTTTCGGTGACTGAGCCTCTTCTTCTGGTTGTGGCTGTGGCTGTGGCTGTGACTGTGTATCTGGTGTCGGCCTTCCAGGATCTTGCAGGAGTCTCATTATGGTCTCCAACTGATCCACAATTGTTGTTTGTCCTCTTAGTAGAGCGGTCTGCCCTTCCCTCAAAGCAATCTGCTCCCTCTCCACAGTCTCCAACCTTGCCAAAATGGCAGGGTATACTGGTTCGCGAGCCTCTGAGGTGCTGGGAATAGAAGCTAATGGGTGAAGAGGAGGATCCTGTGATGCTGCAGATGGGGCAACACCAAACTCATTTGGTACTGAAGACGGTGCACGTGGTGGAGACAGTGCACGTGGTGGAGACGGTGCAAGTGGTGTAGAGTCTCTAAATATTCGGGCTGCATCCGCTCGTTCTTCTAATGTCGAGGCAAGCTTTTCGGCTTGGCTTCGCAAAGCATCCTGTGTTGGTTACCCATCCTCACCCAACACAAGCTCCTCCAAGTCAACAAATAAAGGCGCCTGACCGCCAGTGATGTAACTCACAAACTCAATCTCATTCGCTCGGGGACATAACATAGAGTACACTGTCAACTGAAAAATAAAACAAATATATTAATAGATAGAAATTAACATGAATTAAACATAAAGCGTAAGAAACTTACATTTCTAGAAAATAATCGTATCACTTTGTCCTTCCTGAGTGACGTTTTTGGCTTACTCTCCTAGTTCACCATTCTCGGAAAGCGATGCGACTTCTTCACTGCATACTCGTTGCTCAACTCCACGATGGCCTCGTATGCCCAATACTGCAACGCTGCAATATAGCCATAAGATGAGTATTTTTCCTCCTTCAGAGTAACTCCCCTTTTTAATCTTCTTAAGCATCTTATTCTTCACATCCGAGTAGTCTTTATTACAAGTTTCCATCAGCTTGGTGTACGAAATCTTTCCCCACGGGTACTCGTAGAAGAATGGAAGGTTGTCAACCATTCTTACGATAAAAGGAGGAACGACAGTCTTCTCCTCCTTACCAGTGAGGACGCCCATAACAAACAAGGCCATCCCCAACTTGTAGACATCATCAACTTCTTGGAGCTCTCAAAAACTCTGCGCAGTTGGCCAAAGTTGATGGAAGGATTACCGTTAAAATATTCCATAATAAACCAGTCCGAACTTCCTTTCTCTTTAATTTCTTCCTTAGTAGGTCCGGGCGACAAGTTTAACCCGGTCATCAAACCAAACTCCACCCTACCAAATCTACATCTCTTCCTTCCCACGTAAAAATTTACCTCGTCCGGCTTGTCAGATTTAATTTTGTGCAACATCAACTGATGAATCAATGCTCTTGAAAATTGTAAAGGCTCTCTCTCGATAAATTGTTTGAAAGGGGATTCACTCACCCTATCCCATAGTTTGAATTCTTCAAATTTGGCCTTAATCTTTGGGTAGTAATAACTACCGCCCCGTCATGTGACACGACCTGTGTAATGCTCCGACACTGAAATTATTAGATGTGCAGGTCTCTGCAAAAAACAACAAAATGAAAGTTAGAAAAATTTAAAAATTAAAATTTTAACAATGCCATCGGGTCCATCGGACCCAAACACTAAAAAATAAAAAACACATAGGCATCGGACCCTATCAGAATCACCATCGGACACATCAGACCCAATGCAAAAAAATTTGAAATTTGACACAGCAATCGGGCCCATCGGGTTACACAACAGACCCATCAGACATATTTCAAAAAAATTGAAATGTAACATACCCATCGGACCCATTGGGTTCCAAATCGGAACCATCTGACACAATACAAAAAATTGAATTTTAACATAGCAAATCAGGCATATCGGACCCATCGGACACACAAAAAATTGATTTTTAAGCATGCATCGGACCCCATCGGGTTACACATGGGACTAGTCGGACCCAACAAAAAATGATTTTTTGCACATGCATCGGACCCAATCAGGGTCCCCATCGGGCCATCGTCTTCCCCAAATCGTGATTTCCCCAAATCGGAGATCTGAACCTAAATCGAACTTTAAATCTAACAAAACTCACGGTGCACATATATACACATACATTATATATTATAACCCTAAAATCAATACCTATCAATACTCCAAATCATACATCACCCAAAAAAAAAAAAAATAATAATGACAAAAAAAAGGGGCCTAAGCTTACCTTGGACATCTCAGTTTTGATGGGACCGGCGATGTAAGCCGTAGGCGGTAAGAAGTGCTCGGTTTTGATTTGGGAGGGGGCCGGCGTTGTAGGCGGTGGTGAGGGGGGTTTTGATTTCATGAGTGGTTCGATTGAGAGAGAACCGAGAGAGATAGAGGAAGAGAGAGAGTTGGGGTTGAGTTATGAGAGGGGTATTTTTGGGTTTTTGATAAAGTGGTCATATGTTTTAAATTTTAATATGTATTAGTTTAGGCATAAAATATTAGGGTATTTTATGCATATTTTTTCAAATTTATACCAATTTTAAATTTAAATGAAACACAATAAAAAAAAATTTAACATTTGATATTTCATTTTGGGTTTTTCCTTCACCAAAAAAAAATATATCATGAGTGTTTTTCATAATTTTTTTTTTATTGGGAACTCATATCACAAATCTATTTCATTTTTGCAAACTTCACCACATTAAGGTTTTACTACAACATTAATTATTTATTTTTTTTATAACTTAACATTAAAGGTATTTTAGATGAACTCTCTACCAGTAAAAAGAAAAAACTTTTTCAGTCTCTTTTGTTATTAAAAAAAAACAGAAAACAAAAATAATTGGGTCTCTTCAAATATTAAAATAAAATAAATAGATTTATTTTCTTTTTTTGTAAAAATTTTTAACCATAAAAAAGACTTTCTAATTTTCATAGTTTTTTTTTTCTTTTACAATATTACATTTCTTTCTTCTCATAGTTAGCTCTCTATTGAAGTATTGTCTTTTTGTAGATTGAGAATTTTAGATAAACAAATAGAATAATAAAAAATTAAAATTAAAATTAGTGCCTGAGAAAAAAATTTATCAGTAATCTTCCCACTCTTGGCAGTTGGAGGAGGCGAATCCACCGACGCAGTCCAGAAGATAACCATAGGGAGAAGCAATGCGGTCGGTGGATGGGAAAATTATGGGAGCTCTGATCGAAAATTTGGATAATGATTTACATGTGGATGATATAGTTGAAAACGGAAGCCATACAAGTGCTTCAATGGAAGAAACTAGAAAGAGAAGAGGTGAGAGAGAGAGTAAAGAGATTAATTTATTTTTTGATTGATTTATTAAATTATTATTTATTTTTATAATATTATTAAAAAATAAATTTACAAATAATCTAGTGTAGTCAAAATATTAACTATTGTTATCGAGTCATCTATTTATCACCATTAGATTTATTATCTATAGTTGTAAAAACTTCCCACCAGAGGATAAAACCAAAGTGCCTACTATAGATATATCCAATATATTATACCATTTAGTAACTTTTACATATAAAATAACAAAAGAAGAAGTCTTCATAGTAGTTAAGGTTAAATTTTCTTAATATTAAAGTTAATTATTTTTCTTTTTGTGTATAGTTTTTAATCAATTAATTTGTGTCTTGCTTTTCAAAAATTAATTGATTAATTTTTTACCTTTTAACGTTTATTGAAAATTATTGTTTTCCATAAAGTTTTGTGATGTATTTTTGTGTTGTAACTTTTTTTTTGTAAGTTTAGTAGTATGTGTTCAGTGTGTTTTGTTTGGTATCATTTTTTTTGGCGGTGACTGTTTTATGTTTATCGTAAGAATGTCATGAAGTAGCAGTTACACAAGATTTGTTCCGCAGTCGGTAAAGATAAATTTTTCTTCATAATATAATATTTTTGTTTAAATAAAAATTCTTATTTGAATATTACCAGTAAGTAGTGTACTAATTAAATTATATATATTTTATATAGGTATATTTTTATTTTACTAATTAAATAAGTTTCATTATAATTCTCTTTCTTCAAAATTTTACTATAGTATTAATTTATATGACATAATTTTAAAATTGTTATTTTATCGTTTATTTAGGAAGTTACTAAATTTATTTATTTGATGTTTTTGTGTAGGTATCAACTTTTCTAACAGCAGTTCTTGCTTTCTTAGTTGGATTAAAATGGACTCAAGGAAATCTCATAGTTATTCAGGCAGAAGTTATAGCTCTTATAATGGTTGCATTGGATTGGTTGCTAGAATTGGACTCCCTCTCATTTCTTTGGAGCATGATTGTTTAGATTTAATCTCTATCTTTTTTAAGAGATTTTCTTTCTGTAATGATTTAGGGACTCTATTTTTTTTTTTTAGTTTACTGTCTAATTTTCTTAAGGCGTCTCTTATTCATGCAAATCATTCGGCTAATATGACTATGCATGAATTAGTTGTGCATGTACTTAAGGTGGATGGTGAGCTAATTTGAATGGAGGATCTTCGATCTCTTCTTTATGATGTACTCAACACTTATTTTTTCTCCATAAAATTTTGTTCATTGTTAAAAAAAAAAAAAAAAAAAAAAACAAAACAAAAAAAAAAAAAACAAAACAAAAATGTTACAAGTTGGTCATCATTTACAAAGACAATAAAAAATTGTATGCTTCATAGTTCATTGTCAAAAGGATCAATTTAAAGAGTAAATGGTAATATTATAATTTATAAACTCAAATAACAAAATGTGCTCCCAAAAAAGTCTTATAAAATAAATAAATAAAAAGAGAGAAAATATTTTCTTTATTTTTCTAATATTAAAGTTTTCTCATCTAAAAAAATAAATATAATATATGTATGTATTTATTAAAAAACAAAACAAACTAATAAAAACAAAGTGATGATACACAAGTTTTATTTTGTTTAAAGAAAAAGAGTGATGTGCGTGTGTCATGTGAAAGAAAGTCATGAAGAAAAGCTGTCTATCGAATCTAATATATACCGAATATAAATTTGTAATTGAGGCATGAATATAAAATTTAATTTAAATTTAATTTTTAACAATAATAATAAGTAACTTATAATTTTGTAATTTTTGTAGTTATTTGTTAAAGGGTAAATACCATTTTCGACCATCTGTTTTACAAAAGTTACCAATTGGACCCTGTGTTTTGTTAAATGACAAAATGGACCCTGTATTTTCTAAAATAGTACAAATAGGACCCTGAATTGATTTTTTGTCAAAAAAAAATTTAATTATAATCCGATCTAAAAGTGCTATGACAAAATTGTTTACATTTTTTGTATCTGTTCGTATTAAACATTGTCTTCAAGTTGGTTGTATTAAAAAAAAAGTTGTCAAAAATTAAGCTCAGGGTCCTATTTTTACTATTTTAAAAAATACAGGGTCCATTTTGTCATTTAACAAAACACAGAGTCCAATCTGTAACTTTTGCAAAACACAGGGTCCAAAATGGTATATGCCCTTTGTTAAATGTTAAATAAATTGATATGTGTTAATTTTTAATTAGTTTAAATCATTCAATTTTTTTTTAAATAATTTAAATATACCAATAAAAATATGACACGACTCTTGATATTTAACGGTCAGTACTTACAGAGTTAAAAAAATATAAATTAAGTATTATTATCATTAAAAATTAAATTTACATATTTATTTACAATTAAAATTAAACGTAGTATTTATATCGTAAACCATTTAATATAAATATTGTTTAAAATATATTTTCCTATTTTTATGAATTAAAAGATCATCCCTATTTACTTAAATTAAAAAGTCATCCCTATTTACATAAATAAAATACAATTGACGTGTCCAAATAATTATCTCTGTAATTTTTTTATGGGTAAAAAATAATTATAAGAATAAATATAAGAGATTTTTTTATTTTTACACTTCAAAACAGTTTTTTTTTTTTTTTGTGTTTTTACGGAATTCTACAGTTCCTATTACAACTAGCGCTGCAACCGTTTAGAAACACAAACCGTAAATTTGAAAAAAAAAATATTAAAAGATAGTATATATTGTAATTTCTTAATTTGTGGATTGGCTCTACCATTGTGTGTATGGCTCAAAATATATATGGTGCATTTAGTAATATTTTTTTAATTAATTTATTATTTTTTAAATTAGAAAAATAAAAATATTTTTTAAAATCATTTCTATATAACTATTTTCACTTTTTTATTTTTTAATCAAGAATCTAAATTGTAAAAACAAAAAAAATTACTTTTAAATTTTTTTTAAACAATGTTTTTTAATCAATATTTTAGACTGCGACCCCAACTTATACCTTAAAAACGGAACCCCGGATCTGGTCCCAGACTTGGACCCACCCTGATCCCGACCTCGGAGCCGCTTTGGACTCGACTTAAATAAAATCAACAAATAAAAATGAAAATAAAATTTACAGAAGACATTTTTATTTTTTGTTTTTAAAATTGAAAAACAAAAGTAGTTATAGAGCACATTTCTATTTTTTAAAAATAAAAATTTTACTTTTATTTTAAAATTTTTACCCCACTTAACTTTTCAGTTTTCATCTCCGACATCATTTCATATAGTTAATCAAACCTCGATTAATTTACAATCTATGAAAACAAAAAACAAGGGAAATTTTATTTACACTCTAAAATTTTCTAAAAGCACTCTATTTTAATAATTTTAATTTAATTTAAAATTTATATTTTTAATTGTACTAAATTTTTTCAACTTTTTTCTTCCAATTCATATTCTTAAAAAATATACCTATCAAACAAAATTAAATTATATTTTAAATATTATAACAAAAAAATAAAATAAATTTTTTTTGAGATTTTCTTAGTAAAGAAATAAAAAAAAATATACATAAGTTAGAAAAAATTATGAAAATGAAAGCAAAATAAGTATTGAAATTAATATAAAATAATGTGAGGAAAAAATTTAAAAAAAAATATCAAGAGTAATTTTTAAAAATTATTTAAATTTATATTTTTTTTAATAATAAGGTGTATTTATAATTTTATGAAGGGCAAATAAAATTCCCAAAAAACACAACAAAAAAACAAAAATTACAAAAAGGCTTTAAAAACCAAAGCAAGACTTATTCTTATTGAAGAAGATTCTCCCTCTCGAAACGAAAAGTACAAAACGGCTATGCATTTTTGTGTCCCTACTGGACACAGTCTTCCATGTTTTTTAATATTTGTCCCCATTTGTATCAATTTATATTATATACATAATTATGACATTACAAAGGCATAAACCAAAAAGAAAGAAATAGAAAACCATTCTGTGTAATAGAAATAATAATAATAATAATAATATATATGGAAAAAGCACAATAATCAATGTAATTAATTATACTTAAATACAGAACCAAATCACCAATTTTGTGTGGTATAAATATAAAAATCAAAAGCTGTAATCTGGTTTAAAACCTGCACTAGAAGTAGCAGAAGAGGGTTTGGATTTCCCAATTCCATTCAACAAACCCCCCACTCTTCCGCCGCTTTCTTCTTCTTCTTCTCCCTCACTCTCTTCATCATCATCCTCCACGAAAGCCGGATGAGTGAGAATACTGTTAAGCAACTGAGTACCTCTCAGAGCATTCGTCAATGGCAAATGCCCCTCGGGAGTATCGTCCTTCAGTTCCCAAATGAATTCGTCTGGAAAAGCTCTGTAATTGTACTGAACCACCTCCGTGTCAAGCTTCTTCATCCACCCGAGTTTGATGAAGAATCGAGTGAAATCTCTGTTCACCTTCTTGAAAATTTTCCTCTGCACGCTGTACCCGAATCTCTCGTTGCTGTGACTTCTCCAAAGCTCGTCTATGGTTTTCATGTCCGATTTCGATATGAACTGAACCTCTGAGAAGAACACATACCCTCGCTTCTGAGCCGCTTCGCCTGCTAGTACGATCAGAAGCCGCCGTGTCTCCTCGTCTGCTTGCCGAAAATCAGCCGCGGCGAGGTAGCGCTGGAGGTCATCGAAGGAGGAGGAAGAGGGAGAGGATGTGGAGGTTGCAGTGGTGGTTGTTGTTGATGCGGTGGTGTTTGGGGAGAGGGAGAATGTAATTGTGGAGGAGGACGATGATGATGATGAGGTGGAGGAGAGAGAGAGTGAAGGTGGTGCTGTTGTGGTGGTGTTAGTGGTGGTGGTGGGTTTGAGGAAGGTAAGAGATGAAGGAGGGTGAGGAGGAGGGGTGTGCTTGAGAAGAGAGTGGTTGTTGGGTGGTATGGAGTAATGGAGAGCTGTATTCGTTGCCATGAGAAGAAAAGAGAAGAGAGAGAGGAGTGAAGAGAGGAGATGGTGTTTGTTGTTACTCTTAAGTTAACATTTAAGAGAGTGAGAGAGATAAGATAGGAAGTAAAGAAGGGGGAATCAACAGCTGAAATACAATGCTGGATTCTGATTGGTTACCACTGGGTGAGGCTGGATTTTCTCTCTCTATCCCCTCTTGTTTCTTTCATACGATGATTCTCTATTTACTTTATGTATACACGTGTATGCATCTCATCCATTAACTTACTTACAAAATTTAAGATCCTAATTTAGGTACAAAATTTGGATTAGTGTGATTGATATCTTTAAAAAAAAAATGCAAGATGGAAAATTATTACCATATTCCGAACACTATTTCATTGTCTACCCGTAGTACTTCTTACCAATAGCAATAGTATTATCATTTCTAAACCTTAACATCACTTAAAAGGGACAATAAAGATTTAGCATCTCTAACTAGATTATAGCAAATTGAAATAAATTTTTATCACTCATAAAATATGCAATAACAGTATTTAATTTTATAAATAAATATATTACATATAATCATAAGTATATAACTATAGATCTAAAGAATACATTTGTTAATTTCAAGATAAGAACTCAAATAGCGGAAGCGTATCTTAATCTATAGATAGTGATGATCTTAATCCATGTTGTAGAGATAATCTTTGTGGTGATTTTGAGTAATGATCTTTCAAGAAAACAATACTTGGGTTTTCTAATTTTCTCTCTTGATGGGGGAAGATGAGAATAGAAATTAGCTCTTATTTCTTGGGGACCACTACCAATTTATAACTTCATAGCTAGGTTATTAATTTTAAGTATTTCTAATTTAGCCTCTCGATAAATTAGAAATATTGTTTAGGGTATCTACACATTTAGCCCATGACACTTTGATACCTAATGACCCACAATTACTAAAATAATCATTTTATTTGGTTCAAACTTTATATAGCAATACACATAAATACATATGAGCCCACATTAGAGATTTTAATCCAACAATCTCCCACTTGGGCTACATATGTTTTCTTATAGTGTGTAACCTTATAAGCGCTTAAACGTTGCTATCATAATTATAGGTGTTATACCCAAAATTCGGTAAGCACATCAAAGGAAGACACGTGTCGAGCTGGGAAGAACGAAGGACTCAAACACGCAATCGTATGTACACTTGGCATAGGATAACTCGTTAAAAACACAATTTGCAGAGTATGTTCATAACTCGGCTGGCTGAACAATCTTGTGCGAGACAAAAATGTACTAACTGTTAACTGTTAACTTGTGTAGCGACACAATTTGCAAACGCAAGTATGTATGATGAGGCATTAACCTCGTCGCGTGGAGGAGATATAATAACAATAAAAATACTTGGCGTATATGGTGCAGTGTACAAAATAAGTATAAACAGTTTGGTAGGTCAAGATGACAGACAGTGAGGTATTTATCTCGCTGCAAGATGGCATGCACGTGAGAAAGATCATCTCGACACCAGAAACTATAGTTTAGAATTAAAGCAGTATCAATCTCGGGAAGTCATATGACGAGCACAAGCTCGCCATCAAAGTTAACTCAGCTTCATTTCTAGCGAGGCATCCCCATGAGATAAGGCTTACCGTATATCTTTAATATGTGTTCATCTCGGCCCAATAAAAGCGGGATACTCACAGTTGTGTGAATTCTAAATAAAAACCACATTTATTTATCGTGATTTGTAATCAAATCCCATGATTCGAGGAAATAATTACTGTAAAGATCTTAGTCAACTTTTGTAGTAATTATAAATAGGGGCAGACAAGATCAAAAAAAGGGAAAGGGACGAAAAAACTAATACAAGAGTGGCCTTGAAAAACAGTCAAAAATTTGAATAAGATGGACTCGTGGACTATGCAGAATATTAACTGCAAAACCACGTAAAAAACCCCTGTGTTCATGCTTTTATTTTTTACAGCTTTTATTTTTTTTTTGTGAAATCATTACTGTGAGGCTCAAATTTTGTTAACGAAAATCTGCGTTAACAGTCTGGTGCTTTCATTGAGAGCCTTTATTAAATAGCTTAGAAAAACTCCCCTAATATAAAAGTAATGGATGACGCCGAAGAAAATAATCCTCATGAGAAAACCAATCATCGCCCTGGAAAAGAGCCATTGAGCCCTCAAGGATCAATTGAGTCATCACATGAACAGACTGTAAGCCCCAAGAAAACCCAGTATTGGGTCCCTGGCTTGACGGACCTTGGGTGAACAATGCTCGGTCACTTCCTAACCAGGTTGATGAGGATGGTGCCTACGATCCAACCAGGTACATACCGATCGTGGAGTTAGAGAATCTCCATCTTAGGTGTCGATTAGAGGAAGCAAACCGGCGTAATGCCAAATTAGAGCGTGAAATAGCTGCAGTAAGGGCAGCGCAAGGGAGTAGTTCCTGAAATCAACCTGACCTTAGAAGAAGAGATTCACGAGGCAAACCTCGCAACTCGCAAACCAAGGGGCAAGAGACAACCCATGCCTAGAACTCTCAGGAGATGCAACTTGAGGAAACTGAGGAAAATCTGGGGACACAGCCTGGGACATGTGGAATATCAGATGGAAATCGCCAACCCTCTCTTCAGGTTCATCAGAAAGGAACTCACACAAACCCTTATAGGGAGAACAAGGTAAATCAAACCTCAAGAGGAAGAGTAAGGTCCGAGGGCAGTCACGACAGGGGTGACCTGCGAGAGCATCTGAACTTGAAAAAGCCTGATCTTCGTCAATGACTCGGTCCAAAACACAAGGTTCACTCCATTTGTGAATGGACAAGTTGGAGAATAAGTTCAGAAAGCATGAAGTCAGGAAACCCAAAAGACAACCGGGGTATGATTCTGTTGGAGAATTTGAATCGAAAGCCTCAAGATCAAAGAGAAAAGACGATTCCAAGAGGCTACCCATGGATAAGAAACACAACAAGTATGTCCCTCTTTATGCTATATATACCGAGCTCAAAGAAACTCGGGAAAATATCTACCTCACACATGTACAGGAAATCATTTTTAGCGAGCCAAAACCTATGAAACATGCGAGGCGTAAGAGGGACCCAACTAAACGGTGTGAATATCATGAGGATATTGGTCATACCACGGAAGAATGTCGTCAGCTGATAGATGAGATAGAAGGTCTCATAGCGCGAGGACACTTTCAACGATATGTAAAGGGGCAGGACGATGTCTATTATCAGCTCGATCTTCCCAATAGCTCGAGCGACCAGGGATCATAACCCTCCTCTGTAGGAGGAAGGGACACCTCGGTTATCTTGAGAGGGAGCGAGTCACAAGAATACAAGGGGCAGTTAATCCAGTAAAGTAATTTTGTAAAAGAATTGCTACGTGAGTAGATATCGGCCCACTATGGTCACCATATCAAGCTGCCACGTGGAAAGCTGTTCGTCAACCAGTAGCAGTCTAAGACAAATAACTAAAACCAGGATTAGCTTACCTGGAACCCCGGAATATGCCAAGGATTGACCCTGGGTATTGAAGCAATTGTGGGAATATGTTAGGGATTGATCCTGAACATAGAAACCCGTTTTATCAAAACCAAATGCTTCTGGAAGATTGATGAAATAAACGATTGAATTGGGGAAGTTCTTATGAAATTAATGATTGTAAGTCACATTATTGATGAAATATTTTGAACTTCAGTTGTGAATAAAACAATAATTTCTTTCAACAAGTAATTATAAAGCGTAAACCCTTTAAAATTACTTGAGGGGCATATATGTATGATCAACCGAAATCAATCTTGAAATACATAGTATAATGCAAACAAAACACCTTAAAAAAAAGGTCCTCGACCAAACCTTTTTGACGAAAGAGTGGTCAAACTGTTATAACTCCCTGACCAAACCTTTTTGACGAGAGAGGGGTCGAATCGTTATAACACCTCGATCAAACCTTTCTGACAAGAGAGGGATCAAACAACTGTAATTTTTGGTTAAAAGCTTATCTCACAAGAAAGGAAAATCAAAAGTTATGATTAGCACATAAGGTTGAATACTAACGGTTCGCGCTAAGGGAAAGTATTAAGCGAGACATCAAAGTGTCTTGAAAAAATACTTAAACTAAACATGTGGGTAGAAGATTTAACTACTCATGTAAGCAATAAAGATATATACAAGATGACAAGTTCATCAAAAATATATTTGAATTTGCTTAAATTAAGATCATTTCTGATGATCGCGAGACGGAATCAATGATGGCTCGTAGATTGAGGGTTGGGCAGATAAGCTACTCGCGCATGAAGTAGATAATTAACTACTTAGCGTCAGAGAAAAATGCGAACAATGGTAACCCCTAATAAACTTTATGCATGTGATTGTTTAAGTTGTGAATGAAATGGAAGAAAACATCCACATATTAAAGTTTAAACTTAAAAGTATGAGGCATTAAAAAAGCAAAGCTGGCCATCCAACTTTGCAAATCTGTCTTTACAAAAGAAAAGTGCCACCAGGTTCAAACCATTGTCTTGGCCAAAGGGCCATTTTCTAAAAAAAAAAAAAGAAAAGGGAGATAAAATAAATAACCAAGTCTACATGCTGGGAGACTTGGACAGATCTTCTTCTTCGTCTTCCTCAACCACACCATCTTCTTCCTCCATACTAGTCTTCTCACAAAGAGCTAAAGTTTCCTCTTCCTTCTCCTCCAAGAAGTTGGTGTCCATATTAGGGTTCACCATCTAGGCCCGATATATGGTGCGAAAACCAACCTTGTCGTATCGTTCTCCGGTCTCAACTTCTTTTTCAGCGAGCTTCTTCTCAAATTCACCGGCTTGGGCTTTGATGGTCTTCTCGGCTTCCTTTTTTGCCTTCTCGGCTTCCTCTTTTGCTTTCTCGGCTTCTTGCTTAAGGCAGGCATTCTCCTATTGGGCATCGTCTCGTTGCTTACTCACTAACTTGCATTGGGATAGTAATTTGTGGACCTCGCCTTCCAAGTATTCGACCCGCTCAGAGAGTTGTCGATTGGAAGCAAAAGAAGCAAAAAAAGCCTGGAGAATTACAAATAGATGAATATGAAAGAGGTATAAAAAGAATAATATAATTATAATAACAAAGCCAACTTACCATGAAGTTATAGTCCAAGCTCCTTGAAAGCATCTCTTTTGGACTCCCAAAATTGAGAAAATCTGAATCAGGGGGAACAAGAGTTTGAAGTTTGCGCAAGCAGGCAACTCCATATGCTTGGAAAAATTCAGAACTAGCTTCTCTTGTTGCGGACGACAAGGTCTCAATGGCCTTTCTCGAAGAAACAATAGCGTGGGTTGCCTCAGGACGAGGAGCATTAGCATCAGAAACGACCAGAGGAGGAACTTGTTCTTGGATCTCTTTGTCAGAAACCTCGAGATCGATGGGCTCGGCCAGTGACTTCTTCTTGTGGGCAATGGTTTTCCTTTGCCTCTTGAGAGGAACCACTTCGGTAGCTGTAATGACCCTAGGGTTGGTTACCCTCTTCTTCCCCTTCCGGTCCATGATATCTTCATAACTCATGTCTGCAAAACAAGCCAAAGTGTTACAATTATTAAAAAGGCCGATGAAAGAGGGAGGAATACAATTTTCCACCTAAGGGATTTACCAAAGTCACTAGAAGGCGAGCTATCACTAGACGAAGGGGTAGAAGGACCATAATATCCACTAAAATCCTTACAACCTATAATCTTGAATATATCAAAAGGCTCAATTGGTTCTAAATCCCAGCTTGCATCTATATGACCTACCCTATCTTCCATAGTATCGTATTGCTCAGTTATACCATAATATGTCTTATGACAGTTAACCTGGACGTGGAATCTAGGATACCAGCTGTCAAACTTATGAGCAATGCGGTCCATGAGAAGGGAATTCCAATTATAAAAATTAAGGCAGGAGTCTTGGAAGGTGACTAATGTACTACGTTCAGCCCTAAGTACAGTTGGAGACCAAAAACATTGATTACCTCAAGATGCTCCTTCATCGGATTCCCGAGGGGCAGTGTTTTAAAGATATTGTGCTTGAGCCAAGCGATCCCAAGCCTTATCCTCGGTTGGAACAGTAATCTGCTGCCAAGAAGAATACTTGGGAATCTTGTAATCACAAGAATATTCCTTGTCAGCGAGAAGGCCCACCGATCCCAGGTTGGCCTCATTCAGAAGGAAGTCGCATGACCAAAGACCGTAGGGGAGAGTTATCAGGCGCTTGTGCCTACTGAACATCTCAGGGGTAGGAGTAGGCCTCATCAAAAGAGCTGTCAAAAAAAATAGAACATTGGTCAGAAAATTGAAAAACAAAGATTGATATAAATGAGCAAGAAGAGAGCAAACACTTACGAAGTTTGCGAAAAGTGGTTGTGTTGATGGGGGAAAGACCATATGTCCAGAAGAAGTTGTTCTTGAAGGATACTTTATTTGGCAAGTCCACAGTAATTTTAAGCTCGCTAGAATGAGTACCGAGGTAGTAGAAGCCCACTGGGGCGTTCTTCCTTGACGGAACGACCTTAACTGAGTAAAGATACTCAATCTCTACTCGTGTGGGACACCCCCAGTTCAAAATTCTGTATAAGACATCAAACTATCGAGAATCCTGTAGGAGATGGGAGTCAGTTGGAATGGGGCAACTGTAATGTGATTTATGTAGTCCTTGAAGTAGTCTCGAAGAGGAAGCATGGCCCCTGCGCTGATATTCTTAAGGCTCTAGGCGCCCATACCAGTCGAACCACTAGTCCCCGGTTTACTGCTTGAAAAACACGCAGGAGGGTAACAACTGCACTCACCCTCCCGTATTGATCTAACTTAGCATGATTGCCCAAGCTCGACCCCGCAGGTCTTTACCATCTCGCCCGTGTAGTCTGAGATAGATCACACCTTCGACTCTATCAACTTAGCCTCAAATGTGACATTGGGGTCCTGGGGAGTCTTTGATGTACTTGGCTTGGGAGGTATAATTTCAAAATCCAAGTCACCTGGTTCAAAAGCAATCGTGACGTTGGGTAAAATCAAGGCTTTGCCACAGAAATAAAGGACACGTTGGAAGGTTTTGGCCAGGCTGCTTCTCGCAAGAATCGGTGTTTGCCTTCGAAGATTTTTTTACAAGAAACACCTGTAGCGACTAGCAATATCTTCTTGGTGGATTCCCAGTATGTGTTCCCTAACCCTAGCATTGTTCAACTCTAATTTGGAGGTGGGTTTTGAGGGGATGGGTTTATATGGGATGGCTGATTTTGTAGGAAACTCAAATTCTAAAACTTCTTGACGATAAATTCTTGAACCAGAGTGGGACATTACTGTAAGCAAAAAGCAGTCTCTTGGAGAGAATTTTATCAAACCCTAAGGTAATGAGTTGGAGATCTTAAAACAACCTACATAGTGCCTGAACCCTAGTATAGACCTAGATACAGTTTAACCCTAAAAACTATCAAAACCAGATGAGATGACAACGATACAAACAAACTAAGTAGCAAATCCATACAATGTAACAAGCATGAGAAAGAAGAAAGAAAATTACTGTTTGGAGTTAGGGCTTGGGGGAATGTCTGGTTACTCTGCCTGCAAATCTTCAAACGTGGCGAGGATCGCTTTAAGAGGATGAAGTAAGAGGAAACTCGTAGAAAAAAGGTCAAGGACAGAGATGGCATGCAAGTCCTTGGACAAACTCAATGGTGATTCTTGACAAAGAAGCTTAAGAGTTTTTTTAGACTTTCTAAAATGGAGGAAATAACGCAAAGGTGGTTCCTTTTTTCTTACGTTATACCCTTGATGTTGGCTTCGTTAGATCAGAGAAAGGTTTGATCCTACGGATATAATTCAAAGCAGATTGGAAAAGATGTTCATTTAATTCTGATGTACCTCAAAATTGCACAACCGCCAAAATCAAAGGACATGTGTCTTTTCAAAAAGAGGATCATGACGAAAATACCCTTTGTAATCATTAAAAAGCTCTTTTTATTAAAAAAGAACTATTAATGGGGTAATTATTATACCCAAAATTCGGTAAGCACATCAAAGAAAGACACGTGTCAAGCCAGGAAGAACGAAGGACTGAAACACGCAATCGTAAGTACACTTGGCATGGGATAACTCGTTAAAAACACAATTTGCAGAGTAAGTTTATAACTTGGCTGGTTGAATAGTCTTGTGCGAGACAAAAATGTACTAACTGTTAATGTAATTCCCTAGGATTAAGAGAATGGATTAGCAAATACCTAACTAGTTGATTGAGTATTATTGTGAAATTATATTATTATATAATTTCATATATGTGAATTAATATGAGATTTGATATGTTAAGACCTTGTTGGTGAGCCAGTGGCAGTTCAGTAATTTTGACCCGAGAAGGGTAAAATAGTGAAATTAATTTAAAACGTGCTTATGGAACTATGTTATTATATGGTATGCATGTGTTGTCTTCTTCAGGTGTGTTCTAACAAGTTGGCACGGTATAGTCACAACTGGGTATTTCGGGCCAAACTGGGTTCAGGGCCGAAATACAATTTTGGGATAAATTATTGGCATTATATTTATAAGTGAATAATCTGAATTTTATTTTTGAAGAGTTATTTTGGAAATGACTATACTATCCTTGAAATGTCTATTTGACAGTTATGTGACTTGTGGGCATTTTGGTAACTTTGCTTATTTGAGTTATAATTCAACAAAAAGCATTTTAATTAAAATAAGAGGCATTTATTTTCTGGTTCTTTCTCCACAAAATAGCCCCCTTCCCTCTCTCTATCCCTCTTTGTATTTTGTTAAAAAATTAGTGATTTGCTTGGTGTTCAAGCTTGAAATTGGAGGGTGTTAAAGCTTGATCTTGGTTGGAACTTGAGGTAGTTTCTCTTGCTGATTTTTAGTTGATTTTATTGCTGAAAATTTTATGTAGAATAACAAGAAATTGTGTGGTATTTTCTTGAAATGCATGTGACTTGAATTCATGTTAATTTTGATGAGTTTTGGCTTAGATTGCATGACTTTGTAATGAATTTTGTTTGTTGAGCTCAAGGTGAGTTTTTAGGGTAATTTCCATGTTTAAATTCAAGTCTTGCTGGATATTTTATTGCTGGAGAAAAAAAAAAGAGGTTGAAGCTAGCTTGAAGTTTAAGTTCTTGAATATGAGTTCCTGGTGATTTTGCTCAAGTTGGAGCTTTGAATTTTATGTTGTTTAATCTAAAATTTTGATGTGTTTTGCTAGTGTTTAAGCATGAAAATTATGTATGTTAATGCCTATTTAGGTACTTTTCATTTGGTGAATTATTAGCTTGAGTTGTGTTTGGGTTTGTGTTGAATTGGTTGAATTTTGGGGCTGAAATTTGTTGCTAGTTTTTGGTGTTGTTGGAGAGTGAATTAGGTGTAATTCATCTCAATATATTTGATTTATGCTAGGTGAAAGTTTGCTATGATTGTGGGCTTGTTTAGCATAAAAATTGGTATTTTTGGATGCATTTTCGTGGCTGGAAACTGGGTTTCCTGGGTTTTTAAACCTAGTAGCCGCGGCCATTTTTGGCAGCTTATTGTATTTTTTTTGGGTTATTATTTTGGTCATAACTTTTGACTCGGGACTCTGTTTGGAATGTTCTTTATATCATTGGAAAGCTCGTTCCGAGCTCTTAGTGAATATATGTAGTTTAAATGTCAATTTTATAATTTGTGGAAATGGATTTAGGGATTAACCCTATACTTGTGTATCCTGCGATTGTGACTAGGATTACTGGCACTTGGTCAGGAGCACCCGGGGATTTGGAATCTCTATATTTGCGGGACATCAAGTAAGACAGTAATTAGCACGTAGAGATATGCGCAATGGCGCTTATATGGAATATGATATATATGAGAAACTAGCAACCGAGATTAGAGTTATTACTCTAAAGTGAGCGGTTATTGGCTTAGGGTTATTACCCTAGGAAATTATGAATATGTAATTATTATGCCATGATGTATATAGATGTATATTGAAATTAAGGGTTTATGTATTCAAGGCATAATCGGGTTGGACTCGGTAATTAGAACCGAGATAAACCGTTCTAATGCCTTATTGTAATTAGACGTGTGAGCGTAACACGTAGGTCTATGCCACATAGATATAAATAGGTGTGTGAGCGTAACACGCAGATCTGTGTCATACAGACAAATATAAAATGGCATTATTATTTATGTGAAGAGTTATATATGATTAAAGATATATTTTACTGTCTTGCTGGGCTTGGTTCACGGGTGCTCTACTGTACAGGAAAGGGTAAATCTGTCTCTGATCAGCCATGAGTATGGGAGTTGGGCGATGTATGTACATGTTCGGGCCACACTAGACCAAGCGGGTTGGGGTCTACCAGTGTTGAAACTTTTGTAACTCTATTTTGCTGCTTAGGTCGGCTAAGGAGAAAAGATTTGTAATATTTTCTAAAATGATTTTTGGGATCCCAAAACATGTAACTTTTGTTTGTAAGGTTAAAATTATTATAGGTTTATTTTCATTCCGTTTTCGTTTAAAGTTTAATTTCCGCAATTATTTTATTAGCAATCCTGTTTAGGGAATTAGGGTTTCTTAATCATCTTGGGTAGTGTGCCTAAATGTTAGGGCATTACATTTAACTTGTGTATCGATGAGAAACCATGAAAATGCAAGTATGCATGATGAGGCATTAACCTCATCGCGTGGAGGAGATTTAATAACAATAAAAATATTTGGCGTATCTAGGGAAGTATACAAACTAAGGATAAACAGTTTGGTAGGTCAAGATGACAGACAGTGAGGCATTTATCTCGCTGCAAGATGGCCTACATGCGAGAAAGATCATCTCGACACCAGAAACTATAGTTAAGAATTAAAGTAGTATGAATCTCGAGAAGTCATATGACGAGCACCAGCTTGCCATCAAAGTTAACTCAGCTCCATTTCTAGCGAGGCATCCCCATGAGATAAGGCTTACCGTATATCTTTAATATGCATTCATCTCGGTCCAATAAAAGTAGGATACTCACAGCTGTGTGAATTCTAAATGAAAACCACATTTATTTAGCGTGATTTGTATCAAATCCCATGATTCGAGGAAATAATTGTTGTAAAGATCTCAGTCAACTTTTGTAGTTAACTGCCCATTATGTAATTATAAATAGGGGAAGACAAGATCACAAAAGGGGAGGGGGGGACAAAAAAACTCATACAAGAGTGGCCCTGAAAAATAATCAGAAATCTGAATAAGATGGACTCGTGGACTATGCAGAATTTTAACTGCAAAACCACGTAAAAAAACCCCTGTGTTCATGCTTTTATTTTTTACAGCTTTTCTTTTTCTGTGTGAAATTATTACTGTGAGGTTCAAATTTAGTTAACGAAAATCTGCGTTAACAATAGGTATATCAAAATAATCTTGTCCATTGATTATACTAACATAGGATCAAAGCGGCTTTCGTAACATTTAACGTAGCTAAACCCATCAATGGTCATGTATATCAATATAATTAAATGACATAGATCAATCACGGATGTATAGCATGGAAATTACACGCAAATGTGATCTTCGCATGCCTATTTCGAACTGGTATAGTATCTTTCAAGCTAATTTTTTTAATACTTTATTGATATATCTCTTTTGTGAAAATTCAAGAATATCCCAAGAACAATCTCAACATATCTTGAATTCCTAATACAAAATAGGTATATCATTAGTGGCAAGCAATTTTTCACCAATATATAATACCAGGATCATATTCTTACTCCCACTGAACATGTGATATATACACAATTATCAAAAGTTTTTATCTCAAAAACCAAATGAGAATACTTAATAAAAATTGTGTAATCATTGAGAAGAAGCTTACTTGAGTTTATACATGGATTTTCCTAATTTGCAAACCATATTCTTTGGATCTTTGGATACAAAGTTTTCTAGTTGCACCTTATGTCATCAATATTACAATTGATAAATGACACTTTAATAATCCATTTGATAAAACTCAAAACCATAATAAGAGTCAGTGTTATGATTGTCCTGAAATAGTATTTCAATTAAACTAAAAGAAATTCTATTTAAAATGAATATATGCTTTATAAGTAATTCTTTACATACAAGACATAATGTGCATCTCTTCACATTGCAATTTGTATCCCTCTTGATTATAAATATTCATTTATAATCAATTAGTTTTACACCATGTAGCAATAGGAAAAATACCAAAACTTTATTGTCTCACATCAATTTGTACTCCTTATTTATGATATCAATCCAGTTTCGAGAGTTGGAACCTTCATGGCATGATAAAAGTTGATTGGATCATCGTCTATCATTCCATTATTTCCTTATGTCCTTTCTCTCATGGATTTTTTTAATGGCACTGATCTTTGAGATTGTTGAGTTTGATTATTTGAAATATTTACCATATATAAAATGGGAAGTTGTTTGATATTGTCTTATCAAGGTTCTGGATTCACTTATTGATCAATGAAAGTCATGGAAACCTAAACATTGTCAAAAGTGATAGTTGGAATTGAGTTTAACGTCCATTCCTCCTCAAGAACAATATCTATAATAATCTTATTTCTCCCCCAAACTCAACATCCTCAAAATTAATAAAGTTTCTCATCTCAAAATTGAACCATAGCGTGGGATCACAAAATTTGTAACTCTTTAATTACTGGAGTATATAGTAAAGTATATTTTCTTACTATTTTGGAGTTCATATTCCTTTTATGAGGCTTATAAGACCTCATCTTAATCGAACATCCACAAATAGAATATATCTATATGTTAGACTATTAATCTAACCACAACCTTAGTTTATGAAGAGTTTTAACTTATACTTTACTTTATACACAATTTAGGACTTATATTGCAGTCTTAAGTGTTTCTCCCCAAAACGAGTTTCATGAAGAAGAATGAATAATCACACTTCTAGCCATGTCCTTAGATAAATGTTAATTACATCTCTCAAATACCCTTCATGTTAGGTTTGTCTAACATTTTGTATTGGAAGATAAAATTACATTCCTTTAGTAGTTGTGCAAAATAATCTTAGATGTCACTTACTTGATTCGTCATACCTCCCATAGTAGTATTAACCACCATAGTTAGTTTTATCGACTTTAATTTTCTTGCCTAGTTGATTAGTCGACTATGGTTTTGAAAATTTAAAAGAAATAAAGTCTGAAGATTAATGTCCTTATGAACAAAATAAGTTTCATTAGTCTAAAGACAAGATACTATTATTGATCATTCCATGAAACCATGAGAAAAAATCTACCAAAATATAGCATATATTCTTAGATGATGAAACTTTATTTTGTCACTTGATTTCTTTATGTTTTTTTGTTACCCCTTTACAAAATTTAAAATTTATTAAATCAATGGGTCAAGAATTCTATTAAAATATAAGTCTTTCTGTTCTCCTTTTGGGAGATATAATCTTAATACTTATACACCAAAGTATAATAGAATTCTCATGATTCAATTTATATTTTGTACCATAAGAAAAATTATGAGGTTTCTTTATATGAGGTAAATTTCAATAAATTTATAAATTAAAGAACTAGTAGAACTAATATTGGAAAAGACTTTCAAATTCTAATTGAACAAGAATGACCTAATTTATTTAAAATAGAATTCAAAACCAAAAAATCAACTAGGTGATGATAGTGTATAAGTCTTTTCCAAATCCAAAAATAACTAGTCATTAATTATAGTTTGAATATTCTTATAGCCTCAACTATAGGTGTTTTCCTATTGCACCGAAAGATGAATCTTTCATCATCACTTGGTTTTTAGTTTCACAGATAACCTTCCATAGTTATACTTACATAAGTAATGTCATAAAATTTTGCTTACTAAGTATATATATAGGTCAATAAATTAAGTCATTTACAAAACAAACCATAGTGAGAAACTCATTTTCATTAGATATGTCTAATGGCATACTTGGAACACTTTAATCTTATTTTAATTCCTTTTGCAAAAGTCATAGATAATTCAGTATCTAATATCTTTTGTACTTTCTTTAACAGTGTTCCATATGCAACATACTGAATTTTATCTTTATCCTTATCTTTTATTTAAACAAGGTAGCTAAAGAAGCATGCTTATTTTTAATATTTCCTTAAAATTTGTCATATTTGGCATGAGAATCAAATTTATGCTGGTAGATATAACTGAAATATGAATTTAAAAGAGAATAAAAAAAAAACAGGTTCACAAAGGAATTCATATAACATAATAAGTTCAAATAATGGTAAATCCCATCTCAAGATACCAACCACACATTAATATCAAGTCTTTGGACAGTAATATTAACTGTAAGCGGTACTCTTGTTGTAGCAATCAAATATTGACAATAAGTCCTGTCAAACAATTTGTCAATCTTTGGACTGTACATATTGTTCACATAGAAACCATACAATTATCACAAATTTATCACCACAGATATATGTGCACTCAAAATAAGTATAACCTTCCTTTGGGCCGATTAATACTTACATGAGAAACACACACAAACCTCTAACATTCCTCATGAGAAATTTACGCAAGAGAAGTTGCTTTGGCAACATCTTGTTTTAACCAACTCATTTGAAATGAAAGAAAAATTTAAAATTTTATTTTTAGTATGTCAAATTTAAACTTAAAATTATCCAAATATATATATAATTTGAACATGAATTTTTATCATGAACTTCATACATATTTCTTATTTCATGGGAATGATACAAAATCATATCTACAGAAAAACAACATTAACCTCACATGTTTGGTCTTAATCAAATTTAAAAACAATAAAGAAATAAACTTTATCGAAGCACAATGTCTAAATTCCAAATTAACATAATACATATGCATTAAAAGATGTATAGACTTTAGTTCTTATTTTGGCTTTACCCCTGTGACAAATCACATAAAGGAAAAACAAGCAGTAGTGATAATTCCAAAGAAAAGAAAACTATAACTAATTCTGTCACATGCATACATATGCTACCGAAAACA
Source organism: Cannabis sativa (assembly GCF_029168945.1). Lineage (NCBI taxonomy): Eukaryota > Viridiplantae > Streptophyta > Magnoliopsida > Rosales > Cannabaceae > Cannabis > Cannabis sativa. Next base: position 27,681,136 of record NC_083609.1, on the reverse strand, counting down.
CCAAGAAAGTACTAGAATGCAAAATTGATTCCAACAAATATACTTTAATGGTTTTAATCTTAGAAACAGATATTATATACAATCATAACTTAAGTATAGTTATATGAAATCAAACGACTTCCCATGCGACGATATAATATAACATCAATACAAAAAGAGAAACAATCATGATCAAAATTGATTCCACTTAATGTTATTATCGAAGAACAAAATTTATAATCATAAATGGAAAATCAAAATCCTAATTTTTAAAATTTCCAAATTTTTTGAACATAAATCTTAAATTCTCAAAAAATCAATCAAAGGTGGTTCTGATACCACTTGATAGTTACTTTATCACTCATAAAATATGCAATAATAATATTCAATTTATAAATAAACATATTACTTATAATTGTAAATGTATAACTATAGATCTACAAAATACCTTTGTTAACTATAAATCCTCATTAAAAGATAGAATGTAATTTGTGAACTAACATTTGAGAGTTTATCTCCATGATTGATATTAAAAAAGAATCCACAAAAATATTTAATTATCACACTTGTCATTGAATAGTTGACAGCTGTTCTCTTTTTTATAAAGGTTTATAGATGTTATCTCAGTTATAGGTAAATAAATAATTAAAAGAAGGGTTATGTTTGTAAATTCACTATGAAAAGCCCAAACAATTATTCTCTTTTTTATAAAGGTTTATAGATATGAATTATATGTGAACTATTATGAATGTGGAATGAAATAAAAAATTAAACATGTATAATGGAAAGGATTTAAATACCTCATCCGCAAAATTTGATTTACAACAAAAAATCAAAAACAAACTTAAAACGGGTAATCGGGCTTCCAAGCTCTCTCTTACTCACTGTTGACTCAAAAATTTGGACAGAGATTTTTGAGCCACACCTCATTGCTAGATTGGCGAGAATGAATTGTAAGTCAAGTATAAATAGAGAGACACAACAATTTATAGTAGTTTACTCCCTGTTTTACTACAGTAATAGAGCTACGTCTACTTAGAGTTTTTATTCTCATAGGATGGATTACAGAAAAATGGCTAAGTCTAGATGCTCTAATTTCTAGAGAGATAAACTAGAGAGAGATGCTCTAACCTTATGACTACTTTTCTGAGTTTAAAAAATGAGCTAGAGGAGCTCTTCTTTTATAGGTAAAGGAGATCCTATTAAATGTGAAAAAAAAAATAATCCAAAAAATATGGAAGGATACATTTAGGCTATTTTTGACCGTAGATGATGATCTAACGGTAAAAATTAACTCTGAGGTTAATCGTCAATTTTTGGAGTCTGGGTCGCAACGGCGGGACCTGCTCTGGGAAGTTGTAGCTTAAATTTGTAACTCTTGGGGTGAAATTTGGAGTTGATATCTTAATAATTGCGATTGAAGTGTGACACATAACTTGATAGATCATTAAAATAACTTGAAAACTCAAGTTGAATCGCACCAATCAGATCAATATTGAGTGAGTTATGCCCATTTTACTGAAGGTTGTTCATGGCCTAGCGCCCAGGTTGACATGAGTGGGAAAACGTACCAAAGATGTATTTTTTGATGTTTAAGTGATATTTTGACATCACTTAGTCCATTGGATTCTAATAAAACTGATCATTAGTTCTCAGAGATGTTGTTATTCAGCGAAAACGTGAGACTCAAAATTGCCTAGTTTTCAAGTGAATCACCTTTTCAAAAAATAAAAAATATGAAGTTGTGAATTTGACTGTTCTGACTTCATGACTCTCAATTATTGTGAAAAATTAGACAAACGGTCGAGATGGAATCAGAATCAGACAAGCAGAAGCGCACCATGCTATTTGTCAACCTAGGCACTAAGTGCTTATTTCGGAGCTTCTCGAATGTCGTTTTGATACTTCCAAGGTTTTAGAACTTGAGGATGAGGTTTTTAACCCCATTTTTTACTATTCCAGAGAGAATGCTCAGAGTAGAATTGGCATTTTAATGATTGAAACCACTACACAAGGTTCATTGTCAACTTGAGCTCTGGGCTCAGTTTTCATGCTCTTGCAATATTGTGGTTTTCTCCCCGAGTTTTCTTGTATCTTCGTTATTTCTGATGACTAAAAATGCCCTGAATACTTTTTTGAGAAACTTACTAGAAATGGCCCAATGCTATGTGTCAACCTGGGCGCTGGGTCCAGCTTAAGGTCATCTGGAAATTCTGTTTGGTCCATGGAAATATTTGAATTTATGTGTTGTTTCTTCCAAAAAAGCACATATTTTCCTATTTTTGATGAAGATGAAGAAAATACACGAGTCAAATTTTTTTTTCGATCTGATGCTTGGAAGTGGCCCAGATTGACATATTGTCAACTTGGGCGCTAGGGTGCTCGAGTGCTCAAAAATGAAAGTTCTCCGAATCTGATTCTGATACCTCAAATATGTTCGTGGTATGTCTAGTTCATGTCCCAATGAAAATTTTGACCCATTTTCACTAAGACGGACCTAAAACTAAAACCCTAGTTAAGGATTTCAACTTGGACGCTCGGTGAAACCCTAGGTGCCCAAGTTGACTTTTGAGATGCTAGTTCGTGTATCTTCAGCTCTTAAGGCCTAGAGTTGATTTCTCTATGTCTTCATGTTACAAAATACTTAAAAATAGTGAGTTAGAAATGATTTATCAAAGTCTAAACTTCCATTTTGGAGTTCTCAAAGTCAACCTAGGCGCAGGGCTAGGGACCCCTCCCAGATCGACTACTATGACTCAAGAATACTAAACTTAGAGATGTCATCTTTCTTTCCATGTGCCAAACATTTATGTCCATTTTACCAGGAAAAGTTTTCGGGTTAATATTTGCCCCCCAAGTCAACTTTACACTTGTGTGGAGTTGACTTGTTGACGTGAACGGAGCTTATTTCTCTTGAAACTACCAGATGGACATCAATTTTGACAATCTTAGACAATTATTTCTTTTCTTCAAGCATTCCTAATAGAATTATGACCTTGAATTCTCTTACTCTTGTACTTGGGAATTTTCAAAAATTGTTAAGCAAAAAAAAAAAAAGAAGAAAAAATTATTTTTCACTTATCTTTTATCTTTTTCTTTAAAAACTTAAAATTTTCATGTATTTCTTATGGCATTAGGATTAATTGGATTGAAATCCTATTCCTTGTTGAAATTCCATTCAAAATTTAGAGTAAAAAAGAAGAAGAGCTTATCATTTATTTTTTTTTTTTTTTATTTTAAACTATAACTTTAGCTTAATCTTAATAACATTAGGAATTATTGTTACATTTTAAATTTAGAACCCCTCTTCCTATTCTCATAGGAATTTCAAAAGCTAAAAGGAGAAAAGAAAAGATTTCTCATCTTTTTCTTATCATTTATCTTTTTCTTTTAAGGTTTAAATTTAAAAGACTCACAATTGCTTTAGGGTTAGGGGATTAAGCTTACCTATAAATAAGATAGCTTTCAATCAATTTTTTTTCACTTCCCATTATGATCTCCACACCCAAGCCTTCCTGAACGCCCTTGGAATTTTATCTCCCTCATTTCTTCAAGTGCTCTTTATCCATCAATGTAGAAAAAAAAATATTATTTTTTTCTTTCAGCGCTGATTTTTTTTATTTTTAAATTCTCTTATTCTTTTTCTTTATTGAGCTTGCTTCAAGGATTCTAGAACTCCCAAGGAATTCTTTATTCCCTAATTGAGACCTTCAAAATTCCAAAACACTATCCTTGTGAGTTAAGACTTTCTTATTTTGAAATCACCTTGAGTTCATCTCCAAAGCCAAAATAGACTTTTCTTGAGTAGTAAACAATTGAATTTTGAAGTCACTATGCCTCGAATGAAGAGAAGCTAAAGATTGCCTGATGAACATGATCCCCATGTGGCTCTGTTCATTAGAGCTAGAGTGATTGTGCCCAAGTCTAAGAGCTTAAACAAGGCACTTGGCGGGAAAGTAATGGCAATTGAACTTTTCAAAGCTGCCATTCAGAGTGATGACCCGAGAGACTAGGCTTTATGTTGAGATCTCTTGTATTTAGTATAATCACCGAACACCAAACACAATTAATTAGAGATGAATATCTCCTTCTAGAAAGTGTCATATGAAAGCCACGATTTGGATGTCTCAATGGGTTCGAGAACCCTTGCTGTAGAGCTTGGTCGAGGTTCCATATGAATGTGGGTGCTTACTTCCTTTTGCATCTGTGGTTTATATCAATAGCGGACTTCTTGGGAGTATGTCCTTACCAAATAAACCCAAATAGTTATAGAATCCTGTCAACCTTCTTCATCTTCTACCGCTTGAGAAATTGGCCTATCCCAACTCCCTATAAATTAAAATTCCTTTGTGACTTAAAAAAAAGTCCAACTCAAAAAGAGGAGGGATTATATCACTTCCACCAATTCAGTCCATATATAGAAAATATAACCAAAAGTAAATGTGGCCTTCACCACTAGGAATACTTCTATACCCTAGTCCTTCCATCAAGACATATTACCTTTTAAAAGTCTGGCCTTTTCAAGACTCATAATACCCAGATGCACCAACCATTTTCCATTTGTTTCTACAGACTTCAAGCCTCAACCGGAGCCGGAAACGGTGGATTCCAAGGCTAAGGAGCTTCCGACCGATCCAAACCAGGGGAACCCCGTAGCCTGCCATGGCCGATCCTCACAAGTGATCCCAGAGGGTATAGATCTTGTGAGTGATCTCAAAGGTCCTCCTTAGGCTGATGAAGAATTCTAGAGAAAGATTGGCATGGTTTCAAGTGGATCTGGGAAGGAATTTGGCGTGGTTTCTATTAGAGAATCCAACCAACCCAAGACCCTAACCTGTGCCAAGAGATCTTTGCGTCAACCTCTCTCCGATGTTAAGAAATTTCTTGAGGCTGGGAAAAAGATCTCAGCTTCAGGATATGGGATCTTCTGATGATGAGGGGAATAAGGTCTGTGCAGAGATCAAGGCTCTCTATGTGTAGCCGGTCTTTCTCCGAGCTATGTGTAGACGGTCTTTCTCGAGTTCATTGGCTTCCCCTTTCATCCTTTATTTAGGAGAATGACTTAATGGTTTGCCCCTAATGGCATTTTTGTAAAGACAAGTTCATAACCAGTCTTAGGTTTTTCTTATCTTAAATGCTTTGTACTGTTTTTATTCGAACTTAATACAATTGTATTTGCTTGCATTTTCATTCACAATGTGAACAACTATATTTTGATCAAATGTTCAGTACCTTTGGGTTTTTTCATTGCTCGCAATCTTCCTGTTTAAGTAGTTAGTAATCTACCAAACTTTATGATTTTCGAGTGGTTGTCAATTCTGCCTCGCAATTGCAGTTATAATCTACTTTAAGAAAACTTAAATATACTTTAAAGATTTTATCACTTTGTATATTTTTTATTTGCTCGTATGAATAGTTATATTATCTATCCATTTTCTAGGTTTAAGTACTTCTACCAAGGCGTTGTGATGCCTTGTTTAATACTTTCCTAGCTCACGAGAACCGTTAGTATTCAGTTTTATAAGCGAGTTATAACTTTTGATTTTCCTCTCCCGTCGAATAGGTTATAAATCAAAAATTATAGTTGTTTGATCCCTTCTTCGTCAAAAAGGTTTGATCAAGGTGTTATAACGATTCGACTCCTTTCTTGTCAAAAAGGTTTGGTTAGGGAGTTATAACGATTCGACTCCACTTTTGTCAAAGAGATTTAGTCGAGTACCTTTGAATTTAGAAAAAAAAAATTGAAATGACGGGTTTGCATTATACAATGTATTTCCAGATGAATTCCGGTTAATCATACATAAATGCCCCTTAACTAATTTTTAAAGAATGAAACTTTGCAATTACTTAATATAAATGATTCTCTTTATTCATAACTGAAGTTTAAAGTTTACATCAGTAATGCGAGTTACATCATTTATTTATTAATAGTAGGGTCGCAAATGTTCTACGTTCCAGTAGTTCTTTATTAGCGAGCCATCAAGTTGAGCCAATTTATAGACTCCGACTCCAACTACTACTTCGATGACATATGGACCCTCCTAGTTCGGGTTGAACACTCCTGCGGATGCATCTCTCGTATTTGCAAAGACTCGTCCTAACACCAAGTCTCCAACATTAAATAGTCTTTTCTTGACTTTTTTGTTGAAGTATCTTGTTACTTGGTGTTGGTATGCGGCGTTCGTAATTTGCGACTCAGCTCGTTTTTTCTCAAGTAGATCCAAGGACAATTTTAAAAGTTCCTAGTTTTCTTCTTGATTATAAAACTCTCTTCTGTGAGTCAATATGTTCACTTCAACAAGTAGCACTGCTTCCGAGCCAAATGCTAGCGAGAAAGGAGTGTGTCTCGTGGCTGTCTTCTTAGTAGTTCTGTGGGCCCAGAGTACCTGAGGTAGCTCGTCAACACATCTGCCTTTGGCACCGTCTAACTTCTTCTTGATAGTATCCTTTAGGGTTTTATTGACGGCTTCTACTTGTCCATTTGCTTGAGGCCTGGATACTGACGAGAAGCTTTTGATAATTCTATTCCTCTCGCAGAAGTCAGTGAACAAGTCGCCATCAAATTGGGCTCTATTATCGAATACTATCTTCATGGGAATTCTAAACCTACAGATAATATTCTTGACGACAAAGTCAAGGACTTTCTTGCAGGTTATGGAGACGAGGGGCTCAGCCTCCGTCCATTTAGTGAAGAAGTCGACTGCTACTACCACATACTTAGCTCCACCTCACCCAATGGATAATGCCCCAATTAGATCGATCCTCCATATAGAAAATGGGCAGGGCGAGGTCATCATTCTAAGTTTTGTTGGCAGTATGCGAGGTATATGTGAAAACCTTTGACACTTATCACATTTCTTGACAAACTCATGTGTGTCCTTATTGATCGTTAGCCAGTAATATCCTTGTCTAATGATCTTTTTAGACAGACTTTGCCAACTCGCATGATCCCCACAGAAGCCTTCATGAATTTGTCTAATGATTTCGTTTGATTCTACGGGAAGAACACACCGAAGTAGGGGCATTGAATACCCTCTTCTACATAGTTTGCCTTTGATCATTGTGTAGCGAGGCACTGAATACAATAGTTTTTGTACCTTGATTTTGTCATTTGGAAGTTGCCCGTTGAGTAAATAATTGATAATAGGCGTCATCCATGTTGGAGAGTTATCTATCATCTCGATGTCTTCAGTTTCACATATACTTGGCTCGCTCAGCATCTCTACCGGAACCAGATTTAGTTCATCTAGGTCATTCTGCGAGGCCAGCTTTGCTAAGGCATCGACGTTGGAGTTTTGTTCTCTTGGAATTTATTCAATTTTAAAGTAATCGAATCTTTCCAAGTTCTTCTAAAATTTCTCTAAATACTTCGCCATTTTTAAGCATTTGGCTTGGTATTCCCTGAGGACCTAGTTCACAATTAGCTGGGAATAACTATGACAGATGAGATTTTTGACTTTCAAGGCCTCTGCTATCTTTAAGTCAGCGATCAAAGCTTCATATTCAGCCTCATTATTGGATGCGTCAAATTGGAACCTCAGAGCATAGTGAAATTTAAAGCCTTCTGGCGATATTAATATTACCCCTGCACCTGAACCCTAGTCGTTGGATGCGCCATCCATAAATAACTTCCAGGTTTCCGCGTCTCACTGATCAGATGAGATTTCTCCTAGAGTCATACCTTCTATCAAGAAGTCAGCTAAAGCTTGACCCTTGATGGATGTTCGAGGATGGTATGTTATGTCGAACTGCCCCAGTTCAATTGACCAGAAGCATCTGGTTTTGATAATACTTGTCTCAAGTGCTGAACGTTTAACACTTTTATGGGGTGAGCTTGAAAATATGGTCGTAGTTTGCGAGATGCATGGACTAGGCATAATGCGAGTTTTTCTAGAGGGGGATATCTAGAGTAGTAAATAGGTTGCTAGTGTTTGCCCTCTTCCCGCACTACAGCTGCACTAATTGCATCTTTTGAGATGGCTAAATAAAGAAATAATGTCTCTCCAGTTATTGGTTTTGCATAAACTGGAGGCGTTGCGAGATGCCTTTTTATGCTCTGAAAGGCCTCTTCGCACTCTTTTGTCCACTCGAACTTTTTGTTGTCTCGCAATATGTTGAAGAATGGCACACACTTATCAGTTGACTTCGATATGAATATGTTAAGTGTCGCCATTCTTCCTATCAGGGCCTATACTTCTTTAGGCTTTGTTGGGAATGGCATGTCTATTAATGCCTTGATTTTTTTAGGATTTGCCTCAATACCCCTCGTGTTAACTATGAATCCCAAAAACTTTCCCGAGGAGACTCCAGAGGAACATTTTTTGGGTTTAGCTTCATGTTATACTTTTTTAATATCAATCCGTGAGGTCTGAGGTATGATCCTTACTCTTTATCAATTTCACCAACATATCATCGACGTAAACCTCCTTGCGAACATTTCGTTTACTAGTCACTGATACGTAGCCCTAGCGTTCTTCAGTCCGAACTGCATGACTTTATAATAATAGAGTCCCATGTTGGTTACGAAGCTTGTATCTTCTTAATTTGGGACGTACATTTTTATCTGGTTATATCCAGGACATGCATCCATAAACGACATAAGCTCGTACCCATTAGTTGCACCCACTAACTGGTCGATCCTGGGAAGTGGAAAACAGTCTTTTGGGCACGCCTTATTCAGATCGGAGAAGTCAATACAAGTTCTCAAAGTTCCATTAGGTTTCGTGATGAGAACAGGATTGGCTTTTTACGAGGGATAAAACACCTCGCGTATAAAATCGTTGACTAACAACTTGTCAACTTCCTGTTTTAGTGGCCCTTGCCTCTCGAAATCCAGGGGCCTCCTTTTTTGTCTCTTCACTGGGTAGTTTGGATCAACATTTAAGTGATGGCAGAGAATCTTAGGGTCGATCCATATCATATCCCCATGACTCCAGGCGAATTGATCCTGGTTCGCCTTCAAAAAGCTTATTAATTGCTATTTGAGCTGCTCGTCTAGGTTCTTCCCAATGTACACACATTTGGTGGGATTTCCTGGGTCGAGAATAACCTCTTCCAATTCTTCAATTGGTTTTAGCAGGTTCCTTTCATCTTGAACTCGGGGATCAAGATCTTCTTCTTTCTTCTCGTTTTCTCCTGCAAATATCGTTATTAACTGATGACCAACCTTTCTATGCTGCAACTCTATGCGATAGCAATTGCGAACTAACATCTAGTCGCCACGCACCACTCCCACGCCATCTTGTGTTTGGAATTTTAAAGATAGGTGCTTGATCGAACTGACTGCCCCTAGTCCGATCAGTGCTAGACGACCCAATAATATCTTGTAAGCCAAGGGCAGGTCAACAACCCAGAAGTCTTGCAGAACAGTAGCAGTTAAAGGTGCCTCACCTAAAGTTAATGCAAGCTCGATTATGCCAAGGCTAGCGATGCTATCTCCGATGAATCCGTAAAGATTCACCGTACAAGGCCATAATTTGGTCTTTTTGAGCCCGATTTTCTTTAGAGTCTCCTTATAAATAATATTTACCGAGCTCCCATTGTCTATTAACACTCTCTTGATCCTCTTATTGGCAAGTTGAATGGTTATGACCAGCGGATCGAAGTGAGGGTATCTCACGTTCTTCTTGTCTTCCTCTGCGAATGCAATGGGGGGTTCCTCGATTTTCACCTTCTTGGAAGGTTCTGGGGCAAAGACCGACTGCTCGTTCTTTATCTCCTTCACATATCTTTTCTGGGCGTTATTGCTTTCCCCTGCGATATGCGGCCCTCCTGAAATAATCAGGATGTCCTCTCCTTCTACAGGAATTTGTTGTAACCCCTGGTTGTTTGGGTTATTAGGCTGCCTGGGTTGGTTGTATCCCTGGCCCTGTCTTTTCACATACTATTTAAAATGGCCTCAAGCGATGAGACTCTTTATCTCATCTTTTAATTGGCAACATTCATTGGTCGCATGTCCAATATGTTTATGGAATTCACAATATTTGTTAGGATCTCTTTTGCTCCTCGAATTCCTCATAGGCTCGGGTTTGCCGAAGGCTACCTTCTGCGCATGTGCGAGGTAAATATTTTCCCAAGTTTCATTAAGCTCGGTGTAAATAGTACTGGCACGTATTTGTCATGCTTCTTTTGTTTCTTTCTATCCTTTGACGGTTCCCTAATTCTGTCCTTTCTTTTCGGACCAGAAGCCCCCGAGTTATCAATTCTCGTGGAAGAAGTCCCTGTAGAAACATTGCTGGGATTACCTCCCGAGCTTATTTTCAACAAGTTCATTTCCTTTCGGGCTTCTTCCTTCTGGACAAACACCTGAGCCCTCTCGTTGAACTCAGTGATGCTTCTTACGGGACGTCCTTGTAAATCATCCCACAATTCGCCCTCGACGGTTAATGGATTAGTGGAGATCCCCGCCTGATGGGCTGTAAGTTGCATGCTGTCATCCAAATTTCTAACCTTAGCGGCAGCCAAGCTAAAAATACTTAAGTACGCCTTAAGCATTTTGCCAGGCTGCTGCTTTATATTAGTTAGCAAGGTCGCTTCGGGTTGCCTATCCCTAGCGGCCTATAATTGCTTCTTAAAATCCCTGGACAACTGCTCCCACGAAGTTATTGAATGACGAGTCAACTTGTTAAACCAGCTACTCGCTGCTCCAACAAGCGAGGTGGGGAACAAAATACAGCGTAAATTGTTCGTCACGTTACTCGCTCACATTAACGTGTTAAAGTTATTCAGATACGAGACCATTTGAATCCCGAAGCAAAAAGGGTATTCATAATATCTGGGTGATACGGCTCAAGCTCCTCGTTAAAGTCGTATCCAGATAATTTCCCCAATTCCCCCACTTGATATCTCCTGAACTTGTCCTCCAGCTTGTTTATCTACAATTGGATTAGATTCCTTGCTTTGGACCAAGCTGTTGGCAAAGGTCAGGTTTCTTCCGATTCAAGTGCTCTCACAGATCTGGTTGGGAGTAATTGCTGGCAGATCTCATCTTACTCATAGACAGCGTCCTACTCATACACTTTGTCTTTGAAAGGCTCGCGGATTTACTGGTTCCCATACTTTCTTGATCATTAGCTCGTTGAGTACTTTCTCCTCTTCGAGTTGATCGGCTATGGGTTCTAGATCGCCTCGAAGTCACACTTACTTCTTCACGCTCTGTTCTTTCCTCCCGAGAGCGGTTTGTCGTATTTCCCCCATCATGGTACGTATGAGTCCTTGCACTATGGGTTTGGGAAGAACGTTGGTGATTTCTAGCAGGTGATCTCTGTTCTCCCGGTTGAGTTCCAAGATCCTCCTCATTTTCATGAGGGATTTCTCGTTCATCAGTTTCTGGTTGTCTCCTTTTTGGCTGTTCATCCTGATTCTCAAGGGGTGTCTCATTTTCCCCAGGTTATTCTTCCCGGGCATTTTCTTGTCTCCTAGTTCGTGACCCACGAGGTCTGCCTTGTGGTCTTCTCACTTTAGGTACAGGTTGATTTTGAGCGTTCATCCCCTGTGTAACCCTGGCTGAGGCTGCCTCACATTCTAACTCAGTGTTTCAACGTTGTTCCTCTTCCAGACGGCGTCTCAGGCGGTGGCTTTCCGTTTCATAAGTACTTTCTCCCACGGATTGGGGATCTCCACGGTTGAGCTCTTCATCCCTCGCCCCGGGATCCTGACCATTCCCATGTAGAGTTCTCCTCGAACGGGTTGTCCGCGTACTAGGACCAGCATTAGGTTGAGTTCTTTGGGGACGTGTGGTCCGAGCACTGGGGCCACCCTCAGATTGAGCCCTCCTGGAACGGGTGGTCCTTCTGAACTACAGATTGGTAGATCTTCTGGAGCCCGTGGGCTCTTTTCCTAAACGATGGTTAGTTTTCTCATGCGGGGTATTAATATTCTCTAGATTTTCAGCCATAAAGGAAAAGGTTTTTCTTTAAGAGAAGGGAGGTTTTTTTTTCTGAGCTTTTTTACAGAGGCTCTCAATGAAAGCACCAAACTGTTAACGCAGATTTTCGTTAACCAAATTTGAGCCTCACGGTGATAATTCCACACAGAAAAAGTAAAAGCTATAGAAAAATAATATATGAACACAGGGTTTTTTACGTGGTTTTGCAGTTAAAATTCTGCATAGTCCACGAGTCAATCTTATTCAGATTTCTGAGTATTTTTTTAGGGCCTCTTTCATATGAGTTTCTTCGTCCCTCTTTTGAGATTGTTTGCCACCATTTATGAGTACATAGTAGACAGTTAATTACAGAGTTGACCAGAATATGTTTACAACCATTATCCCTAAAATTGTGGGATCTTATTACATTTCACGAAATGTAAATGCAGTGTATGATTTTGAAAATCGTATAGCTGTGATTTTCACGCTTTTACTGGGTCAAAAAATATCGTGTATTAAACACGTCATTAATTGTTGAATCTGAAGATGTCTCGACAAAAACTTGATTGTAGTGATACCAATAGCAAGCTGGGACCATTCTTCTTTCTGAGTTCGACAATGTATGTCCTACGTCGATCTCGGGTATAAAGAAATCTTCTGACTTGACGGGGTTATGAGCCTCGCTCCTGTTAGTTGGAGGAAGCTATAGGAAGTCTCCTCATAGTGAGATGGTCATCTTGCATACTTGTTCTTCGAGTCGATCCGACTTTTACACTTAGTTTGCTTATTGCAAGCTAAGGTATGTGTCACTTTTCTCTGGTGCCTCGCTATTCACCTTTAGCGACATATAGTTTCTCATTAATACACTAAGTGCCGGTTTGTACATTGATTCCTTGCCTAAGACCTTACAGTCAGCGGGTTACAAATATACTCTGATACTTACGTAATTAATGAGTTATTCCATAAAAAGATATTACACCGATTCACATTCTCTTTATCTTGACACGTGTCCTCCAGCCGAATTTCGGGTATAACATCTACCATGGTGTGTGATGGGTGATCTAAACAATGTCTTATCTCATGATGAGAAAAGGGCGGTAATAGGTACCCTGATTTTTAATCCAAGGTTTTCAATAGCTTTGGTTGATAGTGGACTTCAAGACATGGAGTTATGTGGTTATTTATTTACTTGGGAGCGTGGGAGGGGCACTAATCACTGGATTGAAGTGTGTTTGGATAGGGGGCTAGCTAATCTTGCTTGGTTGAACATGTTCACTTCTGCTAAGCTCCATAATCTTGAAATTTCAACCTCAGACCATACTCCGATTCTTATGGTATGGTTCCTGCTGCTGGCCACAATTTTGTGAAGCGGTTTTGGTTTGAAAATGCGTGGTTGAGGGAACCTCTTTGCTATCATATTGTTAAAGATAGTTGGGAGATTTGTGGGGCTGATGATGTGATGTATAAAATTCAGTTTTGTAGGGAAAAGTTGGTCGATTGGGGTAAGGAGGTTACTGGGAACTTTAAAGAAAGATTAAAAAAGTGTAAAAATGAGATGCAAAGGTGGAAATTGGGTCGAGATGAAGTATCCGTTGCCAATTACAAACAAGGAAAGAGAAATTTGGCTGAAAGTTACGTGCAAAAGGAAGTTTTATGGCATCAAAGATTGAAGCAATTATGGTTGCAAGAAAGAGACAATAATAGCAAATATTTTCATGTTGCTGCAACTACAAGACGAAGAAATAATTTTGTGGCAAAACTTAAGGACCATTCTGGTGCGTGGGTTGACTGGGATAGTGGTTTGGACCAACTTATGGTTCTCAAACCGATTGGAGAGAAGTCACAAGCAGTGTGCAAACTCGTGTATCATCACAGCAGAATGTTGAGTTGTTACTTTCGGTTTCAAATGAGGAGGTTCGCAAAGCTTTGTTCCAAATGCATCCGGATAAATCCCCAGGGCCCGACGGTATGACCCCTGGCTTTTTTCAGAAGTGTTGGTCGATTGTTAAAGATGATATCATCAATATGGTCAAGCAATTTTTTCATAATGGGTTTCTTCTTATAGATCTTAACAAAACCAATTTGGTTTTAATTCCTAAGAAGAATCAACCTATGGATATGGGGGATTTAAGACGAATTGCTTTATGCAATCTGTTGTACAAGATTGTGTCCAAAGTGGTTGCTAATAGACTCAAGAGTGTTATGCCGTCCATCATATACGATACTCAAAGTGCATTTTTACAAGGCCGCTTAATCTCAGATAACATCATGATTGCCTATGAGATTATACATCATTTAAAGAGAAAACAAAGAGGGAGGGATGGTTATATGGCACTTAAACTTGATGTTAGCAAAGCATATGATAAGCTTGAGTGGGGTTACCTTTGTGCTATGATGGTAAGGATGGGTTTTGATGGTCGTTGGATTAACTTAGTTATGCAATGTGTTTCTTTTGTTTCCTATACATTTTCACACGGAGGGAAGGAGTTGGGGAACATTGTTGCTCAAAGAGGAATACGTCAAGGTGATCCTTTATCAACGTATATGTTTATTCTTTGTGCTGAAGGTTTCTCTAGTTTGTTGCGTAGTTATGAACAAAGTGGTTTACTCACGAGATGTAAAATTGCTCGAGGTGCGCCGATAATTTCTCATATGCTATTTGCTGATGATAGTTATATTTATTGTAAGGCCACTGAGGAGAAAGTGTACAATGTGAAGGAGTTGTTGCATACTTATGAGACGGCTTCGGGACAAAGAATTAATTTCACTAAGTCTTTTATGTTTTATAGCAATAATATTGGTAGTGAGGTGCAGGATTCTATCTGTGCTATGCTGGAAATTTATGAGGCAGATGAAAATGGCTATTATCTGGGCCTTCCTTGCTTGGTTGAGAGGAATAAGAATGCTATCCTTGGCTTTCTTAAGGATAAACTCCGAAAGAGAATTCAAGGTTGGTAAGGGCGTATTTTGTCTCGTGCAGGAAAAGAGGTATTGCTGAAATTTATTGCTCAAGCATTCCCGAATTATGCTATGAATGTATTTCTCTTGCCTTTAGACACTTGTAAGGAGTTAGAGCGTCTTATGGCTAAGTTTTAGTGGCATTCAGACTCGAGCAGTGGTAAAGCAGTGGTAAAGGTATTAATTGGATGAGTTGGGAGCGGTTGTGTCGTCATAAACATGCAGGAGGACTGGGTTTCTGAAATTTGAGAGACTTTAATTTGGCTCTTCTGGGGAAACAATATTGGCAATTGTTGGTTAATGATGACTCTTTGGTTAGTAGGCTCTATAAGGCTAAATATTATGCTCATGGCAACTTGTTTTCTACTAAATTGGGAGATAATCCTAGTTTCATCTGGCGAATTATTCTTGAAGCAAAAGATCTAGTACATTCATGTGCTCAAAGAACAATAGCTAATGGGGAAAATGTATCCATTCTTGCAGATCCTTGGCTTCCACATAATTTTAACAGCTATGTCGTTACAAGGCACCCTGCTCTTGTGAACAAATCAGTCAGCTGCCTCTTTCAAGTTGACACTCGCGCTTGGGATGAGGATGTTGTGAGAGACTTGTTTGTTTCACGTGATCAGGACCTTATTTTGTCCATTCAGCTTAGTGACTCGGCCGTAAATGATGGTTGGAATTGGAGACTTGAGACTTGTGGGAATTATTCGGTTAAAAGTGCTTATAAATTCTTGCAAGAATCTAAAGGTGCTTGGTGTCGTGATGCCAATATTGACTTTTGGAAGCGTCTTTGGTCATTACAAATACCTCTTAAGATTAGTAATTTCTTATGGAGGGCTGCTTCGGGTGTGCTCCCAACTTGTTTTCAGCTCCAAAAACGTCATGTTCCCGTCAATGTTGACTGTTCGCTGTGTAACGCTCATGCAGAAATCGTTCAACATGCGTTGGTGTTGTGTGAGCTTGCTAAAGCTTCTTCGTATCACAGCATGGTCGACGTCAGGGCTGGGGCTGCAACATTCAGCAGCTGGCTGTTGGGGATCTTTGGCAGAGGGCACAAATGTGAAATGGAAGATGTGGCTGTGATGAGTTGGGCTATTTGGCGTGTGCGAAATGAATTTTTTTGGCAAAAGAAGAGTTGGTCTGCATCAAATATTGTTGCATCTGCTAGAAAAATGCTTGATCAGTATAAATTTGCTCAATGAAGGAAGGGTCTTTCGTTGTCTCCGCTGCATGATGGGGGCGAAATCTTAAGCGTTGGATTGCACCTGAGTTAAACAAGATCAAAGTTAATGTTGATGGGACTTTATTTGAACAAGAAGGGCGCTTTGGCATGGGTTGTGTAGCTCAGAATCATCATGGTGCTATGGTAGAAGCATTCACGAAGGGGAAGATTGGTTGTGTTCAACCTGAAATTGCTGAGATAATAGGTATTAAAGAAACTTTTAGTTGGATTGCAACTCATTCGTGGGATAGAGTCATATTGGAAACATATAGCTTGTTGTGTGTCTAAGCGATTCAAGGCGGTATTTTTATGCCTTCACAGTTTGGTCTTATTGTTCAAGATGTTCGAATTTTGCTTTTAGCTTTATCTTTTGTAAATTTGTATTTTGAAAAACGATCTGCAAATAAGTTGACTCATTGCTTGGCAAGAGACTCTTGTTTCTCTACAAGTCGTGTGCTTCAGCTGGAGGACTGCTCCTCTGAAGTGCATACTATTATTTTGAACGAATTTATTAATTAATAAATCTTATAATTTTTATTAAAAAAAAATATTTAACTACACTACACAATATAGCACATATCACCATTCAGGTATATATTTCTCTTTCGTTCTTTTACTTTCAACCGCTTTCTCCTCTTTGATCTTTATTAATTTTTTTATGTAAATTCTATTATTATATATATTTATATGATAGTTTCTTTTAGAGGTTGAGATCATAATTCAAAACTTTGATAATGCAACACTATCACAATTTTTATACGACATAATAAGATGATTAATTCTCTTTCTAATAGATATTTACTAATAATAATGGAATTTTATACATGTACACTTTTTTTCAAGTGATCATTCTTTCAATAAAAATAGTGTTGGTTGCTGGGTTTGAGAAGAAGGCGTAGAGTTTTGGTGGAGCACCGGTGTTGGTGGCTGGTGATTGAGTTTCTAATTCTATTAGGGAAAAAAACAAAAAAATACAAAAAAGGAAAAAAAATTACAAAAATACTTTGGGTCGACCCATTAAACATTTATACAGTCCACATACAAATATTTACAAAAATACCACATGCACTAAGCCTTCAGCTGTACAGAGCGAACCATGAAGATGAAAATACGCGCTCGTTTCAAAACCGCAAAACAACCAAAATGAAACCAAAACGAGAAAAATACAACTATTAATTCTGGCAAAATCAACTGGAAAAGAATACCTGCAATGATCTAAACTGAAAATGACGAAAAAAAAATCAGAAAAACTGTGAAGAAACTGAAATTACACATTTGTTTTCTATTTTATTCGATCAAAATAACTCCCCCTAATATCGAAATCTATATTCATGAAATGTAGATCTGTAACAAACAGATCTGGAGCTCCCACTAAATCCAAAACAATGTATGATGTGAAAAATTTAAAAAAAAACCTCATGAATAATACATCTACGTTATATACAGTTGCATTTTGATTTATTTTTTGTTTTGGTTGCCTTATAGTTGCATTATCGTTTTATGATAGTTTATATATTATGCAAGAATTTAATTTGATGGGGACTAAGAAATAGTAGTTATACATAGTAAGTTTTGTGCAAATAGTTGCATATTAATTTTATAGTGAAATAACATATGCAAGTAGCAAAACTATAACAAAACTACAAAATAACTGTATGCAAGTGCAAATAGTTGTCTTATAGTTGCATTATCGTTTTATGATAGTTTATATATTATGCAAGAATTTAATTTGATGGGGACTAAGAAATAGTAGTTATACATAGTAAGTTTTGTGCAAATAGTTGCATATTAATTTTATAGTGAAATAACATATGCAAGTAGCAAAACTATAATAAAACTACAAAACAACTGTATGCAAGTGCAAATAGTTGCCTTATAGTTGCATTATCGTTTTATGATAGTTTATATATTATGCAAGAATTTAATTTGATGGGGACTAAGAAATAGTAGTTATACATAGTAAGTTTTGTGCAAATAGTTGCATATTAATTTTATAGTGAAATAACATATGCAAGTAGCAAAACTATAATAAAACTACAAAACAACTGTATACAAACTAAAATACAGGAAAAACTCTTTGAACATCAACATCCATGATAAATCTCATTGTTACCCATTGATGATATAAAAATGGGACTGACCAGGTTAATCTAATCTATTAGCTTTGCCACCTTCACTCATAAATCTTAATCATGTTTGTCCTAATACTTTTCTAATATTAATTTTATAACTCTACTCACGTCAATACTACTATAAGCATGAATTAGATCGTTTTCTTTTCAAGTATAGAATATCATCGGTAATTGTTTCTTATTATTTTATTTTATTATCTAATTATTTCGACGTGGCTTTGAGCTAGTCCAGCGAGAATGAAAATGACATTAAAATTGTACCAATTTATTTGTACATGCTTATATCAGTTGAATGGCCTAGTCAAAGTCTTCTCTTTTGTCATGAAAGTATTTCAGAAATTGTAAAGTTAAACTAATAAGTTAAAAAGATTTAATTAAAAACTGAAATAAAATTAAAAATAAAAAGCTTAGAAGAAAAAAAGAGAGTGAAATGATGGATTGATTGATAGAAGTCAATCCTAGACCTAAGCAACAATATATAAGAAATTAGCTTTACAATTAAAAATTAAAAATAAAAAGAAAAGAAGAATTGTTATGGAAAAAAAATTAAAAATTAAAAACTGAAAATAAAATTAAAAATTAAAAATTAAAAACTGAAATAAAATTAAAAATAAAAAATAAAAAACTGAAATAAAATTAAAAATAAAAAGAAAAGAAGAAAAAAAGAGAGTGAAATGATGGATTGATTGATAGAAAATGAAAAAAGAGAGGGAGGAGAGTAGGATTTGATTGATGATGGATGGAATGATGACTAAGTGGTATATGTGTAATAAAACAAACTTTGTAAGTAAAAAAGTAGGTATAAGCGTGTATGAGTAATTTTGTAATAAATTGTATAAAATAGATTTTTCATGTAAAAATTTCATTCTATTATGTGTTGCCAAAGAAATTTATTTGGTACTAATTTTTTTTTACGTTATTAAAAAGTTAAAAAGTGATACAATTAAAAATTAAAAAAATATTATTAGTTATTAGGTTGAACATCATTATCCTGTATTCATTTTTAAGGAAAAAAAATATATTTATGAAATAATAATTTGTTGCAACGCGAGTACAAGCAAAATTCAGAAAATATAGCATTTATTAGTAAAGTATTGACAATATCAACAGTAAATTAACTGACTGTATACTTTTTTGTCTACTAACATTAAGCTTTTGATATTTGAGTGGTGAACTCTTATTTATCCGCTTTTCAAATTTTTCTAACACTCTCATCTTATTTTTTCAACTTTCTGTAATTAGAGTGATGTCCTTAATTGGTGTATATAGTGTAGTCATTTATTCACCTGTTTTCAAATAAAACAATAGATATACAAAATAAAAAATATACTTAAGCTCATATTAAAATCAATCTTACTTATCAATATAGTGAAAGGTTTTTAAATTGATTTATTCTCACTTAATAATTGTGACAGACCTAACGAATAATAATATTATGTTACCTAATAACAAAATAGGAATCTACCAAACAACATTATCAAAATTTATTCCAAGTATAATTATATAAATCTATTACTCATTGAAGTCTATTAGAAACTCTAAAAAGCTCACAAAACGAAATTTCACATCAAAAATCTAAAAATGATCAACTATGTAGCAGGAATGATAATACAATAACCAAAATTGCCTAGTCATATGCAGTCTTAAAACTTGAAAGAGTGGCATTATTCATTTAAGTTTCGACTAAGTGTTTCTGAGCTTGAGTTATAATATTGTGTCCTGTGTTTATGTCCAAATATTGTGTGTGTCTGGCTAATCTAGTGAAGAAGATTGAAATTTTGATTCTCAATAAATAGAATGAATATAAGTGTATACTTTGTAGTAGGTCATTATTGTGTCATTTTTAAGTTAATGTGTCAACTTGAAAATAATTCATTTAATAGACGGAATAGAGTCAATCTAAAAATATTTTTTTACCTCAATAAGTAGAGCTATAGAAAACAAACTCAGTAACTTTTTGAGTGTTAAAAAATTATAAATGGTTATAATTCAGAGTAAGTAACTTGTGTGTGGCAGCTGGTTAAAGAAGCCAAAATTGAGGTTTATGATTAGAAAGTAAAAGCACAGCTAGAACTTTCCTTTGTTTGAAGTAATAGTATAATAACTAATATCTTTTATTACTTATTAATAATTAATTCAAGATGAACTTTTCAAAGTATTTTTGAAACATCGTGGGATATACAAATGTAATATTTATTGTATAATAGCATGCAGCATGTTGTCTTCATTAATATTTTTTAAATTTTAAAATGAAAAATAAATTATAAAATATAGCTTAAGAAATTATAACTAAGGTTATAAACTGGTAAATATTGTGTTCGAGGCTAGAGTTTTTGCTCTAGAGAGAGAAATTTGTTAGATTAAATTTTGGTAGGATTATTTAGCTAAAATTAATCAATTATAATTAACGTTTTCTAATCAGAATATTCTGTTAACATTTTGACAGAAAAATAAATAATAACATTAAACCAAGAATTCTGTTACATAGCTACATTTTATATAAAAAAATATATTTTAAAAAAAAGTCACCCAATAATTTCTCATAAACAAAGAATTCGTCATATTTTATATATTCAGATGTGGAGGCAAACAATTATAACCTGATCGAGCCAAAAAAAAAAACATATATAAAATTTTTTTAGCAAAATATATATAATATATAAATAGTAGTAAATTCTTATTTAGAATAAAATTCAATTAAATAACATAAGTATATTTAGAAAAGCTAATGGTAGATGTACAACAGCAAAAACCCTGTTAAGGGTATTTGGTTGTTAGTACAGCTGGCATTCGGTTAGTGACAGTTAGTTATTACTGTTAGGTGGTTAGCTTGAATCTGTTAGAGTTTGTTATCCTCTCTGTAACTGATTCTCTTTCTCATCTTCATTATGTCACTATATAATCATGTACAACCATTTACCATTTCAATAGATTGCTCTTTGGTTTATCAATCTCTCTTTACTTTTCTTTCAATTCTTTCCTCTCTCTTTCGTTCTGGTTTTACTCTGTTCTGTTCTTGTTCTTGTTGTTCTTTGTTTGATCATGGCTAAGAGATTCAACATGGTATCAGAGCCTTTTCCTCCTCTGTCTGCAAACATGGCGAGTACCGGAGTTGCCAACAATGGAAACCAGATCAATTCCAACACCAGCAGACAACAGAATCAACAAAGTGGAGCCTCTGCCTTCAATCGATCAAGAAACAGCTCCGATGAAACTAATCCGGTATACTTCAATCACAACATGTCCATTAGATTAAATGATCACAATTTTCTCTTGTGGAAACAACAGGTGCTTGCTGCTATACGTGGAAATAGATTAATCAAATACATTCAAGATCGAGCTCCACCACCTCAATTCTTGAATGATGCAGATCAAGCTTCCAACACATTCAACCCAGAATTCTTGGAGTGGGAAGTGCAGGATCAATTACTTGTGTCTTGGCTGCTATCATCGATGACTGAAAGCCTCCTCACACGCATGGTCGGATGCAATACAGCACGGCAGATCTGGCATGCTCTTGAAAAACACTTTACATTACAAGTTTCCTCAAAGATTTTAGAGTTTCGAACTAAGTTGCAGAAGCTTCGCAAAGGATCTATGTCACTAAACGACTATCTCTTGAAGGTCAAACAACATGTTGATCTCCTTGCATCTGTTGGAGAAACTTTGAGTGCCAGAGATCACATTGCTGCAATATTCAAGGGCTTACCCAGCGAGTATGATACGTTTATCATCTCTTCAAATACTCGTATAGAGGAATACTCTGTTGCTGAAATAGAAGCACTACTGCTTGCATCCGAATCGCGAATCGAAAAAATTGATCCAGATCAAGACTCAGATCTAAGTGTCAATCTTGCTGTGATTGAATCTGATCAAGTATCTGAAGCTAATGTGGCCTATCAGAACTACTCAAATAGGAATAACAGATTTCCTAGCTACAATCGGACTCCTTCTCCAATAACCACATCTCGTGGTGGTGGCCGTGGGTTCATCAATCGAGGAATGTCTACTGGGAGTAACTATGGCATGTATCCTGGCACTAATGGTCGTGGTGGATCGGGTTCGAATAGAGGAGGTGGCAGATTTCCTATAGCACCAAATCGTGTCCAGTGTCAGCTTTGTCATAAGCTTGGACACACTGTGATCGATTGCTTTTATCGTTTTGATAAAAGTTTCACTGGGGTTTTTCCAGGTTCCAACTCTCCTACAACTCAAGCCAACATACCACAGACTTCACAAACAGATGACAACAGCTGGTTTCCTGACTTTGGAGCAACAAATCACTGCACACCAAATGTTCAAAACTTAACAACCAGCACTGAATATGAAGGTCCAGACCAGCTGTATGTTGGAGATGGTTCAGATCTGTCCATTAAACACATTGGTCAATCTTTTGTTCATTCTAATTCATCTCATCCTCTTGTTTTAAACAATCTATTACATGTACCTGAACTTACAAAAAATTTACTCAGTGTCTCTCGTTTTGCCCGTGACAATAATGTCTTTTTTGAGTTTCATGCTGATAATTGTTTTGTGAAAGATCAGGTCACACGAGCAACCCTTCTCACTGGGATACACCAGAATGGCCTCTATACTTTTAATCCTTCCCATTTCAGTGTTCAAGTCCCAACACCTGATGTCCCACCAAGTGCCTTGACAGTCTCTCTACCCCAAAATAATGAGCATACTGTTGCTGATAGTACTCAGTGCAATAAATCACACATCTCTGACTATGATTTGTGGCATAATTGGCTTGGACATCCTTCTCAAAGGATTGTCAAATCTGTTCTTGACTCTTGTAATATAAAAATCAGCAATAAAGATTCTCTTTCTGTTTGTACTGCATGTTGCTTAGGCAAAATCCACAAGTTCCCATTCCCCAAATCATCTCTTACTGTTTACAATGAACCCTTGCAACTTGTTATTGCTGACTTATGGGGTCCTGCAAAAACTCCATCTGTCAATGGGTACAGATATTACATTCAGTTTATTGATGCTTTCTCGAGATTCACCTGGCTATATTTACTTAAAAACAAATCTGATGCATTAAAAACCTTTACTCAATTCAAAGCTGAATCTAAATTGCAATTGGGGAAGCAAATCAAATGCTTACAAACTGACTGGGGGGGTGAGTTTCGACCATTTTCTGATCTACTAAAACAATTTGGTATTTTACACAGGCACCCGTGCCCTACTACACATGAACAAAACGGTTTAGTAGAGAGGAAACATAGGCATGTTGTAGAAAATGGCCTTACCTTGTTAGCTCATGCATCAATGCCTCTCAAGTATTGGGACGAGGCTTTTAGAACGGCTCTTTATCTCTCAAACAGACTGCCAACTCCTGTATTACAACATGTGTCTCCCATAGAAAAACTCTTTTCCCTAACACTTGATTACACTGTGTTAAAAACGTTTGGTTGCAAATGTTTTCCCAATATCCGTCCTTACAACAAACACAAACTTCAATTCAGGTCATCACCTTGTACTTTCCTAGGCTACAGCCTAAATCATAAAGGGTACAAGTGTTTAGATGCTTCAGGTCGTGTCTACATTTCCAGGGATGTAATATTTGATGAAACATCCTTCCCATTCTCATCCATGCCTAAAATTGACACTGACTCTTACTCCTATCATGAATTTTTTGCATCTGCTGTCATACCTACAATACCACAAACAACTGCTGGTGCAACACCAGTAACCACTAATTCACCTGTGCCAAATTTGGCAAGTTGTTTCCCATCTGTGCAGGGTACTGGTTTCCCAACAACAACAGAAAATGCTCAACAGAACTCACCTGAACATCTTCACATCTCATCCTCTGGACCCATCTCAGCTCCCACAGATTTGCATACTCCCAGTACTGAAAACACTGGCTGTGTTGTGTCTCAACAAGATACTGAAAATGCTGAGTCAACACTTCCAAATGCTGTTGTAAATCCCACTGCTGGTACTCCATCTGCTACTATTGCTCCCACTGCAAACTCTCCTGCTGCTGTTACTCAAACTCCCACGATCAACTCGCATCATATGCAAACTCGTGGAAAATCTGGCATCAAAAAACCGAAGGCTTATATGGCTGTCAAAATTCCTAAATCAGTCAAAGAAGCTCTACAAATTGAGCAATGGAATCAAGCAATGTCGGATGAAATGCTTGCTCTAATTCGAAATGCTACCTACACACTAGTTCCTCTCCCTCCTGGTCGAGAACCTATTGGGTGCAAATGGATCTTTAGACACAAGGAAAACTCAGATGGCACTCACAACAAGTTCAAGGCGCGTCTTGTAGCCAAAGGCGTTCACCAACAGCCAGGGTTCGACTTCACAGAGACATTTAGTCCTGTTGTCAAACCAGTGACCATACGCATTGTTATCACTCTAGCTTTGTCTCGTGGCTGGTGCATTAAACAACTAGATGTTAACAACGCGTTTTTGAATGGTGATCTTAAAGAAGAGGTGTACATGGTACAACCACCTGGATTTGAAATACCATCAACACCTCCATTAGTGTGCAAGCTTCACAAAGCCCTCTATGGCCTCAAACAGTCTCCTCGAGCCTGGTTTGACAAATTGCACCAGTGCCTTCTTCAGTTGGGATTCATACCCTCCAAATCAGATCACTCACTCTTCATTCAACATACTTCCACTCATACAACTTTGATTCTAATCTATGTGGATGATATTCTTGTCACTGGTAGTGACCCCATTGTTGTCTCCAACTTAATTGCTGCTCTTAATGTCAAGTTCTCTCTAAAAGACCTTGGTGATCTTCATTATTTTCTGGGTATTGAGATTCATTCAACACCATCGGGTCTGCATTTATCTCAGGCTAAGTATGCACGGGACTTACTTACAAGGCACAAATGCAAGATGCTAAACCATGCTCAACTCCAATGACTAGTGGACTTCGTCTCTCAGCTCACGGTAGTGAACCAATGTCTGAACCCCAACTTTATCGCTCAATCGTAGGGGCTCTTCAGTATTTACTCATTACCAGACCAGACCTCTCGTTTAGTGTCAACAAGGTCTGCCAGTTTATGCATAAACCTCTCCTTACTCACTGGCTTGCTGTGAAACGCATACTCAGATACTTAAGTCGCACTATCTCTCATGGATTGCATCTCAAAAGGCCATCTGATCTTGATGTTGTTGCGTTTTGTGATGCCGACTGGGCCACTGATCCAGATGACCGTCGTTCTACATCTGGTTTCACTATATTCTTTGGCAACAACCTTGTAGCTTGGCAATGTAAGAAGCAGCACACAATCTCCAGATCCAGCACTGAAGCTGAATTTCGAAGTCTCGCAAGCACTGTGGCAGAACTCACCTGGTTTCATTCATTCTTCACAGAACTTCGCATTCAGATTCCAAGACCACCTGTTGTGTGGTGTGACAATCTCAGCACCATCTTACTCACAGCTAATCCCGTTCTTCACGCACGAACGAAACACATTGAATTGGACCTATATTTTGTGCGTGAAAAAGTGCTGCAACAAATGGTTCATGTTAAACATGTTCCAGCTATTGACCAACTCGCTGATGGTCTTACCAAAGCAATCTCCAGTGAACGCTTTCCCTCATTTCGTACCAAGCTCACAATTCAAGACCTCTCTACTGCTACAGATGCTTTGAATTGTAACCTTGAGGGGCCGTGTTAAGGGTATTTGGTTGTTAGTACAGCTGGCATTCGGTTAGTGACAGTTAGTTATTACTGTTAGGTGGTTAGCTTGAATCTGTTAGAGTTTGTTATCCTCTCTGTAACTGATTCTCTTTCTCATCTTCATTCTGTCACTATATAATCATGTACAACCATTTACCATTTCAATAGATTTCTCTTTGGTTTATCAATCTCTCTTTACTTTTCTTTCAATTCTTTCCTCTCTCTTTCGTTCTGGTTTTACTCTGTTCTGTTCTTGTTCTTGTTGTTCTTTGTTTGATCATGGCCAAGAGATTCAATAAACCCAATCGTATTTTTTTTTAGATTTAATGGGATTTATTTTATTTATTTTATTATATATAAATAAAAAGTGACCCATGAATTTCTCATAAACTATTTTATTTTTATTAATAAACCATTTTATTTTTAATATAACTAAAAAGTCAACCCATGAATTTCTCATAAACTAAAAATTCTGTTATATAGGCACACTTTATGTAGAATAGATTTATATATAAATATATATATATTGAGTAATTTAGTATTGTATTTTAATTTTAAATTTTCCATTATACAATTGAATTACTACTAAAAGTTAAGAGCTTTCATATTTGTTTTATTATTATTATTTTTTGTATGTCCATGTGCCTAGACAGTAATAAGAAAATTAAATAATTGAGTGAACCGTGCATTCAAGACTAACCTTTGTATCGCCAAAGTCTTAGATTATTGTAGTTCTCATTATTTAAATTTTAGTCGTTTGTAATTTTTTACTGGGTTTTTTCATTTTTACACTTCAAAACAGTTTTTTTTTAATATATTTTTACGAAATTCTACATCGAAACTCCTATTGCAAGTAGCGCTGCAACTTAAATTGCAATAAAAAATCATATAGAAACTCTTATTACAACTAGCGTTACAACCCGAAATTATGGTTCTTCATACATATTATGTTTAATTCTTGCGCCTCTTTAGTAGTTTCTATAATATTTAATTAGAAACTTAAATATGTTATCAAAGAAAGAGACATGATTTTCATATATATTTGTCCCTTTGGCTGCCATAAAAAAATGTCAAGCCTTTTTTATTTTATTCATTCGCTATATGAGTTGGTTTTATGTTTAGAATATTTATAATTTCAATGTAAATTTAAAATTTTATTTTATTGATATTATAAGATAAAAAAAATGATTATTATAAAAATATATCAAAAAATATCCTTTTCAAAAAAAAATAATTAAAAAATATTAATATTCAAATAATATATTACAATAATATCAATTAATAACCTTTTTTCAATTATTATTATTTTTTAAAAGTTTTCATTCAATTATTAAGTTATTAAATAATATATGCAATTTAAATTTAAATATAATAATTTTTTAATTAAATAATAATAAAGATTTTATTCTTATTTTTTACTTTACTTTTCAAATTTATGAATTTAATTATTATATATGTATGTATATTGAAGATCATAACAATTTTTAAAAATATAATTTTTTATATATAATTTAAAAAAATTATAAATAATCGCACGCGAAGTGCGGCCTATTTCTTAGTTTCATATAGGATTGCTCATCAGATACAATGCGTACTTTTTTGGTCAAACAACATCCAATTTGTGCTAAGTGCGAATTCTAAATTTTAGATCCAATCCAATCCGCATAGCAGTTTAAATCCAATCCAATTCAATCTGCAATAATGCGAATTTGATCGCTTATTTTTTTTAATATTAAAATTATTTAACATTTTATTAAAAATTTAAATAATAATAAAAAAAAAACTACACACAATAGATAGTAGGTAGCACAACCAAAATTTAGGTTTAACAAACACTAAAAAAACTATTATTTCTTTTCCAAAAACACATTACACTCCTATAACATAAATCATAACAGTTAAAAAAAATAAGTTTCATATTCTAAACCTTAATAATGTTTCATTTAATTATATATTTAGATTTTTTTTTCTTGATAAAAAGTCACATTATTAAGTTTAGAATTAGAAATTACAATTTGTTATAATTAGGGTTGTATATCGGTCGGTTTGGGCGGTTTATGTTAGAAAAATTAATAATATACCCAAGATCTATTTGTATATAACATAGAACACAATAATAAGATATAATAATTTGGTATGTGTACCTGACTGATCCATAGCAATTATCTCAGTTTGATCCACAGCAGTTACTCCAATTCGATAGTGCAATACTATCAACTAAGTCTTCCTCCCTAGATCTCTAAATCAGAAGCAGTTTATTTTATCTGATTATCAAAAGGTATACAATTGTGATGAGATAATATGTATTTATAGAGTTAGGGAGGGGACTTAGCTACAAAACCCTAGTTGGGCTGGGCCTGCTCATCAAAGGCTTCAGTCAACTAGAAAAGCCCACACTTCTGCTTCACCTAGACTTTACACATAGATGCTAAGCCCATTAACAATTGATCACCAACAACATGGGCTAACACAGCAAAGAACTATCCAATCAACCCAAGTTTTAATAAAACCAATAAAATTTAATGTAAGCCCAAATAAAAGTCTAACAGTTTATCCTATATATTTTCTAACCCAATCTAAAATTTGGGTTGCTAAAATTTAAGTGCAACCCGCGCAATTTAAAAAAAAAATTGTAAATCGACCAACGGTTTGGGCGATTTGTTCGGGTTAACCCGCCCAAACTGGCCAAACTTTTTTTTTAGTTTCAAAGACAATCAATAAAAATTAAAAAGATAAATTAAAAATATCACATTCCACCAAAGTACAACACAATATATATGACTTTAAAACTTTCAATTAAGTATATAACTTTATATTATTATATATTTAATCATTTATGTTATATATAATAAAAACTAAAAAGTTATAAAAAAAAATTAAAATCCAAAATCATGTTGGTCAGGTTGGACCTATTTTCAGCCCGCCCAATTAACAGATTGGGCGGTTTGTAATTTTTTCGAGTTATTTCGGTTTGTAATTTTTATCAGTTTTTTCGGTTTAGTTTGGACGAGTTATTCAGTTTGGGCGGTTTACGAATTTTTTTGTACAGCCCTAGTTTTAATATTACAGTCATATTATATTATTTATTATTACTAGAAATTAATATAATATTATATCTATTATATATATTATAATTATTTTAATATATAAAATGCGGATTGGATTGAATCGGTTATCTTTAAAGGTCAAACAACATTCAATCCGCACAATTATGGATATCCGTATTTGCAAATTGGATTAGATTGGATTGGATCGGATCGAATACTTTATGAACAGCCCTACTTTCATAACTAAAGTCAAAAAAATAATCAATCTAA
The DNA here is from genome assembly GCF_029168945.1 of Cannabis sativa. NCBI lineage: Eukaryota > Viridiplantae > Streptophyta > Magnoliopsida > Rosales > Cannabaceae > Cannabis > Cannabis sativa. The sequence goes on along the minus strand of NC_083609.1, from coordinate 27,651,999 downwards.
TATTAAATTTTAATGCATAATAAATATCAAAAGGAATATTAATTTTAGTGTAATAAATAAATTCGTATAAAGAGCATTATTTTTTTTTCCTTTTTAAGTTTATTTTTACCTTTACCTTAAAAAAAATTATGCCTTTCACATTAAATTTTGAATCTGCCACTATATATGAGACAAATTTATATATTTATATATAAATATGTACGAAAAAGAAGAATAATATAAGGTGAATCAGTTTATGAAAGTAACACCCAAAACATATGATCAATATAAGGTGAATAAATTATATATGGAGAAGGCTTACGACAAGATGGATTGGGAGTTCATACTAACGGTCCTTCAACGGCTAGGATTCACTGCTCCGTTCACGAATTGGATAAAGGCATGCATAAAAGTAAAGGAAATAAAACTGTTGCTCAATGGGTCCATCGCTGGAAAGTTCAAACCGGAGCGTGGCTTGAGACAAGGAGACCCCCTCTCTCCTTCTCTCTTCATCCTGGCGGCCGAAGCTTTATCCCGTCTACTAATTCAACAAGAGAGCAGGGGTCCATTAAAAGGGTTCCAATTGGGAAGAAATAATCTATCTATTAGTCACCTCATGTTCGCGGACAACATTATACTATCCGGCCAGGCCTCAATAAAGGAAGCTAAAATTATCTTGGAATGCCTAAATAAGTATTGCACGTGGTTAGGACAATCTATCAATTTCCAGAAATCATCGATTCTCTTCACCAGAGGCGTCACGAGAAGCAAATCGCATACCATATCCCAATTCCTGGGAATGAAGAAAATGGCTGACAATGCAGCCTACCTAGGCCTTCCTCTTTTCAGATCGACTGAACGCATTAAGGATAATAAGTAGGTGGTTGATAAAGTCCTCCATCGAGTGCAAGGGTGGAAAGCTAAGCTTCTCTCTAGTGCGGGAAAGATGTGCCTCATTAAATTTGTAGGATCGACGGTCTCTAACTACGTAGCCTCCTCTGATGTCATTCCAATAACCATTGCTAAGAAGGTGGACAAAGCCTTACGAGATTTTTGGTGGGGAGACTCGATCGGGAAAAGGAAAATGCATTCAATAGCTTGGGAGGTGCTCTGTCGACCCAAAGTTTGTGAAGGTTTGGGATTTCGTACAACTGAAGCCACCAACACAGCCTTCCTTATGAAGTGGGCTTGGAAAATTTTGGTAGATAATTCAAGTCTATGGAGTCGAGTGGTGGACGCAAAGTACTTAAAGAATCGTTGTTTTTTGGATATTGCCCCTAATAGCTCCGACTCCCTACTTTGGAAAGGTATCTTGAATGTTAGAAATCATATCTCAAAAGGTATTTGTAGGAAAATGGGGATGGGAAGGCCACTTCTATTTGGTTTCACCCTTGGGTTCCTAATGGCACTCTTCAACCTCAACCTCGGATGGATGCCTCGGTTAACATAAGTCTTGTGAGCAACTTCATTTCCAATAACCATTGGGATGAGGATATGGTTAGGCACTAGTTTAATCGTGAGGAAGCAAGAAGAATACTCAACATCACACTGCCTTTGGAACCGACCAAAAATTCATGGATTTAGACCCCTGAAGCTAATGGGGATTTTAGCATCAAGTCAGCCCACAAAGTAGTCAAAAACTTGGGAATGATGTCCTCCGCTAATTCCAAATGGCGAATAATTTGGGGGGCCAAAATCCACAATAGATTGAAGATGTTTTGGTGGAAGATACTAGCTAACTACCTACTCACACGTAGCAAGCTCAGTACGAGGTTCAAAGTGTACGATCCAAAATGTCCCTTCTGCAGCACTAATGTTGAGGACACGATCCATCTGTTCTGGTCTTGCCAATACGCGAGAGCAATATGGTTTGAAAGCTACTGACATATCAAAACAGATAACTACTCCCCGGCTAACTGGGACTCTTGGCTATCGTTTTTCAAGGATGACAACAAGAGACCAGTGGGATTAAGCTATAACATGTTTTTGGAAGGGGCAGTAATAATTTTTGAGCGCATTTGGAAGGAAAGGAATAGCATCACTCATGGTGTTCACCCCTCTCCAATCTCTGTCACGATAAATCTAATTGATAAAAGGATTAAGGAATCATTGAATATCACGAAATCTACTCTACTCCTCAGTCACAATGGCTTCCCCCCCTCCCCCCGGGATGGGTCAATTGTAGCACAGATGTGGCCATCGATGACAACACCTCCGCTGGTGCTGGGGTATTCTGGAATGAGGAAGGTAATATCATCGGCATGTTTACAATCAGGCTTAATTACTGTGACCCTTTGACAGGTGAAATTGCAGCTCTAATTTATGGGGCGGAAGTGGCTGCGAATCTCCACTTTAACAATGTAATTTTCCACAATGACTCTTCAAGTGCAATCACTGCCATCCTTTGTGCAGACAACAAAATTCAGATGCTACACCATAATGTTCAAGATGTTGTGCGCAAGTTCAAGAACTCCTCTAATGCTTTGAGTCTTTGGGAAGCTCTTTGGATTCCAAGGGGACTCAATGGTGTTGCCCACCGTGTGGCTAGATGGGCGATTAATTCCCAGCTGTTTGGGTGTGTTAATCTGTCCGATTTTGACGGTTCCCTGCTCATTGGTTGAGCGGATGGCTGTGTTTGGATTTCTGAATTCTGTTATTTCCTTCTTAGTTAGTTTGCTGTTCTTGTTTAGTTAGTTTTCCTTTTTTAGTTGTTGTTTGTCGGGTTCTGTCTGTATCTTTGACTGTGTTTTTTTGGGGGGCTTCCCTCCTTCCAGCCTCTTTCGGGTTGTTTTTGCGTGTGTTGTTTGTTTGGTCCTCTTTGAGGGGCCAGTAATCAAAAAAAAAATATAAGGTGAATAAATAGTATTACGCTCTTTTATATAATTATCACATTCACATCACCACCTAATATTATAGTATTATATAAGTAAAATATTATATGAGTCACCTAGTTAAAATGATGGTTTAGTATACTTTTATTTGTTTTGGTATTCAAGATAATATTTTAGTCTTTTTCTTTTAATAATTGTGTATATTATAATTATTTAGAATAATTTGTAAATTTTTAGAAAATTGTAAATAGTTTACAATTTTAAAATTAAAATTTAAATATTTTGTGTTTTTTCTTATACGTATAGTAAGTAACTATTTGAACTATATTCTTAATATTGTAAAAGTTTACAAATGATACTAAATAGTTATAATGTATGCTATATACAAAAAATTGTATTAAAAAAAAATTTTGAATGTAAAAATAGATAGAAAATCTATAACAAATCTAAGGGGTGTACTGTAGTGCATAAATTTCCTATAAATTATTGTTTTATTATACAATACTTTTTTAGTTGTGGTTATTCTCGTCTCATGGAGATCCACGCGTTTGTAAATCCAATCAATAAAGACTTCATGGCCTAAAAGCAAGTCTTTTAGTTTCTACATAAACATTATTATATGTAAAAGTTATTCCTATCTTAATTATTCAATTCGCATACGTCTCTTAAAGACTTAAATATATTATAGTGCTTACAAACAATTTTGGTTAGGAGTAGTGCTATTAGTTTAGATTTTTTTTTTTGTTTACTCAGCTTGGCTGTATTGGTTTGTCTTCGTTATCACATACCCTTGTATAATTATTTCTAAATTATGCCATCTACCTATTTGTAATTTTGTAAGATTGTACAACCCAGAAACCTCAAACGATGATGAGAAAAAAATTACCTTCCATTTCAAATCACATAGTTTTCCTATCCAACCCAGAAATTGGTAACTTAGTCCCAACAGTTCAATTTGCTCAACGCCTACTCCATCACCACCCTAGTTTTTCTGCAACAATTCTTCTCATCACCGTTCCTCAAAGACCAGTGGTCAATACCTTCATCCAATCACTCCCTACCATCGCTCCAAACATCCAATTAGTCCATCTTCCTCATGTGGACACACCCACACCTGACCAGATCGCCACCTTTACACTCGCCAGCATATCTCACCACCCTCATTTGGATGCACCCTCAACTGGCTCCACCTCTGAACTGGGCTACATATCCCTTCTCATAAAGAAGCAAATGCCCAACGTCAGACAAATCATGACAGACCTTAACTCCACTAAGTCTGGATCGAAATCAGGTCGAGTTGTGGCATTATTCGTTGACATGTTTTGCACACCCATGATTGACGTAGCTGACGAGCTTGGCATTCCTTGTTACCTATTCTTTGCATCACCAGCAACTTTTCTTGGCTTCATGCTTGAGCTTCCCACCCTTGATCCCTAACATATTTTTGAATCAGAAACTAAGCTGAAAGTGGGTAGTTTTGCCAAACCATTACCTTGTAAAGTGCTTCCATCGACGGTGTTAAAGCGAAGAGATGGGTACTCTTGGTACTTGTACCATGCTCGAAGGTACACAGAGACGAAAGGTATTATTATCAATACATTTCAAGACCTTGAGCCATATGCATTGGATTCAATAAGTAAGATGGATGGGGTGCCTAGGATTTTTCCAATTGGGCCCATAATTGACGATAATGGGCCCATCAAATGGCATCCAGAGAAGGCCAACTTTCAGAGCCTTATTAGTTGGCTTGACAATCAGCCTACATCTTCAGTAGTGTTCTTGTGCTTCGGTAGTATGAGAAGTCTCAATGAGGCTCAAGTGAGAGAGATAGCAATTGGGCTAGAACGGGCCGGATATCGATTCTTATGGTCTCTCCGTGAACCACCCAAGACTAAATTAGCAATCTCAAGTGACTATGTGGATCTTGTAAAAGTATTACCAAATGGATTCTTGAACAGAACAAATGGGATGGGCTTAGTTTGCGGATGGGTCCCACAAGTGAAGATCTTGGCCCACAAAGCAGTCGGAGGGTTTGTGTCACATTGTGGTTGGAATTCAATCTTGGAGAGCTTGTGGCATGGCGTACCGATTACGACATGGCCAATATTTGCGGAGCAACAAATGAATACTTTTGAGATAGTGGAAGAGTTGGGATTAGCTACAAAGATTAGATTGGATTATAGGGAACAAAGCAATTTAGTCACGGCAGATGAAGTGGTGAAAGGAATAAATGATTTGATGAGGGAAAATAATAAAGTGAGAGAAAATGTGAAAGTTATGAAGGAGAAGAGCAGAATGACTTTGATGCAAAATGGATCGTCCCAACAATTATTGAAGGCCTTGGTTGAGGAATTGATTGCTAGTAGTTAATAATATAGTAGTTAATAATATATTCTCTTTGCTTGAATTTTTTAATATGATGCTTGAAGTGGTGACAAATTTTTACACATAATTTGTCTAATGATATGGAAAACTTAAACATCTAAATAAATTGTGTGTTTGAAATACATAATACATTATTTTATCTGTATTTTATAATTGTGTATAACAAATATTTTTCACATCATTAGAATTAAAATATTCGTAAATATACAAAATGTATGAGCTTATAAGCCAAAACCATTGACATCCATGATAAAATGAGAAACAATTTTAACTAAAACAATCTTTTATCTTACATAGAATTTACTCAATATGATATTTCAAAACATTGTTTGAAAATATGGTAATTTTTAGTTTGTCCTTTTTATTGGCTTTAGTATTTTTTAATTTATTGTTATTTTTATGGTGTTCATTATTCTATATTTTTGTATACAAATACAAACCACTTTTATCGTCTTCTTTAATTGAGTACACTTATCGTAAACATTTTATTTAATTGATGCAGCCTATCTCTTCTATTGTTGGGGTATCAATCAAAGTCCCACATCATAAGAATAAGCAAGAGTTGTCTTAAATATGTGTTCTACCTACTCCATTAGTATGAGACTTTTTGGGAAGGTGCCCAAAAATAAAACTGTGAGGGTTTAGGCCCAAAGCGAATCATATCATACTAATGTGGGAGTTAAGGTGCATGGCGACCCAACATGGTGGAAGAATAGGCCCAACAAGTGGTATTAAGAACCAAGATTCAGATCAATAAAAAATTTCAAAGATGATGTCTTCCACAAAATTTGAAATCGATCTTTTGGATGGGAAGAAAATTTCATTTTATGACAAAGTACAGAAAAAAAATGTGTTGGTACAACATGACTCCTAAAGGCACTGCAAGGAAAGAAACTTCAGAGTATGACTAATGAAGGTTGGGAGGAGTTTCAGTCGAAAGCAGTAAGTACTATGCGTTTAAGTTTGACATGAATTAAGGTATTGTATATTGAATGAAACATGTTCGCTTGAGCTATGAAAAAAATTAGAAAAATTTTATATGTACTTCTATGCCTTTTCATAACTCATTTAGATATTCAAGTGTACCCCGAGCTAGGTGTAGTGCCTTCTCCCTGCACCTCCATGCCTTTTCATAACTCATTTGGATTCCGTAATCCCTGTGCATACTTTTCCTTATATCAGAGGCCAAATGATCCGAGCCGTCAGTTGCGAACCTATCCTTAATTAGATGGGCAACTATCAGAGGTGATCAAGGGAACATGTATGCACATTATAAAATGTACTCGAAAATCAAGGGACCATGTATGTACATTATGAAATGTACTCACCTCAAACATGTTAGAAAGTACGTTCTTCTTCGCTCTTAATTTCCACCCACAATCTGTATCCTTACATGTGGCGTACCAAATAGCAATAGCGGACTTCCTGACGGAGTAGTCAAACTATTTCTTCATTGCATACAAGCCAACAACTATCTTTAAATGCTCTTTGTCTCTAAAAAAATTTCCTACATGTAACTCCCTGCCTGGTGTGCCACCCATAGATATATAATGACTATGATCCTCGATGTCTTCTCTTGTATACATTTTCTCCTTCAATTTACCGTAACTTGTCGAAGAAAAAAATGGATCGCTAAATCCAGTCACATTGGTCCCTCTAGCATCACTAGGACCACAAGCATCATTGGTCTCTCTAGCATTATTAGGACATGTACTGTCAGTGGTTCCTCTAGCATTATTGGTTTCTTTTGGACGACTACTACTAGTACCAGGTGTTTGGTAATTTCTTCTACAGGGCATTCTTTTCCGTGTCGGTGGCCTGGATGGTATTTGGTACGATAGTGGAGTCAAGTTGAAAGCTACAACATCAGGGACCCCTGTACCTTGGTCGTCTCTTACGTCATCATTGCCCTCAACATAACATTCAAGGTCTGGACCATCAAAAAAACCATCAATGAAGGGCATTTGTGCTACAATATCAGCACTCGGCATCATAGTGTTTAATTTAGGTAATACATCGGCAACCAACACCTCTGGATTTGTTTCTGGAAAAAAACTCTCAACCTCGCTACGATTGTCCTTAACAGAACTTGGTGTGAGACTAGGATCAACACAAACATTCTTCTTTAACAAAGTCACAACCAAGGGAGTAAATTCATCTGGCTTCTTCGCAAGTGTAGGCAAAAAGTACCTTGCACGTTTATCATTTTTAATAACTTCAGGGCAATACATTAAGCCTTTCATGTACTTGTAATTTACTTCTAATTTTAAGTCATATTCCACTTTGTCAACATCCAGTTCTTCATACAAAAGATCAACTAAACCTGAGTAGCTCTTACGTTCGGATCAATGTCAAATGTCAAATTTTTGGCCCGGTTATAAACCCAATCTCCACCCTCAAGCTCCCAAACACCATTATACATAACAAATGCATTAACAGTTGAACCTCTCACATACATTAAAAAAAATACAATTACAATATAAAACAAAAATCTCATAGAAAAATATTGCAAATTCTAGAAAATGCAATAAATCTAGCCCAAATCAGATCACCATCGGGCCCAATCGGGCCTATATCGGAGCCATAAACATTAATGGCTTTAAAACCCATATTTCAACAATAATCGTACCACCATTGGGCCCAATCGGGCCTATATCGGACCCATCAAAATTAATGGCATCAAAATCCATATTTCAACAATAATCGGACTCCCATCGAGCCCAATCGGACCTATATCGGACCAATCAAAATTAATGGTATCAAAATCCATATTTCAACAATAATCGGACCACCCATCGGGCCTAATCGGACCTATATCGGACCCCATTAAAATTAATGTCCCAAAACCCATGTTGGAACAAAAATCGGACCCTCAATCGGGCCCCATCGAAACTAATTAAAAGTGGCCATTTTTTTGGACCCATCGGGGCCCCATCAGGCCCCTATCGGGCTGTCATCCCTGTCACCTAGCCCATATGTGCATCGGACCCCATCGGACCAAGCAAAAAAAATGCAGAAACTAGGAAAAATGCAGTATTCACAGACAACAAGCATTTCAACACACAAAACAGCAAAATAACACCAACAACCCACAGATCAAGCACCAAAACAACATTCTAAACTAAATATAACAACAACAGAGAAGATAAAAAAAATTAATTGTCAATTGATGCGTCATATATGGGGAGCTTGTAGTGTTGGAGCTTGTAGTTGTAGTGTTGTAGTGTAGTGTAGCAGCTTATACTGTTGAAAATGAGTGAAGAGAAGAAAAAAAAAATTATGGTGGTGGAGTAGAGCTCGACTGAAAGCTCTAGGAAGAAGGAAGAAGAAATGGGAAGAGAGGAGAGAGAGGGATGTGATGTAATTGGGGAGGGTAAAATTGGGTTTTAGTAACAATTATCCCATTTTACAAATTTTTTAAAGTTTTAAATTAGTTGACCAATTTTAGTTCATATTATGCATAAAATTTCAAATTTCCCTAATAGTTAAGCGCTTGAGATTTTACACAAAATGGGAATTTCACAAGGATTTAAAATCTAACGATCAAACATCAGATTCTAAAGGTATCTTTTGCAACTGGTAAAAAGATTAGAATCACACCAAATTTGTATAAAAAGTTATAGTTCATAAATTAGCAAAAACACTCTGTTAATGTTGCATGTTCCAAAAATACCTTTGAAAAACCAATCCTCATCTCTGAGAATGGATTTGCCAAGTCCTCACAATATCGAAAATTACTCATGTTTTCATCTTCTTTTGTCACTACCATTGTTAATTCAAGTAAATTTAATGTCCATATTCATTCCTCATCCTCCAAATGGTCATTAATTCCGATATAATTCTAGTCTCTTTCTTGCTTTTCAATATCATACTTTTACTTCTACAATTACTTTAGCTAATTGTTTACCATCTTCTGTTCATGAATCTAGCAATATCATAACCCTATGATTTTTTGTCATTTGTCTTATTTACATAACTTATCCTTCAATTAACTTTATGTTTAGTTAACACACTTGTAATTAAATGTTGTATTTCATTTTAGTCTGGTCATTGTTTATTTTAGGATCTTATGACAAAAAAGATTATTGGTAAGAGATATGAGTCTAGAAACCTCTACATTCTTGATACACCGCTCCCAATTTCCATTGCTTGTTCGAGTGTCACTTTTCTTTTTAAGGTTCATTGTCGATTGGACCATCCATCTCTTTATTTGCTCAAGAAGCTTTGACTATAATATAGTAACATGTCTTCGTTAGATTGTGAAAAAAAGTATGAAGTGATATTACATAAATCTCATCTCCTTACGTTACATTCATACTCAGCTTCACAAAAAAGATTTGGGAGTGCTAAAGTATTTTTGGGAGTTGAGGTTACAAAAAAAAAAAAAAATTATCTTCCTATCTCAAAGAAAATATGTTCTTGATTTATTAACTAGGACAAAAATTGGGGCAAACTCTTGTAATACTTCAATGACTCCTAGTAAACACCTTACAAGAGATGGAGAATTATTTGAAGATCCTAAGAGATACCGAAGGTTGGTTGGGCAGATGAATTATCTTACAGTGATATTCAATTAGTGTGCTAAGTCAGTTTATATCATTATTAGGTAGCCTTAGGAAATTTTTTATGTTACTTAAAAGGAGCACCTAAACATTGAATTATGTATGCAAACAATGAATACTGTTATATTGAGTATTTTTCAGATGCAAATTGGGTAGGGTCAAAAAATGATAGAAGATCCACTCCAAATTATTGTACATTTTTTTTTTTTGTTAAGTACAAATTATTGTACATTTGTTGGAGGGAATTTGGTCTAATGGAAAAGTAAGAAGCAGAGTGTTGTGTCACAATTCAATGCATAGTCCAACTTGTGTGAGATAATGTGGATGTATCAGCCCTTGACTAAATTGGGACTCGAGATTTTAATACCCAGCAAAATTGTGGCATGACAACTAAGTTGTTCTTCACATTGCATCTAAACTATGTTTCATGAAAGAACTATGCACATTGAAATTGATTGTGATTTTATTCAACAAAAAATTTAATAAGACTTGATCTCTACATAACAAAGACTAGAGCACTGAGGGGATATCTTCACACATCTTTTAAATGGGGTTTAAGTGAACTATTTTTGTACCAAATTTTTTTTAAAAAAAAAAAAATTGTAACAAATTGGACATGATTAATATTTATGCTCTAAATTATATATAGTTGTAAATTAGCATTACTCTGATTTCCTAATTTGGTATAGTTTCCTAAGATTGATAAAATGAGATTGATCTCATTGCAATGGCAGCATCTATAATATTGTTCTAATATCAATAGAAGATGATTAAACACAATACCAGTCAAAAAAACTGATGCTGCGCAAAAGCATTTACATGCCCAAAGTTTGAGTGTAATTGAACTAGAACAGTTTCTCAGGTGACTTCAGTGTAACCTGGTCTGTCTGTCTTCATCTGAAAAAATTACCTAGTATGCATATAACAAAGGTGAGAATGTGTTTTCTTCATACTAGTGGAGCCTACAAACCAGTTACCTAGTATCAATCTGACATTACTTGTTAGACATGAGGAAGATTCTAATTTGAAAGCCTATCCTTCATTGGGAGGACGGATGTTATAAAGACGTGCCAAGCGCTTAGCAGTTCCATCAGACATGATACCATCCATCAACTCGTGCTTCTTATAATGTGCTTTGAGTTCTTCTTGCTGCTTCTTTGCAAGCTTCTCCTCTTCTTGTAGTTGTTTCTACAGCAGGAAAAAAAAACAATAAACTATGTGAAAGAAATAGTAATAATTTCAAAGGCAAGCCTCAGTTAAATAACAACTTAAATTACTGCTAATCAATTGAGTTATTCCCTTTCAGAAAAAAAAAAAAAAATCAATTGAGTTATAATAAGCTCATATTTTGTGTTTCACCCCAGACATTTCCTCTTCGGCTGGCAGTAGTAAAAAAAGGTAAAGTGGTGTAAAGGTGTGCCGTTTTCACTCTGTTTAGGCTCAAGATAAGTTGCCTTTATAGAACAATGTACAACTTATGCATTTGCTTCTTTCAAAGCAACAACCATGTAATCAGATTGGAAAGCTGTAGAACAGTCTTTACAATATTTATTTTATTCTATACTCTTTTGCTCTTACTAAATTACAATTTCTAAATCCTAGTGTAATAAAGGAAAAAAAAACAAATTAAATTCAAAGAATATATGAGTTGCTGGTAGGAAATAAAGTTGTATTGTATCCTAGAAGAGAACATTACCTTAAGCAAGAAGTCAGCTTCTTTGGAATGAATTTGAGAAAGATGCTTGAGTTTCTTTGCTATCTCGAAATCAGGATCGTCATTATCAAGCCAACGACAATGTATTTTTCTATCAGGTTTCCTGGGACGATCATCAAACATATTCTCCACAGCAGCAGATGCCCTCACAGGTCTAGGCATCCCAGATATCATGAAAGGGAACTCTGTTATCACAGAGATAACAGCATCAGCTTGTTTTTTGCTCTCCATTTCCACTAACGCACACTTTGGGATATTCCCAGGCACAATGTAGTTCGGAATGAACTGTACACTATTTACATTACCGAACTGATCCAGAGCATTTTTCATCACAGGTTCAGTAACCTGTGGTGAGAGGTTGTCAATATAAACTGTCCGTTTAACTTTCTCCTGAAATGCAGCGTACTCTTCAGAGGTGCCCATATTTGGAATACCAAAACCAAAATCAACAAATGAAATTATAAAGCAGCTGCCTCTTCCTTGTTTGGAAATCACGTAAAAATTCTGCCCAAAATCAACAAATCGAACTATAAGGACTGGTTAAAATCATATTACAAGATCACAATGCAAATTGCAAACTACATCCGTAATAAGTAGTGAATACACTATCGAAACACTAAGTGGAGGTTTGCATTTGATAGTCTAACAATAATTACATATGTTCATGTTTATACCATTAACATTTTTGTAAACACAATCTTCAAAAAGACTCCCATGACAAACGTAAAAGAGAAAAAGAAAAGCCACAAACAATTTACAATTTATCACTCTACTAAACGGTCAAGAATTTTCTTAAATTGAACTTTAATTTTCGATATCATCTTCTAAATAAAACAACAAAACCCTCATCAAAAACCTTCTGACTTAACGCATTTGAAACAAAAGCCATTAATGCAAAGAAAAGAAATCTTAGAATTCCAACTGAGACAGCAATACCTCCTATATATAAATCCCAGCGGGGCCGGCCTTAACGAGTTGACACAGAGGTTCTTGCGGGAAGGGCACCGCGATACTTGAGCGTCCGTGAGAAAACCGTCCGTGAGAAATGAGCAGACTACCGTCACCGTCAATAATGGATGTCGGAGAGGGAGAGTGGGTGGCGTTGAGAGAAAGGGTAGGTGGGCGCGTTGTAGGGAAAAGAGAAGGAGAAAGAATGTGATCAAACCGTTTGGGCTTTTGCCTTTTGTAAGGTCTGTTGATAATTGCCTTTTTCTGTCAATTCCCAAAAATGAAAGGAGTATTTACAAATACATATACTATTAAGGACTAAAAACAATATTATCAATACTAAGGGACCAATTTGCTATTTACATAAATATGGTGCTAGAACTCTCGAAAAATAAGACGAGTCCCGCCAGAACCTTCTGGATTCCTAATATCCGCAAATACATGTAGATAATTTCCTTTATAAGCAAACCAGGGAAAGAAGTTAATTATATTAGTACAAACTACTTCAATGGCCTATAATGTTTTTAGTCACCCTTTCTTTCGATTTTGCAACCCTCCGATCTTCGAAGACTGGTCGGGATCAACGGGTCTTATGGACTGGCTTGAATCCCATTCTGCACACATCTTCAAATTCAACGTTCCAGGTTATAACATCTCTTCTCTTCTGTTTAATTTAGTTACAGGAGGTGATTGTTTTGATTCTACATGTGGAGATTTTATTAACGATGTTGAAACAGGTTTGGCCAAAGAAGATATAAAAGTTGAGATAGAAGATGGAAACATTTTGCACATAAGAGGAGAAGGAGTAAAAGAGGAATCAAACTCAAAGGACAGCGTTTTGCATGTAGCAGAGAGAGGGACAGGAAAACGAGCGTTTTCTCGAAAAGTTGAATTGCCAGAAAATGTGAAATTTGATCAGATTAAAGCTCAAGTGGAAAATGGTCTTCTCACCATAATTGTTCCCAAGGATACAACTCCAAAGCCTTCTAAAGTGAGAAGCATCAACATTACTAGCAAGCTCTGAGTAGATATTCGTCGTTTCTCTAGTACGGATATCTTCTTGTAATATTACAAGTGTCCTATAATAATAATAATTTATTAAATAATAATAAGGGTACTATTTAATGGTTTTTATTGTAATGATATCGTTACATTTTTCTTTTACTAATAATAAGTAAACATTTTTTTTTTAAGAATTAATTAATTATAATTAACTATTTTTTTAAAATAATTTATTAAATCTTTAACAAAATTTCTTTTAGCAATTAATATTTATAAATAATTTTTTTTATTTATATTTAAATTCTTACTCTAATTATTTTAACAATTAAATCATTTAATTATAATATTTACAATAAAATTTATTTTTTTTATAAAAATTAAATTTTATTCTACACAAATTAAAATTCTCTTTATATAATAAATTTTTAAATAATTAATTATTTTTAAATAATATTTAATTATTTTGTTACAATTAGATGAACTAAGTATGAGACCTCAAGTTAGTCAATCGATAACAAGTGTAGCAATTTTTTTTTCTAAAAAATTTTTCAACTTATTTCACTTTTTACTTTTTAAATATTTAAATAAAAAAATTAAATATTTAAGTGTAACAATTTAAAATAAAGATTACAAGTATAATAAAATTTAAATTATGAAATTACATGTGTATAATTTTAAATTATAAAAAGTTTTGTTATAAAATTTTAAATGATTTAAGTACAAAAAAATAAATTACTTAAAGATCCTTATATAGTAATAAACTACAAAAAATTAATTAATAATTATAGTTAATTTAATTTTAAAATATAATTAATCTTAGTCAAAGTTTTATAAGAAAATAAATTATTAGGTTACTTTCAGGTTACAAGTTATTTATTATTTATTTTTATTTTATTTCCAAATTAATCACAACCATTTAATAGTAATCTAATAGCTTAAAAAAATGTAACCATGATGGTTACAATAAAAATATAACCATTGAAACCTCTTCCATAATAGTAGGAATTTTCTACTATAAGGTGTTGAAAAAGACATTATGGGGGTGTTTGTAAGCTAATTGTTGTGTTAAAAATCACTCTTTTTAAATAAAAATCATCACTTTATTAATGAACTAGAATTAACGTGCTTTCTGGGTGTTGCTAAATTTTTGTAATTCTTTAAAATTTGATTTTTTTTTTACTAATTGTGATATAATCAAAAATAATACATTTTTATATGTATTTTTTAAACAAAGTAACATTTTTTAAGTTATTGGATACATAATTTAGTATTTTCAAAATACCAAATTATAAGTTTATAAGTTTAATAAACTGAGCTTGTAATTGATGGTGTAGTTTTTTCACTTAAGAGATTATTTTTTAAAAAAAAAATGGATAAAGTAATTGAGAAACTACTAAAAAAAATTAAGAAGTTTTATTATATATAAATAGTTGAATAATTTATTTAATTTTTATATAAAAATATAATTTGATAAAAAGAAATTAACAATATAAAGGAATTTTAATGAAAGATTAGAAGTATAAAATAATAAAACCAAAAAAATATAAAATACAAATAGAAAAATGCTTCTTGAACTATTAAGATTGTTGGATTTATAGATTTTTTTTCAATTTTAGTAAAAAAGTCTAACATGGATGAAAGTTCATGGGCCATGATTTAGTACATGTCAAAGTTCGAAGGGCATGATTTGGTAGATATCAAAGTCTGGGGAGCATGGTTTAGTATATAAACAATCACTGAAATAGTAAAATTGAATGAAATTAGACAAAAGTCCTTAAATCCAACAATCTCAATAGTTCAGGAGACATTTTTAACGACCTTAAAAGTTCAAGGGGCATGATTTTGTACATGTCAAAGTTCAAAAGGTAAAAATCCTAATTAGCCTAAAAAAAATATAGATATTATTGCTACCTGATCTCTTTTTATTAAAACAAAAATAGACTACACTTTGAGTATTTGTGTAAGAAAATTATAATTAAAATTTAGGGTAAATTACGGTATAAATACTTAATGTTTCAGATTTTATACACTTAAATATCTAATGTTTATATTTGGAGGCAAAAATACCTAATGTTACAATTCTCTTATACTATTACTACCACTTCCGTTAACTCATAAATATGGACACGTGGAGGGCCCAAATGCATTACATTTATTTATTTTATTTTAAAATTTAATAATCTTAATATCAAAAACTAAATACTACTTGTTTTTTTTTAAATACTATCATTTTGATATTATATTTTGTACTCAACAAATATTCAGTCATAACCGAGGCTAAACAAACAAGTAATCAAAATCTCGATCATAATCGAGGCTTACCATACTCATGTTATTCACTTAATCCTAAGTGAAGTATAATATTTTTTCTTACCTCAGCCCAGAACTCAAGTGTGCAGGCCAACCTGAGAGGAAAATAAGCTGGGCAATCCCAGTCCTATGTCACAACAACCAAAACTTAATAAAAACCTTTATTAAATTCTCGAAACAAACCCTAACTCTCAAAACTGGAAAACCCTATTCTCCTTGGATCAAACTAACTTAAATATCTCTAAAATACTCTGAATTACACTCTAGAAAATACCCCGAGCCACAATCGAACTTGAGAAGAAAACCCGAAATTCCCCCTGCTAGCAAAACCGGTCGACCGGTTTTACAAATCTCCCCAAAACCACTCAAATCTCCTCCAAACCTGCTCAAACTTCCCAGAATAGTACAATAGCATAAATATAACATATCTAAGCATTCCAAACTCAGAATTATACTAATAACACAAATCTACAATTGTTAAGTGATATTGGATTATTGAACTCAACCTAACCAACCCTTAGCTTAACAGCCCCAAAATCTCAAAATTAAAGCTCATACAACCCTAAACAAACATCTAACAGCAAGCCCTCACAAACACACACATACACAGAACATAATTCATCAAAACTTACTTTAAACTTAACTTTAAAACCCTAAAACCCTCAAGAACAACAAGAAAGCTTACCTCAAACTTTGGATGGTATCTAGAGTTGAAGAATTAACAAAGAAATGAAGAAAATAGGCTGAGCTCCTTAGGGTTTTCTCCTGGTTTCCTTTGAGCCGAAAGAGAGGAGAGAGAGAGTTAAGAAATTGCTTTTGTTTTTCTTTTTGTTTTCCTACTTAATTAACTAACTATATAATAAATAAATTAAATTTCAGCCTAAACATAAGGCCACCAAAGACAAAACCCAATCCCACCAAATTACCAATTTGCCCCCCCTCAAGCACTAAAATTCAAATTAAACCCTAGGGATATTTTGGTCATTTTAACTAATCCCGCCAAACTGACAACTTAAAGTTCTAAACTAGTGCGGAATATTTCTAAATCAATCCATCCTATATTGTCGTGATATTTCTAACCACTCCGTGGAGCTTTCCACAATTGATGGGCCCGAAAACATTTTAATTCAAAAGTTGTATCCACGATACCCACATATTTCAAAATAATTTCCGTAATTAATAAATTACGCTTCATTTAATCATTTAATAAATTTACCTTAATTACTCTAACTAAGATCATAATCTTACTCAAATACCAAAATAATAACATATTTAATAAAATATGTCTAATTAAATACTATTTTAATTTTCGGGATATTACAATAAATGTTAGAGATTTTCACATATACCTCACGTACCGCCAACCAAACTTAGAATGATGACCTCGCCCTACCCATTTGCTACATGGGGGATCGACCTAATTGGGGCATTATCCACTGGGCGAGGAGGAGCTAAGTATGTGGTGGTAGCAGTCGACTTCTTCACTAAATGGACGGAGGCCGAGCCCCTCGTATCCATAACCTACAAGAAAGTCCTTGACTTCGTCGTCAAGAACACTATCTGTAGGTTTGGAATTCCCATAAAGATAGTATCCGATAATGGAACCCAATTTGATGGCGACTTGTTCACTGAATTCTGCGATAGGAATAAAATTATCAAAAGCTTCTCGTCAGTATCCAGGCCTCAGGAAAATGGACAAGTAAAAGCCGTTAATAAAACCCTAAAGGATACTATCAAGAAGAAGTTAGACGCTGCCAAAGGCAGATGGGTTGACGAGCTACCTCAGGTGCTCTGGGCCCACAGAACTACCGAGAAAACATCCACGGGACACACTCCTTTCTCACTAGCATTTGCCTCAGAAGCAATGCTGCCTGTTGAAGTGAACATATCGACTCAGAGAAGAGAGTTTTATAGTCAAGAAAAAAACCAAGAACTTTTAAAATTGTCCTTGGATCTACTTGAGGAAAAACGAAATGAGTCACAAATCACCAACGCTGCATATCAACACCGAGTCACAAGATACTTCAACAAAAGAGTCAAGAAAAGACTGTTCAATGTTGGAGACTTGGTGTTAAGACGAGTCTTTGCAAATACGAGAAATGCATCAGCATGAGTGTTGAAACCGAATTGGGTCGCCCAATTAGTTACACTGCGGTCGCGGTAGTAAACGGGCTATATGTCGTATCCACAGGGAGGAAAAATACACTCAAAAGGACAGTTAGTAATTTTATGAGAATAAAATATGAACCTTGAATGTGATGAGAATATTGAGAAAATGATTTTTAAAAATTAAACAAGTAATTAAAACGAGAAGTGATCAGAAAATGATTATGGAAGACACAAGCTTTGTACATGCAATTATATTTTCCTAATAAAATTGATTCTTTAACCTCAACTATAATTCTACACCATTAATTATAGTTGGAAAATGTGTATGATTAAGCTTACTAGAAAAATATGTTCTCTAATTAAATTAATACTACTTCTAAAAATACTATCATATTATATAATTTAAATCGACAAAATACCACCGGCAAAATGCAGTAAAAATCATATAATATAATAAACACTCTAATAATTAATAGCCTAACTTACATAAGAAAAGCATGACTGAACTTATATAAAAGGTACTATTAAACTTAAAGTGCAATTAAGAAGAAGAGAAATTTAATATAACAAATGTGAAAATGAAGAACAAAGAGAATCAATATATTAGAAGAATAAAAATTGCATGAACTTACACTTGAGTCTTGCCAAAGAAATTAGCCTAAAAAAGGCATTGTCTTTACAGCAAAATTAATAAAACAAAATAAAGAAAGAAAGAAAAGACACAATTTTGGTATAATAACTCTAGGTAAAATCTGATGCCTTTTGCTTTCCTAAATGGTCCTATTTATAGAGCCTAATTGGCCCCATAACTTGCCAAACGTGTACTGTTTAGTGGGAAAGAAAATGACTCTTAAAATGAGCAAAGTGGTTAATTGACGTCATCTTGCAAAGAGTGGGGAAATATCTTGAACCACATGCTCTTGTTGGTGAAGAAAATGGAAGAAAGCGGACACATGGCGTGCTCAGAGTGAAAGTTGATGTTGGGTAATGGATTAGCAGATACTGGGAATAAGATGTGGGCCGATTGGTGTGATATGGCATCCATACTGTGCAATAGTTCCATTGACAAACATTTATATAATAATATTAATTATAGTTGTTTGAAATTGGATTCATGGCACGTGATGATGATGATTGGGCCTTCTTGGACTTCAAGTGAGAAGATCAAATTAATTTGATAAAACAAGGATAGGATTGATGAAGTTGGGCTTTTCTTATTTTTCATTTACACCACTTTGCTCAAAATCTGAAAAGTAACATAAAAATAAAAGTACATTAAATATTTTCAATTGAAATAATTTTACAATTAAAATGATGAAATATTTAATTTAAATTAATTTTATGTCCATAATTAAGGCCTTAAAACATACAAATTTGAGCATTAATCATAACCCCCAACTAGCTTATTGCTAGTCTCTAGCAATTCAAGCGAAGAAAAATAATGTCAACATAATATTTTTAGGTCAAATTTTTTGAAAAATAACACAAATATTCAAATAAAATGTTAGTAACAAGCCAATAAAAATTTTACAGAACTACCTTGAATAAATCTAGAGTTGTGAGTGTGTGCACCAAACCTGAACCTTCTTACCACAAAGCATAGTACATAAATACTTTCGAAAAATGTACCAAGTGAAAGTCTCAACTCCATTAGCCTCACAGGTCATTGAAAATATTTATTCATGGCTAAAGATTTCACTCATGGAGTTGGAAATTGAAAAGTGAGCACTCGAATGAATATGACAATATTAGGACAAATAATTAAATAAATATTGAAACGAAGATAGATTATGAATTATTTGGACAAACCACCATAAGAGTACCACAAACCAGCTTTTCGAGATTTTTTTAAACGAAAATAGATAATCTTTTACATTTATTCTAGAAGCCAAAACAAATAAAAAAAATGAAATACTACAAACCTTTTTTTTTTCTTTTCTTTTCTTTTTTTTTTTCTTTCTTTCTTTCTTTTTTTTTTTTTTTTAACAAGAGACAACATGTAATAATGGAAATGTTGCTCTTGTATTTCCTTTTTTTTTTTTTTTGCACATAAGGAAAATAATTACACAAAGGCTCCTTAATAAGATTTGTCTATAAAAAAACTTATCCCTTAAAGCATAATCCAATCAAACCCTAGTACCATGTCCAAAATAATTATAACCGTTTCTCAGAATCAATAAAAATTCAAAAGTTGTTTTCTCAAATCTCGCCACTCACAAAAACATGAACACTTAAACTTGGTAGCTTTTCTAAGCAAATATGTGCTAACAACCATCTTACCACAAAGTTTGGCATGTGCATTTTGTAACTCTAGAAAAATTCTAAGTAACAAAGATAGCAAAAATTGGCTTAAAAATAACATTTTACAAGAATAAATGAGTAATTTTTTGAAAAATTTGACCATGAAAATATTAATATGAAAAAATTAAGAAACATGCTTGAATATGCTCACGACCCCAACTAAAATCAGACAGTGTCCTCAATGTCTAAAGATATAAAAATTAAAAGAATAGGGAAAGAGAACACCTGGAGAGCAAGCAACCATGGATAGCAGCGATATTGATCCTCGAAAAAACAAAACAAAAACAAAGGAAATAAATAGTGAATAAAATATAAACATAAACAGAAATAGAAACAACCTGATCATTCTGGGTAGGCCAGAGTCACAAAGGTGTTCTCCTCAGGTAAGCCTACCCTCTTACCAGAATTTGTCAATATCGCACATGGACCCGAAGAAGCGTTTCATAGATCGGGTCTGGAATCGCAAATTCTCATATTGCGACGGTGATGCTTCATCTTGGGACATCTCAAGGATGGAAGAAACATTAGCTTCCTCAGGTGGATAAAGCATATTTTCAGTATCAAAGTCATGGAGGAGATCATTTAAAGAATCAGAATCATCATCCAAAAGAACTTCCTCCTCAACAATTGTGTCTATCACATCAGTATGATAGCAATCTTCCTCCTCGTCTGGTGGTTGTTTCGCAACATGAAAAATGTTGACCTCCATAGTCATATTCCCGAAAGATAATTTCATGAGACCATTCCTACAGTTAATGAGAGCATTGGCTGTTGCGAGGAAAGGCCTACCGAGAATGATGGGAATTTTTGGCTCAGTAACCTCATACTGAGTGTCCAAAATCAAAAAGTCAGCGGGGTAATAGAATTTTCCAACTTTAATCAAGACATCTTCAACTATTCCTCGTGGCTTTTTAATTGAGCGGTCAGCCAATTGTAGCACCACAGATGTGGGCTTGATTTCTCCTAAGCCTAGTTGCAAGTAAATTGAATAAGGCATGAGATTAACACTTGCGCCTAAGTCTAGGAGAGCTTGACCAAATCCTTGTGTCCCAATTTGGCAAGCGATTGTAGGACAACCTGGATCTTTGTATTTGATCGGTATCTTTTGTTCAATCACCGCACTTACTTGTTCTGTCAAGAATGCAGTTTTCTTGACATGGTGTTTTCTTTTCATGGTGCATAAATCCTTGATGACCTTGGCATATGCTGGTACTTGTTTGATCACATGCAAGAGAGGAAGGTTGATCTTCACTTGTTTTAAATTTTCTAGGATTTCACCATGATTTTCCAGTACCTTCCTAGAAGATTTCAAAGCCTGAGGGAAGGGCACCTTCACTGGAGGGTTCTGTGGCATATTAGCATCTAGAGCAGGCATTGGTACACTAGTGGTCTTAGGTAATGGTGATACTGTACTTTGACCACTTCGAGTAGTTATGGCATTAACCCCCTTAAGATTAGACTCTGAAGAAGTAGAGGTTGTGCCATTTGTTTCCCTTTGGGAGTGATTAGAGGTTGAGCGGGAAGCTTACCACGCTCTTGAATGGCTGAAGAATCATTTAACTTTGTTAATTGAATCTTTATGTCCTTCAATTCCTCTATCACCTGAGCAAAATAAGTCCTGAACTCTAGTTGAGAGTCTGCGAGAATTTTCATGGAATTCTCAAGAGAATTATTTTGTTGAACAGGTTTCCATTGGCTCCCAGATGCTTGATTTTGACTTGTATCCTTCCAACTGAAATTGGGATGGTTACGCCAACCAGGATTGTATGTGTTGGAGTAGGCATTATAAGGCTTCTTGTAATCCCCTAAGGCATTACATTGTTCCTCATTTCCTCCCCTCAACATACTAAGACTAGGGCACTCTTGTGGTTGATGATCAGTCCCTCCACAAATGAAGCATGGTTCTTGCTTTTCCACTTTTACAGCCATCTGGAGTGCTTTACCTTCTTGAGTTTTGAAAGCCTCAAATTGTTTTTTCAAAGCTTCAAGTTGAGCTTTCACACTGTCCTCCTCCTTCAATTGGTAGACTTCGGCTGTTCGTGGCTTGTCCGTAGGACTTGGCGCACTCCATGTGTATGATTTTTCAGAAATTTCTTCAAGATATTCCAAAGCTTCTTTGGGATCTTTCTGTAGGAAGTCGCCATTGCACATCATTTGTACGAATTGTCTTTTGTCGGCTGTGAGACCGTGGTAGAAATAGCTGACGAGACGCCAACTTTCGTATCCATGATGTGGGCACTTGCCCATCAAATCTTTAAACCTCTCCCAGACCTGATAAAACGTTTCATGGTCCTTTTGGGTGAAGGTAGAGATTTGCCTCTTAAGGCTGCTGGTCTTATGGGGTGGAAAAAATTTAGAGAAAAATACTTTTGTCATTTCATCCCATGTCCCAATAGACCTTGGCCTTAAGGAATACAACCAGCTTTTGGCTTTATCCTTGAGTGAGAAAGGAAAGAACTTCAATCTCACCAAGTTAATGATGTCAGCTTGGTTGTTGAATGTGGCCACCACCTCTTCGAAGGCCTGAATATGCACATATGGATTCTCATTTTCCATACCATGAAAGGTTGGTAAAAGTTGAATCATGCCAGGTTTGAAATCGAAGTTGGGCATATTCATGGGATACATTATGCATGAAGGTGTGGCCGTACGCGTAGGATGTAGATAATCCTGTAGCGTTCTTGGTTGGATTTCCTGTTGTTGAGCCATCATTGGCAGTGCAGGAAGTATGGGTGATGGTGGTGAATGAGAATGAGTGGAAGAAGACGATTTAGGAGAGTTTTTTAAAATTTTAATTTGTTGTTTTACAAATCTCCCTAATCTGTCTCTATTTCGTGACATTCACTTTTTTTTTTTAATTTTTTTTGTGTGTATTTTCACTTGTTAAATAATGTAAATTACAACTATGTAATAATGCAAGGGTATTCACACAAGATATTCCCAGGCCGATTGGGAAGGTTGTCAAGGTACCGCTTCGTCCCACACTTTTACTAGAACTCCCCGGGGTTGCTAGAAAGTGTAGAGGGTACTCTACCACAAACCTTTAAAGCTAATCTTTCTTAGACAGAATAATCTCAGTTTGTACCACTTTTACCATTACACAATTGGGTTTACACTAAAAAGTTTATGAAAATATTTTATGCACAACTTTTTTTTTAGCCTAAAGGGTAAAAGTCTACAACTAACCTAAAATAAATAAATAAAAAAAAATGGCTAATCCTAAAAAAAGAATAATACAAAATAAAATAATGTAAAAAAAAAATTAACACCCTAATATAGTAGCAAAATAATAAATACAACTAACAAATAAACTAAAAAAATTAAACTGCTTGCTTTTTTTTTTTTACTAAAAGAGTAAATAATAATAATAATAATAATAATAATAATAATAATAATAATAATAATAATATATAATAATTTTTTTTTAATCTATATATAACTTAAAAAAAACTAAATTATATTATATTAACTAAAAAGTTTTTTTTTTTTTTGATGTAAACAAATAAAGAGAGACAAAAAAAAAATTAAAAAAAAATAAAATTACTATACTAACCTCTTGTAGCGCAGAAACCTCCCCGGCAACGGTGCCAAAAATTGATGTCGCCCAATTAGTTACACTGCGGTCGCGGTAGTAAACGGGCTATATGTCGTATCCACAGGGAGGAAAAATACACTCAAAATGATAGTTAGTAATTTTAGAGAATAAAATATGAACCTTGAATGTGATGAGAATATTGAGAAAATGATTTTTAAAAATTAAACAAGTAATTAAAACGAGAAGTGATCAGAAAATGATTATGGAAGACACAAGCTTTGTACATGCAATTATATTTTCCTAATAAAATTGATTTTTTAACCTCAACTATAATTCTACACCATTAATTATAGTTGGAAAATGTGTATGATTAAGCTTACTAGAAAAATATGTTCTCTAATTAAATTAATACTACTTCTCAAAATACTATCATATTATATAATTTAAATCGACAAAATACCACCGGCAAAATGCAGTAAAAATCATATAATATAATAAACACTCTAATAATTAATAGCCTAACTTACATAAGAAAAGCATGAGTGAACTTATATAAAAGGTACTATTAAATTTAAAGTGCAATTAAGAAGAAGAGAAATTTAATATAACAAATGTGAAAATGAAGAACAAAGAGAATCAATATATTAGAAGAATAAAAATTGCATGAACTTACACTTGAGTCTTGCTAAAGAAATTAGCCTAGAAAAGGCATTGTCTTTACACCAAAATTAATAAAACAAAATAAAGAAGAAAGAAAGAAAAGACACAATTTTGGTATAATAACTCTAGGTAAAATCTGATGCCTTTTGCTTTCCTAAATGGTCCTATTTATAGAGCCTAATTGGCCCCATAACTTGCCAAACGTGTACTGTTTAGTGGGAAAGAAAATGACTCTTAAAATGAGCAAAGTGGTTAATTGACGTCATCTTGCAAAGAGTGGGGAAATATCTTGAACCACATGCTCTTGTTGGTGAAGAAAATGGAAGAAAGCGGACACATGGCGTGCTCGGAGTGAAAGTTGATGTTGGGTAATGGATTAGCAGATACTGGGAATAAGATGTGGGCCGAGTGGTGTGATATGGCATCCGTACTGTGCAATAGTTCCATTGACAAACATTTATATAATAATATTAATTATAGTTGTTTGAAATTGGATACATGGCACGTGATGATGATGATTGGGCCTTCTTGGACTTCATGTGAGAAGATCAAATTAATTTGATAAAACAAGGATAGGATTGATGAAGTTGGGCTTTTCTTATTTTTCATTTACACCACTTTGCTCAAAATCTGAAAAGTAACATAAAAATAAAAGTACATTAAATATTTTCAATTGAAATAATTTTACAATTAAAATTATGAAATATTTAATTTAAATTAATTTTATGTCCATAATTAAGGCCTTAAAACATACAAATTTGAGCATTAATCAGGGTCCAAATGTCATCGAAGCAGTAACTGGAGTCGGAGTCTATAAATTGTCTCGACTTGATGGCTCGCTAATAAAAAACTACTAGAACGTAGAACATTTACGACCCCACTATCAATAAATAAATAATGTAACTCACATTATTGATGTAAGCTTTAAACTTCAGTTATGAATAAAGAGAATCATTTATATTAAGTAATTACGAAGTTTCGTTCTTTAAAATTACTTAAGGGGCATTTATGTATGACTAACCGGAAGTTATCTGGAAATACATTGTATAATGCAAACCCGCCATTTAATTTTTTTTTTTTTTTGAAATTCAAAGGTTCTCGACTAAACCTCTTTGACGAAAGTGGAGTCGAACTATTATAACTATCTGACCAAACCTTTTTGACGAGAAAGGGGTCGAATCATTGTAACACATTGATCAAACCTTTTTGACGAAGAAAGGATCAAACAACATTAATTTTTTATTATAACCTATCTGACGGGAGAGGAAAATCAAAAGTTATAACTCGCGTATAAAACTAAATACTAACGGTTCTCGCAAGCTAGGAAAGTACTAAACGAGGCATCACGATGCCTTGATAAAAGTACTTAAACCTAGAAAATCGATAGATAATATAACTATTCATGCGAGCAAATTAAAAATATACAAAGTGATAAAATCCTTAAAGTATATTTAAGTTTGCTTAAGGCAGATTATAACTGCAATTGTGAGGCAGAATTGACAACCGCTCGAAAATCATAAAGTTTGGTAGATTACTAACTACTTTTACAAGAAGATTACGAACAATGGAGAAACCCAAAAATGTTGTATATTCGATCAAAATATAGTTGTTTACATTGTGAATAAAAATGCAAGCAAATACAATTGTATTAAGTTCGAATGAAAACAGCACAAGGCATTTAAGATAAGAAAAACCTAAGACTGGTTACAAACTTGTCTTTACAAAAATGCCACTAGGGGCAAACCATTAAGTCATTCTCTTAAACAAAGGATGAGAGGGGAAGCCAATAAACTCAAGAAAGACCGTCTGCATATAGCTTAAAAAAGATTATCTACATGTAACTCGAAGACAGAGTGACTACACATAGCTTGAGAAAGACCGGCTACACGTAGAGAGCCTTGATCTCTGCACAGGCCTCATTCCCCTCATCATCAGAAGATCCCATTTCCTGAAGCTGAGATCTATTTTCCAGCCTCAGGAAATTTCTCAACATTGAAGAGAGGCTGACGCAAAGATCTCCTGGCACAGGTTAGGGTCTCGGGTTGGCTGGATTCTCTAATAGAAACCACGTCAACTTCCTTCCCAGATCCACCTAAAACCATGCCAATCTTGCTCTGGAATTTTTCACCAGCTTGAGGAGGATCTTTGAGATTGCTCACAAGATCTATACCCTCTAGGATCACTTGTGAGGATCGGCCATGGCAGGTCACGGGGTTCCCCTGGTTTGGATTGGTCAGAAGATCCTCAACCCTGGAATCCATTGTTTCCGGCTCCGGTAGAGGCTTGAAGTCTATAAGAACAAATGGAAAATGGTTGGTGCATCTAGGTATTATGAGTCTAGAAGGATACACTTCTAAACTCAGAAGAGACATTTTGGTAGGAAGGAAGTAATCCATTCTGAAAATGGATTTCACTAAAGAGCCAGAGGGTTGTGAAAAATGACCAGCATGAGCCCCCCTTTTATACACGAAGTTCGTTGACAAGAAAGCCAAAGATTGAGAAATCTAATGGTTGGGAATCGTGCAGAATATGAATAGGCAATTTATAATGATCTTCGAAACCATACAATCGCCAGAATCAAAGGAGGTGCCCTTTCCAAGAAAAGATTTTGGAAAAAATGCCCTATGTAATTATTAAAAAGCTCTTTTTACTAAAAAAAGAACTTTTTAAGGGGCAATTGTTATACCTGAAATTCGGCTGGAAGACACGTGTCAAGGTAAAGGGAATGTGAATCGGTGTCATAACTTTTTATGGAATAACTCATTAATTGCATAAGTATCAGAGTATATTTGTAACCCGCTGATTGTAAGGTCTTAGGCGAGGAATTAATGTACGAACTGGTACTTAGTGTATTAACAAGAAACCATATATCGCTAAAGGAGAATAGCGAGGCACCGGAGAAAGTAACACATACCTTTGCTTGCAATAAGCAAACTAAGTGTAAAAGTCGGATCGACTCGAAGAATAAGAATGCGAGATGACCATCTCGCTACGAGGAAGCTTCCTATAGTTCCATCCAACTAACAGGAGCGAGGCTCATCACCCTGGCAAGTCAGAAGATTCCTGTATACCCGCGATCGACGTAAGACATATCTTGTCGACCTCAGAAAGAAGAATGGTTCTAGCTCGCCATTGGGATCACTACAATCAAGTTTCTATCGAGACATCTCTAGATTCAGCAATTAAAGACGTGTTTAATACACGATATGTTTGACCCAGTAAAAGCAAGAAAATCATAGCTAAATGATTTTCAAAATTATGCACCGCATTTACATTTTATGATATGTAATCAGATCCCACGATTTAAGGGATAATGATTGTAATCATATTTTGGTCAATTTTGTAATTAACTGCCACTTTACAATTATAAATAATGGCAAATAATCTCAAAAAAGGGACGAAAAAACTTTTATACAAGAGGCCCTAAAAAAATACTCAGAAATCTGAATAAGATTTACTTGTGGACTATGCAGAATTTTAACTGCAAAACCACGTAAAAAACTCAGTGTTCATATTTTATTTTTCTATAGCTTTTATTATTTCTGTGTTGAATTATCATTGTGAGGCTCAAATTTGGTTAACAAAAGTCTGCGTTAAAAAGAAGGTAGTCAAGATTTGGTAGAATTAGCATCTTGTATTTCTTTATGGTTGAGTAGATATATTTTCCCCTCAAAAACTTCTAGAAGAACAATTCAAAGCGCCATGTTTCCATTGGTCTGCAGACTCACTTACGGGAAACACTTTCCTCTAGGAGCTGCGTATCTTGGAATTTTGTATCATAACCTCGATTCCATTATTACTGATGCCAATTCTTATAGTAAAAATAAGGAGGTGATAAGTTCAATAGATGCATGTTTCCTTCAAATGTTCATTTGGGAGCATTTTTCAAAGCTTGCACCTCTTTGCAAGTCACTGCAACTTGGAGAACCCCGTCCTTGGGCATGGGTAAGTTCGAAGTGTTGAAAAACCTTGTGTAATGTTACAAAGGATGTTTCGAATTTTACGTTTCGCCCTTACCTTACCAATATTTGTACCTATTTCACCCTCGATATGTATCCAGGAAGTGTAGTACCACTGACATATGAGGTTTGTTCTTCTTTCACTACTTCTGCTGGGGAAGCAAGATTTTGGTTTGTTGTTTGCCTTCCCTGATCAGTGTTATGTCTTCAAGATGATTCGAAATCTTTATCTTGGTCATTTGTTTCATATCGCTCTGATCGTGTAAATAGACAATTTGGGTTTGATCAACATGTTCCTCATGATCGGAAGATAGGGGATTTAGAAAAAACAAAACAATCATGTTTGTTGGGTTCCTTCCAACTCTCAAAGCGATCTCACGACACATTTTGACTACCCAGTAAAGAAAGAGAAGGTGGGGTTTCTGTTTAATTTGTTAACATTTGGATGCGGCATCATTGTACTAGATTAATCAGTCGAGGTGAGGCTTATGACCGAGAGAAAGACGTGGGTCCATCGTCAAGTATCTCCTCACTTGCTCCTCTTCTCTTAATAATGCCAAATCTTTGATAATTTATACAAGATAATATGACTTTGCTGTTGAAAACAGGGGTGTATGTTCCTTCGCAAAAGTCGCCTCCTTTAGCACCCCATGAACTCTGTTTAGTTGATGAACGTCATACTTCTGCCAATCTTAATATCGGGTCCATAGAAGATGATGTAATGGTAGCTTTAATGGGTAAACCTTCTGACGCTTTGGGTGGTAACTCTCACAGGAATGATGTTGCAGTTCGACCAAACTCTGAACCACGACCCTTCCATTGTTCAGGAACTAATGGTGACAGCGATGCTACCACAAACTTGGTTAGTATATATATATTTTGCTTATGGTTATTTGTTCGTAGTCTTCACCATATCTATAATTTTATATTTATTATTTTTTTTCATTACATATCCTTTTCTCTAATTTCAAGGTCATTACAAGATACCCACTTGTCCCTTCTTCTGGTAGCAGCACAATTTAAAGTACTATCACACATGAATTAGCTCCCACAATTGCGCCTTTAAAGGTATGGAAGTCTTCTAAGTATATATATTTTATGTATATGTGTAGTATAGTATGGATACTTACATATGTATGTATATTGTGCAGACAACCGGATTTGTAGGTTTCTCTAGAGCTCTCAATCTGTTTTCTCTATCTTAGACGCATGCCACAGACACTGATCGAAGCACTCATGAACTGTGCTTGCCAACTCCTCCAAGCGGTCTTTTAGATGCTAGCTCGACGCATGTAGGATTGGAGCATAGTGAAGACTTAACAACATTAGTAGGAAGAGACACAATTTATTTGTCATCATATGAGCCTCAAGCATCACAATTTTATTTACGTTATACTTCAATGGATAAAGACTTTGCGTCCTTCTTCAAAGGTCTTTTCCAGTATGAAAAAGTACTTTTTATTCAACTGAGTACTCCTGTGCTACCGTTGCTCCAGTTTGAATACGTAGTTTCAGAGACATATTGCTCTTTATTGTCAGAGAATTGGAGAATATTGTGTCTTGTGTTTCCAAAGCAGCCCTCTATATTAAAAAAATTGATAGAGTCCTACCTCGAGACTGTTCGGTCATCCATTCGTCATCGTCAGTTGCTAGAAGAGCTTAATACCCTGCGCGAAGCATGTAACGACTTGGATCATAAGATAGAAAATTTGGCAGAGCATATAAGAGATCGCGACTCTCCACCACGTACTTGGACTCATGTTCCTTTATGATTTAGGGGTGTAGATCCCCTTTTTTTCTTGTAGTCTCTTTTAGTTTTGGTATAAATGTTTTTTTTTTATATATATGTGTGTATTAATTTCTTTTCATTTTTACAAATATGGGAATATTATATATATTTTTTTGTAAAACTTCTAGAAAAGATAAAAGAAAAAAAATAAAATAGAAATTAATACATATGATTTAAACATTTTATTTAAGAAAAATAACTTCATGCCATACACAATGGTAACAAGAGTAGTGAGGTAATTATAAGATTTCATTATCCAAGGTTTGGACTTTTATTTATTGTAGTCATAACTTAAGAAAA
Organism: Cannabis sativa; assembly: GCF_029168945.1. Lineage (NCBI taxonomy): Eukaryota > Viridiplantae > Streptophyta > Magnoliopsida > Rosales > Cannabaceae > Cannabis > Cannabis sativa. Next base: position 27,621,615 of record NC_083609.1, on the reverse strand, counting down.
GTATTTCTTAATGTATTTTATATTAGTAACAGGGAGTGTCATTCCTGTGTTAGTATCTAAGAGCGTGCAGTAGCCACTGCCTTTTATCTCTTTGATAATATATGGTCCTTCCCAATTCGATACAAACTTAGTTGCATGCATTCCTCGCATCACATGGTCTACAGCTTTCAGAACCATATAACCTTCTTGGAACGTCCTTGGTCGTACAAGTTTGTCATATGCCCAAGATACACGTCGTTGGTATTGCAGCAAATTATTTTGGGCTTTTCCCGACGTTCATCAATTAATTCCAATTCTTCTAACCGTGCTTGGTGTACATCCATTCCCGCAGACATGGCTAGCCTAGTTGACGACACAGCTATTTCGACATGCAATATTGCTTCAGATTAGGGGTGTGCATCAAACCGCTCAAACCGTTCAAACCGCCCGCACCGCAAAAAAAATGTGGTTTGAAATTCTTCGCGGTGCGGTTACGATTTGAATTTTTCCCAAACCGCGCGGTGCGGTGCGGTTTGCGGTTTTGAATTATTAAACTGCGATTCAAACCACACCGCATCGCATGTTTTCAAATTTCAATTTTCATATTTATTTAATTAAGCCCACATATGAGCCCAACCCAAGCCCATAAATCTTAGGGCAAAATCCATAACATTTCACAAACCCTCTCTTCTTAGCAACAAACCCAAGCCCATACATGTGTATTGAAATTTGGAGTTGGAAGTTTGTGTTTGTTTTATTTTTAATAAAGTATGTTAGTTGTACATTTATATTATTGGTTGAATTTAATTAGTTTCAAGTTTGTTATTTTGATTTAGGTGTGTTGTTGAAACTTTTAAAAAATTATTGACTTGTTGTTGTTATAACTTTTATTAGTCTCAAGTTTGTTGTATTTTCTTAAGTATTTTGGAATAATTATATTAATGATAGTATAATTATTTTATGATGATTTCAAAAAAAAATTTGAGATAGTTCAAACCGCAGAAACCGCACCGCACCGCATCATTTTTTCCGGTGCGGTTTTTGCGGTTTTTAAGTATCGCAGTGCGGGTGCGGTTTGGCAAAATTGGAAAAACCGCATGTGCGGGTTGGTTTGAAAAAATAGTTAAAAACCACACCACCCGCACCGCGAACACCCCTACTTCAGATTTATACACTAAGGAGAACGGTGTAAACCTTGTAGACCCACGTTTTGAGGTACAATAGGCCCATAGAGCCAGTGGAATAAATTCATGCCAAATTGTGGGACTGTCATATACCATACGACTTGATACCCACAATAATAGTTTATTAAATGCTTCAGCTATGCCATTTCATTGCGGGTAGTACCTGGTTGATTTCCCATGGAAAATTTGATAATCTTCTAGTAACTTTGTTGTTGCTTTGCCGGTGAATGGTGTGCCATTATCTGACAAGATTCTTTTTGGAATGCCAAATCGACAAATAATGTGTTCCAAGATGAAAGTGGCCACAACTTCTGTAGAGGCCTTTTTTCAATGGGATTGCTAGGGATGTAAACGGGGCAGGGTGGGTGCGGGGATTGCTCCCCCACCACCATACCCGCTTCTTAAATTCACCCCCATACCCGCCCCAATACCCATTTAAATTAAAGCGGGGCTGGGGTAGGAATTACCTGACGGGGGAAGGATTCCCATCGGGTACCCATTACATATATATTTTTGAAAAAAAATGATGTCTCAAAGAGAATTAAAAAAATAATCATAAAAACTTAGTAAAATAATAAACTTAAGTGGAATAGTGTGTATAGTAAAAAAAAAAGGTATAATCAATAAAAAGCCTAAAGCATGAAGTTATTTTAATTATAGTAGTTATGATTTTAAAACTTAAATATATACATATATCATATTAGGGTGGCTTTGGGGCGAGTATCTATTCCCCTGTCCCGTCCCGTTTCCGACTCAGGTATGAATTTTTAAACCCATACCTACCCCCGCCCACGAAAGTCAACCCCCGTACCCGCCCCATTAGGGACGGGTACCTGCGGGTACCCGAACCCGCAGGTATAATTGTCTTCCCTAGGGATTGCTTCTGACCATTTAGGAAACACTCTATTGCAGCTAAAATCCAAATTCTTCCCTCAGATGGTGGCGAGATTGGACCTATGAGGTCCGTAGCCCAAGTGTGAAAAGGCCAAGGGGTGGTGATGGATTGGAGAGGGATAGCTGGCGCATGGATTTTGTCTCCAAAAATTTGGCATTTTTGACACTCTTTTGCAAATTTCATGGCATCTGCTTCCATGGTTGGCCAATAATATTCTATACGAACAATTTCCTCATATAATTTTCTTCCTCCTTGATGTTGACCACAATCCCCGCGATGGACTTCCTCCATTACTTCATTAGCTTCTTCCTTGCAAATGCAACGCAACAACTTCCCATTGAATCCTTTGCGGTAGAGGCCATCATCTTTTTGTTGGAATTTATTTTACCAGGATCTTAGATCTACTCACAAGTATGTTATTTAACACCATAAATACGAACTTTCTAAAACGATAATTAAACACATATAAAGTTAAGAAAACCTTACATTGGTTGCAGCAGAATAATGTCTCCTTCCACTAAGATCTCTAACCCTTGTATCCTTTCTGTCGCAGAGTATTATCAAGATCTGAGCCCGAATGTCCTTCTCTTTGTGTGTGATCCTTCAGAGTCTTCCAATCTATGATTGAGGTACCACTTGCTGTGTGTGGGCACTACTCTATCACTGAGGGTTTCGAAATTATGAAGAGGAAAAGAGAGAGGGATTAGTTCGGCTATAGAGAGAAAAGTGGAAGGCTCAGTTTTTTTGAAAAAGTAATTTTCTGACAGAAGGCTTGAAAACTTGTTAAAAACTTGTTATTTGACTGAGCCATCACTTTCTATTTATAGGCAACTACTAGGTTTAGGTTAGTAATTATTTGGCATTAAAATAATGAAAATATCAATTTGAAAAACCTGCTTAAGTGGCCGGCCAAGGTGTCTATTGGACCTCACTTGGTTTTTGCAGTTTTCACAATTTTTATTTCTATTTTCTCAAAAACGCCAATTTTCTAATTCTAACCTTTTAAATGCCAAAACTAATTATTTAATAACTAAAATAGATTATTAAATAATATTGTCATTTAATTTAATTATTAATTAGACATATAAAGTCTCTTAATTAATAAATAAACCTAGAATCTCTTTTCTTTACAATTTCACCCATGCTTAGTGAAAATTCACAAATTAGACATAGTCTAACTTTAGAATTATAATTGATTAATCACAAATCAATTATTGAGTCTTACAAGAAGTATAGTCTCAACTAGAATGGGGATCATGGATCTATATGCTGAGCTTCCAATAAGTGAGCCGAATTTACTAAGTAAATCCCTGCTTATTAATTCCTCGTTGAATCCACTCTTAAAACTTATAGAATTGCACTCTCAGACTTATATAGAGCATATTATATGTTCCACGATATAGATATGCTATCTCATTTAACCATTGTTATAATCTTAGTATGATCAAAGATCCTCTATATAGATGATTTACATCGAGATGGGATAATTTTACCGTTTTCACCCCTCAACGTATTTTGCCCCTTAAAACACTTAGCTACCTGTAAATGATGTTTAGTGATCTAAGAATTAGTCACTTAAACAAGAGCTCATCCATTTACTTCTATTTAGCTAAGCTCGAAGGGAATCATCACTTGACTTCTATACACCAGTAGAAGCTATAGATTCCATATTTATGTTCAGCACTCCCACTCAATCATACTATCATGTTCCCAAAATATACGTATCACCCTGACCCAAAAGTAGGCTTAACTAATAAATCAAAGAACATGATAGCACTCCTGAGTTGAGCCTAAGCATATCAGGATTTAGATTCTTTTAATCTTAAGATCAACTACTGATATTGACTAGGAAAGATATAACAGTAAGTTTATAATATCTTAACTAAGTTCAATATCGGTCCAGTCCAATGTATACTCCATACATTTGAAACTAGTATAGTTTACCAATGTCCTGGAAAGAACATAACACTTACTCCAATTGTAAGTACACATCATCGCTGATTATCACATCAGTGTAAATCCAAAATACTGTTGAAACAGGGACTTAGTCTTTTGACTCATATAATCACAATTACATTCTACTGTGTTGACGATACTGTAATTGTGAATAAACATATGATCTGGACTTAACAGATTTTGTGTGTAAATGTAATAAACATATTAAACCATTAGCATGTAAAATTCATGCAAACATAAATCACTTCAAATTTCTTATATTGATAACTAATCAGATTGTAAAGGGTTTTATTTAGGGCACAAAACCCAACAAACTCGCACTTGCACTAACATAAAACAAACTGTGCAAATAAATCAATCTGTTGTCTTGATCTTCAGATCAAGTGTAGTATATTTGAATCCAACCAAACTTCTAGAAACTAGTTCATAAAAATATTTATGAAACATCATTTACTATATGCTTTACTCATCAAGGGATACTGAAATCCTTACTATTTAAAGTACATCTGAATAAACAGAAGACATATCTCTCATATTTTAAAATATGGAATTGAGATAATACAACGTAGACTTTTCTTCAGTAAAATAACTTTCTGGTAATTTCGAATTTACAAAGTTATAAATCTTCTCTGGTAGAGCTTGAATTATTGTATAATAACTCCTCCACCCCCAGAGTAACCACCACCTCAAAGTTTTGAATGAGTTGGGGTAGATACAAGGATAACTAATATACAGTTCCTTAATATCTAACATATAGATCACTTTCATAAATCTTTCTTGAATATCTTCTAACGTTCCTTATTTGATTACATCTCAGATAGCTCCCACTCAATGGCAGATGTCTGGTTAAATAATACTTTTAACCTCTTATTATTTGGAGAGTTATCTAGTTGTGACTTATTGTATTAGTCTGAAACTTTAAGTTTCTTTTAAGACTAAATCATCAACATAGCATACTAGTATTTGAAGTGAAAAATACTTGCTAGAGATTAAGTAATCAAAATTAAGATACCATAAAATTTTATGAGGATTAAGAAATCTTGGCTCAAGTCATTCCAATAGACTGAACTAGAATTCTTTTATCTTATTCTCATAATTCTGATAAGTTATATCTATCCACATGAATGGTTAGATTTGCTTTTCAGTAGTGTTCTTAAGTTCCTATCACAAGTGTCAACCAAATGAAGATGGGTAAAGAATTTTAAAATTCTCCCACTCAATTAAGGTAGTGTGATACATTATCAAAGAACTTTTATAGGTATCATTATTTACTACAACAGTAAAACTAAATTGGAACATACAATCAAGATCAAGGATTTATACTGAAAATAGCTTATTCATTATATTACTTCCATGTTTAAAGAAAATATGTGTTACATAGGGTATTGTGGATAAATTCCACCCCTAAGTATATAGAGATTATGATCCACCCCTAAAGGTTATAAAGATCATGATTCTCTAAGTGTTATAGAGATTATGTGGAGTTGAATACAATCCAGAGTTCATTAGATATAAAAGATCGTTGAACTGCATTGTTTTCTTAACTTTTCTCCACCCCTATCAGATCAAAAGATCCTTTTATTAAACAAATTCTCAATAATTGTATTAGAATTAACAATTATTAATAAACATAGAAATAATTTCTAGTGTTTCTTTAATATAACTCTATGAAGAGTTGTAAATATTATAGAATTTGTATCAATAATAAAAACACTTACACATACAAACATATAAATATAATGTGGTAATTGTGGTTTAAGATAAAGTAAATGAAGCTCAATCTCATAAATTGCAATTTGTTTGAATAGAAAATAAAATATTATTAATAATAAAAAAAATGTATTGCAACAATATGAGAAAACAGGGATAAAAATCCATAACTAAAATTCGAAATCCAAATTGTCTTTAAACTAAAACAATTAATTCAAAAATAGATAAATGAGCTTCATCTTCATCTTGGACGGTCTTCACCCTTCTGTCCAACTTTCCGATCCAACTCACTAAGATAACATCTGAGTTCAAGTAGCTTGGCCTATAAGAAGAAGAAACAAATAAACAAAGTTAGTCCAGAATCAATAATCCAATAAACAAATAATTTCCAACAATTTAACCATTGTTATAATCTTATTGTGATCAAAGATCTGTTGGAAATTTATTTTACCAGGATCTTAGATCTACTCACAAGTATGTTGTTTAAACACCCTAAATATGAACTTTCTAAAACGATAAATTAAGCACATATAAAGTTAAGAAAACCTTACATTGATGCAGCAGAATTAATGTCTCCTTCCACTCAGATCTCTAACCCTTGTATCCTTTCTGTAGCAGAGTATAATCAAGATCTGAGCCCGAATGTCCTTCTTCTTCAAGTTTGATCCTTCACAGTCTTCCAATCTATGATTGAGTTACTGCTTGCTGTGTGTGGGCACTCACTCTTTCACTAGGGTCACGAAATTGATGAAGGAGAAAAGAGAAAGAAGATTTCGGCCAGTATAGAACGTGGGGAAGGCTCAGTTTTTCTGAAGAGAGAAATTTCTGTCAGATTACTAATGAAAGCATTGTTATGTGACTGAGCCATCACTTTCTATTTATAGGCAACTACTAGGTTTAGGTTAAGAATTATTTGGCATTAAAATAATGAAAATATTAATTTGAAAAACCTATTTAAGTGGCCGGCCATGGTGTGTTATTGGGCCTCACTTAATTTTGCAGTTTTATCAAATTTTATCTCTATTTTCTCAAAAATGCCAATTTTCCAATTCTAACCTTTTAAATGCCAAAACTAATTATTTAATAACTAAAATAGATTATTAAATAATATTGTCATTTAATTTAATTATTAATTAGACATATAAAGTCCATTAATAAATAAATAAACCTAGAAACTCTTTTCTTTACAATTTCACCCCTGCTTAGTGAAAATTCATAAAATTAGACATAGTCTATCTTTAGAATTATAATTGATCAATCACGAATCAATTAATGAGTCTTACAAGCAGAATGTTCTCAACTAGAATGGGGACCATGGATCTATATGCTGAGCTTCCAATAAGTGAACCAAATTTACCAAGTAAATTCCTACTTATTAATTCTTCGTTGAATCCACTCTTAGAACTTAGAATTGCACTCTCAGACTTATATAGAGCATATTGTATGTTCCACGATATCAATATACTATCTCATTTAACCATTGTTATAATCTTATTGTGATTTAAAGATCCTCTATATAGATGATCTACATCGAGATGGGATTTCTTTACCGTTCTCACCCCTCAATGTATTTTGCCCCTTAATACACTTAGCTACCTGTAAATGGTGTTTAGTGATCTAATAATTAGTCAGTTAAACAAGAGCTCATCCATTTACTTCTATTTGCTAAGCTCAAAGGGAATCATCACTTGACTTCTATACACCAGTAGAAGCTATAGATTCCATATTTATGTTCAGCACTCCCACTCAATCATACTATCATGTTCCCAAAATATACGTATCACCCTGACCCAAAAGTAGGCTTAACTAATAAATCAAAGAACATGAATAACACTCCTGAGTTGAGCCTAAGCATATCAGGATTTAGATTCTTTTAATCTTAAGATCAACTACTGATATTGACTTGGAAAGATATGTATAACGGTAAGTTTGTAATATCTTAACTTAGTTGCAATATCGGTCCAGTCCAATGTATACTCCATACATTCGAAACTAGTATACTTTACTAATGTCCTGGAAACAACATAACACTTACTCCAAGTGTAAGTATACATCATCGCTGATTATCACATTAGTGTAAATCCAATAACACTGATGAAACAGGGACCAAGTCTTTTGATTCATATGATCACAATCACATTCCACTATGTTGACGATACTGTAATTGTGAATAAACATATGATCTGGATTTAACTGATTTTGTGTGTATGAATGTAATAAACATATTAAACCATTAGCATGTAAAATTCATGCAAACATCAATCACTTCAAATTTCTTATATTGATAACTAATCAGAATGTAAAGAGTTTTATTTAGGGCATAAAACCCAACAAGATCCTCTATATAGATGATTTACATCGAGATGGGATAATTTTACCGTTTTCACCCCTCAACGTATTTTGCCCCTTAAAACACTTAGCTACCTTTAAATGATGTTTAGTGATCTAAGAATTAGTCACTTAAACAATAACTCATCCATTTACTTCTATTTAGTTAAGCTCGAAGGGAATCATCACTTGACTTCTATACACCAGTAGAAGTTATAGATTCCATATTTATGTTCAGCACTCCTACTCAATCATACTATCATGTTCCCAAAATATACGTATCACCCTGACCCAAAAGTAGGCTTAACTAATAAATCAAAGAACATGAATAGCACTCCTGAGTTGAGCCTAAGCATATCAGGATTTAGATTCTTTTAATATTAAGATCAACTACTGATATTGACTTGGAAAGATATAACGGTAAGTTTATAATATCTTAACTAAGTTCAATATCGGTCCAGTCCAATGTATACTCCATACATTTGAAACTAGTATACTTTACCAATGTCCTGGAAAAAACATAACACTTACTCCAAGTGTAAGTACACATCATCGCTGATTATCACATCAGTGTAAATCCAAAACACTAATGAATTAGGGACTTAGTCTTTTGATTCATATAATCACAATTACATTCCACTATGTTGACGATACTGTAATTGTGAATAAACATATGATCTGGACTTAACAGATTTTGTGTGTAAATGTAATAAACATATTAAACCATTAGCATGTAAAATTCATGCAAACATAAATCACTTTAAATTTCTTATATTAATAACTAATCAGATTGTAAAGGGTTTTATTTAGGGCACAAAACCCAACACTTTTTTCAAGAAATAATTACTTATGTGTCTGAGTAGCTTTTCTTTTTTTTTTTCTTATCACATGGTGCTATTTTGTCTCGTAAATATTCTTTATATGGTCTCCTCCAATCGTAATCTTTGGTTATTAAAATTGCCTCATGGTTATTAAATAAGAGTTGACATTGCGGACAATCTTTTTGCAAATTCGTAGCATCTTCTTCCATTTCTAGCCAAAAATAACCGGCCCTTCGTAATCTTCTTGACAATTTGGGGCCTTCGACTCCACAGACAGCGTTATGAATTTCTTCCATCTGTGTAGAGATTTCCTCTTGGTCTAAACATCTTGCTAATACCCCATCTGATGATCGGTAATAAAGTGTCCCCCTATAACAATAAAGCGTTGCATCTCTTTGAGATGAGTCTTTTTCAATTTCGCGAGCTTATCAATCATTTGTTGTGTCCACTTCTTGCTGGCAGACTCTTTTCCATACCCCGAGGTGATTGAACACTTTTAATTGACTATTTTAAATGTCAAGTTTTGGATTTCTGATACCTCAATTTTTGAAGCCATAGTAGCCAAAGCATCGACATATCTATTTTATGTTCGAGGCATATGCTCGAATTGACATTGCTCAAAATTCTTTGCTAGCTCTTGGACCATTGTTCGATATGTTGCCAATGATGGCTCTTTCACAGCAAATTCCCCTTTGACTTGTTGGATAACAAGTTTGGAGTCCCCTCTAATCACAACTTTGTTGACTTCTATTTTTAGCGTGACTATCATTCCCAGAATAAGTGCCTCATACTCAGCTTCGTTGTTAGTACAATCAAATGATAACTTATAAGCTTGTATACGATTCTTACCCATAGGATCAGTTAATACTATTCTTACACCTCCTCCTTTAGCAGTTGACGACCCATCAAATGTTATTGCCCACCATTCTTGTGTTCCCTCATTACAAATCATAGCCTCAGGTAACTCTCTAGGGATTTTATCCATGAATAAATTTTTATCATTATCAGGTAAACATGTCAATAGATCAGATAAGGCCTGACTTTTTTGTGCCTTTGGATGCATGACAGTGATATCAAACTTGCTAAGCATTAGTATCCACCAGGCTATTCTACTAGAAGGTATGTGTTTATTTAACATAAACCTTATGGGATCTACCTTGGTCATCACTATTACTTTGTGTGCTACTAAGTAATGTCACAATCGTTGGGCTGTATATACCAAAGCCAAACATTGTTTTTCAACATAGGGGTAATTAGTCTCGGCGTCTTTCGGTTTTCGTCTAAGATAATACACATGCTTTTCTTTCCCTTCTACTTCTTGTGCTAACAATGTCCCAACAGATGTCTTGGTAACAGCTAAATATAATAGCAACAGTACTCCTTGTACTGGTGACATCATAACCTGAGGAGAAGACAACACGCTTTTAATCCTGTCAAATGAACTCTGTTGTCTTTCTCCCCAATAAAATGATACACCCTTCCGTATTATGGCCTGTAGTGGATTTGTGAGTTCTGCCAAAGCTGGTATATAACGTTGTAAGTATGGTACTTTTCCAAGGAAGCTTTTTAGTTCCTCTAGTGACTGTGGTGCTCCCATGGCTAATATAGCCTTAGTTTTGTCTTCATTTATGCTACCCTTTTTGTGAACAACAAACCCTAAGAATTTTCCTGCGCTCACACCAAAGGTACATTTAAGAGGATTCATTTTAAGTTTGTATCTTTTACACCTTTGGAATGCTCTCTCTCGATCGAGAATGTGATTAAATTTATTTTGGGATTTGACGATGGTATCATCAACATACACTTCTACGTTCTTATGTATCATGTCATGGAATATTGCTGTCACTGCTCTTTGATAGGTGGCTCGAATGTTTTTCAGACCAAATGGCATGACTGTTTAGTAGAAGTTTCCGAATGGGGTTCAGAATGCTGTTTTCTCTACATCTTCTGGAGACATCTGAATTTTTTTATATCCGCTTAACCCATCCATGAAAGAAAACATCTCACAATTTGTTGTTGCATCAATTAAAGTATCAAGATTCGGCAATGGAAAGTCGTCCTTTGGACAAGCTTTATTAAGATCTCAATAATCAACACAGATTCTCATTTTCCCATTCTTTTTCTTTACTGGCACTATGTTAGCCAACCATATCAGATGCTTGCATGTGCGAATAAATCTTGCTTTTAGTAATATTTCATTTCTGCCTTGATTTGAAGTTATACCTCTGGCCTGTAATTCCTTGAGGTTTTCTTTACTGGTTTCGCTTCCTGTAGTGTGCTTAATTTATGAGTGACTAGTTTAGGATCTAGCTCAGGCATATCTTCGTATGTCCAAGAAAACACATTTCGATATTTGTATAATAGCTCCATCAATTCAACTCGTATAACTACAAGTAAGTCAGTAGAAATGAACACAGGTTTTTTCCCTACAGGATTTTCTGAAAAATTAATTTCTTCCAATTTGTTAGACGTGGATTTTGGCTCTTCTTGTAGCTCAAGTGATATTAACTTGTCTTCCACATCCTTTAATAGACTATCAACTTGTGGATGAGGTAGAACAAATTTATTCTCAACCTCTTCCGCCATAGCAATGGTGGGGCCAGACATGATAGTCGATCCCGCATACCGTCATAAACGATATGCTCTTTTCCCATTAGGCAATGTGAATTTCTGAACCTTCTTTTCTCTTTTAGGCTTGGCAATTGAAGGATTATTTGTTATTGCATATTCTTCCCATTTTGGTAAGTGCACCGCACGTGGCCTTGTGACAATTTTCATGTTATTTTCTAAAAGCTTGTCAAAGAACATTGCTTCTGCCATGTGAGCTTCTTCTCTAGCAAACAGTACTTTGGTAGCTGTGATATGTGTTGGAAATTATTTTACCAGGATCTTAGATCTACTCACAAGTATGTTGATTAACACCCTAAATATGAACTTTCTAAAACGATGAAATAAACACATATAAAGTTTGAGAAACCTTACATTGGGTGCAGCGGAATAATATGACTCCTTCCGTTCAGATATCTAGCCCTTGATTCCTTTCTGTAGCAGAGCATTATCAATATCTGAACCTGGATCTCTTTCTCTGATTCTTTAGTGCTGAAACTCCTTCTTGCTGAAAGTCTTTCTTCACGATCTTCCTCACTATGGATGAGGTATCACTTGTTGTGTGTGGGCACTACTCTCACACTAAGGATTTCGAAATTCAAGAGGGAAGAAAGAGAGAGGGAGTGGTCGGCCAGATAGGGAGGGAGAAGGCTCGGGTTTTTCTCTAAAGGAAAAATAGAAAATTTAAGTGTAATTTTCCTGAAGCCTTCACTATCTATTTATAGCATTCCACTAAGGTTAGGTTTGAATTATTTGGCATTAAAATAATGAAAATATCAGTTTAAATTCCCTACAAAAGTGGCCGGCCATTCTTAGTGGATTTGGGCCTCACTTTTTGCAATTTTGCAGTTTTATTTTTTCTGCATCTGATTTTCTTAAAAACGCAAATTTTCTAATTCAACCATTTAAATGCCAATTCTAACTATTTAATAACTATAAATAATTATTAAATAATATTGTCATTTATCATATTTATTAATTGAACCATACAAAGTATCATAATTAACAAATATGCCCCTATAAACTCTTTCTTTACAATTTCGCCATTACTTAGTGAAAAATTCACAAATAGACATAGTCTAAATTGAGAATTATAATTGATTAATCAAAACCAATTATATGAGTCTTACAAGCAATATTATCTCAACTAGTGCGGAGACCATGGGTCTATATAACCGAGCTTCCAATAAGTAGATCAAGAATTTATAACCTAAATTCACTGACTTATTAATTCTTTGTTGAATCCACGCATAGAACTTAGAATTGCACTCTCAGTATATAGAATGCTCTATATGTTCTACCATATAGACACATCATTAGTTATCCATTGTTATAATCCTAATTTGATCAATGATCCTCTATATGAATGATCTACATTGTAAAGGGATTAGATTACCGATACACCCTACAATGTATTTAATCCTTAAAACACTTAAACCCGTATAAATGATATTTCAGCTTATGTGAAATGAGTACTCCACCATTTATTTTCGTTTGGTCAAGCTCGAAGGAGATCATCCTTTACTTACTATTCGCCAGATAGAAGCTATAGATTCCATGTTTATGATAGCGCTCCCACTCAATTGCACTACTGTGTTCCCAAAATGTACGTATCACCCTGACCTAAAAGTAGGCTTAACTAACAAATCAAAGAACACGAATAGCCTCTCGAGATTGAGCCTAATCATAACAGGATTAAGATCATTTGATCTAGGATCAACTAGGCGATATTGACTTGAATAGATATTACAGTAAGTTTAATAAATCTAAGTCAAAGTTCAATATCGGTCCCTTCCGATGCATACTCCATGCATCCAACCTGAGCTTTACTTTAACCAATGCCCTGGAAAGAACGTAGCATTTCTCCAAATGCAAGTAAACTCTGTTGTAGATTATCATATCAGTAAAACCCTATGTCTGATAAATCTAGGAATCTTTATTCACATAGTCATGTTTACTTTCCAATGTGTTGACAACACAATAAACAGGATCAAGTATGTGAAAAGGGTTTCAGATGAATTCATACATTATGTACATATAATCATGAAATAAATCATGTGAACCATGCAACATTAAATGTTATTTCTGATCTACATTAATAAGTAAATCTGATTATATTGAAATGAGTTTAATTTAGGGCATAAAACCCAACAAACTCCCACTTGCACTAATATAAAATAAAATGTGCATTTCAAATAATCTCAACACCTTGATATACAAATCAAGTGTAGTAGTAGTAAACTCCTCGTAATAGGATCTGAAAGGTTGAATAAAACACAACCTTTTCTCCACTATTACTCTTCCTTAATCACAAAATCATTGATAATGTGAAATTCTTCTCTATATGTCTACTCTCTTAGGATACTGATTCTATACATACCTTTGGCAACTACTTCTTGGCTATTCAGGAAGTAACACTAGTAGTTAAGGCAATTTGGAATGGTGCCAAAGATGTATAGAACTTTCCTTAGACTGAATAAGTACCTTTCCTGCAACTTTAACATTCAGTCCCTTTCTGGTAGACCTAGAGACTTCAGATAGGTTTTTACACTTCTCCAAAATCACTATTCCACCCCCAGAGTAACCACCATCTTATCAGAAAGATTTACTAGCACAAAGGCAAATTTCGAAATCGGATATGGTGTAGTCTAAGAGTTCTAAACACACCCTTATAGACTAACATATAGTTCCTCTTCTTTATCTTAAGATTTACTTGATTGTCTTCCAATGTTCTTCTCCTGGATTAATCTGATACCTACTCATTACTCCCACTCAACAGCAGGTGTCTGGTCTAAGGCATACAAAAGCATATCTAAGACCTCTCACTGTTGATTTAAGAAATTCTTTCATGGCTTTATCTTTTCTAGAATAGTTGAAACTTTTCCTTAGATAAATAAAATCTACGTTTAAAAAGTTGTGAAGCTTCTATAGATTGCCATTAGAAAGAAAATGCTTCAGCATCTCACTAAAGTAAGTTGCTTGCATTAGAGTAAGTAATTACCAGGTATACCACAAGCCATAGGTTTAGATAAACTCAAACTATAATACTAGGAACAGGAAATTTTGTTAAGTCCATTGAATGGACTTATAAACGAAAATTTCCTTTTATGTCCTTGTAATAGAAAACTTTAGGTTATTCCATGTGAATGGATTAAACCATAGTTCTTTTGGCTTTTCTTCTTAGTTTCTTATCTTGACAATCCATTACTTGTTTAAACTCACAATGGATTTTAATCACTAGTGTCTTCCAAGTCATAAGAAGGTGAGTTCCTAGAAACTCTCCCACTACGACAAGGTACCGTGAATTATGTCTAAGAAAACTAAATGGTATTGATCTCTTCGGTTGTGACAAGACAACAGAGGCAGTGGGATCATCATATGTAAGATGATAGAACACTTTTGGAATCAAGAATTAAATATCTCCTTTATATGCTACTTTATTTTCAGACTTAGTCATTTTCTTAGAAAGTAGTATTTGTTTGAACAAACACTTTCTTATCTATTGACTATGGGATGGTCCACCCCTAATCACTTAGAATAGCTAACAAACCATGGTTAACAGTTCTAGCTTTTCTTAAGATTTTGAGTAGGTCATCCATGAATCTAGTAATGATTTACATTAAGTATACAACCATTACATCATTCTGAAATTGTATTACCATAGAAGGAATTAGGCAACGACTAGTAACTAATCATCAACATGCAACTCGAAATTTCTGGGGAGGTAAGTTTGGATATAATTCAAAAATCAATTTAATGATCTTTGAACTACATATCTACTAACTATTTCTCCACCCCTATCAGTTCGCAAGATCTTTAACCACTTACCTTAATGGTTTTAACCATTGCTAGAAATTAATGAAAATTTTCAAACATTTCAAATTTCTTTGCATAAGGTATAATTTAGAGTTACGTTTTAAGAATACAAAGAAAAACTCATATCCACCCCTGAATGTACATCCATCTGCGAATGAGATGAACTACTTTCAGTGGATATAGGCATATTAACTCTTTGCAGAGATTGATCTTGTCAAATCCACTATGAACAAGATACAAATGCCATAGATTAAAAAAAATGCGGTAGTGTCTTTTGATGACTTAGGTTTAGTTACATCAAAGAATTCTTAGAATAGTGCAAGTGGATCCTGGTCACAGAATACCTAACTCATATTCCATACAGTTTGAATCCATTAATAGAAGATGGATATTAAACCCTTGTGAAGGTGTAACTGTATTGCATCCTGGAATTAGAAATATAAGAAAATTTCTGTTTGGAATCTAAAATTAAAGTCAAAGACTTAAATTTATACCAAATATAATGAGTAATTCTATCTTGGACCACCACTACTAATTTAATTCTAAGTTTGATTTGCCCATACAAGTAGGAGATTTCTAAGATTGAGGATTTATATCAATTGGGAATAGAATTTCGAGATTATAATCATATGCGTCATTTAATTTCTTAAGAGAAAATATAGAATGACATAAAATGATTTATAGACCATTTATCCAATGATATGTTTTGAAACTAATTCGAAATGAATAAGCTAAGAGGAATTAGGATAATTTCGTTTATAAATAAGAATCCAACGATGCTTCGATTAGCGAATGTCAAAGTAATCTTATTTATACAATCTTCTTGTTTCATATCGTAAAAATACTAGTCTAAGGTGTCATCAATTGATGAACAGCTAGATGTTGCATATACAATATTTATCTTTCGAGATCTAACACTATTATGTATGTCTAATGGTGAAAATCCACTAGAGATTTATCTCATTAGATAAACAAACCAAGTTAGACCAACAATGTAGATTCGAAATTAAACTACAACTTAATAACAGAAAATAACATGGTTCAATATAAATTCATACACAATTCAGAAATTATAAGCATATAGCAAGTAGGAATGACAAGGGCAAATACTAAAACATACAATCCTAAATAATTTCCAAGGTTTTCAACAAACTGATATCAGTGTCCCGTTTAGGCGAGAGTCAAAGCTACCATTCATTGAATAGAGTTGTCAGCTCATCTAAAATGTTAAACATTCTAACGACCTTTTATTCGATCAAGATTGGAATTCAGCGTTGTCCCATTTAGGCGAGAGTCAAGGAAATTCTATCTTATGAGCTTCCACTATTGTTTCGCAATTTGCAACTCAAATATGGTCGCCACCATTAGGGTGATCCATACCATATAAAACACTTACAAACTACTTATCTTTCGAGATTAAACGGTGCAAAATCGCTAATGAACGTTCCTCCATTAGGGAGGATTACTCACCAAAATAAACGCGATGTAAAACCAACAATGGAGATCGAATATCTTAACAATAAAGCTCATTATTTAAAGAGAGTTGTATTTTCTTTGATTATCTTTATTTAATCTATTTATTTTAAATATATATTTATTTAATTAAAATTTCCAATTTAGAATGAAAAATTCTAAATATAAATTTTAATTTAATATTTATAAATTTTACTTAGATGGATATGAAAATAATATGAATTATTTCCATCTTAGTAATAATTTCCAATAAATATTTAGAAAAATATTCAATTTAAGCTGTTACAAAATTAATTTACAACTCAAATTTAATTTTCTATAAATATATATTGCATTTCAAAAAATTAAAGTATTCAAGGACACAATTTTCGAAAATGCATGTTAAAATAGAAAATTAATCCTGGAAAAATTATTCTAATTTAATGTTGGCCCAAAATTAATTAATAAAATTAATTTACAACAAAAAATATAATTTTCCTATTTAATTAAATATATAAGAAAAATTTCAAATATTTAAGTATGACGATGAAAATCAACTTAAATATTAATTTTCTATTTAATTAAATACACTAGAAAAATACTTCAAGCAAAAATATCATCTATCTAGATTTTCCTTTGACTAATTAATTCAATTTCTAATAATATACTTTAATTCAATTTATTTTAAATTAATCAATAAATGAAAAAATCATTGATTTAAGTTGATCAAAGAATTAATTAAAATAAAAATTAATTTACAACTTAATCTATTTTTCAAGATAGATTCAAAATCATCTTGCATTATGAAATGCAATTTCGAAAATAGATTAATAAAATAAAAAAAAATATATTTTACTTCATTTATTTTAATTAATCATTAAATGAAAAAATCATTGATTTAAGTTGGTCCAAAATTAAAATAAATAATTTACAACTTTAATCTATTTTTCAAATAAAATTCGAAATTCCAGCATTTAAAAAAAGCAATTTCGAAATTTGATTAATAAAATAAAGAAAAAATATATTTTGAAAATTATTTAAATTTAGTTGAAAAAAAAAATAAATTTCAACTAAAAATAATTTTAATTAAGTGTCATGAAAAAGAAATATTTAAGTATCATGATGAAAATCAACTTAGATATTTAATTTTCAAATTAATTAAATGTATTAAATTCAAGAAATAAATAATTAAGTGTAGAGAAGGCTTAATTATTAATCTCTAGTTCAATACTAGGAAAAAAATACTTAAAATAAATTGTACCAAAATTAATTATTTAAATAATTAATTTCACAATGTATAATATTTTCCTATTTAATATTAGAAATAATAAGTAGTCTAGAAATAAGTATCTAGAAAATATCTTATTTGACTAAATATATTTTCCACAAAATTTGAAAAAATATCTAAATTAAGTTGTATTAGAAAAAAATCTAGAACTTAAATATTTTCAAATTTAAATTTAATTAAATATCAAAAATTATGTTGTAACTACTTAATTTAAAAATATTCCATTTTAAGTTAATATTCGAAAAGATATTAACTTAAAAAAAAATATCTAAAATATTCCATTTTAAGTTAATATTCGAAAAGATATTGTTGCTCGTAAATTCGCCCAATATACGTGGACCAGTCAAGAGGGGACACGTGGATCAGATAATTTGGAAAGATTTGCTAAGTCTTTTTATGCCACCAGGAAGCGCTATTAACATGGGTCCCGGAGGAGACACCCGGAGTACAAGTTACTCCCGGAAGCTAGTATAGCGTGAAGGCCCTCCGGGATGTGTCAGGTCTCTCCCGAGAAATCAAGTCGCATTTAATGCTGCATGGGAGGAAGCGTGTTGGGACTGTAACACGCAATAAAGTCTGACGGCACAACCCCCAAACAGCAGCGCTACAGTAATGATCATTTAAGTCTAGCGACGGCTATTCTGCGAAGAGTCACATCAATCATAAGACAAAAAGGACATTCTCCATAAAAGCCCTACAGCACCTAGGGATTTGACCATGCATCACCCATGGTATATTCATCGGAAATGCCCAACTTTATGGATACTTACAGACACATGTGTAAGAACAATTCTAGGGATTACCCCACCAAAACACTATAAATACCCCCTCAAAGCTCATTTAATGGGGTCGGAGAATCTTGGTTGCAAAAGAGCAAGAAGAGAAAAAAACTCACCAAGAACATTCTCTGTATTTAAGAGAAAAACATTCTCTCAAGTGTAGAATCTGTATTAAATACATCCATTAATAGCAGTGGCTCGTGGACTAAGGCTCATTAACGCCCCAACCACGTAAAAAGTCTTCATCTCACTTTCTTACAGCTCATTATTATAATTATATTTTAACAGTTGCCGAAAACCTCGGTCAACATTTTGGTGCTTTCATTGAGAGCTGAGGAAAGCTGCTTCACAACAAGCATTTAACTTCACGATAATGGTGGAGACAAGAGCTACACGTCATCCTCGCCCTCTAGAAGACGCTCAAGATCCCAATGAGGAAGATGTAGCCTCAAGGGCAGCAGAGGAGTCCGAGGAAGAAGAAGAAGGAATAGTTCCCGATGAAAACCACGAGGAACACCTCGACGAGTACGCTTATGATGATGGAAGCTACCAAGAGCTGGTGCTCCTCAGACAAAAAGCTATCGATCATGAAGCTGAGATCGAAGCTCAGAAAGTGCAAAATCAAAAAATGCATGAAGTGATGCTAGCCATGCAGAAAGCCATGGAGGCAGCTGGTATTCACGTGCATCCTAAGGCGATGGCCGCTGGACTCGACGGGGAGCCAGCGACGTCTTCGCCTAATTCCCAGCAGCAAAGGCCTAGGGAACCTAGCCCTATAAGGCACCCTGCTGAGGAGAACCAAACAAAAAACCCTACTTCTGCCCCCGGTCGAAAGAAAAAGGCGCAGGATCCGCGTAAGGTCCGCTCAGATTTCCCTAAAGGGAAAGGTCCGCAGAGGGGCAAGCCCCAAAGAGGGAGTCTTGGCCCTCAGGATCGAGGGGACCGGAAAAGCGTTTCCGTGCACCAGGAACCAGGGGGTAGAGGAAGAGGGGGACAGAGATGTCCACCCATTGATCTGAGGAATCAAATCAATGGGAATCAAGGTGACCTCCGGGATCACCTTGACCAACAAAGATACAGACCCGTAGTCTCCTCGGGTGCGTAAACGAAGGAATTATGGCAGAGCTTGCCATCCTTCAAAAAGATATTGCCCGAGTCTCCCGGAGGCAGAAGGGAGATGACTCCGACTCGGACAGTGAGGACCGGGAGCCTTGTGCCAAACATATCCTGGAGGCGGAGCTCCCAAAAAACTTCAAGATGCCCGAGATGGCGGCATATACTGGGAACTCCGACCCCAGTGATCACTTGTCACGATTCAACCGAGTCATGACAGTCATGCGGGTCAGCAATGACGCCAAATGCCTATGCTTCCCCTCACTCTGAGCGGATCGGCAGAGGAATGGTTCAAGAAATTGGAACCAGGATCGGTGGGATGTTGGAATAAACTCCAAACCAACTTCCGGAGACAATTTGTCGCCGCCAGGAAGGTCAACTTGGAGGTTAGTGCCTTGACCAACATCAAGCAACTACCCACCGAGACCTTGAAGAATTACATCAAGAGGTTCCGAGAGGAAGCCTCGAAGACCAAGAAGGTCGACGACGGATAACAGCTTGCGCTTCTCCAAGCAGGAATCCGCACTGGGACTCCCTTCTGGAACGAATTACAGCAAGAAGGCGCTGCTAGCCTTCAGGACTTCCAGAAGCGAGTCCAAAAATATATTAACCTTGAAGAAGCCCAGATCGTGGCTTACGGAGGCTATTATCCCACCGGGATAGCAGGATACATGCCAGGAGTATCGCCCTCGGGTACTGTCCCGACCGCGACCCCTCCGGTAAGTGGCATACAGTTTTCTGCTACTCCCGGATACAGCCAGGGCCAAGCTTTGCCCCCGGCATCTTCCCATTACGGCAACCCGTCCGGGGTGAATGGACGGGCTCCTTCACAGGCTGCCCCGACCGCTAGCTTGACAGGCCCTACCCAGGGGTCGAGAAGCAAAAGGTCTTCCAAGGGCAGCACCCGAACGGGAGAGAAGCGCCAAAAGAAGGGGTACACACCCCAATACACTCAGTACACAGAGCTCACGGACTCTCAGGAACGTGTCTATTTTGCCACAAGGCAGAATACGCACTACCGGAGACCCCAGCCATTGTACAGAGACAGCTCCCGGAGAGATCCGAGTAAAAGGTGCGAGTACCACAACGACATTGGCCACAGCACCAATGAGTGTAAAAATCTCAAAGATGAGATTGAGAATCTGATCCATTTGGGCCACCTCTATGAGTGGATCAAAAATAGGTTACCCCACCTTAACCCGGGGCAGGTGGCAGGGGGTATGCCTTCGGGAACACCAGGGGGTACAGCAGGAGTATTGCCTCCAGCTGCTCCGCAGTGACGCCCGGCCATATACCGGGACTACCGCCCCGGCCTAATGGACGGGTAGCCATGATCTCCGGAGGTCCCCATATCGGAGGAAACACTCGAAAGGAGCGAAAGAGATATGCCGAGGCCGCAAGACACAGTGAGGTGTGGGAGGTCACTCAACTCCCAGCTCAAAGGCCTCGGCTAATGGACCAGCCCATAACGTTCACGGAAGAGGACGCCAAGACGGTGCGTTTTCCTCATCACGACCCGCTGGTCATAGAGACCCCCATTGCAAATAAAGTGGTGGCTAGGGTCCTGATTGACAATGGAAGTTCCGTGAACTTGCTCTTCAAAGAGGCCTTCACTGCGATAGGATTGACCGACCGGGACCTCTCTCCTAGTGGATCGCAGCTCACAGGGTTTAACGGGACAACGCTAATCCCGATGGGAAAAGTCAGGCTCCCAGTTACCCTGTGCCCGGATACCCCCCAAAGCACATTCAAGTATTGCACCTTCGTGGTGGTAGACTGTCCAACAGCCTACAACGCAATCTTAGGCCGACCGGCCCTCGTCGACTTTGGTGCAATAACTTCAATCCGACACCTATGCCTAAAATTCCCTACCCAGGAAGCCGGAGTCGGAACGGTGAGGGGAAATCAAGGAGAGGCCAGGCAATGTTACAATGTTGCCACCCACTTGCCAGTACTCATGGTCCGGGGGCCCCCTGAAATAGAAAAGGCTGAAGAAGACGAGCTGGATCCTCGCATAGGATCCGAAAGGGTCGTAGAACCAATGGAGGACGTCGAAGAGATACCAGTGTGCGACGACGACTCCACCAAGGTACTCCGGATAGGGAGAAGCCTAGATCCGGAGGAAAAAGATAAAATAATAAAAACACTGAAGGGCGCCATCGACATTTTCGCATGGCGCCAAGAAGACATGACCGGCATCAGCCCTCATGTCATCACCCATGTACTCAATGTCAACCCGGACATGCCCCCTGTACAGCAAAAGAGACGCCCGCTCGACTCGGTGAAAGCCGAGGCCTTAGAGAAAGAGGTGGATAAACTTTTGTCCAATAGCATGATCCGCGACGTATACTATCCGGAATGGCTGGCCAATCCGGTCCTGGTACCCAAGCCAAACGGGACTTGGCGGGTTTGTATAGATTTCACCGATCTAAACAAAGCCTGCCCAAAGGACTGCTTTCCGCTGCCCAGGATCGACCAGATGGTGGACGCCACATCCGGATTTAAACTGCTATCTTTCATGGATGCCTATGCTGGGTACAACCAAATAAAAATGCATACGGCAGACCAGGAGTGCACTAGCTTCAGGACCGATAAGGGGGTATACTGTTACCTAGTCATGCCTTTCGGACTGAAAAACGCCGGAGCAACCTATCAAAGAATGGTTAACCGGATGTTTAAAAGCCTCCTGGGACGAAACATGGAAGTATACGTAGATGACATGCTCGTCAAATCCAAAGCATGCAAGCGACTTAGAGGAATGTTTCGAAGTCGTCCGGAGATACGGCATGAAACTCAACCCGAAAAAATGCACCTTCGGGGTCAAGTCGGGAAAATTCCTGGGCTTCATAGTCAGCCAAAGGGGGATCGAGGCGAACCCGGAGAAAATCCAAGCTCTCCTGGACATGCCATCCCCCAAAAAACATAAGGATGTGCAAAGTTTGACCGGAAAGGTAGCCGCACTGAGCCGCTTTATCTCACGGTCCACGGACAAGTGCATACCCTTCTTCAACATACTGAAGAAATGCCAAAAGTTCGAATGGACGGATGAATGCGAGGAGGCATTCAAAAGGTTAAAAGACCACATGGCCAAACCTCCTATCCTATCAAAACCCGTCCTTGGAGAAGACTTGTTCCTTTACTTGGCCGTCTCCGAGCATGCGGTCAGTGCTGCGTTGGTCCGGGAGGAAGAAAAAATTCAGCACCCCGTATACTATGTTAGTAAACGCATGGTAGGGGCCGAGACAAGGTACCCGGTTATTGAAAAGTTAGTATTCTGCCTCCTGATGGCATCACGGAAGTTGAGACCATACTTCCAAGCCCATCCGATCAGAATTTTGACCAATCATCCACTCCGACAAGTTCTCCAGAAACCTGAAGCCTCCGGAAGACTCCTCAAATGGGCAATGGAACTGAGTCAGTTCGACTTACATTACGTGCCCCGGATTTCCATAAAAGGCCAAGCCTTGGCGGACTTCATCACCGAATGTAATGAAGCCGAGGCAACAGCAAATACACCGGAGCCACCCATCCCCACTTGGAGAGTATTTGTGGATGGAGCTTCTAATGAAAACGGTTCAGGAGCCGGAGTGGCTATGATATCACCCACTGGGTTGCGGCTCCAGGCAGCACTCCGATTCAACTTCACAGCTTCGAATAATGAAGCCGAATATGAGGCCCTGATAGCAGGGCTAAAATTGGCTAAAGCTGTAGGAGCCAAGAGGGTGGAAGTCTACGGCGATTCTCGGTGGTAGTAAACCAAGTTTCCGGAGAATACCAAACTCGCGGCGAAAGGATGGCGCGTACGTAACAATAGTCCGAGAGCCGCTCCACGAGTTCACGGACTATAAAATAGAAAGAATCCCCCGAGAAAAGAACGCTCACGCGGACCGTACCGGCTAAGTTAGCCTCGGACGGCGAAATCGAAGAGCGGGGGTAGTACCGGTGGAACGTTTGGCGAGCCAAGCATCAAAATAAAAGAGACCACACAAACGGTTGGGCAAGAACCCAGTGGATGGTCCCCATCATAAAATACATAACCACGGAGTGAGTTGCCCCAAGAGAGGGCACCTTCGTCTCGAAAGATTCGGTATCGGGCTCATCGTTATGTAATGATGGATCAAATTCTCTACGGAGAGGACTCAGCATGCCTTATTTAAGGTGTGTATCGGACCCTGAAGCTAGACAAATCATGCTGGAGGTCCATGAAGGGTTCTGTGGAGATCATACGGGAGGACCCAGCCTCTCAAAGAAAATATTGAGGCGGGGATACTTCGGCCAACAATGAAAAAAGATTGTATAGACTATGTCCAAAAGTGTGACTCGTGCCAAAGGTACGCGAACATACCGAGAGCTCCTCCAAATGAGATCACTCGATGACCGGCCCACGGCCCTTCGCGGTACGGGGCATAGATCTCATCGGGTCTCTACCTACGGGAAAAGGAGGAGTAAAGTATGCAATAGTAGCAGTGGACTACTTCACCAAGTGGACAGAGGCTGAGCCTATGAAGACAATAACCGCTAAGAAGGCGTTGGACTTTGTTATCAAAAACATAGTGTGTCGATACGGCTTACCTCACAAAATAGTCTCAGACAATGGAAAGCAATTTGATTGCGAGGAATTTACTGACTTCTGCAACCAACACGGAGTAGTGAAAAGCTTCTCCGCGGTAGCCCGGCCTCAGACAAACGGCCGGGCGGAAGCAGTCAATAAAATCCTAAAGGTCACCTTGAAAAAGAAGCTGCTGGCTTGTAAAAATAACTGGCCTGAAGAATTGCCAAGGGTATTGTGGGCCTACCGGACGACCCCCAGAACCACAACCGGTCACTCGCCGTTCTCAATGGCGTACGGTTGTGAAGCAATGGTCCCGGTGGAAACATTATTCCCATCCCACAGGAGGACGACTTACGATCCGGCCACCAATCAGGCCCTGCTCCGAAGCTCGGATCAAGTCGAAGAACTCCGGGATGAGTCCCAAATACGGATGGCCGCTTATCAAAAGAAGGTGACCAAGTATTTTAACTCCAAGGTTAAAAACAGAAAATTCGCTATTGGGGATATGGTCCTAAGAAGGGTTTTCCCAGCCACCCAAGAACCCGGAGTAGGGGTACTTGGACCAAATTGGGAAGGACCATATGAAATCGAGGACGAGATCGGTTCTGGCACTTACAAACTGAAAAGAATGGACGGAACTACTGTCCCGAGAGCCTGGAATGCCGATCACCTCAGAAAATATTACCAGTAGCGAATTAAACTTAGATTTTGTTCAAAGGGTTTGTACCGTCCAAATGTATGCCTCCTTTATATTAAATAAAACTGAGTGCCTTAAAAACAAAGTTTCTATGCCACTCAGGGGGGTACTAGGGTATACCGCACGGACAAACAAAAACAATCTAAGTAAAATATCCTGACCCAAAGGGCAGGTCAAGCTAAGTAAAATATCCTGACCCAAAGGGCAGGTCAAGCTAAGTAAAATATCCTGACCCAAAGGGCAGGTCAAGCTAAATAAAATATCCTGACCCAAAGGGCAGGTCAAGCTAAGTAAAATATCCTGACCCAAAGGGCAGGTCAAAAAACATGCGCAAAAATAAAGAGCGTAAGTATAAAAACCCTGAGCCAAAGGACAGGTTGAAATATATAAGTGTGAAAAAAGATCGCATATATATATAAATAAAAAAAAAATATCCTAGCCCGAAGGGTAGGTCATACACATGTAAATGGCCCGGGGACAGGCCTTAAATTGTCTCCCCTTCAAATAAAAGCTGCCGCCTGTATGTAAATTGTTCTAAGGCAGCAGCAAGTATGTACAAACAAAAAAAAAAGTTATAAGAAGAACGGGTAAAATCTGGGTCAATAATATGGCGGCTCGGTCGGCCGCGGTGGAAGACGAGGTCCAATCCGTGCCTCAAGCTCAGCATCAAGCCTCTTCTTCTTTTCCCGAAATTTGGCAATCATGTCCTCGGGTTTGGGATAAAAAGTAAGCTTGATACTCTGATCATTGGTGGCCCAAGCCATATAGACACCATCATCAAAGCGCTTTGGGCACCGGGCGCAGGAGACAGGAGAAAGGAGCTCGGCCCTCTTGGCCGCTGCAGTAGGCGATCTTTGTAGTCCCGAAGCTCCTTCAACTCCGCAGCTAGAGCGGCCTTGGATTCGATATCCGACTGGTGAGTCTCCTCTAGAGACTCACCTTGGCGGCCATTTCATCCAAAGCCTCCCTGGCCTCCCGAAGATCTCGCCTAGCCTTCTCGGCAGCCTCGGTTTGAGCCCTTAGTTCCTCCTGATGATGGGCCTCCATCCTGCCCCTCCGCTGGGCCTCGACCTGGATCATGGCCTCCGCCTGAGCCTCCCTCCGGATGGCCTCCTCTTCCTTGGCCTTGGCCTTCTCTTCCTTGGCCTTGGCCGCTGCTTCCTGGCGCTCGGCAGCCTCCTGGTAGATCTGCCTCTCCGCTGTGAGGTCTTGGAGGACCTTCCTGACGTCGTTCATGTCCCCAAAGTCGGACAGAGCGAAGCCATGGTTGATGATGTTCCTGGAGAGGCGACCAGCCTCAGCAGCAAGCTGAGCCATAACGGGGTATAAGAAAAAATTTCTCAAAGGAAGAAAACAAAATACAAACAACAAAAAGGAAACGCAAAAAATTGCAAAGTACTTACCACTGTGAGGGAATGGCTGAGGTCCTGAACCTGGAAGATGGAGTTCAGGGAAGCGCAAGTGGCAAACCGTTTGGGCGCACAGCGTGTAAGCTGAGAAGCGAACTCACCGGTCATTTCCGCGGCAAAGGGAGCCAAAGTGGGCCCTAGGAGGGGACGGAACCAGTCCGTTAAAGGGTCCAGGTTGAGGTTCCACGGATCATGATAGTCCGGATGGTTGATACTCGCCTCAACCTCAGCCCGCAGAATCCTCCTAAGGGCCTCCACCTCGGCATATCCCCGGGAGTACTCGTCCATAGCGTAGTTGTGTTTGGCTATGCGAAGCTCCTGCCTCACCTCATCCCCCGGAATCGGGGTAAGATCAATGTGAGGAGGAGCAGGATTTTCCTCCATCGGAGAAACCCCGCCGTCTAGGCCATGAGCGAGAGTGTCGGCCCTCCGAGGCCTCTTCGGCTCGTCCTGGGCAATCATCTTGCCCTTACGGTTGCGAATCAGAGCCACCTCAGGCTCCTCCTCGTCCTCCTCTGCTACCACTGGAAGGGCTTGAGGCTCTCCAGTACCCTCGGCGGCTTCCTCCGAGAAGTCCCACCCTTTCCCTTGGCCTTCTCCCGGAAGCACCTCCTCGTCATCCACTAAGTCAATGGTTTCGGGAGGAGCGCCGGAAGGAACCTTCAAGGAAGGTGCGGGGAGAGGGGGTGAAAGCCGGAGGAGCCACCGGAGTATGGACCCCGGCAAGCTGTTCCAGGATGGCATCCATGGAGGTACCTGTTCCAATAAAATAAGCAAGTGTTAGAAGTCCGTGAGAAACAGCTTACAAAAGGTGCAGCAAATAAACTACTCCTACCCGGACTTCCTAATTCGGCCCTAGCAAAGTCCCGAACTTTAATGCTGGCAGCATCATCTCCAAGATAACTGTCCGAGGGCCGAAACCAGCTGGACGCTATGTAAGCCGACGGACCTAAGGGAATAGGTTCCGGAGGGCCGGGGCCCATCCGGGACCGACCTAGGTAATCTCCTAAGTTTGTAAAATAAAATTCCTTCAAATGATCCCCCCACCGGGTCGACGGCATCTTAAACCTACGGAGACGCTCGTCGAACCCTATGGGCCTACGACTGGTATATTCATCAACGGAAGGGACATAGTGAATTATCAAGGGAGACTTACCACCAGCACCGGAAGTGCTAGCACCGGGAGCACCCGAGTTTGGTTCGGGGACTGAAGGCTGAGGCCGGGAAGTCTGGTTCTCAGAAGAACCTTCAAGACGAAGGGGCCCCCCGGCGGAAGGACCCCCAATCTCTTCTTGAAGAATCTTGTCAAAAAATTTTGCCTCGGACTTCCCGCCAATGGCTTGGCTCCTTCGCACCACCGGACTCCCCACGCGAAGCCCTCTCCCAGAGGCAGCCTGGGCCTTAGAATACGCCTTCTCCTGGGCCTTCCGG
The DNA here is from genome assembly GCF_029168945.1 of Cannabis sativa. Taxonomy (NCBI): domain Eukaryota; kingdom Viridiplantae; phylum Streptophyta; class Magnoliopsida; order Rosales; family Cannabaceae; genus Cannabis; species Cannabis sativa. The sequence goes on along the minus strand of NC_083609.1, from coordinate 27,593,598 downwards.
TAGAGATAATCTTAGTACTTCTTCTCTGCCGTGGCAATGAGCTCATCCCGGAAGGCCTTCTCCGCAACCGGCGCCCTCACATTAGGGCAGATGACCTTGGAGAGGTTGGAGTCATCCACGGATTGATGAGAAAGGATAAGTTTAGCCTTTCTGCAATTCTCCGTGGTGACCAGGCCCCCGACATCAAGATCAGCATGGTCGTAGGAGGCAAAGGCTTGGGCCCTTCGAAGGAAAGCCTGAGTGGGGAGCGTCCGCTGGTAAGGTGGGATCCGCACCCACTCCGTGAGAAGCTCCGGGTGGTCCACGGCCCTGAACCCGGACGAGAAGAAAAATCGGTGGCGGTACTCCTTAACATGAGTCTGCCTATTATACGGAACCATCCCCTCGTTAGCAGGGTGGATCCGGAACCCATAAAAACCGTCCTTAAGTTTGTCCCCTTTCTTGGGGACGGATACAAGTTCATAAAAATACAAAATTTCCGCCGGGCTGGGAGACCCCCAGCCGCGGGCGGTGTAAAAAATAAATAAGCCTGAGAGCAGGCGGTAAGCTTGAGGAATAAGTTGGTATGGCGCAAGGCCGACAAATACAAGAAAATTAACAAAATAATCCTGGAGCGGGAGCATAGCACCGGCCATCAAATGGGTCTGACTCCAAGCCCCGAAGCCGTCATAGTTGTGATTGGGCGTCTCCGAGTCACGAGGAGGCCGGTGGAAGGTCCCTGAGGTAGAGGGTTTGATCCCAGCCACATTAATGATGTTCTCCAGCTGGTGAGGGCAAGTCAGGGTCGATCGAAGCTCGGCCGCTTCCCAACCAGTGGCGCGGGACTTGTACCCTTCCTGGGCAACAGGTCCCAGAGAAACCTCCTCCAGGGTGGCTATGTTTTTCCCTTTCTTCTTCGAAGATTTCGAGCCAGAAGCAGACATTTTATGTTCTGAGAAAAACAAAAGGAAAAAACCCAGCAGTTAGGTCCCATACCAAACCCTAAATCTTGAAAAAGGGAGTGGGGGTCCCCTAACCGCTGGAAAGAGGCCCCCTCCGGACACGTGTCACCTGGGAAACTCAAAAGAGAATCCCTGAACAGGTGTCGGGTGCAGTAAAATCGCAGAAAAGTGTTTTTGCAAAAAGGAAAAGAAAAAGAGAAAAGCCTTCCTATGCCCTAAGCAATTGCTAATCGAAGAACACATGGCCTTCTTCAAGCAAAGCTGTACGCCTACAACAGGGGCATTACAATGGCAACTCTACAACTAACACAGCAAACATAAAGCAGAACTCGAAGAACTCAAACACTCACACACCCAGAAGTCTCTTAGTGCGAACCCAGAAAACAAACAAAGTAAATATAAGCATGTTATTATTTAAAGATGCAAGAAACTTACAGTTGATTGTTGAACTGGGGGTACTGAGTATGGTTGAATGAGAGTTGAGAGGCACTGGCAAAACCGAACACTGGAAAATAAAAAGAAGTGTTTAAGTGTTGAAGCAGTTTGTGCTACTTTGAGGAATTTTCTCTCTGAGAAATTCGAGCAGAAATGGCAAGGAATGGAAAGTAACCGAAATGAAGGAAAGGTGGTGGCTTTTATAGGCAAAAGTGCATGAGGAACAGGCGTCTTCACCTACCAATCGTACGGTGGGGGAAACGCGCGATTCGAATTCCCAATAAATCAACGGACCAGATCAATCTACCATTAAGGCGGTGGAAACGTTTGAGTATCCGTCTGACACCATCAATGCGCCGCATCAATCATGGGGCGTGAAACGAATCGACCTCTGCAAAAGTAAATCGCCGCATTTAATGCCATTATTAGACACACCTTCACGCGCCCCCAAGTCATAGCAGAAGACCGAGGAGGCGGCTGGAAACATTCCTGCAAACAAACATATTGCTGCATTAAATGACATCATTTAATGTGCCCCCACGCGCTCGAGGCTCGAGCTAGGGAAACGAGGGGTCAACTGGAGACACTCGAACAAGCCTTGGTTTATTTTTACTAAGTAAACAAGGCTTGGGGGGTAAATGTTGCTCGTAAATTCGCCCAATATACGTGGACCAGTCAAGAGGGGACACGTGGATCAGATAACTTGGAAAGATTTGCTAAGTCTTTTTATGCCACCAGGAAGCGCTATTAACATGGGTCCCGGAGGAGACACCCGGAGTACAAGTTACTCCCGGAAGCTAGTATAGCGTGAAGGCCCTCCGGGATGTGTCAGGTCTCTCCCGAGAAATCAAGTTGCATTTAATGCTGTATGGGAGGAAACGTGTTGGGACTGTAACACGCAATAAAGTCTGACGGCACAACCCCCAAACAGCAGCGCTACAGTAATGATCATTTAAGTCTAGCGACGGCTATTCTGCGAAGAGTCACATCAATCATAAGACAAAAAGGACATTCTCCATAAAAGCCCTACAGCACCTAGGGATTTGACCATGCATCACCCATGGTATATTCATCGGAAATGCCCAACTTTATGGATACTTACAGACACATGTGTAAGAACAATTCTAGGGATTACCCCACCAAAACACTATAAATACCCCCTCAAAGCTCATTTAATGGGGTCGGAGAATCTTGGTTGCAAAAGAGCAAGAAGAGAAAAAAACTCACCAAGAACATTCTCTGTATTTAAGAGAAAAACATTCTCTCAAGTGTAGAATCTGTATTAAATACATCCATTAATAGCAGTGGCTCGTGGACTAAGGCTCATTAACGCCCCAACCACGTAAAAAGTCTTCATCTCACTTTCTTACAGCTCATTATTATAATTATATTTTAACAGTTGCCGAAAACCTCGGTCAACAGATATTAACTTAAAAAAATATCTAAAGAATCTTAATAGCCAATGCCTAAAATTCCTCAACTTAATTTTGAAATTTTAAATCCAAAAGATATTCAGATTTAAGTTGGTTAGTTGTAGATAACTAAATATCAACTTAAATAGGAATATTTAATGAAAAAATTTAAATTAAGCTTCAGAAAGAATCTAGATGGTTATAATTCTATATTTAATTAAATACAAGAAAATACATATAGTTTAGCTTAGAATAAAAAATTCTTTAAACTATAATTTTCTTAAATTAATTTCAAAATAAATGAAATTAATTATGTTGCTAATCAATTTTATTAGGTTAAACTAGTTTAATTAACCTAGTACAGTTATTCAAATCAGGCAAATGGGCCTTCACAATTGGGGTAGTTCATGTAGGGGGTGTTGGGTTCAGTATGTCGTTCCCACTACTATGGCTCCTAATTCTCACACAAGGCCCAAAAGAGAGGAAATTAACCTTAAAATGAACAACTGTTATTAATTGAATAGGCCCAAAACTAAATGGGCCTAAATAAAATCTATCAAAAACTATGATATTTTATTTAGCAACAACAACCTATATGTATCTATAATGAAATTAAACACATAGGCTCACACATGCACACAATTTGGATGGATCCTATCATGTTGCTAGGTCATACACAGATGAAAGAAGATTGTAAATATACCAGTTACAAATTATTTACTTGACCAAGGGAGCCATGAGTTAAAATCAGATCATTGGATCTGTCAACAAGTTAACCATGGCTATTTGCAATCAAGCAATAATAGGTTTTAAAAACTTACAAACAAGCTAAAACACATACTCCTGCAACAAGGTTAGTTAGATAGTTGGATGTAGGATTTATTTAATTTCAAATAAATAATTTCGAAAAATAATTAATTAAATAAATAAAAATTTATTTTCGTAAAAAAAAAAATTAAAAATTTTTTAAAAAAAATTTCGAAATTTTTTTAAAAAAATTAAAATTAAACCTACAATTTTGAAAAATTAGGTTTCAACCAACCTAAATATCATTTCAAAATTTGCTAACTACTTTTAAAAATTTAATGTTATTTTATAAATAAAAAAAATTAAAAAAGATAAATGAATATCTTTTTCAGATTTTAAATGTAATTTAAATAAATAAAATAACAAAATTTAAAAGTTAGCAAAATATCTTACATCTATTTAAAATTACATGATTATAGTTATCTTATTTTAAAATTAAATAAGGTCAAAAAATTTAATATGTCACCTTAAATTTAAAAATAAGATAAGATATAATCAAATTTAAAAATAAGATAGATAATTAAGTAAAAAAGATAGATAATTAAGCAAAAAAGATAGATACTAACTATTTTTAAATTCAAATTACACTAATATCATGAATTAAATTTTATAAATATTAAATTAATTCATAATGATAATTAGAATTGAATTAGGAATAGTAATAGTATAAATACAGAACTACACAAAAAATCGGAAGTTATTCCATGAAAAAGCATGAAAAAACGAAGAAAAACGAAAAAAATTGCGAGCTGTACGGACAGTATACTGTCCATGGGCGCGCTTGGGCTGGCTTGGGGCTCCTAGTAGCCTCTCCGCGCGCGCAGGTGGGATTCAGCTCAACCCCGATTTTTTTGAAACTTCAAAAAATCATAACTAATTCAAATTAAATCGAAATTGAGTTCTGTAAAAAATTAAATTGCTTAATTTTTTTCATACTATCCAATAAAAATAATTCCAGAAACAGATATTCAATTATTTTTCACGAAAATTCACAAACATCAATCAATCATCAAATAACACTCAATACAACATGATACCATCCAAAACATCAAACAATCGTTTTAAAGTCCAAATTTCTTGCAAGCAAATCAATTACCATGGCTCTGAGGCCAGTTCTTGGAAATTATTTTACCAGGATCTTAGATCTACTCACAAGTATGTTGATTAACACCCTAAATATGAACTTTCTAAAACGATGAAATAAACACATATAAAGTTTGAGAAACCTTACATTGGGTGCAACGGAATAATATGACTCCTTCCGTTCAGATATCTAGCCCTTGATTCCTTTTTGTAGCAGAGCATTATCAATATCTCAACCAGGATCTCTTTCTCTGATTCTTTAGTGCTGAAACTCCTTCTTGCTGAAAGTCTTTCTTCATGATCTTTCTCACTATGGTTGAGGTATCACTTGCTGTATGTGGGCACTACTCTCACACTAAGGATTTTGAAATTCAAGAGGGAAGGAAGAGAGAGGGAGTGGTCGGCCAGATAGGGAGAGAGAAGGCTCAGGTTTTTCTCTGAAGGAAAAATAGAAAATTTAAGTGTAATTTTCCTGAAGCCTTCACTATCTATTCTGACGTTCCACTAAGGGTTAGGTTTGAATTATTTGGCATTAAAATAATGAAAATATCAGTTTAAATTCCCTACAAAAGTGGCCGGCCATGCTTAGTGGATTTGGGCCTCACTTTTTGCAATTTTGCAGTTTTATCTTTTCTGCATCTGATTTTCTCAAAAACGCCAATTTTCTAATTCAACCATTTAAATGCCAATTCTAACTATTTAATAACTATAAATAATTATTAAATAATATTTTCATTTATCATATTTATTAATTGAACCATACAAAGTATCATAATTAACAAATATGCCCCTATAAACTCTTTCTTTACAATTTCGCCCTTACTTAGTGAAAAATTCACAAATAGACATAGTCTAAATTGAGAATTATAATTGATTAATCAAAACCAATTATATGAGTCTTACAAGCAATATTATCTCAACTTGTAATATCCCAGAAAATAAATAATATTTAAATGGACATATTTTATTAAATATGTAATTACTTGGAAAATGAAGTAGGATTATGATCTTACTTAGGTAAATTGTTGGGAAATTATTTAATGGAATGCGTTATTTTGGGCCCGGTAATTGTGGAATTTTAGCTATGTGGTTAGCAACGTCACGACATTAAATGAAAGAATTATTTTGAGAATATCCCGGATTAAGTTAGAATTTTATTAGAATGTCGGAATGGGGAATTAGTAAAATTACCAAAATGCCCCTAGGGTTTTTTTAAAAAAAATTTATGTGAGAGGGGTAGATTAGCAAATCCAATGGAACCTTTTATTTTGAATTTTCTTTCATTTTATTTTAAGCTGCCTATTTTTTTAAAAAAAAAAAAGAAAAACCCTTATTTAAAGAAGCTTCCTTCCATGACAAGAAAGCATTTTTTTCAAAAAATACAAAGCTCCAAGCTTCTCTTCTTCTTCTCCTTCTGCCGATTCTTGTAGCAGCTGGAACCAGGGAAAACTCATTTCTTTTTCTTCAATTTCTTGAGCTAATCCTAACCCTAGAAGCTAGCTAAGTGGAGGTATGGTTTCTACTCTTCTCTTGGTTGGTTTTTATGAGTTTAGTTTAGGTTTTGGTGAGGGTTTTCATGTAATCCAGAGCTGGGGTATAAACTGAAGTTAGGGTAGGTTCTTAGGGTGATTTGAAACTTGTGTGAATGAAGATTGAGTGAGATTAAGGGCTGTGCAATTAAATAGGTGTTGAAAGAGATGTTTTTATGCAAATTGTCAAGTGAGATGTTGATTTTGAGTTAAATGGTGAATTGTGATTAAATGATGTGTTGAATATGTTGTATTTGGTATATTGAACTGTTCTGGAAGTGCAAATTAGGTCTGAAATGGTTTTGGTTCGAAATTTGGAGGAGAAAAACCGAATTTTTCTGTACGGCAAGAACCGGTCGGATAGGTTGGTTCTCGTCGTATCGAACCGGTCGACCTACGATGCAGGGGAAAAATTCTCGGGTTTTTCTCTGATCCGTGTTTAGCTCGGGGTTGAACCTAGTACCCGCCTTTGAATAATTTTGAGTTATTTGAATTATTATATTGATGGTGAAGGCTAAGTCTAATCGGTTTAGAATTAGGGTTTTAATCCGGAATATTATGTTAAGGTATTTATTGTGTTTCAATTGTCGTGACATAGGACCGGGATTGCCTAGCTTGTTTTTCCACCCAGGTCGGCCATATTCTTGACTTCTGAATTAAGGTAAGAAAAGTGGTAAGCACCGTATGTGGTTAAAGATTAATGGGTGAATGGAAGTGGCCTTAATTATTATCATGATGCTGATTAAAAGCTTATTAAGCCTAGGTTATTACCTAGGGTTGGAAACGGTTATTACCGTTATGAGTAATTACTCTTGAAACCGCGGTTAGGTTTCTTACTTATCGTTTGCGTTATCGGGCAACGATAGTGACATATTCAGCTCGTATGTAACGAGTGGTAAAAGTGGTACTTTATTAAGTACCGAGAATGTATGATGTTTAAGGAAATGCTTATTATTATCGAATAGTGAGTAAACATAATGGCATGAGAATAAGTTGATAATCATTTTCTTTCAATTATTGTTTTAATCACTTTCTTGCTGAGTCTCTGTGACTCACTGGTGCTTTATGGTGCAGGTAAAGGAAAAGCTAAAGTCGAGCAACCATGAGTTTATGGTCGTAGCAGCAATGTACATACCATCGCAAACCATTTACAGGATGCTCTATTTTGATTGTATTTTGGAAAAAAATATAAAGCTTATGATGTAAAATACTTTGAAACCAGTTTGTAAATATTTTGAAAACAGGGGAACCCCATAAATCATGTTATTTATCTTTTGTTAAATAGTTTAAAGGTTGAGTTTTAATTATCAAAAAAATTTAATTACCCACACTTTTAGTATAATTACCTCTTATATAATTATTGGTATTTTAAATAAAGTGCACACACACGTGGCGTCCCTGTTGGACAGGGCGTTACACAACTAGTGCGGGGACCATGGGTCTATATAACCGAGCTTCCAATAAGTAGATCAAGAATTTATAACCTAAATTCACTGATTTATTAATTCTTCGTTGAATCCACGCATAGAACTTAGAATTGCACTCTCAGTATATAGAATGCTCTATATGTTCCACCATATAGACACATCATTAGTTATCCATTGTTATAATCCTAATTTGATCAATGATCCTCTATATGAATGATCTACACTGTAAAGGGATTAGATTACCGTTACACCCTACAATGTATTTAATCCTTAAAAAATTTAAACCCGTATAAATGATATTTCAGCTTATGTGAAATGAGATCTCCGCCATTTATTTTTGTTTGGTCAAGCTCGAAGGAGATCATCCTTTACTTACTATTCGCCAGATAGAAGCTATAGATTCCATGTTTATGATAGGGCCATGATCTGAATAATATGACCTGGGAAACTTTTCGGGCCTTATTTTTTGAGAAGTATTATAATGAGTCTATTAAGGCAGCAAAGGCAGAAGAGTTTATACGGTTAACTCAGGGTAGTATGACTGTGACAGAGTATGCTACTAAGTTTGATCGACTGGCAAAGTTTGCCTCAGATGAGGTGGCTACTGAAGCTGCTAGGAAAGCAAAGTTTATACGGGCCGGATGAACACATCGCCCGGGATGTGATTGTTGCTTCTAAACAACCTGGGGTTGCCCGAACTTATGCTCGGATAGTTGAGTTGGCTTTAGTTTACGAGGGTGCAGAGGCTCGGATACGAAAGAAAAATATTGCCGAAGAGATTCATGGAAACAAACGGCGAGTCTTTGGTTCGGGTAGGGTACTTGATCTTGGTGACCGCAGGAAAAGACCTAGTGAAACATCGGCGGCAGCCCAAACAAAAGATTCCAGGGTAACCAAGGTTTCCGTCGTAGTGGGAATGAAAACCGGCGGACTTTTCCCGAATGTCCGAGGTGTAAAAAGCATCACACAGGCGAGTGTCGGGCTAGGGCTGTTTCCACTTTGTGGAATGGTGGGTCACATGAAGAGAAATTGTCCACAATTGCTACGGTTAGAGCAAAAGAAGGATGATACACCCGCTCTGCCCGAGTGTTTGCCACGACTCAAGCCGAGGCCGATGCCGGTCCTTCTACCGTGACAGTCGGCCTTCGTTGGTACTTTATTGACCGTATTAATTGATTCGGTGCGACGCATTCTTATATTTCAAGTAGAATAATTGAGCAAATTTGAATAAACCTAGTGATGTGCTTTCTAGAGGTTTTGGAACCTTGTTGCCCTCTTGGGGAGTTGGTTATCTCCGGCAGTGGGTTCGATCCCTTCCGGTGTTTGTGGAAGGAAGAGAGTTATCGATTGATCCGATAGAATTAAATGCGGAGGATTTTGATGTTATTTTGGGGATGGATTGGCTTGCTAAATACAACGCCACCATTGATTGTAAAAGAAAGATGGTAACTTTTCGGCTGAGGGCGAGGACCCTTTTGTATTTGTGGGTAAGATGCAAGGATCTCGGATTCCCTTAATTTCAGCCCTTAAGGCAAGGGATTTGTTGTGTGAAGGGTGCATTGGTTTCTTAGCAAGTGTTGTGGATATTTCCGGGGAACCACTAGCGGACCGGAGCATGTCCCGGTGGTTCGAGAATTTACGGATGTGTTCCCGTAAGAGTTACCGGGGTTGCCACCAAAACGTGAAATTGATTTTGAGATTGATTTAATACCGTGAGCCGAGCACGTATCGAAAGCTCCCTATAGGATGGCACTGCAGAGCCGAAAGAGTTAAAAGTTCAATTACGGGGGATGATGGATTTAAAATTTACTAGACCTAGCACTTCACCTTGGGGTGCACCAGTTTTGTTTGTGAAAAAGAAAGATGGAACATTACGAATGTGTATAGATTATCGGGAGTTAAACAAATTAACAGTGAAGAACAAGTACCCTCTCGCCAAGAATAGATGATTTATTTGATCGGTTGCGGGGTAAAACCGTCTTTTCTAAAATTGATCTTCGATCCGGTTATCACCAACCGAGGATTCGGGAGGAGGATATTCCCAAGACAGACTTTTCGGACCGGTATGGTCATTATGAATTCCTAGTAATGTCCTTCGGATTAACAAATGCCCCGACATTTATGGATTTGATGAACCGAGTGTTCAAAGATTTTCCGGATGATTTTGTTATTGTCTTTATCGATGATATTCTAATTTATTCGGACTCGGAAGAGACTCACGAAAGACATCTTCGAATGGTATTACAACGTCTCGGGGAGCATAAGTTGTATGCCAAATTTAAGAAATGTGAATTTTGGTTACCTCGGGTGAGTTTCTTGGGGCATGTGGTGAGTAAAGATGGTATTTTAGTGGATCCGGTAAAGATTGAAGCTGCGTGACCGGCCTCGACCTAAGTCAAGAATCGAAGTTAGAAGTTTCACTGGGGTTAGCAGTGGTATTACCGAAGATTTGTTGAGGGCTTTGCAAAGATTTCTACGCCTTTAACCGAGTTGACCCGAAAGAATTGTAAGTTTGTTTGGACCGACAAGTGTGAAGGTAGTTTCCGGAATTGAAGCAAAGGTTGATTACCGCTCCCGTGCTAACCTTACCAAAAGGTGACGAAAAGTTCGTGATTTATTGTGATGCGTCCAAACAAGGGTTAGGTTGTGTTCTTATGCGATCGGGGAAAGTGATTGCTTATGCATCCGAGCAATTGAAGGAGTATGAACAACGATATCCTACCCATGATATTGAATTAGCGGCGGTTGTCTTTGCACTAAAAGTTTGGCGTCACTATCCGTACGGTGAAAAGTGTGAAATTTATACAGATCACAAAAGCCTCAAGTACTTTTTCACTCAGAAGGATTTAAATATGAGGCAACGACGATGGTTAGAACCGGTCAAAGATTATGACTGCGAGATTCTCTACCACCCCGGTAAAGCAAATGTGGTAGCGGATGCTCTAAGTCGGAAAGGACCGGTGGCAAGTTTGTGAACTAAAGGAAATTTCGGCCAAGTTGGCCGAGGATATGACGAGAGCGGGAATTGAATTTGTAATTGGAAAACTTGCTAATATCACCATACAATCTAATGCGTTGGAAAGAATTAGAGTAGCCCAACAAAGTGACCTTGAGCTACGGGGACATAAGGAGAAGTTAGAGGCCGGATTGGCAAGAGACTTTTCGTGCTTATCGATGGAGTTGTTGCGATACAAAAACGGAGAATACGTAATGCCGGTTGATAAAGAAATCGGACAAGAGATTCTTGATGAATCTCATACTACACCGTACTCCTTACACCCGGAACAACCAAGATGTATCATGATGTGAAAGCTTTATACCGGTGGCGGGTATGAAGAGGGATATTGTTGAATATGTGTCAAAATGCTTAACTCCGTCAACAAATTAAAGCGAACATCAAAGGCCGGCGGGTTTGCTTCAACCTCTAAAGATTCCCGAATGGAAATGGGAGGACATCACCATGGATTTTGTGGTAGGATTGCCTGCACGGTAGGGTATTATGATTCTATTTGGGTGATAGTGGATCGATATACGAAGTCCGCTCACTTTCTCCCGGTGAGGACAACGTATACGGTGGATCAATATGCTTTGATTTGTATATTAAGGAGATAGTTCGACTTCAGGGTGCCCCACAGTCGATAGTTTCAGATCGAGATCCAAAATTTACATCCAAATTCTCGGGAAAGTTTACGACGAAGCAATGGGTACTAAGTTGAAATTCAAGATGACTTTTCATCCTCAAACTGATGGTCAATCTGAAAGAACTATCCAGATACTTGAGGATATGTTGAGGGCATGTATAATGGACTTTGAAGGTTCTTGGAACAAGTACCTACCTCTGATTGAGTTTTCTTATAACAATAGTTATCAGAGTACCATTGGCATGGCTCCGTATGAGATGCTTTATGGAAGGAAATGTCAATCACCTATTCACTGGGATGAGGCTGGTGAACGTAGGTATCTTGGACCTGAAGCTGTCCAAAGAACGGGCGAGGCTATTGAAAAGATTCGAGCTCGTATGCTTGCTTCCCAAAGTAGACAGAAAAGCTACGCAGATCCAAAGCGTAGAGATGTTGAATTCCAAGTTGGGGATTTTGTTTTTCTTCGGGTGTCTCCAATGAAAGGAATTCGAAGGTTCGGGAAGAAAGGAAAGTTGAGTCCCAGATTTATTGGTCCATTTGAGATTCTTGAGAAAGTAGGCCAGGTAGCTTATCGGTTGGCTCTACCTCCTGCTTTATCTGGGGTTCATAACGTGTTTCATGTCTCGATGCTTCGGAAATATGTATCTGATACAACTCATATCTTAAGTTATGAAGACATTGAGCTTCAAACCGACCTGTCATATGAAGAACAACCAGTACAGATCTTAGACAGGAAAGAAAAGGTGTTGCGAAACAAGACTATTTCACTAGTCAAAGTGTTGTGGCGGAACAGCAAAGTTGAAGAAGCGACTTGGGAATTAGAGTCGCAGATGCGGGAGTTGTATCCCGAGCTTTTCAGGTAAATTTCGAGGACGAAATTCCTATAAGTGGGGGATAGTTGTAATATCCCAGAAAATAAATAATATTTAAATGGACATATTTTATTAAATATGTAATTACTTGGAAAATGAAGTAGGATTATGATCTTACTTAGGTAAATTGTTGGGAAATTATTTAATGGAATGCGTTATTTTGGGCCCGGTAATTGTGGAATTTTAGCTATGTGGTTAGCAACGTCACGACATTAAATGAAAGAATTATTTTGAGAATATCCCGGATTAAGTTAGAATTTTATTAGAATGTCGGAATGGGGAATTAGTAAAATTACCAAAATGCCCCTAGGGTTTTTTTAAAAAAAAATTATGTGAGAGGGGTAGATTAGCAAATCCAATGGAACCTTTTATTTTGAATTTTCTTTCATTTTATTTTAAGCTGCCTATTTTTTTAAAAAAAAAAAAGAAAAACCCTTATTTAAAGAAGCTTCCTTCCATGACAAGAAAGCATTTTTTTCAAAAAATACAAAGCTCCAAGCTTCTCTTCTTCTTCTCCTTCTGCCGATTCTTGTAGCAGCTGGAACCAGGGAAAACTCATTTCTTTTTTCTTCAATTTCTTGAGCTAATCCTAACCCTAGAAGCTAGCTAAGTGGAGGTATGGTTTCTACTCTTCTCTTGGTTGGTTTTTATGAGTTTAGTTTAGGTTTTGGTGAGGGTTTTCATGTAATCCAGAGCTGGGGTATAAACTGAAGTTAGGGTAGGTTCTTAGGGTGATTTGAAACTTGTGTGAATGAAGATTGAGTGAGATTAAGGGCTGTGCAATTAAATAGGTGTTGAAAGAGATGTTTTTATGCAAATTGTCAAGTGAGATGTTGATTTTGAGTTAAATGGTGAATTGTGATTAAATGATGTGTTGAATATGTTGTATTTGGTATATTGAACTGTTCTGGAAGTGCAAATTAGGTCTGAAATGGTTTTGGTTCGAGCTGGAGGAGAAAAACCAGAATTTTTCTCGGTACGGCAAAGAACGGCCGACGGGTTGGTTCTGTCGTATCGAACCGGCCGACCTTACGGGGAAAAATTCTCGGGTTTTTCTCTGATCCGTGTTTAGCTCGGGGTTGAACCTAGTACCTGCCTTTGAATAATTTTGAGTTATTTGAATTATTATATTGATGGTGAAGGCTAAGTCTAATCGGTTTAGAATTAGGGTTTTAATCCGGAATATTATGTTAAGGTATTTATTGTGTTTCAATTGTCGTGACATAGGACCGGGATTGCCTAGCTTGTTTTTCCACCCAGGTCGGCCATATTCTTGACTTCTGAATTAAGGTAAGAAAAGTGGTAAGCACCGTATGTGGTTAAAGATTAATGGGTGAATGGAAGTGGCCTTAATTATTATCATGATGCTGATTAAAAGCTTATTAAGCCTAGGTTATTACCTAGGGTTGGAAACGGTTATTACCGTTATGAGTAATTACTCTTGAAACCGCGGTTAGGTTTCTTACTTATCGTTTGCGTTATCGGGCAACGATAGTGACATATTCAGCTCGTATGTAACGAGTGGTAAAAGTGGTACTTTATTAAGTACCAGGAATGTATGATGTTTAAGGAAATGCTTATTATTATCGAATAGTGAGTAAACATAATGGCATGAGAATAAGTTGATAATCATTTTCTTTCAATTATTGTTTTAATCACTTTCTTGCTGAGTCTCTGTGACTCACTGGTGCTTTATGGTGCAGGTAAAGGAAAAGTTAAAGTCGAGCAACCATGAGTTTATGGTCGTAGCAGCAATGTACATACCAGCCGCAGGCAGCCCAGTTTACAGGATGCTCTATTTTGATTGTATTTTGGAAAAAAATATAAAGCTTATGATGTAAAATACTTTGAAACCAGTTTGTAAATATTTTGAAAACAGGGGAACCCCATAAATCATGTTATTTATCTTTTGTTAAATAGTTTAAAGGTTGAGTTTTAATTATCAAAAAAATTTAATTACCCACACTTTTAGTATAATTACCTCTTATATAATTATTGGTATTTTAAATAAAGTGCACACACACGTGGCGTCCCTGTTGGACAGGGCGTTACACAACTAGTGCGGGGACCATGGGTCTATATAACCGAGCTTCCAATAAGTAGATCAAGAATTTATAACCTAAATTCACTGATTTATTAATTCTTCGTTGAATCCACGCATAGAACTTAGAATTGCACTCTCAGTATATAGAATGCTCTATATGTTCCACCATATAGACACATCATTAGTTATCCATTGTTATAATCCTAATTTGATCAATGATCCTCTATATGAATGATCTACACTGTAAAGGGATTAGATTACCGTTACACCCTACAATGTATTTAATCCTTAAAAAATTTAAACCCGTATAAATGATATTTCAGCTTATGTGAAATGAGATCTCCGCCATTTATTTTTGTTTGGTCAAGCTCGAAGGAGATCATCCTTTACTTACTATTCGCCAGATAGAAGCTATAGATTCCATGTTTATGATAGCGCTCCCACTCAATTGCACTACCGTGTTCCCAAAATGTACGTATCACCCTGACCTAAAAGTAGGCTTAACTAACAAATCAAAGAAACGAATAGCCTCTCGAGATTGAGCCTAATCATAACAGGATTAAGATCATTTGATCTAGGATCAACTAGGCGATATTGACTTGAATAGATATTACGGTAAGTTTAATAAATCTAAGTCAAAGTTCAATATCGGTCCCTTCCGATGCATACTCCATGCATCCAACCTGAGCTTTACTTTAACCAATGCCCTGGAAAGAACGTAGCACTTCTCCAAATGCAAGTAAACTCTGTTGTAGATTATCATATCAGTAAAACCCTATGTCTGATAAATCTAGGAATCTTTATTCACATAGTCATGTTTACTTTCCAATGTGTTGACAGCACAATAAACAGGACCAAGTATGTGAAAAGGGTTTCAGATGAATTCATACATTATGTACATATAATCATGAAATAAATCATGTGAACCATGCAACATTAAATGTTATTTCTGATCTACATTAATAAGTAAATCTGATTATATTGAAATGAGTTTAATTTAGGGCATAAAGCCCAACAATATGAACATCTTTTCCCCGAATGTGTGCCTTGACACATTGATGCAACGTCGATGGCACACAATGATGTGTATGAATACACTGTCGTCCCAATAAGAGATGGTACGAAGTGTCTGCTTGTATCACATGGAACCGAGTGGGTCCTCTGATTGGTCCAACCTCTAGCTCAACAGTCACATACCCCATAGTTTTTACAGGCTTGGCAGCAAATCCACTGAGTGTGATCGGTTGTGGGATTAACCCTCCTTTGACCTCTTTCATAGCAGAATATACTCCAATTGGCATGAGATTTAGTGAAGCTCCGTTATCTACTAAAGCACGTTTCACTTTTAGGCCATTGATTTTCGCCTCGACATATAATGGTCGGTTGTGAAGGAACGAAGAAGTTTGTATGTCAGCATTAGTAAAGACAATCGCTCCTTCAGATTTTTTAGCAATATTATGCGTTGGGCGCCCTACCATATAACAAGAAGGGCCCTGTTGTTGGGAAATTTTAAGGAAGACTTATTTAGCCTGAGTCCTTGCATCTTGGCCAAATTCTAAGCAATCGAAGAAATTACGAAATAATTTAGTTTTTAACAATGGCTCTACCATGCTGTCTACTCTTGGTTGTTCTTGTTCTTCTATAATTTCCTCGATACGTATGCTCCGTGATATCCCTATTGAAATGAGAAGAAACTCTTTAGTCCATGTCATATCGGCTCCTCCGTATTGATGTTGGAGAAACGACATTTGCTCCACCTCATTTTGATCTAAAATAATCTCTCCTTTCTCTAGTCGCTCATGAAAAATCTTTCTTAGCGTGTAACACCTCATTGTTGGATGATTAATTTTTCGATGGAAATGACAATAGAGGTCATGTTGCTTTTCTTCTGGAGTGGGTAATTTCGTGACAAATGGCAGTACTACTTTTCCATCCTTAATTCATGCTTCTAACAAGCTACAAACTCTGTCTTTATCACAAGGAAATTCGACTGGTTTATCACTTCGTTTCCCTTTTTTATGGGCTTTAAAATTTTGTCTGTCTTGTGCTAGTGCTATGTCAACACCACGTTTTGAACCTTTCCATGGACGATGTGTCTGGTCGTTTTGGTTGGACGGCTTAGTCAAAAGAAAAACAGTGGCTTCAGTATTTCTTTGATTTAGCTATAAGCTCTGCAAAATTGTATATGGCATGGTTTTTAATGTGTAAGCGATATTCATCCAACATGCCTTTGATACACATTTTGACCAAATCCTTTTCATCCATGGTCTCAGCATAATCAAGAGCTTTTTCCCTAAACTTTTGAATGTAATTAATGAGTCTTTCTCCAAAGTTTTGTCTTACTCCTGATAAGTCAGCTATGCTCCATTTATCTTCAATCATAATAAACTTTGCACAAAATTGAGAGACCATGTCGTCCCAACTCCTTATACTCCCTGATGGCAAACTCGCGTACCAAGAGTATGCTCGATCAGTGATAGACTTTGAAAATTCTCAGATTTTTAATTCAAAATCATGCGCATAAATACCCAAATCATCTATAAATTGAATGATATGTTCTTTGGCATTGCCGAATTTCCCATTGTATTTTCAAAATACTGGACTCATGTGACCGCAAAGGTAAGGTTTGACCGGAACTTCCACAGGGTAGGGTTGATGAAAGTCGATGGAAGTTACCGATGATGATGATTTACCCCTTTTGGCTTTAAGGAGACCAATCAATTTGTCTTTTGTGACGAACTCAGAGGAGGACCGAGCCTCTTCACCAATCCTTTCAGCAATCTCAAAAGTTCTAATTCCTCAAACATTATCATGTGTCGCCGGAGTTCGTTGTTCAACAATATGTACTTGCCTTATCAAAGATTCATTTATTGCACGTTCTTTAGGTAAGCCGCTCCTTTCAACAAATGCTTCTTGGTGTATCTGTGGTAAAAGCCAACTTAGTAGCTGCATCATGCCGTCTTGGGCCTTTTGGAGCTTTTCCAATCTAGCTAACACAACCTCATCTGTGTTCATCAGATTGGTATAATTATTATTATTGTTGTTGTTATCATTTTGCAAGGTATTTATTCGGATCTGACTGTCCGACTCGCAAGTATCGGAGACAGATATCTAGATTTAGATGAGAGAACAGAATTCCCTTTTTTTTTTCTTCAGGTGAACGAATTGAGCGTTTTCCTTAGTATATCTATATAAATATATTTATTGATATATATAAGTATATACGAACTATTTAAAGAAAATGCTCTCCAACAGAGTCGCCAAAATATTTAGGAGTTCTAGCTAAATATTTAATTATAAATATATAATAAATAAATAAATAAGAGCTTATGATATAATGTGTAATAAATAATTATAAACTTAATATAAACTATATATATAAATGTAATTATAGCATAATATGTATATAAATGAACGTCATTATAATATAATATGTATATAAAGGAACGTAATTATAGTATAATATGTATATATGAATTATAAGCAAAATTATGTGTATATATTGCTAAATATGCATATAAGTATAAATATATATATATAGAATATGTAACACACAAATTTAAGTAGTTCGACAGAATATCATTTGCCTACGTCTACAGTAGCATTTAAGCTATGATTAGGTTTTATTAATAAAATGGAGATCTACAGATTTTTGAGAAATTATTCTCAACAGTGGTCTCAGCTGTGTGTAAATGGGTATTTTAGTGAAATAGAAGCGGTATCAACGCAAACTATTTTGTGTAGAGAGAAATAAGATAAATAAGAAAGGAAAAGAAAAAGGTAAACAAAGAGCGTGCATATAAATACTCTTTTTTGGAGTTTATCTTTTATGAAAGGTTTGAGGTGAAATACTCAAGGGAGTTAGTATACAAGCATGCTATTATGCTTCGATGCTTACAAGCAGCCTATGTAGAGGAAGAGAAAGCAAGGAAAAATTTCTTTGAAGATTGATAAGACAAGCTTGATGGGACTGGACGCCTTCTTTTCCTCTTTACTTTTCTCTGTCTGTCTGTGTCCTTAGCTAATAACTTGGGTGAATGTATTTATAGAGGTAGCTTATCGTGCCTCTTCGAAGTGAACCCTATCTTCGTAAAGAAATCAAGTGCCAGCTGCTGTTAGAAATTATTTTACCAGGATCTTAGATCTACTCACAAGTATGTTGATTAACACCCTAAATATGAACTTTCTAAAACGATGAAATAAACACATATAAAGTTTAGTAAACCTTACATTGGGTGCAGCGGAATTAAATGACTCCTTTCGTTCAGATCTCTACCCCTTGTATCCTTTCTGTCGCAAAGTATTATCAAGATCTGAACCTGGATCTCTTTCTCTGATTCTTTGATGCTGAAACTCCTTCTTGCTGAAAGTCTTTCTTCACGATCTTCCTCACTATGATTGAGGTATCACTTGCTGTGTGTGGGCACTACTCTAATCACTAAGTGTTTCGAAATCTTAAGGAAGAAGAGAGAGAGAGAGAGAGTGGGCGGCCAAGGGTAGAGAGAGAGAGGCTCAGTTTTTTCTGAATGAAAAGTGTTATTTTTCTGAAGCCTTCACTATCTATTTATACCATTCCACTAGGGTTAGGTTTGAATTATTTGGCATTAAAATAATGAAAATATTAGAGGATAAATCCTATAAAAGTGGCCGGCCATGGCTGATTGGATTTGGGCCTCACTTTCAGCAATTTTGCAGTTTTATCACTTTTGCATCTGATTATCTCAAAAACGCCAATTTTCTAATTCAACCATTTAAATGCCAATTATAACTATTTAATAACTATAAATAATTATTAAATAATATTGTCATTTATCATATTTATTAATTGAACCATACAAAGTATCATAATTAACAAATATGCCCCTAAAAACTCTTTCTTTACAATTTCGCCCTTACTTAGTGAAAAATTCACAAATAGACATAGTCTAACTTGAGAATTATAATTGATAGCACAATAAACAGGATCAAGTATGTGAAAAGGTTTCAGATGAATTTATAAATCAAATAGACAAGCAATTGATAAAGTGAACCAAAACATACACAAATGAATGAAAAATACTTCTGTTTCTTTATTGATGTTGAATAAAATAGATTACATTGAAATGGAGTTTTATTTAGGGCATAAAACCTAACAAACTCCCACTTGCACTAATATAAAACTAATCAGTACAGATCAATTAATCCTAAATTCTGACGGTGCTTTTCAAATGCAGTCACGGCCAAGACTTTGGTGAATGGATCAGCTAGGTTGTCCTCTGTGTCCACTTTCTCAACTAGTACATCCCCTCTTGCCACGTATTCTCTGATAATGTGATACTTCCTTTCAATGTGTTTGCTTCTCTTGTGGCTACGAGGTTCTTTACTGTTAGCTATCACTCCATTATTATCACAAAGTAGGACTAGAGGTTTTTTCATTCTAGGGACGACACCGATGCTGGTGAAGAACTTTCTTAGCCAGACAAGTTCTTTAGCAGCTTCGGCTGCAGCTATGTATTCACCTTCCATAGTCGAGTCCGATATCGCGGTTTGTTTAGCACTTCTCCAAACCACTGCTCCACCCCCAAGAGTAAACACCATCCCAGATGTAGATTTCCTGTCTTCAAGACTTGCTTGGAAATCTGAATCGGTGTAGCCTATGGGATTTAAAGCACCACCCTTGTAGACTAACACAAGATTCCTTGTACTCTTTAAGTATTTCAGAATATACTAAACTGCATTCCAATGTTGTTGTCCTGGATTTGACTGATACCTGCTCATGATTCCAACTGCATAGCAGATGTCAGGTCTAGTGCATAACATTGCATACATTAGACTTCCAACTGCAGAAGCATAGGGAATTTTCGCCATGTCCTGTATCTCTTGAGGATTAGTAGGAGACTGTTTCTTAGATAGACGAATACCATATCTAGAAGGCATGTTTGCCCCATTGGTGTTGTTCATGGAGAATCTCTCTAAAACTTTGTCAATGTAGGTTGTTTGAGAGAGAGCAAGAGATCTGTTCTTCCGGTTTCTGATAATCTGAATACCAAGAACATAGGCTGCTTCACCCAAATCTTTCATATCGAATTGAGTGTTGAGCCATTCCTTGATGTGAGTCATTTTCTTGATATTGTTTCCAATAATCAAAATGTCATCAACATAAAGGACCAGGAATACTACTACTTGGTCTTCCTTGAGTTGGTAAACACAAGGTTCATCTTCATTCTGAAGAAAGTCGTAGGTCTTGATGATTTCATCAAACCTTTTGTTCCATGAGCGAGAAGCTTGCTTAAGTCCATAGATAGACCTATTTAATTTGCAAACTTTCTTTTCTGGCCCTGGAAGAACATAGCCTTCTGGTTGCTCCATATAGATGGTTTCTTCAAGTACCCCATTAAGGAAGGCAGTCTTGACATCCATTTACCAGATTTCATAATCGAAAGCAGCAGCTATGGAGAGAAGAATTCGGATGGATTTGAGCATGGCAACAGGACTAAAAGTTTCCTCATAGTCCACGCCTTCTCTTTGGGTATAACCCTTGGCTACAAGTCTAGCTTTAAAAGTTTCGACTTCGCCTCCAGCTCCTCTTTTCTTCTTGTAAACCTACTTGCATCCTATCGGATGATAGTCGTCAGGTGCGTCTACATATTCCCAGACTTTGTTCTTTTTCATGGAATCCATTTCTGAATCCATGCCGGCTGACCATCGTTTCCGTTGCGGACTAGCCATTGCCTGTTTATAGGTTAATGGATCGTCTTCAATACCGTCACCAACGACCATATTGATTTCACCATCCAAGCCATAACGAGCTGGTTTTGTTGAAACCCTCCCACTACGACGAGGAGCGGTGATCTTCTGAACATGAACTTTAGCAGTAGTTACCTTAGTTGGTTTGACTGAGGGAGTGGGATAGTCTTCTTCACGAGTGGAAGAGGACGGAACATTGGAAGGACTTATATCTGAAAGCATTTCCTCCAACACTACTTTACTTTGTGATTTGAAATTCTTAATATAGTCATCTTCAAGGAAAGTTGTGTTTGTAGAAACAAACACTTTATCATCCTTGTGACTATAAAATAGTCCACCCCTAGTCTCTTTAGAATTTCCGACAAACATGCAAACTTCAGTTTGTGACTCAAGTTTGCCGTCTTTCTTTCTTAAGACATGAGCAGGGCACCCCTAGATTCTGTAATGGCGTAAACTAGGTGTACGACCAATCCATAGTTCTAAAGGTCTCTTAGGGATTGATTTAGATGGAACAACATTTAAAATGTCGGTTGCCATCTGAATTGCATATCCCCAGAAGGACGTAGGTAGAGTTGAAAAACTAAGCATGGACCTAACCATTTCCAAAAGCGTGCGATTCCGTCTTTCTGCAACTCTATTTTGCTGTGGAGTGCTAGGGGCGGTTAATTGGGATTCAATTCCAAGTTCAATTAAATGATCTTTGAACTGCATATCCATATATTCTCCACCCCTATCAGTTCGCAAGATCTTTAATGATTTACCTAATTGGTTTTGAGCCAATGCGCGAAATTCTTGAAACTTTGCAAATGTTTCAGATTTCTTATGCATAATAAAATATGTCCATATCTAGAGTAATCGTCAATGAAAGTGACAAAATACTCATAACCACCTCGGGCTTTTACATTCAAAGGTCCGCAGACATCGGAATGCACTAACCCTAAAGGTTGTTTGGCACGCTCTCCCTTTGCAGAGAAAGAACGTTTAGTCATTTTTCCTTCCAGGCAGGACTCGCATACTGGCAGTTCGCCTAGGACGACATTTTTCAATGGACCATCTTTGGTTAGCCTATTGAGTCTATCAAAGCCTATATGACCTAAACGTAAATGCCATAGATATGTTTCATTATCATCAACGATCTTTTGCTTTTTGTGGTTTCTAGGTTTAGCTACCTTAAAAAGTTTGTTATGTAGGGAAAATGGTGTTTCTGGTCTAAGAACATAAAGCCCCTGTTCCATGGATGCAACACAAATCTGAATGTCATTTCGAGAAATGGTAGAACCAGAACTCGAAAAATCTAATTTGTATTGTTGCAATTGTAAGCATGAAACAGAAACCAAGTTTCTACTGAAATTTGGAATGTATAAGACATTGTCTAATTCCAAAATTCTGTTTTGAAACTTGAGTTTGGCTTTTCCTCTAGCTCTAACCGAAACCATTTCGCCATTACCAACTTTAAGTTTCAACTCTCCGGATTTCAAATAATTCCAATTCTCAAGCAATTGCAATGAACAACTTACATGGTTTGTAGACCCAGAATCAAGAATCCAAATGGATTTATCATTCTCTAACACACATGATTCGAAGACTAAAGCATTACTGCTTATTCGTTTGTGATTTGTTGTTCTTGATTGTACAATTTGTTGTGAAGTATAACTTGAGGAAGTGGAATCACTTTCTCTTATCTTCTCAACTAAGCTTGAAGTAGTAGGATTTATGGAGTTGTGAACTATTTGCTCTTCAGAGTGAACAATTCCCAGCTTACCTGCTTTCTGGAATTTAAAGTCCATCATGAGCATATGTGAAGTATTACTCTGACAAGGAGTTTACAACTTCAAGCTCAATTGCTAAGATATTAACTAGGAGTGGAATGGGAAGAGGGTTATTGGCACTACAACACATCAATAAAACAGAAGTTAGGTTTTGGTTCAAAATTCATACACAAGTTCAGAAAATAAAAAATAATCACATATGTTATAAAAATACTAAATCTAACAGAGTTTATTTTCCAAGGTTTCCAACATAATGAAATACAGTGTCCCGGTAGGCGAGAGTCAAAGATAACATTAGTTGAATAAAGTAGTCAGCTCATCTAAAATTAAACATTTTAGCAACCTTTTATTCGATCAAAATGAGAATCCAACGTTGTCCCGGTAGGCGAGAGTCAATGTTATTCTCATTTTATGAGCTTCCACCATTGTTTCATGTTTTATGAGTTTATCTCTAAGTAGTCACCATAGGGGAGAGTCTAATAGAGACGAAAACTCACAAAACACTTATCAAATAAAATCTTACGGTGTTAAAAATGTTCAACGAATAACCATCCATAGGGGGACGAAGTCTAGCGTCTCGAGGTTATATTGAAAAAATTTAACTATTGTAAGACCAACAATGGAGATCGAATATCTTTTGATCAAAGCTCATTATTTAAAAAAAACATGTATTTTATTTAATCATCTGTTCCATATTATAATAATGAAAAATTACAAATTAAAGTTGGTTTAAATAAAAAATCAACTTTAATTAAATTTTAATTATTATTTAAATTCAAAAAATAAATTCGAATAAATATCGAACAAGTTCCATATTATAATAATGAAAAATTACAAATTAAAGTTGGTTTAAATAAAAAATCAACTTTAATTAAATTTCAATTATTATTTAAATTCGAATATAATGGAACAAATTTGAAAATATATTGTTTAAGTTGTTTTTAGAAGAATCTAAAAAATTAACTTAAATATCTTTCAAATTAGATTTAATTAAATTAAAATTAAGTTATAACCATTTAATTTGAAAATATTCCATTTTAAGTTAATATTTGAAAAAATATCATCTTAAAAAATATCTAAAGAATCTTAATAACCAATTCCTAAAATTCCTCAACTTAATTTTGAAATTTTAAATCCATAAGATATTCAGATTTAAGCTGATTAGTTATAGATAACTAAATATCAACTTAAATAGGAATATTTAATGAAAAATTTAAATTAAGCTTCAGAAAGAATCTAGATGGTTATAATTCTATATTTAATTAAATACAAGAAAGTACATATAGTTTAACTTAGAATATAAAATTCTTTAAATTATGGTTTTCTTAAATTAATTTCAAAATAAATGAAATTAATTATGTTGCTAATCAATTTTATTAGGTTAAACTAATTTAATTAACCTAGTACAGTTATTCAAATCAGGCAAATGGGTCTTCACAATTGGGGTGGTTCATGTGAGGGGGTGCTGGGTTCAGTATGTCGTATCCACTACTATGTCTCCCAACTCTCACACAAGGCCCAAAAGAGAGGAATTTAACCTTACACAATTTGGATGGATCCTATCATGTTGCTAGGTCATACACAGATGAAAGAAGATTGTAAATATACCTGTTACAAATTATTTACTTGACCAAGGGAGCCATAAGTTAAAATCAGATCATCATATAACACTCAATACAACATGATACCATCCAAAACATCAAACAATCATTTTAAAGTCCAAATTTCTTGCAAGCAAATCAATTACCATGGCTCTGATACCAGTTGTTGGAAATTATTTTATCAGGATCTTAGATCTACTCACAAGTATGTTGATTAACACCCTAAATATGAACTTTCTAAAACTATGAAATAAACACATATAAAGTTTAGTAAACCTTACATTGGGTGCAGCGGAATTAAATGACTCCTTCCGTTCAGATCTCTAACTCTTGTATCCTTTCTGTTGTAGAGTATTATCAAGATCTGAACCTGGATCTCTTTCTCTGATTCTTTGATGCTGAAACTCCTTCTTGCTGAAAGTCTTTCTTCACGATCTTCCTCACTATGATTGAGGTATCACTTGCTGTGTGTGGGAACTACTCTAATCACTAAGTGTTTCGAAATCTTAAGGAAGAAGAGAGAGAGAGAGAGAGTGGGCGGCCAAAGGTAGAGAGAGAGGCTTAATTTTTTCTGAATGAAAAGTATTATTTTTCTAAAGCCTTCACTATCTATTTATAGCATTCCACTAGGGTTAGGTTTGAATTATTTGGCATTAAAATAATAAAAATATCAGAGGATAAATCCTATAAAAGTGGCCGGCCATGGCTGATTGGATTTGGGATTCACTTTTTGCAATTTTGCAGTTTTATCACTTTTGCATCTGATTTTCTCAAAAATGCCAATTTCTAATTCAACCATTTAAATGTCAATTCTAACTATTTAATAACTATAAATAATTATTAAATAATATTGTCATTTATCATATTTATTAATTGAACCATACAAAGTATCATAATTAACAAATATGCCCCTAAAAACTCTTTCTTTACAATTTCGCCCTTACTTAGTGAAAAATTCACAAATAGACATAGTCTAACTTGAGAATTATAATTGATTAATCAAAACCAATTACACGAGTCTTACAAGCAATATTATCTCAACTAGTGGGGGGACCATGGGTCTATATAACCGAGCTTCCAATAAGTAGATCAAGAATTTATTACTAAAATTCACTTACTTATTAATTCTTCGTTGAATCCACGCATAGAACTTAGAATTGCACTCTCAGTATATAGAATGCTCTATATGTTCCACCATATAGACACATCATTAGTTATCCATTGTTATAATCCTAATTTGATTAATGATCCTCTATATGAATGATCTACACTGTAAAGGGATTAGGTTACCGTTACACCCTACTATGTATTTTATCCTTAAAACACTTGACCCCGTATAAATGATATTTCAACTTATGTGAAATGAGTACTCCACCATTTATTTTCGTTTGGTCAAGCTCAAAGGAGATCATCCTTTGCTTACTATTCGCCAGATAGAAGCTATAGATTCCATGTTTATGTTAGCGCTCCCACTCAATTGCACTACCGTGTTCCCAAAATGTACGTATCACCCTGACCTAAAAGTAGGTTTAACTAACAAATCAAAGAACACGAATAGCCTCCTGAGATTGAGCCTAATCATAACAGGATTAAGATCATTTGATCTAGGATCAACTAGGCGATATTGACTTGAATAGATTTTACGGTAAGTTTAATAAATCTAAGTCAAAGTTCAATATCGGTCCCTTCCGATGCATACTCCATGCATCCAACCTGAGCTTTACCAATGTTCTGGAAAGAACATAGCATTTCTCCAAATGCAAGTAAACTCTTGTTGTAGATTATCATATCAGTAAAACCCTGTGTCTGATAAATCTAGGAAACTTTATTCACATAGTCATGTTTACTTTCCAAAGTGTTGACATCACAATAAACAGGATCAAGTATGTGAAAAGGGTTTCAGATGAATTTATAAATCAAATAGACAAGCAATTGATAAAGTGAACCAAAACATACACAAATGAATGAAAAATACTTCTGTTTCTTTATTGATGTTGAATAAAATAGATTACATTGAAATGGAGTTTTATTTAGGGCATAAAACCTAACAGCTGCTTTTACCTTTATGCATTCACACTTAAATCCAGGTATACATTCGTCTCAGGTTTTGTGCGACTACTATTCATATACATTTTTTTCGTTTCATACACTTCTATTTACTATTTTGCTTCTTTTCCTGTTATTATTTTATTTATTTACACAATCTTTTCTATTTCTTTTTTTTACTCATCAACACCTGTTAACCTCTGGCAGCTTTTTAGACGCACTACCGGGTCGACTCGATAATGTCCACGAGTACTCTAACTCATGTAGATATATGAGTTCCCTCGTGGTCCTCATATTCCCACCCTACTAGTTCCACTGACTAGTAGTAGCTCACTTAGCACCAAGGTGCCAGGGGGTGGTGGAGAGCTGACACCAGGGTCCCCATTTAAATAGCATTCTAAGCTTTTAACATTCTACTAGGAACATATATGATTTTGCCTATGTAGATATATGGCCAAACCATATGCTAAATCACATAGTTTCTCCAATTCGATTGCACCATTGTATTCGTAGACCTAAATAAATGGTAAATACCAAGTTCCGTCCCAATTCGGACAATATTGAAGATATTTACGAAAATGCTACAAACATACAAACTAAACATCAGCATGCTACCAGCATGCACCTCAACATGCGCTACCACTTGACCAACTTGTAAGCATCACCTAACTTGTAACGTGCCATCTTAGTACGCACGTTACACCCCGTGTATCCCTACCCTTATTTGAATTTCACTCATTTTGAGTAATTGACTTTCTAAACGCTCCAATTAATGTGTAGAAATCTTTGTTTGTAGTATTTTGGGACAAGCCTCAATCCTCTTTAATATACATTCCAAATCTACAATGCAATAATCACAGTCACAGAGAAATTCCATAAGTGCAATAATAAATCGACATAAGAACTTTTTTTTAGTAAGGATACACGCAAGGGTATCCCAAGTCAGCACTCAGCACATACCATCCGGCTCTTCTGTTTAAACTCAGTTCAGCAGCGACGCCCTCCTGTATCAACTTTTTGACTATCGTATGAAAAAGAGAAAGAGAAAGAAGTGATGTAAATGTAATACCAATTATAGTTATTTGCATTTTGATTTGATTGGATTCCTTCATCCAATACCATAGCAGTAGCAATACTAGCAATAGTAATTTCTACTCATTGGGGTTTGGGTCTCTGTGGTGAGTAAGGGTAGGAGATGGGCTATGGTTCGAAGAAGAAGAAGCGTGGAGGAGGAGGAGGGAGCGGGAAAAGGAGTAAAGGAAGGACACCATCCAAGGATCATGGCCATGGCAGCACTCATCATAATACCGATTCTGATAATGAACTTCTTTCTGAGGAAATCACTGCCTTGTAAGTTTTATTAATTTATCAGATAGTTTAATCTAACGATGCTTCGGCTATTCGAACGATGAGAAGAAGATAGTTTAATCTAATCAATTTTTAGAGTTAGGCGTTATCAAGTTTTGGTTGTTTACATTTCTGAATGTTTTCTATTTCAATGTGCTCAACAATGTGTCAATGGATTTTCCATCGCTCTCATGTTTACTCTCATCTATCGTAGATGCGCAATCTTTCAAGAAGACTGCAAAATTGTTCCTGGACCACCTTCTCAAATTTCCATCAAGATAAGGTTGGAGTTTTGTTTCTAAAGTTGAATTGCATCCCATCATGATGTATATGCTCTTCTTTAATAAAAATGCCCTTACATGTGAACAGGCCTTATTCAAAGGATATGGGTTTCGAGGATTTGGATGTTTCTGCTGTTCTTCTTGTTAGGTTGGTGATTTTTTTTTTCCTTGTTTTTTTTGTTATGCACTTTCGTAGGTAGTAATTGTTCTTATTTTATTTATTTGACAGGTGCTTGCCTGGGTATCCTTTCAAGTCTCCAAAGTTGCAGATTACTCAAGAAAAAGGTTTAACAAATCATGATGCTGAAAAGCTTTTGTCTCTTCTTCATGATCAGGTAATTGTTGACTCTCACATGCTTGTGGTCTTACAAAAAATGTACTTAGTGATGCAAATTATGTTTGGCTCTTTATTACATTGTCTTACTAGATATCCGTTCTGCGTAATTATGTGATTAGGGAGCTAGGAGGAGTCATAATATCTTAAAGTGATAAGTAATGAATCAGTATACATTGTTCAGAAGAAAAAGAAAAAAAAACAAAGAAAAAAGAAAAGGAAAAGTAAGGCTTGATGGGTTTTATTGATTATACGATATGAATATGTAAATGTTAACTCACAAATGCAATCTGGTCTTGTTTTTTAGAGAGAGAGGGAAGAGAGAGATTTTGATCATGTATGTAAGAACTGCTCTCAGTTTTTCTAATCTGCAACATGCATTATATTGGTCGTTTCAGCAGTTTGTTTATCTTTTAGGCAAATTTTAATGCTCGAGAAGGACGGGTAATGATTTTCAATTTGGTGGAGGCTGCTCAAGAATTCATCTCTGAAATTGTGCCAGTGGGCCAATCACATGATTCTGTAAGTTTTGTCCTTCACGGGGCTTCAACTTGTTAATTTATTAATCTGGAGTTAATTCTCTTACTCTTGAAAGTGTAATACTTCAACTTCCTTGGAATAATTTATTAAATAAGGTTGTTCTCTCATGTCCTTTTCTCTTGGAAGGTCTTATGTTCGAGTTTGGATAGCAGTAGTCAATTGTTTCGTCAGGATATTGCAGTTTCAAGTAATCTTGGGGGGCCTTTTGTTTATGGTTTTATTGACCTTTTCAGTGGCTCAGGGGAGTCCTGGAATTGGGGTTTTGGGTTGGATGAGAACGCTGGAATAAAATCCTCAGTGCCACTGCCACCACATGCTTTGAATGCCTCAAAAATTGCAGCTGAGGTCAAGGAGAATTATGTCAGACCATTGGAATTGGAGGAAAAAAAAGATTCTTTACATAACCCTACGGCCATATTACACGCTCTTCAAGAAGAGAGTGAAGAAGGTGATAAAAACATATCTTCCACAGATTCCAGTACATCTTCAGAGGAGGATTTAGTTGAAACCAGTGGAACAAGTGAGGAGGAGGTAAGTAATTTGTGCAGTCTTGATGTTTGACTACTGACTGTATTTATGTTCATTTGTATTGATTTTTGCTTGTTAAAGAAGTATAGTTATTTTTTTCCATTTTCTGATTTGTTGAGAGGATGGGAAGTTTCGAGTTAGCTTAGTGTCTTTTTATGGATTCATTCAGTTTGAAGTATCTTGAACAATCTTAATGAAACTAGACTTGTTTCTTATCGACAAGAAAAGAAAAAACTGGTTTCATATTGATGATTGGGCATGCAATATTAATTTTTTTCATAAAAATTACTTGTCATTGGGAATAGTATAGTGGTTATGAATGCGTGCATGTATGTGCGTGATTAAAATAATTTCACAGCAATTTGATGAATTTTTCAGCAATATTATTGGATAGATCACAATGTAACCAACACTTGTGGTTGTGGAATGTGACGATCACAGTTATGTGTAGGTCATTTTGGGACCGGAAAGAAATATAAAAGATTTATTATATTGTTTTTATTGGATGCTATAATATTACGTAGCTCTTGGGTTTTTAGTACAAAATATATGAAAGGTATCAATTTGTGATTTAGTTAGGGATTGGTGTACATGGTTGTAAGCTCTATAATGATATCTTATCGTCTTTTATAACACGTTTACTTTCATTCTCACATCAATAATATAGTCTCTGTTTCTTATCCTAAAAATAAGAAGCAAAACTTTTTTGGATATAATGAAGGATGTAACTCTTTTTAACTACAAAGTGACCAAAAATGACATTTACTTTTTAAACATTCCTACTCATTGACATTCAGTGTCATTTTTGTTTTCTGGGCTAGTTTCCATGTTAAAAATGCTAAATAACGTCAAAAAGCATATCATACTATAGCTAACTATTCTCTGCTTGTAGGATTTCACTCTTGGGGAACATATAGAGGAGGAGGATGGGGAGCAGGGAAGTGACAGCTCAAACTCACCATCCTCTAGGTCAATGATTTTCGAACAAGTATCTCAAAATTCTAAAAGGGATTTGATTATGGTAAATTCTGTTTCTCTTTTGTTCTTATATACATTTAAAAGTTTGTTATCTATGTGTATATACTTTGGTTTTTTTTTGCCCTTATGTAGGTTCATTTGCTTCGACTTGCTTGCTCTTCTAATGGGCCACTGTCTAGCTCACTGCAACAAATATCAACAGAACTGTACAATCTAGGGGTAAGACTTTTCAAATTCATTGTTCCCATATCTTTCTTATAATAGAAAGCTACCTCATCTAATTTCCCCATGTTCTCCTTGATGCTGATCTTTGAATTGGGTGAACAGATTCTCTCAGAACAGGGTAAGGAGTTGGCTTCTGAACCATCTACACATTTTAACAAAACATTTGATCATGCATTCCAGCAGTATATGGTAGTTTTCTTATTACTTAATGTTTAGTTGCTTAGTTTGGCTTCTAATTCTTAAAAATACGTTGCTATTTATTTTAATTAATTATATGTAGGTTTCATCAAAATTATCTCAATTCTGGAAATACACTTCTGATACTGAAGGGCGGAATACATCTCTTCCAAACTCTCGATATCTCAATGACTTTGAGGAATTACAGTCCCTAGGTAAAGAAAATCACTGATTTTTCTTGTTACTTTTTTCATATGGTTTTCTTACTTTGGGAGCTCTTTCCAACATAATTCCGATTATGGTTTCCCTCTCTCTGTATGTACATGTATTTAAAGACCAATAGTATATGTATTTGTACATCCTAACACACTGACAAATAAAGATAGCATGCACGTGCATCCTACACAAAACTAATTGATTATTAGAAATGTGCATGTATACATTAATATATAATATTATATATATATATTTATAGACTACGCTCC
Source organism: Cannabis sativa (assembly GCF_029168945.1). Lineage (NCBI taxonomy): Eukaryota > Viridiplantae > Streptophyta > Magnoliopsida > Rosales > Cannabaceae > Cannabis > Cannabis sativa. The sequence goes on along the minus strand of NC_083609.1, from coordinate 27,562,370 downwards.
CTGCTTACCACTACAATATTTGAGGACACCAGAAAAAGAAGTGTGCGTACATTGTTATAAAGCTAACTGGAAAGTAACTACATTGCGTTACTTACTACTTCTGGTTATGTTAGTTGTGCCAGTGGGTTACCTATGCAGTATGGGATAAGCTGGCCTTTAGTTATTATTTTAACTTCTGTGCACCATGTTTCTTAATTTCTTAACTGATTTTATTGAAGATTGAATTGAACCCAAGAAGCTACTTCTCTTTGTTAGTGTGCAACTTATTTATTTTATTACCTAGCTTTTGTAAAATCAGTTTTTACACCCACATGTTTTATCTTTGATAGCTTTATCTTTTTAATATATATTTCCTCTATTGTTCTTTTGGCCTACGAATTTTACTTGATCCGATACTATTTTTAAATTTTATTCAAGACAAAGGAAATAATTAGCTCAACCCTTTTCCTTATTTTGTACTTTGGTATTCTTCTTAATAGGTCATGGTGGTTTTGGCCATGTTGTGCTGTGTAAAAACAAAATAGATGGAAGACAGTATGCAGTAAAGAAAATTCAGCTCAAGGACAAAAGCCTGCCTCTAAATGATCGGATACTAAGGTTTGCTTTGTTTTGCTGCTACCTATAGACAAACTTAGGAGTCTTTAGCCCACAAAGAATGGAAGCTGTAAGATATTGTACGAGATTATGTTCTTGTTTTGAAGTCATAATTTGGTAATGTTCTTGTTTTGGAGTCTTTAGCCCACAAACGACAGTTACTTGTAACTAAATCATCTCCTATTGTTAATGAATTTCATGTAACCATAGTCGTACTGGAACAATATCTCTCCTCGTTCTGGAAGTTATGCCCATGCACACGAGGGGGTTCCATGGCCCTTCTGGTCATGGAATGCACCAAAAGCCCACTGGATTCTAATCCCAACTATAGGGAGATCGAGAGGGACTTTGATGGTCTGGAACACTAGAAGTATCATGGTTTTAGACTCAATGGTGGGTAAGTTTTCAATTTCAGCTTTGATTAAAGCAAAAGGTTAAGACCTTTTGTGGTTTTCAAGGGTCTATGGGCCTTGTTCGTCTTAGAACTGAATTTTGGGATGAATTTGGTGGGCTTGCACCAAAAGCCCACTGGATTCTAATCCCAACTATAGGGAGATCGAGAGGGACTTTGATGGTCTGGAACACTAGAAGTATCATGGTTTTAGACTCAATGGTGGGTAAGTTTTCAATTTCAGCTTTGATTAAAGCAGAAGGTTAAGACCCTTGGTGGTTTTCAAGGGTCTATGGGCCTTGTTCGTCTTAGAACTGAATTTCGGGATGAATTTGGCGGGCTTGAGTTCAATTTGTGGTGAATCATGGTGTTTAGGGGACAAAAACTTAGCCCTAGCCTGCTGATTCTGAATCTGAGCTTAGTTTGTCAGAAAAAGAAATGTTATGATTGATTAATAATCGTAATAACCTTGAGCATGTGACTAGTGATTTTTTCTCTCTTCTCTCTCCTCTTTCTGAGGAACATTGTCATGCACACTAGGGCTGTCCATGGCCCTTCTGGCTATGGAAAACACCAAAACCCCACTGGTTTTGGGAAGAAAAAAGGTCATTACCCCACTGGTTTTGACTGGCAAAATCAGTGTGATCCTCTAATTGATCAAAAACTCCGAAAATATTGGAGTTTTCACACTAAATACAAGGTGTTCATGATTACTTTGACTTATGATGGTGGATCAGTTCGAATATGTGAGAGAACCAGACACTTTGGGTATGAAATCACTATAACAATTGATGCTGTGGATTGGTTAATCGAGACCGTGAAGGAAGTCCATCAGAAGGAGGAAAGACAAAGAGTTAGCTTCAAGAGATCATTTCGAAATAGTTCTGGCAGTTGGTTACTGGAGTGTTTCTCAAACAGAAAAGGAAGCTTTTTGAAACTTTCAGCACTAAGGAACAACAAACTGAAATCAGTTATCATACCAGAAGAAGAGAACGAGGAAGGATGGTCTGAACTCATACATTGCCTAAACAGAACTATGAAAAGAGAACAAGCAAGTGTCCATGGGAAATCTGTCCAGAAGATAGGAGAGATGCAAAGCAAAGGACCTCTGAACCAACGATCGTGGGTTAATGTTGTCAAGGAAACAAGGAAGCCGATGGTCAAACAACCCGACTTATTGAGGAATGCTACTTCGAAACTGCCAGGCCGAAGAAAGAGTGATATTGATTGGCTGGACCTATATCCAGCCATCAATCCTAGCTTTAAACCAAAGAATCCATACCCAGAAAAGAGATTCCAGCAACCAAAGCTCTATGAATACATGAGATCAAAAGCACAAAAGAGGAATTGGGAGTTGGCCATCATTCTCACCCGAGATAACAGCTACGTATCATGGAGTGTCATCTTTTATAATTTATCCAGGGAGTTAGGCAGGAAATTGGTGGTCAGCCAGCTATTTGATGACAGATGCATTGTATGGTGCAAAGATGAGAAGGAAAGAGATGCTTTAATCCTTATTCAACGATTGAGAGTTCCAGGTGCACAGACGGTTGTCTCTCTCTCTCAATGGAGCTGGGAAGCTCAAAAGGAAAGCATTAAAGTCGAATGTAGAGACTCTTGGATTGGTATATACGGACTGCCTTTGAGCCTATGGAACATGAAGACCTTCAGGAAAATAGGTGAGTGTTGTGGTGGACTTCTGGATGTGGACAAGGAGTCTGCTGAAACTTCCTTACTTTCTCACGTGAGACTTCAGTTGGTGGGAGACGAAAACGGATTCATACCAGAGTCATTGATCCTGGAATACGAAGACAGCAAGGTTGAACTGAGGTTGTTCAAGCTGAATGACTTGAGTTATAGGTTCCATGGGTACTTTAACACCTGTTGGTACCAAGACTTCGACCACAACAAGGTGGCTGGCGATGAGGTAGACACTGGGGCCGATGAGGGTTATGGTGTAGAAGGCAGGGGGGTAGCCGAGGCGGTCGGAAGGGAAAGGGTGAATGGGAGCAGAGGCGAACGGGATGGTCTGGTGCGACATAAGGAAGACAATGGGATCAGGCACGAACAGAGGAGATGCGACGAAACCACAACGACTGCTCTCACTCGGTCGGTGGAAACAGTGCCGCCGACTGCAGCCTTTTCTGATGACTCGGCAATCGAGGTATATCCAAGCAAGATATCCTGCGGCAAGAGTCAGCGTGCGACAATTGAGAACGATCCTCTTCCCACAATTCTTGGTTCGGCGGCGATTGGGAATTCCAACGTAAAAATACGATATTCAAGGGGGTCGGTTGCTATTCACAAGATATTCAATAGATTGTGGAGAGACCTGCAGGAGCCACGTGTGCAAGGTCATTTAATGCCAAGTACTTTTATTAATTTAAAAAATTTGTGGCAGCTGTATGATAAAGGATGGGTAATGGGCCAAGTTAACTGGGCTCAAAACAGAGATGGACCCTCTTCAATATTGGGCCGAACATACAGTGGGGAGAATGGGAAAAATAATGAGCTGACTTTTATAGGGCCAAATTGCCTCGTGGGCCACTGTTTAAATGGGCCGGTCAAAAGGAGCACTCAGGCCGTGGATGTGGAGAAGGTGAGAAGGACATTGGGCCATTTAATTTATAAACACTTGGGGCCTTACACTTTGATACTGGAACAGGGGCTTTGTTTTAAAAATAATGTTACAAACAAAGTGTTTGAAGGCATTCTTAAGTCAGTACAGCCTAAGAGAAGAGAGGAATTTAATAGTGCAATTATCAATTACTGGGAGGAATGCAAATCTCGTGGCAGCCTTAAGTCAAATTCAGTAATAAGAGAATCGGAACAAACGATAATTGAGGAAGAAGTTGTTAGTAAAAAGAAGTTGAAAGTATATCTTAGGAAGAGAAAAGACAGCCCCAAGGGTAATGGCGGGGCACTTGAGAGCTTAGATGGGGACGTCCTTTGGGAGGAGATGGAACAGATTGAGGAACCTCACTTGGAAGACATCCATGACCTCAGTTCAGACGATGATAATTCAGAAAAAGAAGGTGGTTATTGCACAGAAGAAGAGGAAGAAAAATATGAAGACATCATAAGTAACATCAAGGAGCTGTGGCAAGAAGATGGAAATCCCAACAAAGGCTCGAAGCCCACTGAGCAAGCTGAAGAATCAGAAGGGGTGGAAGCAGTCTATCCAGAGGAGAGAAGGAACTTGATGCTATCTGAAATTGATCTTGTTAGTTCCATGGCAGAATTGGGCATGCAACTAATACTCAATGAGAATGTAGTGAAACAAAAGACTCCGTGTCTCAAGGGTGGAAGGAAAAGAAATAGAGAACTCAAAAATCTGGCTTTTAACATAAATTATGATAAAAGCCAGAAAAAAGAGGGTCCTTCAAAAGAATCATTATGAGAATCATGACCTGGAATGTTAGAGGAAGTGGAGACAAGATGAAGAGGAAAGCGATCAAAGCTACAATTAGTAAGGTCAATCCGGATATGGTAATATTACAAGAAGTGAAGAAAACATCCGTAGACAGGATGTTCATTGGCAGTATTTGGAGATCTCGATTCAAAGCTTGGATCTTGATTCCAGCTATTGGAAGGTCAGGGGGTACGCTATTAGTTTGGGATACTAGAAGCATTACTGTATTGGAATCTATGGTCGGTGAATTTTCCATTTCAGTTCTTATAGAAGCAGAAGGTCAAAGGCCATGGTGGTTCTCTGGGGTATACGGTCCATGTTCATATAGAGAAAGATTAGAATTCTGGGACGAGATGGCTGGGTTAAGCGCAATCTGTGGCGAGATGTGGTGTTTAGGAGGGGACTTTAATGTGGTTAGGAGGGTACAAGAGAAACTAAACAGCATTTCTTCGACCAAGAGTATGAAGATGTTCGATCAACTGATATGTGAACTGAAGCTTATGGATCCAAAACTAAACAATGGAAAATTCACGTGGTCGAACTTTCGAAATAAACCTATTTGTTGTAGGTTGGACAGATTCTTATTCACCAACAGTTGGAGTAACATGTTCTCTTTCTTGCAACAAGAAATGTTGGTAAGGATTGTTTCAGATCACAGCCCAGTTATACTAGACTCTAACCCCCCTTCTTGGGGTCCCAGCCCTTTCCGATTTGACAATCAATGGCTAGAACACAATACATTCTCCAAGGATTTTGGGGAGTGGTGGAAAAAGGCTGAAGGATCTGGTTGGGCGGGCACAATTTTCATGAGCAAATTGAAGGAAGTCAAAAGGAAAATTCAGGATTGGAGTAAGAAGACATATGGCAATAAACACGTGGTCAAAAATGCTCTGGAAAGAAGACTGATGGCTCTGGATAGATTGGAAGCTTCAGGTGCGTGGGATCAATCATTAGTGGTGGAAAGGAAGAAACTCAAAAAGGAATGGCAGCAATTGGTATTTGAAGAGGAAAGAAGTGTGTGGTTGAAATCCAAGTGTAAATGGGCTAAGGAAGGCGATGCCAATTCAAGATTCTTTCATAATCTTTTGAATGCAAGGAAAGCTAGAAACACAATTTCAAGAATAGAAAAGGAAGATGGAACAATAATTGAAGAAAAGGAAGAAATAGCCAAGGAGATAATCTCTTTTTTTTCAAGCCTGTACACCTCCGAAAGAAGATTGTGTAGCGGCATTGAGGGAATTGATTGGCAGGCAATACCAGATGGAGATGCTAGACACCTAGAGAGATCATTTGAGGAGGATGAAGTCAAAGAGGCAGTCTTCAGTTGTGAAGGTAGTAAAGCTCCAGGGCCAGATGGCTTCAGTTTAGCCTTGTTTCAGACTCAATGGGCGGTAATTAAAGAAGATTTGATGAATGTTATTAAGGCATTTGAAAAAGATGGCATCATTCAAGGAAGTATCAATGAAACATTTATTTGTCTAATCCCTAAGAAGTTGAATAGTTGTAGGGTTAGGGATTTTAGACCAATTAGCCTTATAACAAGCGTCTACAAGATTATTGCTAAGTTGCTTTCATTCAGACTCAGGAGTGTACTGGGAGATACTATCCTCGAAACTCAATCGGCCTTTGTTGAAGGAAGACAAATATTGGACTCAATTCTCATTGCTAACGAGACAGTAGAAGACTATAGGAGTAGAGGAAAGAGTGGTTTGGTCTTCAAAATTGATTTTGAGAAAGCCTATGACCGAGTGGAATGGGACTTCCTAGATCTGGTCTTGTGCAAGAAGGGCTTTGGGGAAACATGGAGGAAATGGATTAAAGGGTGTATCTCCTCTACCTCATTCTCAGTCTTCGTCAATGGCACACCAAAAGGAAAGTTTGTTGGATCTCGAGGACTCAGACAAGGTGACCCACTCTCTCCCTTTCTTTTTACCCTAGTGGCGGATGTGCTAGGAAGAATGTTGAATAAGGCAATTAGTTCAGGCAACCTTTCTGGATTTCTGGTGGGCAAGGAAAGAGTCCATGTCAGTCATCTTCAATTCGCAGACGATGCATTATTTTTTGTGGATAACGAGCAGTCGCTATACAAGTTGTTGCGGTTAGTTGAAGCGTTTTGCGCTGTATCTGGACTAAAAGTTAATATGAGTAAAAGTCAATTACTGGGTATTTGTATGGATGAAAGTACCATTGCAAGACTCGCAGGTAGAATTGGTTGTGAAGTGGGCAGTTGGCCAATGCAATATCTAGGTCTGCCTTTGGGGGGTTCACCGAGAAAATGGAGTTTCTGGGAACCAGTTCTGAATAAGTGCGCCAAACGACTAGATGGATGGAAATGTGCATTCTTATCTAAAGGGGGGAGGCTGACACTCATTCAGTCAGTTTTATCATCTCTTCCCTTATACTACCTATCACTATTTAAAGCTCCTAAGTCAGTGGTTAGAACTATGGAGAAAATGATGAGAGACTTCTTTTGGGAAGGCAGTGAATCTACAGGTGGGGACCATTTAGTGGCTTGGGAGGAGATGTGCAGGCCTCGAGAGGAAGGAGGCCTAGGAATTGGGAGATTAGAGGCACGAAACAAAAGTTTGCTTATGAAGTGGCTGTGGAGATTTCCCTTAGAGCAAAATTCGCTTTGGCATAGGGTGGTGGTAAGCAGATACGGTAGGGATGATAATTTCTGGGATTCTAAGAATGGAAGTCGTTTGTCTCCCAAAGGCCCGTGGAGGGACATTTCAGATCTGTATGCTGAGTACTTGGGTTTGGTACATTTCAAAATTGGAAGAGGGGATAGGATCCGATTTTGGGAAGACACCTGGCTAAACGAATATCCCTTGATTAGTGAATTCCCTGACTTAGCAGCAATATCAAAGGAAAGGAACGTTCCTATAAAAAAAATGATAGCGAATGAAGGGTCACCAGGCGGATGGGTGGAGAATTGGAACTTCCAGTTTAGAAGGAACCTAATGGATAGAGAGATACCAAGCCTAATATCATTAATGCAAAAGGTGGAACATGTAAGAGTGCTGAATATTTCGGATGATAGCCGAATTTGGAAACCGGACCCAACGGGAGTATTTTCTTGCAAATCAGCCTTCTCTTGGTTGACATCAAACTCATCAATCGAGGACCTGGCTTGGACAAAGATACTATGGAAAAGTTGCGTGCCATCAAAAGTTAAAGTATTTGGGTGGCTCGTCGCCTTAGACAAAGTGAGTGTCCATGACAAGATGCAAAAAAGGAAGCCTTTCCTGTATATATCCCCTGGCTGGTGCGTTTGTTGTAAAGGCAGTGGAGAAGATGTGGAACATCTATTTCGAGATTGCAAGTTTATTCGGTGTCTATGGAAACACGTGTTAGAGGAGTTTGATTTGGCTTGGGTTATGCCAAGGTCAGTAACACAAATGATGGCTTCCAAGTTAATTGGCAGCAAACGCAGAACAAAGCTTTGGAAAACTGTGATCTTAGCAACAATTTGGGCTGTGTGGCTTGAAAGAAATGCTAGAATTTTTGAAGGGGTTGCTAAATCAGAAGCGGATGTGTGGGAGACAGTTAAATTTTGGACAGCTACTTGGGTCTTTAAAACAAAACATTTTGAGAATTTGTCCTTTTTAGACTTAAGCAGAGAATGGAAAACCATTTTATAAGCTGTCGAGAATGATTCTGTTTTAGGTTTTGTCTGATGATAATTGTAATCATGGTTTTCCTCCGCCATAAGTGAGGCTCATTAATAATATCGGGAAGATCCCTCCTTATGTGGGTCTATTCCCTTTTCAAAAAAAAAATCATGGTGTTTAGGGAGGGACTTCAATGTGGTAAGAAGAGATGAAGAAAAACTGAATAGTTCTTCTTGTACTAGAAGTATGAGAATGTTTGATAACTTAGTTCGCGGGTTGAGGCTTAAGGATCCAAAACTTAACAACAGAAGGTTCACTTAGTCGAATTTCAGATCGGTTCCCATTTGCAGCAGATTGGATCGTTTCCTTTTCAGTAACATATGGAATATCATGTTTCCCTTTGTCAGACAAGAAATGTTGATGAGATTGGTTTCCGATCACAGTCCAATAATCCTTGATTCCAAAGCTCCCAAATGGGCCTGGCTCCTTTTCAGTTTTATAATCAATGGCTGGATCACAATTCAAATGATAAAAAGTGCTTTGGAGAGAAGGTTGGTGGATTTGGATAGAATGGAAGGAAACGTTGGCTGGAATCACGCTTTAGTGGAGGAAAGAAGCCAAATAAAAAAGAAATGGCAGAATTTAACTTTTGCGGAAGAGAGTAGTGCATGGCTGAAAGCCAAATGTATGTGGGCTAAAGAGGATGACAGTAACACGAGATTTTTTCATAACATGCTAAATGCGAGAAAGACAAGAAATACTATTTCAATAATTGAAGGGAGGACAGAACGTTCATCCAAAAGAAGAAGATATGGCTGAAGTGATCATCTCGTTTTTTAAAAAATTATACACTTTTGAGAAGAGAAAAGGGAGCAGTATTGAAGGAATTGGGTGGCAAAAATTTTGGAATTTTGGGTGGAACAATTAGGAAGGCCTTTTGAAGAAGAAGTTAAAAGCACGATCTTTAGTTGTGAAGACAATAAGGCTCCAGGTCTTGATGACTTTAGTATGGCCGTTTTTCAAGCTAACTGGGAGGTTATAAAAGAGGACCTAACGGAAGTTTTTAAATCTTTCGAGAAAGGTGGAACTATTCAAGGAATCATCTGTTTTATTCTAAAAAAGTTAAACAGTTGTAAAGTTAGTGATTTCAGACCAATCAGCTTGATAACGAGTGTGTACAAGATCATTGCTAAGGTGCTCGCCAATAGACTCAAGGGGGTAATGGAAGACACTATCCTGGAAACTCAGTCGACCTTTGTAGAAGGGAGTCAAATTCTGGACTCTGTGTTGATTGCTAATGAAATTGTTGAAGATTATAGAAATAAAAGGAAAGAAAGGTTTGATTTTTAAAATCGATTTTGAGAAAGCATATGATCAGGTGGAATGAGATTTTGTGGACCCGTTGATGAAAAAAAAAAGATATTTTGGAGTAAAATGGAGAAAGTGGATTAGAGGATGTATTTCCTCTACATCATTTTCTATTTTCATTATTGGTAAGCCAATGGGAAAGTTTAACGGGTCTCGGGGACTAAGACAAGGGGACCCATTATCTCATTTCTATTCATGTTGGTGGCAGATGTACTAGGAAGAATGGTGAATGAAGAAATTGAATCCGAGTGTATCTCTTGCTTTTTAGTGGGAAAAGACAAGATTCAAGTCAGCCACTTACAGTTTGCGAACAATACTCTCCTCTTTGTTGATGGCGAAATCTCGCTCCAAAGATTGGTAAAATTAGTTGATGGCTTTTGTGTGATGTCTGGACTAAAGGTTAACATGAGTAAAAGCCAACTGCTGGGCTTATGTATGGTTGAACAAGTGGTTGCTAACCTTGCTGCCAGAATAGGGCGTGATATGGGGAATGTGCCTGATTAAATTTGAATTAGGTACAAAAGGCAAATACAATTATATTACAATGAAGGGTGCAAACACAATCACATAGTTACATATCAGGCACAACGTAATTAACACCATTTTCCAAGACACTAGGAGTTACAATTTGAAAGTCTACCATCCATATTACTTCTTGGGGAGGTTAAGGCCGAGCATCGGTCAGTTTGGTCGGTTTTTTTCAATCTAAATATTCAGATTTTGGTGTTTTGTCTGGATTGGTGCAATCCAAAAACCGACCGACTATGTAAAAACCTCTTTTGAACCGACCAATGTGAGCCAGAGTTTGGTCGGTTAAGACTAGGGCTGTACAAAAAAATTTGTAAACCGCCCAAACCGAATAACCCGCCCAAACCGAACCGAAAAAACCGATAAAAATTACAAACCGAAATAACCCGAAAAAATTACAAACCGCCCAATCTGTTAATTGGGCGGGTTGAAAATAGGTCCAACCCGCCCAATTAAACCGACCAACCCGACCAACCCGATTTTGCACCTTTAATTTTTTTTTTAATTTTTTAGTTTTTATTATATATAACATAAATGATTAAATATATAATTATATAAAATTATATACTTAATTATTAATTTTAAAGTCATACATATAGTGTTGTACTTTGGTGGAATATGATTTTTTTAATTTATTTTTTTAATTTTTATTGATTTTGACTTTAAAACTAAAAAGAAAAAAAAAAGTTTGGCCGGTTTGGGCGGGTTAACCCGACCAAACCGCCCAAACCGTTGGTCGGTTTATAGATTTTTTTTTTTTACATTGGGCGGGTTGCACTTAAATTTTAGCAACCCGAACTTTAGATTGGGTTAGAAAATATATAGGATAAACCGCCCAAACCGACCGATGTACAGCCCTAGTTAAGACTGCTGAAATCGATTTTTTTTTTACATGTAAAATAAAATCAATGTCTAAATCTATTTTTTGGCATTTTCAAATCTAACATAGAATTACAATTTTTTTTTTGTCTCTATAAAATATAATCAAAGCAAAAATTAGAAAAAACTAAACAAACTTGTAAAAAATCAGTAAAATATAATTAAGGATCGTAAACAACTTCCTTACAGAACACAGTACACTAAAAACATGTTAAAAATCAAAGTAGAAAAAAAAAGGTTGAGATACCGATTGAAACGAGACTTGAGAGTGAAGATGAGCTTAGAAATTTTTTGAGCAGAGCAAGAGGTGTGGGGGACTCGACGACCGGGGATGGAGGGGTGAGGTGGAGTTGGGCGGCGTCGGTTTCAAGCACAATTGGTAGAGGTGGGAATGAGCGGTTGGGGTCGAGAAAGGAAGCTTGGGGGCTGTGCGTTTTTCGTGGTTCAGGCGAGACAAAACGGGAGGGAGATGGTGGTGGTGACGTACTACCGTGGTGGGTTTCTGGTGCGAGTTTGTGCCCTGGTTAATTTTGGGGCTTAGATGCAAAATGCCATAATGGAGAGAGATTTGAGAAAGACAAGCAGGCAAAGAGAGAGAGAGAGAGTCATGAGAGAATAAAACTATTCTGTTTATTTAATATTAATATATTATATATAAATAAACTTACGGTCGATTTCGGTTTTTTTGGTCAGTTTGTAACTGAAATATAAACCGACCGTTTAATGGCAGTTTTAACCGTTGACAGTTTTTTCAGTTTTGGTTTCAATGGTTTCGGTTCTAGCGGTGTTTGGCAGGTCGGTTTGAACGACTTTCTGGATTTCATGCTTAGCCCTAGGGGAGGCCAGTGAGAATGAGTTCAAAACATTCAAACTGTTGGGAAGGCCGTTCTTAATGGCCTCTTCAAATGCCTTCCTTGTGCCCTTATCAAACAATAGCACTCTAGTCTTGTCTTGTTTTTAATTATTTTCTCTTGAAAAATTACAAGACTTAATTTCTTTCCTTTACCACTTTCCCCTTGTCCTCTCTTTTCTCTCTTTCCAACTTTGCTGATTAACTTTGGTGGGGTACTTACTATGTAGGGAAGTAGCAACACTTTCACGTTTGCAGCATCAACATGTGGTTCGCTACTATCAGGTGTGGTTTCTTGGTTCTTTCATTGCTTTGCTTCTGATTTAGTGTTCCATTTTTTCTATTTTTTTTCCTTTATATGAACTGAAACATACATTTTCTAAGAGAGTAACATTTTGTAGTTGAAATTTCATTTTTTAAATTTTCTTTCGGTTGCTGCGTATTTGTTCTTTTACATTCACATCTATATCTTTGTCATAATTTGAAATGATCTAATATGTAGCTTTATTTGTATACCACAAACATACAGGGTTTAATTGCTATTTTCCTCAAAATTTGAGTAGTTTGATGTAATACAAAGTTTATTGTTGTGAATGTTCTTCATGATGGTTCTAATAATGGTATGAACTTCCTAGGCATGGTTTGAAACAGGGATAGTTGGTTCTTATGGTGACACCACTCTGGGGTCAAGAACGACAGCAAGCTCTAGTTTCAGCTTCACCAGGACAAGTTCAGCAGATGCCCTTGGACAGGACACCAATCTTGAATCAACTTATCTTTATATACAGATGGAATATTGTCCTCGGTAAAAGCCTTTTTCGTTTTTTTTAAATAAAAATTCAATTTTGTTTGGATAATTAGGTAAAAGCTTTCTTGAATGTTTCCGTCATCATTGAAGGACTCTACGGCAGGTTTTTGATTCGTATAATCACTTTGACAAAGAGTTAGCATGGCATTTGGTACGTCAAATTGTTGAAGGATTGGCACACATACACGGGCAAGGAATCATTCATCGAGATTTGACACCAAATAATATATTTTTTGATGCTCGCAATGATATTAAAATTGGGGATTTTGGTCTTGGTAAGATATATGTTCATGGTAATTTGACATTGTTTTCTTCATTGAGCACGAGTTTCAGTGGTATGGTTATGTCATTGGGTCTCTATACACCAATAGCAAGGATCATCATGTATCAAAATAGTAATTGTCTCAAACTTCAGTTTTTGCTGTATAATCATTACTTGAAACCCCTAAATTGTTATTAGGCACCAGTGGTGTCCAACATCACCATGAGGTACTGCTTTACAAATAGTTAGCGGTTTTCTATAATAATTATTCAATTAAAATGTGTGGGATCCGATACTTAATTATACCAACAACTGTATGACACTTCGTGGTGGTGTCATGAGTGCCCTTTAGCATCTCACAAATTAGCATCTCACAAATTAAAACGTTGCTTCCAGCCAATGGTTCTTTTTAGAACTTCATCAAGGTATATGTTTTTGAATTTTTTTTTTTCTGTGGAATAAGTTCATTTGGAAATCTTCTATTCACAGGCAAAATGTTTCTTGACTGGTTATCTTAGAAAGATAATACTAGTTAATGGTGTAAAGAAAAAGGCCTCACCTTGATATTTCTTACTTATGATGTGTGATGCAAGGAAGGTAATAAGAAGCTAGAGAGTTTTAATTTCTGAATCAGTGAATTGTAGTGTGAGCAGAGTATGGTATAAATTGTAATGATACTGTAAGACTGAAATGGTGATTTTTATGAGGAAATTTGTGGTGATGACAATTCCTTGGGTCATTTGGCTGGAAGGAAACAGCCATAGCTTCTCTTTGGGCTTCAGTAGTGAAATAAAATAACAATATCAGGCCTTCTTTAGTCACTGATGGCTGTCAAACCACTTTGTTTAGAGGTTTTTATTTTGAATATGTTTTTTTTTTGTGAGGTAGTATATCATTATTTTCTGTCTTCGAGGATACCTTATTCTCCCATGTCCCGTAATGTTAATTTTGATTATTACAACAAGTTTTGTTTGTTGTTGTTGCTGTTATTGTTTTTAAAACAACTTAACGCAGTACATGCTACTGAATTTACTTTTCTGGGTATTACTTTTTACGAGGCCAAACAAGAACCATTTAGAGACCACATTCACAGTTACACTGCAGGTTGTGCAATTTGATGAATAGCTCACTGAAACCTATCTGTCCTATTATTGATATCTTAGCTTGTAGATTCCTTAAAGGCTTAAGCTATTAGTAGGATGCAATAATGTCTGATACTCCCCTTATATGTATTTATGTATCTGGCCATCCACTAGTAATTCACTTGCTGTAAAATATATGGAGCACTTATATTGGCTGTTAGCTAACAACTATTTATTTCTCTCCTTGTAGCCAAGTTTTTGAAGTTTGAACAGTTGGATCAAGATCTGAGTTGTCCTCCAGATGCAACTGGTGTGTCTGTTGATGGTACTGGTCAAGTTGGTACCTATTTTTACACTGCACCTGAAATTGAGCAAGGATGGCCAAAGATTGATGAAAAGGTGAATGCTTGTCTTGAAAGATTCTTTTGTTTAACTCCATTTGTTTGGATGTGTGTTTCTTTTGCTCCATATTTGAATGTTCTATAACAGAACTTTTGAGATAAATTGTTTATTCAGAATTGGACTTCACTAGTGTTTGAATAATTTCAAATTGCAGGCTGACATGTACAGCTTGGGAATAGTTTTCTTTGAGCTTTGGCACCCATTTGGAACTGCAATGGAACGACATGTTGTCCTATCTGATTTGAAACAGAAAGGAGAACTTCCATCTGCATGGGTTGCTGAATTTCCAGAACAGGCATCTTTGTTGCGACGCTTAATGTCTTTAAGTCCATCTGAACGTCCTTCTGCTACAGAACTCCTACATCATGCATTCCCTCCACGAATGGAATCCGAGTTGTTAGACAGTAAGTAAATATAATTTTGGTTATCGGAGTCATTTAAGTGCTTCATTACAATAAATAAGATTGGACAAAGCAATCTTAAAAGCGGACAATGGAAGAATACAGCACATAAAAGAGAAAGAGTATGATGATGAATTCCTTAAGTTTCATTTCCTCCAAAAAATATCAAAGTGTGCAATAACTAATAAGCCTATAAAACCTAGGAAAGGTGCTTGACTTGACTTGATTTGATATGTATATATATGTATCTATATTATATCATTATGTTGTGACAACATTGTCTATTGTTTGTATATTCTACGGGCTTCTTTCTGAGTAGTGTTTGGAGATATTTGTTTCTAGTTTATGGTTTGAACAACCTTTTTGTACAGGTAGAGTTTGTAAGTGATGGTTATTTCTTTTTCGTCAAACTGGTTTTCATCTCTTCCATCAATATAAAGAAAATGTATTTATTTTCTCTGTTTCTTCCTTTCTTTATTATTTTATTTTAAGTTTATATTTGTAGGTTATTGGTGGCAGTTAATTTCACTGTTCTCATAATTACCGGCCTCCTTGAAATGTTTTGTGTGTGGGGGTGTGATTGGATTGAAATATTTACGATAAATATGATCAATAGAGTTGATTTTCTTTTTTTGTATTTTATGTCATCAGATATTCTACGTACAATGCAAACTTCGGAGGACTCAAGTATATATGATAAAGTTGTGAATGCCATTTTTGATGAAGACACATTAAGCATAAAAGACACACATCATCACACTGGTAGATTTAGGTTATCAGGAGGTGGTCCTTCTTCCATCCAGTATGCTGATTTAGATACTGAGGTCCGTGACTATG
Source organism: Cannabis sativa (assembly GCF_029168945.1). Taxonomy (NCBI): domain Eukaryota; kingdom Viridiplantae; phylum Streptophyta; class Magnoliopsida; order Rosales; family Cannabaceae; genus Cannabis; species Cannabis sativa. The sequence goes on along the minus strand of NC_083609.1, from coordinate 27,546,942 downwards.
TCACTGAAATCACAAAGGATTTCTTTCGAAAACATTGTGCAAAGCATTTGGAAATAATTCCCATGCGCTTGTTGGATGATTGCCCACAGTTCAATAGGTTCAGTGCTTCATAAATTACCTTGTAATCATGTTAAATATTTGTTTCTCTTAATCTTTAATAATCAAATGGTATTTCTGTCATAACATTTATGATGATTAGGAACACTGAAACTCTTGAGCCATGGAGATCTTTAATAATCAAATGCTATTTCTGTCATAACATTTATGATGATTAGGAACACTGTGAAACTCTTGAGCCATGGAGGAGACATGCTTGAACTTTGCCACGAGCTGCGATTGCCTTTTGTTAGTTGGATCATCTCCAACCAGGTGTTGTACTAGCTTAAATTACTGAAGTCTGGAACTTATCTTTCTGTTAAATTTATCTTCTTTGCCATCAATTTAAAGTTTGTTACTCATTTCTTGGTTTATTGTGCCTTAACGTTTTCATAGGTTTTATTATCTAGTAAGAGTGCAATTATTAAATTGGATGACATGGAGGCCTGACATACAAAACGAATGAAAATAATGTAGACTTACTTGCACAAGAGAGTATTGATTTTTTAATTTACGAAAACTTATATATACAAATTACATAAATATGTGATAACACATAAGAAATAAAGGTTCATCAATAATAAGCATAAGTAGAAAATGTAGAAATTATTTTGGGTAGACGAGTTTGACCCATTTTACATGTATCAAGATTCCACGTTGTTAATGTGACAGATGTTGAAGTCCTACTTAACTTGATGCGTGTGTCAGTTAAATCTCAAAACCCATAGAGCCAAACTTGAAATAGTCACTGTTACCTGATACTAATGCTTCTGCAGCTTATTGACCAATACCTTGGCTGCTAATCTCTCCTTTAGTTATCGCTTTTGTAGTTCTACATATTTTTCCTGGTCTATTTTTTGTTTCCTCTAGAGTAGATGCTTTTTTCTCAATAGTCTGAAAGTTTCTCTGCTGTTTAACTTGACTGCACGTTCACTTTCTATTTTGTAGAAATTTTCATTCAAAAGATATGAAATTTCATGTGTATATAGAAGAGCAATTGGACATTCACCACCAAATCGCTACCTTCAGGTATATGTTATAAAATTATTAAGAATGCTATTTGGTTGAAACTATATATGTCCGTTGATTTGAAACTTGCTCTTCATAACAGGGTGATTTTGATATTATTGGAGGTGCATCTGTGCTGACAGAGGCAGAAATTATCAAGGTACTCTATGCTTCTGTTCATTCTAGTTTTCTCTTGGCTGTATGCAGACCGTTGTGGTTTTGGATATTCTTTATTTCAACTCACTAGAACTGATGGTTGCAGAACTAGGTATACTTGTCTAGGGGAATTCCAGGAGTAAGTGGTAGTACATCAACGTTTTAATTTGTAAGACTAAGACCATACTGATCCTGTTGTATGGTTTCGGTTTCATTTTTGTGTTTGCTTCATTTAGTTTTAATAGGATAATCATTAGAGAACACTATGATGCTCAGATATTGATGAGAGGCCGAGAGGGATAGTAGAGTTTAATAATGTGATTTACTTATTGCGTATGTCAAGAGTTGGAGCAAGTCAACTTTCAGAACAATAAGGTTGTAAAGGATGCTATAGAAAAAAGGTCAATGGATCTTGATAGAATGGAAGGGACAAGCATGTGGAACCAATCCTTGGTTGATGAGAGAAAGAGCATTAAAAAGGTTTGGCAGGAAAAAGTTCTTGAGGAAGAAAGAAGTGTCTGGCTGAAATCTAAATGCAAACTCAAATTCTTTTTCATAACTTAAATGCTAGGAAGGCAAAAAATTCCATTACTAGAATAGAAAGAGAAGATAGTACTATCCTTGCTCAAGAAGATGGCATAGTTGACGAACTAATCTCTGTTTTTACAAAGCTATATACCTCCAAGAAAAAACAAGGGGTGGGTATTGAAGGTATTGAATGGCAAAGAATTCTAGAATCCCTTGCAAGGCAACTTGAAAGACCATTTGATGGAGATGAAGTCAAGAGGGCTCTCTTTAGTTGCCAAGGCAATAAAGTTCCAAGGCCGGATGAATTTTGCTTGGCAGTCTTGCAACTAAATTGGGAGGTAATTAAGGAGGACCTCTTGGAAATCTTTAAAGCATTTGAAAAAAATGCTAGAATTCAAGGAAGGAAGCATGAGTGAAACTTTTTATGCTTGATTTCCAAAAAAATCAATAGATGCAAGGTCAAAGACTTTATGCCATAATAAGTGTGTATAAGATCATAGCTAAAGCACTTGCTATGAGACTGGGAGGGGTTTTGGAAGTTACAATTTCAGAGACAAAATCCGCTTTTGTAGTAGGGAGGCAAATTTTGGACTCGGTATTGATAGCTAATGAGACAGTTGAAAATATAGAAGCAGGAGCAAGAGTGGTATGGTAATGAGTTCTTGGAACTAGTTATGTTAAAAAAGGGTTTTCGAGAAACATGGAGGAAATGGATAAGAGGATGTCTTTCATCTACATCATTTTCTTATTTGTCAATGGAAAACCAAGAGGAAAGTTTCTTGTAAGCACGGTGTTCCTCTGCCACAAGTGAGGCTCTCAATCTTATAACGGGGGGATGTCATTCTATGATAAGTGGCCTCTCTCTTTTTCCAAAAAAAAAAGAGGAAAGTTCAAAGGTTCTTGGGGACTTAGACAAGGCGATCCACTCTTGTCTTTCCTCTTTACACTAGTGACGGATATTCTGGGTAGAATGGTGGATATGGCAGTAGTTTCAGGGTCTTTATCTGGTTTCATTGTTGGAAAAAATAAAGTTCAGGTTAGCTATTTACAATTTGCGGATGATACTATTTTTTGTGAATGATGAGGATTCACTTCTGAAGTTCGTAAGGGTCATTGAAGGATTCTGCGCCATATCTGGACTAAAGGTCAATTTAAACAAGAGCCAATTATTAGGGCTTTGCATAGATGAAAGGGTGGGTAGTTGGCCGATGAAGTACCTTAGAAAGAAAGAAGTTTGGGAACTTGTTTTGGATAAATGTGCAAAAAGACTTGATGGGTGGCAAAGCTCATTCTTATCAAGGGGGAATAGATACACACTTATTCAATTAGTTCTCTCTTATCTTCCAATTTATTTTCTCCTTGTTCAATGTACCCACTTTAGTTATCAATACCTTTGAGAAGATGATTAGAGATTTCTTTTGGGAAGGTGGAGACGTAGCAGGTAGTGATCACTTAATTGCTTGGGAAATGGTGTGTAGACCAAGAGATGAGGGTGGCTTAGGCATAGGAAGACTGGGTTTGAGAAATAAAAGCTTGCTGATGAAATGGCTTTTGTGATTTCCCCAAGAACCCGAGTCGTTGTGGCATAGGATGATTAAGAGTTGTTATACTTGGGAAATAGCGTGTAGACCAATAGATGAGGGCGGCTTAGGCATAGGAAGATTGGGTTTGAGAAGTAAAAGCTTGCTGATGAAATGACTTTTGTGATTTCCCATAGAACCTGAGTCTTTGTGGCATAGGGTGATTAAGAGTCGTTTTGGCAAGACAGACAATTTGTGGAATAGTGTCGTGAGTTGGAATTTCAAGTTCAGAAGGAATTTGTTAAAAAGGGAAATGCCAAGTCTTATCAGTTTGTTACAGCAGTTGGAGCATGTTAAATTGGTGAATGTGGACGTTGACATCAGACTTTGGAAACCAGTTTCTCGTGGAATTTTTTAAAGTAAATCAGCCTTTAGTTGGTTTACTTCTAGCCGGAGTCAAAATTGACCTCTTTGGTCTAAAACTTTATGGAAAAGTAGAGTTCCCTCAAAGGTTAAAGTCTTTGTTTGGTTAGTGGCTCTTGGGAAAGTAAATCTGCATGATATCATGCAAAAGAGGTGACCTTTCCTCTATATTTCTCCAGGGTGGTGCGTTTGCTGTAAGAATTGTGGAGAAGAAGTGGAACACCTGTTCCTATTATGCAATTTTTCTTCTAGATTATGGGCAAAATTGCTGGAGGAATTTGAGCTCTACTGGGTATTACCTGGAAATGTTACTCAAATGATAGTGAGTAAATTATCAGGAATCAAGCTCAAGGTTATTTTGTGGAGGAAAGCATCTTTGGCAACTCTATGGGCTATTTGGTTGGAAAGAAATAGCAGAATTTTTGAAGGTAATGAAAACTCAGCAGAGGTTGTTGGGGAGAAAATCAGATTTTGGACAGCAACTTGGGTTTTTAAGACCAAGCATTTTGGAAGAGCTGTCTTTTCTAGACTTGTGGAGAATGGAAATTTCCGATGTAACCAGGGCTGGAATGTATCTTTTGTTTTATTTCTGCACTAAGTTTATGGTTTTTTTTATCTGTATTTTGACTATACTTTACGTATTGTTTATCACGGTTTTTTCCTCCATAGGTGAGGGTATTAATACATAACGGAGGAGGCCAGTTTAAGACATGTGGTCTCTTTCTCTTTTTTCAAAAAAAAAAAAAAAAAAAACTAAATTGCTTTTTGCGTATAACACCATCTGCTGATGTAAAAGATTGTTAATTTGTTTCTTCTTGTAACTTTCTTGCTGTTTTGTATGCTTAAACTATGTGCTTACCAAAGTTTTCCTCTACCACAAGTGAGGCTATTTATACATATCGGGAGGAGGCCAGTCTAAGACAAGTGGCCTCTTTCTCTATTCGAAAAGAAAAATGTGATATACATACAACACCATCACATAAAGTGTGACTGATATGTAGTTTCTTTTTGGGATGCAATCACTAGGTCCTATTTGTTTTTCTGTGATGCAACCGCAAAAATAAAGAATGGGGTATTGTAAATTTTTATTGTCTAATTTTGCAGAGTTAGTTTGGGTAGTATGTTTTCTGTAATCCAATGTACTCCTTGTATTATTTTTTTCTATACTAATAGCACAAGTAGTGTTGTTTTGTTTCACAGCTTTAATATAATCAGTAGCTTTTATGTTCCTGCAAAGAAATCAGTGATGAATCTCTATATTGCCGTTATGGATTTTATATATTTTATATGAATATTGCCTTTATGGCTTATATAATTACATATTATTTATTTATTATATTTTATATGCACATTTTTCGGATTTACAGGTGACCATGGACATTTTAGTTCGTGTTTTCCATTCACATTGCTGTGATGTTCACTTAAATCATGGGAACCTATTGAATGTGATATGGTCTTGGATTGGAGTTAAGGCGGAGTATAGACAAAAAGTGGCTGAGGTACATCAAAATACTCTAGCAGTTATAACATTTGGGAGTATGGTCTTGTTTTTATGATTCTACTTTTTTTATTCTGTTTTAAGTTTTTGTTTACCAAGTTTTCATCCGCCCACAAGTGACTTATTTTTTTTAAAAATAAAAAAAAAACATGTGGGAGTATGAACTAACATTCATTTTCTTGGTTAAGCTTCTATCCATGATGGGCTCCTTGCGTCCTCAATCTACTGAACGGAAATCAAAATGGGCTGTCATAAGGCGTCAGCTTTTACAAGCAAGTAACAATAAAAATTATGTCTGTATATACATTTATATATTTATATATATATATCTTGCCAATAATTTTGTTTGCTTGGTATGCTTACCCTTTTTTTTTCTTGCTAATAATTTTGTTTTCCTTGGTATGTTTTGGGGAAAGAATCTATGATTTTATTTTCTCCAAGCTGTCAGTTGTTACAGTGGAATTTGAATCGGATGTGTTCTAGGGAATTAGCACACGTTACACCCTATCCAAGCGATTGTGGAATGTTTATGTGGAAACCTTTCATTAAACTTATTTTTCTATTTGTTTTTCTTTTTATTCCAGGAACTTCATTTACCAGAAGCTGTTGTAAATAGGTTGCAGACTGTCGCTTTAAGGTTCTGTGGGGCAGCAGATCAGGCACTTCCTAGATTGAGGGGAGCATTACCATCTGGTACCTTTGTTATATTAGACTTATTTTTTTTTTTTCTAAATGAAATTTTGTTAATGAAAAGGAAAAACTTAATTCTTAAGGAATACGGAATTCTCTATAGAAGATATATCAAAATCAAAATAACAAAGCATATGTATTGTTCCAACTCTCATTTGGTGATGGCGGAATTTAATTTTTATTTGAAAAAGAGAAAGGGACCTCTTGTCTTAGACTTAGACAGGACCCTTCCCGCTATGTATATAATCTACACATGGTGCCTCTCTCTTGAAAGATATGACTGCAGTTTTCCATCATAATTACTTGATAAACTGCTAGAACCACGCAGTTCCATATTATAATTTCCATCTTCTCAAAGCCAATTCCAATGGGATTTTCCTTATGAATGGAAACACACTAAATTAGGGTCAAGGAAAGTATGATAATTATTTTGTGGCTAATTTTTGTTGTAGCAAACTCTGCTAAGGTTCTTGTAACCACGGTTTTTTTCTGTCACAAGTGAGGCTTTCAATTTATAATGAGGGGAGGTCAGTCTAAAACAAGTGGCCTCTTTCTCTTTTTTGAAAAAAAGAATAAAACCCTAACCGAATCAGAAAACAATTTTCTTTTGAAGTCCTTAACATCATATGACGCGAGGCATGTGGTTTGTGCCTCAATGTATGAGATTCGAGTCTCTCCTAGGTATTTATATAGCAATTTTTTTAGATTCCTGCTCCCCAATCATTGTAGGGTCAGACCGGGGAGCCTAGTTTCAAATAATAATAGCAATAATAGTTGTCCACTAAGAAGAGATCTCACGTTTGAATCTCCCCTCTTCGGGTAAAAGAAAACATAATAATAAAAAGCTAGTACAATGTTGGTTAATGATTGAGACTCTTTCTACACACAATTTGTGCACACAATGATGTGTCATTATTATTAACCACCTATGATAAGTGACACGGTCCTACTCTTAATGAATTGTGTGGTTGAAAACATTACCATATCATTGTGTTCACTAATAGTGAGCGAAAAGAGTATCTAGGATCACTATTAATTTATCCCATATAATCTCCACCAATTCATCTACATCTTCCGATATCTTTCTACATTACTCCAGTCAAAGAGCCTAGCAACCTTCCATGACTGTTGTGTGTCATGGTATCTGTCTCTTCTTGCTTCCTAAAATCAGAAATCCCAACAACTTCAAAACAAAAATGTAGCAGAACCCATTGCAAATGAAATTTTGTAATAATCTCACCCTTATATTTTGTGAAAAGGAATATTGCAAAAACAAGTGGTCTGCTGTTTTATTTTATTTCTACATAATACACACTACCTGGTAGGCAAAAATTGTGCAGGCATGCTTCTCTTCAGCGTGTCATGTACAATGAATTGATTCCACAATAGTAGCTGTACAAAGGCTTTTGTTTTACCTTTGAATGTACTACACTTTTCTAGAATATGTTGACCTTAGGAATCCCTTAGAACTAAATTGTTAATGACATTTACAAGTAAAAGCCTTTAAATTGTCCCCCAGCCATTTACACCTATTGAGTTAGAAATTCCTACTATCCACAATATGACAGTTACTCAATCAACTGCAGCACCTCCCTGTCATTGAATTTCTCATGAAAAATAGGTTTCATTTCCCAATTATTTTAAACATTGCTGCACTAGTATCAATAAAATCACCAACTCTGCCATTTACACCTATTGCTCTATCACTTTCACCAATTTATCACCTAATAGTAACAATCTCTTAGGCCCTAAGATTAGTATGATGAGCTAGAATATACTAAATAAAAAAGGTATTTGAGTAATTGTTTTGAGGGTGGGTTTGTGAGTGAGAAGAGGCTCTATATATATGTAAGGGAAGAATTTAGGTATGCAATGTATTGAGTAGTCACTCTTTCAAATGATAAGGCCCTGATACTCCAAACTCAAGAACACAATAAATCAGTAGCCAAACAGTAGGAAATGAATTATATTGTTTAAGACGAGAAAAGTCAATTACAAGCTATGGGAGCCCTTAGGCCCTTTTGATGCAAAGAGTGACTACTCAATACATAATACATTGCATACCTCAATTCTTCCCTTACTTACCAATATATAGAACCTATTCTCACTCACAAACCCACCCTCAAAACAATGACTCAAATATCCTGTTTATTTAGTATATTCTAGCTCACCTTACTAATTCTAAGGCCTAACACAATCAGATCTAACCATTACATCCTAGCTCCATTCTCTTCCATGTCTCTTGAATATCCCAGAGCATTGGCAGCAGTAAATTCCTATCAGAAGTCTGCCTATGTCGGACATGACACAAGGACCCTTACTACTACACCAATGCCCTGGGGACTACTATATAAGGGGCTCTCCACTACACTTGTTGATGCTTTGAACAGTGACTTGTATATTGTTAAAGATGAGCTTTTGAACCAATGATGGGCCTTTTTTCTTTTCTTTGAATACTTGCACCATCAATAGAAGAGAGGAGAGGGCCCTCTAAAAGAGCTTTTTGTTAATTCTTCCTTTGTCCTAATTACCAGTACTATTCTCCTATGTAATTGTGTGGTAATAATAATACCAATATGCTGGGAGTTGGTGATTTGCTTGAAGAAGAATGACAATTTTTAAGAGCAAATTGATTTCGGCTCTTTGTGGGAGTTGGCTAAGTTCCTAACTTTTCATAATAATAATGAGGTTAAGGATTTGCTAATTTTTACTGTTCTTAACTAGAACACTTAGTGTTGAAGTAGCCGTTCTAGTTGTTTCTGTGAGTTTTGTTAATTATTTGGATACTATAGTCCTACTTTTGTAAATGTTCTGTTTTCATAAATTTTCATTTTTTTTTTTTTTTGAAAAAGAGAAAGAGACCACTTGCCTTAGACTGGTCTTCCCCCGTTATGTACTAATATCCTCACTTATGGCAGAGGAAAACCGTGGTAAACAAAACATAAAAATATAGTCAAAACACAAGTAAAAAGACTATAAACTTAGTGATGAGCACTCCCTACTATTGTGGAAACTCTCCAAGAAGCAGGTACTCGAGTTGTTTCGAATGCTCTCTTGAAATTCACCCTCTGTTTCTCCTTCCTTCTCTGCAGTTCTTCTAAAACCTCGATTAAACACGCTGCTGCGTCTACTGTTACAGCTATTTCATATCTCGAAAGGCGAATTCTTTCGCAAATTCTAACAGAGCACCCGTCATTCGTTAAGGTGAGCATGAACACCTTATGAATGGTTCAAAAACTCCAGTATCTTTGGTTCCGCTGGTCACAAAAGGATCTAAGTTGTTTTTGCAAGCCAAAACCAGTGGGATAATGACCCTTTTTCTTCCCAAAACCAGTAGGGTTTTGGTGCCTACTACGGCCAGAAGGGCCATGGCCGCTCCTAACATGCATGGATACATCTCTCAGAAAGAGGAGAGAGAAGAGAGCACAAATAGTCTCTAATTTTCAAAAATAAGACGTCAAGTTCCTAATAAGTCATTTTGTTTTCTTTTATGTATTCCTTAAATGAAAACCCTGACAACAAAACCCTCCTTTCATATAAGGGGCTTTATTTCTTGGTAAGTGTATAAAGCTCAAAAAAGGGACTCCCAATATCAATCAAGGCATGGAAATAGGTTGATATTATTGACTATTAACCTTATATGGTATATGCTATAAGTTTTTTTTTTTGTCTTTCTATATGTTTATTCTTTTTTAAATTATCTGTATAGACAAGGCTACACGCAAGGCACTCGATGAGCTTTCAGATCTCACTAGCTACTTGAGATTGTGGAGGATAGACTCCCATGTTTATATAGATCTGCTAATGTCGCCAACTGAAATTTACCACAGGGATTTGTTCTTTCAGGTATTTAGATTTGTTTTCATTCAATAAACCTTTTCTCTTTTCCAATTGTCTAATAGATATTTTGAGATGCAAGAATGGGTCAGGTCTGTGATCCTGCCCATCTTTTTACAAATATATATTATATATATTTTTGCAAAAGAAAAAGCTGTAGCTATTTTCTAAATCCTGTGCTGATGCAAGGGCTAGTGACGTTAGGTATATGGTCCTCTTTATTAGTACTCTATTTATTTGTAAGGGAATGCAGTTTGCTGTTTTTTTACGAACAAAATAAAGAGAGAAATAAAACTTGCTATAAGAACATTAAGTTCAGAGTTTAAGTTTGTGTGGATGAGTGGTATCAGAATTAAGTTGCATGACAAGTCTTGAATTTTAATCATAAGGTCATTTATTGATTGGTGTCCTGCAGAGAGTATTTTTTCATGTTTTCACCACATTATGTGGAGAATCGTTGTATGACATAGAACTAAGTGGCATCACTAGTCCGCTTTTAATGCTTGAGGTCATATTAATTGATTTCCGGTGGAAAGTATCTTTCATGTGACTTTACAGATAGCATTTTCACTATGTTGTTGGCATATAGATGGGATTAGCATTGCAGTAATGCACAAAAGGAAATGAATAATATCCAGTATAATGAGAGACCTGCCTGAAACTTTTCTGAAAGTTGCAAAAACGGCTTGTCTTCATGGTTAAAGGAAGGCAATATATGAGTTGCCAATAAACCATTTCTTACCATGAATTGTAAAAATAAAAAATTCATTTAATGATAAGTGTGAGAATAAAAATTCATTTGGTGATTCAGTTTAAGGTCGATTTTGAACTGTTTGCACAGGTATACCTGATGAAGGAAAACAATTCTGGGTCACTTATTGATGGTGTATTGCTTGCTATTGGGGGTCGTTATGACTATTTGATGCATCAGATGTGGAATCAAGAATATGTAAGTTCTGGTTTCCAAATTCATTGGCATATTTTTTTAATATTCTGAAATGGCAAGAAAAAAAATCTCTCGTCTCCAAAATCTGAATGAGATATAATGTGGTGTTTTGTTTCCATCTTGATATATGCTGTGTAGAAGGACAACGAATCTGTTGGTAATTTGTTTTTGCATTTTGTAACTGCTTTAAATATGTAAATGATTATGTTTAAAGTAATTGGATACATGTAAAGATTGTTTTTCTTCAAGAGTGGCTTAAATTTGGATTCATGAACAGTTTCATCTTCTAAGAATTTTAAGAGATCACCTTTTTATTTTCTTTGACTACATGTAAAGAGGGAGCTTTATTGCTGTTAGATATTAGGTGTATATTAGCTGTAAGAGAGTTAGATATTTAGTAGATATTTAGTAGATATTTAGTCTCCTAACTCTGTATATAAATATGTATTATTCTATGAAATCAACACACAATTCGAATCACTATTTTCTACATGGTATCAGAGCATTGTGATTCAAAATTCGAAATTCGAAATTAGGGTTCAAAAAAAAAAAAAAAAAAAAAAATTAGGGTTTGAGTTTAGGGTTGTTTTCGAAAATCCTATTTGGAGTGAACATCTTTTCTCACCGCCCACATGGGACCGCCAGTGGCCGATCTACGAACCCCGAAGTCCGGCCGGGATTCCTCGCGCGTGGGGCTCACGCGCCGCACAAGCTTCGCGGCGTGGGGCTCACGCGCCGTGCCGTGGAGGCGCGTGTGACGGCGCCTTCGACGGCGATGCATCGTTGCCGATTCTTCACTGGGTTCTTCTAAGCCCACTCGCATCTGTTCTAGGTTGTAATTCGGTGTTTGTTTGTCTTCTTCGTGTTTGGGTGTTCATTCCTTGGTGTTCTTTTTCTCTGTCCTTTGTGTTTGTTTTTGAGATTATGGCAGAGATAAGATTAGATTCAAAATCAGTTGTTGTTTCTGATGTTGTTCCCGTGATGTCTAAAATCACGGATCATAAGTTGATTGGTTCGAATTATTTGGAATGGAGTAAGACGATTCGACTGTATTTGAGGAGTATTGACAAAGATGATCACTTGACTGACGATCCTCCTGAAGAAACAAACGATTCAAGGAAAATATGGCTCCGTGAGGATGCTCGCTTGTTCCTTCAAATTCGAAATTCTATCGATAATGAGGTAATTAGTTTGATTAATCATTGTGAATTGGTTAAAGAACTAATGGGTTACTTGGAGTTTTTGTATTCTGGCAAAGACAACATATCTCGCATATATGATGTTTGCAAAGCTTTTTATCGCGCGGAGAAACAAGATAAGTCTCTTATGAATTATTTTATGACTTTCAAGAAAACATATGAAGAACTTAATGTGCTATTACCGTTTAGTCCTGATGTAAAAGTTCAACAGCGCCAACGAGAACAGATGGCTATTATGAGTTTTCTTCTCGGGACTCTCATCCGAATTTGACTCGCAAAGTCACAAGTTCTCTGCGGGTTCGATGTCTCCTCTTTACAAGATGTGTTTACTCGTGTTCTTCGCACAGAGACTACCTCTTCAACTCCTCTCCGAATAGCGCCTTGGTGAGTCGTAATAATTACGCCGGAAAGAAACTCTACTCAAGTGGATTTAAAGGAGGTAATTCACAAGGACCCGATAATCGCACACCAAATTCGGGAGCATCATGTGCAATTATTGTAAGAAACTGTGCCACACCAAGTTTGAGTGTAGGAAGTTACAATTTAAGAATCGACAACAACACTCGCCAATATTGCAAGCACTAGTGATGCATACGACAAATCGGTCCTTATTTCGCGATGAATTTGCCAAGTTCTCAAGGTATCGGGAAACACTTAAGTCTTCATCTTCTTCCTTGTGATTGCCGAATCGAGTAACTCTAATGCATGCCTTCTTTCCAAATCCTCGAAATGGGTCATTGATTCCGTGCTACGATCATATGACAGTAATTCCGTCTCTTTTCCACTTTTCGATCTCATAGTCCCACTTCGTTGTCACCTTACCGATGGGTCAACGACACTTCGTTCTTGGATCCGGCACTATCGCTCCTACACCTATGCTATCTTTGTCATCAGTCTTACATTTACCTGATTTGTCCTTTAATTTGCTTTCTGTTAGTCAACTCACTCGTAATCTAAATTGTTGCATCTCATTCTTTCCTGATCATTGTTTGTTTCAGGATCTTGTGACGAAAGAAGATTATTGGTAAGGACATGAATCAGTGGCTTTGTATTCTTGACCCACTTCCGCCAACCTCTATTGCTTGTTCGAGTGTTGCTTCCGCTTTTGAGGCTCATTGTCGTTTAGGTCATCCATCCCTTCCTTTGCTCAAGAACCGTGTCCCCAATATAGTAGTTTATCTTCGTTAGATTGTGAGTCATGTCAGTTTGCCAAACATCATCGTGTTAGTTTGAGTCCACGTGTCAATAAACGTGCTAGTGTTCCTTTTGAGTTAGTTCATTCTGATGTTTGGGGTCCTTCTCCTATTTTGTCTCAACTTTCGGGATTCGGGTATTTTGTTACTTTTGTGGATGATTATTCTCGTGTAACTTGGTTATATTTAATGAAAAATCGTTCGAGTTGTTTTCTATATTCGTGCTTTTTGTCTTTGAGATTCAAACTCAATTTAATGTATCTATTCGTACTTTGAGAAGTGATAATGCCAAAGAGTACATGTCTGCTCAATTTCAATCTTATATGACCTCTAATGGCATGCTTCATGAAACTTCTTGTGTTGATACGGCACCTCAGAATGGTGTTGCAGAACGTAAAAACAGACATCTTCTTGAAGCTTGCCCGTGCTCTCTTGTTTCAAATGAAAGTCCCTAAACCTTTTTGGGCCGATGCAGTTTCCACGGCATGCTTTCTTATTAATCGCATGCCATCCTCTGTTCTTAATGGTGCAATTCCATTTAAAATTCTTTTTCCTCATAAGTCATTATTTCCAGTTGCTCCGCGAGTGTTTGGTAGTGTTTGTTTTGCTCGCGATGTCCGTCCATCTGTCACCCAAATTAGACCCTAAGACACTAAAGTGTATCTTTCTTGGTTATTCTCGTCTTCAGAAAGGGTATAGGTGTTATTGTCCTGATCACAACAAATATCTTGTTTCTATTGATGTTAATTTTGTAGAAAATACACCTTATTTTTCATCTTCCACTACTTCTACTAGTCAGGGGGAGGATGATGATTTGTTGGTTTATTCCGTCACATCCTATGCGCTACATGTTCCTGGCGGGTCTCACAGTTCCTTCACCGCCTTCGGTCGTCACCCCCATGAGTGTCTACACCTCCACCACCTCCACCACCTCCACCACCTCCACCACTCCCTCGGCGCCCCCCTCCTCCACCTCCTGTTTCATGTCCTGCACCTGCATCTTCGTCATCAGATCCGGAAATCTCAGATGATCTTCCCATTGCACTACGTAAAGGTAAACGCCAATGTACTTTTCCTATTACTTCTTTTGTGTCTTATAATCATCTCTCATCTTCTTCTTGTTCTTTTATTGCTTCTCTTGATTCTATCACTATTCCTAAAACTGTTCGAGAAGTGATGTCTCATCCTGGTTGGCTTGCTGCAATGATAGAAGAGATGAATGCTTTGGTTGCGAATGGTACTTGGGTCTTGGTTGATTTACCTTCCGGAAAACGAAGCCATCGGGTGTAAATGGGTGTTCACGGTTATATTCAATCCAGACGGCACAGTTGCTCGCTTAAAGGCCCGTCTTGTTGCCAAGGGTTATGCTCAAACCTATGGAGTGGACTATTGTGATACTTTTTCTCCCGTTGCTAAACTCACATCTCGTTCGATCGTTCATTTCCATGGCTACTCATCATTGGCCTTTGCATCACTTGATATTAAAAATGCTTTTCTTCATGGAGATCTTGAGGAAGAAGTATATATGGAGCAACCTCCCGGGTTTGTTGCTCGGGGAGTTAGGCGAGTTTGTCATCTTCGCAAATCTTTATATGGATTGAAACAAAGCCCTCGTGCTTGGTTTGGTAAATTTAGTCGTCGTTGAGAAGTTTGGTTTGTTGAAAAGTAAGTCGATCATTCCGTGTTTTATAAAAGATCAACTGTTGGTATCATTTTGTTAGTGGTGTATGTTGATGACATCGTTATTACTGGAAGTGATACTGAAGGCATCTCATCCCTTAAGTCTTTCATTCACACCCAGTTTAACACGAAAGATTTAGGGGAGCTCAAGTATTTCTTGGGGATTGAAGTTACTCGGAGTAAACAAGGTATTTTTCTGTCTCAAAGAAAGTATGTACTTGATTTGCTAACTGAGACAGGGAAATTGGGATCAAAACCCTGCAATGCTCCAATGAATCCAGCTGTGCATCTTACACGTGATGGGAAACCATTTGAAGATCCTGAGAAATATCGCAGGTTAGTTGGAAAGTTGAATTATTTAACTGTGACTCGTCCAGATATTGCATTCCCGGTTAGTGTTATCAGTCAGTTCATGTCTTCTCCAACAATTCATCATTGGGCAGCATTAGAACAAATTTTATGTTATTTAAAAGGAGCACCAGGACGAGGTATAGTTTACAAGGATCATGGACATACCAGATTGAGTGTTTTTCGATGCGTATCAAGGTGCTCCAAGGTAGATAGACGATCCACTTCGGGATATTGTGTATTTGTTGGGGGCAATGGTCTCTTGGAAGAGTAAGAAACAAAATGTTGTATCTAGATCCGATCTTTGAATCGAATATAGAGCTATGGCCCGATCGTGTGTGAGGTAATATGGATTTATCAGCTTTTGACTGAATTTGGGTTTAAGACTTCTATTCCAGCAAAATTATGGTGTGATAATCAAGCTGCTCTTCATATTGCCTCGAATCCCGTATTCCACGAGCGAACTAAGCACATTGAGATTGATTGTCATTTTGTTCGTGAGAAAATTCAACAAGGTCTGATCTCCACAGGATATGTGAAGACCGGAGAACAACTAGGAGATATTTTTACAAAGGCTTTGAATGGGGTGCGGGTTGATTATCTTTGTAACAAGCTGGGCATGATTAACATCTATGCTCCAGCTTGAGGGGGAGTGTTAGATATTAGGTGTATATTAGCTGTAAGAGAGTTAGATATTTAGTAGATATTTAGTCTCCTAACTCTGTATATAAATATGTATTATTCTATGAAATCAACACACAATTCGAATCACTATTTTCTACTTGCATTAAGCTGGATTTTGTTTTGGAAATTTTTTCCTGTGTATTTTCTTATCTAAACATGTCACTGTCATAATTCCATTTGCTGTCATGCAGCTTAATTGTTCCTTTGTTATCAGCAATTAAAGTGCTTTGAAAAATTGAGCGTCATCATTATTGTATATCAATTATATCATGAAGTTGTTTCTAGTTCCTGTTTTTCTCATAATTCATTTTTAAAATTTTGTTTTTTTATTTATTTAAAAAGCATTGTAGCTGTCCTTTTCTCAAAGTAATATTTCTGTAACTCCTTTCTTTCTTGACAGCAGAAATCAAATGCTCCTGGAGCTGTAGGCACCAGCCTTGCCTTGGAGACTATAATTCAACATTCTCCTGTAGATCTGAAACCTATCAGGTATATGCATTAACTTATCCTTATCACTTCATTCCTCAAGTTGCCACTGAATCCTTGAGGCTTTATTGTCCTTTTACCATTGTTTCATATTCTGTCTGTTGCAGAAATGAAGATAGCATTGATATTCTTGTTTGCTCAAGAGGAGGTGGAGGTCTTTTGGAAGAACGCATGCAATTAGTTGCTGAGCTTTGGGAGGAGAATTTTAAGGTTTGAAATGGAATATACCTTTGGACATAGTTACAATAAGTTCTTGCATGCTAACTGGTGATCATTGTTTTGTAGGCTGAGTTTGTTCCAAAACCAGATCCAAGCCTTACAGAACAATATGAATATGCAAGTGAGCATGATATAAAATGTCTTGTTATCATAAGAGACACTGGTGGGTCTCATAAAGGTTCTGTTAAGGTAATTGCTGTCTCAATTTAGTTAATTTTTGTTTAGTTCAATAACGGGTTGGTTGAACTTGTAAATTTATTTGTGCTAGTTAATGGGTTGGTTGAAATTGTTGTAAGTTCATTAGTGTATGTATGTTCCCTGGAAGGCATGTTCACTCAGTGGTATTTCTTGTTTGACCTGAATAAATAGGATTATGGAATATGTGTGGGCTATTGGGATAGAAAGGAGATGTAACTTTTGAAAATATTGTAGAAACTATCAAATTATGGGTTGCATTGGCTAAAAGATGTTTCAAAATTCTTTTGTTTTGATGATTTCTTAAGAGATTGGTAGGCTGCTTGCGGTTTCCATATAGTTTTTGGACTGCTTGTCTTCACTTGCATGATTTGTATTTGTTAGTTTTGGAAGAATAATACAGTTCTTGTATTTTAGTGAAAAGTAACTGCAAATAGTTCAATGGTATTAGATCTATTTCTTGTTGATTGCAAAATAGTTTCTTTAATATATATTTTTTGTTATGCTTTATTATCAGGTTTTTCTTTTTCATTGTTACTATTTATTGTTTTGGATGGTCTGATACCATAAATAGTAACACTATGAAGCTTCTTATGATTGAAAATTTGATCAATTAATTTGAGAAAATGCTAATTATGTAATGTAAATTGAATGGTTTTTTTTCATAATTTGGAAAGAAAAAAAAAAGACACAAGCATTAAATTCATCTCACCCAATACAATATTGTGTTAAGAAACCATCACACTGTTGAATTCCAGTTCTGTTTGTTGTTGACTCTCCAAGTGTTGTATTTTTTGAGGACTATTTGTTTATCAAATTCATGAACAGCTCATGCACAACATTGAAAAACAAACTGATGGAATTTCTCCCCTAGGTACGCCATTTGGAGATCAAAAGGGAGAAGGAAGTAGAAAGAGAAGACCTTGTGAAGTTTTTAAGCGACGCAATGGCTGTACAGTTCCGGGTTCCTTCAATATGGAGTTAGAATTGTCTATTTCATGGCAACACGTTTTGTTGGTTGATCATTGATGTATCAAGATGTTTGGAGACTTCATTTCATATTTACTCAGGTAAAGGAGGAGGGTTTTGCTAATTGTTAGTGATAGCATTCTTTCACTTTTTTATTGCACGAACGCCTTGTTGTTTGTCGCTGCAATGTAAACAGGAGGGAGAAGTAGTAGTTGTTAATGTCTGTTTCCTGATTGAGGAGTCAGTACATTGCTTCAAGTTTTTCAAAATTGCACTTGCATGCTGGCTACACTGTTATGGGGAAAGTAAACTTTTGAATAGGGAGAAAGATGGGAAAATTCCATTTCCCCTTTTTCCTGTCAATTCTAGTGTGTATAGTTGTAAATATAAAATTTTGTGAGCTGTCCAATAGTCTCATTATTACAATATATGTATAGTTTTAATTCATCTCTGTTATTCTGTGCTATGTCGTGTTGGATTTACATATTATTTCCTTATTTCAAATATCTGTTGCAAAGTTCCAACTAACTTAATCAGTTTCAAAATATTAAGAATAATAAACATACATGGTTTTAAATCTGACTGATGTAAATGTAGGGAAAATTCAGAGTCGTAAAGTTTTTTTTTTTTTTTTTTTTTTTTTTTTGTGTTGTTGAAAATAAAGCGTTTTTATATAAATAAAACAAGTTAGATTTCAGTCATTACAAAAAATATAGTCTGGTATAGAGGATAGTTCTACGGTACTTGAAATATTCTAAGCAAAAGCTCACCTAGCTATATTATGGACCGCAAAATTACAACTTTTAAAAATTGTAACCAATTTAGGTTTTCAGCTAGAGGTTAAAGCCTTTATATGGGAAGCTTAAATCCTAAGTTCACAATTTAAATCCCTTGAAAATAGGATAGCTAACTAGATATTTACAAAAAACCAAAATATCTTTAGATTCTAGATATTATTTAGCCTGTCTGTTGGGCTTTTGGGGTCCAATTTGCAGCCCATTTATGATGCCCACATGTAGGAGTGTCGTGTGAGACCTATTGAGCAATCCTTGGTCGGCTAGGACTTGGTGCTGGCCAGACTGGCCGACCATGATGTTGTCCTTAGCCTGGCCGGCCATGGGGTCGGCTAGGGGTAGCTGGCCAGCTCTTGAGAGTGAGGTAGTCTGTCACTTGATCTCCGTTTGAGTGTCGGGGTCTTCGTTGGCTTGAATGTTGACTTAGCCTTCCTTTTAGTGAGTTGTACTATCACGTGGCACCGGTTCCGTCCACGTAAGTATGTCATGTCATGAGGACAAAAATTAGGATAACATTTGCCCGCAAGCCCCCGTGTAGACGTCTATACGGATAGGGACTTTACCAGCAATATCGGTGTTAGGGGTTGTTCATCAAACCGCCCAAATCGCTCAAACCGCCCGCACCGCAAAAATAATGCGCTTTGAAATTCTTTGCGGTGCAGTCGCGGTTTGAATTTTTTCTAAGCCGCGCAGTGCGGTGCAGTTTGCGGTTTTGAATTGTTAATATGCGGTTCAAACCGCACCACACCGCATATTATATAAATACTAATTTTTATATTTATTTAGGTCAAATATGTGAATATTCAACTTAAAGTCTACTATTCTTTCAAAAAAAAAAAAAAAACTTAAAGTCTACTAATTATTGTATTGTAGACACTTATTATTTTTTTCATATTTATTTTCAAGTCTTATGGTATTTTGACAAGTTTTGCTCAAAGTTTGTTGTATTTGTGATAGTTTAATTATTTAGTGATAGTCCAAACCGCATAAACCACAAAAACCGCACTGCACTGTATTATTTTTTGCGGTGCGGTTTTTGCGGGTTTTTAATTTTGCGGTGCGGGTGCGGTTTGGAAAATTTGAAAAACTTCATGTGCGGGTTGGTTTGAAAAAATAGTCAAAAACTGCACCACCCGCACCGCGAACACCCCTAATCGGTGTTGTTGGGACTGTAGTTACCTTTCCTGAATAAAAAGTGGTGTGTGTGTTGAAGCATTTAGTCTTGACTGTTTGATATCATTGCAATAGAGAAATAACTCTTTTATGTGCCTTTATGATAAGTTGGTGAAGTAAGTGGGAAAAAGGGGGGCCCACGTGTACTATATAAGTGAGTTTTGGGGAGAAATCCATTTTTCAATTTCACTTTTACTTTCTCTCACTAGAATTTGGCTCTTGAAAAAGCTCCTCCTCTCTAGGTGGCCAAACCTCTAGGCTTCAATCTCCTTGGGATTTTTGTGTTATTTCAACGATCCAGGCTTCCCATCTCCGTCTTCATTGGAATCTTGTTGCGAGTAAGCTTTCTATTTTCTCTCTTTCACTTAATTTGATTGATTTTTCCATGAATGCATGAACATTGTTTCTTGTTTTGATCATGCTTCAATTCTTAAGTTAGATTGTAGTCCATTCGGTATTTTGATCGGCATGATAGCCTTAGGATAAATAATGTGTGATTTATGGATGAAAAAGAACTGAATATGACCTTTGTTGTGATTCTTGGCTCTTTGAGTCACGAAGAACACAAAGAACATGTTTGAGTTCTTGAAAAATCACGTGTTTTGATCCATGTACATGCTGGCCGGCCAAGGAGGCTTTGTTTGAAGCCTGGCCAGCCATAGGTGGCTTTCATGGGGTCTGGCCGGGCATGGGGACTGTGTCAATACCCTTTACAGTTTTTTAAGGTAGTGATCTGGGGACCATAGATCTATAATTCTAAATTCTAAAAAATTAGATTATTTATTGAATCTCACCAACCAAATAATCCTGTTTATTAATTCCACGATTATACCACTATAAATATAGAATTGAACTCTTAGTAATTATAGAATTATATTTAGTGAGTTTTATTGCAGTGCCCATTTATTTAATCAATTGCAGTGATTAACCCTCCTTGTTTTCGTTCATAATTAGTTTTAGTCAAATTACTGTTTTACCATTCTAATTACTTTTTTTTATCCTTTAGCACTGTTAATTCACTAGTAAAAGTATAATTTAGATCTAATCTAAATTTGTGTACAATTTTTTCAGTTCTAAAATTAACACTTTGTTTACACCAAAAGTATCTATGATGACATGGACATCAATGTTTGACATGTGGCAAGAAAGATGACATCTCAGAGTTGAGTAGTCATGAGTCATAGCAAAGTCGACTTAGGAGGGGTCCTTAGCCTTGCGCCCAGGCTGACTTTGAGAATTCCGGAATGGAAGTTTAGACTTTGATAACTCATTTCCAACTCATTATCTTTTAGTATTTTGTACCATGAGGACAGAGTAATGTACAGACGAGGTTTCTCTCTACCCTTGTTGAGGTGTGTTACAAAAGAGGAAGTTGCACGAATCCTTACTGAAGTTAATGAGGGGTTCTATGGCAACCACACTGGGGGGTAATTTTGCCCAAGAAATTCTTCGACAAGGATATTTTGGCCGACCATGATTGAAGATTCAAAAGCCTAGGGTGAAGAAATGTGACAAGTGCCAAAGATTTTTTACACTGCCTAGGGCTCTACCCAACAAATTGATCTAAATTCAAAGTCCATGGTCATTGATATATGGGGAATAGATTTGATAGGACAACTCCCTAAGGAAAAAGGTGGGGTACAATACGCAGTTGTAGCAATTGACTATTTTACATAGTGGACGGAAGTTGAGCCATTAGCCATCATAACTTTCAAGAAAGTTTTAGATTTTGTGGTGAAGAACATCATATGTCGGTACAGACTTCCTCAAAAATTGTTTTAGACAATGAAAAATAGTTTAACAACCAAATGTTCACTAATTTTTGCACAACACGTGGAATTGTAAAAAGCTTCTCAACAGTCGTACACTCTCAGACAAATGGTCAGGTCAAAGTAATAAAAAAAACAATCAAGGACACTGTGAAAAAACTTCTTGAAGAATCTAAGGGTAATTGGCCTGAAGAATTACCTGAAGTGCTTTGGTCGTATAAGACCACTGAACAGATGGCTATCAAGAAAACTCATTTTGCTTTAGCCTATGGCTATGAAAAAATGTTTGTAAAGACCGCTTAGTTTAATTTGGAAATTAGCAGTTAATCATGTTTAATTATGAAAATTATTTATAGCTATTTAAATAATTATTTATACTGTTATTATTGAATTCTGAAATGCATTTTATGTCATTTGGTAGTTTTCATAATTTTGCATTTCCGGTGCCCGGTAACATGGAACTCGGTGTTTGGCTCAGTAAAATCACAACTTAGTATGTTAGTAGATTGGGACGGTTTATTAGACATTGGGAATGTCGGGAATGGCTGGGAATTTAGAATTTCCCAAAATACCCCTTTAGTGTTATTTATGTTATTTTAGTATGGAGGGGCAATTTGGTCATTTTGCCCCATTTTTAATTTGTCCTTTAGTGGATGTTAAATGTGGAAATTATATGTTTATTAAGTTATTATTTTGGCTGAAGTAAAATGGGTTAAGTGGCATTTAATTTCATTTTCTTTTCAAACTTAGAAAAAAATAGAAATTTCTCAAAAAAGCTCTCTCTTTTCTTCTCTCTTGTTCGGCCCTTTGAAGCAGCAAGAACTTGGGATTTTCTTTGGTTTTTCAAGCTAATTTTGTGTGCAACTCAAGCTTTAGGTATTGTTCTTACTCTTGTCTTCTTTGTTTTCCTGAATTTTGATGAAAAATGGTGTAATGCATGCTTAGTTTAGGTTGTTCTTGCTACTGGATTTTTGATGTTGTTTCTGAAGTTAAAGCATGATAATTTGAGGTTAATTGAGCTACTAGTAATGCATGATTAATGGTATTGTTTAAAGTTATGAATTTTCTATGCAAAAGTTTAGTTTTCAAAGAGAAAATTGGAAATTGGTGGCTGTAGTTGTTGCATGAGTTAAAGTTTGTTTTCTGCAGTGTTTTTATGCATGATTATGTAGTTCTAATCTAGGTTTGATGCTTGTAGGTAAGCTTTAACCAAGTTTGAGTTTGAAACTCAAAGCTTGGAGCTCACATGGCACTTTTTGATTCTATGAATTCTGGGCTGTTTTAGTGCTTTGGTTTTGTGCTATAGGGTATTTAGAACAGCTCTGGAAGTTTTGGTATTGTTTGGTTTGGATTTGAGCTATGTGTGAATTTTTGAAAAATTCCTACGAGGAACCGGAATTCCGGTTGTGCATTCGGAATTCCAGATGGGTTTTGAAAATTTCCAGAACCGGAATTCCGGTTACAGAACCGGTCTACCAGTTGGGGAATTTTCAGGAACCCTAGATTTCCTCGTTTTTATGTTATTTGGGGTATTGCCATGCTTTTTATCAATAGGGAAACTTTTAGTTCCTAGTTTAAGTCCCCGGGAAGTGATTTAGCGTATCACTTATAGTGTTGTGATTGTTATGGTTTAGGAGCCTGTAATCCGCCGCGCAGTTCGTTCCAGTCAGGTTGACCGGCACACCTGAATTCAGAATTGAGGTAAGATTAGTATAACAGTATGCATATATAGATTACATGTTTAGCGTGCATGTTAGGAAGCCTGTTAGATTACATTAGATATGTATGTTGGCTTCGAACCATCCGACTGTGTCACATCGGTACAGGCTAGAGTATGACTAGCAGCTGGAGTATGACCAGTTCGACCGAGTATAGGCTGACACTGTATCACATCGACACAGGCTAGAGTATGACTAGCAGCTGGAGTATGACCAGTGTGCCGAGTATAGGCTGCTACTTAGGTTGGTGGTTCCGTACTATTTGACGTATCACATCGGTACAGGCTAGAGTCTGACTAGCAGTTGGAGTATGACCAGTTCGACCGAGTATAGGCTGATACTGTAACACATCGGTACAGGCTAGAGTATGACTAGCAGCTGGAGTATGACCAGTTCGACCGAGTATAGGCTGTTACTTGTCAATAGTACCGTCCCTATGAACGTTCAGGACTCAGTATCGTGTTGGACACGGCAGTTAGGGTTATGGTCAGGGGTATGGGCGTCTGATCATGACTCGGGATTTATGTATGATTATTATTATGCTTTTCTTACTGAGTCTGTCGACTCACAGTGCTATGTTTATGTGTAGGTAAGGGCAAGGCTAAGGCTGATGGACCGTGAGTGCGAGCCGGTGTAGATTGTACATGTCGGGGCGGTTAGGCCTGGAGCGTACGATCATCGGGACAGCAAGGCTATTTTTGTAATTAGTCGCTAGGCGACAAGTATTTTGTATAGACAGTAAACTTTTGTAAATGGTTTTGTAATCGGGATCCGGAATATTTTGTATAAATATTTTATAAGTTTAATAAAAAAAACAAAAATTTTAATTAATCACGTTTTCCATAAACATTGTTGATTAGCAACGAGCTGCACAGTATGTTTAAAAATCACGTAATACGCCTATGCTAGTTAGGGTGTTACAATGTTGCTAGTAGAACTAGAGCCTCCATCCCACAGATTATTATACTAAGATCACGAGAACAACCACAATCTCTGATAGAATCACTAGACGAACTTAAAGAACAAAGAGATCTAGAAAACTTAAAGCTATAAGCTCACCAACAAAAAGTAGTTAGATACTTCAATGTTTAAAATTGAAGATTTAAGCCTCATGGCATTTTTTTTTTGTGAGGCGAGGCATAAGCCTCAAGGCGCATTGAGGCGTAAGCCTCAATTATTTAATCAAAATAATATTTTAGAGTAACTAAAAATACCAAAGATAAGTAATGTCTTATAAAATACCAAACATATCATAAAATGTCTCATAAAACAATAACATAGCATCAAATATCTAATAAAACTCAAATGTAAATAAATATATTTTTATTTCTAGAACTAGAATCATATTCTATTATCCTAGAACAAATTCAGCAATAATGACTTGATGATTTAGAAATCACCAAACTCATCATTGCTTGAGAAATTGTTGCCCTCATCATCATCACCATCATCATCGTCACTACTACCACCCCCATTGTGATCATGAATATCCTCCCATTCATCTCATCAACCTCTACCAAGCGCTTTCGTTTTCCTAAGAAAAAATAATTACAAACTAATAATCAATAATTGATTAACATAATGTAATGTGTAAATTAAAACAAGAATTAGAGTTTACGAACCCCCTTTTGAACTACTTTCTGACTGGTTTGAATTGTTAGTGGAATGAGTCAATTCCAGTTCTCCAAGTTGAGTATCCTTATACCTTGACCTTGTCCCATTTTCATCTTCACTTTCACTAACAAGCCATTCATCATCAGATGGCAACTCATCGATCAACAAAGGATCATCTTCATTTGATTGAGTTGCTGAATTCATCTTCAAAAATCTGTGTTTCAATCTTTTGTTGAACATTATGTATGCCAATGAATGCATTCTTAAGGTAGTCAACCGATTTCTTTTTTTTTTTTTTATGAATTTGATTGAAAGTACTCCAATTCTGCTCGCATCCCAATGCCGAGCAAGTAAGACCCAATACTTTGATGGCAAATTTCTGTAACTCCGGCGTTTGATCTGTTGGGAATATTTTACAATGATCTAGATTTACTAACAAGTATGTTGCATTAACATCCAAAATATGAATTCTCTAAAACAATGAAATAAACACATAAGGGTTAAAGAAAACCTTACATTGGTTGTAGCGGAATAATATGACTCCTTCCGTTCAAGATCTCTAGCCCTTGATTCTTTTTGGTAGCAGAGCATTATCAAGATCTGAACCTGGATCTCTTTCTCTCCTTCGGGTTTGGTTACCACCGTCTTACTCACTATGATTGAGTACTTGACTTCCTATGTGTGGGCATGGCACTCATTCACTTAAGGCTTTCGAATATGGTGAAGAACAATGAAGGAGGTAAAATCTCTATAGAAGGAACTCTCTCATCTAGGTTTGGTTGAATAGTCAGGTTGACATTAATTGGATGAGTGAGAGTATTGTGTTCCTTTTATAGTGTTTCAACTAGGGCTTAGGGTTGAATTATATGGATTAAAAAAGAATAAAATATTGGGCAAAAAATCAACCTTGGTCGTACAAGATAGTGGACCTCTTTCTAGTTAGATTTTTGCCACTTTATTTCAACCACTTACTCTTCTTTTCAATAATACCATATTTTCCAATTCAAACCTATAAATGCCAAAACTATTTATTTAATAATTATAATTAATTACTAAATAAATTTTCCATTTATGTTATTTATTAATTAGACCATACAAAGTCTCTTAATTAACAAATTGACCCCAAAACCTCTTTTCTTCAAAATTAAGCCCTTGCTTAGTGAAAATTCATAAATAAGACATAGTCTAATTTTATAATTATAATTGATTAATTAAAATCAATTAACTGAGTCTGCAAGCAATATTATCTCAACTAGTGAGGGGACCATGGGCCTATATAACCGAGCTTCCAATAAGCAGATTTGGAATTTACCAAGTTAATTCTCTAACTTATTAATTCCTCATTGAATCACTATAGAACTTGGAATTGCACTCTCAGTGATATAGAACGCTCTATATGTACCACGATATAGATACGTTATGATTATCCATTGTTACAATCCTAATAGTCAAAAATCCTCTATAGATGATCTACACTGAATAGGGATAAATTTACCGTTCTACCCTTCAATGTATTTTATCCTTAAAACACTTAGCCACCTATAAATGATATTTCAGTAAACTAATATAATTACTGAAATGAGATCTCAATCATTTATCTCTATATAGCCAAGCTCGAAGGAAATCATCGTTTCACTTCTAAAAACTTATAGAAGCTATAGATTCCATATCTATGATTAGCGATCCCCCTCAATTGTACTATCATGTTCCCAAAATGTACGTATCACCCAGACCAAAAAGTAGGCTTAACTAACAAATCAAAGAACACAAATAACACTCTTGAGATCGAACCTAACCTTGTCAGGATTAAGATCCCTAGACCTAAGATCAATCATTGATATTGACTTAG
Source organism: Cannabis sativa (assembly GCF_029168945.1). Classification (NCBI taxonomy): domain Eukaryota; kingdom Viridiplantae; phylum Streptophyta; class Magnoliopsida; order Rosales; family Cannabaceae; genus Cannabis; species Cannabis sativa. Next base: position 27,520,350 of record NC_083609.1, on the reverse strand, counting down.
AAAGATATAACGCTAAGTTCAGGATATCTTATCTAAGATCAATATCGGTCCCTTCCAATGTATACTCCATACATCCGATATTGGTAAACTTTACCAATACCCTGGAAAGGACATAACACTTATCCAAGGTGTAAGTATACCTATCGCTGATTATCATGCCAATTTAAATCCAGTAATCAGGGAATTAAACTTTTGAACATATAATCATGATTATATTCTACTGTGCTGACAACACTAAAATCATGAACAAATACATATGTTCTGGACTTAATAGAATTTATACATTAAACAATCATGAAATAAATCATGTGAACCATGCAACAAAAATGTGATTTCTGATCTTTATTAATTAGTAAACCTGATTATATTGAAATGGGTTCATGATCTCCATATTGAGTCCACCATTCCACTAAAAGAAAGAATAATTACTTATCTTTATTATTCATACTACTACACATTTTGAAAAAAAAAATATTAGAAATAGATTTAGACATTTAATTACCTGCTGATCGTTTTTGAAATGTTTGTTGAGCTAAGGTGAGTCCAAAGAACCCTTCCTTGTTGTGAAAATTGCTACATTGAAGGTCAGCTTTTATTCTGTCTTCGGGGTCCGGTATAAGTCTGTCCATACAATGAAACAAACCCAACTTGATCTCTGGATGGTTGGAAAATCCTTGTGAATAATGACAACGGGGATTCAAAAAGTACGCAGCGACATGCAAATGTCTATGCAACTGAAATTCCCATTTCTCATCTATGATTTCCCATATCTATTTGTAATCCTTTTCTTCTCCACCTAAAGATATTGATATTTTTTTCTTTTGCTGTATCCATAGCATTGTAGAGATAACCCATAGTTTGCTCTTTATCACCATCAACTAGCCTCAACACTTCAACTAAAGGTTTTATGGTCTTAATGGCATAAGACACACTTGCCCAAAAATATGTGTCTTTCAAAATCGTGTGTTTTGCCTCCTTTCCATTAGCTTTAGATGCCCAAGGACAAGTTTCCCACTCTTCAGAAGTAAACATAGCTTCCAAAGGTTGCCTCACTTGATATATGCTTTGCAATGTAAGAAATGTTGTTGCAAATCTAGTGGCAGCAGGTCTTATAATATCTCTTTTGCAATATTTCCTTGTTAAGTTTAACAACCATTGATGATTGTGAAGGAACTTACTCAATCTTTTTCCTTTGGACAAGGCACTTTGGTGTTGTGGCAATTCACCAATTTTTTCAAGCATCAAATCAAGACAATGTGCTGCACATGGAGTCCAATATAGATGCTTTCTTTTCTCCATTAACAATGTGCCCGCCGCTTTGTAGGCACTAGCATTATCAGTGACCACTTGAACAACTAGATGCTTTCCAATTTCTTCAATGACATCATCCAACATTTTAAATAACCTTGGTGCATCCTTACTAAATGAAGAACCATCAATACTTTTAAGAAACACAGTGCCCTTGGGATTATTGACTAAAATGTTGATTATGCCTCGATTTCTAATGTCTGACCAGCCATCAGATATTATTGAAACTCCCGTTAGTGGCCATGACTGCTTAATATCCTCAACTATAGCATTTGTAGTATTCATCTCCTCCTTCAATATCCATGTCCTAAGCTCATACATACTAGGAGTTTTCAATCCCCTCCCATAATCTCCAATTGAGCGACACATACTGATGAAAGAAGGACTCTTAACCAAGTGAAAAGGCAAAGCATTCTCAAAGAAACACCTCCCAATGTCCATGCAAACTTTATCACGTAATTCTTTTGCATTTTTAGGAGTTACTTGGGTTTGTTCAGTTTTTGTCCCTCCACCATCGCTGCTCAAAAACCTATCCATTGGGCCTCTTACACCTCTACTACGCATGGGGGCAGAATCCTTTTGAGAATAGTAACTTCAAAATTCATTTGACTCACATGCTTTGCCAAAGTTTTTTGTTTCAAGTGCTCCACAAATTCATCCTTTACTTCTTTTGGAACCTCCGGACATGGTTTAACATCTTTTCTAGTTTGAGCAAGGTGTTGTTTCAATCTTGTCACACCACCCTTAATAATTTGCTTACAATAGTTACACTCAAGATAAACATAAGTTTTCTTTTTTTCAGCATCTCCTCCTGAAATATCAACCTCCTTACCATGTTTTCAAGCTGGATCTTTTTTATTTCCATGGCTGCCATTCCCTCTACTAGTAGTACTAACATTACCTCTCCCATTATTACCACTAGTTCCTCCAACACAACTCTTCTCCGATCTTTTAACCATTCTACTATCTATACAACACAAATATAACTAAAATAATAAATACATATTGAAATTTATGTATCTAACTAGTAATCTAGATAAAAAAAAAACTAATTAATATTTACCTAAGAGCAGCAGCAAGGGAGCATGAAGAGAACTTCACCAAATAGCTAGAAAGAAGAAAGGAAAAGAACGATGAAGGAGGAAAGGCAGCAGCAAGTTTTCTCTCTCTCTTTTTTTTCCTGAGCAGTGATTGAAATTTTAGAAGAATTATGAAGGTTGATGAAGGAGGGGGTCGACTACTTAATTTAAACCCTAAAGAAATATTGGTGTAGGTTTAGTTTTGAGTTGGGCTTTTTTTAAGTTATTTGTTTAAGTTTTATTGGATTTTTATTATGTTTTATTGGGCCTTTTTCTTAAGTTGTGTTATATAGCTTTTTTTAAGTTATTAAATGAAATGGGCTGAAAACACCCAATAGCATTGTTTTTTCTTTGAGGCGTGCGCGTCACATGTTTTTACGCCTCAATCGTTTTTTGACCGCCTCACAAGTCTGAGGCATACACAATCATGCATTTTTTTTCGCCTCAAATTGAGGCGCGCCTTGAGGCACGGAATACAACTGAAATTTTAAACATTGAGATACTTCAACAAGCAAGTCTGAGGCGTACGCCTCAGGCGTAAATACTGAGGCGCACACAATCGTGTTTTTTTTAGCCCCAAATTGAGGCGCGCAATACAACCGCAATTCTAAACATTGAGATACTTCAACAAGCAAGTAAAGGAAATGAAATTTTTTTGGGGGGGCATGGTACTCATAAGAATGTTCCTTAATACGAAAGAAAGTGGATCAGGTGTGCTCATACCAAATTAGGAAGAGTCGTACCAAGTAACTGAAGTTACAACACCATGAGCTTATAAATTGGGCCAGTATGATGAAAATATGGAATTGATAATAGTACCACAATGCTAGAATAATAAATATCTAAGAAAATAGTACCAATAAATACAAAGGTCAGAAGACCATGTAATTGCATAATGCTCAAACATCACTCTTAAGTGATGGCCTTCTTAACGGTCACCATTCAAAGGCTTGAAAAGGTTTTAGTGCTAAGGTCCCAATGACCATTTTTAAAGCACCACTTCTTGTAACAATCATTATTCTTAATTAATTAAAATCTGAACTGATCACATAATAGCTTTTTATTATCAAATAAATGTAAGTTACTTCAGTAACAATACATTCCGACCAATAAATGAATAAAGTGATTAATTGTCATTCAAATTGTGTCAATTTTATACATGATTGGTTGCAAATATTTAGTGATTTATATTTAAAGTCAGGAACTACCTAACATGTATACAAATAGGTTCATCCAAGTATAAGGTTCAAATATGAAAATATGAAATACTCTGGTTAATTTGCAAGTGACCAAGAGTATAAAGCTTTCTCGGTTACTTAGGGGACACCTACACCCGTACATTATTGGTAAGTTGGCATGGAAAATACTTAAGCAAAATTTGAAAAAATTTGAAAAAGCTAAGTATATATGCGTTGGTTAAATATACCAAAAGCTAGATTAGAGTTCGAGATTAATGATTGCCCGAATAGTTGTGTGTTTGAATAAAATAAAAATAAAACTAAGTTTAAAAGATGATTGGTCGACTATGATGTATTAAAATAAAGGCTCGAAGACCAAACAAAAATAAAAAAGAAGATAAAAGAGGCTCTTGATCAGGAAAGGAGATCAATCCATTGGAGTGGTCGTATTCAAGTCTTCGATGGTCGCAGAACCATCTTGATCAGCAACTGAGAAATCAAGATCGACTGCTTCAGCTTGCTCGATGTTCCCACGACTAACTTCATCAATAGATTCACTGGCCTGCTCTGCCTACTTTGGCTTCTTCTTCAACTTTCATTTGTTGGCCTCTTCCAAAACAAGGAATCATGAGCCTCTAGCTTTATATAATCATAGTTACCTTCAGGATTGGCCTTCTAGAACTCGTAACAGATCTTTGTGTCAATCACTGGATAAGGCGCAAAGTCTTCAGTACAAACCTCGATCTCTTTATTCAAGGCTTCTTCCTTGGCAGTGATGGCGTTCTTTTCCCTGGCCACTTCAGTAGTTAGGTCTTTGACTTACTGGTCCATATTTTGAAGAAGCCTCCAAAAAGTGTCCCTCTCTTCAAGTAGCCTGTGAGCTCGCTTGAACTCTACATCCAGATCGACCTTTAGCTTTTCAACTCGGGGCATATAAGCTATCTACTTTTGCAACTCTTCAATTTTTTTGTTGTCTCATCCAGCTTCTTGTTAACTTCACCTAAGGTAGTCTCTTTATCTTTGAGTTGGCCTTAGACCTTTTCCAATCCAGATCTTTTCCTAGTGGGCTGGATGGCTATGGCCTTAGTTTAGGAGTATAGATACTCAAGTTGAAGATCAATCTAAAATATAACAATCAAGTTAGAAGACCAAAATAGTGCAATCGGAACTAAAAATAAATAAGGGATAAAAATTACCTTAGTGTGATCCTTCAGGAGGCCGACAGCTAAAAACTCTATGGGCATTGTATCCGACCCCTTCAACTTCATATTCAGCTCGGGCTAAACACGGTCTTGGTAACCATTGGTCACCTCCTTTGCCTTTTTCATCTTAGGGAAACATGAGTAACCTCTTTGTCTTTTAATTTCTTGCTCGGAGGAGCACGAGGAGGTCCAATATTCTTTTTGGCCTAGACTAGAGAAGTTGTTATGGGATGAGTTGCATCAATTATCACCATGGTACCTTTGTTGGTCGGAGGAGGTGGAGGTGGAATCTTGGGAACATTCCTGCTAGAGAAAGTTTTCTCATCCTTCTTCTACACTTTGGTCAGACTTTCCTGTCCAGAAGAACTTCCAGCTTTCCTCTTCAGCATAGCCTCTAGCTTTAGAAGACATGGTTGTACAGACAAAAAGACTTGGTCAATATTAATAAAAAATACATAACAGAAGTAAGAAAAGTACTATTAAAATTCTACCCTAGATCTCTGGAGGAGCACTTTCCCGGACTAAGAATGAAGGGGCATCGTCATTCGAAGAATCCTCGTTCAATTCTTCCTCGACAACCCCTTCCCTTTCCCAGCAACAACCTGTACGGTCAGACATGAAACTTGCTCAACGACTTCCCTTATCAAAATGGGATGCTCAAACGAACCTTATTTTTTCTCTTGGCTCTTCTTTTCCTTCTCCGACACTTCTTGTTCAGGTTAGGGGCCTTAGCCACATGAACTTCTTCCTCAACCTCTTCAGAAGGGTATAACCAGTACTGAACAAAATTTCTTATTGAAGTTAACAAAAAAATATTTTGAGCCCTGTACGAAAGCCGAAGAATGGTCTGAGCCCTTAACTTTAGCCCCAGCGTGAAATAAGGACAACAATATGTCTTAGCTAGCTGGAAAGATAGGTGGTTGGCATCCATTGCTTGCACGATGTAATAGTCTTTTATGTAACCACCTATCTTCATTACTTCGGTGTCATTAGTGTTAGTCAGCCATAAGCAATACAGCTGGAAAATAAAAATAACCTGAATGGTTATGCCCCAGGCTGGACTTCAAGTCAAATAGCCAATTGGTGTCGTGAGGGGATGGCATGCCCCATTGTTGCTTCGCGTACAAAACAAACAATGCAACTAAATATTTAATCACTTTTGGCGTAACTTGCATCGGGCAAATCTTGTAATAGTTAGGCACCCTTTTAAAGTAAGGATGTAGAGGCAGGAGCGCACCCTACTGAGCATGTGGTCGAGGCCATGCTCAGAGACCTTCCTCTGGGTTTGTGGCAAGTTTTCCAACACGAGGAAGAAATACCTCCACGTCCCTAAGAAGGCCTTTGGCCTCCAAGTTCCTAACCTCTTCAGTGTGAGGGTGGACGGAGGAGAAACCCACCGAGCTTAACCTTTCTCTTGGATCCTAGCAAGAATAGCTTCTTTGAGCTCTTTGGTAACATAGTCCTGGCCCTCAATCAGGTTGTCCCTAAGCTGCGAGATGGGCTCCTCAACCTCATATACCCTCTGAGGGGTATAGCCACAAGAGAAACCTCTTCTTCTTCCTTTTCAATGGCAATTGCATGGACCTCACCCTAGTCCTCCACCTCTTGCACCTCCTCATCATCGATGAGCCTTTCAACATCCTCTTCAAAATTTTCAGTGCACTCAGCATTAGTCGTTAGGGCTAAGCATAAAATCCAGAGAACCGACAAAAACCGTTCAAACCGACCTACTGAACACCGCTGGAACCGAAACCGGCCGAACCGAAAAACGAAAAAATCGATAACGGTTTGAACCGCCAGTAGTTGGTCAGTTTTTTTTTTTGGACCGTTAACCGACCGAAATACCTTATACATATATAATTTTTTAATTTTTTACTTTGTTTATTATATTGTAATTATATATACTATATACTGATAAGTAATAATATATAATATGTAATATATTATTATTTTATTAATATTAAAATTTAAAAGTATTAACTTTATTAAAGTCATTGACTATTTTGACTTGACTCTCTCTCTCTCCAAACCCTTTCTTTCTCTCGTGACTCACTCACCTTCTTCTCTTTTTCTTTCTGCCTGTCATAGTTTAGGGCTTCAAGTTCAAAGTTCAAACTGTTGGGAATTATTTTACCAGGATCTTAGATCTACTCACAAGTATGTTTATTAACATCCTAAATATGAACTTTCTAAAACGATAAATTAAACACATATAAAGTTTAAGAAACCTTACATTGGGTGCAGCGGAATATAATGACTCCTTCCGTTCAGATATCTAGCCCTTGATTCCTTTTTGTAGCAGAGCATTATCAATATCTGAACCTGGATCTCTTTCTCTGAATCTTTGATGCTGAAACTCCTTTGCTGATGATCTTTCTTCACGATCTTCCTCACTATGATTGAGGTATCACTTGATGTGTGTGGGCACTACTCTAATCACTAAGGATTTCGAAATTCAAAGGAAGAAGAAAGAAGAAGTGGTAGCTAAAGATAGGGAGAGAGAAGGCTCAGTTTTTCTGATTCAGAAAGTGTCAGAAGAAAAGTGTTATTTTCCTGAAGCCTTCACTATCTATTTATATCATTCCACTAGGGTTAGATTTGAATTATATGGCATTAAAATAATGAAAAAATCAATTAAAATAGCTACAAAGGTGGCCGGCCATACACTTAGTGGATTGGGCCTTGCTTTTTGCAATTTTGCAATTTTAACACCTTTTGTATCTGATTTTCTCAAAAATGCCAATTTCCTAATTCAACCATTTAAATGCCAATTCTAACTATTTAATAACTATAAATAATATTGTCATTTATCATATTTATTAATTGAACCATACAAAGTATCATAATTAACAAATATGCCCCTATAAACTCTTTCTTTACAATTTCGCCCTTACTTAGTGAAAAATTCACAAATAGACATAGTCTAATTTGAGAATTATAATTGATTAATCAAAACCAATTACATGAGTCTTACAAGCAATATTATCTCAACTAGTGGGGGGACCATGGGTCTATATAACCGAGCTTCCAATAAGTAGATCAAGAATTTAGCACTAAAATTCACTAACTTATTAATTCTTCGTTGAATCCACGCATAGAACTTAGAATTGCACTCTCAGTATATAGAATGCTCTATATGTTCCACCATATAGACACATCATTAGTTATCCATTGTTATAATCCTAATTTGATCAATGATCCTCTATATGAATGATCTACACTGTAAAGGGATTAAATTACCGTTACACCCTACAATGTATTTATTCATTAAAACACTTGACCCCGTATAAATGATATTTCAGCTTATGTGAAATGAGTACTCCACCATTTATGTTCGTTTGGTCAAGCTTGAAGGAGATCATCCTTTGCTTACTATTCGCCAGATAGAAGCTATAGATTCCATGTTTATGATAGCGCTCAAGCTTGAAGGAGATCATCCTCTGCTTACTATTCGCCAGATAGAAGCTATAGATTCCATGTTTATGATAGCGCTCCCACTCAATTGCACTACCGTGTTCCCAAAAAGTACGTATCACCCTGACCAAAAGGTAGGCTTAACTAACAATTCAAGGAACACGAATAGCCTTTCAAGATTGAGCCTAATCATAACAGGATTAAGATCATTTGATCTAGGATCAACTAGGCGATATTGACTTGAATAGATATTACGGTAAGTTTAATTAAATCTAAGTCAAAGTTCAATATCGGTCCCTTCCGATGCATACTCCATGCATCCAACCTGAGCTTTACTTTAACCAATGCTATGGAAAGAACATAGCACTTCTCCAAATGCAAGTAAACTCTTGTTGTAGATTATCATATCAGTAAAACCCTGTGTCTGATAAATCTAGGAAACTTTATTCACATAGTCATGTTTACTTTCCAATGTGTTGACGGCACAATAAACAGGATCAAGTATGTGAAAAGGGTTTCAGATGAATTTATACATTATGTACATATAATCATGAAATAAATCATGTGAACCATGCAACATTAAATGTTATTTCTGATCTATATTAATAAGTAAATCTGATTATATTGAAATGAGTTTTATTTAGGGCATAAAACCCAACAAACTCCCACTTGCACTAATATAAAACAAAAAGTGCGTTTCAAATAATCTCAACACCTTGATATACAAATCAAGTGTAGTAGTAGTAAACTCCTCGTAATAGGATCTGAAAGGTTGAATTAACCACAACCTTTTCTCCACCATTACTCTTCCTTAATCACAAAATCATTGATAATGTGAAATTCCTCTCTATATGTCTACTCTCTTGGGATACTGGATTCTATACCTTTGGCAACTACTTTTGGTTAATCAGGAAATTAACACTAGTAGTTTAAGGCAATTTGGAATGATGCCAAAAATGTATAGAACTTTCCTTAGACTGAATAAGTACCTTTCCTGCAGCTTTAACATTCAGTCTCTCTCTGGTAGACCTAGAGACTTCAGATAGGTTTTTACACTTCTCTAAAATCACTATTCCACCCCCAGAGTAACCACCATCTTATCAGAAATATTTCCTAGCACATAGGCAAATTTCGAAATCTGATATGGTGTAGTCTAAGAGTTTTAAACACACACTTATAGACTAACATATAGTTCCTCTTCTTAATCTTAAAATTTACTTGATTGTCTTCCAATGTTCTTCTCCTGGATTAATCTGATACCTACTCATTACTCCCACTCAACAGCAGGTGACTGGTCTAAGACATACAAAAGCATATCTAAGACCTCTCACTGTTGATATAAGAAATTCTTTCATGGCTTTATCTTTTCTGGAATAGTTGAGACTTTTCCTTAGATAAAATCTATGCCTAAGAAGTTGTGAAGCTTCTATAGATTGCCATTAGAAAAAAAATGCTTCAGCATCTTACTAAAGTAACTTGCTTGCATTAGAGTAAGTAATTACCAGGTATACCACAAGCCATAGGTTTAGATAAACTCAAACCTATAATACTAGGAACAGGAAGTTTTGTTAAGTCCATTGAATGGACTTATAAACGAAAATTTCCTTTTATGTCCTTGTAATAGAAAACTTTAGGTTATTCCATGTGAATGGATTAAACCATAGTTCTATTGGCTTTCTTCTTAGTTTCTTATCTTGACAATCCATTACTTGTTTAAACTCACAATGGATTTTAATCACTAGTGTCTCCCAAGTCATAAGAAGGTGAGTTCCTAGAAACTCTCCCACTACGACAAGGTACCGTGAATTATGTCGAAGAAAACTAAATGGTATTGATCTCTTCGGTTGTGACAAGACAACAGAGGCAGTGGGATCATCATATATCAAATAAGATGATAGAACACTTTTGGAATCAAGAATTAAATATCTCCTTTATTTACTACTTGTTTTCAGACTTAGTCATTATCTTAGAAAAGTAATATTTGTTTGAACAAACACTTTCTTATCTATTGACAATGGGATGGTCCACCCCTAATCACTTAGAATAGCTAACAAACCATGGTTAACAGTTCTAGCTTTTCTTAAGATTTTGATTAGGTCATCCATGAATCTAGTAATGATTTACATTAAGTATACAACCATTACATCATTCTGAAATTGTATTACCATAGAAGGATTTAGGCAACGACTAGTAACTAATCATCAATATGCAACTCGAAATTTCTGGGGAGGTAAGTTTGGATATAATTCAAAAATCAATTTAATGATCTTTGAACTGCATATCAACTAACTATTTCTCCACCCCTATCAGTTCGCAAGATCTTTAACCACTTACCTTAATGGTTTTAACAATTGCTAGAAATTAATGAAATTTTTCAAACATTTCAAATTTCTTTGCATATGGTATAATCTAGAGTTATCGTTTTAAGAATACAACGAAAAACTCATATCCACCCCTGAATGTACATCCATCTGCGAATGAGATGAACTACTTTCAGTGAATATAGGCATATTAACTCTTTGCAGAGATTGATCTTGTCAAATCCACTATGAACAAGATACAAATGCCATAGATAAAAAAAAAATGTGGTAGTGTCTTTTGATGACTCAGGTATAGTTACATCAAAGAGTTCTTAGAATACTTCAAGTGGATCCTGGTCACAGAATACCTAACTCATATTCCATACAGTTTTAATCCAATAATAGAAGATGGATATTAAACACTTGAGAAAGTGTAGCTGTATTGTATTCTGGAATTAGAAATATAAGAAAATTTCTATTTGGAATCTAAAATTAAAGTCAAAGACTTAAATTTATACCAAATATAATGAGTAATTCTATCTTGGACCACCACTACTAATACAAACTCTAAGTCAATTTGCCCATACAAGTAGGAGATTTTTAAGATTGAGGATTTTATATCAATTGGGAATAGAATTTCGGGATTATAATCATATGCGTCATTTAATTTTTTAAGAGAAAATATAATGACATGAAATGATTTATAGACCATTCATCCAATGATATATTATGGAGCTAATTCGAAATGAATAAGCTAAGAGGAATTAGGATAATTTCGTTTATAAATAAGAATCCAACGATGCTTCGATTAGCGAAAGACAAAGTAATCTTATTTATGTAATCATTTTGTTTCATATTGTAAAAATACTAGTCTAAGGTGTCATCAATTGATGAACAGCTAGATGTCGCATATACAATATTTATCTTTCGAGGTCTAACACTATTATGTATGTCTAATGGTGAAAATCCACTAGGAATTTATCTCATTAGATAAACAAACATGTTGGACCAACAATGAAGATTCGAAATTAAACTACAACTTAATAACAGAAAATAACATGGTTCAATATAAATTCATACACAATTCAGAAATTATAAACATATAGCAAGTAGGAATGACTAGTGAAAATACTAAAACATACAATCCTAAATAATTTCCAAGGTTTTTCAACAAACTGATACAGTGTCCCGTTTAGGCGAGAGTCAAAGCATCATCCATTGAATAGAGTTGTCAGCTCATCTAAAATGATAACCATTCTAGCAACCTTTTATTCGATCAAGATTGGAATTCAGCGTTGTCCCGTTTAGGCGAGAGTCAAGGCAATTCTATCTTATGAGCTTCCACCATTGTTTCATAATTTGCAAATCAAGTATGGTCGCCACCATTAGGGTGATCTATACCATACAAAACACTTACAAACTACTTATCATGCGAGGTTTAACGGTGCGAAATTGCTAATGAACGTTCCTCCATTAGGGAGGATTACTCACTAAAACAAACGCGGTGTAAAACCCACAATGGAGATCGAATATCTTAATAATAAAGCTCATTATTTAAAAAGAGTTGTATTTTCTTTGATTCTCTTTATTTATTCTATTTATTTTAAATATATATTTATTTAATTAAAATTTCCAATTTAGAATGAAAAATTCTAAATATAAATTTTAATTTAATATTTATAAATTTTACTTACATGGATAAGAAAATAACATGAATTATTTCCATCTTAGTAATAAGTTCTAATAAATATTTAGAAAAATATTCAATTTAAGTTGTTACAAAATTAATTTAAATTAATTTACAACTCAAATTTAATTTTCTATAAATATATATTGCATTTCGAAAAATTAAAGTATATAAGAATACAATTTTCAAAAAATGCATATTAAAATAAAAAATAAATCCTGGAAAAATTATTCTAATTTAATGTTGGCCCAAAATTAATTAATAAAATTAATTTACAACAAAAAATATAATTTTCCTATTTAATTAAATATATAAGAAAAATTTCAAATATTTAAGTATGATGATGAAAATCAACTTAAATATTAATTTTCTATTTAATTAAATACACTAGAAAAATACTTCAAGCAAAAATATCATCTATCTAGATTTTCCTTTGACTAATTAATTAAATTTCTAATAATATACTTTAGTTCAATTTATTTTAAATTAATCAATAAATGAAAAAATCATTGATTTAAGTTGATCCAAGAATTAATTAAAATAAATAATTAATTTACAACTTAATCTATTTTTCAAGATAAAATTCAAAATTCTAGCATTTAAGAAATGCAATTTCAAAAATTGATTAATAAAATAAAGAAAAAATATATTTTGAAAATTATTTAAATTTAGTTGAAAAAATAAATTTTTACTAAGAAATAATTTTCTATTTAATTAAATGTCATGAAAAAGAAATATTTAAGTATGATGATAAAAATCAACTTAGATATTTAATTTTCAAATTAATTAAATGTATTAAATTCAAGAAATAAATAATTAAGTGTAGAGAAGGCTTAATTATTAATCTCTAGTTTAATACTAGGAAAAAATATACTTAAAATAAATTGTACCAAAATTAATTATATAAATAATTAATTTCACAATGTATAATATTTTCCTATTTAATTATTAGAAATAATAAGTAGTTTAGAAATAACTATCTAGAAAATATCTTATTTGACTAAGTATCTTTTCCACAGAATTTGAAAAAATATCTAATTTAAGTTGTATTAGAAAAAAATCTAGAACTTAAATTATTTAAACTATAATTTTCTTAAATTAATTTCAAAATAAATGAAATTAATTATGTTGCTAATCAATTTTATTAGGTTAAACTAGTGTAATTAACCTAGTACAGTTGTTCAAATCAGGCAAATGGGCCTTCACAATTGGGGTGGTTCATGTGAGGGGGTGCTGGGTTCAGTATGTCGTACCCACTTCTATGGCTCCCAACTCTCACACAAGGCCCAAAAGAGAGGAATTTAACCTTAATAAGAACAACTGTTATTAATTGAATAGGCCCAAAAACTAAATGGGCCTAAATAAATTCTATCAAAAACTATGATAATTTATTTTAGCAACATTAACCTATATGCATCTATAATAAAATTAAACACATAGGCTCACATAGGCACACTTTGGATGGGTCCTATCATGTTGCTAGGTCATACACAGATGAAAGAAGATTGTAAATATACCTGTTACAAATTATTATCTTGACCAAGGGAGCCATCAGATCATTAGATCTGGCAAAAGGTAACCATGACTATTTGCAATCAAGTAATAATAGGTTTTAAAAACTTACATACAAGCTAAAACCACATACTCCTGCAACAAGGTTAGCTGGATAGTTGGAAGTAGGATTTATTTAATTTTAAATTAAATATTTAATTTCGAAAATAATTAATTAAATAAAAAAAATCCCAATCTCACTCACTCAGTCACTCTTACTCTCACTCTCTTATTCTCTCGTCTCTCCATCCCAAACTCTCTTCTCATCATCAACATCAATCAAGCACTATCTTCCATTTTCAGATTGAAGGTATTGGTAATTTTTTTTTCTTGTACATCCTCTTATTTTTCTTTCTTTATTCTACTCTCAGATCTCTCTCTCAAATTCAATGTTTTTTATTTTTTTTATTGGAATAACAACTCTTACTTTAAATTATTTTTGGGTTTCAGTTTCAGGTCCTTTTTCAACAATACAAATTCAAATATTGAATTGGGTTGTGTTGGATTTTGGCTTGTGCTACTACTTTTTCAAGTCCAACAGGTGATTTTTTTCTCACTTGGTTTGTTGCTTTGGTTATGTTTAAAGTTACAAGCATAGCATAAATGAGCATTAACTAATACACTATCTTTGGAGTTTAATGAATTTAGGAAGATTGCAAAATATCTTTAGTCACTTTTGAATGTAATGGGGTCTCACATGCTTTAGTGGAGTGGAGATTTTAATTTTTTGCACATTTATTTAGGTTTTGCTTCCTATTTTTTTCTTTTCATATGTAGATATGTTGGGATTGACATGTATAGATTTAATTCTTAAGTTACAATTAAGATTGGAAATTATCTTTCTTAAAATAATAGGATTTAGTAATGCGACTGTGGTGGAGAATACAGAAAGAGGATGGAGGGATCTCATATTTCACAAGATAAGAGCGGTTTTTGGTTTTGGACTTTGAGAGCATTAGCTTATATGATTTGAAACTTTTAGAATTTGTTAGCTTTGATTTATTTTCTATCAATGAAGCATAAAATTGCATCTCTAGAATTGGATAATATTGGTCTTGTGATGTTGTGTACTGTCAGTAACTTAGATATTGATCTTTAGGATGTTCTTCAAAATCCAAAATTCATAATTGAACTTGTGTCTTCAATAAGGTTAAGGCCAACAACAATGTGTTAAATTTGTCCCATTTGAGTAAAGCTAATTAGTAGTTATTATGCCCTTCTTGTATTTCTACTTTATTTTTCTGTTTGTCTTTACTTTCACTACTGAATTGTGATTATCAGAGTTGCATGTTAAAAAAAATATGATTTAGTATTTTTGCCAAAAGATTCCAGAAAAAAAAAAGATAACAATTATAGAAGGTATTTATCATGTTTAGAATAGTTGAGGATATACAAGTAGTTTAATATTAGAGTTAGTAGTTTTAGCAATAGTTAGTAGTTTAGAATTAAAAAAGGCATAAAAGTCTTAACCTAACTATTGTCATTGTCTTGCTTTGTGCAGTATAAATTATTTCTTGCAATATGGATAATGAGAAAAATATAGAGGAGATGATTGAAGACTTGACCACTACAGAAACTAATTTGTCTAGTTCTGATGGGGATAAACCAGTGAAAGAAAGAAGAAAAGGGAATGTAAGGAAGAATAGAAATGATCGTCAAATGCAAGACAAGGACAAGAGCAAGGAAAATGACAAAGACAATGAGAAAGACAAAGAAAAAGAGGGATGTGAAAATGAAAAAGGGAATGGAAGACTAGAAAAGAAGCAAAGAATTGGAAAGAAAACATCTAGTGTTTGGGATCATTACACTATGTTGCCAGATTGTGATCCCGGGAAGCCAAGGGCTACTTGCAATTATTGTGGTACCGATTATGCGGCAGATACAAAGTTGAACGGGACCAGCACATTATGGGCGCATGTGGAGAGAAAATGTAAAAAATATCCTTTTAGTGACTGGGTTGAACAAAATAAAAGGCAACAATCTACTATCGATATATTTACTAAAAAGAAAATAACAACTTGCAATGAAGAAGAAGTTGCTTCAAGTGGGCTGCCATTAAGATTTAATCAAAACCTAGTTCGGAAAGCAATAGCCGAATATATCATCATGGATGAGTTACCTTTTCAGCACGTTGATGGAAAAGGATTTCAAAAGCTTATCAGACTTTTTTTTTGACGATTTCCAATTACCATCAAGGTTCACTGTGGCGAGAGATATTTATCAATTGTTTTTGGATCGAAAAAAAGAGCTAAAGGCAATGTTGGCACAACATAGAGTATCGCTGACAACCGATTGTTGGACATCAATCCAAAATATTTCTTATTTGTGCTTGACTGCACATTGGGTTGATGACAACTGGAAAATGCAGAAGAGGATTATTAACTTTATTCAAGTTCCTAGCCATAAAGGGAATCTTGTGGGAAAAGAGTTGATAAATTGTCTTAATGAGTGGGGTATCTCCAAAGTATTTGCAGTGACAGTTGACAATGCTTATTCAAATGATGTTGCACTAAGAAAATTGAAGAGGAACTTGTTGGAAAAGGATAATACAATTCCACTAAATGGTGAAATGTTTCATATGAGGTGTTTCGCTCATATCTTGAATTTGATAGTAAGTGATGGTTTGAAAGAGTTGAATGAAGCAATTTCAAGTATTCGAAATGCGGTGAGATATGTGAGGTCATCTCCAGCTAGACTGAAAAAGGTTTAAAAAAAGTTGTATGGATGCAAATATTGAATCAAAAGCCTTGTTATGCTTAGATGTTGTTACTAGATGGAACTCCACCTACATGATGTTAGAAGCTGCTATAAAGTTCAAGAAGGCTTTTGACAATTTAGAAGGAGATGCAAACTACACAAGGTACTTTGATGAAGAAAGAATGGCTGGTCCGCCAAGTAATCTAGATTGGGAAAAAGCAGGAGTATTTGTCAGTTTTTTGAAGAGATTCTATGATCTTACTTATCAGTTTAGTGGGTCATTATATGTCACATCCAATCTATTCGTTTCAGATATTTTGAAAGTACAGGCTGATTTGACTACTATGGCTTCTAGTCCTAATACTTTATTAGGAACTATGGCTATTAGTATGAAGCGGAAATATGACAAGTATTGGGGAAGGATTGAAAAGCTAAATATGTTAACATTTATTGCCAATATCCTTGATCCGAGGTATAAATTAGAGGTTGTGAATCGAGGTTTTAGATTTGTGTACAATCCAAGTGAGGCTGAAAAAATGATAAAGTTGGTCACCGATAAATTGGCACAGTTATATGTGTTTTATAAACAACAACAAACAACTCAGCCATTTGAAGCTCAACCATCCCAATCTCAACCATCTCAATCTTAATCTCAGGTATCTCAATCTCAACCATCTGAGCCTGTTATTAGTGCAACTACAAAATCATTTCTTCTTGGGCAGCTACAACTTAGTGACAACATTGAAGAAGATGATCTCGAATACTACTTGAATGATCGTCGTGAGAAGCTTGATCCTATATTTGATATTCTCCAATGGTGGAAGCAGAATGGATTCAAATATCCAGTTGTTGCTCGTATGGCAAAGGAAGTCTTGGTTGTTCAAATGTCTACAGTAACATCTGAATCAGCCTTTTCTACAGGTGGAAGAATCCTAGATGCATTTAGGAATTCTTTATCTTCGAGGATGGTGGAGGCTTTGATTTGTTCTAAGAATTGGTATACTTGTGAGTATGAGGAACCTATTGTACTTCGACAATACATGGATGAAATTGAAGGTTTAGAGACATGTGAACAAGTTATTCCAGGTAACAAATTACTCAACTGTTATATATTAATTATTAATTGAAATTATTTTGTAGATGTTAAATTTTATGTTAATGAACTTTTTTTAAGTGATGGATCATGTATTACTACTGTTGAGAATCTTGACAATGCTTCTGGAAGTGGAAGTGGGACAGATTAAATCAGCTAAAATCTCAAGGTAATTAACAAAAAATTGAATTCTTACTTTCAAGTTTTATTTTCAAAGCTTTATATATATCATATTTTAATGCTTGTATAAGTTTTATATTTTCTTTGGATAAAAAATGCAAAGCTATTGTAAGTATTCTTATATGATATGAATTAAATTTTTGTTTGGCTGGAATTGCCCTTGGAATGGGAAGGGTTTGAAAATTGAGGAGAACTTATTCCCATACGATCACAATATTGCTCAAAAGGAATTCTTATTCCAATGCACTCCTGGCGGAAAGCACTTTCCATTCCTAACTAGTAACTTCTTAATAGAATTAATTATATAATTAATCATTAGTTGCTTAATTAAATGTTACTTTTTACGTAGCTTAAAAATAATAATATTTTCAAAATACAATGAATTACTAATATTTTCTACTTCAAGTGAACTTTATTCATTAGATAAAATATTGCATAGTGATACTAATAAGTGATATCCTCAATATATTTTTTGTTTTGTTTTGTGTGATACAGTGCAATGAATGAGCTAGTGGGAGATGCAAGGTGGGATCATGGTTGCTTGTTGGATTTGGACTCCAATTTCTATATTGTTTTAATGCTTGTGTGGTTTTGGAATAATATTTTTTTGGACTTATAAGTTATATTTGATTTGTGTTGTATTATGTTGTGTTTTAGAGTTTGGACTTTTAGCTAGACATTATAATTTGTATGGTTGGACTTGTAAAATATAGAATGATGTGTTTAGAGTTTGTATTAATGTGCTTATAAAATAAATTTTATTATATTTTACAAAAAAAAAATCAGTTTGGTCGGTTAAAACCGACCAAACCGCGGTTCACATTGGTCGATTTTAAGGATGTTTCTGGATTGGTCGGTTGGTTATCGGATTGAACCAATTCAAACCGAAAACCGAATTTCGGATTTTTATTTGTAAAAAAACCGACCAAACCGACTGATGTTCAGCCCTATTAGTCGTTGCCATTAGCCAGGCAAAGTGCGGGTCCTCAGTTAAAACCCTCTTATAGGTTTGTTTAGTTTGTGCCACCTTCTTATGCTTGGGCAGAGGATTTGGCTTGAACTGTGTGCTTTGCAATGTTAACTAAGATCTCTGCGAGCACAAAAATCTTTTGTGAAGACTCTAGATGACCCTTGAGAAGGGTGTCTGGAACGTCTTCCCAGACCCTATACATCCAAAAAGTGGGCAGGTATTGCCTCCAACCTTTTTCCAATTCCCAAATGAATCTTATGTACCCTTCTCTGCCAATATGATTAAGGTAATAATGATGTTGCACGGTGGGCTCCGAAGACTCTGACGAATTTCTTGAGACCTCCCACTCTTCAAATCCCTAAGAGGGTGCGCTCCTGCAATTAAATGCCCAAGATATCGAAGAGACATCCGTATCTTCGTATCCCGCAATTAGATCACATCAAATTAAAACAGAGTACTAAAGTTGAACACGTGTCACCTGTCCGAG
This sequence comes from Cannabis sativa, assembly GCF_029168945.1. Classification (NCBI taxonomy): domain Eukaryota; kingdom Viridiplantae; phylum Streptophyta; class Magnoliopsida; order Rosales; family Cannabaceae; genus Cannabis; species Cannabis sativa. The sequence goes on along the minus strand of NC_083609.1, from coordinate 27,501,204 downwards.
CAACTCATGGGCCTAGCAAGTCCACGTATGAGCATATGGTTTCCACACGGACTTATGTCATCCCAATTTCTGCATAGGGTGATGTGACATTTAATAAGAGTGACACGTGGAGAGCATTTCAAAGCCTAGACGGGTGCTTTAATTTCCTTCAACGATCTGTCCAGAGAGTTTTACATGAACTTGATTAAGTTTAAACCTTCAGCAAGTATAATCCGGACAGAGTCTATAGGTGACTGTCCGAGCAGTTTCTCACCATCCAGTGAAACTAAATCCTCCGAGTAGGAAAGATATTTTTCATAAATATATTTGCATTTATACCTCAATTAGATCCCTATTTTTATGAGATTGATATGCATTAAAGTAAAGATTATAGGAAACTAATTATTCATAATAATTTTAGAAATTTAATTCATGTATTTTTCCCTATAAATAGTGAAATCACTTCATTATTTGAGGATTTGAAATCATATGTTTTTAAGAGCTATTATGCTATAAAAATAATTGTAAGTTTTCCCTAAGGATTATTGAGAAACTCACTTGGCCAGCTCCTTGTGATCTTGATAATTCCTTGAAGTAATACAAGAAAAAGAGGAATATGCTATTACCATAATCACGGGACCAAACTTCTATAAATTCTGGTGTTCTTATTGCTTAATTTTGTTTAATTATTATTCATAATCTCATCGCTATAAAGACTTAGTGTCGTTAGCTAAAAGCGAGGTCAATAGTCGGGATCACCATGACTTGCAGGGACGGAGGGACATATGCCTATATGTAGGCTTAAGCCCTCACTCAAATATATACATCAAATTTTTCACATGTAGATATACACATATATTAATTCACTTCACTCAATTTATTAAAGCCCAATCTACAAAAGCCCTCACTCAATATCTTAATCATAATTCATAAACCTACGCTCATTCTAATCAAGCCCATTTTAAAAGTAGCCCAATACAAATAATAAAAAAATAACACTTTATTAAAAAATAAAATAATACTATTGACAATGTTTTATTTTATTTTGTTGAAGATGAAAATTTAAAAGGATACATTTATCAATTATTTTTATTAGTTTTGATTTAATATTTATTTAAGCCCTCACTCAGCCAAATTTCTGGCTTCGTCACTGACTTGAACAGTGTATTATCACTTTTGTCCAAAAGCTTACTTCTCCTACCTCTAAGCACTAAGAGAACTATCTAGGAAATAGCTTTAAGAATTATCAAGCGTTAAGATTTTCTAGCAAAATATTTTTTTTATATAGAAAATTAGGTCATCTTAATATGAATACTTTAAACATTTTTATATAGTGTTTAGGATATCATCATTTCAAATTTTAACTCATATAGACTCATTAAATGAGTATACAACTCATTCTCTAACAACTATAACTCTTATAGCTTTTAAGAATTTTAAACTATGATGGATAACACCTTTTACAATATTGATGATAATTATAGAAGTTACTTATAGTAACAAGTAACTCTTCACTTATTAATATGTTACAAATATTTAACCTATGTAATATTATATTATTCAAAATAATATAACAATTGTGCGATTAAAGAATAAGAATTTAGTGATTCGTATCAACATGAGGAAGAGAAAAAGAGCTAGAGAAATATGTATAAACTCTATAAATGTAATTATACAACTTATAAAAAAGTTTAATTGAAAAAGGTAAAAAGTATAAAAGGAAAAACTCATGTGGCATTAACAATATACAGTAGAACCTCTATCCAAGAATACATTTGGGACTAAGTAAATTATATTCTAATTGAGAGGTTATAACTAAATAGAGTTACACTAGAAAAAAAAAATTAAAAAACCAAAAAATATCAACGTAACAATAATAACAATAAATAATCATTAATACTATATCATAATAGATATATTTTAGAGTAAATATAATATTCATACATGTATTATAATTTAAAATAAAATTATTAATTTTACATAAATAAATTTACAAAATACATGTATATATTTTATTAAGATGTAATTATTCTTATATAGAGGTATACTTTGGTAATACGGGACTTAAAAAATGTATAACTAATTACAATTTAGAGGTTATTCTTATATATAACTGGCCCAAATTGGGACTTGATTTTTTTATAACAAATTAGAGGTTATTCTTGAATAGAGTATTCTTAAATAGAGGTTCTACTGTATAAAAAAAAAAATGTATGAATTTTGTTATTTTACGTAAATTTTCTTATTTTTTATTAGATTTTTATTATTATTGTGAGCATAAAATTTAAACAACAGCTTGTGAGAGACGTAGTCAATTCTCTAGTTATTTGATCAAATGCACAATACAATATAAAATGATATAGGCTCTCATATCAATAATCACAATAAATGATACTTATAAAACACCATAACAAATAGGCAAATATACAATAAAATTATATTTATTTTGTTATAATAAATAACAAATTACAATATCTCAGTCTATAGGGTCACACTACCGCTCAACATTTTCAACAATTAGCATTTGGAAAAGAATGAAGATAATTATAACATCAACACAAGAAATTCACAGTAGAAGAAAGGGATCCGTAAAACAATGGATTTGCCTTATATTGAAGCAGCAAAAATCTCCAACACAATTGAGTATCAAGCAATGCCAAAGACATATACATATAAATATATATAAGTATTATATATATTTATACACCAGTTTGAGGAGAGCAGGAAGGAGCATAGGCTGCGCATTATTATTGTGTGATGTTGGTTTCATTGGTGTAAGGCTTAGACAGATGACAAAGGTGGCTCAACCACATCGCCCGATACCAGAACTGGGTCTGGAGACTCAGCTGGTGGCATATAAGGAGGTGTAATAAGTTCCATCAGACTGCCAGGCTCAACAGGGCTCATGTAAGGTGGTGTGTTGTCACCCAATCCCAAACAACGGTTACCTGCATCAATTTCAAACCCCCTCAATTAGCAGTGAACTTCACTTTTGGCCTCTAAAATAAGCATAATTCTTTACATAAATGAACTTGCTATTATAAAAAATAACTGGTTAGTATAATTCAATAGAGGCTGATGGTCAAAAGAGCATTAACAATTTAACAGAAAACTACGTATACTTACTTCTGTATCTAGCAGTGGTTTTTGGGAACTCTGTGATTATACCATCAACTTTAGCTCCCATGACATAAGAATTTATTTCCACAGTTGGATCGGATAAGAAATCCCATGCTTGTGATACAAACTCATTGCTGAATGTTTGTACGTAAACAGGAAGCTTGTGGCTGTGAATCTTTTTCACAACATCTGTAGCACCAGTCAAAAATAACATATTATCTGGGTAGATAGAGGATTTGTCAACAGTCACTGAGTGCGCAAACTTCTTGATGTCCTTCAAGGAAAGATCATCAAAACTTCGGATTTGCTCATCGATTCTGTACACGAGTTCATAATTGTTTTTGCCTTGGAACTCTTTTAGAACTGAACTATGAGTAGACTGTATCATAACTTTTAAGGCTGTCTGTTTGTCGAAACCAGCTTTGCTCAGGGCGCTACCCACTGCATCAGTAACGCTTAAGCTTAGCTCTTCTGCAAGATAGGGTGCATGCTGGAAGAAACAATATGACAAAATTATCATTTATGTAAAAAAAAAAAATTAATTAAATAATTTATGTGAAATTTGAATTAGGATCTGGTGGCTTTGCAAGAACACATTCACAACTTCATTAGTAGATCAGCTGGGAAATTTTTATTATTTCGCTCATCGCCAATTGGTTTTAAAATGAAACCACACTGTATTTCAACTACATTTCACATTCTAATATAGTATTAAGATAAAAAAAAAAAAAAAAGCTTAGTGTGTCTGGCATTATTTTCTACATTAATAGTGTGTGGAAACTTAACACATGGACAGCTCCACTCATCATTCATCACCAATCGATTTTGAGATAAAATTCCATACTTCTTAGCCTACACCCTATTTCATTTTCCAAAAACTACATTTCCACAATCTAACAAACATGCAATATAGCCATCGAAAAAAAAAACAAACTAACATGCAATATGTATTTGTCTTCTATTTGAGTAACAAATAATAGTGTGTACATAAAATGTGCACAAAAACATTACAAAGTGGCAACTTTTATCAACCAATCATATAGTTAAAATGACTTGCCATGTCGTGTGTAATATTTTCGTGAACATTTTGTAAGCACTTATCATTACTCTTGTTTTGCAAATTGGTTTGAAAAATAAATTAATGAAAGTCTTTTATGAAAATTTTACTAAACATACAAAGAAAATTTACGATATATGGCTTTGAAAACAAAACTACATACAAGTTTTTATTGTTAAAGTAGAATAGTTTCATCTCACAACTTTAATTAACAGTTCCTTGTTACCCTATAAAAAACTATCCAATCCAACAATTCAAAGTGTATACATATCAAAAAAAGAAAAGAAAAAAAAACTCACCTCTATGCTAATCATGATGCCAGTAAGAGAGCTGGAATTCTTTGCTATGGCTAAAAAGTCAGATAATGACACAAAACGGCCTTCATTAATGTTCGCTGGATTCCGGTATAATGTGAATGATGAATAGGGGCTTAATAAAACAGCTACATGTAAACAGAAAAGAAATAAATACAGGTTTCAAATAATTTTTCATGAGACAATTCATCATTTCCTGCCTAAGAAGTACTACAGCAGTACATAGATAGCACAACTTATATTCAAGAACAAAATAAGAAACAAATCACGCAAATATTTAACTTGCTCAGAATAAACCATATCTAATTGATAAAAATACCAAAGACAGAGGCATTAATATACTTGATCAAACATTTTAGGTAAACTCATTGATAGCCTTTGAATTAATAAGTAGTTTAATAGATTCCACCAGTTACTTGATTAGAAAGGAAGGAAGTCAGTAAGTCCTTTGAATAGATATTTTAAAAAGCACACTATTTATCTCCTAAAACAGTCTATTTTTGTTCACCAAGTACACTCCAAAATCTAAGACGAAGTGCCTAACATAAACCTCTTAAAGAGGTAATCTTGGTATCCAGTCCTGCTTTTGGGAAGATGTTTCTCCAACAAAAACACTTCTTTCTGTGATAAGGACTCATTTTTCGACCTAGTACAACTCCCACAAAGCACTTAATGACATGAATATTGTAAAATATAGGTCATTTATCAATAATGATAAAATCACAAGAGTATTATATCTAAATGAGCAAGCACATGAGAATTGTTATATTGTAAAGTAGGTTATTTTTCTCCACAAAGATAGAATTACAAGACACTACAGGTAAACCATCAAGAGCTTGACAACACTTACGTTTTAACTTTTGAACATCATCCCATGTCAAGTTGAAGGAGAATATTCCAGTGCCATTCTCAATGATCTGTGGAACACTCATTTTAAAATTGCTAAAACTAGAATTAGCCACATTTGTGCTACTTAATAGATTTATAGAGGTTAAACAAAATGGTATCCCATCCTTTGATAGTTGGACTGGACAGTCAAGTACATCCACACCATCATTAATTGCCTTGGCATAAGCCTTGTCAGTACAACCAGGATAGTCTCCACTTGCTCCGCATTTTGAGATAACCAAAGGCTTTGCTGGATCATGATCACATTATGCAAGAAACAGGTAAGAAATGAAATGAAAAGTGACAAGATCAATCAGAAATTAATAAGAAGAAACAATTTAAACAGAGTAATACCTTGTTTTGTAGCGTTGTTTCCTAGGTGAGCAAAGCATTCTGTAGTGTATTATAGAGGAGTCAGCAGCTTGAAATGATCATAATTTATATAAGACACGGGAAAGGTTTCACCAAATGGTTTTCTAGTATTTTTCCCAATTTGAAATAGGCAATGAATTAAGCCCCTTATTTTTGATCAAGCTATATGTATCTTTCTGCATATAATGAATTAAGCTCTTAAGAGAGTTCAAACTGCATTGAGCTAAGCCAGATATTTTGGGATATGTTTTTCCAGAGGGCATACTGTACGTTCAATCCAATTCCCCTAGTACTATTCCCTCTTCAATGCAAGTTTATTTGTTTGTAAAGAAAAGAAAAACAAATTGTAAGCTTTGTTTCTTATGATAGAGAGAAAAAACATTACCTATGGCCGCTGATGGAGTGATAGGAAAATCAGATAACACCCCATCAACACTGAATTTCCCATTGTCAAAGAAGTTCAGGTACTCAGCTACTGGATCATGACTATAATTATAGCTTAGAGGGACATCATTCATAAACTCCGATGCATATACCTCCAACCCTTCTTTGTGAGCATCCAAGACAAGAGAAGTATGTGGAAGCAAATAAGATTTTGTGTTGGTAGGCCATATGTAACTTTTAGGAACAATAATTCCAGAGGCAAACGTTTTAATTAATTTAAGATTTCTCAAGAAAAAATCATATGTCCGGTTTGATGAAGGATCAACCTCATTTTGTGCTGGAAACCGAAAGACTAGCTTTGTCACTGTTGTATTGATTTTTTGCTTGATATTGTTTAAGAAAGCCATCTCTGGCGATGAGATATAATTGATAACTGCCCTTTCAGATAGAGAGAGTACAAAATTTGTCATACTTAAATTGTGTTTTGTAAAGAACGAATCATGCTGCAAAAGCAGAAGAAATGAGAATATAATAATAGCTAAACAAGAGTAGGTTATATAGTTCAGAAATAGAGTGACTTGAAATCTGGTTTAAGGTAAGCCAATCACTTACTTGAATATTTAACCATAAGTTTTTTGGTTTGATTTCTTTAATCATCTGGTCAACTGAGAGAATTGAGAACGCATTTCCATCAAACTTATTCGTGCGGCTGAAGACACCTTGACGAACTGTTAGGAAAACAAAACAAATTAAGATTTAAGAAGAAGAGTTTCTCAACAAACATAACTGAATCCATCAAGCACAACAAACCCATGTAAGAGCTAGACAACCAAAGAAAAGAAACACTTGAAAGGAGTGTATAGTACGTAGTTACCAGAGAAGATTGATAGCTGTTTGAATTTGTAATCCAACGGAAACCATCCAGTGATAGATTTGCCATTAACAAGGTACGTCTTTGGCTTATTCCTAGAGAACTCATTAATATCAGTGCCATTGTCTAGCCTGATATCTGGAAAGCAAATTCCAATACCATCTTTGGTTAATTGCACGTCACACCACAACACTGTATTGGGTGAGGTGGCTACCGATGTGAACTTGTACGCAGCATAGCTTGAATCAGGAAATATCCCAGAAAATCCACCATGGGCAATCACCACAGGCGATTTTCCTGAAATTTAAAACAAATTTTTTCAAAAAGAAAAAGTAAGAGATTAATCTTAGGCTTTCAAAATCATTATGTGTATTCATTAATTACAATCCAGAGTGTTTTCATTGAAGAAAAAATAAATCTCCACCTAGCAATGATAAAAGAAATATTTAAATAATCTTAATGAAAGAAAAACGGTGACTGCTGAGAAAATCCTTTTAACCAAGACCCCAAACAAACAATACTCAGTTCTAACAGCATAAGACCAGAATGAGAGCCATAGAAACACAATATACAGTACCGTTAAGAGTTAGCCATGGACCCTGAGGCTGAACAGAGACCGAAGCTAGTACCAAGCTGAGGAGAAGACAAAGTGAGAGTAGAGGGCGTGCGTTGCACATTGTCAGATAATAGACCTCGCCAGGGAGCTACTTGAGCTTCTGCAATTTCCAATAAATCTCTTTCTCTTTCTCTTTCTCTTTCTCTTTCGTTGAAGCTTGTGGTAAACTGTGGGAGATTTTTTTTTTCAGGTGAGATAGCCTCATGATCACATATAAATATAGATATATGTGTGTGTTGATCAAAATTGAGAGAGAAGAGAAAGAAGGAAGGGAAGGAGGAGAGAGAAATAAGGAGTTGTGAGCTCTGAAGTCAGAACGTTTCAGCATGCTAACTATAGCAATATGCGTTTTCATTCCCACGTAATTTTTGGGATAATAATGTCCTCATTCTCTGTCAACGTAATTTGGACTTTATATCTATTTTTACACAAATACTCTCAAATCGCCTAAATTTTTACACTTCACCTTCGGAAAATTACCACCTATTTTTTCATACATAACAATTACTGTAATAAAACGCACATTTTTATTGATTCAATACTATATTTATAAAAAATAATAAAACGTTTTAATTTTTTTTATTTTATTCAATAATGAGTTTTAATTTTAATCTCCACTATTTATTTAACAAAGTTGGTGTCTTTATTCCAAAAATAAATAAATAAATAAATAACAAAAACAAAACAAAAATTGGTGTCTTAAAGTGGTTTCATTAAGCATTTAAAATTGGTAAAGTTTGATGAGATAGATATAAATAGATCAAATTTAGTACACACTCGCCTGACTACTTAGAACTAAATCTATATTTATAAACATTTTCGCAATTCACTTTAGCTTATGACGTTATGACTCTCACCAAATGAGACACAAGCACTTGGTTAAATATCTTAGAGCACTCACATCAGCTTCTCTACTCTTTTTCCATAATATCTCACAATAATATTATTTTTTTTTTTGTTTTACCTCAAACTTTAACTTTACACATATTGTGGAAACGGAAACAATTAATAATTTACGATTCAGTTTACCGAACTAACAAATACACGACACAATCAAGAAAAAATATTTCAAGAGATCTCAAAATTCAAGTAGAATTAAAAAGTAAAACAAAAAAAAATAACACCAAGTTTAACGAGTTCGAGTCATGTACAATGCTCTACATCTCGATTGGAACAGCAAAGATATGATATCAGTGTTTACAAGGTTATAAGAATCCTCACAAACTCTCAAAGATTACGAGAAGAAGTTTCTCTCTCATTTAGACTCTCTCTCTCAACCTTACACTATCATAATTTCCACTCAAAAAAATCTGATCTGATTCACACACAGTTACAAAGATTTATATCTATTTATAAATTTGTATTGTTGTCATATTCATCAATCTTCATTCTGAGAAGTTCAATTTTAGTAGCGTGGATTTTTGCAAAAACCTTGGGTCGTTTTTAATTTCAACATGTTTCAGGAATTCTCGGTAGTTTGTATATAGTTCTGTAAGTGAGCTCTGATCCATTATAGTTATAATCTTAAGAGCAAAAATACCAATAATAAAATATACACGAAGAGTTGGCAGGGGGCAAAGACTTCTTCAATCAAAATTTCATCAATATGGTATGAACAATACTTTATATGGTGTATAATCCCAAGTTTGGAAATGGTGCTCTTACGATTTTCAAAAAGCATCCCGACATGCCAGTGAATTGATTTAGAAAATATTCACGAATGTGAATTGGTCATGGTTAATAACTCTCAAAAGCCAATTACCACCAATTACAAAAATAAAAGCATCCCATCCTTTATTCGAGGATGGTTGTTGTAATATTTTGTACACACAAGTGCACGTATCGTTACAAGTTGTAAACTCACTAAGAGTGAGGTCGATCCCACAAGAATTGTAGTAAAGTAAGTTAAAATTAAACTTCTACTTCTATTTGGTTAAATAAAAATTAAGAAAAAATAAAAATTAGAAAATAAAAATAGTGCAAGAATAAGCAATTAAATTAAATAGGAAATTAACGGTTAATAAGAACTAGGGCTTCAACTTTAATTGTTTCTATTGATTATGCCATAATATGATTATCTCGCTATTATCAATTTCTATGCAATAGGAGGTTTACTAAGATAATTTATAGTCTTCTCAGATATATAAATCTCAATTACATGCAAACTTTCTACTCTCGTGATAAATTCAACATGCAACAGGCATTAAACACATGCAAAAGCCCTATAAGTTATCTAAACCATACAGGTACTCTCGTCCTATATCGAAATTCAGTTATATTTCACTATAGCATAATCGACACTCATTTCTCAAATCTCACATCGAAATCATAAAATAGTTAATTGATGGCCAGACAATTAAAAGTAATTAAGTGCGAATGAAATAGAATACGTAGAAATTATGGGGAAAATAAATCATATTAATGTTAGGTTTTATGCCCTAAATAAAACTCCATTTCAATGTAATCTATTTTATTCAACATCAATAAAGAAACAGAAGTATTTTTCATTCATTTGTGTATGTTTTGGTTCACTTGATCAACTGCTTGTCTACTTGATTTATAAATTCATCTTAAACCCTTTTCACATACTTGATCCTGTTTATTGTGCTGTCATCACATTGGAAAGTAAACATGACTATGTGAATAAAGTTTCCTAGATTTATCAGACACATGGTTTTACTGATATGATAATCTACAACAAGAGTTTACTTGCATTTGGAGAAATGCTATGCTCTTTCCAGAACATTGGTTAAAGTAAAGCTCAGGTTGGATGCATGGAGTATGCATCGGAAGGGACCGATATTGAACTTTGACTTAGATTTAATTAAACTTACCGTAAAATCTATTCAAGTCAATATCGCCAAGTTGATCCTAGATCAAATGTTCTTAATCCTGTTATGATTAGGCTCAATCTTGAAAGGCTATTCGTGTTCTTTGATTTGTTAGTTAAGCCTACTTTTAGGTCAGAGTGATACGTACATTTTGGGAACACGGTAGTGCAATTGAGTGGGAGCGCTAGCATAAACATGGAATCTATAGCTTCTATCTGGCGAATAGTAAGCAAAGGATGATCTCCTTCGAGCTTGACCAAACGAACATAAATGGTGGAGTACTCATTTCACATAAGCTGAAATATCATTTATACGGGGTCAAGTGTTTTAAGGATAAAATACATAGTAGGGTGTTACGGTAATCTAATCCCTTTATAGTGTAGATCATTCATATAGAGGATCATTGATCACATTAGGATTATAACAATGGATAACTAATGATGCGTCTATATGGTGGAACATATAGAGCATTCTATATACTGAGAGTGCAATTCTAAGTTCTATGCGTGGATTCAACGAAGAATTAATAAGTTAGTAAATTTTAGTGCTAAATTCTTGATCTACTTATTGGAAGCTCGGTTATATAGACCCATGGTCCCCGCACTAGTTGAGATAATATTGTTTGTAAGACTCATGTAATTGGTTTTGATTAATCAATTATAATTCACAAATTAGACTATGTCTATTTGTGAAATTTTCACTAAGTAAGGGCGAAATTGTAAAGAAAGAGTTAATAGGGGCATATTTGTTAATTATGATACTTTGTATGGTTCAATTAATAAATATGATAAATGACCATATTATTTAATAATTATTTATAGTTATTAAATAGTTAGAATTGACATTTAAATGGTTGAATTAGAAAATTGGCATTTTTGAGAAAATCAGATACAAAAGTGTTAAAATTGCAAAATTACAAAAAGCAAGGCCCAAATCCATCAAGCCATGGCCGACCACTTTTGTAGGCATTTTAAACTGATATTTTCATTATTTTAATGCCAAATAATTCAAACCTAACCCTAGTGGAATGCTATAAATAGATAGTGAAGGCTTCAGGAAATTACACTTCTGAATCAGAAAAACCTGAGCCTTTCTCTCTCTACCTTGGCCGCCACCCTCTCTCTCTCTCTCTTTTTCCTTAGAATTTCGAAATTACATAGTGATTAGAGTAGTGCCCACACACAGCAAGCAATACCTCAATCATAGTGAGGAAGATCGTGAAGAAAGATCATCAGCAAAGGAGTTTCAGCATCAAGGATTCAGAGAAAGAGATCCAGGTTCAGATCTTGATAATACTCTGCTACAGAAAGGATACAAGGGTTAGAGATCTGAACGGAAGGAGTCATTTAATTCCGCTGCACCCAATGTAAGGTTTTTTAAACTTTATACGTGTTTATTTCATCGTTTTAGGAAGTTCATATTTAGGGTATTAATAAACATACTTGTGAGTAGATCTAAGATCCTGGTAAAATAAATTCCAATAACTGGCCTCAGAGCCATGGTAATTGATTTACTTGCAAGAAATTTGGACTTTAAAACGATTGTTTGTTTGTTTTTGGATGGTATCATGTTGTATTGAGTGTTATTTGATGATTGATTGGATTTTGTGAAATTTCGTTAAAAATAATTGAATATCTGTTTCTGGAATTATTTTTATTGGATAGTGTGGAAAAAATTAAGCAAGTTACTTTTTTACAGAACTCAATTTCGATTTAATTTGAATTAGTTATGATTTTTTAAAGATTCGAAAAAATTGGAGTTGTGCTGAAACTTGCATGCGCGCGCGGAAATCATGCACGACATGATTCCGCCGCACAAACTCGCCTAGATCACACCCATGCGCGCGCGGACGGGTATGCACAGCATCCCGTACGTACAGCTCGCAATTTTTTCGTTTTTCTTCGTTTTTTCATGCTTTTTCATGGAATTAACTTCTGATTTTTTGTGTAGTTCTGTATTTATACTATTACTATTCCTAATTCAATTCTAATTATCATTTTGAATTAATTTAATATTTTTTAAATTTAATTCAAGATATTAGTATAATTTGAATTTAAAAATAGTTAGTATCTATCTTTTTTGCTTAATAATCTATCTTATTTTTAAAATTTGATTATATCTTATCTTATTTTTTAAATTTAAGGTCAGATTTTTAATTTTTTAAATTAATTTTTTTAAATAATTTGACCTTATTTAAATTTAAAATAAGATAACTATAATCATGTAATTTTTAAATGAAGTAAGATATTTTGCTAACTTTTAAATTTTGTTATTTTATTTATTTAAATTACATTTAAAATTTGAAAAAGATATTCATTTATCTTTTCTAATTTTTTATTTAATTTTTATTTATAAAATAACATTTAAATTTTAAAAGTAGTTAGCAAATTTTGAAATGATATTTAGGTTAGTTGAAACCTAATTTTTCAAAATTGTAGGTTTAATTTTAAATTTAAATTTTTTTTAAATTTTCGAATTTTTCAAATATTTTTTAAATTTTCGAAAATATTTTTTTTTTAATTAATTATTTTCGAAATTAATTATTTAATTTAAAATTAAATAAATCATACATCCAACTATCCAGCTAACCTTGTTGCAGGAGTATGTGTTTTAGCTTATGTGTAAGTTTTCAAAACTTATTATTGCTTGATTGCAAATAGCCATGGTTAACTTGTTGACAGATCCAATGATCTGATTTTAACTCATGGCTCCCTTGGTCAAGTTAATAATTTGTAACAGGTATATTTACAATCTTCTTTCATCTGTAGCAACATGATAGGACCCATCCAAAGTGTGCCTGTGTGAGCCTATGTGTTTAATTTCATTATAGATGCATATAGGTTGTTGTTGCTAAATAAAATGCCATAGTTCTTGATAGATTTTATTTAGGCCCATTTAGTTTTTTGGGCTTAGTCAATTAATAACAGTTGTTCATTTTAAGGTTAAATTCCTCTCTTTTGGGCCTTGTGTGAGAGTTGGGAGCCATAGTAGTGGGTACGACATACTGAACCCAGCACCCCCTCACATGAACCACCCCAATTGTGAAGGCCCATTTGCCTGATTTGAATAACTGTACTAGGTTAATTACACTAGTTTAACCTAATAAAATTGATTAGCAACATAATTAATTTCATTTTTTTTTAAATTAATTTAAGAAAACCATAGTTTAAAGAATTTTATATTCTAAGCTAAACTACATGTATTTTCTTGTATTTAATTAAATATAGAATTATAACCATCTAGATTCTTTCTGAAGCTTAATTTAAATTTTTCATTAAATATTCTTATTTAAGTTGATATTTAGTTCTCTACAACTAACCAACTTAAATCTGAATATCTTTTGGATTTAAAATTTCAAAATTAAGTTGAGGAATTTTAGGCATTGGTTATTAAGATTTTTTAGATATTTTTTAAGTTAATATCTTTTCGAATATTAACTTAAAATGGAATATTTTAGATATTTTTTAGGTTAATATCTTTTCGAATATTAACTTAAAATAGAATATCTTCAAATTAAGTGGTTACAACTTAATTTGAATTTAATTAAATTTGATTTGAAAGATATTTAAGTTGATTTTTTAAATTCTTCTAAAACAACTTAAACAAGATATTTTCAAATTTGTTCCATTTATTATTCGAATTTATTTTTCGAATTTAATTAATAATTGAAAATTAATTAAAGTTGATTTTTTATTTAAACCAACTTTAATTTTTAATTTTTCATTATTATATTATGGAACTTGTTCGATATTTATTTGAATTTATTTTTCAAATTAAATAATAATTGAAAATTAATTAAAGTTGATTTTTTATTTAAACCAACTTTAGTTTGTAAATTTTCATTATTATAATATCGAATATTATGATTATACAAAATACATATATATATTTTTAAAATAATGAGCTTTTAATCAAAAGATATTCGATCTCCATTGTTGGTCTTACAATAGTTAAACTTTTTCAATATAACCTCGAGACGCTAGACTTCGTTCCCCTATGGATGGTTATTCGTTGAACACTTTTAACACCGTAAGATTTCATTTGATAAGTGTTTTGTGAGTTTTCGTCTCTATTTAGACTCTCCCCTACGGTGACTACTTAGAGATAAACTCATAAAACATGAAACAATGGTGGAAGCTCATAAAATGAGAATAACCTTGACTCTCGCCTACCGGGACAACGTTGGATTCTCATTTTGATCGAATAAAAGGTTGCTAAAATTGTCTTATTTTAGATGAGCTGACAACTCTATTGAACTAATGTTATCTTTGACTCTCGCCTACCGGGATACTGTATTTCATTATGTTGGAAACCTTGGAAAATAAACTATGTTAGATTTAGTATTTTTATAACATATGTGATTATTTGTTATTTTCTGAACTTGTGTATGAATTTTGAACCAAAACCTTACTTCTGTTTTATTGATGTGTTGTAGTGTCTATAACCCTCTTCCCATTCCACTCCTAGTTAATATCTTAGCAATTGAACTTGAAGTTATAAACTCCTTGTCAGAGTAATACTTCACATATGCTCATGATGGACTTTAAATTCCAGAAAGCAGGTAAGCTGGGAATTGTTCACTCTGAAGAGCAAAAAGTTCATAACTCCATAAATCCTACTTCAAGCTTAGTTGAGAAGATAAGAGAAAGTGATTCCACTTCCTCAAGTTATATTTCACCACAAAATGAACCAGCAAGAACAACAATTAACAAACGAATAAGCAGTAATGCTTTAGTCTTCGAATCATGTGTGTTAGAGAATGATAAATCCATTTGGATTCTTGATTTTGGGTCTACAAACCATGTAAGTTGTTCATTGCAATTGCTTGAGAATTGGAATTATTCGAAATCCGGAGAGTTGAAACTTAAAGTTGGTATGGCGAAATGGTTTCGATTAGAGCTAGAGGAAAAGCCAAACTCAAGTTTCAAAACAGAATTTTGGAATTAGACAATGTCTTATACATTCCAAATTTCAGTAGAAACTTGGTTTCTGTTTCATGCTTACAATTGCAACAATACAAATTAGTTTTTTCGAGTTCTGGTTCGACCATTTCTCGAAATGACATTCAGATTTGTGTTGCATCCATGGAATAGGGGCTTTATGTTTTTAGACCACAAACACCATTTGCCTTACATAACGAACTTTTTAAAGTAGCTAAACCTAGAAACCACAAAAAGCAAAAGATCGTTGATGATAATGAAACATATCTATGGCATTTACGTTTAGGTCATATAGGCTTTGATAGACTCAATAGGCTAACCAAAGACGGTCCATTGAAAAATGTCATCTTAGGTGAATTGCCAGTATGCGAGTCCTGCCTGGAAGAAAAAATGACTAAACGTTCTTTCTCTGCAAAGGGAGAGCGTGCCAAACAACCCCTGGGGTTAGTACATTCTGATGTCTGCGGACCTTTGAATGTTAAAGCCCGAGGTGGTTATGAGTACTTTGTCACTTTCATTGACGATTACTCTAGATATGGACATCGTTACCTTATGCATAAGAAATCTGAAACATTCGCAAAGTTTCAGGAATTTCACGCATTGGCTCAAAGCCAATTAGGTAAAACATTAAAGATCTTGCGAACTTATAGGGGTGGAGAATATATGAATATGCAGTTCAAAGATCATTTAATTGAACTTGGAATTGAATCCCAGTTAACCGCCCCTATCACTCCACAGCAAAATGGAGTTGCAGAAAGACGGAATCGCACGCTTTTGGAAATGGTTAGGTCCATGCTTAGTTTTTCAACTCTACCTACTGTTGGAATATTTATTTTACCAGGATCTTAGATCTACTCACAAGTATGTTGTTTAAACACCCTAAATATGAACTTTCTAAAACGATAAATTAAACACATATAAAGTTAAGAAAACCTTACATTGATGCGGCGGAATTAATGTCTCCTTCCACTCAGATCTCTAACCCTTGAATCCTTTCTGTAGCAGAGTATAATCAAGATCTGAGCCCGAATGTTCTTCTTCTTCAAGTTTGATCCTTCACAGTCTTCCAATCTATGATTGAGTTACTGCTTGCTGTGTGTGGGCACTTACTCTTTCACTAGGGTCGAAATTGATGAAGGAGAAAAGAGGAGAGAGGGTTTCGGCCAGGTATAGAAAGTGGGGAAGGCTCAGTTTTTCTGAAGAGAGAAATTTCTGTCAGAAGATGATATTCAAAGATGTGTATTTGACTGAGCCATCACTTTCTATTTATAGGCAACTACTAGGTTTAGGTTAGGAATTATTTGGCATTAAAATAATGAAAATATTAATTTGAAATCCCACAATAAGTGGCCGGCCATGGTGTTATAATGGGTCTCACTTGATTTTGCAGTTTTATCAAATTTTATCTCTATTTTCTCAAAAACGCCAATTTTCCAATTCTAACCTTTTAAATGCCAAAACTAATTATTTAATAACTAAAATAGATTATTAAATAATATTGTTATTTAATTTAATTATTAATTAGACATATAAAGTCCATTAATAAATAAATAAACCTAGAAACTCTTTTCTTTACAATTTCACCCCTGCTTAGTGAAAATTCATAAAATTAGACATAGTCTAACTTTAGAATTATAATTGATCAATCACGAATCAATTAATGAGTCTTACAAGCAGAATGTTCTCAACTAGAATGGGGACCATAGATCTATATGCTGAGCTTCCAATAAGTGAACCAAATTTACCAAGTAATTTCCTACTTATTAATTCTTCGTTGAATCCACTCTTAGAACTTAGAATTGCACTCTCAGACTTATATAGAGCATATTGTATGTTCCACGATATCAATATACTATCTCATTTAACCATTGTTATAATCTTATTGTGATTTAAAGATCCTCTATATAGATGATCTACATCGAGATGGGATTTCTTTACCGTTCTCACCCCTCAATGTATTTTGCCCCTTAAAACACTTAGCTACCTGTAAATGGTGTTTAGTGATCTAATAATTAGTCAGTTAAACAAGAGCTCATCCATTTACTTCTATTTGCTAAGCTCGAAGGGAATCATCACTTGACTTCTATACACCAGTAGAAGCTATAGATTCCATATTTATGTTCAGCACTCCCACTCAATCATACTATCATGTTCCCAAAATATACGTATCACCCTGACCCAAAAGTAGGCTTAACTAATAAATCAAAGAACATGAATAGAACTCCTGAGTTGAGCCCAAGCATATCAAGATTTAGATTCTTTTAATCTTAAGATCAACTACTGATATTGACTTGGAAAGATATGTATAACGGTAAGTTTGTAATATCTTAACTTAGTTGCAATATCGGTCCAGTCCAATGTATACTCCATACATTCGAAACTAGTATACTCTACTAATGTCCTGGAAAGAACATAACACTTACTCCAAGTGTAAGTACACATCATCGCTGATTATCACATTAGTGTAAATCCAATAACACTGATGAAACAGGGACTAAAACTTTTGATTCATATGATCACAATCACATTCCACTGTGTTGACGATACTGTAATTGTGAATAAACATATGATCTGGATTTAACTGATTTTGTGTGTATGAATGTAATAAACATATTAAACCATTAGCATGTAAAATTCATGCAAACATCAATCACTTCAAATTTCTTATATTGATAACTAATGAGATTGTAAAGAGTTTTATTTAGGGCATAAAACCCAACAAACTCCCACTTGCACTAATATAAAACAAACTGTGCAAATAGGTCAATCTGATGTCTTGATCTTCAGATCAAGTGTAGTATATTTGAATCCACCCAAACTTCTGGAAACTAGTTCATAAATACACTTATGAAACATCCTTTACTATATGCTTTACTCATCAAGGGATACTGAAATCTTTACTGTTTTAAAAGTACATCTGAATTAACAGAAGACATATCTCTCATATTTTAAAATATGTAATTGAGATAATACAGTGTAGACTTTTCTTCAGTGATATAACTTTCTGGTATTTTTGAATAGACCAAGTTACAATTCTTCTCTGGTAGAGCTTGAATTATTATTCAATAATTCCTCCACCCCCAAAGTAAGTACCATCTCATAGAATTTCGAAATTAGATGGTGAGATACAAAGACAACTGATACACAGTTCCTTAATATCTAACATATAGATCACTTTCATAAATCCTTCTTGAATATCTTCTAATGTTCCCTATTTGATTACATGTCAGATAGCTCCCACTCAATAGCAGATGTCTGGTTAAATAATACTTTTAACCTCTGATTGTTTGGAGAGTTACCTAGTTGTGACTTTTGTATTAGTCTGAAACTTTAAGTCAAGACTAAGTCATCAACATAGCAGACTAGTATTTGAAGTGAAAAATACATGCCAGCGATAAAGTAATCAAATTTTATGAGGATTAAGAATTCTTGGTTCAAGTCATTCGAATGGACTGAACTAGAGTTCTTTATCTTATTCTCATAATTCTGATAAGCTATTCCTATCCATGTGAATGGTTAGATTTGCTTTTCAGTAGTGTTCTTAAGTATCTATCACAAGTATCAACCTAATGAAGATGGGTATAGAACTTTAAAATTCTCCCACTCAATTAAGGTAGTGTGAAACTTTAACAGAGAACTTTCAAAGGTATCAAACTTTTACTTACAACAGTAAAATTGAAATGGAACATACAATCAAGATCAAGAATTTATATTGACAATAGCTGACTCATTATATTACTTCTATGTTTAAACAAGATATGTGTTTCATAGGGAATTGTGGAATGGACTCCACCCCTAAGAATATACATATAGGGTACTATGGATAACCTCCACCCCTAAGTATATAGAGATTATGATCTACCACTAAAGGTTGTAAAGATCATGATTCTCTTAGTGTGATAGAGTTTATGTGGAGTTGAATACTATCCAGAGTTCATTAGACGTAAAAGATCGTTGAACTGCATAGTTTTCTTAACTTTTCTCCACCCCTATCAGATCATAAGATCCTTTTATTAAACAAATTCTTAATAATTGTATTAGAATGAACAATTATTAATAAACATAGAAATAGTTTCTAGTGTTTATTTAATATAACTCGATGAAGAGTTGTAAATATTATAGAATTTGCATCAATAATAAAAACACTTACACATACAAACATACAAATATAATGTGGTAATAATTGATGAAGATAAATTAAATGAAGCTCAATCTCATAAATTGCAATAGTAAATTTCGAAAATTAGAAACTTTATTAATAAAAAAAATGTATTGCAACAATATGAGAGAAACAGGGATAAATATCCCTGACTAAAATTTGAAATCCAAATTGTCTTTAAACTAAAAACAATTAATTCAAAAATAAATTGAAGAGCTTCATCTTCATCTGGACGATTTCACCCTTGGTCCAACTTGCTGATCCAACTCATCTGAGTTCAAGTGGCTGGGCCTATAAGAAGAAGAAAACAAATAAACAAAGTTTAGTCCAGAATCATAAATCCAATTGGATAATAATTCACTAAAACTCTTAAAGTTTATAAATGGAAATATCTTGTTTCTTTGCAAGAAGTTTAGGACACTGGGGCTTCCAATGACCTTTCTTATTGCAGTAGAAACACTTTCCTTTAAGTGTAGCATCACCAGAAGGAGCAGCCTTTTTATTGGCTTTTGTTCGCTTCTTGGTGTTGTGCCACTTCCTCTTCGATTTGGGCTTTGAAGCAGAGGCAACATTTGCTTCAGGTTTTATCGTCCCATTACCATTCCCAGGATTGTGAGGTTTACTCCCTTTCTTCTTGGGTCCTCCAATCAAATTTTCATAAGTTTGAAGGTCATTGACTAATTCATGAAAGTCAATTTCCTTCTTATTCATGACATAATTTGATGTATATGGTAGAAATGCTGGAGTCAGGCTATTCAAGATAAGACTAACTTGAGTAGCACTGTCCATTTCAGCACCATGATCCTGGGCTTCTTGGAAATAACTAGACATGAGGAAAACATGGTCACGCACGTTTTGATGAGGTTCCATCCGTGCATTAATGTACTTCTTAGTCGCGTCAAAGCGTGAGTGAAGTGATGCCTTACCGAATAGCTCATTTAACTTCGTCATAACTTCAGCAGCCTTCTCGGTTTTAGAAAATCGAGTTTTGAGGGTGTCAACCATGCTAGAAAGCATAAAGTATAGAGCTTTGTCATTTGCTTTCTGCCAACGCTCATACTTTTCTTTCACAGCTTTGGAAGCATTATCCCCAGGCACTTCAGGTGACGGCTCAGTTAAAACAAACAAGGCACTTTCTCCTATGAGAGCAATATTAATGTTCTCATTCCATTTATTAAAGTTAGATCCATTCAGCTTGTTTTCAGTCAACAGTGATAACATGGGATTCATTTTGACAAAACAGGATACTACAAAATAATAGAAATCAACAAATAGAAATTAATAATGGTTTAACACAAAATCAATTCAGAAATTATAAGCACATAGCAAGTAGGAATGATATGAGAAAATACTTAAAAAAATTCAATCCTAAATAATTTCCAAGGTTTTCAACAAACTGATATCAATGTCCCGTTTAGGCGAGAGTCAAAGCTACCATCCATTGAATAGAGTTGTCAGCTCATCCAAAATGTTAAACATTCTAGCAACCTTTTATTCGATCAAGATTGGAATCCAGCGTTGTCCCGTTTAGGCGAGAGTCAAGGCTATTCTATCTCATGAGCTTCTACCATTGTTTCGCAATTTGCAAGTCAAATATGGTCGCCACCATTAGGGTGATCTATACCATATAAAACACTTACAAACCACTTATCATGCGAGATTAAACGGTGCGAAATTGCTAATGAACGTTCCTCCATTAGGGAGGATTACTCACTAAAACAAACGCGGTGTAAAATCCACAATGGAGATCGAATATCTTAATAATAATAAAGCTCATTCTTTAAAATGTATTTTCTTTATTATTCTAATAAATAAATTCTCATTAAATTTGAAATTAAGAATTGAAATTCGAAAATAAGAATTTAATATAATATTTATAAAATTATACTTAGATGGTGATTGAAATAAAATTAATTATTTCCATCTTAGTAATAATCTTAAATATAAATATTAAGGAAATTAATTTAAGTTGAATTAAATTAAATAATTAGCAACTTAAAAATTTCCTTTGAGAATATATTTATTGAGTTCAAAAATTTAAATTATATAAAAAATACAATTTTCGAAAATAATAAAATTAGAAAAGAAATACTTCAAGCAAAAATATCACCTATCTAGATTTTCTTTTGACTAGTTAATTCAATTTCTAATAATATATATATATATATATATATATTTTGAATTCATTTATTTTAAATTAATCAATTAAATGAAAAAATTATTGATTGTAGTTGGTCCAAGAATTAATTAAAATAAATAATTAATTTACAACTCAATCTATTTTTCAAAAAAAAATTCGAAAATATTGCATAATTAAAATGCAAATTTCGAAATTGATTAATAAAATAAAGAAAAATATATATTTTGAAAATTATTTAAATTTAAGTTGAAAAATTAAATTTCAACCTAAAAATAATTTTCTATTTAATTAAGTGTCATGAAAAATCAATAAATATTTAAGTATCATGATGAAAATCAACTTAGATATT
Source organism: Cannabis sativa (assembly GCF_029168945.1). Classification (NCBI taxonomy): domain Eukaryota; kingdom Viridiplantae; phylum Streptophyta; class Magnoliopsida; order Rosales; family Cannabaceae; genus Cannabis; species Cannabis sativa. The sequence continues at coordinate 27,479,184 of NC_083609.1, read as the reverse complement.
TAGATTCTTCAAGTTAATTAAATGTATTAAATTCAAGAAATAATAATTAAGTGTAGAGAAGGCTTAATTATTAATTTCTAGTTTAATACTAGGAAAAATATACTTAATAAAATTGTACCAAAATTAATTATTTAAATAATTAATTTCACAAAGTATATTATTTTTCCTATTTAAATATTAGAAATAATAAGTAGTGTAGAAATTACTATCTAGAAAATATCTTATTTGACTAAGTATCTTTTCAAAAATTTGAAAAATATCTAATTTAAGTTATATAGAAAAAATCTAAAACTTAAATAATTTCAAATTTAGATTTAATTAAATATCAAAAATTAAGTTGTAACCACTTAATTTGAAGATATCTTTTTAAGTTAATATTTGAAAAGATATTAACCTAAAAAAAAATATCTAAAATATTCCATTTTAAGTTAATATTTGAAAAGATATTAACTTAAAAAATATCTTAAGAATCTTTAATAACTAATGCCTAGGATTCCTCAACTTGATTTAAAATTTAAATCAAATATTCAAATTTAAGTTAGATAAGAAAAATCAGTTGATACAACTAATTTATAACTTAAATAGGAATATTTAATTAAATAAGCTCCAGAAAGAATCTTAGTTAGTTAAAATTCTATATTTAATTAAATACAAGAAAAATACAAATAGTTTGTCTAGAAATAATATCTAAACTAAAAGTGTTTTTCTTAAAATTAACTTTAAAATATTAAAATGAAAATAAATTTCATATATTTTAAAAGTTAATTATGTTGCTAATTCAATTTTATTAGGTCAAACTAATATAATTAACCTAGTACAGTTATTCAAATCAAGCAAATGGGCCTTCACAATTGGGGTAGTTCATGTGAGGGGGTGTTGGGTTCAGTATGTCGTACCCACTTCTATGGCTCCCAACTCTCACACAAGGCCCAAAAGAGAGGAATTTAACCTTAAAATAAATAACTGTTATTAATTGAATAGGTCCAATAACTAAATGGACCTAAATAAAATCTATCATGGTGTGACATTTTATTTAGCAACAACCTATATGTATCTATATTAAAACAAAATAAACATATAGGCTCACACAGACACACTTTGGATGGATCATGTTGCTAGGTCATACACAGATGAAAGAAGATTGTAAAATTTACCTGTTATAAATTATTAACTTGACCAAGGGAGCCATCAGATCATTAGATCTGGCAAAAAGGTAACTATGGCTATTTGCAATCAAGTAATAATAGGTTTTGAAAACTTACACACAAGCTAAAACCACATACTCCTGCAACAAGGTTAGCTGGATAGTTGGAAGTAGGATTTATTTAATTTTAAATAAACAATTTCGAAAAATAAATAATTAAATAATTAAAAAAATTAATTTAATTTTCAAAAAATAAATAAAAAAAATAAATATTTATTTCGAAAATAAAAAATTTAAATTTCGAGATTATGTAAAAAATATTTAAAATTAAACCTACTATTTTGAAAAATTAGGTTTCAACCAACTTAAATATCATTTCAAAAATTTGCTAACTACTTTTAAAAATTAAATGTTATTTTAAAAATAAAAATTAGAAAAGATAAATGAAATATCTTTTCAGATTTTAAATTTAATTTAAATAAATAAAATAACAAAATTTAAAAGTTAGCAAAATATCTTACATCTATTTAAAATTACATGATTATAATTATCTTATTTAAATTTAAATAAGGTCAAAATATCTTAAAAAAAAATATAATTTAAAAATATATATAAAATCTGACCTAAAATTTAAAAATAAGATAAGATATAATCAAATTTAAAAATAAGATAGATTTTTTTAAGCAAGAAGATAGATACTAATTCTATTCAAATTCAAATTACACTAATATCTTGAATTAAATTTAAAAAATATTAAATTAATTCAAAATGATAATTAGAATTGAATTAGGAATAGTAATAGTATATATACAAAATTATACAAAAAATCGGAAGTTAATTCCATGAAAAAGCATGAAAAATAGAAGAAAAACGAAAAAATTGTGAGCTGTACGGACAGTTTTCGCGATCGCAGGAAAATTTCAGCACAGCCCCGATTTTTTCAAACCTTCAAAAATTCATAACTAATTCAAATAAAATCGAAATTGAGTTCTGTAAAAGGCTAACTTGCTTAATTTTTTCCCTACTATCCAATAAAAATAATTCCAGAAACAGAATCGCAATTATTTTTTACGAAAATTTACAAACATCAATCAATCATCAAATAACACTCAATACAACATGATACCATCCAAAAACAAACAAACAATCGTTTTAAAGTCCAAATTTCATGCAAGTAAATCAATTACCATGGCTCTGATACCAGTTGTTGGAATATTTATTTAACCAGGGTCTTAAATCTACTCACAAGTATGTTGTTTAAATACCCTAAATATGAACTTTCTAAAACGATAAATTAAACACATATAAAGTTAAGAAAACCTTACATTGATGCAGCGGAATTAATGTCTCCTTCCACTCAGATCTCTAACCCTTGAATCTTTTCTGTAGCAGAGTATAATCAAGATCTGAGCCCGAATGTTCTTCTTCTTCAAGTTTGATCCTTCACAGTCTTCCAATCTATGATTGAGTTACTGTTTGCTGTGTGTGGGCACTTACTCTTTCACTAGGGTCGAAATTGATGAAGGAGAAAAGAGGAGAGAGGGTTTCGGCCAGGTATAGAAAGTGGGGAAGGCTCAGTTTTTCTGAAGAGAGAAATTTCTGTCAGAAGATGATATTCAAAGATGTGTATTTGACTGAGCCATCACTTTCTATTTATAGGCAACTACTAGGTTTAGGTTAGGAATTATTTGGCATTAAAATAATAAAAATATAAATTTGAAATCCCACAATAAGTGGCCGGCCATGGTGTTATAATGGGCCTCACTTGATTTTGCAGTTTTATCAAATTTTATCTCTATTTTCTCAAAAACGCCAATTTTCCAATTCTAACCTTTTAAATGCCAAAACTAATTATTTAATAACTAAAATAGATTATTAAATAATATTGTCATTTAATTTAATTATTAATTAGACATATAAAGTCCATTAATAAATAAATAAACCTAGAAACTCTTTTCTTTACAATTTAACCCTTGCTTAGTTAAAATTCATAAAATTAGACATAGTCTAACTTTAGAATTATAATTGATCAATCACGAATCAATTAATGAGTCTTACAAGCAGAATGTTCTCAACTAGAATGGGGACCATGGATCTATATGCTGAGCTTCCAATAAGTGAACCAAATTTACCAAGTAAATTCCTACTTATTAATTCTTCGTTGAATCCACTCTTAGAACTTAGAATTGCACTCTCAGACTTATATAGAGCATATTGTATGTTCCACGATATCAATATACTATCTCATTTAACCATTGTTATAATCTTATTGTGATTTAAAGATCCTCTATATAGATGATCTACATCGAGATGGGATTTCTTTACCGTTCTCACCCCTCAATGTATTTTGCCCCTTAAAACACTTAGCTACCTGTAAATGGTGTTTAGTGATCTAATAATTAGTCAGTTAAACAAGAGCTCATCCATTTACTTCTATTTGCTAAGCTCGAAGGGAATCATCACTTGACTTCTATACACCAGTAGAAGCTATAGATTCCATATTTATGTTCAGCACTCCCACTCAATCATACTATCATGTTCCCAAAATATACGTATCACCCTGACCCAAAAGTAGGCTTAACTAATAAATCAAAGAACATGAATAGCACTCCTGAGTTGAGCCCAAGCATATCAGGATTTAGATTCTTTTAATCTTAAGATCAACTACTGATATTGACTTGGAAAGATATGTATAACGGTAAGTTTGTAATATCTTAACTTAGTTGCAATATCGGTCCAGTCCAATGTATACTCCATACATTCGAAACTAGTATACTTTACTAATGTCCTGGAAAGAACATAACACTTACTCCAAGTGTAAGTACACATCATCGCTGATTATCACATTAGTGTAAATCCAATAACACTGATGAAACAGGGACCAAAACTTTTGATTCATATGATCACAATCACATTCCACTGTGTTGACGATACTGTAATTGTGAATAAACATATGATTTGGATTTAACTGATTTTGTGTGTATGAATGTAATAAACATATTAAACCATTAGCATGTAAAATTCATGCAAACATCAATCACTTCAAATTTCTTATATTGATAACTAATCAGATTGTAAAGAGTTTTATTTAGGGCATAAAACCCAACACCTACGTCCTTCTGGGGATATGCAATTCAGATGGCAACCGACATTTTAAATGTTGTTCCATCTAAATCAATCCCTAAGACACCCTTAGAACTATGGATTGGTCGTACGCCTAGTTTACGCCATTACAGAATCTGGGGGTGCCCTGCTCATGTGTTAAGAAAGAAAGACGGCAAACTTGAGTCACGAACTGAAGTTTGCATGTTTGTCGGTAATTCTAAAGAGACTAGGGGTGGACTATTTGATAGTCACAAGGATGATAAAGTGTTTGTTTCTACAAACAATACTTTCCTTGAAGATGACTATATTAAGAATTTCAAATCACAAAGTAAAGTAGTGTTGGAGGAAATGCTTTCAGATATAAGTCCTTCCAATGTTCCGTTCTCTTCCACACGCGAAGAGGACAATCCCACTCCCTCAGTTGAACAAACTGAGACATCTACTACTAAAGTTTCTGTTTAGAAGATCACCGCACCTCGTCGTAGTGGGAGGGTTTCAACAAAACCTGCTCGTTATGGCTAGGATGGTGAAATCAATATGGTCGTAGGTGACGGTATTGAAGACGATCCATTAACCTATAAACAGGCAATGGCTAGTCCGCAACGGAAACGATGGTCGGCCGGCATGGATTCAGAAATGGATTCCATGAAAAAGAACAAAGTCTGGGAATATGTAGACGCACCTGACGACTATCATCCGATAGGATGCAAGTGGGTTTACAAGAAGAAAAGAGGAGCTGGAGGCGAAGTCGAATTTTTTAAAGCTAGACTTGTAGCCAAAGGTTATACCCAAAGAGAAGGCGTGGACTATGAGGAAACCTTTAGTCCTGTTGCCATGCTCAAATCCATCCGAATTCTTCTCTCCATAGCTGCTGCTTTCGATTATGAAATCTGGCAAATGGATGTCAAGACTGCCTTCCTTAATGGGGTACTTGAAGAAACAATCTATATGGAGCAACCAGAAGGTTATGTTCATCCTGGGCAGGAAAAGAAAGTTTGCAAATTAAATAGGTCTATCTATGGACTTAAGCAAGCTTCTCGTTCATGGAACAAAAGGTTTGATGAAATCATCAAGACCTACGGCTTTCTTCAGAATGAAGATGAACCTTGTGTTTACCAACTAAAGGAAGACCAAATAGTAGTATTCCTGGTCCTTTATGTTGATGACATTTTGATTATTGGAAATAATGTCAAGAAAATGACTCACATCAAGGAATGGCTCAACACTCAATTCGATATGAAAGATTTGGGTGAAGCAGCCTATGTTCTTGGTATTCAGATTATTAGAAACCGGAAGAACAGATCTCTTGCTCTCTCTCAAACAACCTACATAGACAAAGTCTTAGAGAGATTCTCCATGAACAACACCAATGGGGCAGACATGCCTTCTAGATATGGTATTCGTCTATCTAAGGAACAATCTCCGACTGATCCTCAAGAGATAGAGGACATGGCAAAAATTCCCTATGCCTCTGCAGTTGGAAGTCTAATGTATGCAATGTTATGCACTAGACCTGACATCTGCTATGCAGTTGGAATCGTGAGCAGGTATCAGTCTAATCCAGGACAACAACATTGGAATGCAGTTAAGTATATTCTGAAATACTTGAAGAGTACAAGGAATCTTGTGTTAGTCTACAAGGGTGGTGCTTTAAATCCCATAGGCTACACTGATTCAGATTTCCAGGCAAGTCTTGAAGACATGAAATCTACATCTAGGATGGTGTTTACTCTTGGGGTGGAGCAGTAGTTTGGAGAAGTGCTAAACAAACCGCGATATCGGACTCAACTATGGAAGCTGAATACATAGCAGTAGCCGAAGCTGCTAAAGAACTTGTCTGGCTAAGAAAGTTCTTCACCAGTATAGGTGTTGTTCCTGGAATGAAAAAGCCTCTGGTCTTACTTTGTGATAACAATGGAGCAATAGCAAACAGTAAAGAACCTCGAAGCCACAAGAGAAGGAAACACATTGAAAGGAAGTATCACATTATCAGAGAATACGTGGCAAGAGGGGATGTACTAGTTGAGAAAGTTGACACAGAGGACAACCTAGCTGATCCATTTACCAAAGTCCTGGCCGTGACAGCCTTTGAAAAGCACCGTCAGAATTTAAGATTAATTGATATGTACTAATTAGTTTTATATTAGTGCAAGTGGGAGTTTGTTAGGTTTTATGCCCTAAATAAAACTCCATTTCAATGTAATCTATTTTATTCAACATCAATAAAGAAACAGAAGTATTTTTCATTCATTTGTGTATGTTTTGGTTCACTTTATCAATTGCTTGTCTACTTGATTTATAAATTCATCTTAAACCCTTTTCACATACTTGATCCTGTTTATTGTGCTGTCATCACATTGGAAAGTAAACATGACTATGTGAATAAAGCTTCCTAGATTTATCAGACACAGGGTTTTACTGATATGATAATCTACAACAAGAGTTTACTTGCATTTGGAGAAATGCTATGTTCTTTCCAGAACATTGGTTAAAGTAAAGCTCAGGTTGGATGCATAAAGTATGCATCGGAAGGGACCGATATTGAACTTTGACTTAGATTTAATTAAACTTACCGTAAAATCTATTCAAGTCAATATCGCCAAGTTGATCCTAGATCAAATGTTCTTAATCCTGTTATGATTAGGCTCAATCTTGAAAGGCTATTCGTGTTCTTTGATTTGTTAGTTAAGCCTACTTTTAGGTCAGGGTGGAGTACTTACATTGGGTGCAGCAGAAACCTTACATTGTCTGATGATATTTCTTCACGATCTTCCTCACATGATCAAGTATGTGAAAAGGGTTTAAGATGAATTTATAAATCAAATAGACAAGCAATTGATAAAGTGAACCAAAACATACACAAATGAATGAAAAATACTTAGGTTTCTTTATTGATGTTGAATAAAATAGATTGCATTGAAATGGAGTTTTATTTAGGGCATAAAACCTAACAAACCCCCACTTGCAATAATATAAAACTAATTAGTACATATCAATTAATCCTAAATTCTGACGGTGCTTTTCAAAGGCTGTCACGGCCAGGACTTTGGTAAATGGATCAGCTAGGTTGTCCTCTGTGTTAACTTTCTCAACTAGTACATCCCCTCTTGCCACGTATTCTCTGATAATGTGATACTTCCTTTCAATTTGTTTGCTTCTCTTGTGGCTTCGAGGTTCTTTAGTGTTTGCTATTGCTCCATTGTTATCACAGAGTAGTACTAGAGGCTTTTCCATTCCAGGAACAACACCTATGCTGGTGAAGAACCTTCTTAGCCAGACAAGTTCTTTAGCAGCTTCGGCTGCTGCTATGTATTCAGTTTCCATAGTTGAGTCCGATATCGCGGTTTGTTTAGCACTTCTCCAAACCACTGCTCCACCCCCAAGAGTAAACACCATCCCAGATGTAGATTTCCTGTCTTCAAGACTTGCCTGGAAATCTGAATCAGTGTAGCCTATGGGATTTAAAGCACCACCCTTGTAGACTAACACAAGATTCCTTGTACTCTTTAAGTATTTCAGAATATACTTAACTGCATTCCAATGTTCTTGTCCTGGATTAGACTGATACCTGCTCACGATTCCAACAGCATAACAGATGTCAGGTCTAGTGCATAACATTGCATACATTAGACTTCCAACTACAGAGGCATAGGGAATTTTCGCCATGTCCTCTATCTCTTGAGGATCAGTCAGAGACTGTTCCTTAGATAGACGAATACCATATCTAGAAGGCATGTTTGCCCCATTGGTGTTGTTCATGGAGAATCTCTCTAAGACTTTGTCTATGTAGGTTGTTTGAGAGAGAGCAAGAGATCTGTTCTTCCGGTTTCTGATAATCTGAATACCAAGAACATAGGCTGCTTCACCCAAATCTTTCATATCGAATTGAGTGTTGAGCCATTCCTTGATGTGAGTCATTTTCATGACATTGTTTCCAATGATCAAAATGTCATCAACATAAAGGACCAGGAATACTACTATTTGGTCTTCCTTGAGTTGGTAAACACAAGGTTCATCTTCATTCTGAAGAAAGCCGTAGGTCTTGATGATTTCATCAAACCTCTTGTTCCATGAGCGAGAAGCTTGCTTAAGTCCATAGATAGACCTGTTTAACTTGAAAACTTTCTTTTCCTGCCCAGGAAGAACATAACCTTCTGGTTGCTCCATATAGATGGTTTCTTCAAGTACCCCATTAAGGAAGGTGTTGGGTTTTATGCCCTAAATAAAACTTATTTCAATATAATCAGATTTACTTATTAATATAGATCAGAAATCACATTTAATGTTGCATGGTTCACATGATTTATTTCATGATTATATGTACATAATGTATAAATTCATCTGAAACCCTTTTCACATACTTGATCCTGTTTATTGTGCCGTCAACACATTGGAAAGTAAACATGACTATGTGAATAAAGTTTTCCTAGATTTATCAGACACAGGGTTTTACTGATATGATAATCTACAACAGAGTTTACTTGCATTTGGAGAAGTGCTATGTTCTTTCCACAGCATTGGTTAAAGTAAAGCTCAGGTTGGATGCATGGAGTATGCATCGGAAGGGACCGATATTGAACTTTGACTTAGATTTAATTAAACTTACCGTAAAATCTATTCAAGACAATATCGCCTAGTTGATCCTAGATCAAATGATCTTAATCCTGATATGATTAGGCTCAATCTTGAAAGGCTATTCGTGTTCTTTGATTTGTTAGTTAAGCCTACTTTTAGGTCAGGGTGATAAGTACATTTTGGGAACACAGTAGTGCAATTGAGTGGGAGCGCTATCATAAACATGGAATCTATAGCTTCTATCTGGCGAATAGTAAGCAAAGGATGATCTCCTTCGAGCTTGACCAAACGAACATAAATGGTGGAGTACTCATTTCACATAAGCTGAAATATCATTTATACGGGGTCAAGTGTTTTAAGGAATAAATACATTGTAGGGTGTAACGGTAATTTAATCCCTTTACAAAGGTGTATCATTCATATAGAGGATCATTGATCACATTAGGATTATAACAATGGATAACTAATGATGTGTCTATATGGTGGAACATATAGAGCATTCTATATACTGAGAGTGCAATTCTAAGTTCTATGCGTGGATTCAACGAAGAATTAATAAGTTAGTGAATTTTAGTGCTAAATTCTTTATCTACTTATTGGAAGCTCGGTTATATAGACCCATGGTCCCCCCACTAGTTGAGATAATATTGCTTGTAAGACTCATGTAATTGGTTTTGATTAATCAATTATAATTCTCAAACTAGACTATGTCTATTTGTGAAATTTTCACTAAGTAAGGGCGAAATTGTAAAGAAAGAGTTTTAGGGGCATATTTGTTAATTATGATACTTTGTATGGTTCAATTAATAAATATGATAAATGACAATATTATTTAATAATTATTTATAGTTATTAAATAGTTAGAATTGGCATTTAAATGATTGAATTAGGAAATTGGTATTTTTGAGAAAATCAGATACAAAAGGTGTTAAAATTTCAAAATTGCAAAGCCCAAGGCCCAATCCACTAAGGCATGGCCGGCCACCTATTGTGTGTGTTTTAAATTGATTTTTTCATTATTTTAATGCCATATAATTCAAATCTAACCCTAGTGGAATGCTATAAATAGATAGTGAAGGCTTCAGGAAAATTACACTTTTCTTCTGACTTCTTCTGATTCAGAAAAACTGAGCCTCTCTCTCTCCCTATCTTTAGCTACCACTTCTTCTTTCTTCTTCCTTTGAATTTCGAAATCCTTAGTGATTAGAGTAGTGCCCACACACATCAAGCAATACCTCAATCATAGTGAGGAAGATCGTGAAGAAAGATCATCAGCAAAGGAGTTTCAGCATCAAAGATTCAGAGAAAGAGATCCAGGTTCAGATATTGATAATGCTCTGCTACAGAAAGGAATCAAGGGCTAGATATCTGAACGGAAGGAGTCATATTATTCCGCTGCACCCAATGTAAGGTTTCTTAAACTTTATGTGTGTTTAATTTATCTTTTTAGAAAGTTCTTATTTAGGATGTTAATAAACATACTTGTGAGTAGATCTAAGATCCTGGTAAAATAAATTCCAACAACTGGTATCAGAGCCATGGTAATTGATTTACTTGCAAGAAATTTGGACTTTAAAACGATTGTTTGTATGTTCTTTGGATGGTATCATGTTGTATTGAGTGTTATTTGATGATTGATTGATGTTTGTGAAATTTTCGTGAAAAATAATTGCGATTTTATCTCTGGAATTATTTTTATTGGATAGTATGGAAAAAATTAAGCAAGTTAGCCTTTTACAGAACTTAATTTGGATTTTATTTGAATTAGTTATGATTTTTTGAAGATTTGAAAAAATCGGGGTTGTGCTGATATTTTCCTGCGATCGCAAATCTGTCCGTACAGTTTCGAATTTTTTCATTTTTCTTCGATTTTTCATGCTTTTTCATGGAATTAACTTCCAATTTTTTGTATAGTTTTGTATTTATACTATCACTATTCCTAATTCAATTCTAATTATCATTTTGAATTAATTTTATTTTTTTTAAAATTTAATTCAAGATATTAGTGTAATTTGAATTTGAATAGAATTAATATCTATCTTCTTGCTTAAAAAATCTATCTTATTTTTAAATTTGATTATATCTTATTTTTTTTAATTTAAGGTCAGATTTTATAATATATTTATAAAATCTTTTAAGATATTTTTAAGATATCTTATCTTTTAAGATATTTTTAATTATATCTTATCTTTTAAGATATTTTTTTTTTAAATTAAATCTTTTTAGATATTTTGACCTTATTTAAATTTAAAATAAGATATTTATAATCATGTAATTTTAAATTGATGTAAGATATTTTGCTAACTTTTAAATTTTGTTATTTTATTTATTTAAATTAAATTTAAAATCTGAAAAGATATTTATTTATCTTTTCTAATTTTTTATTTAATTTTTATTTATAAAATAACATTTTAAATTTCAAAGTAGTTAGCAAATTTTTGAAATGATATTTAGGTTGGTTGAAACCTAATTTTTCAAAAAATTGTAGGTTTAATTTTAAATTTTTTAAAAATTTTGAATTTTTCAAATTTTTTTTAAATTTTCGAATTTTTTTTTATTTTTTATTTAATTAATTATTTTCGAAATTAAATAAATCCTACATCCAACTATCCAGCTAACCTTGTTGCAGGAGTATGTGTTTTAGCTTGTTTGTAAGTTTTCAAAACCTATTATTACTTGATTGCAAATAGCCATAGTTACTTTTTGCCAGATCTAATGATCTGATGGCTCCCTTGGTCAAGTTAATAATTTGTAACAGGTATATTAACAATCTTCTTTCATCTGTGTATGACCTAGCAACATGATAGGACCCATCCAAAGTGTGCCTGTGTGAGCCTATGTGTTTAATTTTATTATAGATGCATATAGGTTGTTGTTGCTAAAATAAATTATCATAGTTCTTGATAGAATTTATTTAGGCCCATTTAGTTATTGGGCTTATTCAATTAATAACAGTTGTTCTTATTAAGGTTAAATTCCTCTCTTTTGGGCCTTGTGTGAGAGTTGGGAGCCATAGTAGTGGGTACGACATACTGAACCCAGCACCCCCTCACATGAACCACCCCAATTGTGAAGGCCCATTTGCCTGATTTGAACACCTGTACTAGGTTAATTACACTAGTTTAACCTAATAAAATTGATTAGCAACATAATTAATTTCATTTATTTTGAAATTAATTTAAGAAAATTATAGTTTAAAGAATTTTTTATTCTAAGATAAACTAATGTATTTTCTTGTATTTAATTAAATATAGAATTATAACCATCTAGATTCTTTCTGGAACTTAATTTAAATTTTTCATTAAATATTCTTATTTAAGTTGATATTTAGTTATCTACAACTAACCAACTTAAATCTGAATATCTTTTGAATTTCACATTTCAAAATTAAGTTGAGGAATTTTAGGCATTGGTTATTAAGATTCTTTAGATATTTTTTAAGTTAATATCTTTTCAAATATTAACTTAAAATATATTTTAAAATTAAGTGGTTAGAACTTAATTTTTGATATTTAATTAAATTTAAATTTGAAAATATTTAAGTTCTAATTTTTTTTAATACAACTAAAGTTAGATATTTTTTCAAATTTTGTGGAAAAGATACTTAGTCAAATAAGATATTTTCTAGATAATTATTTCTAGACTACTTATTATTTCTAATATTAAATAAGAAAATATTATACATTGTGAAATTAATTATTTATATAATTAATTTTGGTACAATTTATTTTAAGTATATTTTTCCTAGTATTAAACTAGAAATTAATAATTAAGCCTTCTTTACACTTAATTATTTATTTCTTGAATTTAATACATTTAATTAATTTGAAAATTAAATATCTAAGTTGATTTTTATCATCCTACTTAAATATTTCTTTTTCATGACATTTAATTAAATAGAAAATTATTTTTAGTTGAAATTTATTTTTTCAACTAAATTTAAATAATTTTCAAAATATATTTTTTCTTTATTTTATTAATCAATTTTCGAAATTGCATTTCTTAAATGCTAGAATTTCGAATTTTATCTTGAAAAATAGATTAAGTTGTAAATTAATTATTTATTTTAATTAATTCTTGGATCAACTTAAATCAATGATTTTTTCATTTATTGATTAATTTAAAATAAATTGAATTAAAGTATATTATTAAAAATTGAATTAATTAGTCAAAGGAAAATCTAGATAGATGATATTTTTGCTTGAAGTATTTTTCTAGTGTATTTAATTAAATAGAAAATTAATATTTAAGTTGATTTTCATCATCATACTTAAATATTTGAAATTTTTCTTATATATATTTAATTAAATAGGAAAATTATATTTTTTGTTGTAAATTAATTTTATTAATTAATTTTGGGCCAACATTAAATTAGAATGATTTTTCCAGGATTTATTTTTTTTTATTTTAATATGCATTTTTCGAAAATTGTATTCTTAAATACTTTAATTTTTCGAAATGCAATATATATTTATAGAAAATTAAATTTGAGTTGTAAATTAATTTAAATTAATTTTGTAAAAACTTAAATATTTTTTCTAAATATTTATTGGAAATTATTACTAAGATGGAAATAATTCATGTTATTTTCATATCCATCTAATTAAAATTTATATTTAGAATTTTTTCATTCTAAATTGGAAATTTTAATTAAATAAATATATATTTAAAATAAATAGAATAAATAAAAAGAATCAAAGAAAATACAACTCTTTTTTTAAATAATGAGCTTTATTATTAAGATATTCGATCTCCATTGTGGGTTTTACACCGCGTTTGTTTTAGTGAGTAATCCTCCCTAATGGAGGAACTGTTGGAAATTATTTTACCAGGATCTTAGATCTACTCACAAGTATGTTGATTAACACCCTAAATATGAACTTTCTAAAACGATGAAATAAACACATATAAAGTTTAGTAAACCTTACATTGGGTGCAGCGGAATAATATGACTCCTTCCGTTCAGATATCTAGCCCTTGATTCCTTTCTGTAGCAGAGCATTATCAATATCTGAACCTGAATCTCTTTCTCTGAATCTTTGATGCTGAATCTCCTTTGCTGATGATCTTTCTTCACGATCTTCCTCACTATGATTGAGGTATCACTTGATGTGTGTGGGCACTACTCATACACTAAGGATTTCGAAATTATCAAGATGGAAGAGAAAGAAGAAGTGGCAGCTAAAGATAGGGAGAGAGAAAGGCTCAGGTTTTTCTCTGAAGGAAAAATAGAAAATTTAAGTGTAATTTTCCTGAAGCCTTCACTATCTATTTATAGCATTCCACTAGGGTTAGGTTTGAATTATTTGACATTAAAATAATGAAAATATCAGTTTAAATTTCCTACAAAAGTGGCTGGCCCTATACTAGTGGATTTGGGCCTCACTTTTTGCAATTTTGCAGTTTTACCTTTTCTGCATCTGATTTTCTCAAAAACGCCAATTTTCTAATTCAACCATTTAAATGCCAATTCTAACTATTTAATAGCTATAAATAATTATTAAATAATATTGTCATTTATCATATTTATTAATTGAACCATACAAAGTATCATAATTAACAAATATGCCCCTATAAACTCTTTCTTTACAATTTCGCCCTTACTTAGTGAAAATTTCACAAATAGACATAGTCTAACTTGTGAATTATAATTGATTAATCAAAACCAATTACATGAGTCTTACAAGCAATATTATCTCAACTAGTGGGGGGACCATGGGTCTATATAACCGAGCTTCCAATAAGTAGATCAAGAATTTAGCACTAAAATTCACTAACTTATTAATTCTTCGTTGAATCCACGCATAGAACTTAGAATTGCACTCTCAGTATATAGAATGCTCTATATGTTCCACCATATAGACACATCATTAGTTATCCATTGTTATAATCCTAATGTGATCAATGATCCTCTATATGAATGATCTACATTGTAAAGGGATTAAATTACCGTTACACCCTACAATGTATTTATTCCTTAAAACACTTGACCCCGTATAAATGATATTTCAGCTTATGTGAAATGAGTACTCCACCATTTATGTTCGTTTGGTCAAGCTCGAAGGAGATCATCCTTTGCTTACTATTCGCCAGATAGAAGCTATAGATTCCATGTTTATGATAGCGCTCCCACTCAATTGCACTACCGTGTTCCCAAAATGTACGTATCACCCTGACCTAAAAGTAGGCTTAACTAACAAATCAAAGAACACGAATAGCCTTTCAAGATTGAGCCTAATCATAACAGGATTAAGATCATTTGATCTAGGATCAACTAGGCGATATTGACTTGAATAGATATTACGGTAAGTTTAATAAATCTAAGTCAAAGTTCAATATCGGTCCCTTCCGATGCATACTCCATGCATCCAACCTGAGCTTTACTTTAACCAATGTTCTGGAAAGAACATAGTATTTCTCCAAATACAAGTAAACTCTTGTTGTAGATTATCATATCAGTAAAACCCTGTGTCTGATAAATCTAGGAAACTTTATTCACATAGTCATGTTTACTTTCCAATGTGTTGACGGCACAATAAACAAGATCAAGTATGTGAAAAGGGTTTCAGATGAATTTATACATTATGTACATATAATCATGAAATAAATCATGTGAACCATGCAACATTAAATGTTATTTCTGATCTATATTAATAGGCAAATCTGATTATATTGAAATGAGTTTTATTTAGGGCATAAAACCCAACAAACTCCCACTTGCACTAATATAAAACAAAAAGTGCGTTTCAAATAATCTCAACACCTTGATATGAAAATCAAGTGTAGTAGTAGTAAACTCCTCGTAATAGGATCTGAAAGGTTGAATTATACACAACCTTTTCTCCACCATTACTCTTCCTTTAATCACAAAATCATTGATAATGTGAAATTCCTCTCTATATGTCTACTCTCTTGGGATACTGGATTCTATACCTTTGGCAACTACTTTTGGTTAATCAGGAAAGTAACACTAGTAGTTTAAGGCAATTTGGAATGGTGCCAAAGATGTATAGAACTTTCCTTAGACTGAATAAGTACCTTTCCTGCAACTTTAACATTCAGTCCCTTTCTGGTAGACCTAGAGACTTCAGATAGGTTTTTACACTTCTCCAAAATCACTATTCCACCCCCAGAGTAATCACCATCTTATCAGAAAGATTTACTAGCACAAAGGCAAATTTCGAAATCTGATATGGTGTAGTCTAAGAGTTTTAAACACACCCTTATAGACTAACATATAGTTCCTCTTCTTTATCTTAAGATTTACTTGATTGTCTTCCAATGTTCTTCTCCTGGATAAATCTGATACCTACTCATTACTCCCACTCAATAGCAGGTGTCTGGTCTAAGGCATACAAAAGCATATCTAAGACCTCTCACTGTTGATTTAAGAAATTCTTTCATGGCTTTATCTTTTCTGGAATAGTTAAGACTTTTCCTTAGATAAAATCTATACCTAAGAAGTTGTGAAGCTTCTATAGATTGCCATTAGAAAGAAAATGCTTCAGCATCTTACTAAAGTAAGTTGCTTGCATTAGAGTAAGTAATTACCAGGTATACCACAAGCCATAGGTTTAGATAAACTCAAACCTATAATACTAGGAACAGGAAGTTTTGTTAAGTCCATTGAATAGACTTATAAACGAAAATTTCCTTTTATGTCCTTGTAATTGAAAACTTTATGTTATTCCATGTGAGTGGATTAAACCATAGTTCTATTGGCTTTTCTTCTTAGTTTCTTATCTTGACAATCCATTACTTGTTTAAACTCACAATGGATTTAAATCACTAGTGTCTCCCAAGTCATAAGAAGGTGAGTTCCTAGAAACTCTCCCACTACGACAAGACACCGTGAATTATGTCTAAGAAAACTAAATGGTATTGATCTCTTCGGTTGTGACAAGACAACAGAGGCAGTGGGATCATCATATGTTATATAAGATGATAGAACACTTTTGGAATCAAGAATTAAATATCTCCTTTATTTGCTACTTGTTTTCAGACTTAGTCATTATCTTAGAAAAGTAGTATTTGTTTGAACAAACACTTTCTTATCTATTGACAATGGGATGGTCCACCCCTAATCACTTAGAATAGCTAACAAACCATGGTTAATGGTTCTAGCTTTTCTTAAGATTTTGATTAGGTCATCCATGAATCTAGTAATGATTAACATTAAGTATACAACCATTACATCATTCTGAAATTGTATTACCATAGAAGGAATTAGGCAACGACTAGTAACTAATCATCAACATGCAACTCGAAATTTTTGGGGAGGTAAGTTTGGATATAATTCAAAAATCAATTTAATGATCTTTGAACTGCATATCTACTAACTATTTCTCCACCCCTATCAGTTCGCAAGATCTTTAACCACTTACCTTAATGGTTTTAACCATTGCTAGAAATTAATGAAATTTTTCAAACATTTCAAATTTCTTTGCTAAAAGGTATAATCTAGAGTTATCGTTTTAAGAATACAACGAAAAACTCATATCCACCCCTGAATGTACATCCATCTGCGAATGAGATGAACTACTTTCAGTGGATATAGGCATATTAACTCTTTGCAGAGATTGATCATGTCAAATTCACTATGAACAAGATACAAATGCCATAGATTAAAAAAAAATGTGGTAGTGTCTTTTGATGACATAGGTTTAGTTACATCAAAGAGTTCTTAGAATAGTGCAAGTGGATCCTGGTCACAGAATACCTAACTCATATTCCATACAGTTTGAATCCATTAATAAGAGATGGATATTAAACACTTGAGAAAGTGTAACTGTATTGTATCTGGAATTAGAAATATAAGAAAATTTCTGTTTGGATTCTAAAATTAAAGTCAAAGACTTAAATTCAACCAAATATAATGAGTAATTCTTTCTTGGACCACCACTACTAATACAAACTCTAAGTCAGATTTGCCCATACAAGTAGGAGATTTCTAAGATTGAGGATTTATATCAATTGGGAATAGAATTTTAGGATTATAATCATATGCGTCATTTAATTTCTTAAGAGAAAATATAATGACATGAAATGATTTATAGACCATTCATCCAATGATATGTTTTGAAGCTAATTCGAAATGAATAAGCTAAGAGGAATTAGGATAATTTCGTTTATAAATAAGAATCCAACGATGCTTCGATTAACGAAAGACAAAGTAATCTTATTTATGTAATCTTCTTGTTTCATATTGTAAAAATACTAGTCTAAGGTGTCATCAATTGATGAACAGTTAGATGTCGCATATACAATACTTATCTTTCGAGATCTTACACTATTATGTATGTCTAATGGTGAAAATCCATTAGGGATTTATCTCATTAGAAAAACAAACATGTTAGACCAACAATGAAGATTCGAAATTAAACTACAACTTAATAACAGAAAATAACATGGTTCAATATAAATTCATACACAATTCAGAAATTATAAACATATAGCAAGTAGGAATGACTAGTGAAAATACTAAAACATACAATCCTAAATAATTTCTAAGGTTTTCAACAAACTGATACAGTGTCCCGGTAGGCGAGAGTCAAAGCATCATTTATTGAATAGAGTTGTCAGCTCATCTAAAATAGAAACCATTATAGCAACCTTTTATTCGATCAAAATAAGAATCCAACGTTGTCCCGGTAGGCGAGAGTCAAAGTTATTCTCATTTCATGAGCCTCTACCATTGTTTCATGTTTCATAAGTTTATCTCTAAGTAGTCACCGTAGGGGAGAGTCTAATAGAGACGAAAACTTACAAAACACTTATCAAATGAAATCTTACGGTGTTAAATGCGTTCAACGAATAACCATCCATAGGGAGACGAAGTCTAGCGTCTCGAGGTTATATTGAAAACATTTAACTTTTGTAAGACCAACAATGGAGATCGAATATCTTAATAATAATCAAGCTCATTATTTAAAGTGATTTGTATTTTCTTTGATTCTCTTTATTTAATTTATTTATTTTAAATATATATTTATTTAAAATTTCCAATTTAGAATGAAAAATTCTAAATATAAATTTTAATTTAATATTTATAAATTTTACTTAGATGGATATGAAAATAACATGAATTATTTCCATCTTAGTAATAATTTCCAATAAATATTTAGAAAAATATTCAATTTAAGTTGTTACAAAATTAATATAAATTAATTTACAACTCAAATTTAATTTTCTATAAATATATATTGCATTTCGAAAAATTAAAGTATTTAAGAATACAATTTTCGAAAATGCATGTTAAAATAAAAAATTAATCCTGGAAAAATTATTCTAATTTAATGTTGGCCCAAAATTAATTAATAAAATTAATTTACAACAAAAAATATAATTTTCCTATTTAATTAAATATATAAGAAAAATTTCAAATATTTAAGTATGATGATGAAAATCAACTTAAATATGTATTTTTTATTTAATTAAATACACTAGAAAAATACTTCAAGCAAAAATATCATCTATCTAGATTTTTCTTTGACTAATTAATTCAATTTCTAATAATATACTTTAATTTAATTTATTTTAAATTAATCAATAAATGAAAAAAATCATTGATTTAAGTTGATCCAAGAATTAATTAAAATAAATAATTAATTTACAACTTAATCTATTTTTCAAGATAAAATTCGAAATTCTAGCATTTAAGAAATGCAATTTCGAAAATTGATTAATAAAATAAAAAAAAATATTTTGAAAATTATTTAAATTTAGTTGAAAAATAAATTTCAACTAAAAATAATTTTCTATTTAATTAAATGTCATGAAAAAAGAAATATTTAAGTATGATGATAAAAATCAACTTAGATATTTAATTTTCAAATTAATTAAATGTATTAAATTCAAGAAATAAATAATTAAGTGTAGAGAAGGCTTAATTATTAATCTCTAGTTTAATACTAGGAAAAATATACTTAAAATAAATTGTACCAAAATTAATTAAATAATTAATTTCACAATTTATAATATTTTCCTATTTAATATTAGAAATAATAAGTAGTCTAGAAATAACTATCTAGAAAATATCTTATTTGACTAAGTATCTTTTCCACAAAATTTGAAAAAATATCTAATTTAAGTTTTATTAGAAAAAATCTAGAACTTAAATATTTTTCAAATTTAAATTTAATTAAATATCAAAAATTAAGTTGTAACCACTTAATTTGAAAATATTCCATTTTAAGTTAATATTCGAAAAGATATTAACTTAAAAAATATCTAAAGAATCTTAATAACCAATGCCTAAAATTCCTCAACTTAATTTTGAAATTTTGAATTCAAAAGATATTCAGATTTAAGTTGGTTAGTTGAAGATAACTAAATATCAACTTAAATAGGAATATTTAATGAAAAATTTAAATTAAGTTCCAGAAAGAATCTAGATGGTTATAATTCTATATTTAATTAAATACAAGAAAATACATATAGTTTAGCTTAGAATATAAAATTCTTTAAACTATGATTTTCTAAATTAATTTCAAAATAAATAAAATTAATTATGTTGCTAATCAATTTTAATTAGGTTAAACTAGTGTAATTAACCTAGTACAGTCATTCAAATCAGGCAAATGGGCCTTCACAATTGGGGTGGTTTGTGTGAGGGAGTGCTGGGTTCAGTTTGTCGTACCCACTTCTATGGCTCCCAACTCTCACACAAGGCCCAAAAGAGAGGAATTTAACCTTAATAAGAACAACTGTTATTAATTGAATAAGCCCAATAACTAAATGGGCCTAAATAAATTCTATCAAGAACTATGATAATTTATTTTAGCAACAACAACCTATATGTATCTATAATCAAATTAAACACATAGGCTCACACAGGTACACTTTGGATGAGTCCTATCATGTTGCTAGGTCATACACAGATGAAAGAAGATTGTAAATATACCTGTTACAAATTATTATCTTGACCAAGGGAGCCATCAGATCATTAGATCTGGCAAAAGGTAACCATGGCTATTTGCAATCAAGTAATAATAGGTTTTAAAAAACTTACATACAAGCTAAAACCACATACTCCTGCAACAAGGTTAGCTGGATAGTTGGATGTAGGATTTATTTAATTTTAAATTAAATTTTTAATTTCGAAATAATTAATTAATTAAAAAAATTTTCGAATTTTTTTTTTAAAAAAATTTAAATTTAAAATTAAACCTACAATTTTTGAAAAATTAGGTTTCAACCAACCTAAATATCATTTCAAAAATTTGCTAACTACTTTTAAATTTTAAATGTTATTTTATAAATAAAAATTAAATAAAAAATTAGAAAAGATAAATAAATATCTTTTCAGATTTTAAATTTAATTTAAATAAATAAAATAACAAAATTTAAAAGTTAGCAAAATATCTTACATCTATTTAAAATAACATGATTATAAATATCTTATTTTAAATTTAAATAAGGTCAAAATATCTAAAAAGATTTATTTTTTAAAAAAAAATCTTAAAAGATAAGATATAATTAAAAATATCTTAAAAGATAAGATATCTTAAAAATATCTTAAAAGATTTTATAAATATCTTATAAAATCTGACCTTAAATTTAAAAAAAATAAGATACAATCAAATTTAAAAATAAGATAGATTTTTAAGCAAGAAGATAGATACTAATTCTATTCAAATTCAAATTACACTAATATCTTGAATTAAATTTAAAAAATATTAAATTAATTCAAAATGATAATTAGAATTGAATTAGGAATAGTAATAGTATAAATACAAAACTATACAAAAAATTGGAAGTTAATTCCCTGAAAAAGCATGAAAAATTGAAGAAAAACAAAAAAATTCGAAACTGTACGGACAGATTTGCGATCGCAGGAAAAAATCAGCACAGCCCCGATTTTTCCAAATCTTCAAAAAATCATAACTAATTCAAATAAAATCCAAATTAAGTTCTGTAAAAGGCTAACTTGCTTAATTTTTCCCATACTATCCAATAAAAATAATTCCAGAAACAAAATCGCAATTATTTTTCACGAAAATTTACAAACATCAATCAATCATCAAATAACACTCAATACAACATGATACCATCCAAAGAACATACAAACAATCGTTTTAAAGTCCAAATTTCTTGCAAGTAAATCAATTACCATGGCTCTGAGGCCAGTTGTTGGAAATTATTTTACCAGGATCTTAGATCTACTCACAAGTATGTTGATTAACACCCTAAATATGAACTTTCTAAAACGATGAAATAAACACATATAAAGTTTAGTAAACCTTACATTGGGTGCAGCGGAATAATATGACTCCTTCCGTTCAGATATCTAGCCCTTGATTCCTTTCTGTAGCAGAGCATTATCAATATCTGAACCTGAATCTCTTTCTCTGAATCTTTGATGCTGAATCTCCTTTGCTGATGATCTTTCTTCACGATCTTCCTCACTATGATTGAGGTATCACTTGATGTGTGTGGGCACTACTCATACACTAAGGATTTCGAAATTATCAAGATGGAAGAGAAAGAAGAAGTGGCAGCTAAAGATAGGGAGAGAGAAAGGCTCAGGTTTTTCTCTGAAGGAAAAATAGAAAATTTAAGTGTAATTTTCCTGAAGCCTTCACTATCTATTTATAGCATTCCACTAGGGTTAGGTTTGAATTATTTGACATTAAAATAATGAAAATATCAGTTTAAATTTCCTACAAAAGTGGCTGGCCCTATACTAGTGGATTTGGGCCTCACTTTTTGCAATTTTGCAGTTTTACCTTTTCTGCATCTGATTTTCTCAAAAACGCCAATTTTCTAATTCAACCATTTAAATGCCAATTCTAACTATTTAATAGCTATAAATAATTATTAAATAATATTGTCATTTATCATATTTATTAATTGAACCATACAAAGTATCATAATTAACAAATATGCCCCTATAAACTCTTTCTTTACAATTTCGCCCTTACTTAGTGAAAATTTCACAAATAGACATAGTCTAACTTGTGAATTATAATTGATTAATCAAAACCAATTACATGAGTCTTACAAGCAATATTATCTCAACTAGTGGGGGGACCATGGGTCTATATAACCGAGCTTCCAATAAGTAGATCAAGAATTTAGCACTAAAATTCACTAACTTATTAATTCTTCGTTGAATCCACGCATAGAACTTAGAATTGCACTCTCAGTATATAGAATGCTCTATATGTTCCACCATATAGACACATCATTAGTTATCCATTGTTATAATCCTAATGTGATCAATGATCCTCTATATGAATGATCTACATTGTAAAGGGATTAAATTACCGTTACACCTACAATGTATTTATTCCTTAAAACACTTGACCCCGTATAAATGATATTTCAGCTTATGTGAAATGAGTACTCCACCATTTATGTTCGTTTGGTCAAGCTCGAAGGAGATCATCCTTTGCTTACTATTCGCCAGATAGAAGCTATAGATTCCATGTTTATGATAGCGCTCCCACTCAATTGCACTACCGTGTTCCCAAAATGTACGTATCACCCTGACCTAAAAGTAGGCTTAACTAACAAATCAAAGAACACGAATAGCCTTTCAAGATTGAGCCTAATCATAACAGGATTAAGATCATTTGATCTAGGATCAACTAGGCGATATTGACTTGAATAGATATTACGGTAAGTTTAATAAATCTAAGTCAAAGTTCAATATCGGTCCCTTCCGATGCATACTCCATGCATCCAACCTGAGCTTTACTTTAACCAATGTTCTGGAAAGAACATAGTATTTCTCCAAATACAAGTAAACTCTTGTTGTAGATTATCATATCAGTAAAACCCTGTGTCTGATAAATCTAGGAAACTTTATTCACATAGTCATGTTTACTTTCCAATGTGTTGACGGCACAATAAACAAGATCAAGTATGTGAAAAGGGTTTCAGATGAATTTATACATTATGTACATATAATCATGAAATAAATCATGTGAACCATGCAACATTAAATGTTATTTCTGATCTATATTAATAAGTAAATCTGATTATATTGAAATGAGTTTTATTTAGGGCATAAAACCCAACATTAATCTCGAATGATAAGTAGTTTGTAAGTGTTTTGTATGGTATGGATCACCCTAATGGTGGCGACCATACTTGACTTGCAAATTATGAAACAATGGTGGAAGCTCATAAGATAGAATTGCCTTGACTCTCGCCTAAACGGGACAACGCTGAATTCCAATCTTGATCGAATAAAAGGTTGCTAGAATGTTTAACATTTTAGACGAGCTGACAACTCTATTCAATGAATGGTAGCTTTGACTCTCGCCTAAACGGGACAACCGATATCGGTTGTTGAAAACCTTGGAAATTATTTAGGATTGTAAGTTTTAGTATTTTCACTTGTCATTCCTACTTGCTATATGTTTATAATTTCTGAATTGTGTATGAATTTATATTGAACTATGTTATTTTCTGTTATTAAGTTGTAGTTTAATTTCGAATCTTCATTGTGGGTCTAACTTGGCTTGTTTATCTAATGAGATAAATCCCTAGTGGATTTTCACCATTAGACATACATAATAGTGTTAGATTTCAAAAGATAAATATTGTATATGCAACATCTAGTTGTTCATCAATTGATGACACCTTAGACTAGTATTTTTACGATATGAAACAAGAAGATTATATAAATAAGATTACTTTGACTTTCGCTAATCGAAGCATCGTTGGATTCTTATTTTAAACGAAATTATCCTAATTCCTCTTAGCTTATTCATTTCGAATTAGCTCAATAACATATCATTGGATGAATGGTCTATAAATCATTTCATGTCATTTTATATGACACATATGATTATAATCCCGAAATTCTATTCCCAATTGATATAAATCCTCAATCTTAGAAATCTCCTACTTGTATGGGCAAATCTGACTTAGAGTTTGTATTAGTAGTGGTGGTCCAAGAAAGAATTACTCATTATATTTGGTTGAATTTAAGTCTTTGACTTTAATTTTATAATCCAAACAGAAATTTTCTTATATTTCTAATTCCAGATACAATACAGTTACACTTTCTCAAGTGTTTAATATCCATCTTTTATTAATGGATTAAAACTGTATGGAATATGAGTTAGGTATTCTGTGACCAGGATCCACTTGCACTATTCTAAGAACTCTTTGATGTAACTAAACCTATGTCATCAAAAGACTTTACCACATTTTTTTAATCTATGGCATTTGTATCTTGTTCATAGTGGATTTGACAAGATCAATCTCTGCAAAGAGTTAATATGCCTATATCCAGTGAAAGTAAGTTCATCTCATTCGCAGATGGATGCACATTCAGGGGTGGATATGAGTCTTTCGTTGTATTCTTAAAACGATAACTCTAGATTATACCTTAAGCAAAGAAATTTGAAATGTTTGAAAAATTTCATTAATTTCTAGCAATGGTTAAAACCATTAAGGTAAGTGGTTAAAGATCTTGCGAACTGATAGGGGTGGAGAAATAGTTAGTAGATATGCAGTTCAAAGATCATTAAATTGATTTTTGAATTATATCCAAACTTACCTCCCTAGAAATTTTGAGTTGCATATTGATGATTAGTTACTAGTCGTTGCCTAATTCCTTCTATGGTAATACAATTTCAGAATGATGTAATGGTTGTATACTTAATGTAAATCATTACTAGATTCATGGATGACCTAATCAAAATCTTAAGAAAAGCTAGAACTATTAACCATGGTTTGTTAGCTATTCTAAGTGATTAGGGGTGGACCATCCCATTGTCAATAGATAAGAAAGTGTTTGTTCAAACAAATACTACTTTTCTCGGATAATGACTAAGTCTGAAAACAAGTAGCAAATAAAGGAGATATTTATTTCTTGATTCCAAAAATGTGAATAATCATCTTATATAACATATGATGATCCCACTGCCTCTCTTGTCTTGTCACAACCAAAGAGGTTAATACCATTTAGTTTTCTTCGACATAATTCACGGTACCTTGTCGTAGTGGGAGAGTTTCTAGGAACTCACCTTCTTATGACTTGGGAGACACTAGTGATTAAAATCCATTATGAGTTTAAACAAGTAATGGATTGTCAAGAGAAGAAACTAAGAAGAAAAGCCAATAGAACTATGGTTTAATCCATTCACATGGAATAACCTAAAGTTTTCTATTACAAGGACATAAAAGGAAATTTTCGTATATAAGTCATTCAATGGACTTAACAAAACTTCTTGTTCCTAATATTATAGGTTTAAGTTTATCTAAACCTATGGCTTGTGGTATACCTAGTAATTACTTACTCTAATGCAAGCAACTTACTTTAGTAGGATGCTGAAGCATTTTTCTTTCTAATGGCAATCTATAGAAGCTTCACAACTTCTTAGGTATAGATTTTATTTATCTAAGGAAAAGTTTCAACTATTCCAGAAAAGATAAAGCCATGAAAGAATTTCTTATATCAACAGTGAGAGGTCTTAGATATGCTTTTGTATGCCTTAGACTAGACACCTGCTGTTGAGTGGGAGTAATGAGTAGGTATCAGATTAATCCAGGAGAAGAACATTGGAAGACAATCAAGTAAATCTTAAGATTAAGAAGAGGAACTATATGTTAGTCTATAAGGGTATGTTTAAAACTCTTAGACTACACCATATCAGATTTCGAAATTTGCCTTTGTGCTAGTAAATCTTTCTGATAAGATGGTGATTAATAGTGATTTTGGAGAAGTGTAAAAACCTATCTGAAGTCTCTAGGTCTACCAGAGAGAGACTGAATGTTAAAGCTGCAGGAAAGGTACTTATTCAGTCTAAGGAAAGTTCTATACATTTTTGGCACCATTCCAAATTGCCTTAAACTACTAGTGTTAATTTCCTAATTAACCAAAAGTAGTTGCCAAAGATATAGAATCCAGTATCCCAAGAGAGTAGACATATAGAGAGGAATTTCACATTATCAATGATTTTGTGATTAAGGAGGAGTAATGGTGGAGAAAAGGTTGTGGTTAATTCAACCTCTCAGATCCTATTACGAGGAGTTTACTACTACTACACTTGATTTGTATATCAAGGTGTTGAGATTATTTGAAACGCACTTTTTGTTTTATATTAGTGCAAGTGGGAGTTTGTTGGGTTTTATGCCCTAGATAAAACTCATTTCAATATAATCAGATTTACTTATTAATATAGATCAGAAATAACATTTAATGTTGCATGGTTCACATGATTTATTTCATGATTATATGTACATAATGTATAAATTCATCTGAAACCCTTTTCACATACTTGATCCTGTTTATTGTGCCGTCAACACATTGGAAAGTAAACATGACTATGTGAATAAAGTTTTCCTAGATTTATCAGACACAGGGTCTTACTGATATGATAATCTACAACAGAGTTTACTTGCATTTGGAGAAGTGCTATGTTCTTTCCAGAGCATAGGTTAAAGTAAAGCTCAGGTTGGATGCATGGAGTATGCATCGGAAGGGACCGATATTGAACTTTGACTTAGATTTAATTAAACTTACCGTAAAATCTATTCAAGACAATATCGCCTAGTTGACCCTAGATCAAATGATCTTAATCCTGATATGATTAGGCTCAATCTTGAAAGGCTATTCGTGTTCTTTGATTTGTTAGTTAAGCCTCCTTTTAGGTCAGGGTGATACGTACATTTTGGGAACACGGTAGTGCAATTGAGTGGGAGCGCTATCATAAACATGGAATCTATAGCTTCTATCTGGCGAATAGTAAGCAAAGGATGATTGTTGGGAATTATTTTACCAGGATCTTAGATCTACTCACAAGTATGTTTATTAACATCCTAAATATGAACTTTCTAAAACGATAAAATAAACACATATAAAGTTAAGAAAACCTTACATTGATGCATCGGAATAAATGTCTCCTTCCACTCATATCTCTAACCCTTGATTCCTTTCTGTAGCAGAGTATAATCAAGATCTGAGCCCGAATCTCCTTCTTCTTCAAGCTTTGATCCTTCACAGTCTTCCAATCTATGATTGAGTTACTGCTTGCTGTGTGTGGGCACTTACTCTTTCACTAGGGTCACGAAAAAGATGAAGGGAAAAGAGAGAGAGAGATTTCGGCCAAGGTAGAGAGTGAGGAAGGCTCAGTTTTCTGAAGAGAGAAATTTCTGTCAGAAAGGCTTATGAAAGCATGTGTTGTGAATGAGCCATCACTTTCTATTTATAGGCAACTTACTAGGTTTAGGTTAGGATTTATTTGGCATTAAAATAATGAAAATATTAATTTGAAAAAGCCTCTTAAGTGGCCGGCCATATGGTGTTAATGGGCCTCACTTAATTTTGCAATTTTATCAAATTTTATCTCTATTTTCTCAAAAATGCCAATTTTCCAATTCTAACCTTTTAAATGCCAAAACTAATTATTTAATAATTAAAATACATTATTAAATAATATTGTCATTTAATTTAATTATTAATTAGACATAAAAAGTCCATTAATAAATAAATAAACCTAGAAAACTCTTTTCCTTACAATTTCACCCCTGCTTAGTGAAAATTCATAAAATTAGACATAGTCTAACTTTAGAATTATAATTGATCAATCACGAATCAATTAATGAGTCTTACAAGCAGAATGTTCTCAACTAGAATGGGGACCATGGATCTATATGCTGAGCTTCCAATAAGTGAACCAAATTTACCAAGTAAATTCCTACTTATTAATTCTTCGTTGAATCCACTCTTAGAACTTAGAATTGCACTCTCAGACTTATATAGAGCATATTGTATGTTTCACGATACCAATATACTATCTCATTTAACCATTGTTATAATCTTATTGTGATTTAAAGATCCTCTATATAGATGATTTACATCGAGATGGGATTTCTTTACCGTTCTCACCCCTCAATGTATTTTGCCCCTTAAAACACTTAGCTACCTGTAAATGGTGTTTAATGATCTAATAATTAGTCAGTTAAACAAGAGCTCATCCATTTACTTCTATTTGCTAAGCTCGAAGGGAATCATCACTTGACTTCTATACACCAGTAGAAGCTATAGATTCCATATTTATGTTCAGCACTCCCACTCAATCATACTATCATGTTCCCAAAATATACGTATCACCCTGACCCAAAAGTAGGCTTAACTAATAAATCAAAGAACATGGATAGCACTCCTGAGTTGAGCCCAAGCATATCAGGATTTAGATTCTTTTAATCTTAAGATCAACTACTGATATTGACTTGGAAAGATATGTATAACGGTAAGTTTGTAATATCTTAACTTAGTTGCAATATCGGTCCTGTCCAATGTATACTCCATACATTCGAAACTAGTATACTTTACTAATGTCCTGGAAAGAACATAACACTTACTCCAAGTGTAAGTACACATCATCGCTGATTATCACATTAGTGTAAATCCAATAACACTGATGAAACAGGGACCAAAACTTTTGATTCATATGATCACAATCACATTCCACTGTGTTGACGATACTGTAATTGTGAATAAACATATGATCTGGATTTAACTGATTTTGTGTGTATGAATGTAATAAACATATTCAACATTTTAAACCATTAGCATGTAAAATTCATGCAAACATCAATCACTTCAAATTTCTTATATTGATAACTAATCAGATTGTAAAGAGTTTTATTTAGGGCATAAAACCTAACAATGATCTCCTTCGAGCTTGACCAAACGAACATAAATGGTGGAGTACTCATTTCACATAAGCTGAAATATCATTTATACGGGATCAAGTGTTTTAAGGAATAAATACATTGTAGGGTGTAACGGTAATTTAATCCCTTTATAGTGTAGATCATTCATATAGAGGATCATTGATCACATTAGGATTATAACAATGGATAACTAATGATGTGTCTATATGGTGGAACATATAGAGCATTCTATATACTGAGAGTACAATTCTAAGTTCTATGCGTGGATTCAACGAAGAATTAATAAGTTAGTGAATTTTAGTGCTAAATTCTTGATCTACTTATTGGAAGCTCGGTTATATAGACCCATGGTCCCCCCACTAGTTGAGATAATATTGCTTGTAAGACTCATGTAATTGGTTTTGATTAATCAATTATAATTCTCAAACTAGACTATGTCTATTTGTGAAATTTTCACTAAGTAAGGACGAAATCGTAAAGAAAGAGTTTTAGGGGCATATTTGTTAATTATGATACTTTGTATGGTTCAATTAATAAATATGATAAATGACAATATTATTTAATAATTATTTATAGTTATTAAATAGTTAGAATTGGCATTTAAATGATTGAATTAGGAAATTGGCATTTTTGAGAAAATCAGATACAAAAGGTGTTAAAATTGCAAAATTGCAAAGCCCAAGGCCCAATCCACTAAGGCATGGCCGACCACGTATGGTGTGTGTTTTAAATTGATTTTTTCATTATTTTAATGCCATATAATTCAAATCTAACCCTAGTGGAATGCTATAAATAGATAGTGAAGGCTTGAGGAAAATTACACTTTTCTTCTGACTTCTTCTGATTCAGAAAAACTGAGCCTCTCTCTCTCCCTATCTTTAGCTACCACTTCTTCTTTCTTCTTCCTTTGAATTTCGAAATCCTTAGTGATTAGAGTAGTGCGCACACACATCAAGCAATACCTCAATCATAGTGAGGAAGATCGTGAAGAAAGATCATCAGCAAAGGAGTTTCAGCATCAAAGATTCAGAGAAAGAGATCCAGGTTCAGATATTGATAATGCTCTGCTACAGAAAGGAATCAAGGGCTAGATATCTGAACGGAAGGAGTCATATTATTCCGCTGCACCCAATGTAAGGTTTCTTAAACTTTATATGTGTTTAATTTATCGTTTTAGAAAGTTCTTATTTAGGATGTTAATAAACATACTTGTGAGTAGATCTAAGATCCTGGTAAAATAAATTCCAACAGAAGGCAGTCTTGACATCCATTTGCCAGATTTCATAATCGAAAGCAACAGCTATGGAGAGAAGAATTCGGATGAATTTGAGCATGGCAACAGGACTAAAAGTTTCCTCATAGTCCACACCTTCTCTTTGGGTATAACCCTTGGCTACAAGTCTAGCTTTAAAAGTTTCAACTTCGCCTCCAGCTCCTCTTTTCTTCTTGTAAACCCACTTGCATCCTATCGGATGATAGTCGTCAGGTGCGTCTACATATTCCCAGACTTTGTTCTTTTTCATGGAATCCATTTCTAAATCCATGCCGGCTGACCATCGTTTCCATTGCGGACTAGCCATTGCCTGTTTATAGGTTAATGGATCGTCATCAATACCGTCACCTACGACCATATTGATTTCACCATCCAAGCCATAACGAGCAGGTTTTGTTGAAACCCTCCCACTACGACGAGGTACGGTTGTCTTACGAACGAAACTTTAGTAGTAGATTTCTCGGTTGTTCAGGCGAGGGAGTGGGATTGTCTTCTTCACGAGTGGAAGAAGACGGAACATTGGAAGGACTTATATCTGATAGCAATTCCTCTAGAACAACTTTACTTTTCGGTTTGTAGTCTTTAATATAGTTCTCTTCAAGGAAAGTAGCATTTGTAGAAACAAACACTTTGTTATCCTTGTGACTATAAAATAGTCCACCCCTAGTCTCTTTAGAATTTCCGACAAACATGCATACTTCGGTACGTGATTCAAGTTTGCCTTCTTTCTTTCTTAAGACATGAGCAGGGCACCCCCAAATTCTGTAATGGCGTAAACTAGGTGTTCGACCATTCCAAAGTTCGACGGGTGTCTTAGGGACTGCTTTAGATGGAACAACATTTAGAATGTCATTTGCCATTTGTATAGCATATCCCCAGAAGGACGTATACAGAGTTGAATAACTCAGCATAGACCTAACCATTTCCAAAAGAGTGCGATTTCTTCTTTCTGCAACTCCATTTTGTTGTGGAGTGGCTGGGGCAGTGTATTGGGATTAAATTCCAAGTTCAATTAAATGATCTTTGAACTGCATATCCATATATTCTCCACCCCTATCAGTTCGCAAGATCTTTAATGATTTACCTAATTGGTTTTGGGCCAAAGCATGAAACTCCTGAAACTTTTCAAACGTTTCAGATTTCTTTTGCATTAGGTAAAGAAAACTATATCTAGAGAAATCGTCAATGAAAGTGACAAAATACTCATAACCACCTCGGGCTTTGACATTCAAAGGTCCGCAGACATCGGAATGCACTAACCCTAGAGGGATTTTGGCACGCTCTCCCTTTGCAGAGAAAGAACGTTTAGTCATTTTTCCTTTTAGGCAGGACTCGCATACTGGCAATTCACCTAAGACGACATTTTTCAATGGACCGTCTTTGGTGAGCCTATTGAGTCTATCAAAGCCTATATGACCTAAACGTAAATGCCATAGATAAGTTTGATCATCATTATCAATCTCTTTTCTTTTTAGGTTTCTAGGTCTAGCTACACTGAAAAGTTCACTATTTAGTGAGATTTGAGTACTCGGTCTTAAAACATAAAGCCCTTGTTCCATTATAGCAACACATATTTGAAATCCATTACGAGAAATTGAACAATTTGTACTCGAAAAATTCAATATATAAGATTGTGTTTGCAAACATGAGACACTAATCAAGTTTCTACTAAAGTTTGGAATAAATAAAACATTTTCTAAAATTAAAAATCTTTGTTGAAACTTGATGCGAGCTTTTCCTCTAGCTTTTACCGATACTAATTCGCCATTGCCAACTTTAAGCTTTAACTCTCCTGGAAGCAGATTTTCCCAAGTTTCAAGCAACTGCAATGAAGAACATACATGGTTAGTAGACCCAGAATCAACAATCCAGATGGATTTGTCATTCTCTAAAACACATGATTCAAAGACAAAAGCATTACCTTCGTTTGAATTGTTTAGAAGCCTGGGACATTGTTCTTCATGATGACCCTTTCCATTACAATTCGAACATAGAAGATTATGTCTGATAATTGTACTTGAAGAAGCGGTTGCTAGATCCTTCATACCTAGTCCTTTTCCTTCGATTATTGATTGCAAACCCAGGGGGACCCATTGCAATCAAGTTCCGTTCATGGGCTCGTAATTCTGCTTCGAGCTTGTCCATGTCGGAGGAGTTAGAATTGTTGATCATGTAAGAGATAACAAATTCATTACACTCCGGAGGAAGACTATTAAGGATAAGTTGGACCCATTGTTCTCTTGATAAATCAATTCCTAGTAGATTTGCCTTTTGGAACTTCAGATTCATCATCAACAGGTGCGAGTTAATGCAACTACCAGGATGCATTTTCACACTATAGAGTTCTTTTGCTAAGATAGTAACTAAGAGAGGATCGGGGTGCGGGTTATTCATAATGACACTACAACACATCAATAAAACAGAAGTAAGGTTTTGGCTCATAAATTCATACACAATTTAGAAAATAACAAGAAATGACATATGTTATAGAAATACTAAATCTAACATAGTTTATTTTCCAAGGTATTTCAACAAAATGATACAGTGTCCCGTTTAGGCGAGAGTCAAAGCATCATCCATTGAATAGAGTTGTCAGCTCATCTAAAATGATAACATTCTAGCAACCTTTTATTCGATCAAGATTGGAATTCAGCGTTGTCCCGTTTAGGCGAGAGTCAAGGCAATTCTATCTTATGAGCTTCCACCATTGTTTCATAACTTGCAAGTCAAGTATGGTCGCCATCATTAGGGTGATCTATACCATACAAAACACTTACAAACTACTTATCAAGCGAGGTTAAACGGTGCGAAATTGCTAATAAACGTTCCTCCATTAGGGAGGATTACTCACTAAAACAAACGCGGTGTAAAACCCACAATGGAGATCGAATGTCTCTTGATTAAAAGCTCATTATTTTAAAAAAATATTATATGTATTTTGTATAATCATTTTAATTCGATATTATAATAATGAAAAATTACAAACTAAAGTTGGTTTAAATAAAAAAATCAACTTTAATTAATTTTCAATTATTATTTAATTTTAAAAAATAAATTCAAATAAATATCGAACAAGTTCCATAATATAATAATGAAAAATTACAAATCAAAGTTGGTTTAAATAAAAAATCAACTTTAATTAATTTTCAATTATTAATTAATTTCGAAAAATAAATTCGAATAATAAATGGAACAAATTTGAAAATATCTTGTTTAAGTTGTTTTTAGAAGAATCTAAAAAATCAACTTAAATATCTTTCAAATCAGATTTAATTAAATTTAAAATTAAGTTGTAACCACTTAATTTTGAAGATATTCCATTTTAAGTAAATATTCGAAAAGATATTAACTTAAAAAATATTTTAAAGAATCTTAATAACCAATGCCTAAAATTCCTCAACTTAATTTTGAAATTTTAAATCCAAAAGATATTCAGATTTAAGTTGGTTAGTTGTAAATAACTAAATATCAACTTAAATAGGAATATTTAATGAAAAATTTAAATTAAGCTTCAGAAAGAATCTAGATGGTTATAATTCTATATTTAATTAAATACAAGAAAATACATATAGTTTAGCTTAGAATATAAAATTCTTTAAACTATGATTTTCTAAATTAATTTCAAAATAAATGAAATTAATTATGTTGCTAATCAATTTTTAATTAGGTTAAACTAGTTTAATTAACCTAGTACAGTCATTCAAATCAAGCAAATGGGCCTTCACAATTGGGGTGGTTCATGTGAGGGGAGGCTGGGTTCAGTATGTCGTACCCACTTCTATGGCTCCCAACTCTCACACAAGGCCCAAAAGAGAGAAATTTAACCTTAATAAGAACAACTGTTATTAATTGAATAGGCCCAAAAACTAAATGGGCCTCAATAAATTCTATCAAGAACTATGATAATTTATTTTAACAACAACAACCTATATGCATCTATAATAAAATTAAACACATAGGCTCACACAGGCACACTTTGGATGGGTCCTATCATGTTGCTAGGTCATACACAGATGAAAGAAGATTGTAAATTATACCTGTTACAAATTTTTATCTTGACCAAAGGAGCCATCAGATCATTAGATCTGGCAAAAAGTAACCATGGCTATTTGCAATCAAGTAATAATAGGTTTTTAAAACTTACATACAAGTTAAAACACATACTCCTGCAACAAGGTTAGGTGGATAGTTGGAAGTAGGATTTATTTAATTTTAAATTAAATAATTAATTTCGAAAATTATTAAAAACAATTCGAAAATTTTAAAAAAAATTTGAAAAATTAAAAAAAAAAATCGAAATTTAATTAAATATTTAAATTTAAAATTAAACCTACAATTTTTGAAAAATTAGGTTTCAAACAACCCAAATATCATTTCAAAAAAAAAAATTTGCTAACTACTTTTAAATTTTAAATGTTATTTTATAAATAAAAATTAAATAAAAAATTAGAAAAGATAAATAAATATCTTTTTCAAATTTTAAATGTAATTTAAATAAATAAAATAACAAAATTTAAAAATTAGCAAAATATCTTATATCATTTAAAAATTACATGATTATAATTATCTTATTTTAAATTTAAAATAAGATAAGATATAATCAAATTTTAAAATAAGATAGATTTTTAAGCAAGAAGATAGATACTAATTCTATTCAAATTCAAATTACACTAATATCTTGAATTAAATTTAAAAAATATTAAATTAATTCAAAATGATAATTAGAATTGAATTAGGAATAGTAATAGTATAAATATAGAACTACACAAAAAAATCGGAAGTTAATTCCATGAAAAAGTATGAAAAATCAAAGAAAAACGAAAAAAAATGTGAGCTGTACGAACAGTTTTCGCGATTGCAGGAAAATTTCAGCACAGCCCCGATTTTTTCAAATCTTCAAAAATTCATAACTAATTCAAATAAAATCGAAATTGAGTTCTGTAAAAAAGTAACTTGCTTAATTTTTTCCATACTATCCAATAAAAATAATTCCAGAAATAGAATCGCAATTATTTTTCACGAAAATTCACAAACATCAATCAATCATCAAATAACACTCAATACAACATGATACCATCAAAAAACATACAAACAATTGTTTTAAAGTCCAAATTTCTTGCAAGTAAATCAATTACCATGGATCTGAGGCCAGTTGTTGGAATTATTTTACCAGGATCTTAGATCTACTCACAAGTATGTTTATTAACATCCTAAATAAGAACTTTCTAAAACGATAAATTAAACACATATAAAGTTTAAGAAACCTTACATTGGGTGCAGCGGAATTAAATGACTCCTTCCGTTCAGATCTCTAACCCTTGTATCCTTTCGGTAGCAGAGTATTATCAAGATCTAAACCTGGATCTCTTTCTCTGAATCCTTGATGCTGAATCTCCTTTGCTGATGATCTTTCTTCACGATCTTCCTCACGATCTTCCTCACTATGATTGAGGTATTGCTTGATGTGTGTGGGCACTAATCTAATCACTAAGGTAGGTCGAAATTATCAAGGAAGAAGAGAGAGAGAGGGTGGCGGCCAAGGTAGAGAGAGAGGCTCAGGTTTTTCTGATGTGAAGTGTGTAATTTTCCTGAAGCCTTCACAATCTATTTATAGCATTCCACTAGGGTTAGATTTGAATTATATGGCATTAAAATAATGAAAATATCAACTTAAAAAGCCTACAAAGGTGGCCGGCCATGGCTTAGTGGACTCGGCCTTGCTTTTTGCAATTTTGTAATTTTAACACCTTTTGTATTTGATTTTCTCAAAAATGCCAATTTCCTAATTCAACCATTTAAATGCCAATTCTAACTATTTAATAACTATAAATAATTATTAAATAATATTGTCATTTATCATATTTATTAATTGAACCATACAAAGTATCATAATTAATAAATATGCCCCTATTAACTCTTTCTTTACAATTTCGCCCTTACTTAGTGAAAATTTCACAAATAGACATAGTCTAATTTGTGAATTATAATTGATTAATCAAAACCAATTACATGAGTCTTACAAACAATATTATCTCAACTAGTGGGGGACCATGGGTCTATATAACCGAGCTTCCAATAAGTAGATTAAGAATTTAGCACTAAAATTCACTAACTTATTAATTCTTCGTTGAATCCACGCATAGAACTTAGAATTGCACTCTCAGTATATAGAATGCTCTATATGTTCCACCATATAGACACATCATTAGTTATCCATTGTTATAATCCTAATGCGATCAATGATCCTCTATATGAATGATCTACACTGTAAATGGATTAGATTACCGTAACACCCTACTATGTATTTTATCCTTAAAACACTTGACCCCGTATAAATGATATTTCAGCTTATGTGAAATGAGATCTCCACCGTTTATTTTCGTTTGGTCAAGCTCGAAGGAGATCATCCTTTGCTTACTATTCCCCAGATAGAAGCTATAGATTCCATGTTTATGCTAGCGCTCCCACTCAATTGCACTACTGTGTTCCCAAAATGTACGTATCACCCTGACCTAAAAGTAGGCTTAACTAACAAATCAAAGAACACGAATAACCTTTCAAGATTGAGCCTAAACATAACAGGATTAAGATCATTTGATCTAGGATCAACTTGGCGATATTGACTTGAATAGATTTTACGGTAAGTTTAATTAAATCTAAATCAAAGTTCAATATCGGTCCCTTCCGATGCATACTCCATGCATCCAACTTGAGCTTTACTTTAACAAATGTTCTGGAAAGAACATAGTATTTCTCCAAATACAAGTAAACTCTTGTTGTAGTTTATCATATCAGTAAGACCCTGTGTCTGATAAATCTAGGAAACTTTATTCACATAGTCATGTTTACTTTCCAATGTGATGACAGCACAATAAACACGATCAAGTATGTGAAAAGGGTTTAAGATGAATTTATAAATCAAATAGACAAGCAATTGATAAAGTGAACCAAAACATACACAAATGAATGAAAAATACTTCTGTTTCTTTATTGATGTTGAATAAAATAGATTACATTGAAATGGAGTTTTATTTAGGGCATAAAACCTAACAGATTTCACCATTAGATATTTCAAATTCTACCAAACTTTTATTTAGCTTCGTATGTGTTAGTATGCAAAAGGTGACTCCTTTTGGAATAAGGTATTTAGAAAAAATATTGTTGTAAGTAGATTCATAATCAGAATTAAAATTTGTATCAGTTAAGGTAGAAGCTTTCTCAGTAGTCAATTTGGATTTACCTTTAGTGTTTTTTGAAGTCATGATTGTAGAATAGAGGAAATAAAAATTAAAGGTAAAAGGGTAAGCGAAGCAAGAAGATGTAAGTAGGAAAGGGCGAAAAGAGGCATAAATATCAGAGATAATTGAAAATATCAAGAAAGTTACTAGAATCGATAATTTTTCTTTTTATAAATACACACAATTCAAATTTAAAATATGAAAATTAGGGTTATTTGAAAAGGCTGGACATTTTCTAAAAAAATTTGAAATGATTTTTTCATTAAATCAATCACGACTATATTATGACACATGAGAATAATTTTGAGTAACCAGTTCCACGACATTCGAGCTCATACTAAAGAAGTCATAAGCCTGAAAATTGTAGAATCGATGGGCAATTGTAAGGGATAAAAATAATCCCAAGGATATAAAAATAATTTTACTCTTATAACAACAATAGAACTAATAAGGTGATGTTGCAAGAATAACAAAAAAAACCAACCGTTTCACTATAAAAAAAAGGCAAAAACAACAGATCAAAGCTGAACATCAAAAGGAATAGAGGATAATAAGCAGAATGGAAAAGGAAGAGCTCAAAGAAGCGAGAAGAACAAGTTCGTGCAAAGCATTTAGATCGAAAGAAGAGGGCAATTCTATATTAATTCTCGCATATAAATAGGAGACCCCGCCATTCTAAAAGACGAAGAATTTTTTATCACACCAGACTAGTCAAAACTCTACCAGAATACATCCTCCACATATTATCTTAGTTCGGGAACAAGAGACAAAGGAGGAAATCACCAGTAATTTGGGAAAATTATGTAAACTAGCAAAGTTACTCTTTACAATTAGATCAATCCTGGTGTAAAGAATTCAAATTCGAAATACAAATTTTTTGTTGAGCTATAGTTAGCCATATTAGAATATTTTCTATTTAAGAAAATAAATAAATAATTGATTTTGTGATAAATGAGTATTTTATATTCATTGAATTTGGACAAAATTAACTACGTAATATTTTATATATGGTCAGATTTCAATATTCATTACCCGATTTGATTTTCTAAAGTAATTGTCAAAATATTCTGGCAATTAATGTGGCGTAGATACTGATGGAGTATCTCACCCATAAATATAGGGTCTCGGTCCCCAAGCTCCTCACTCATTCTGTTCATAACAGTGAAATTCCATCTAAAGAGAGTTGAGAGAGGGAGGAATCACGATTACCCACATCAATCAGTTTTCTTCGCAGATCAAAGCTTGTGTGGGATTGAAGCTCAAAATCAATGGCTGGAGGTATTTCGATCCTTAAGTTATATACTATAGATTCGTTTATTCCGTATTTATATATACACATACATATATTTTATTTCATACATATAAATGTTTAACAAGCCAAACTAGAGTTCTCAAACTTGGAGTTTGATTGGACATGGCGGTTAGGGATTGAGAGGTCATTTGATCTTGAACTTTGAAGAAGGTCAACTGCCTCACTTTTTGTAAAGCTACCACTCCACAATTAATTGTTATGGACCCACTTGTTTCTTCTATGCCAAACTCTCAAACAAATAACAACAAAAATCCTCACTTCCTTAAAAAGAAAGGGTACTTGCCAACTTAAGGACAACCTCATATAAGATAATACCTTTTGGGAAACCGGTAAGCATATGAAAAGAACAAACTCCCAACACCTTTGAGTTATTTGCACTAAAACAAGGCATGAGCAGTGGATTCAAACTTGACATAAACCATCAGAATCCACTCCTCTTTTAGAAAGGTTTACATTGGTCGAGATCCAATCTAGAGAGGCTTGCAAAGAGAGAATTTAACTTTGTTAGAAATATTAAGTTTCAAAAACACTTTCCATCATTTAGATTCTCCTTGAGATGTAGATGCTTGCAAAATTGAATAAGCTCTAATATCTGCCCAATAACCACTTTTCATCGAGTACCTCCCTGATTGATCATGGGACTACATCCTTTTGTCCTATTACTGGAAAATTGAAGAAGGAATGGCAAGTATGTTTCTAGCTTCTAATTAAAGTTGGAAAGGATAAATGGAGTGTTCCAACTATTATCCTCATTCTCCATCATACTTGTTGGGTTTTATGCCATAAATAAAACTCTTTACAATCTGATTAGTTATCAATATAAAAAATTTGAAGTGATTGATGTTTGCATGAATTTTACATGCTAATGGTTTAATATGTTTATTACATTCATACACACAAAATCAGTTAAATCCAGGTCATATGTTTATTCACAATTACAGTATCGTCAACACAGTCGAATGTGATTGTGATCATATGAATCAAAAGTTTTGGTCCCTGTTTCATCAGTGTTATTGGATTTACACTAATGTGATAATCAGCGATGATGTGTACTTACACTTGGAGTAAGTGTTATGTTCTTTCCAGGACATTAGTAAAGTATACTAGTTTCGAATGTATGGAGTATACATTGGACTTGACCGATATTGCAACTAAGTTAAGATATTACAAACTTACCGTTATACATATCTTTCCAAGTCAATATCAGTAGTTGATCTTAAGATTAAAAGAATCTAAATCCTGATATGCTTAGGCTCAACTCAGGAGTGCTATTCATGTTCTTAGATTTATTAGTTAAGCCTACTTTTGGGTCAGGGTGATACGTATATTTTGGGAACATGATAGTATGATTGAGTGAGAGTGCTGAACATAAATATGGAATCTATAACCTATTTGGTGTATAGAAGTCAAGTGATGATTCCCTTCGAGCTTAGCAAATAGAAGTAAATGGATGAGCTCTTGTTTAACTGTCTAATTATTAGATCACTAAACACCATTTACAGGTAGCTAAGTGTTTTAAGGGGCAAAATACATTGAGGGGTGAGAACGGTAAAGAAATCCCATCTCGATGTAGATCATCTATATAGAGGATCTTTAAATCACAATAAGATTATAACAATGGTTAAATGAGATAGTATATTGATATCGTGGAACATACAATATGCTATATATAAGTCTGAGAGTGCAATTCTAAGTTCTAAGAGTGGATTCAACGAAGAATTAATAAGTAGGAATTTACTTGGTAAATTTGGTTCACTTATTGGAAGCTCAGCATATAGATCCATGGTTCCCATTCTAGTTGAGAACATTCTGCTTGTAAGACTCATTAATTGATTCGTGATTGATCAATTATAATTCTAAAGTTAGACTATGTCTAATTTTATGAATTTTCACTAGCGAGGGTGAAATTGTAAAGAAAAGAGTTTCTAGGTTTATTTATTTATTAATGGACTTTATATGTCTAATTAATAATTAAATTAAATGACAATATTATTTAATAATCTATTTTAGTTATTAAATAATTAGTTTTGGCATTGAAAAGGTTAGAATTGAAAAATTAGCGTTTTTGAGAAAATAAAGATAAAATTTGATAAAACTGCAAAATTAAGTGAGGCCCAATAACACACCATGGCCGGCCACTTAAATAGGTTTTTCAAATTAATATTTTCATTATTTTAATGCCAAATAAATCCTAACCTAAACCTAGTAGTTG
Organism: Cannabis sativa; assembly: GCF_029168945.1. NCBI lineage: Eukaryota > Viridiplantae > Streptophyta > Magnoliopsida > Rosales > Cannabaceae > Cannabis > Cannabis sativa. Next base: position 27,437,685 of record NC_083609.1, on the reverse strand, counting down.
CCTATAAATAGAAAGTGATGGCTCAGTCACAAAACATGCTTTAATTAGTAATCTGACAGAAATTTCTCTCTTCAGAAAAACTGAGCCTTTCCCACTTTCTATACCTGGCCGAAACCCTCTCTCCTCTTTTCTCCTTCATCTTTTTCGACCCTAGTGAAAGAGTAAGTGCCCACACACAGCAAGCAGTAACTCAATCATAGATTGGAAGACTGTGAAGGATCAAACTTGAAGAAGAAGGACATTCGGGCTCAGATCTTGATTATACTCTGCTACAGAAAGGATTCGAGGGTTAGAGATCTGAGTGGAAGGAGACATTAATTCCGCTGCATCAATGTAAGGTTTTCTTAACTTTATATGTGTTTAATTTATCGTTTTAGAATGTTCATATTTAGGGTGTTTAAACAACATACTTGTGAGTAGATCTAAGATCCTGGTAAAATATATTCCAACTCATACTAACCTTGACATCTAAAGAAAAATCCCTTGAGAAAATAGTCATTGTAGTTTCATTGAGATTTCGTCATTTATCTTTGTAAATATTGACATTTTCATTGTTATCAAACAACTAATGAGGCCTAGTAAGAGCCAGCTCTTTCTCCCGTAACAAACTTCTCCAAATAAATAACATTTTAGAAGGAACTCCAACTTCAAAAATAGTAGAGCTTGGGAGATAAAAACCTTTTTAGGACCTTAGCTGCTAGTAAGTTTGGGTCATAATGGAATCTCCAAACTTATTCAGCAAGCATAACTTTATTGAACACACTTAGGTCTCTAAAACCCATGCCACCATTGTTTTTATGTCAACAAATTTTACTCTATTTTTACCTTCTTGTTTTCTTTCTCCCCCACCATAATCTTACCATTCCGAGGTCTTTTATAAGAGAAGTAGAAAATTTGAACAGGTTCATTAAATAAGAAGGGATAACTTGGATCACTGCCTTAATAGAGTTTCTTTACCTCTTTGAGAAAAGAATTTTGCTTTCTAAACTTTTTGCCAAACTTTATCTCTTACATGTTGGAAAAGAGCTTTCTCAGTAGTACACACAAAACATGGCAGCCCTAGATATTTCTCATAACAGGACACTCTCATAATTTGAATAGTAGCATCTATCTCCCTTTTCAGCTCTTTAACAATGCTCTGACTCGTACAGAAGGTAAACTTATCAAAGTTAACTACTTGCCTTGATGCTCTAACATATAGATTACAACTTTATAAAAGTACAACAAGCGTCTTATTGGTATTGATAAAAAAAAAGAGATTGTCATTTGCAAAGAAAAGATGAGAAATTGTTCGCCCGAATCTGTCGCATTTAATTCCCTTGATGGATCCTTTGCATCATTTCTTTTTGATCCAATGAGATAAACCTTCATCACAAATCAAGAAAATATAAGAAGAGAGAGGATCACCTTGTCTTAATCATCTAGGGAAGGAGACAAATGTTGCCTTAATCCAAATATGATTTTATACTAGTAACTTTTTATATAAAACATTTTTTTTGTTGCTTAAAGGGTTTTTAGGTCAAACTTGTATAATTTTGTAAGATTCTGTTATAAAGTAATATTTTCACAAAGTTCCAATGAGCGCTTTGTTTGGTGTTGGAGTTGGACGCACCACTCCAGGCCCACCCAACGGCATATCGAATAGATTAGAGAAGAATAGGAAGTGGGCGCCAATCAATGGTTTTCAGCATTTTCCGTAAAAGCTTTAGCCGAAACGCACCATCCATGTTTTCTTCTCCCTCTCTCACTTGAAACAGGCCATCTTCCTCCGTTGTCTCCGTCACCGTCCGCCGCCGCAGCCGCTCACTGTCTAGTTATCACCCCACGAATTTGACATGGCGAATGCAGCTTTCTGTATTAGCCAAGTCTTTCACTTCTCCAGTTTCCCAAGAAACTCACTCCAAAGAAATGGTCTACGGAGCTTCACTCTTCTTCTACCATTCTCCTCTTCCACTTCCTCTTCTAAGCTTGACCAAAAGAAATGGAGGCAGCCTATTGTTTCATCGCTGGAGCTTGGAGGTGTCAAGATTGCCCGACAGGGTAATCTTATCTCATTTTCTTTCTTTTATTTTCTCTTATCAATTTTTCTATTGGCTAAACGATACATCTCAAGTAAAAACAGTTAAGTCCCGCGTAACTCAAATGAACAATAGTCTTTTTTTTTTCGAACATTTTGAATTAATAAGGAATTAGACTATAACTCTCTAATTAGTATTTTTGTGGAACTTTTAAGGTTGTTAAAAATCCACTCAAACTATTGAGATTGTTTGAGGGGCATGATTTGGTTGATATCAGGGAAGCATCATTTGGAACTTAACCAATCATAGAATTTGTAAATTTGAATGAAATTGGATAAAAATTCTTAAATCTAACAATTTTAATAGTTCTGGAAGAATTTAGTTTAGGGAGCAGTTTATGTCTAATTTTAGAGGGTAAAAATCTTAATTAGCCTAAATAATACCTACCAACTGTTTGGTGAAATGTGTCTTAGAGAATTCTCCGTTGTTGATGATGACAATTTTGCATTTATTTTTTGAGAATGGCATTTTAATGTCTTAGTACCATATGCTACATTGAATACTAACTAGTTATGTTCATTAGGACAAAAGTACATGAAAGAGAGGGATAGAGAAAAAATCATAACCCTCATCCCAAAAACCAAGAAAACAATTTATCTGAAAGGAAAATGAGAGCATATCAACAACTAAATTTGCTTTTGTCTTTCTGCATTACGCCAGGTTAACTTTATCTATACTTGAGGCTTTTTGTCTTTCTATATAAATATATGTATGTATATATGTATTTTTCATTTATGTGTAATTAGTTGATTATCTGTATTTCGAATCGTAGATGTTGTGAGGGATGATCCTACAAATAATGTTCCGGATACAATTTTCTCCAAGCTTGGAATGCAACTCCACAGAAGAGATAAACATCCTATTGGGATTCTGAAGAATGCGATTTATGATTACTTTGACACTAATTACTCCAACAAGTTCGATAAGTTTGATGACCTATGTCCATTGGTTACTGTAAAACAGGTACACTCAAGAATGAGTGCACAGTTAGTTAGAGGTCAATCCTTTCATGGGTACTCCAATTAGCGGTTTCGCCTCTGTCTGCAGATATGTGTACATATTTATATTGGCAATATGCTGATGCAACATATACAATTTACAGTTATTCTGTTCCTCTGATATTTATTAATATTCTAGTCTTTTTGTCTACTTTAATTTTTGCTAGAAGACTCCATTTGACCTGGCTGTTGTTTGTTTGTATTCAATCTTTTTCATTATTATTATTTGAGGATATATTGTGCTAAGTATTTCCCAGCATTGATTTTTTTATGTATTTAATTTATGTATTTTTATTACTTTATTATGAAACTATTCAGGTTGTTGTGGTTGGTTTGAACATGAGAGAATGTTTTTAGGCATTTCTAGTATGGAATTTACTTTGGAAAGCTCAAGTATAGATTTGTATTTGTAATTAAGTATTTTATTTTATACAAACTGTGTAACAAAATTCTACTCCTTGCAGAACTTTGATGATGTACTTGTTCCTGCCGATCATGTGAGCCGAAGTTATAATGACACATATTATGTTGACTCACAAACTGTTTTGAGGTGCCATACAAGTGCTCATCAGGCGGAGTTGCTAAGAAATGGACACACACATTTTCTTGTAACTGGAGATGTTTATCGTAGGGACTCCATTGACTCAACTCATTACCCCGTTTTTCATCAGGTTTTTAACTAATCACCGATCAGGGTTTGGTGCTGTCTAGCTTCTACTTTATATGTGGGTGTATGTGGTTTATTAAATGAAGCATGAGGAACAGGTTATATGCAAAGTTTGGCTTTAGCCCTTGTGTGACATGATTGCGGTTCTTGTGTGGTATTAAATAAAATGTGATTGAGAAAACAAATTGTTTAAATTACTGTCCTTAGTCTCATAATAGACGAGTATCATGATTATTTAATGTCAGGAAACTAAGATAATATTAACCATTTATGAGAACTTGAAATGCGTGTAGTTGATGCAACAGATGCCAGGGGAAAATTTTCACCTGCAAGAACTTATAGGTCACTGTATAAATTCTTGTTAGAAATGTGCTATGCTAGAAGATTGTTGGTTGGTTGGAAATAATAAACTTTTTTAATATGGGGTAAGATCACTGTTTAAGGTAGGCTGAAACCTAAGGTACTTTCTTGGGTTTATGTTTTATAGTAAGTTAAATATTTTTTTCTTTCTTCCTTGATTTAAGTAATTCTCTCTCGGTCACTTCTTTTCTTTTCTTGGACAATTTCTGGCCCCCTGATTTGCTGTTATGTTTGTACTCCTTTTGAATATATAAATCTAAATGTACCTATATTTTCGTTTTGTTTTTCATTTCTTATTGAAAAATAAATAAGCAAATACAAAAGTGTAGAGAATGTTTTATTCTTGGGCAAAGGAATTGATGGGCTTCATCTTCAAGTATTTTTGAGATGATTTTCATGTTCAATTGATTATGCCTCCATTGAGAAGATAGAATCCCTGATTTGTTTGCCATTTTCTTCATCAAAGAGTGGTATAAAATTAAATGTTAAAAATTGCATGAAATATGAAAAGTTCACCATCAAAATTCTCATTATAAGGAAAGGAACTTTGCACATAAGATATCTTGTCCTGAAAAATGTGTATATTTTACTATTAAAAAGAAAAGACGCTCAATATACTTCACTACACAGTACTAAGCTCTTTCTGGCTTTGTATTACATTGACTGCGATCTACCCCATCAATTTTCTTATTTTGTTTGATAGAATTCATTATTACCAGATGGAAGGTGTTCGAGTGTTTTCCCCAAATGATTGGGATACATCTGGGACTGATGCCACATCTTACGCTGCTAAAGACTTAAAGGAGTGTCTTGAGGGTTTGGCACGTCACTTATTTGGTACATTTTTCTTTGGAAATTACACATATAATATCTGTTATTTATAGTCTTATCACCATTGATTTTCTTTAATTATCATTAACCATGTTGAGAATGCTCTTTTGTGAACCCCGATATTGTTAAATTTTCAGGTGCTGTTGAAATGCGGTGGATTGACACATATTTTCCATTCACGAGTCCATCATTTGAGCTTGAGATCTTTTTCCAGGTATGCTACTAACTCCTATATTTTCTACAAAGTGATAGTATAGCACACTTCAGTAATTCTTTCTTTGACCTTTTCCTCTTAGCTTCGTCGTAGCAATATTTATTGCAGGTCAGTCTACTTTTTTCATATTGCTCCTGTTTTTCTCTGCATCGACTTTTCATTTCTGGTTCAAATGAGATAAAATTATTCAACACCATGTAATTCTTTTATAAATTCTATGTATTTAGCAAAAATGTTTGCAAGTGTGCAATCAAATAAGAATCACATTGTATGAATCGTGCAACTTTTGAAAATGAGGACAACCATAATATTGGTGGTACTGGCCATAAGGTAACAGTTTTTATGTATTATGTATGTATAACTTTTTTTAAAAAAATTTAATGACTGCATTACCTGGAACAATATACTATTCATTTTGTATAATTATGTGATCAAAAAACAAAACTGTAAAAACCAAACAAAGTGCTGTGAAAATATATGCATGTGTTTGTATATTAGATAATCTCTAATATTCAAGTATTCGCTATCTCACATATAACAATTTACAAGAATAATGCCCAAGGAAAAAGTAATTATTTGGCAATTGTTTGTTTACGTCACACACCTCTTCTTGAAGCTGGATTATGAGCCTTTTGGCCTCACTTAATTAAGACATTTAATGCTGTTGGTTGTTCTTGAGGTCATTGTACTTATTTTAAGCAAATGTTATGTGATTTAATGCAGTTGGTTGTTTCTAAATACAATATGAAAAGCTAAGTTTTGAATTGAATTAGTATTTAGAGAGGAAAGGTAAATAAGTAAATTCTGGCTGTTTAGTTTAGTCTATTAGCGTTGATATTCATGATCAAATATTCTGCCTTAAAAGTTAAAAATGAACTGGTTGTGAATCACCGTTCGATCTAATTTATCTTCAGAGTGCTTATCATTTATTATTATAATATCAGGAAAAATGGTTAGAGGTTTTGGGATGTGGGGTTACAGAGAAAGAAATATTGCAAAGAAGTGGGAAAACAGATAACGTTGCCTGGGCTTTTGGGCTTGGATTAGAGCGGCTAGCAATGGTTTTATTTGATATACCAGATATACGCCTGTTTTGGTCAGTTGATGAAAGGTTTACTTCTCAGGTAATCATGAATTTTTTATTTATATTATGATATATCATATCTTAATGCAGTTACATTGTGGAAAAGAATAAGATCATGGTTTTGTGAACTACTAATGTTAATGATATTCTAATATAGTAATTTTGGCATACAGTTTTCGTCTGGCCAGCTGGGTGTTAAATTCAAGCCATTTTCCAAGGTATTATCTGAAGCATTCACCCATCTTTTGAAATGTTATTTTACAATTTTGAATGGCATAAATCTGCTTGCAAAATATTAATTTACCATTCTTTTCATTTTGCAGTATCCTCCATGTTACAAAGATATTAGTTTTTGGATTGATGAATCGTTCACGGAGAACAATTTATGTGAAGTTGTTAGAGAAATTGCTGGAGATCTTGTTGAGGAGGTAATTCTGGTTGTGTTAAAGTTTTTAAAGTTGTCCCCCTCCTCTCTTGTCTTGTTTTTTCTTTCTTCTCAGTATGAACTACTGAAGCAGAAGTGCATTTTTTGTTCCAAAATAATCCTATCTCCTTGGAGTACACATGCACAACATTGGTCTGGAGCATAAGACATTCGACCTTTGTCTCTTTTTCAAAAGTAACAATAATATTATATAACTATAACACTAAGGATCATCTTGATAAATAATGCAAAGGAAACTTTGCTTTTTAAGTTTTTACTATTGTTTTGTAAAAATGAGTTCTCTTCTTTCTAAAACAAAAACCTACTGGGAGTCCAAATAATGCTTTCTATCCTTCGAGGAATAAGAGCCAAATGAGAAGTAGTCAAGTGAAATTATGAGGAATGTACAGAGGTAAAAACAGTTTAGCTCACTGAAGAAGGACAAGCAACACCGAAAAGTTCATGACTCAAGCTAAAAAAACTCTCTTGGTTTCTGGGAAAAGAATTTGGCATTGTTCCTACAAGACAATTTCCATATTAACAATCCATATGTACGCACACATAATCCTAAAATCTTTTCACTTTAGATTATTTGATCTTTCCATAATCCCCCAAGAGCCAATTGCATGAAAATTCATAAATTCTTGAAAATTCTCAGACCTACTTTGATACAACCAAGCTCCAATGTAGGCTTTGTTATAATTCTTGCAGAACAAAACCTTTTAGAAAGATCAACAATCCATGCAGCATGGAACCAAGTTTCAAGTTTCAACAGCTATAGCCAATATGTTAGTCTGACATTTTCAAGGACATTTTCTAAGAGAAAATGTGACAACCGATATGCTTTCCTAGACAACTGCTTCTTCTTCTTCAACAAATCCTAATTATTTTGATGTTGGACTATATCTGATAAAAGGAGCAGTAAAGAGAAAGGTGGAGCAAGAAAGGGAGGCAGAGGAAGATAGAGACTAAGGACTTATTTATTAGTTAGCTAGCAATTCTATTGCAACTAGTGAACTCACTTTTAGGAACAATATGTGATATCTTTGTTTTTAATTTCGGCTGAAATTTTCTTACTTAATATATAATACAAAGTTTCTCCACCTTTCAAACACCTTTCAAACACTACTTAGCAACTTCTATATGAGGCATATTTTCTCCATAGACTCTGAAATTCCTAGGTTTTGACAAGTGATCTAAAAGTTAATCACTTCCTATCTTTGAACTCCAGGTGCAACTCATAGACAACTTCACAAACAAGAAAGGAATGACAAGTCACTGTTACAGGATAGCATACCGCTCCATGGAGCGTTCGCTGACCGATGAGGAAATTAATAAGCTTCAGGTATTCCATGAGCTACTGTTTGTGAAAATATTCCAATAGACGTCCTCGGCTTATTTTCAAAAGTGGCTAAAGTAAATGTTTACTTCTATTTGTCTGTGCAGTGGGATGTAAGAGAACGAGCAGTGAGCAAGTTGAATGTTATCCTCAGATGAGATTTGAAAGAGTGGCAGATTAGGCAGCCTAAATGAAGTTGGCTCTATGAGGACTGAGTTTTATGCTGCCAAGTTCTTTTTTGGCTTGTGGCAACATGCGCTTCCATTCATACAAGGTGATGTAGATATAACTTAAAATAAGAAGAATTGATTGTTTTGTCATTATTTTTATTCAGCCATAACTCAAAACTGTTTTGTATTTTCCCGATGACTGTAGCATGTCAAGTCGTACCATTTTTATTCACTTGCCTTTGACACACAATGAAAAAACAAAAAAGATTATGATGGGGATGGTTTTTTTTTTTTTTTCTAATAAATAAAGGTTTTGTTTTGTTAAATCATAATTATAACTCTGTAATTTGTTTTTTAAAATGGTATATAATAATATGGGATTATTTCACAAATACGCAAAAATAATAATAATAAAAAATTACAAAAATACGGTTTTATGGAATTTTAAATATTTTTACGATTTTATTTACAGAAAATACGGTCTTTTTATGTTGTACCCTTGTTAATTTGTTGTTGATTTTTTGTTATTTGTATGTTATTATCTGTTGTTGTTTTGATGTTATTTTCATGTTATTTTTATGTAGATTTCTTGTTATTTTCTATGAAAAACTGTAAAAATATATATAAAAAAAAATTTGTAAACGTAAAAATGTAATTTTTTTTTACAAAAAATAGTGCTTTATGTAATTATTGCTAATAATATCGTGAGTCAATTTTAGTTTTTTTTTTTTAATGAAATAATGTAATTAACATGGTATTAGAAATCAACTTAAAGCTAATTTCTAAATACCAAAAAAGTAACTAACCTGGTATTACTATGTTTTATTGTGTTCCATTTTGAAAGTTAAAGGATTCGAATTGTCAGCTAACAAAATATAGATCTAATTGATAAATTTGATTAATTAAGATTTTTTTCTTCCGAACTTTGACATGTATTAAATTATGTCCCGTGAACTTTTTTTTGCCGTTAAAAATTCTCCCTGAACTATTGAGATTGTTAGATTTAAGGACTTTTGTCTAATGTCATTCAATTTTACTATTTCAGTGATTGTTTATGTATTAAATCATGCTTCCCGGACTTTGATATTTACCAAATCATGCCCCTCAAGCTTTGATATGTACTAAATTATGTTCCTGAACTTTCATTCATGTTAGAATTTTTTTACTAAAATTAGATAAAAATCTTTAAAGGGCTATTTACAAAAATATGGGAAAATGAATATATGTTTTGATATATATGGCATAAAAACTTAATTATTCTAAATGTGGAATTTTTTTAAAAAAACTTACAAATATGGAAAAAAGTAATGAGGAATGTCATAAAATACTTTAAATTTGTGTTTCTTTTTATTTTTTTTTTCTTTTTTTAAAAAATAAAACACTAAAATAAAGAAAAAATGATCTCAACTGTAAATGTTGTTTTTTTTTACAGAAATTAAAGTTGTTTTTTTTTATTTAAACTACTGTTTTTTTTTTTGTTAAAAACTAATTATTTCATTAAAAGCAGCAGAAAAAAAAAACCAGTTTCATCAACATCATCTTGAAAAAAAACCAGTTTCATCAACATTGAAAGAAACTAATAATTTCATTAAAAAAAATAAAAAAATAGTTTCATTATGTTATTACAAATTTTTTATTTTAAGTTACCTTTTTATTATTTTGTTTCTAGGTTGGAACCTTACACTTATATTTTGTTTTTAATATTTGTATGCATGGTGTGTTGTTTTGATTATATTTGTGATTAATATATTTTTTTTTTGTATTTTTGTGTGTGTATTTTTTTTTATTTGATTGTCTGATGAAACTAGTTTCAGTTAACTTTATAATTAATATTTATATTTTGTTATGATTTTTTATAGCGTCAAAACTGGTTTCATAGGTCGAAACTAGTTTCACATGTTTTAACTGTTCTGTAATGGGGTTGCTCCATTTTTATGATATTATTGTATTTTTTTTAGTTTGTATAAAATCAGTTTTATTATTGTATGATATTTGAACAACAATTTTTATTTTATTTTAAATAATCAGTTTCTGACACACATATTATTTTATTATTTTCATAACTGGTTTTTTTTTAAGAACTAGTTTTCATAACTGGTTTTTTTATTGTTGTTCATAATTGAGTTTTAAGTTTCAATTTTTTATTTGATTATTTCAAGAAACTGGTTTTTATTTGTTTATTTTTATTTTGGTTGTTTTACTAACTGGTTTCTCACATTCCATTGTTTTTTTTTTTGTTATTCTTTTATGGTTTTTATTCGAGTTTTATGGTTTTTTTTTTTTTTTTTTTGTTTTTATGGTTGTTTTACACTTATATATATTTTTTTAATATTTGTATGCATGGTGTGTTGTTTTGATTATATTTGTGATTAGTATTTTTTTTTTTTGTATTTTTGTGTGTGTATTTTTTTTATTTGATTGTCTGATGAAACTAGTTTCAGTTAACTTTATAATTAATATTTATATTTTGTTATGATTTTTTATAGCGTCAAAACTGGTTTCATAGGTCGAAACTGGTTTCACATGTTTTAACTGTTCTGTAATGGGGTTGCTCCATTTTTATGATATTATTGTATTTTTTTTAGTTTGTATAAAACCAGTTTTATTATTGTATTATATTTGAACAACAATTTTTATTTTATTTTAAATAATCAGTTTTTGACAAACATATTATTTTATTATTTTCATAACTGGTTTTTTTTTTTTAAGTAACTAGTTTTCATAACTGGTTTTTTATTGTTGTTCATAATTGAGTTTTAAGTTTCAATTTTTTATTTGATTATTTCAAGAAACTGGTTTTTATTTGTTTGTTTTTATTTTGGTTGTTTTACTAACTGGTTTCTTACATTCCACTGTTTTTTTTTTGTTATTCTTTTATGGTTTTTATTGCATTTTGTCTCTTTAATTTTCTTTGTTTCTTTTTTCCTCTTTGATTTTAATTTCTAATTCTCTTTGCTACATTCGCTACATAACGTATGTTTAAATCAATTCTATTTTTTGAGCAAGCAAATAAAAATTAAATGTCAAAATAAAGAATAAAGTTAGAAGTTTGGTTATTAGGTATTGATATAAAATTTATATATTCAAAACTGGTTTTTAAATTTAGTATTGTTTGTAAAAGTTTAGTTATTAGGCATTGTGTATTTTTCAGTATGTTATTGATGAAACTATTTTTTTTTTGCCTCTTTTAATGAAATAATTAGTTTTTTTTAATATTGATGAAACTGGTTTTTAAAGTTAGTATCGTTTTTAGATTGTAATTTTTTTTCATTATCTTGTTGATGAAACTATTTTTTTTAATCTTTTAATGAAATATTAGTTATTTTCAATGTTGATAAAAGTAGTTTTTAAAGTTTGTATTCTTTTTAGATTATAATTTTTTATATTGTTCTTTTTTTCCATGATGATGTTGATGAAACTGGTTTTTTTTTTTTTGTGTTATTTTTAATAAAATAATTAGTTGTTAACAAAAAAAAAAAAATAAATAAATAGTAGTTTAAATAGAAAAAAAAAACAAGTTTAATAGAGAAGAAAGGGAAAGAGGCAGCTAAGAATGTGGTGGACTTCGGTTTAAGTGAGCGGTAGAAGAGAGTATAGTCGATTGGAGAGAGAGAGAGAGAGAGAGAGAGAGCTAGAGAGAGTAGCGTTTGAGAGAGAAGTTAGATTCCTTTATCCTTAAATATGGGATTTTAAAGAATCATTTACCTAAATATGGCATCCTCAAACCCATATAAAAACCTAAAAAAGAAAAAATGCCATACAAATTGTCCAAACTTAAAACTGCCATATTTATCATAAAACATGTAAAAAAGCCATACTGCATGTAATTTCCACATCTTTAAATCTCTCAATAGTTCAAGGAAAATTTTTAGGGGTAAGTTGAAAAATACCACTTTTATTAATCAATTAATCAAATTTACCTTTAATTTTATATTTAATTGAAATATACATCTTTTTATATGTATTGTACCCAAAATACCTTGACATAAGATAGTCACATGGAGAGTATCTTGAAGTGACAGGGGTAAAATTGATACAATGTTTAAAAAAAGAGGTAAAAATGATAGACTTTTAAAAAGAGAGTAAAAATAAAAGAGAACAATATAAAAAAGGTATAGAGTGTAATTTTCTCAAAATTTTAACCATGATTTGGTACATCTCAAAGTTTGAAAAGAAAAAAAATCCTAGTTAACCTTTTGTAAATTACAGAATTCAAAATAATATTTACTAATAAATAATTAACCTCATCTTTTTATGTATGCGTTCTCCATAATTTTCGCCTATTTTATCATTTGTAGACATGTTTTGAAATAGGAATCAAACTCCTTCCTCTAAGTTACACACACCTCCCATACCACTTGAGTTGACTGTTGTTGGTTATCATTTATAGACTTAAGTGAGAAACTTCGCTACTATTTCTTTTTAAAAGTTTCGGAATTCATAGTTTAATTTTTGTATACCGCAAGTCTCTGAATTATATATATATACTAGAAAAAACTGCGAGGCAACGTATACTAAATTTTATACTAATTTTATTTTATGTTATTTAAAAGTGATACAATTAAAAATTAAAGGAAAAATATTATTTGTTATTAAGTGAGATTATTATTATGTGTATCTAAATATTATAGTTTATAATTTTGACAATTAAAAGTAAATTGTCAAAAATACATTAAACAAGTGAACTCACACACTTCTTTGATGGTGTTTTACAAGAAAATGAGAAAGACAAAAATAATATTAATCAAAAGAAAATAAAATCAACAAACATGTAAGGTAACTTTTTTTTGTTAAATTTAGATTGTTCAATCAAACTTTACTACATTAGTGATACAAATCAGAAGACGACAGATGTAAAGAGGAAACAAAATTGATTTTTTTTTTTAAAAAAAAAAAAGAATTAAATAAAGGGTGCGTTTGGTAACACTTTTTAATTATTTTTTTTGTTTTTTTAATTAGAAAAGTGAAAATATTTTTAAAAAATATATTCTATAAAATTATTTTTATTTTTTCAATTTTTTAACTGAAAATCAAAATTTTAAAAATTTTGAAAAAAAAATCACTTTTAAAATATTTTTAAAAATAGTGATTACTTTAGCATTCAGTTAAATTAAACTAAAAATAATATTTTTTTCATAATTAAAAATTTATTTATAAAATTATATGTTTTGTTACAAAATAAAAATTCTCAATAAGTCATTATATTCAAATATAAGATTTGAAATGGAATATCTCCTACAAAATAGAGCTATTTTACAAAATAAAGTATGAAAATAAAAATTTTAAAAACATAAAATATAAATTGGTAATTGGTCAAAGTTCAACATAATATAAGTACACTATATATGTAATAAAAAAATATGCATTTTGATTCTAATTTTCTTTATGATGATGGAAATATAATCAACCAAATAAAGTTACAAAATATATTCTAATTCTATTCATATATATCTTATGAATTAGACTAAAATTTTACCCATTAAACTGATCATTTAGATCAGTAGCTTAATTATTTGATTACCAACTTTTAAAATATATATAGATAGATTTATATATTATATTAAAGTTAGCAAATGAAAAATAAAAGATGACTTTTTTTTCCAAAAGAGAAAAAAGAAACTATATATGGCGAAGCTTAATATCACGACTATATCTATTCTATATAAAGTATACCTATATAATTGAAATTTTTGGTTTTTGAGAATTTTATGGGTGACTTTTAATTTTTATTTAATAGAATTATAAAATATTATTTATCTATAATAAAATAATAATAAATATCCTAAATTAAATATTTGAATTTGAACTAATATTAACAATCACCTCAATTAAATATCCTAAAACAATTGAATCAATCTCTGCCCTCAATTAAATATTCTAAAACAATTGAATCAACCTCTGCCCTCAATTACAGAACCATACGAATGTGTATCATTAACTCATTTATAAGCTATAGGCGTCCTGTATCTCCCAGACATGCGCATACGAATGTGTATCATTATCTCTTCTTTGTTTTTTTTTTTTTCGAACAATCACAACTTGGCACTTCACTTGGGTTGGGAGGAACCTCCCGCTACTGGATCGGAAAAACCTCCGCCGCCTCCTCCGCCGGAAAAACCGTTGCCTGGGGATTGTTGTGGAAGCGGTTGCGTTCGATGCTTATGGGATATTTATTACGATGAACTTGAGGATTATAACAAGCTTTACAAAACGGATTCAAAGCCTTCGTGAGAAGAAATCAAGATTGATTTGGTTTTTTATACTTCGAAATTTGTTAAATTAATGTTATAGTTGAGTTGATTGATTTAATTTTGCTGAAGCACTTTGTGTAAAGATTGAAGTTGAATTTGATTTAATTGAACAATAATAAGGTTTCTGCTTTGTTTTTCTTTTGTATGATCATCATATCAAGCAGGATTTATAAGTTGATGTGTAAACAAAAAAAACTGCATTGGAAGTATGTACAGCATACTGGCATGGTTTGCTTCGAGTTTTCCTGTTTCCCAATCGAATTAATCTCGACCATGATCGCTACTCCACAGAATTTGCTCATCTATCTTGCTGAAATTGTCATCTATGCACTGCAAGAGAGGGTTGATGTCCAGACAGGTAAAATCACTGTTGATGGCAATATAGATGGTACCGTGTCTTGTATGATGCAAGTACCAACAGTAGAAAGTCTAAAAAAAGGGCCAAGAAATTTGTGTAAATCTTCCTCTATATTTAGATGTACAGTCCATCTAAGATATAGAAATCATGGATTTTCTTAATCCTGGCATATCGCATTCGGTATGCTGACTTTGTTTAGGGAAAAGTGATTTTAACCTTTAGAAGAAATTATTGGTTTCTTGATTACAATCTGTTTTTTTCATCAGAATTGGATGTCCATACTCACTACTTAGTCAATAGGAAAAAATATTCTTTCTCCAACAATCCCTTTAATGATCTGAATTAATATGTTCACGAAACAATAGTACATATTCTTGTTAGCTTCATGTCAACTCTACAAGTAGTTGATCGACATGGATGACATTAATTTTCTATTTCTTTTTTAGTAGCTGTGCAAGCGAAGATAAAGACGTAAAGCCTCTGCAGGACATGCTTCTTGAAGAACCAGAATTAACAAGATTGGGAAGGTAAGACACTTCAATGAATTAAATTTAATGTATTATTGCATGCACTGGCATATGTCGTCTAAACATTCACGTTGGTTGAAAATTTTGCAGGATTATATAAGAAGTCACTGAGTGCTAAAGATGCCTTATCATCCTGTTCTATGGCAGATGGATTTTGGGGTTGGCTGCTGATATTTTTACTTATCATTGTGTTTGGTATGTATATAACTTTTTTGTTTAATCATTGATTATTATTGTGAAGGAAGAGAAGAAAAATAGAGAGTAGCTAGAGGAGTGGTGCCTTTAGATTTTTTTTGCTTAGGAAACAAGCTTTTGAACAGTATTGGCTTACAGCTACATGGGGTAGTCTGTCCCATCCCAACTACACAAAGAGTATTTGTAATTTTGTACTCTGTCGTCTTTAACCAAAATATGTATCACTAAAATTTAGCAAAGGGTTTTTTTTTTTTTTTAAAAAGGAAATTTAGCAAGGCTTATGTTTAAGGTAGGAGAACGAAATATCTGTCAATCTGCCTCGCCGCCCAATCCATCAGAATCCATTTGTATGAAGTCTGGCCATTCAAAATCCGTTGAAATTAGATTGGACCTGTTTATTGGACGGACGGGTTCGAATTGGAGTACTAACTAGGGGTGTACATTAGTGGATTTGGTCAGTTTATGCTATATTTTATTTAATTTAATGTAAAGACGGATTACAAAAATCTAAGTGCAATCTATCCAATTAAGCAAAAAGAAAATAATAACCCGCGTAATGAAATTTATCGTTTTGTCGGTTAACCCGTTCAAACTGACCATTTTTTTTTAATTTTTTTTTTATTTTTACCTTCAATTGTTATAGTGTAACCCAAAGATAAGTGAAGGCTACCATCTTCAATCTCATGCACTACTCTTCACTAATATTATAATTAATAAGATATTGATTATATTTTATGACTCTTTTTATTGATTACGTAGTCATTACTATATTTTTTATTTTGTCTATCTACAGATTTATTTGAAAACAGTTGAATAAATGGCTACCATATATACCACAATTAAGGATATCACCCCAACTACAGAAAGTTGGAAGATTGAAATGAGAGTGTTAGAAAGATTTGGAAAGCGGACAAGCAAGAGTTCACCACTCAAATATCAAAAGCTTATGTTAGCAGATAAAAAGGTATACAATTAGTTTATTTACCGTTGAAATTGTAAATACTCTACTAATAAATGCTATATTTACCGAATTCTGACTATAAACACGCTCCAACAAATTATTATTTCATAAATATATTTTTTTCCTTAAAATGAACACAGGGTAATGATGTTGAAGCAGTAATATTTGGCACTGAAATTGATGCTAGAGAAAACACTTTGGAAGTGTTCCACACTTACTACATCAGCAACGCTTATGTAAAAAAAACAGCCCCACCTTTCGATAAAAAGCGAGACTACAAATATTCTTGGACATTGAACTCAAGAACAGAAATCGAAGAAATCCAAACAGAAGACAACCAGATATCAGCACCAAACTATGATTTCATTCCGTTTAGCGACACAATACACCTAAAGAATTCAGCAAACCAATAGGTATTTACAATTTGATTTTTATATATATGTATTCCTCATTGACTAACTATTTAATATTTCAATTTATTAGATATTTTGGCTATTGCTCTCAAAATGAACCCACCAAAAGAAGTCAACACTCCCTATGGACTACATACAATTCAAGAGATATATTTAATTGATGAAAGGTAAACTATACATTTAATCTACCACTATAAATACACCCTTGTGTTCATTTTTATTGTGATATATTAAATACTATTTAACAAAATTTTTGCTAATCCATTTTTTTATTTCTTTACAAAGTTGTAGCTTCAAACCAGTATGTTTGACGATGTGGGGGCATGAAGTTCACGATGAATGCTTACAAATAGCAGAAGTAATCGAAGAAAGACCCATAATATTGGGATCAAAACTAATTGTTCAAACCAAGAGAGGTTTGCATTAATTAAACTACTGATATTTAAAAGCGAAAATTCAAAAATTCAATTAACACATACATTTTGATTTAGGGCTGTCTCTATCGTCACGCGACACGAGTACCTTCAAAATCAATCCTCAACTCCTCGAAGCAGAAGCACTAAAGGAATGGTAATACTCATAAAATCAAATACACATACTATTATAGCTACACATTTCACAAAAAAAATTAAATTTTTGTATACTATATTTATAATAATACTTACTCTATTTTAAGGGCGGAGAGCAACGAAACAAAAATTAAAAACGCAATAGCAAACTGCTTGACATACGAATCTTCTCCAAAATCTTTTGTTGGATTACACGAAATAGTGACTAACATCTAAATTTCAGAGTTGACGAAAAATTTGCAACTGAATGAGGTAAAAACTACTATAATATTTACTTTATGAAACTTTCGTTTCAATATCTTACTATTATTAACACCATTTGATTTGGATGTAGAAAAAATATTTTTGGATTGAGGCGGCTATAAAAATAACTGACACTCTCCAGAATTTTTATTACATGTCATGTGACGCATGTCATAAAAAAATAGATTTATACAATCGCGATGAAAAAATCATATGTGACAAGCCAACATGCGGCCAAGAAGGATTTCCTACACCACGGTATATTACAAAAAACATATAATGTTATTGAAATTAAGTTAAAATAAAAAAATATACTAACAATCTTATAATGTATTTTACAGTGCTATAGCATATGTTGAACTTGATGACAATACAAAGAGCCTATCTGCTGTCATGTTCGCAGATATTGTCGAAAAAATATTTTCGTGTAATGCTGCCCAACTAATGAACTATACTGCAGAGGTGTAGTTTTTAAAAAATTAAATAGTTTTACATGACTTTCATAAGTTGATTTTTTAATTAAATAAATTATGCACATCATGTCTAATCATCTTAAATGAAAATACATCACTGTTTGCAGGAACACCGCCGCTTTGTCGACACTACCATAATCAATTTATCAAAGAAAAAATGGATAATCTAGATATATGCGGACCCGGCTAGAATGAAAAGTGCAAAATACAAAAATTACACTATTGTCTCTATCAAAGAAAATGAAGATTGAAATCCACCAATGACTATCATTAGTTTTCTTATCTACAATTTTAAAACTAATGCTATCTTCAATTATCAACAATTTAGAGATTGATTTTTAATTTTCTTTTTATCTTACCCCCATTTAAGTAATATTTCTTTAAGTATTGGAACATCAATTTTTAGTTTATTTTTGGATTAACTTAAGAACATATTTAAATCATTAAGTTTTCTTAAACACTAATATATTGCATTCAGTATTCAATAATAATCTCACTTTCAAATAACATAAAAAAAACCTAGCATAAAATTTACTATACGTGCCTCGCACGTAGTTTTTTGCTAGTATAATATATATGCCTCTATATATGGTGTTGTGCATACAAAGATATTATAATTTATAATATAAATAGCTATATATATATACACACAAAATATCATATATCAGAATAAAAATATCATAATTAATATAGCAAAATACATCACTGAAAAATAAAGTTTGATTTATCTTCTAGTACAAAATTTTTTTGGGAACACATTTCATCAACTTTTCAATTATCATATAATTAAACTCAAAAATATTTCAATTAATTTATTGAACCGATTATATAAATATCATTACTTATGGGGAATCATTAGTAAGAGCTTGCAAAGTTTTATGAGGTTCATTCATCTCAAGTCGATACTTGCTTGCAAAGCTTTAGATTAGATCAAATATTGGTGACTTTTGAGGCCTGCCAATGAATTTGGCCACCAACAATACTTAAGCTCCAATCGCGTGACTTCTTTATAAAAACTGGAGGAAAAAAAAATAAAATCTCAGTTACAAATTAAATTTCAACAAACAAAAAGTTCTTGAATGAATTTTAAATCAAACAATAAAATAGAATAAATTAGGTAAGTGATTAAATAATGAATTAATTGAATTGATGAAAGAAAAGTAAAATCGAGAAAAAACTATTATGAATTATTCATCTATTCTTTTTATACTTTGATAAGCTTTAAAATTTATTTTCTTACTTCTCCTTCTTTTTAGCTAAGTTGGTTTCTCTTAAAGAAAAATATTAATAAAAAATATAATCGCTAAAAGGTCTTTATTAATTTTTTAATACTTATTTTTTGAAAGTTAACAATAAGGCGTTAACTTCAGCCAACAAAGAAAGAATATTATTTTTGAATATTTTTCTTTTTAAAAAAAATCACTCAATAATTTCTCATAAACCAATAATTCAGTTATATAGCCACATTTTATATAGAATAGATATTTTGTTAAGTCTCTGAATTATATTAATTTTAGTAAATTGTTCCTCTCAAACTCTTTTAACTTTATTTTTGCCAAATTGACGGCAACATTAGGTTCCCACAGTCAAATAATGCTAGTTTAGTTGATTTTTATTTAGTTACTTTATTTATTTTTGTATTTTAACAACTAGAAAACAATCCGTATTCGCGTACGGTTATATTTTGTTTAGTGATATTTTTTGTAATTAGTATTTAATGATAATTTTAATATTTTCTATATATTTATTTTAATAATATTAATTAGTAACAAATTTGTTAAATTTGTATAATTTTATTTCACTACAAAAAATTTTACTTTTAGTCACAACAAAACTTGTGACTAAAAGTAAAAAAGTTGTGATAAATTATAAACGGCAAATACCATTTTGGATCCTGTGTTACCAATTGGATCCTCTATTTTGTTAAATGACAAAATAGACCTTGTATTTTTCAAAATAGTACAAATAGGACCTTAAATTGATTTTTTGTAAAAATAAAATTTAATAATAATCCGATCTAAATGTATTATGGCAAAACTTTTTATATTTTCTGTATCTGTTTGTGTTAGGAATTGTCTTCAGGTTAGTTATATTTAAAAAAAAAAAAGTTGTCAAAAATTAAGCTCAGGGTTCTTTTTTTACTTTTTTTTTTGGAAATTATAGGGTTTATTTTATCATTTAATAAAATAGAGGGTCCAATATGTAACTTTTGCAAAATACATGGTCCAAAATAGTATTTGCCTAATTATAAATCATCATTCCTATGTTGTGACTAATAAAAAATTTGTGGCTAAATGTATTAGTCACAAAAATTACAATTTGTTGTGACTAAATAAGTATTGTGACTAAACTAAATTGGTGACAACTTGTATCTAAATACTAAGTTTTAGTTACAAGTAATTATTTGTTGTGACTAAAAGTCACATTTAATTACAAAAAATTTATGTTGTGACAAAAATTTATCACTAAAAGTAACTATTTTTTTGTAGTGCTTTTAATAATATAAATATATATATTATAGAGTTTTATTTTTTCTAAATATTTTAAACTTAATTAATAATAATTATTAAGTAATTAAGTTATTATAGATATATATTATTATACCGTTAGTTTTCAAATTGTATATTGTTATGAATTCAAAATATATATAATTATTGACAAATTTATAGAAAATTCATCATCATATGATTTTAAAAATATTATCATTACCGTATTTCACTTGTAATTGACTTTCCATTTCCATTTAAATTATGTGTTTTAGATATTTTCAAATGTTATTATATAAATGAAAAAATAAATAATAATCTTTTGCTATTTCTATCATCCAACAATATAAATTTTTTTTAAAAAAATATTTGTGAAAAAATAATTGGAAAACAACAAAAATTGTGAAAAATACTTGTGATTTATAATATTCTACTATATTTTATAGTTCTTAAATTTTTTCTAAATTGTAAATTAGTTTATATATTAGGAAGATATTTTTATTTCTTAAAAAACTTTAACTCAATCAATTAATTAATTTTTTTATATATATATATATATATATAATTTTTTCCAATTAACGTAATCAATCCATTCATAAAATTAATAATAATTTTAATAATAATAATAATAACATGTGGTAATTTATTAAAATAAGTAAAATATCAATTTATAGATTTATGCTCTAATAGAATATTAAAAATGAGAGAATTAAAGAGAGAAGAAAAAAATAATTTTAGAGTGATTTTAGAGTGCTATGTTATCGCTTTATTTTTCTCTTTTATGTATATACTATTAAACAGGCCGCACTTCGTGTGCGGCAATCAAATTATTATATAAATATTAGGGTATATTGCGACATAAATACCTAATATTTTAGTATTTATACACTTAAATACCTTATCTTTATTTTCGGAGGCAAAAATACCTAATGTTACAATTTTCTTAAACTCATTACTACCATTTCCATTAACTCATAAATAAGGACACGTGGAGGGTCCAGATGCATTACATTTATTTTTTTATTTTAAAAATTAATATTCTTAATATTAGAAACGAAATGCTACTTGTTTAAAAAAAAACAGTTCTCATAATAATTCTCACATATACTACACTGCTTCACTCAATTATGGTAATTTAGTTTTGCATCTTTTTTTTTTTTTTTTTTTTTTTTTTGAAACAAGTAGCATTTAATTTTTGAAACACATACCTTATATGTCGAAGAAGGGTCAAAAGTACAAAAGTTTTGACTTCTAAAAAAAGAAATAACCTCATACAACCAAACTTAAAAGATGAAAGGAAACACAGCCAATTTGTATGTTTTAGAATTTGAATCACTCCCCTTCTTATCAATTCCTTTTATCTTAGCAAGGGCTTTCAATTTAGCACCCTTCTTACCTTTCAAACCAAGCCTCAAATAGTACAATGTAGTATCATAAACAACCTTTCCCCATGGGAAACTATCAAACTCACCCGATCCTATCAAATGTAACAACCTGTTACTAACATGTTTATCTGGAGGTTTGCTTAACAAGTAGTTAGTAACCAAATGCAACACCGCCATCCTAACTTTAAACTCATCATCTTTGAAAGTGCTATTCAGAAAATGCTGCTTAACAGCTCCATGAGTCACAATCATATCACTAAAGTACTTGTCTACAAACACATCTCCATTTCTGACATACTTAAGCATATCAGTATCACCCTTACACAACAAACCACTAATAACAGCAAACTCCCCTAACCCAAAATGAACTCTATCACGACCAAAATCGAATCACATATCTTTAGAATTTGGTTGATGGACTTCCCTATTCAATGCAGTGTGAAAATATGATGTTGCAATTTATAAGAGTAAATATCCAATAAATGCCCAAAACAAGTTGCAATAAACATAGCACGCTGCTTCTCAGTCAATTTTGCTCTAATATCTACTAAAACATCATCATTATGAGTCCAGAATATGGTTTTACCACAAAATATTTCCTCTGGCTTCAAGTAAAATTCCCACAACTGCAACACACCAAAAAAAAAAAAAAAATTAGAAACTGAAACGTATAACAAAACATAATCATGAAGCCAATAAAATAAAAATTTTACTATATAACCATTAAAATCTCAAAAAAACAACAAAATAGAAACTTACACCACATACAACACATGAAAAAAACACCTACACTAAAAACACTCAAGCACCAGCCACACTATTTTACAATAAGACACTAAATAGAAACTTGCCAACACAAATACAACATCATATAACATATAAAAACATTAAAAAAAAACTAAAAGATTCTAAACCAAATACCTTTAAAAAAAACAAAAACAAACCTCTCATATTTTATTGTATAAACAGAACTCATAATATCAAAACGTTACCTATTTTACAATAAGAAACTATATAGAAACTGGCAAATACAAATACAACATCATATAACATGTATAAACATTCCAAAAAAAAAAAAAAAGATTCTAAACAAAATACCTTTAAAAAAAGAAAACAAACCTCTCATAATTTATACAAATCAAAACTACCAAAACTCATAACATCAAAACAAAACCTATAAAAATCTAAAAAAAAATGATAATAAGTAATAAATATAAACAAAACAATCACTAATCAACTAGTAAAAATAAAAACAACACATCTTTACAAAAAAAATACCAAAATTACCTTAGCTTTCGCAGGAATCGCAATACTACTTTCATCGTCAGATTCTAGAACTCCTTCATCAACCTCTGCCACACTATTCAACTTTAGCTTCTTTGATTTACGATCATCAGGAGAAATATCAAGCACACGATTCTTTTTCTTCGACAAAGAACTCACTGAACTCTTTTTCACATTCTCAGCAACTTTCTCGTTTATTTTCTTACTCCTCTCATTCTCAACATCCTTACACACAGAATCATTACTCTTCTTACTCCTCCTCTCATTCACAACATCCACACCCACAGAATCATCACTCTTATCATCACCCAAACATATTTTCCTCACATTGCCTCCTTCATCACCAACATCTTTTCTCTTCAAACCAGAAGGTGATGGAGAAATCGAGCTTCTCGTAATCACCATAGCAACACATTCAAACTCTTACAGAACAAAAAACAAACCCTAAAATCAGTTCTAATTCGAAAACACAATGAAGAACAACAAAGAAAAAAATAAAATCAAAATGAAATGTAAAAGAAAAGATATCTTACTGATTCAACTCAAAATATATAGAGAGAGAAGAAACTGAACCGTCTGAGATCGTGAGTGGTGAAGCAATGGGAGAGAAACTTGAGTATGCTGATCAATGAGAGAGAAAAAATAAGGAAAAAAAAAGAAATGATCGTAACTGATTGGGACTAATTGAAAAAAGCAATGATATATAGCTAAAACCTATAAACCTGTAATACACATATAAGATATGAAGAAAAAGCAAAACAGAGAAAACGGTAGGCCAAATTCGTAAATAAGTGGAAAATAAGATTCTTTGGTGCAAAAATTTCTTAAATTTATACGTGATCACATCAATAGTATATTATGCTTTAAAGCCTGAAGCCTTGCTAATTGAGCTTTAATTTATATAGTGCAATGGTCAACTTAGAAATTATAATGAAACTAAAGTTAGACATGAAGAGCCCTTATAGCTCAGTGGTAGAGCGTCAGTCTTGTAAACTGAAGGTCCGTAGTTCGATCCTGCGTGAGGGCAATGTTTTTTTTCGTTTTGTTTTCTTCTTTACTAAGAACTAATTACATAATAACATGATACATCATAATCTAATCATCTCCATAAGAGGGAGAAACTTGCATTTAATTTTCATGAAGACAAGTTACAGTTTACACCACCAAAACCCCAAGAGTTAGAATTGAAAAACAATACTGAAACACGACAAAACAGAAGGTGGTTGGTCATAGTGTAATAATAACAGAGCAGTGGTAGTAGTAAAAGTACATGATGACTCCATTTTTTTCTTTTTTTTTTCTTTCTATTCTTTTCTCCCAATTCAAGTATCAAAGAAGAAGAATACAAAATATGAAACAAGTTGCAATTACTAGAGGTTGGTTATCAAAGTTTTTTTTTTTGGTTAATTTTTTTCAATACTCAGCTAGAAGTTGTGCTGCAAGAACAAGTTTTCTTGAGGAGAAGCTGGACCAATCTCTTCCTCCAAACTCCTCAACCCGTCGTTGGCGGAGTTTTTGGCTTCCAAGTTCTTTCCCTCTAAGTCTGCCTCCGACACTGAGGACTTCCTCCTCTGAGAAGAGGCCACACTTGGGAAAGTTATCCATGATGGAGCTCTGAACTCAATTCTTTGCTCTTCGCCTTCTACTACATCAGTTTCGGATGCTGATCTGTTTGAAGATCTTTGAGATGGTTTCTTGTGCAGCCTACTACTCCCCAAAACCACCTCAGTTGGTAAAATCGGTTGCTCGTTACATGGGCTGCCCATTAACAGTGCTAGAGCTCGTTCCAATGATGTTGTCACTTTGTCCATGGATGGCCTTTCCTTACCTCTCATTCTCACACATTTACAAGCTACATTTGCAATCCTTTTCAAAGCTTCTACATCAGATGGAAGCTTTAAAACAGGATCCAAAATCGCTGTTACGTCTCCCGATTTTATCAGAGGAACTGCCCATTCAACTATGTTCACTGCCCTCTCTACTACATTTCCTTCTTCATATTGCATATGAATAGCTTTCTTGCCACTGAGAATCTCCAACAACAACACACCAAAGCTGTAAACATCGGATTTGGTTGTAAGATAATGAAGCCTGTAGTACTCGGGATCAAGATAGCCAAGTGTTCCAGCTGGAAGCTCAGGCAATGGTGAGCAACTATCCGCAGGACCCAGTAGTGACAGACCGAAATCCGCCACTCGGGCATTATGTTCTTCATCAATCAGAATGTTCGAAGACTTGATATCTCGATGGATTACAGGAGGACAGGCATAGCCATGCAAGTATTCGATTCCCCTGGCTGCCTGAACTGCTATGGTTACTCTTCTAACCCAATCAAGTTGTTCCTTAAGAGCTATGTTCTTACCATGGAGGTGTTGGTGCAATGATCCATGAGCCATGTACTCGTAAACAAGAAGCCTTTCCTCTCCCTCCTCACAATATCCCAGAAGATTAAGCAAATGGGCGTGATTTAATCTCGAGAGCAGGTCTAGCTCTGTATGGAACTCTTTCCAACTCTTCTGCATATTTGGAGACATAACGGCTCGTTTCACAGCAACAACCGTCCCATCTTTCAAAAATCCTCTGAAAACATATGAAAAACTTCCTTTCCCAACTAGAGAATCTTCTTTAAAACCGCCTGTGGCCCTTTGTAGTTCATCATAAGTGAACATCTGAGCCCTCCTGATCTTCAGGTCATCCAAATCGGGGCGAATCCTACCATTGTCTTTCTGGAATGAAGTACTATTCCGGTTACTCTTCTTGGACTTAGTGTCTTTTGTTGAGCACTGACAGTCCCTCAACTTGTAACGGACATACAACACTGCAGTTAAGGACACAACAATCACCAAGAACACAGCAAACGCAATCTCCGCGATGATGACAGGCAATTGCAGCGACCAAAACCTTTCGTTCTTCTTCTCTGCTAGAGCGTTGGAATACGAAGAACAATTAGAAACACATTCAGCAGAGTTGCATATGGAACAGTTATACTCACAATGCCTATCAAAATTCAATCCGCATTCAGTCTTCTCATACATTTCAGCTGGACAACCACTGCTGCAAGGCAAACAAATCCTAGAATTTGGATCTTTGCAAGAGGCATTCTTATGGCTGAGTTCATAGAAATCCGGAGCACAGGGTGTGGACTTGCAGAGTCCAGGAGAGACAGCCAAAGGGAGAGAAGTAGGAAAACCAGAACCCCAACAAACGGGCAACAGAGATCTGTCAGCAAGAATCCCACAAGTGAAGTAATTCCCAGCAATAATCTCATAAACCTTTATGCCATTAGGAACTGAAGTACTTGGTTTAACAATGAAGCCCCAGCAAATAACTCCCCGGTCATAGCTCCTAATCCCACAAGCATGAAACTTTCCTCCAACTACAGAAAGCATTGGGTCGTTTGGTGCCAAATCTACATTGCCTTGACCAGGAGAATGAGCTACTGAGATCTCTTCCTCAATATCCAAGCTTCTTCCCCAACAAAAGGCTCTAGAGTTCACACCCTCCAATATCCCACAAACGTGGTAACCACCAGCTGCAATCTTCTGAAACCTCATCTCTTTGGGGATCAAACTGCTAACCCTGCTGCTAGTTTCATCACCCCAACAAAAAACAGTCCTATTCTGAGCAAATAATCCACAACTGAATTCTGAACCAGCTGAGATTGAGTGAATCTGACCATCAAACTCATAGTTTTTTGTCATGTTATACCCCCAACAGTCAACAAAGGAAGTGTTTCTGCGCTTTCCAGTGATGGGTTTTCTTAATCCACACAAATGGTAATCCCCAGCACCGATTTCAATGTACTCAACTCCTTCAATCATAGGTTGTGGAACACCCATTTGGATATAGCCACTACTACCCCAACAGTATGGCTGGTTAGTGTTCATAAGAAGGCCACAGACAAATCCATCACCAGCTGTTAGACCAAGAAATGGAAAACGAACTGGAGTTCCATTTGTTATAGCTGAGTTTGACCCGTAACAAGCTACAAGATGAGACCCATCTGTTTCTAATCCACAGAAGACAGCACCCTTTTCACCATAAGAAACTGCAATCGAAGACATTGACCCTAGCCCTGAAACTGAGCAAACCAAATCTGATAAAACTAGTAGGAATACCACCAAAACCCCAGCTCTCCATGTGCTTGTATTAGGAGTCCAGACAAGGAAACCTCTTAAAATGATCCTCATTTTAAGCTAATAAAAGCAAAATAGAGCTGACAGAGAAGGCACCAGTTCTGGGATTCGTCTAAACATGTGAAACCGCCATTAATGTAGTTTACTTAGCCTTTCCTCCATGAAAGTAGAATGAAGAAAAGGCATGCAATGCAAATTATATCCCCATAAATGAATGCGAAAGTAAAAGCAAAACGTCATGCTACTAACTAACCAACGCAAAACACTACAAGATTCAAACCAGAATACACCCCATTCTCAAAGCAATTCCCAGCAACTTCTTCTGTTCTTCTTCAATACCCAAGTGAAAAAAAATTCATACTTTCCTCTCTTTATCCAGCAAATACTAACACTTGCCCATCAAAAAGCACATAAAACTGAAGTGAACAACCAATAAGAATAATAAACAAAAGCTTCCCAGATCGGTTTACTTTGACCTCGGATCAAGAAACAAAATTCAGATTACTTTTGAAAGCGCTCTCTCTCTCTCTCTCTCTCTCTCTCTCTCTCTCAAAACACAGCTTGGCTTACTTTCAAGTTCATTTACAAAGCTCAACTCAAAGTTGGTCTCATACTGTTTTCTGGGTTGAACGAGAGGTTTGGTGGTGAAATAAAACGAAATGAATATCTTAGAAAATAAAAAGAAAGGAAATGAAAGCTGGGTTGGTTGCAGGGTATTGTTGTTACAGGAGAAAGAATGTGTGGAGAGAGAGAGAGAAAGCATTAAATGACATGAAACTGCAACCTCTGAAAATGGCCTCAGTGTAGGTGAAAGCAATAAATGAGAAGTTAATGCATATTTGATCTTTCCAAGCTTCAATTTTTTTTAATTTTTTTTTAAAAAGGCAAACACACTCACACACTTACTTTTCCACCTTCCTCGATTTATTACTTTGTTCTTTCTTTGCAGAATGTATGTATTTATGTATCTAAACTTCCCTCCCTTTGTACCCAGTTTTTCATTTTCTTAATAGTTCTACACATAACACAACACAACACTTTAGCGTAAAGCTCTATAGCTTTTTCTTCACATGTCTCTTCTTGCATGCATGATTTTTGTTTTGTCTCTCTCTCTCTCTCTCTCTCTCTCTCTCTCTCTCTCTCTCTCTCTCTTTTTTAAGAGAGATTATTTTGTCTCATTATTAACGGTTGCTTTTTTATTTATTATTTTACTTGTACAATAAGCTTCGAAAAATGGTGTATATATATATATCATTAAAGGATCACAGTTTATTTTGTCATAGAATATTAAGGGAACTCCGTATGAGATACGATGAAATGAGAGAGTTAGGCTTTTGGAAAACATTTCTATTTCAGCTGATACTAGCATGTACTTTTACAGGGACCATTATTTGTTATTTCTTTCAATGATCATCATTACTAAATCTATAGTTTAATTTAGAAACTAATCTACCAATTTGATCTAACTTGATTTTATTTTCTTATTTTTTTTATTCAACCTAGCTATCTTTATGTATAGGTAGCCTTTGTCATGTTTTTATTTAGCAATATAAGTCTGCTTGGTTTGTTTATATATATGGTTACTATTTTTTTAGGGATATATGGTTAATATTTACTAATACAACAATATTTTTTTGAAATTTTTACATTAAAAATACAAAATATTAATTTTATTACCAAAAAATCACTACACGGTTACCCAAACATTTATACCCTTTTCTTTTAATTTTTTACATTTGTACCACATGCACACACAATAAATGCTCTCTTGATTGACACGTGAGATTGATGTACCACATCAATCTTTCTATATATCATTTGGGAAATTTGAATTTCTATGCATGCATTAGGGGATAATTTTTTTCCTAAACTAATACTTTTCTACATTGAAAATATATGATCACTTTTCCAAAACCCCAAAAATACCCCTCTCAAAAACTCAAACCCTTTCTCTCTCCTTCCCTCAAACTCTCTTTGCCTCTTTGCCTCTTCGCCCAAAACCCCATCGCAGGAAACCGCCCCTAACCCTCAACCATCATCACCCACCCACCCACCGACCGCCCCAACCCTCCACGCAACCCCGTCTGACTTACCGACCGACCGCCCCAACCATCTCCTCCTCGTCCAACCACCCATGCCGAAAGCCAACCCACGCCCATCCATACCCATCTCAACCGAACCACCATCGGCGATCCACCACGCACGCATGCCGGTCGAACACCACCGGAGATCAAAGGCAAACCCAGTCCGATGGATCTGGGTTGAAGGCGGTGGTGAATCTGTGATTTTTGGGTTGAAAATTGCATTTTACAGGCGAGGCCGATGCGGAGTCCGTGCGGGCCGATGCAGGCCCGATGCATCATGATGAAAAAATTGAATCTGGGTTGAAGACAAAGGCCCGATATAGGGCCCGATGGGGCCCGATATAGGGCCCGATGGGGCCCGATGGCCCCGATGGCCAGCCCGATGGTCAGCCCGATGGCCAGCCCGATGGTCAGCCCGATGGCCAGCCCGATGGTCAGTCAATTTTTTTGGAAAAAGAGGAAGAGAGAGGGACGGTTGGGAAAAATGGGAGGGGTTTTTTGGGGTTTAGGAAAAAGTTATCCCATTTTACAAATTATACATATTATTAGTTTAAAAAACCAATTTATGAGTTTATTAAGCATGAAAATTCAAATTTCCCTATCATTTCTCTCTCTTTTTTTTTTTCTCTTCTTTTTTCTTTTTATTTTTCATATCTTTTCAGTTTTTTTTATAAAAATATTAACCTCCATAGCTAAACATTTCCCCCTCCACGATCCCAACTCGATTTCCCTCTTCTTTTTGTTCTTTAATTTTTTTTCAACTCCCATTACCGAATCCCATAACTGTAATGATTAAGATGATGCTCAGGAAAAAATTCATCAAGATGGTGCTCAAAAAATGATTAAGATGGAGCTGGTCTTCGATCTCAGGTTTGTTTTCGGTTTCTTTTTCGTTTCCCCCCTTTTTGAAATTTTTTTCGTATTTGACATTATTGTGTTTTGTGTTTATCGATTTTACTATTTTAGGTTTTTCATTTTAACATTTCTTTTAGTTTTGTTTAGTTTTTTAGGGCTTCTATTTTTTAGTTTAATTTATTTGTTCTTTTTATGAGTTTTTCATTTTCGTTTGTTTAGTCTTAATTTCTGTTTTTTTTTTTATGTTTCTGTTTTTTGTTTTTTCAGATGTTTTATTGTTTTTCATTTCAGTTTCTTCATTTAATTATTTCTCATTTTGTAATAGTTTTTTAATAGTGTAAACACCTTCTGTATGTATTTTTTTTAAATATGTTTTTTGTCTAGTTGTTTCTTGTCCATTTTTATATCATCAATGGGTAACAATGAGATTTATCATGGATGTTGATGTTCAAAGAGTTTTTCCTTTATTTTAGTTTGTATACAGTTGTTTAGTAGTTTTATTATAGTTTTGCTACTTGCTTATGTTATTTCATTATAAAACTAATATGCAACTATTTTATTATAACTACTATTTTTTGGTCCCCGTCAAATTAAATTCATGCATAATATATAAACTATAATAAAACGATAATGCAACTATAACACAACCAAAACAAAAAATAAACAGACTTATCGCCAGAATTAATAGTTGTATTTTTATCGTTTTGGTTTCATTTTGGTTGTTTTGCAGTTTTGAAACGATCGCGGTATTTTCACCTTCATGGTTCGCTCTGTACAGCTGAAGACTTAGTGCATGTGGTATTTTTGTAAATATTTATATGTGGACTGTATAAATGTTTAATGGGCCGACCCAAAGTATTTTTGTAATTTTTTTTCCTTTTTTGTATTTTTCTATTTTTTTCCCTATGTTTTTGGGCTTTTTTACTTTTACACTTTAAATCAGTTTTTTTTTTATTTTTTTTTTATTTTTACGAAAATTCTACATATAAACCTCTATTGCAACTAGCGCTGCAACCTAAATTGCAACAAAAAATCGTATAGAAACCCCTATTACAACTAGCGCTGCAACCACTTTAGAAACCCAAACCGTAAATTTAAAAAAAAAAAGTTAAAAAATAGTAAATGGGGTAATTCCGCTATTTTTTTTTTTGACAAACATTAATAACTACTTTTAAATACTATTTTGATACAATTTCATTTTGTTTCACATTAATATGTATTTTTTTTTTTAGAAAAACATAAAGATGTATTATACTTACAGAAACTTCACAAATTTTGAGAAAATTTCTTATTATTTAGTATTTCAAAATTATGATTCAAATAGGTTGACCTTAATTTTAATTAAAATAGAACATAATATTTTGAATTGGAAATATTATCACCAGGTTTTTTTTGAAAGAACTACTTGTTCATTGATTAAGAAAGTTGATGGGAACAACAGGGGGATTACCCTCCCCTTAGTACAAAACTGCCAAATCTCTATTAATTCTAGCGTTTTTAGCTACACCATCTGCCAATATATTAAAGCTACGATTAATGAAAGAAAAACAACAATTATGAAACGTTTTAGATTGGTTCATGATTAAATAGAACACTCTAGCCACCCTCCAGTCAGGGACTACATTTGCTGATAAAGCATTGACTGCTGTCTTCGAATCCGACAGTATATGAACTTCTCGCCACCCTAAGTCAACTGCCCTGTTAAGAGTAAGAAAAATAGCTGAGAGTTCAGCTTCTAGAATTGAAAGTGCCTGAATCTTTTGCGAGCTGACAAACCAGCAGCCAGTTGAAATGTCGATGCTGATTGCAGCAATGCCTGCTTCCCCTTGAATTCACGAGGCATTAGTGAGAATTATATTGCGGATACCATTGCAGGGCTGGATGTTCAACATAGCAGGGTTCACACATGTCCCATGCCTCCCCATATCTGTCCTTGCTCCACCATTGCAGCAATGCCTCTCAGATGTAAATGAATCTTTTAGCTCTGCAACATTCTTTTCAATTTTAATCAGAGCAGCAGGGACATTAACAGCTATATTTTGAAAACAAAAAGCATTCCTCTAGTGCCAGATTTCAGACATGATGCAGCCAAAATAGGTAAGCAATTCCTTCCTATCAAAACCATCGAAAAGATCAATTAACATTTCCAGCATACTGATCACATTATCTGCTGGTATGTCATCTAGTTTCAGAGCCAGATTACTCCCAAACCAGATAGCTCTGGAGAAGCTGCAGTTCCAAAAAAGATGAAAAACACTTTCCTCCTCAACTTCACATAAGCTGCACATTTTATTCTGCAGAAAGTGAAGTCAGGTTTTCGTGGGAATTGCCTCGTTGAGAATTCTCCAAAGAAGGACTGACACTCTTGGATGGATACCGGCTTCCCAAATCCATTTCCATAACTTTTTCTCTGGCGCAAATCTCAGCATTTTCCACAGTATAGGCAGCTTTCACAGAAAATTTGCCTCCTGGGTTTTGCTTCCAAAAAACCTGATCATTCGCGGTCTGGGGAATCGACCTCATAGGCTCTTTGGCAAAGGGGAAAAGAGGTGTCCAATATAAAGTTGTAGCAGTGGATTATTTCACTAAGTGGGCTAAAGCATAACCACTGGCTACCATCACATTAAAGAAATTTCATAACTTTGTTATCATGAACATTATTTTCCACTTCTATGTACCTTAGAAAATACTGTCAAACAATGGAACATAGTTCGACAATGACCTATTCACTAAGTTTTATTCTAGGCATGAGATTACAAAGAGTTTTTCAGCAGTTGCACATCCTCAGGCCAATGTCTAGGTCAAGGTTGTCAACCAAACTCCCAAGGATACCTAAAAAAGCATCTAGAATAGGGAAAGGAAAATTGGGCTAAACAAATCCTTAATACTTTATCTAATTTGGTGAATCCACAAATTTTTTGATTAAGTGCTAAGCATGGAACTAAATTGCTAAAAGTTCTTATTGATACTGGCAGCAATAATAATTTCATCCAAGCAACTTTAGCTAATTTTTTGAGAGAAATGTGAAGATACCAGGTGCTTCAAAGATTACATGGGTAATGGTAACTCCTTAATGTGATCAAAAATATGTTGTGGACTTGAACTGTGGTTGTAGGGGCATAAATTTGTTGTGGATCAGTATGTGCTATCTATTTGGGATCTTGATGTTGTGTTTGAAATGCAATGGCTCCAAACTCTTGGTCCTTGTTTGCACAATCATAAGGCCCTTATCATGGAATTTTAGTGGCAAGGAAAGACTGTCAAGTTGGCGGGTTTAGCTGATTTGGGTGTTCATTGTTTCACATTCAATCAGTTTTGTACCTTGCTCAATGAAGGGGAAGTCTTAGAGGTGTATCGATTAATGACAGTAGCAAAAGTACACAATTACATAGCTTTAAACAATAAGAGTTGGGAAGATAACTTACCAAGTGAAGAGAAACACTTGATTTTTGAGTATCAAGAGGTCTTCTAAGAACCAAAACAATTACGTCCTCATCGAAGTGTTGATCATAAAATTTTCCTTTAGCGGGAAATCTCTCCTATCAATGTGAAGCCTTATCACTATCCTCATTTTTAAAAAAGATATCATTGAAAACATGGTGCGTGATTTTATCTCTTGGGATTTTGCAAACACCAATACCAACCCATACTCTTCTCCTATTTTATTAGTCAAGAAAAAAGATGGTAGACGGCGGTTCTGTGTGGATTATCAAGCCTTAAATAGTGTGGATGTCAAAGACCGCTTTCCCATTCCCACCATTGATGAGATGTTAGATGGATTGGGTGGGCTAAGGTGTTTTCAAAGCTGGATATGAGAGCATGCTATTTTTAAATTTGAATGGACCCAAGAGACACTCATAAGACCACTTTTAGAAATCATAAAGGGCACTATGAGTTCATTGTAATGTCATTCGGGCTGACCAATGCTCCATCAATAATTCAAGCGGCCATGAATTGCCAATTTTAACTTGGCATTCGAAAAAATGTCATTACCTTTTTTTGATGATATATTTGTTTATAGCAAGACATGGGCTGAGCATCCGGTACATCTTCGACAAGTACTTCAACTACTTTAGCAACATCAGCTTTTGGCTAAGGGATGTAAGTGTCAGCTCTTTCAAACTTCAATTGATTATTTGGATCATTTAGTTTCTGCACTGGGAGTGGGAGCAAACCCTCTAAAAGTTGTGGCCATAGTTGATTGGCCACGACCCAACAACAACTCAGGGGATTTCTTGGCTTTACGGGTTATTATAGGCGGATTGTTTCCCATTATGCTTCCGGTGTAGCTCCTCTAACCAATTTGTTGAAGAAATACAACTCTAATTGGTCTCCTTAAGTAGCAACCACCTTTAACACTCTAAAACATGCTATGACCAATACCCTAATTCTTGCTCTACTAGATTTTTCTAAGGAGTTTGTGGTTGAAATAGATGCATCAAATGTTGGGATTAGAGGTGTTCTTATGCAAGCATGTCATCTAATTTCTTTTTTCAGTCAAGAGTTTGTCCCTTAATTCTTTGGTACCTCTGCTTATATGCGCGATTTGCGTGCTATTGTGGGAGCGATGACTAAGTGGCGTCAATACCTCTTGGGACGTCCCTTTTTTATTTGAATTGGTCATAAGAGTCTCAAGGAGTTGTTGACTCAAGTAATTCAAACACCAGACCTACAAAAATTTCTTCAAAATTTTGGGATTCCAATTCAAAATTGAGTACAAATTGGGCCGTGAAAACAAAGTTGTGAATGCTCTTTCAAGGCAGCATGAGGGGGCTAATTCGTTTCTCCAAACAACCCTCTTTTTAGGGTGGTTTGACATTTTAGAGGAACTTAGGCAGGAGAACTTGAGCAGCCCAGATCTCAGACTGATCTACACTCAACTACAGACTCAAAACGAAGCCACTTCCCAAAATGTCTTTAGATATGGGATGATGTACTTTAAGAACCAAATCCTTCTTAGCAAACACTCCAATCTCAAGCTTACTCTCATTCGAGAATTTCAGGACACTCCCATTGGTGGCCATGCAGGAATTTAGCACACTTTCCTTCGCCTATGTGGCAATTTTTTCTAGAAGAAATGCGTTGAGATCTGCATAAGTATGTTCAAGCTTGTCTAGTTTTTCAAACAGTCAAGTACTTCCCACAAGCACCATATGGGCTGCTCCAACCTCTTCAAATTCTAGAGCGTGTTTGGGAGGATTTGACCATGGATTTCATTGTGGGATTGCCAAGCTCGTATGGATTCAATAATATTCTGGTGGTTATTGATAAATTAACCAACTATGCTCATTTTGGACCCTTCCAAATCATTATTCATCAACCAAAGTGATAGAATTATTCACCAACATGGTCATTCGTCTCCATAGAATGCCTCGTACAATTGTATCGGACCGAGATCCTATTTTCATGAGTGCATTTTGGAAAAAGATTTTTAAACTTATGGGGACTACATTACGAATGAGCTCAGCCTATAATCCACAATCTGATGGCAAAATGGAGGTTACTAATTGTTATGTTAAATAATACCTTTGTGCTTACTGCCAAAAATTCAAAATAGTGGAGCAAGTTTCTCGCTTGAGCAAAATACCATTACAATACCAGCTACCATTTTCACTACAAGAAAAGCTACTTTTGCCGGCGCATAAGCTCGCCGGCAAAAGTACGTGTAACTCGCCGGTAAAAGCTGCCGGCAATGGCTCGTCGACGAATGACTTTTGCCGGCGACATAAAGAATTTAAATGCATTCGAGCAACTCCAACAAACTCATCCACACCCCTACGAGACTTTACAGATCGTCTGTTTGAAGTCATCCAGCTTCTGTCGCTCACCATATTGCTACACAATATGAAAACACACAACTTAAATTAAAGTTGAAAATGTGTCCTACTCCACTTTGTCACTCCATTTCTAAAAGGGTAAAGAACCTATCCCATTCAGGCTTGTGATATACATATAGTGCAATCTATTCTCTTAAGATTGCTTCTTTTTTTTTTTTCAAAATTTCGGCAGGACCTCTCTAAAGTTCTCATAAGTAAGTAAACTTTTACCAAGTATGCCAACTTACAAGAACATGCAGCGAGATGGTGTACCAAAATCTTTAACAAAGAAACAATCAAATGAGCAATAGATGACACTATAGGTATAAAACAAGCCCAAACTATCCATGTGGACATAAAAAGTACTGGATAATTTGGAGAAGTGTATTTAAGAGTCCTTATTGACTCAGCCTCTCCAAACGAGTCTAAGGAAAAATGTGTGTGTGAAATAAATTATCACTATATGATAATACAAAAAAAATTGTTCTATCCTATCTTTGGTTTATAACCAAAGAAATCAATTCAGGATAAGAATTTCATTTTATGCTATTTTAAAATGTCTTATGATATCTTATAACGTCTTATGCTATTTTATGTACCACCTATGTACTTTTATTAATGTTATTATTCATTCAATGTTATTTTATGCTATATTATATACCACCTATGTATTTTTATTAATGTTATTATTAATTCAATGTTGAATGTTATTTTTAATTCCAAATTTTTTCATTTCAATTATGGTCTTTTTAATTATTTTATGAAAACTTTACTTAATTAATGAATTTCACCTATTAGTGATAAATATAGTTTTTTTGTCACAACTGTAATTATTTTTTCAATTATCTAATTTCTTTAAATTAACAATTTATGTAACATTATAACTAATATAAATGAAAATTTTCAAATTAATTAATAAGTTTTTAATTTATCAATTTTTTTTTTGGGAAATCAACAGTGTTTTTCATTACTCCAAAAGACTTTTTACAATCCATTCAACACCTTTTATAAAATAAGGTTTGATCTTTTTCCTTCTAAGTAATTACATTTGGTTACAATTCATTAAACCATGTAGTATCCCCTATTGAAACCTTCCTAGGCCATACACTTTGTATCCTAGTTTTACAAATATTTTTAATCTTCTGTACAATAGACTTCGGGTCTTCTTTTGTCTTCAGCCACAATACATTGTTCCTTGCTCTCCAAATAAGGTAAAGTAGAGCTGCACAAGCAGCAGTATATACCTGTCTTCGAAAAGCAGAGGTGGATCTCTTCTCTATGACTCGCACCAGATCAGTTAAGTTAGCTGCTGGGGTCTTCCATCCCAACTAACTCTTAACCTGATTTAGACATTCAATAGAGAAAGGGCATAGAAAAACCAGATGCTCACAAGTTTCTGCACTCCCCAAACAGAGCAAACATGAGGGATCAGTTGCAATTTGAAATCTGAGCAAACGGTCTCTGGTTTTCAATCTATTTTGGATAGCAAGCCAGAACACAAAACTGTGTTTGGGAGTATTTAGCCGATTCCAGAATTCCTTGCTCTAGTTGACCCTATTTACCGTAGGACACAGCCAATTGTAGCCATCTGCTACTTTATATTTCGTTTGAGTGAATGTGATAGGGTCAACTAAGTTCAGCAACGTACCTTTTAAAGCTACGATCTTCCTCCAATACCAGCTGCCTGTTTGGGGTATCTCATAGCTCCACCAATCCTTGCCTTTGATGTATACACTATGTATCCACTTAATCCACAGGTTGTCTTCTTTGGTTACAATTGTCCAAACATACTTGAACATTGCCGCTTTGTTCCAATCTGCAACTTTTTTGAAACCTATACCTCCAGCTATTTTGGATTGACAAACATTTTCCCAAGCGATTTGCCCGACTCCTGTCATCATATGTTGCCCTTTCCATAGAAAAGCTTTGCAAATGCTTTCGATCCCTTTGATTACCTTCTTTGGAAGTAGCATGACCTGGCTCTAATATGTATGAATTGCTAGCAAAACTGAGTTTACAAGGACAGCTCTGCCCGCAAAAGAAATGTGCCGAGTACTCCAAATTCTGATTCTCTGAGTCATCTTTTCAACAAAATTAGAACATTCTTTTGGTGATAATCTTTTAGGACTGATAGGAATCCCTAGATAGGTGAAAGGAACTTCACCTCTTTGAAAACCAGAAGCATCAATAATTCGTTGTATCTCTGAATGAGTCATACCATGACAATAGATAGCTGATTTGGAGGGATTAAGTTGCAAACCCGAAGTCCGAGAGAACAGTTTAAGACCCTGTAGCAAGTAGATGATACTCTTGAAGTCACCATTGCAAAATAATAGAACATCATCCGCAAACATGAGATGATTCTAAGTCAGATCCTTGCATCTATGGTGAAAGGTGAAATCGGTTTTCTGCCCAAGTTTCCTCATTATCCTTGTTAAATATTCCATACCCAAAACAAAAAGCAAAGGGGGACATAGGATCGCCTTGTCTTATTCCGCTTTTTGCCTCAAAGTAGTCATGTAGGGATCCATTAATCATCAATGAAAACCTGGGAGTTCAGATGCAAAACATTACAAGTTGAATGAATTGATCAGGGAAGTGCAATCCATACAACATTTCTTCAATAAAGTTCCATTCTATTGTGTCATAGGCGTTTTGCAAGTCAAGCTTAATAACACAATTGGGCTTTGTCAACTTCCTTCCATAATGACGAACTAGATCTTGGCATATCATTACATTGTGTGCAATAAATCTCCCTTGAACAAATCCTCCCTAATTACCTGCTATCAAGTGTGGTAGTATGCTGTTGAGTCTCGAGCATATTAGTTTGGTGGCTGCCTTATACATTACATTGCAACAAGCGATAGGCCTGTAATCTCTCACAGTGTTAGGACATTTTAATTTAGGCACAAGTGTTAAAACAGTGTTGTTTATTTCCCTGAGCAACTTCCCTGTTTTAAGTAAACTAATGATTGCTTCAGCTACTTCAGTGCCTATGATGCTCCAATTTTTTTGAAAAAAGAACTCCCAAAACCATCAGGTCCTGGAGCCTTGTTACCAGGAATAGCAAAAATTACCTCTTTAACTTCCTCTTGATTGTAGTCTCTCAAGAGAAAATCAGCTTGCTGCTGGGAAAGAAATTCCCCTTCTCTAAGAATACTCTGCTGAACCGATTTCCTTCCTTGCATATTGCTGCCAAGTAGTTCGTTGTAATAATGAATGAAGGCATCAATGATAGCCCTCGACTCTTCAATCATATCTCCCTCAACATTCACAATTGTAATAACTTGATTGTGTCTTCTTCTCTCTCGAATACTAGAGTGAAACAAGGCTGAGTTTCATCACCTACCTTTGCCCAATTTAGCTTTGCTTTTTGCTGCAAAAAAGACAAGTAACTTTTGAATACAATGGTATAATGAGTCCTGAGAACATTTCCTGTTGGTGTAATTGTTCGTTCCTAGGCTGCTGCTGAAGTAAAGATTGACATTCATCAAGTTTAGCTTTAGCAATCGCCTCCTGGGTACATATATTAGAAAAGTGATCCTTGTTCAACTCCTTGAGAGAAATTTTCATACTCTTAAGTTTAGCTACAATCCGAAACATTAAGGTCCCCTTGTATTGTATCTGCCACTGTTGCTGAATAATTTCAGCATATCTAGGATGCAATTCCCACATAGAAAAATACTTGAAAGGCTTCCTTCCACTAATAACACTGTTGTGGAAATTTAGAACTGCTGGGGTATGGTCAAAAATACTCTCATTCAGAAAGATAACTTCAGCAGTAGGATATGCTTCCAGCCATTCTTGATTAGCTAAAGCACGATCGATCTTAGAATAGATTCTGTCATCTCCAAATTGCTTATTGCACCACGTGTAAAAAATCCCGCTGAATTTAATATCATCCAATCTACAATGAGCAATACAATCAATGAATTGCGTAGAAGTGGAGTACCTCACTCGCTTGCCAATTCTCTCTTCCTTTGATAAAATGTCATTAAAATCCCCCATTACAATCCACGGCTTCAAGGTAGATAAGCTTTGAAGATCATGCCATAATTTCTTCCTTCCTTCTTCATCATTAAAGGCATATATGAATGTTACATAAAATGACTCCTTCATATCCACAGTTGAAACTTTCAAGTGAACCAATTGACTAGAACAACTTTGAATATTAACATTATAACTAGTTGGTTTCCAACCAACTACAATTCTCCCTCCAGGATGCCAAGGGTTATTTGAAGTGAAGCACCATCCGTTAAAAACATTCGAGTATAAAGCCCCAAGTTTTAAGGCCTTAACTCTAGTTTCGAGGAGACCAACCAACCCAACCTTTTGTGTATTAATAAATTGCTTCACCATTTGTTGCTTTTGTTGGTTGTTGACTCCTCGAACATTCCAACTAACGATTTTATCCATTGGGAAGAGGAGGATCTCCCCCTCCTCTTGTGTCCCCAATGGTCTCTATGCCTTCATGAACCAGCAGAGTATCACTTTCACCTTCTAAATTCCCATCAGCATTCTCTTGCT
Source organism: Cannabis sativa (assembly GCF_029168945.1). Taxonomy (NCBI): domain Eukaryota; kingdom Viridiplantae; phylum Streptophyta; class Magnoliopsida; order Rosales; family Cannabaceae; genus Cannabis; species Cannabis sativa. The sequence goes on along the minus strand of NC_083609.1, from coordinate 27,396,957 downwards.
GATTTTCAGTAACTTGTTGTAGACTACCAAAGGAGTTTGCCACTGCCACAGCAGAAGCAACTTGGTGCTCAGTAGTCTTCTCTTTCCACACTTTTTTTGGTAGTAAAAACCCATCCTCATCACTTATTCTCTTTGCCCGATTCTTCACAACTGGTTTTTTAACTACCCATTCAGCTTTGTTCCCCTCTTTCTTCCTACAGTCAATAGTAGAATGACCTACTCCTTTGCAATGAGCACAAGTTGTAGGCTTCCATTCATAGTTTACATAGACTGAGATATCATCACCATGCTCATCTTCAAATTCTATTTGTTCAGGGAATTCTTGTTGCAAGGAGACTTCTATAAGTATTCTCGGGTAATTCAACTTCTCCTTAGCTTTAGTGAAAGAATCCAACATAATAGGTGTTCCTATCTGACTTATAATCCTGAACAGGACTTGTTCACCCTAGCATTTCAATTCCAAACCCTGCAACTGAACCCAAATAGGCACTGACTGAATGTCTTCTTTTTTAAAGTTCTTGTTTAGAGCCCATGCCTTCATTATCACAGGACGATTGTTGAAGAATATGTATCCCCCAGATAAGACATGATCTCGGTCTGCAATTGTGTTGAATCGTACCAAGAAAACCCCATATGAGATCATTCCCACCTTGTCAATTTTATCCTTTCAGACTCTTCTAACAAAACCATCTAATATAGACATTGGGGGATTAGCCCCAAGCACATAACACACAATAGAAGGAGTCCAAAAATCAACCTCTTCCTGTATATCCTCACGGGTAATCTTAATTTTCTGCTTTGAGGATGAACCAGAGAAACTTGGTTCTAGGTTTCGAATTATACTACCAGATCTCAGAACAGGGGGTATAACAGTCGTACCTCTCGCAACAGCAGTTGCAGATAGATGTTGCGCCTCCCTGAATTGTTTTGCCTCCATCAGTTGTGCGACTTCCAGTCGAATACTCTCCCTCCATGAATCCTCCTGTTCCATTCGAACTCCCGCTTCATGTTCTGTATCCTGATCTTCGATTTCATCCTCTTCTGCATCCGAAAAGATGATAGGTTCAATTCCTAACACCTCATCCATAGTCTTGGCCTTCTTCGCATCTGCTGAGGAATCAGGACCACATTTTTTCTTCTTCTTCGCTGGTGACCTTGGCTTGCCCTGCTTCGTCGCCCTCGTCTTTGCCATAGCAGCAGCTCAAAGAGCTGAGAGAAAGCTAGAGAGAGAAATCCATTTTTTTTTAATTTATCAATTTTTAAATTAATAAAGTTTATAATAATTATTAAGTAATAAGTAAATTTGTGACATTTTAAAATTACCAAGTTATTTAAATGAATTTTGTGTTACAATTGTAGTGTTAACTAATTAAATTATCAATTTTAAATTAAATTTACTTAGTGATGTTGTAATTATTTTTTTTAAAATAAACTATTGTTGGGTTTTGTGCCCTAAATAAAACCCATTTCAATATAATCAGCTTTACTTATTAATAAAGATCAGAAATAACATTTTATGTTGCATGGTTCACATGAATTATTTCATTATTATATATATAATGTATAAATTTTATTTAAGTCCAGAACATATAAATTTGTTAATGATTATAGTGTTGTCAGCACAGTGGAATATAATCTTGATTATATGTTCGAAAGTTTATTCCCTGATTTGTCAGAACACTGGATTTAGAATGGCATGGTATAATCAGCGATAGGTATTTTTACACCTTCGATAAGTGGTATGTCCTTTCCAGGGCATTGGCAAAGTTTACCAGTATCGGATGTATGGAGTATACATCGGAAGGGACTGATATTGAACTTTGATTAGATTTATTAAAATTTACCGTAATATCTATTCAATTCAATATCACCCGTTGATCCTAGATCAAATGATCTTAATCCTGATATGCTTAGGTTTGATCTCAAGAGTATTATACATGTTCTTTGATTTGTTAGTTAAGCCTACTTTTGGGTCAGGGTGATACGTACATTTTGGGAACATGATAGTATAATTGAGTGGGAGCGCTAACATAAATATGGAGTTTATAACTTCTATAGGAATTTAGAAGTGAAATGATGATATTCTTCGAGCTTGGCTAAACAGAGATAAATGGTGGAGATCTCATTTCACTTCTCTGAAATATCATTTATACGGAGCTAAGTGTTTTAAGGATAAAATACATTGAAGGTGTAACGGTAATTTAGTTCCTATTCAATGTAGATCATCTATTAGAGGGTCATTGATCAAATTAGGATTATAACAATGGATAATTAATAGCGTATCTATATCGTGGAACATATAGAGCGTTCTATATAACTGAGAGTACAATTCCAAGTTCTAAGTGTGGATTCAATAAGGAATTAATAAGTTAGGGAATTTAATTGGTAAATTCGGTTCGACTTATTGGAAGCTCGGTTATATAGGCCCATGGTCCCCATACTAGTTGAGACCATACTGCTTGTAAGACTCAGTTAATTGATCTTAATTAATCAATTATAATTCTAAAGTTAGACTATGTCTACTTTGTGAATTTTCACTAAGCAAGGGCGAAATTGTAAAGAAAAGAAATTCTAGGTTTATTTATTAATTAAGAGACTTTATATGTCTAATTAATAAATATATTAAATGACAATATAATTTAATAATTAATTTTTAGTTATTAAATAATAGGAATTGGCATTTAAATGGTTGAATTGGAAAATTGATATTTTTGAGAAAATGAGATGCAGAAATAATAAAACAGCAAAATTGCATAAGTGAGGCCCATTATCCAAAGCCCATGGCCGGCCACACTTAATGGATTTTATCATTTATTTTTTCATTATTTTAATGCCAAATAATTCTAACTTAAACCTAGGTGGTTACCTATAAATAGATAGTGATGGCTCACATTCACACTTAACTTTGTCAGATGAAAATTGAGCCTCGTATTCTTTTCTCTATAGGCCGAACCACTTCCCTTCTCTTTTCTTTTCTTCATATTGTTCAGCCTTGAGTGAATGAGTGAGTGCCCACATACATCAAGTGGTATCTCAATCATAGTGTGGAAGATTGTGAAGAATCCAATCAACAAGAAGGAGATTCACCATCAAAGGAAGGAGAGAAAGAGATCCAGGTTCAGATCTTGGTGATGCTCTGCTACAGAAAGGAATCAAGGGCTAGAGATCTGAACGGAAGGAGTCATTATATTCCGCTGCACCCAATGTAAGGTTTCCTAAACTTTATATGTGTTTATTTCATTATTTTAGAATTCATATTAGGATGTTAATGAAACATAGATGGTAGTAAATCGAGATCCTGGTAAAATATTTCCAAAAAATAGCCTCAAAGCCATGGTAATGATTTACTTTCATGAAATATGAATTAAAACGATGATATGTGTTGATTTGGATGGTTTCATGTTGATCTGTGTGTTATATGATGATTGATTGATGCTTGTGAAATTATATGAAAAATAATTGAATGTTCATTTCTAGAATTATTTTTATTGGATAGTTTGGAAAAAATTAAGCAATTTCCTTTATTACAGAACTCAATTTCGATTTAAGTTGAATTAGTTATGATTTTTTGAAGTTTTGAAAAAATTGGGGGTGGTGACACACACTTGTGCGCGCGGGTGGCTGCTGACAGCACCCTTTGTGCGCCCAAGCAGCCCCTTGCACCCAAGGATGTGCACCTGGATGGTGTGCTTTGCATGCCGTTCGTACAGCTCACATTTTTTTTGTTTTTCTTCGATTTTTCATGCTATTTCATGGAATTAACTTCCGATTTTTTTGTATAGTTTTGTATTTAGATATTTAGTATTCCTATTTCAATTCTAATTATCAGGATTAAATTAATTGGATTTTTTAAAATTAATTTATGATATTAGTGTAATTTGAACTTGAAAATAGGTAAATATCTATCTTTTTTGCTAAATTATCTATCTTATATTTTAAATTTGATTATTTTATATTATTTTTAAATTTAAGGTCAGATATTTACATTTTTTTTTTAAATTATTCTATTTTTTAAATTATTTGACCTTATTTAAATTTAAAATAAGATTACTATAATCAAGATATTTTAAATAGAAATAAGATATTTTGCTAACTCTTAAATTTTGTTTTTTTTTTTATTTAAATTAAATTATAAAATCAGAAAAAGATATTTATTATCATTTTATTTTATTGAATATTTAATTTATAAAATAACATGAAATTTAAAAGATGGTTAGCAAATTTTTGAAATGATATTTAGGTTGGTTGAAACCTAATTTTTCAAAATTGTAGGTTTTAATTTTAAATTTTTTATTTAATTTTTTTTTAAAAAAAAACCGAAAAAAATATTTTATTTATTTATTTATTTATTTTTTGGATTTTTTTAAAATTAATTAATTTAAAATTAAATAAAATCCTACATCCAACTATCCAAATTCAACTTGTTGCAGGAGTATGTGTTTTAGCTTGTGTGTAAGTTTTGTAAAACCTATTATTGCTTAATCTAAATTGCCACGGTTAACTTGTTGACATATCCAATGATCTGATTTTAACCCATGGTTCAATTGTCAATAGGTCAAGTAAATAATTTGTAACAGGTTTCATCTGTGTATGACCTAGTAACATGATAGGATCATCCAAATCTGTGTGCCTGTGTGAGCCTATATGTTTGCTTTGGGTTAGATGCATATAGAAAGCCCATTTAATTTTTGTAATTAAAATGGACTATGTTGCTAAATAAAATGTCACACCATGATAGATTTTATTTAGGCCCATTTAGTGATTGGGCCTATTCAATTAATAACAGTTGTTCATTTTATTTAAGTTGTAAATTAGTTATTGCTAACTAATTTTATCTATCAACTTAAATTTGAATATCTTTTGAATTTCAAAATTAAGTTGAGGAATTCTAGGGATTGGTTATTAAGATTCTTAAGATATTTTTTAAGTTGATATTTTTTTTTAAAATATAAATCAACTTAAAATGAAATATTTTTCAAATTAGGTAGTTATAACTTAATTTTGATATTTAATTAAATTTTATTTGGAAATTTTTAAGTTGGTTATTTTAGATTCTTTCTATAACAACTTAAATTAGATATTTTCTAAATTTTTAAAAAGATACTTAGTTAATGATATATATTATAGATAGTTATTTCTAGTACTAATTATATTTTCTAATATTTAATTAGGAAAGTATCATAGATTGTGAAATTAATTGTTTAATAATTAATTTTGGTACAATCTAAGTTAAGTATTTTTTTTCCTAGGATTAAACTAGAATTAATAATTAAGTCTCCTCTATACTTAATTATTTATTTCTTGAATTTAATACATTTAATTAAATTGAAAATTTTAAATGCCTAAGTTGATTTTCATTATGATACTTAAATATTATTATTTTCAAGTTATTTAATTAAAATTGAAAATTATTTTAAGTTTAAATCTTATTTCAGAATAACTTAAATTTGAATAATTTTCAAAATATATTTTATTTTATTAATCTTTTTCCCACAATTTCGAAATTACATTTCTTAAATGCAAAAATTTCGATTTTATGTGAAAAATAGATTAAAGTTGAAAATTATTTATTTTAATTTTGAACCAACTTAAATCAATGATTTTTTCATTTAATGATTAATTAAAATAAATGAACTAAAATATATTATAATTAGAAAATGAATTAATTAGTCAATGAAAGTCTAGATAGTTATTATCTGCTTTGCTTGAAGTATTTTTCTAGTGTATTTAATTAAATAGAAAATTAATATTTAAGTTGATTTTCATCGTGATACTTAAATATTTGAAAATTTTCTTTAATATTTAATTAAATAGGAAAATTATATTTTTATTGTAAATTAATTTTTATTAATTAGTTTTGGGCCAACATTAAATTAGAATAATTTTTCCAAGATTTATTTTTATTTTATTTTAAAGCATTTTTTTCGAAAATTGTATTCTTAAATACTTTAATTTTTCGAAATGCAATATATATATATATTCATAAAAAATTGAATTTGAGTTGTAAATTAATTTAAATTAATTTTGAAACAACTTAAATTGAATAGTTTTCTAAATATTTATTGGAAATTATTACTAAGATGGAAATAATTCATTTTATTTTCATATCCATCTAAGTATAATTTATAAATATTAAATTAAAATTGATATTTAGAATTTTTCATTCTAAATTAGAAATTTTAATTAAATAAATATATATTTAAAATAAATTGATTAAAATAAATATTAGAAGAAAATACACTTTAAATAATGAGCTTTATTATTAGGACATTCGATCTCCATTGTTGGTTCTACATAGTTCTTATTTTAGTGAGTAATCCTCCCTAATGGAGGAACGTTCATTAGCAATTTAACGCCGTAGAATCTCGAAAGATAAGTATTATTTGTAAGTGTTTTATATTGGTATTGATCTCCCTAATGGTGGCGACTGTATTTGACTTACAAAAGTATGAAACAATGGTGGAAGCTCATAAGATAGACTAGCCTTGACTCTCGCCTAAACGAGACAACGCTGGATTTTGATCTTGATCGAATAAAAGGTTGCTAGAATGTTTTTTTTTCATTTTAGATGAGCTGACAACTCTATTCAATGGATGGTATCACTGACTCTCGCCTAAACGGGGCACTGATATCAGTTTGTTGGAGACCTTGGAAATTATTTAGGATTGTATGTCTTAGTACTTTCACTTGTCATTCCTACTTGCTATGTGTTTAATAATTTCTAAATTGTGTATGAATTTATATTGAACCATGTTATTTTCTGTTATTAAATTGTAGTTTAATTTCGAATCTTCATTGTTGGTCTAACTTGGTTTGTTGTTCTAATGAGATAAATCCCTAATGGATTGTCAACATTAGACAAACATAATAGTGTTAGATCTCGAAAGATAAATATTGTAAATGCAACATCTAGCTGTTAATCAATTGATGACACCTTAGACTAGTATTTACAACATGAAACAAGAAGATTGAATAAATAAGATTACTTTGTCTCTCGCTAATCGAAGCATCGTTGGATTCTTATTTAAAAACGAAATTATTCTAATTCCTCTTAGCTTATTCATTTCGAATTAGCTCAATACCATATCATTGGATGAATTGTCTATAAATCATTTCATGTCATTCTATATTTTCTCTTAAGAAATTAAAATGACGCATATGATTATATTCCCGAAATTCTATCCCAAAATAATATAAATCCTCAACCTTAGAAATCTCCTACTTGTATGGGCAAATCAGACTTAGAGTTACATTAGTAGTGGTGGTCCAAGAAAGAATTACTCATTATACAGTTACACTTTCACAAGTGTTTAATAACCTTTTTTCTATCAATGGATTCAAACTGTATGTTAGTATTGAATATGAGTTTGAAATTCTGTGACTAGGATCCACTTGCACTATTGTAAGAACCCTTTAATGTAACTAAACCTAAGTCATCAAAAGACTACAACCACATTTTCTAAATCTATGGCATTTGTATCTTGTTCATAATGGTTTTGACAAGATCAATCTCTGCAAAGAGTTAATATGCCTATATCCACTGAAAGTATGTTCATCTCATTCGCAAATGGATGTACATTGAGGGGTGGATATGAGTTTTTCGTTGTATTCTAAAAACGATCACTCTAGATTTTACCTTAAGCACAAGAAATTTGAAATGTTTGAAAAATTTCATGAATTTCTAGCAATGGTAAAAAACCATTAAGGTAAGTGGTTAAAGATCTTGCGAACTGATAGGGGTGGAGAAATAGTTAGTAGATATGCAGTACAAAGATCATTAAATTGATTTTTGAATTATATCCAAACTTACCTCCCCAGAAATTCGAGTTACATATTGATGATTAGTTACTAATCGTTGCCTAAGTCCTTCTATGGTAATACAATTTCAGAATGATGTAATGGTTGTGTACTTAGTGTAAACCATTACTAGATTCATGGATGACCTAATCAAAATCTTAAGAAAAGCTAGAACTGTTAACCATGGTTTGCATTTTTGTTAGCTATTCTAAGTGATTAGGGGTGGAACATCCCATAGTCAATAGATAAGAAAGTGTTTGTTTAAACAAATACTACTTTTCTAAGAAAATGACTAAGTCTGAAAATAAAGTAGCAAATAAAGGAGATATTTTTTTTCTTGATTCCAAAAGTGTTCTATCATCTTATTCTACATATGATGATCCCACTGCCTCTGTTGTCTTGACACAACCGAAGATGTCAATACCATTTAGTTTTCTTAGACATAATTCACGATACCTTGTCGTAATGGGAGGGTTTCTAGGAACTCACCTTCTTATGACTTGGAAGACACTAGTGATTAAAATCCATTGTGAGTTTAAACAAGTAATGGATTGTCAAAATAAGAAACTAAGAAGTAAAGCCAAGAGAACTATGGTTTAATCCATTCACATGGAGTAACCTAAAGTTTTCTGTAACAAGGACAAGAAAGGAAATTTTTCGTTTGTAAGTCTATTCAATGGACTTAACAAAACTTCATGTTCCTAGTATTATAGGTTTGAGTTTATCTAAACATATGGCTCATGGTATACCTGGTTAATTACTTACTCTAGTGCAAGCAGCTTACTTCGGTAAGATGCTGAAGAATTTTCTTTTCTAATGGCCATCTATAGAAGCTTCTCAACTTCTACACATAGATTTTATTTATCTAAGGAAAAGTCTCAACTATTCCAAAAAAGATAAAGTCATGAAAGAATTCCTTAAATCAATAGTGAGAGGTCTCAGATATGCTTTAGTATGCCTTAGACCAGACACCTGCTATTGAGTGGGAGTAATGAGTAGGTATCAGATTAATCCAGGAAAGGAACATTGGAAGACAATCAAGTAAATCTTAAGATTAAGAAGAGGAACTATATGTTAGTCGATAAGGGTGTGTTTAAAACTCTTAGACTACACCACATCATATTTCTAGACTTGCCTTAGTGCTAGAAAGTCTGCTGATAAGATGGTGATTACTCTGGGGGTGGAGTAGTGATTTTGGAGAAGTGTAAAAACTTATCTGAAGTCTCTTAGTCTACCAGAGAGAGACTGAATGTTAAAGATGCAGGAAAGGTACTTATTCAGTCTAAGGAAAGTTCTATACATTTGTGGCACCGTTCCAACTTATCTTAACTACTAGTGTTACTTCCTGAATAACCAAAAAGTAGTTGCCAAAAGTATAGAATCCAGTATCCCAAAAGAGTAGACATATAGAGAGGAATTTCACAATATCAAGGATTTTGTGATTAAGGAAGAGTAACGGTGGAGAGAAGGTTGTATTTGATTCAACCTGTCAGATCCTATTACGAGGAGTATACTACTACTACACTTGATTTGTATATCAAGGTATTGAGATTATTTGAAATGCACATTTTGTTTTATATTAGTGCAAGTGGGAGTTTGTTGGGTTTTGTACCCTAAATAAAACCCATTTCAATATAATCAGATTTACTTATTAATAAAGATCAGAAATAACATTTTATGTTGCATGGTTCACATGATTTATTTCATGATTATATATATAATGTATAAATTCTATTTAAGTCCAGAACATATGAATTTGTTAATGATTATAGTGTTGTCAGCACAGTGGAATATAATTTTGATTATATATATGTTCGAAAGTTTATTCCCTGATTTGTCAGAACACTGTATTTAGATTGGCATGGTATAATCAGCTATAGGTATTCTTACACCTTGGATAAGTGGTATGTCCTTTCCAGGGTATTGGCAAAGTTTACCAGTATCGGATGTATGGAGTATACATCGGAAGGAACCGATATTGAACTTTGATTAGATATATTAAAATTTACCGTAATATCTGTTCAATTAAATATCACCCGTTGATCCTAGATTAAATGATCTTAATCCTGATATGGTTAGGTTCGATCTCAAGAGTATTATACATGTTCTTTGATTTGTTAGTTCAGCCTACTTTTGGGTCAGGGTGATACGTACATTTTGGGAACATGATAGTATAATTGAGTGGGAGCGCTAACATAAATATGGAGTCTATAACTTCTATAGGAATTTAGAAGTGAAACGATGATATCCTTTGAGCTTGGCTAAACAGAGATAAATGGTGGAGATCTCATTTCACTTCGCTGAAATATCATTTATACGGAGCTAAGTGTTTTAAGGATAAAATACATTGAAGGTGTAACGGTAATTTAGTTCCTATTCAATGTAGATCATCTATTAGAGGGTCATTAATCAAATTAGGATTATAACAATGGATAATTGATAGCGCATCTATATCGTGGAACATATAGAGCGTTCTATATAACTGAGTGTGCAATTCCAAGTTCTAAGTGTGGATTCAATAAGGAATTAATAAGTTAGGGAATTTACTTTGTAAATTCGGTTCAACTTATTGGAAGCTTGGTTATATAGGCCCATGGTCCCCATACTAGTTGAGACCATACTCCTTGTAAGACTCAGTTAATTGATCTTAATTAATCAATTATAATTCTAAAGTTAGACTATGTCTACTTTGTGAATTTTCACTAAGCAAGGGCGAAATTGTCAAGAAAAGAGATTTTGTGTTTATTTATTATTTAAGAGACTTTATATGTCGAATTAATAAATATATTAAATGACAATATTATTTAATAATTAATTTTTAGTTATTAAATAAAAGGAATTGAAATTTAAATGGTTGAATTGGAAAATTGACATTTTTGAAAAAATGAGATGCAGAAATGATAAAACAGCAAAATTGCATAAGTGAGGCCCATTATCCAAAGCCCATGGCCGACCACACTTAATGGATTTTATCATTTATTTTTTCATTATTTTAATGCCATATAATTCTAACTTAAACCTAGGTGGTTACCTATAAATAGATAGTGATGACTCACATTCACACTTAACTTTGTCAGATGAAAATTGAGCCTCCTATTCTTTTCTCTATAGGCCGAACCACTTCCCTTCTCTTTTCTTTTCTTCATATTGTTCAGCCTTGAGTGAATGAGTGAGTGCCCACACACATCAAGTGGTATCTCAATCATAGTGTGGAAGATTGTGAAGAATCCAATCAACAAGAAGGAGATTTAGCATCAAAGGAAGGAGAGAAAGAGATCCAGGTTCAGATCTTGGTGATGCTCTGCTACAGAAAGGAATCAAGGGCTAGAGATCTGAACGAAAGGAGTCATTATATTCCGCTGCACCCAATGTAAGGTTTCCTAAACTTTATCTGTGTTTATTTCATTGTTTTAGAATTCATATTAGGATGTTAATGAAACATACATGGGAGTAAATCTAGATCCTGGTAAAATATTTCCAAAAACTATTACCAATATTTTTATCCTATTATCATATCAATAATATTAGTGATGTTCTAGTTATTTTTAAAATATAACCTATTATCAAATTGAAAATGTTATGCTACCGAAAATTGGACAGCATAACACTTTACAATTGAGCATTCCCAAATTTATAACACCTACACAAAAATCACAAACACAATACCAAAGCAGTTTACATGCATATTAAATTTAATCTATTATCATATCTATGATATTAATGATGTTCTAATTATTTTTTAAATAAAAACTTTTACCAAATTGAAAATGCAATGCTACCAAAAATTCGACAGCATAACACTTTACAATTAATTATTTCCAAATTTATAACACCTACACAAAAATCACAAACACAATACCAAAACAATTTACATACATATTAATTATTGCCACCCATCCGACCGCAGTATATTTTTCACAGAACCTACTTCACTATGGATGAATATATTGCTGGGTTTTATGCCCTAAATAAAATTCATTTCAATATAATCAGATTTACTTATTAATATAGATCAGAAATAACATTTAATATTGCATGGTTCACATGATTTATTTCATGATTATATGTACATAATGTATGAATTCGTCTGAAACCCTTTTCACATACTTGATTCTGTTTATTGTGCTGTCAACACATTGGAAAGTAAACATGACTATGTGAATAAAGTTTCCTAGATTTATCAGACACAGGGTTTTACTGATATGATAATCTACAACAGAGTTTACTTGCATTTGGAGAAGTGCTATGTTCTTTCCAAAGCATTGGTTAAAGTAAAGCTCAGGTGTGATGCATGGAGTATGCATCGGAAGGGACCGATATTGAACTTTGACTTAGATTTATTAAACTTACCGTAATATCTATTCAAGTCAATATCGCCTAGTTGATCCTAGATCAAATGATCTTAATCCTGTTATGATTAGGCTCAATCTCAAGAGGCTATTCGTGTTCTTTGATTTGTTAGTTAAGCCTACTTTTAGGTCAGGGTGATACGTACATTTTGGGAACACGGTAGTGCAATTGAGTGGGAGCGCTAACATAAACATGGAATCTATAGCTTCTATCTGGCGAATAGTAAGTAAATGATGATCTCCTTCGAGCTTGACCAAACGAAAATAAATGGTGGAGATCTCATTTCACATAAGCTGAAATATCATTTATACGGGGTTAAGTGTTTTAAGGATTAAATACATTGTAGGGTGTAACGGTAATCTAATCCCTTTACAGTGTAGATCATTCATATGGAGGATCATTGATCAAATTAGGATTATAATAATGGATAACTAATGATGTGTCTATATGGTGGAACATATAGAGAATTCTATATACTGAGAGTGCAATTCTAAGTTCTATGCGTGGATTCAACGAAGAATTAATAAGTTAGTAAATTTTAGTAATAAATTCTTGATCTACTTATTGGAAGCTCGGTTATATAGACCCATGCTCCCCGCACTAGTTGAAATAATATTGCTTGTAAGACTCATATAATTTGTTTTGATTAATCAATTATAATTCTCAATTTAGACTATGTCTATTTGTGAATTTTTCACTAAGTAAGGGCGAAATTGTAAAGAAAGAGTTTTTAGGGGCATATTTGTTAATTATGATACTATGTATGGTTCAATTAATAAATATGATAAATGACAATATTATTTAATAATTATTTATAGTTAATTTTTTTTTTTTTTTTTTTTTTTTGAAATGGATCATTTTATTAGATATAGGAATCATTCTTAACAATCTCTACTAACTCAGCAGGTGAGTTGTAGTCATAAAAAACACGAACTGACGGATAACAAGAGCTTCTCGCAAGGAAATGCGCGGCCTTGTTAGCAGAACGTTTTACAAAATAAACTTTAACATTAATCAAAGCAGCTAAGAGCTTTTGACAATCAGCAACCAGTTGTCCAAAAGCAGAGGGGAGGGAGGCCGAACTGTGTATAGCTTGAACCGCTACTAAGCAATCGGACTCAAGAGAAACTTTGTGCCATCCTTTACTTTTGATCCAACTAAGGGCCTCTTTGATGCCAGCAACTTCAGCAACTTCAGGAGCAACTCGGCCAATCTTTCCAACCGAAGCTGCCTCAAGAAGAGAACCATCGCTTCTTCTAGCAATGTAACCAAACCCGAAAGAGTTTGTAGCTTCAAAAATTGCTCCGTCTACATTGACCTTAATCGTATCGTTCGCAGGTGTAATCCAATGCTCAACCTCGACATTATGTTCATTGAACATAAGCAGAGGATCCATTCTTCTTTGATGAGCAAAACTCCATTGATTAAGGGTAGATCTTGCAGACAAAACAACGTCAGCAGCTAGCATACTCTTTTTATCCCAGACCAGTTTGTTTCTTGCGTTCCATATAGCCCACGCTATCATCAAAATCTCCTTCAACAAGCTGCCATTTTTTCCAGCAACTTGTGCTTCGAACCAGTCGCTAAAAGAGACAAACGCATCAGTAGAAATACTGATGCTTGATCTGATCCAGCAAGAGTTGGCATATGGACAGTACACCAGTACGTGAATGATAGTCTCAGCTGCAACATTGCAGAAGGGGCAAAGATTGTCGACCGGCACATGCTTGATTTGGAGTTGGACTTTTGTAGGAAGACAACCAGTGATAGCCTTCCAGCCGAAATGGAGAACTTTAGAAGGGACTTCTATTTTCCAAAAATCCTTCCAAAGAGCAGAGTTTTGTTGGCCATTGTTCTTTGATTGTTGTAAAAATCTGTAGGCACTTTTGGATGTAATAAATACCGATTTTTCCAAAGAACTAACTCCGACGGTCCTCACGATTAGCCTGACTAAGAGGGATGCCTAAAATTAAAGCTTTATCCCTATCATCAAACAGGTCATTAATTATCTCAGAGTCCCAGCTATTTTCACCTACACACATAAGACTAGCCACTTTTTGGCCAAGTAAAGCTGGGTGTGTAGAGGTAATCTTCGGGTTATTTAGATCAGGCAGCCATGGATCAGAAGTGATACTTGTGTTCAACCCATTCCCTATATGAATAATAGTGCCAGCTTTAATAAGATCTTTGGTTTCAAAAAGACTCTTCCAAATGAAGCTAGGATTACATCCAAGGGAGGCAGAGAAGAAAGATTCTTGGGGATAGTATCTTGCTTTATAAACTCTTGAAACTATAGAACCTTCATTAGAAATCAATCTCCATGCTTGTTTACCAAGCATTGCTAAGTTATAGTCTCTCAAGTTTCTAAAACCCAATCCTCCTTCATTCTTGTGTTTGCTAAGTGCCTGCCAAGCGCGGGTACTCCTTGATTCTGATTCGAAGACTTCCACCAGAATTTACTCATAATACTCTCCATTGATTTGCAAGTTTCAACTGGAAGCAAAAAAACTGACATAGCAAAGCTTGGTAGAGCTTGTGCTATTGACTTTAAGAGTATTTCTTTACCAGATTTGGAGAGAAAACGGCTTTCCCATTGTTGAACTCGTTTCTGCATCTTATCTTTCAAGAAGCCCAAGATGGCTTTTTTGTTTCGACCAACTATGCAAGGGAGTCCTAAATAAAAAGTCGTTAGCACATTCGAGAGTCTAAACAAAAGTCTCTATCTCTGCCATTTCTACTTGTATTAGAACTAAAAAAGACTGAAGACTTGGTAAAATTAACCACTTGTCCTGAAGCAAGTTGAAATGTCTGAAGCAGATTAAGAACATTAGCGGCTTCTCTGTCGTTGGCTCTACAGTAGATATAGTTAGAATTGGCATTTAAATGGTTGAATTAGAAAATTGGCGTTTTTGAGAAAATCAAATGCAGAAAAGATAAAACTGCAAAATTGCAAAAAGGTAGGCCCAAATCCACTATGCATGGCCGGCCACTTTTATAGGGAATTTAAACTGATATTTTTTATTATTTTAATGCCAAATAATTCAAACCTAACCCTAGTGGAATGCTATAAATAGATAGTGAAGGCTTCAGGAAAATCACACTTAAATTTTCTATTTTTCCTTCAGAGAAAAACCTGAGCCTTTCTCTCTCCCTATCTTTAGCTGCCACTTCTTCTTTCTCTTCCCTCTTGAATTTCGAAATTCTTAGTGTGAGAATAGTGCCCACACACAGCAAGTGATACCTCAATCATAGTGAGGAAGATCGTGAAGAAAGACTTTCAGCAAGAAGGAGTTTCAGCACTAAAGAATTAGAGAAAGAGATCCAGGTTCAGATATTGATAATGCTCTGCTACAGAAAGGAATCAAGGGCTAGATATCTGAACGGAAAGAGTCATATTATTCCGCTGCACCCAATGTAAGGTTTCCTAAACTTTATATGTGTTTATTTCATCGTTTTAGAAACTTCATATTTAGGGTGTTAATCAACATACTTGTGAGTAGATCTAAGATCCTGGTAAAATAATTTCCAACAACTGGCCTCAGAGCCATGGTAATTGATTTGCTTGCAAGAAATTTGGACTTTAAAACGTTTGTTTGATGTTTTGGATGGTATCATGTTGTATTGAGTGTTATTTGATGATTGATTGATGTTTGTGAATTTTCGTGAAAAATAATTAAATATCTGTTTCTGGAATTATTTTTATTGGATAGTATGGAAAAAAATTAAGCAAGTTACTTTTTTACAGAACTCAATTTCGATTTAATTTGAATTAGTTATGATTTTTTGAAGTTTCGAAAAAAAATCAGGGTCGAGCAACGGCGACATGCGCGCGGAACAGGCTGCATGCAGCCTCCTGCGCCCACATCCCTCGCCCATGCAGCCCCTTGCGCGCCCATGGACAGTATGCTAACAGCTCGCATTTTTTTTTCGTTTTTCTTCAATTTTTCATGCTTTTTCATGGATTTAACTTCCGATTTTTTGTGTAGTTCCGTATTTATACATTTACTATTCCTAATTCAATTCTAATTATCATAATTAAATTAATTAATATTTTTTAAATTTAATTCTTGATATTAGTGTAATTGAATTTGAAAATAGTATATATCTATCTTTTTTGCTTAATTATCTATCTTATTTTTAAATTTGATTATATCTTATCTTATTTTTAAATTTAAGGTCAGATATTAAATTTTTTAAATTAAGTTTTTTTAAATAATTTGACCTTATTTAAATTTAAAATAAGATAACTATAATCATGTAATTTTAAATAGATGTAAGATATTTTGCTAACTTTTAAATTTTGTTATTTTATTTATTTAAATTACATTTAAAATCTGAAAAAGATATTTATTTATCTTTTTTAATTTTTTATTTAATTTTATTTATAAAATAACATTAAATATTTAAAAGAAGTTAGCAAATTTTGAAATGATATTTAAGTTGGTTGAAAGCTAATTTTTCTAAAACTGTAGGTTCAATTTTAAATATTTTTTTTATTAATTTCGAAAATATTTAAATTTTATTTTATTTTATTTTATTATTTTTTTCGAAATAAAATTTTTAATTAATATTTTTTTTCGAAATTATTTATTTAAAATTAAATAAATCCTACATCCAACTATCCAGCTAACCTTGTTGCAGGAGTATGTGTTTTAGCTTGTCTGTAAGTTTTTAAAACCTATTATTGCTTGATTGCAAATAGATAGTGAAGGCTTCAGGAAAATCACACTTAAATTTTCTATTTTTCCTTCAAAGAAAAACCTGAGCCTTTCTCTCTCCCTATCTTTAGCCGCCACTTCTTCTTTCTCTTCCCTCTTGAATTTCGAAATTCTTAGTGTGAGAATAGTGCCCACACACAGCAAGTGATACCTCAATCATAGTGAGGAAGATCGTGAAGAAAGACTTTCAGCAAGAAGGAGTTTCGACTAAAGAATCAGAGAAAGAGATCCAGGTTCAGATATTAATAATGCTCTGCTACAGAAAGGAATCAAGAGCTAGATATCTGAACGGAAGGAGTCATATTATTTCGCTGCACCCAATGTAAGGTTTCCTAAACTTTATATGTGTTTATTTCATCGTTTTAGAAAGTTCATATTTAGGGTGTTAATCAACATACTTGTGAGTAGATCTAAGATCCTGGTAAAATAATTTCCAACATATATAAGATATTCAAACTCTACTAATATACATTTTCAAGTAAACTTTTTTTTTTTAATATTATAAATAATATAACATAAGCATACTAACCTTCCAATATAACGAGAAGTGATTTTTGCTAAACACCGGGCAAACGAATACCAAAAACCTATTTAGCAAAAAATTAAATATTAACTAAATAAAATTAAAAGTAAATATGTTATAATATATATTATATTATATATATACATTTACACATATATACACATATATATACCATTACATATGTATACATATACACATATATGTTTATATACACAAATTTACACACAAATAACCTAAAAATACTATATATATATACATATTTATAAACAAAAACATAAATAAACTAAAAAAAAAACACACAGACAATTTTAAACACAAATTTACACACAAAAAACCTAAAAATACTATATAAACCCAAATGAAAACTAAAATAAATAAATGCTAAAATAATTAAAATAGAGATTACCTTCACCGGGAATATGCAATACGAAGGTGCGTCGGCGGCGGCTCGGGCAGCATGTGGCCGGAGGTGAGCGGGCTCGGTGAAAATTTTTTGGGGGAAAAATTTTTGGAATAAAAATGAGAAAAAAATGAAAAAAAAATAACAAACAAATGAATATTAGGGGTGGTGCTCGGTTAAAATACCACAAAATGATGATATTTGAGATGAAAAAGGGGCGGCCGGCGACAGTGCTTGGTGAAGACGCAGAGAGGAAATGGAGAGGAAGAGAGAGAAGAAAACAGAAAAAAATGGGGGAAAGGGGTGCGTCCCAGGCTTTATTCAACCTGGACTTTTGCCGGTGCAATTTGATGCGCCGGCAAAAGTCTGAGCTGAGTAAAAATTAAATGAAACGCAGCGCTTCATTTAAGTTGGTACTTTTGCTGGCGCAATTGGATGCGCCGGTAAAAGTTTCCCACCTAATTTTTCCCACGTTTTCACTTGGGTGGGATGTGGACCGCCAATTTTTTTAGCGCTTTTGTCGGCGCGTTTATGCGCCGGTAAAAGTAAAAAACTGATGTAACGTGTCCTTTGGTCAAAAGGGCACAACTTTTTCCGGCGCAAGTGATGTCGCCGGTAAAAGTCCCACATACTTTTGCGCGCACGTTTTTTCACTGCGAGGGAAAATGAACCGCCTTTTTTTCCTCAACTTTTGCCGGCGCCAAAAGTAAATAATAATTAAAATAATAAATAAATAGTTTTGCCAGCGAATGAAAGCGCACCGGCAAAAGGTTGCCAACAATTCCCACCTTTTGGCGGTTTGGTGCCAACTTTTGCCGGCGCAATTAGTGCACTTCGCCAACATTTTTGACTATTACCGGTGATATTAAGCGCCGAGAAAAGGGTGGAGGTGGGAAAACAAAGTTGACCTTCTTTGCCAGCACATTGGTTGACTTGCGCCGACATTGGTTAACTTTTGTCGGTGCAATTACTTAATAGCGCCGACAAAAGTCGGCATTCTTGTAGTGTTTGATATTGTGATGACCCCATTTTAGGAAGTGTATGGCCGAGTACCTCCTTTGATTCAATCATAAAGCTGGGGCACAACATTCATTTAAGTTGTTGAAGAAGATTTATTATCAAGGGATGCTATTCTGCAACAACTTAAGGACAATTTGCAACAAAGTCAGAATAGAATGAGAAAAAAAGCTAACAAAAAATGAAGAGACATTGAATTTCAAATTGGTGACCTAGTACTAGTGAAACTTTAGCCTTACCGCTAATCTACTGTGGAAAAACGCCTCAATGCAAAGCTCTACTGTTGCTACCTTGGTCCTTTTTTGGTGGTAGCGCAAGGTGGTCCATCAACATACACATTAGCTTTACCACATGAGAGTTGTATTCATCTGACATTTCATGTCTCTCTTCAAAAACAATTTTATGGTAGCTCTCCACTAAAATCTTACCCACTGCTAGAGCTGAGTATCACCAACAAGCCTCTAATGGTTCCATTGACTATTTTGGCCACTCAACCCGAACTAATCAAATCGAAATAGGTTCAGTAAGTTTTTGTACAATGGTCTCTTAGTCCACCTGAAGATGCCACTTGGAAAGATTTCTCAGCATGTAAAACACTATATGATGTCTCTCACTTTGAGGAGAAGGTGATTTTCGAGGAGAGGAATAATGTTAGCAAAGCCCAAATAGAAAGATGAATACCTTTGGACCCAGTGAAAGTGGACCAAAAGATAAGAGAGTCGATAAATAACTCAGTCCAAAATAGTGATGAGGAAACATCAGCTCTAGCTGAGATTCACAAAGATGAAGTAAAGAAGAACAAGGCTGAAGTTGGACAAGAAATCCTAGCTCACAAGAAGAGGGCTCGAGCCAAAACCAAAGTGGCTGAAGGATTTCGTGGTGATCGAGAGACGTTGAGGAGCAAGCTGTTGAGCCACTAAAAGTCTTTTAGGATGTAATTCCTTCTATATCCTTCTATTTTGCGACAATATAAATACTCTTTTGTAATAAATTTTGGATTGGCTATTGAATGAAATTGCAAGGTATTGCAAGAGGAGATTTGTCTTGGCTCGAAGAAGACTTTTGATCTATCAGTTGGAGGTTCGGCTGGGCTTGTATTGAGGTTTTGGGGTTCGAAGGAGTTTGTAGTGGGAGTGGGTTTTCACAGTGGTAGTCTTGATTTTTCGGTGATGGAATTTGAGTTTTTTGTCATTTGTATTTTCTAGTCTAGTTCTAAACTAGTGTTAGCAGAGATTTTGTAAATAGATACATTTTGTTTTTGTTTATATTTGTTTTGTAATAATTATACCCATATTTTTTATACTAATTATTGTGTGATTAACTTAGAAAGGAAAATATTAAGCCTCTATATATTAGATGATGATGGTTGAAGATGATGAATAAGGAGTTTTAAGTTAGTGCTGATGTGTTGATTACTAATTGGATGAAAAATGATTCTATTGGTGGGTTTTTTTGGGGGGAGATTTGACCTTATATGCATAAAGTATGTTAAAATTAATAATCAAAACTTAAGCTACCCAATATTGGTGGAATAGGTCAATTTTGATGTATACCCCAAAATATCCCCCTCATTTTAAAACTTTCTAACATCTCTCTATTTTCCTCTTGCTCGTTCTCTCTCTCTCTCTCTCTCTCTCTCTCTCTCTCTCTCTCTCTCTCTCTCTCTCTCTCTCTCTCTCTCTCTCTCTCTCTCTCTCATTGGTTCTCACTAAAATACCCAATGAAAACCCATTAAAGGATCCAAGACTGCGACCACCGCGACCATCGCCACCATCCAACCGAGACCAAACCAATCCGATCGATCGAGAAGGCCCCCTTTCAATTCGACCTAGACCTCGCCAATCTCTTTCTCAACTAAGAACAGAGAGACTTCCACCACTATTGGAGACCACAAATGCATACCATGAATGGAGAGAACATGAATGAAGACATTCTCTATGATTTTTTGGTGTTTTCTATCTTTACAAGTTGGTTCGATAATGTCTGATATAGGCCCGATATAGGTTCGATAGGAGGTTCCAAAATTTAAGTTTTTAAGTTGATGGTGAAGTTTTGATAGTGGTTCGATATAGATTCAATGGTGGTCCGATGCATAGTAGCTGATTGGTGGATGTATTTCATGTTTGATGGGGGTCCGATGGGGTCCAATTCCAAACATACTAGAATCCATCGGACCCTCCATTCGGATAGTATCGAACCCCATCGGATAAGAAATACTGTTGGAATTTATTTTACCAGGATCTTAGATCTACTCACAAGTATGTTGTTTAACACCCTAAATATGAACTTTCTAAAACGATAATTAAACACATATAAAGTTAAGAAAACCTTACATTGATGCAGCGGAATAATGTCTCCTTCCACTCAGATCTCTAACCCTTGTATCCTTTCTGTCGCAGAGTATTATCAAGATTTGAGCCCGAATGTCCTTCTCTTTGTGTGTGATCATTCACAGTCTTCCAATCTATGATTGAGGTACCACTTCCTGTGTGTGGGCACTACTCTATCACTAAGGTTTCGAAATTGAGATGAGGAAAAGAGAGAGTGATAGGGTCGGATATAGAGAGAAAAGTAGAAAGCTCAATTTTTCTGAAAAAGCAATCTTTGATTTTCCGAGAAAAAGGTTATTTTGAACTGAGCCATCACTTTCTATTTATAGGCAACTACTAGGTTTAGGTTAATAATTATTTGACATTAAAATAATGAAAATATTAATTGGAAAAAGCTCACTAAGTGGTCGGCCATAGGTGTTAATGGGCCTTACTTGGATTTTGCAGTTTTCACAATTTTTATTTCTATTTTCTCAAAAACGTCAATTTTCCAATTCTAAAATTTTAAATGCCAAAACTAATTATTTAATAACTAAAATAGATTATTAAATAATATTGTCATTTAATTTAATTATTAATTAGACATATAGAGTCTCTTAATTAATAAATAAACCTAGAATCTCTTTTCTTTACAATTGCACCCATGCTTAGTGAAAATTCACAAATTAGACATAGTCCAACTTTAGAATTATAATTGATTAATCACAAATCAATTATTGAGTCATACAAGCAGTATAGTCTCAACTAGAATGGGGACCATGGATTTATATGCTGAGCTTCCAATAAGTGAACCGAATTTACTAAGTAAATCCCTACTTATTAATTCCTCGTTGAATCCACTCTTAGAACTTAGAATTGCACTCTCAGACTTATATAGAGCATATCATATGTTCCACAATATAGATATGCTATCTCATTTAACCATTGTTATAATCTTATTGTGATCAAAGATCCTCTATATAGATGATTTACATCGAGATGGGTTAATTTTACCGTTTACACCCCTCAACGTATTTTGCCCCTTAAAACACTTAGCTACCTGTAAATGATGTTTAGTGATCTAAGAATTAGTCACTTAAACAAGAGCTCATCCATTTACTTCTATTTAGCTAAGCTCGAAGGGAATCATCACTTGACTTCTATACACCAGTAGAAGCTATAGATTCCATATTTATGTTCAGCACTCCCACTCAATCATACTATCATGTTCCCAAAATATACGTATCACTCTGACCCAAAAGTAGGCTTAACTAATAAATCAAAGAACATGAATAACACTCCTGAGTTGAGCCTAAGCATATCAGGATTTAGATTCTTTTAATCTTAAGATCAACTACTGATATTGACTTGGAAAGATACAACGGTAAGTTTATAATATCTTAACTAAGTTCAATATCGGTCCAGTCCAATGTATACTCCATACATTCGAAACTAGTATACTTTACCAATGTCCTGGAAAGAACATAACACTTACTCCAAGTGTAAGTACACATCATCGCTGATCATCACATCAGTGTAAATCCAAAACACTGATGAAACAGGGACTTAGTCTTTTGATTCATATAATCACAATCACATTCCACTGTGTTGACAATACTGTAATTGTGAATAAACATATGATCTGGACTTAACTGATTTTGTGTATAAATATAATAAACATATTAAACCATAGGCATGTAAAATTCATGCAAACATAAATCACTTCAAATTTCTTATATTGATAACTAATCAGATTGTAAAGGGTTTTATTTAAGGCACAAAACCCAACAAATACGTCCACCAATCAGTTACGATGC
The DNA here is from genome assembly GCF_029168945.1 of Cannabis sativa. Taxonomy (NCBI): domain Eukaryota; kingdom Viridiplantae; phylum Streptophyta; class Magnoliopsida; order Rosales; family Cannabaceae; genus Cannabis; species Cannabis sativa. The sequence goes on along the minus strand of NC_083609.1, from coordinate 27,374,026 downwards.
ATCAGACCACCGTCAAACCTATATCAAACCACTATCAGACCTTCTCCATCAACCTCAAAAACTTAAATTTTGGAACATCTTACCGAACCTATATTGGGCTTATATCGAACACTATCAGACCGACTCAAAAAATGAAAAAGAAACTAAAAAATTATTGAGAACGTCTTCGCCCGTGCTCTCTCCATTCATGGTCTGCGTTTGTGGTCTCCGTTTGTGGCAGTGGTCTCTCTGTTCGCGATTGAGGATGGAGATTAGCGTGGGCTTAAATTGATTGAAATGGAGTCGAGAGGGTAGGTCTAATTGGTTTTTTAGTCGGTCGAGTAGTCTTGGATGGTGGAGGCGGTGTTGAATGGTCGAGGTGGTGTTGGATGGCGACGATGGTCTTGGATGGTGGCGACAATGGTCTTGGATAGTGGTGGTGGTCTTGGTGGTTCGGCTCTATTGAAGAGAGTTAGCAAGAATAGAGGGAGAGAGAGAGAGAGACGGGAGTAAGTAGAAAATAAGAGGAGCAACTTTGGATTTAATGAAAAATTGACATAATCTAACAATATTGGTATACTAATGATTAGGGGATAAATTTTAGCTTAATAAATGTATATAAAGTCAAATTTCTTATTTTTTTTTTAAGAATTTAGTAATCAAATATATAAATAAGGTAATAATAAAACACCTATTTAATAAAATTGACATAAACATGATGTGGTTGTTCAAGATTGGATAAAAAAGGGAAACTTACAAAAATACTAGAATTTGAGTTAACTTTTACAAAAATACTGTCACACGGAAATCTTTACAAAAATACTGTGTTTTTATAAAACACTAGTTAAACACAAAGCATAACAGCTCAAAACAACAATAGAACACTAATAAAACACCAGTGAAAACTTAAAACAGTATACTGCAGTATGAAAATTATAAAAAAAAAATACAGTAAAAAAGTAAAAAATACCGCTTGACAGTATTTTTGTAAAAAAATGACAAAAGTTAGTATACTATGTAAATTACTCATAAGATCATATGTTTGGGATTTTTTTGGGCTCCTATCTTAAAATTTTCCTATATATTTTTAAGCATCAAATTAAATTTTTCATTTGTGAAAAAAATAATGACTTGTAGTTAATAATTTGAGGTGTAATTTTTCAATCATATGTGTGGGTATTAATTTTTTTTTTGTTTATTATGTTTTTAAATTTACAATTAATAGTCACAGTGTTTTATTTAGGATATTTCTATTTTGAACTATTTTTTTACGATATTATTTTAAAGGAAAATTTTATATCTTCAAAATTTAATATATTGGTGCTTTTACAATGCACCCCATAAAACGTTCTATTGATGCACTTCTTATCTCATTTAGCATGATCTTAGAGAATTTTTAATCCAATTTATATAATAATTGTTTACATTGTAATTATTTAAGATATCTGTAAAATTTTGAGAGATTATGAAAAATTTAACACACTGAAAATATAGTTCAAACAGTATCTGTTGCTCGCGATACTATTCTATTTTATACTCGCATAAAATATGTTGTTTGAATTCTATTTTCAGCGTGTTAATTTTTTATTTTTTTTGAATTTCTTAAAATTATGAATGAAATCTTAAATAATTATATATTGTCGATAACTATAAAAAAAATTAAATTAAAAAATTCTCTCAAGTATCAAAAATTTTTAAAGTGTGCATATTGTAGAAGTTTTCTAAAATATCTTAATTAATATGTGCATTAATTGATAAGATATCATCAAGAGCCTCTTCCATTCTAGTGACATGCATAATTGTATTCGGTGCTAACCTAAATTTTCTTGAGGGGACATACAAATTACAATAAAACTCGTTTCTCTCTCCTTGTATTCTACCTATCTCTAAAAGTAAGTCATAATTGTATAATATTGAGTTACTAGAGAACGGAACCGCGCTTCGCGCGGTTTTTAAACTTATATATACATGATGATTCATGTTATTATAGAAACCGCTAATTAAAATGATATTTATATTTATTCACTAAATATTTATTATAAATTGATAAATATGTAGCAGTGCGTAAAACTATCAAAAAATTATTCACTAAATATATGATTAATTATATAGTGCAATATTATAATTTGTTAAAAAAATAATGTAATATAATATTCATAATATAAATTTATTTTATTTTCTGTTTTTATAATATTCTCTATTGATAATATATGTATCAATTTTATATTTTACATTTTATTATATTATTAAGTTATTATTAATAATTAAAATATATATATACTTAAATAATAATTAATTTTAGGTCAAATTTATATAATCAATAATTATTTTCACTTTGTATAATTTATATAATTAAGAACTATTTATATTATTAGATATACTACATTGATGTGATTAAATTGTATAAAAAATTTCTATAGTTAATTTTTCATTTTCTTTGCTATCAAATTTTTGGTTTTATTTAAATTTTACAAATAATTAATAACAATTTTTAGAATAACACTATATAAACTTTTTTTACTAAATTTGTTTAGTAAGAAAGAAGATACATATACTTTACATAAAATATATAGAGAGGATATGCGAATGTATCATTATAAAAGTGTATAAGTAAAACTTAAAATTTAATAAATTTTTATAAATACTTAAACTTAAATCAAATTTTGTTGGCCCTTCTTCAACAATGAAAAATAAAATAATATATTATTATATTATTATTTAATAAATAATACGAAATAGAAAAATACAATTAACAAATATGTATACATAAATATAATATTATTAATAATAACAACAACAACAACAATAATAATATCTATTTCTATTTATTCTCTTATAGCATTGAGTTACTTCTATTATAATTAATTTTTTTAACGGTTGGTTCTTTATATTTTTTTTTTGAAAACAATTTTTTTTTTCAAAAATGAAAAGTCACTAAATTTCTTTAATTAAATAATACTAAAAATTTCTTTGAATTTTATGAATGATATAAACTTATATATATCATCTATTATAATGAACAATTTTTTTAGATATAACTAATTAATGATTTTTTTAGACGTGATGCAATTTGTAAATTTACTCAAAATCAAAATCATGTGTGTATTAGTATATGTATAGATCACATAATATTAATAATCGCTTTTAATGTGTACAAAAATAAATAATTAAATACACTTAAATAAAAAGAAAACCAATAGTCATATAATAGATCCTTAACAAAGGAAAGTGAGATGTCACATCATCAAGCTTAACAACATAATTATAAAATTATTTATTAATTATAAAATTTTGAATCATTTAGTATATATATAATAACTAATTATTTATAATAATGGATAATATATTAATACTATTATTTATATAAATTTAGTTTAAGATATAACTAATTAGAAATTAAATAAAAGTGGAATAAATATATAAAAATTATTATCTAAAATCGAAACAAAATTTACCTACACTATATAAATATATGGATAGATATGTATATATAAGCAAATAATATTAATATATTTACTATTTAAATTTTTGACACATAAAAATATCACTTTTAATAAACGTATTTATATATAAAATAAAAAAAATAATATATTTTTAACACCCAAATCCATATATGAAAAAAAAATACTAAAATAGTACTTTCACATCAAATAAAAAATCCACCAATTCAAAATTCCTTACATATTTTTTTTTACATATATGATAGTACCTTAGAAAGTAAATAGATGGAGTTTTCTTCTAATTCATCTATTTAATATTACTCAAAATTATTGTTCCTTATCCATTATCTGTAGCCAAATAATTCACACATATAGGGCATTTGAATTAAACTAAGAATATTATATAATTTGGTCGATCTTTAAAATAAAATATTTTAAAACAATATCTATAAAAAAAAAAACATACATACATATATATATATTTATATAAGAAGTAAAATTGATACCGAAGAGAACAAAATAAAGAGTTATGCATGTATGAGATAGTAGACTGACTTGTTTTAGAGAATGACACTTTAGGGCTTCATGTGATCATGAGGAAATTCTTAGTGCATTGTTTTCTTAGTGATGCTTTTCTCATTGTTGGTATTTTCTTTTTCTTCTCATTTTATAATTACTCTAAACTATTTACAAAAAATGAAAGGTCTTTTCTTATATGTCTATATTTTGAGAGTGTAATTGTAATTAATTAATACATTAATGGGAGTTACTATCAATTTAATAAAAATGTTTTTATTTGATTATTAATGCTAACAATTTTGTACCGTGTAAAAATTGAAAAGTCTTTCTTTTCTACATATAAATATTTATTGCAACCAAAGATCATTATTATAATATATTAAAACTGAAAAAAAAAATATTAATAAATACGTAACTCTCCATTTTTATGAGTTAACACTAAAAAATATAGAATAAAAATTTAAAAAAAGGAGAAAAAAGATAATATTGAAACTAAGAAGTATAACATGCCATGTCATCACTCCTAACAAAAGGATTATATAAATATATAGATTGACTAGTCAAGATATTATTATAATGGAAGAAAAAAATAAAATGTATATTAATTTCATGAGCATTCCCATGAAATTATCAAAGACACCCTATCCATTTTCGAATTCTAATATGCACATTTCAATCTACACATTGAAATATTTTGAGATCTTTTTTGTTTTGTTTTATTTTTTTGAATGAGATGCCATAATTGGGGACCAGTCTATACATATACCTATTGCAATATTAATTATAAATGAGCTGGGTCCTCACTTCTAAACTTTAACATTAATGTTTTTTTAATTTCTTACATTTTGTTCTATTTTTGCATCATCCTGATCCTGACACTGTGCATGTGTGTAAAATTTATAAGAGACGTACGTTTCTGGCGATCCAGTTTAATATTTAAGTTAATCAATATTTATAAATATATATATATATTTATATATATATTATATATCATTTTTCAAAGCTAAATATGGAAGCTTCGATCAACATAAAATATAATCCGCGAGAAAGGCTTCTAATACGGACAAATTTGAAGTGATTAATTTATGCTTTATTCCCTAAAAAGAAAGTTTGACCAAAGGAAATGCCAATTAAATAATACAGTACATGACAATCACATGGCTTCCCCCATTAATTCACATATTTCCTTGATCAAATTATCTAATCGTTAGCCTCTTTCCACTACTTATTTTCTTTCTTTCTTTCTAGTACTTTTTGAGAGAGATACATTTCTAAAATCTGTTACGAGATGGAAAGTCTTAAAACAACCCTGATAGAATAAATAAACAACCAAAATGCCTACATTAATTAATGTTATTAGTGATAGTTTTTGTATAAATTTACACATATAGCTATAAGGCTTAGCCGCTATAAAAATAAAAACAAAGTCCCCCCCTAATCGATAAAATATGCATGTAAAATTTTATCTAGCTGTGTTGATTCTAATCGTTGTTCATATACATATTTTTTTGGCTTAACATACATGAAAGAGAAACAAGTACACTAAAAAGAGACGTTATACTGTTATAGCTAGCTACCTGGACTAACGTGGTACGTATGGAATGAAATATCGTATTTTGTGTAAATTAGATAAAAATAGATAATTAATAACAATTGGAGTTCAGAAACTATAATATAATAAAAACAAGGAAAGTATCTATCAAATAATAACTATGATAAGAAGAAGAAAAATAAGAAAAGGAACGTATCCAAGATGATTTCAAGAAAAATTTATATTAGTTTAAGCAGAAAGTGAATGTGAAGAAATTTGTTTTTGTTCTTGAGCCCTACAAAAGTATATTTAATATTCAGTGAATTTAGGCTGTCATAAATCTAATGAACTCAACTTGTAAAGGTTATTATTATTATTATTATTATTTTAGGTCATCAAGGGAGATCTGGGAGAATTTGGAGTAAGCTTTTTCTTTAAATTTAATAAATTAAATTTGGTTTCATTTTGTTTTTATATTATATAATTAATTAAATTCGATGAAGCTTTCTAGGTGTAGGAAAAAAATCAGTACTTGCAAGATATAATGGCATGTTTACTAATTAATTAAATTTAGTTAATTGGGACATATTCCTGAAAATGTTCAGTGGTTTAAATACAAAATGCTCAATAAACGTTATTGCAAGACACGATGACATAGAAACAAGGATAGGATTGATAGGCTGCAGCTGTGTTGGGAGTTGGGGTTGGGGACTCTTATATCTCACTAATTTATTACAAAATTAATGTTTTTTTTAATTAGTGTATATATAAAATATTACTTATAATAAGGTTATGAGAAATGCTAAAGGGCACTAATGGTGCTTAGCATAATGTGTCAATATCGCTATTGGTTCAACTAAGTATCAGTTTCCACATAGTTTAATATAATAACTTTTAGGGAGTATCGCTAGCCAATCGCAATGCGACATGTCGAGAAAGTGCTAGGCACCACTGGTGCCTAATAGCAATGATTTAAGGTTATTGATCTTGAAAAAAACAAACAAAATATTTGTTACCGGACCAAGCACACATTAGTATCAATATTGCAATTAATCCTTTTTTTTTTTGCTTACAAAAATATTAGAATTAACTTAATTACACATTAAGTGGGGGATGGAAAAGCATGTGTATTGCAGTTGTGGCTAGAAATCACCTTGAAGTGGTGTGTGGGGTGCATACAGCTAGATTAGAGTTCTCTGATGCTCTCTGTGGAGAAGCGGTAGCGTGCTGTTTGGCTTTGGAAGTTGCTAAAGATGAAAGCTGAAATTTTATTATAATAGAGAGTGATTTTAGGGTGGTTATCAATTTCAACGATTTAGAGTTCTGTTGGGAGATTGAGAACTATGCTAGACTCTCTTGATTTTTTGCTTGTTGTAATTTTTCTTTTGTTAACAGAACTTGTAACTTATGGCCCATAATGTGGTTAAGTGGGCTTTTACCCACAATTAGTATGGTTGTATGTGTGTTTCTTCCATTCTGAACAATATCCTCTGTAACGCGAGGTCTAATTCCATCTATGCACGTTTATTTCAAAAAAAAAAATTACACATTATGTTACGATTTCATTTGTTTGTATTCGCATAAAATCATAATTTTTTATAGAGAAGAAATTCCTTTCAGGTTAAACGGTATGAAGTTTAGGCAAAAACAAAACTGCACATATCTCACGAGAAGATGACTAAACAGCAACCAACCACACTAATTAAAAAAGAACAAAAGTGCAAAACATACAATGAAAAGGGGCAAGCCCCACAAAATGGAAAAAAACCAATATCACAAAGGACATAAGATACAAAAGACCATTATTACTGAAGAAAAAATCTAACAAAAACAGCGAACCAAACTAAAGATATACACAAAGAAGCACAAAAGACTATTTGGAATTTCTAAGGCCACTACAAAGTTATTAAAATTGTCAGAGATTTTCACATATACCTCGCGTACCGCCAACCGAACTTAGAATGATGACCTCGCCCTACCCATTTGCTATATGGGGGATTGACCTAATTGGGACATTACCCACTAGGCGAGGAGGAGCTAAGTGTGCAGTAGTAGCAGTCGATTTCTTCACTAAATGGACGGAGGTCGAGCCCCTCATCTCCATAACCTGCAAGAAAGTCCTTGAATTCATTGTCAAGAACATTATCTGTAGGTTTGGAATTCCCATAAAGATAGTATTCGATAATGGAACCTAATTTGATGGCTACTTGTTCACTAAATTCTGCGAGAGGAATAAAATTATCAAAAGCTTCTCATCAGTATCAAGGCCTCAGGCAAATGTACAAGTAGAAGTCGTTAATAAAATCCTAAAGGGTACTATCAAGAAGAAGTTAGATGCTGCCAAAGGCAGATGGGTTAACGAGCTACCTCAGGTGCTCTGGGCCCACAAAACTACCAGGAAAACAGCCACGGGACACACTCCTTTCTCGCTAGCATTTGGCTCGGAAGCAATGCTGCCTATTGAAGTGAACATATCGACTCACAGAAGAGAGTTTTATAATCAAGAGGAAAACCATGAACTTTTAAAATTGTCCTTGGATCTACTTGAGGAAAAATGAATTGAGTCACAAATCACCAACGCTGCATACCAACACCGAATCACAAGATACTTCAACAAAAGAGTCAAGAAAAGACAATTTAATGTTGGAGACTTGGTGTTAACACGAGTCTTTGCAAATACGAGAGATGCATCAACAGAAGTGTTCAACCCGAACTGGGAGGGTCCATATGTCATCGAAGCAGTAGTTGGAGTCGGAGTCTATAAGTTGGCTCGACTTGATGGCTCGCTAATAAAGAACTACTGGAACGTATAACATTTGCGACCCTACTATCAATAAATAAAAGATGTAACTCGCATTACTGATGTAAGCTTTAAACTTCAATTATGAATAAAGAGAATCATTTATATTAAGTAATTACAAAGTTTCATTCTTTAAAATTACTTAAGGGGCATTTATGTATGACTAATTGGAATTCATCTGAAAATACATTGTGTAATGCAAACCCACAATTTCAAAAAAAAAAAAAAAATTGAAATTCAAAGGTTCTCGACTAAACCTCTTTGACGAAAGTGGAATCGAACCGTTATAACTACCTGACCAAACCTTTTTTACGAGAAAAGGGTCGAATCGTTATAACACCTTGATCAAACCTTTTTGACGAAGAAGGGATCAAACAACTATAAGTTTTTATTTATAACCTATCTGACGGGAGAGGAAAATCAAAAGTTATAACTCGCGTATAAATCTGAATACTAACAGTTCTTGCGAGCTAGGAAAGTACTAAACAAGGCATCACAATGCCTTGATAAAGTACTTAAACCTAGAAAATGGATAGATAATATAACTATTCATACGAGCAAATTAAAAATATACAAGGTGATAAAATCCTTAAAGTATATTTAAGTTTGCTCAAGGCAGATTATAACTGTAATTGCGAGGCAGAATTGACAACCGCTCAAAAATCAAAAAGTCTGGTAGATTATTAACTACTTAAACAAGAAGATTACGAGCAATGGAGAAATCCAAAAATTTTGTATATTCGATCAAAATATAATTGTTTACATTGTGAATAATAACGCAAGCAAATACAATTGTATTAAGTTCGAATGAAAACAGTACAAGGCATTTGAGGTAAGAAAAACCTAAGACTGGTTACAAACTTGTCTTTACAAAAATGCCACTGGGGGCAAACCATTAAGTCATTCTCCTAAGCAGAGGATGAGAGGGGAAGTCAATGAACTCGAGAAAGACCATCTACACGTAGCTCAGAAAAAGACCTACACATAGCTTGAGAAAGACCGGCTACATATAGAGAGCCTTGATCTCTGCACATGCCTCATTCCCCTCATCATCGAAGATCCCATTTCTTGAAGCCGAGATCTATTTCCCAGCCTCAGGAAATTTCTCAACACTAGAGAGAGGCTGACGCAAAGATCTCTTGACACAGGTTAGGGTCTTAGGTTCGCTAGATTCTCTAATAGAAACTACGCCAACTTCCTTCCCAGATCCACCTGAAACCATGCCAATCTTCCTCTAGAATTCTTCAGCAGCCTGAGGAGGAGCTTTGAGATCGCTCACAAGATTTATACCCTCTGGGATCACTTGTGAGGATCAGCCATGGCAGGTCACGGGGTTCCCCTGGCTTGGATTTGTCGGAAGCCCCTCAGCTTTGGAATCCATCGTTTTCGGCTCCAGTTTTTGAAGTCTGTAGGAACGAATGGAAATTAATTGGTGCATCTAGGTATTATGAGTCTGAAAGGATTAAATTCTGAACTCAGAAGAGACATTTTGGCAGGAAGAAAGTAATCCATTCTGAAAATGGCTTTCACTAAAGAGCCAGAAGGTTTGTGAAAAATAACAAGCTTGAGCTGCTCTTTTATACACGAAGTTCAGTGATAAGAAAGCCAAAGATTGAGAAATCTAACGGCTGGGAATCGTGCAGAATATGAATAGGCAATTCATAATGATCTTCGAAACCATACAACCGCCAGAATCAAAGGAGGCATCCTTTCCAAGAAAGGATTTTGGCAAAAATGCCCTCCGTAATTATTAAAAAGCTCTTTTTACTAAAAAAGAACTTTTTAAGGGGCAATTGTTATACCTGAAATTCGGCTGGAGGACACATGTCAAGATAAAGGGAATGTGAATCGGTGCCATATCTTTTTTGGAATAACTCATTAATTGCGTAAGTATCAGACTATATTTGTAACCCGCTGGTTGTAATATTTTAGGCGAGAAATCAATGTAGGAATTGGTACTTAGTGTATTAACGAGAAACCATATGTCGCTAAAGGAGAATAGCGAGGCACCGGAGAAGAGTAATACATACCTTAGCTTACAATAAGCAAACTAAGTGTAAAAGTCGGATCGACTCGAAGAACAAGAATGCGAGATGACCATCTTGTTGGAAATTTTTACCAGGATCTAGATTTACTAACAAGTATGTTTCATTAACATCCTAATATGAATTCTAAAACAATGAAATAAACACATAAGGGTTTAAGAAAACCTTACATTGGGTGCAGCAGAATATAATGACTCCTTCCGTTCAGATCCCTAGCCCTTGATTCCTTTCTGTAGCAGAGAATCACCAAGATCTGAACCTGGATCTCTTTCTCTCCTTCTTGATGTTAATTCTCCTTCTTGTTGATTGGATTCTTCACAGTCTTCCACACTATGATTGAGATACCACTTGATGTGTGTGGTCACTCACTCTATCACTCAAGGTTCGAAAATTGAAGAAGAAAAGAGAGTTAGAGAGTGGCGGCTAGGGTATAGGTAGAAGGCTTAGAATTTTCTCTGAAGGAATGAGATGCATCATCTTTTTCCTGAAGCCATCACTACCTATTTATAGGTAACCACCTAGGTTTGGGTTAGAATTATTTGACATTCAAATAATGAAAAAATAAATGGTAAATTGCATTAGTGTGGCCGGCCCTAGGATTGGATAATGGGCCCACTTTGCAATTTTGCTTTTTTGTCATTTTCCATCCCATTTTCTTAAAAATGCCAATTTTCTAATTTAACCACTTAAATTCCAATTTCAATTATTTAATAACTAAAAATTAATTATTAAATAATATTGTCATTTAATATATTTATTAATTAGACATATAAAGTCTCTTAATTAACAAATAAAACCTAGAATCTCTTTTCTTCACAATTTTTTCCTTTCTTAGTGAAAAATTCATAAACTAGACATAGTCTAATTTTAAAATTATAATTGATTAATTAAAATCAATTAACTGAGTCTTACAAGCAGTATGGTCTCAACTAGTATAGGGACCATGAGCCTATATAACTGAGCTTTTAATATGTAGATCAAGAATTTATCAAGTAAATCCACTGACTTATTAATTCCTTGTTTCATCCACGCATAGAACTTAGAATTGCACTCTCAGTCATATAGAACGCTCTATATGTTCCCTGATATAGATACGCTATTAATTATCCATTGTTATAATCCTAATTTGATCAACGATCCTCTAATAGATGATCTACATTGTATAGGGATTAAATTACCGTTACACCCTTCAATGTATTTTATCCTTAAAACACTTAGCTCCGTATAAATGATATTTCAGCAAAGTGAAATGAGTACTCAACCATTTATCTCTGTTTAGCCAAGCTCGAAGGAAATCATCGTTTCACTTCTAAATACCTATAGAAGTTATAGATTCCATATCTATGTTTAGCGCTCCCACTCAATTATACTATCATGTTCCCAAAATGTACGTATCACCCTGACTCAAAAGTAGGCTTAACTAACAAATCAAAGAACGTGAATAATACTCTTGAGATCGAACCTAATCATATCAGGATTAAGATCATTTGATCTAGGATCAACTAGGTGATATTGAATTGAATAGATATTACGGTAAATTTATCATATCTAATCAAAGTTCAATATCGGTCCCTTCCAATGTATACTCCATACATCCGATAATGGTAAACTTTTCCAATGCCCTAGAAAGGAGACAACACTTATCCAAGGTGTAAGAATACCTATCACTGATTGTCATGCCAGTCTAAATCCAGTGAACTGACAAATTAGGGAATTAAACTTTCGAACATATAATCAAGATTATATTCCACTATGCTGACAACACTATAATCATTAACAAATACATATGTTCTGGAATTAATAGAATTTATACATTAAATATAATCATGAAATAAATCATGTGAACCATGCAACATAAAATGTTATTTATGATCTTTATTAATTAGTAAATCTGATTATATTGAAATGGGTTTTATTGGGAGTGTGCTGTCCAGGAGGCTGTTGGGTTTTATGCCCTAAATGGGGCTGCTTGCAGCCTCTATCCTCGGTCAAATGGGGCTGCTTGCAGCCTCCATCCTCGGCGCTTCCCTTGCATCCGCGCGCGCAGGGGTATGCGTGGCTCAAACTTGTTTTCGTCATAACTTTTGATTCAAACATCGTTTTTCATTGAAACAAAAGCCAATTTTTGGTAGAATTTTGTGTAGAATCTGAATTTTCAATTAAAAATCTAATTGTCAGAATAAAACTAATTTTTATTAATTTTTTAATTAATTAAAATTAGTTTCTGATATTAGTAGGCTTTGAATTTTGAAAATTTGATTTCTCACAAAGAAGCCTTATGGTTATTTTTGAAATTTTAGATTATTTTATTTATTTTAATTATAAGATCAGATATTATTTTTTTTATTAAAGTTTAAATGATCTTACTTTGATGTTAAAATATTATCTAATTTCAAAATTTGCTAACCATATCTTATTTTTTTTTTCAAATTTGTTATTTTCAAAATATATTTTATTAATTAAAATTATAAGATTAGGAATATGTTAGGTTTAACATTTTATCTTATTAGACATTTTTTTTTATTAAAATTATATTTTGGCAAAAATAACATGAAGATTTGAAAAATTGGTTAGTTTAGTTTGAATAGATATTTTAGGGTTTCAAACCATAAATTTTTCAAATTTATTATTTTTTTTAAGTATTCTAACCATATAAAATATCTTATTTTTCAATTAGTTTATTTATGTAATATTTAAATTTATTAAATTATAAGACTCAGAATATAATAATGGAATATCTAAATTTAAAATTCAAGATATTTTATTATATTATCTTATTAAAAATTTTAAATAAATTTAAATTTTGAATAAACTTGATATTTGAAAAATTGGTTAGATATTTTTGATTTTTTTGTTAGAATTTAAGAAATTTAGGAGTTTGTTGAATTTTGAATTTTTTCAAATATTCTCTAACAACCTAAATTTGAATTCTAGTTAAGATATTTATTTTAAAATTTAATTTTATTTTAAATTTTAAAATTGAGATATTTTAGCTTACTTTCCAGATATTCCAGATCAGTTATTTGTTTGTATTGTTTGATTATATTATTATGGATTCAAATTTTTTTTTACAAACCTATTATTTATTTGATCTAAATTGCTATGATTAACTTGTTGACAGATCCAATGATCTGATTTTAATCATAGTCCAATTGTCAATAGATCTTATAAATAATTTGTAACATGTAATTTTTGCTATTTCTTTCATCTGTGTAAACCTAGTAACATGATAGGGCCCATCCAAATCATTTGACCTGTGTGAGCCTATATGTTTGCTATTGGGCTTAGATGCATATAGGAAGCCTATTTAAGTTTTACTAAGTAAATAGACTAGGTTGCTAAAATAAATTTTGACATAAGTAAATTTATTTAGGCCCAATTAGATTTGGGCTTATTCAATGAATAAAAATTGTTTATTTAAAGGTTAAATTCCTCTCTTTTGGGCCTTGTGTGAGAGTTGGGGGCCAATAGTAGTGGGTATGACATACTGATCCCAGCTCCCCCTCACATGAACTACCCCAATTGTGAAGGCCCATTTGCCTTATTTAAATAATTGTATTAGGTTAATTATATTAGTCTAACCTAATTAAAATTGAATTAGTAACATAATTAACTTTTAAAATATATAAAATTTAATTTTTCATTTAATATTTTAAAGTTAATTTTAGAAAAACACTTAGTAAATGAAATTATTCTAGATAATTATTTCTAAAACTAGTTATTTTTTCTAATATTTAATTAGGAGAATATCATAGATTGTGAAATTAATTGTTTAATAATTAATTTTGGTACAATCTAAGTTAAGTATATTTTTTCTAGTATTAAACTAGAATTAATAATTAAGTCTCCTCTATAATTAATTATTTATTTCTTGAATTTAATACATTTAATTAAATTGAAAATTCAGTATTTAAGTTGATTTTCATCATGATGCTTAAATATTATTATTTTCATGTTATTTAATTAAAATTAAAAATTATTTTAAGTTTGAAATCTTATTTAAGAATAACTTAAATTTGAATAATTTTCAAAATATATTTTATTTTATTTTATTAATCTTTTTCCCACAATTTCGAAATTGCATTTCTCAAATGCAGAAATTTCGAATTTTATTTGAAAAATAGATTAAAGTTGAAAATTATTTATTTTAATTTTGGACCAACTTAAATCAATGATTTTTTCATTTAATAATTAATTAAAATAAATGAAGTAAAATATATTTAATTAGAAAATGAATTAATTAGTCAATAAAAGTCTAGATAGACATTATCTGTTTTGCTTGAAGTATTTTTCTAGTGTATTTAATTAAATAGAAAATTAATATTTAAGTTGATTTTCATCACGATACTTAAATATTTGAAATTTTTCTTAAATATTTAATTAAATAGGAAAAATTATATTTTTATTGTAAATTAATTTTGGGCCAACACAAAATTAAGATAATTTTTCCAATATTTATTTTTTATTTTATTTTAAAGCATTTTTTCGAAAATTGTATTTTTAAATACTTCAATTTCTCGAAATGCAATATATATTTATAGAAAATTAAATTTGAGTTGTAAATTAATTTAAATTAATTTTGAAACAACTTAAATTGAATATTTTTCTAAATATTTATTGGAAATTATTACTAAGATGAAAATAATTCATGTTATTTTCATATCCATCTAAGTATAATTTATAAATATTAAATTAAAATTTATATTTAGAATTTTTCATTCTAAATTGAAAATTTTAATTAAATAAATATATATTTAAAATAAATTGATTAAAATAAATATTAGAAGAAAATACACTTTAAATAATGAGCTTTATTATTAGGACATTCGATCTCCATTGTTGGGTTTACATAGCTTTTGTTTTAGTGAGTAGTCCCCCGTAATGGAGGAACGTTCATTAGCAAGTTAGCACCGTTTAATCTCAAAAGATAAGTATATTTGTAAGTGTTTTATATGGTATTGATCACCCTAATGGTGGCGACTGTATTTGACTTACAAAATATGAAACAATGGTGGAAGCTCATAAGATAGAATAGCCTTGACTCTCGCCTAAACCGGACAACGCTGGATTCCAATCTTGATGGAATAAAACATTGCTAGAATATTTATTATTTTAGATGAGCTGACAACTCTATTCAATGGATGGTAGCTTTGACTCTCGCCTAAACGGGACACTGATATCAGTTTGTTGAAAACCTTGGAAATTATTTAGGATTGTATGTTTTAGTATTTTCACTTGTCATTCCTACTTGCTATATGTTTAATAATTTCTGAATTGTGTATGAATTTATATTGAACCATGTTCTTGTCTGTTATTAAATTGTAGTTTAATTTCGAATCTTCATTGTTGGTCTAACTTGGTTTGTTTTTCTAATGAGATAAATCCCTAATGGATTTTCACCATTAGACATACATAATATTGTTAGATCTCGAAAGATAAATATTGTATATGCAACATCTAGCTGTTCATCAATTGATGACACCTTAGACTAGTATTTTACAATATGAAACAAGAAGATTGTATAAATAAGATTACTTTGACTCTCGTTAATCGAATCATCGTTGGACTCTTATTTAAACAACGAAATTATCCTTATTCCTCTTAGCTTATTCATTTTGAATTAGCTCAATAACATATCATTGGATGAATGGTCCATAAATCATTTCATGTCATTCTATTTTCTCTTAAGAAATTAAATGACGCATATGATTATATTCCCGAAATTCTATCCCAAAATGATATAAATCCTCAATCTTAAAAATTCTCCTACTTGTATGGGCAAATCAGACTTAGAGTTAAAATTAGTAGTGGTGGTCCAAGAAAGAATTACTCATGTATATTTAGTATAAATTTAAGTCTTTGACTTTAAATTTAGATACCAAATAATTTTTTAATATAATACAGTTTCACTTTCACAAGTGTTTAATAACCATTTTCTATTAATGGATTCAAACTGTATGGAATATGAGTTTAGTATTCTGTGACCAGGATCCACTTGCACTATTCCAAGAACTCTTTGATGTAACTATACCTAAGTCATCAAAAAGACAAAACCACATTTTTTTAATCTATGACATTTGTATCTTGTTCATAATATTTTTGACAAGATCAATCTCTGCAAAGATTTAATATGCCTATATCCACTGAAAGTAGTTCATCTCATTTGTAGATGGATGTACATTCAGGGGTGGATATGAGTTTTTCGTTGTATTCTTAAAATGATTACTCTAGATTTTACCTTTTGCAAAAGAAATTTGAAATGTTTGAAAATTTCATGATTTCAAGCACTGGTGAAACACCATTAGGGTAAGTGGTTAAAGATCTTGCGAACTGATAGGGGTGGAGAAATAGTTAGTAGATATGCAGTTCAAAGATCATTAAATTGATTTTTGAATTATAGCCAAACTTACCTCCCCAAAATTTCGTTTTGCATATTGATGATTAGCTACTAGTCGTTGCCTAAATCTTTCTATGGTAATACAATTTCAGAATGATGCAATGGTTGTGTACTTAGTGTAAATCATTACTAGATTCATGGATGACCTAATCAAAATCTTAAGAAAAGCTAGAACTGTTAACCATTTTTTGTTAGGTATTCTAAGTGATTAGGGGTGGACCATCCCATAGTCAATAGATAAGAAAGTGTTTGTTTAAATAAATACTACTTTTTCTAAGAAAATGACTAAGTCTGAAAATAAAGTAGCAAATAAAGGAGATAATTTTCTTGATTCCAAAAGTGTTCTATTATCTTATTCTTTACATGATGATTCAACTGCCTCTGTTGTCTTAACACAACCGAAGATGTTAGTACCATTTAGTTTTCTTAGACATAATTCACGGTACCTTGTCGTAGTGGGAGAGTTTCAAGGAACTTCACTTCTTATGACTTGGAAGACACTAGTGATTAAAATCCATTGTGAGTTTAAACAAGTAATGGATAGTCAAGATAAGAAACTAAGAAGAAAAGCCAATAGAACTATGGTTTGATCCATTCACATGGAATAACCTAAAGTTTTCTATTACAAGGACATAAAAGGAAATTTTCGTTAATAAGTCTATTCAATGGGCTTAACAAAACTTAATGTTCCTAGTTTTGAGTTTATCTAAACCTATGGCTTGTGGTATACCTGGTAATTACTTACTCTAATGCAAGCAACTTACTTTAGTAAGATGCTGAAGCATTTTCTTTCTAATGGAAATCTATAGAAGCTTCTCGACTTCTAGGCATAGATTTTATTTATCTAAGGAAAAGTCTTAACTATTCCAGAAAAGATAAAGCCATGAAAGAATTTCTTAAATCAACAGTGAGAGGTCTCAAATATGCTTTAGTATGCTTAGACCAGAGACCTGCTGTTGAGTGGGAGTAATGAGTAGGTATCAGATTAAATCCAGGAGATGAACATTGGAAGACAATCAAGTAAATCTTAAGATTAAGAAGAGGAACTATATGTTAGTCAATAAAGGTTTGTTTAAAACTCTTAGACTACACCACATCAGATTTCTAGACTTGCTTTTGTGATAGAAAGTCTGCTGATAAAATGGTGATTACTCTAGGGGTGGAGTAGTGATTTTGGGAAGTGTAAAAACCTATCTGAAGTCTTTTGGTCTACCAGAGAGAGACTGAATGTTAAAGATGCAGGAAAGGTACTTATTCATTCTAAGGAAAGTTCTATACATTTGTGGCACCGTTCCAACCTGTCTTAACTACTAGTGTTATTTCCTGAATAACCAAAAAGTGGCCAAAAGTATAGAATCCAGTATTCCAAGAGAGTAGACATATAGAAAGGAATTTCACATTATCAAGGATTTTGTGATAAAGGAAGAGTAATGGTGGAGAAAAGGTTGGGTTTAATGCAACCTGTCAGATCCTATTACGAGGAGTATACTACTACTACACTTGATTTGTATATCAAGGTGTTGAGATTATTTGAAATGCACATTTTTGTTTTATATTAGTGCAAGTGGGAGTTTGTTGGGTTTTATGCCCTAAATAAAACTCATTTCAATATAATCAGATTTACTTATTAATAAAGACCAGAAATAACATTTAATGTTGCATGGTTCACATGATTTATTTCATGATTATATATATAATGTATGAATTCTATTTAAGTCCAGAACATATGAATTTGTTAATGATTATAGTGTTGTCAGCACAGTGGAATATAATCTTAATTATATGTTTGAAAGTTTATTCCCTGATTTGTCAGTTCACTAGATTTAGACTGACATGATAATCAGCAATAGGTATTCTTACACCTTGGATAAGTGTTATGTCCTTTCCAGGGCATTGGCAAAGTTTACCAGTATCGGATGTATGCAGTATAAATCGGAAAGGACTGATATTGAACTTTGATTAGATATATTAAAATTTACCGTAATATCTATTCAATTCAATATCACCCATTGATCCTAGATCAAATGATCTTAATCCTGATATGGTTAGGTTCGATCTCAAGAGTACTATACATGTTCTTTGATTTGTTAGTTAAGCCTCCTTTTGGGTCAGGCTGATACGTACATTTTGGGAACATGATAGTATAATTGAGTGGGAGCGCTAACATAAATATGGAGTCTATAACTTCTATAAGAATTTAGAAGTGAAACGATGATATCCTTTGAGCTTGGCTAAACAAAGATAAATGGTGGAGATCTCATTTCACTTCGCTGAAATATCATTTATACGGAGCTAAGTGTTTTAAGGATAAAATACATTGAAAGGTGTAACGGTAACTTAGTGCCTATTCAATGTAGATCATCTATTAGAGGGTCACTGATCAAATTAGGATTATAACAATGGATAACTAATGACGTATCTATATCGTGGAACATATAGAGCATCATATATACTGAGAGTGCAATTCTAAGTTCTATGCGTGGATTCAACGAAGAATTAATAAGTCAGTGAGTTTAAGATATAAATTCTTGATCTTCTTATTGGAAGCTCGGATATATAGACCCATGGTCCCCATACTAGTTGAGACCATACTACTTGTAAGACTCAGTTAATTGATTTTGATTAATCAATTATAATTCTAAAGTTAGACTATGTCTAGTTTATGAATTTTCACTAAGCAAGGGCGAAATTGTAAAGAAAAGAGATTCTAGGTTTATTTATTAATTAAGAGACTTTATATGTCTAATTAATAAATATATTAAATGACAATATTATTTAATAATTAATTTTTAGTTATTAAATAATTAGAATTGGCATTTAAATGGTTGAATTTGAAAATTGGCGTTTTTGAGAAAATGGGATGCAGAAATGATAAAACAGCAAAATTACATAAGTGAGGCCCATTATCCAAAGCCCAGGCCGGCCACTATTGTAGGCTTTTATCATTTATTTTTTCATTATTTTAATGCCAAATAATTCTAACCTAAACCTAGGTGGTTACCTATAAATAGATAGTGATGGCTCTCATTCACACTTAACTTTGTGAACTCTGTCAGATGAAAGTTGAGCCTCCTATTCTATACATAGCCACCACTTCCCTTCTCTCTTCTTTTCCTCTTCAATTTCGAACCTTGAGTGAATGAGTGAGTGCCCACACACATCAAGTGGTATCTCAATCATAGTGTGTAAGACTGTAGGAGAATTCCAAACAACAAGAAGGAGAGAAAGAGATCCAAGTTCAGATCTTGGTGATGCTCTGCTATAGAAAGGAATCAAGGGCTAGAGATCTGAATGGAAGGAGTCATTATATTCCGCTGCACCCAATGTAAGGTTTTCTTAAACTCTTATGTGTTTATTTCATTGTTTTAGAATTCATATTAGGATGTTAATGAAACCTACTTGTTAGTAAATCTAGATCCTGGTAAAATATATCCAACAGAGGCTGCACGTGTAGCCTCTAGAGGCTGTACGAGAGGCCTTACAAGCGCGGACGAGGGGATGCCAGCCGAGGAAGCTCGACATTTGCAGCGTGTCATGGGCGCGCGCAGCGGGGTCCTGGTCGAGACGCACGGGTTCAGACAATGAAATGTCTGAAGCACGCTCACGCACGAGCACCTTGTCCGAGTGACTGGTCCGTGCGTCGTGCATCCCTCGAAACCCTTTCAACCCAAAAATTCCAAAATTCATAACTTTTTTAATTTTTATCGAAATTGAGTTCCGTAAAAAAAAAGAAAATTGCTTAAATTTTTCACAAGGAATCCAAATAAAATATTTTCAAAAACAGAAAAAAAAAATTCATGGAAAAATTTCGTACAACACATACATTCATCACATAAGCACATAAACCATGAAACTTCTTGGGTTTTATGCCCTAAATAAAACTCATTTCAATATAATCAGGTTTACTTATTAATATAGATCAGAAATAACATTTAATGTTGCATGGTTCACATGATTTATTTCATGATTATATGTACATAATGTATGAATTCATCTGAAACCCTTTTCACATACTTGATCCTGTTTATTGTGCCGTCAACACATTGGAAAGTAAACATGACTATGTGAATAAAGTTTCCTAGATTTATCAGACATAGGGTTTTACTGATATGATAATCTACAAAAGAGTTTACTTGCATTTGGAGAAGTGCTATGTTCTTTCCAGAACATTGGTTAAAGTAAAGCTCAGGTTGGATGCATGGAGTATGCATCGGAAGGGACTGATATTGAACTTTGACTTAGATTTATTAAACTTACCGTAATATCTATTCAAGTCAATATCGCCTAGTTGATCCTAGATCAAATGTTCTTAATCCTGTTATGATTAGGCTCAATCCTGAAAGGCTATTCGTGTTCTTTGATTTGTTAGTTAAGCCTACTTTTAGGTCAGGGTGATACGTACATTTTGGGAACACGGTAGTGCAATTGAGTGGGAGCGCTATCATAAACATGGAATCTATAGCTTCTATCTGGCGAATAGTAAGCAAAGGATGATCTCCTTCGAGCTTGACCAAACGAACATAAATGGTGGAGTACTCATTTCACATAAGCTGAAATATCATTTATACGGGGTCAAGTGTTTTAAGGATAAAATACATTGTAGGGTGTAACGGTAATCTAATCCATTTACAGTGTAGATCATTCATATAGAGGATCATTGATCACATTAGGATTAGAACAATGGATAACTAATGATGCGTCTATATGGTGGAACATATAGAGCATTCTATATACTGAGAGTGCAATTCTAAGTTCTATGCGTGGATTCAACGAAGAATTAATAAGTTAGTGAATTTTAGTGCTAAATTCTTGATCTACTTATTGGAAGCTCGGTTATATAGACCCATGGTCCCCGCACTAGGTTAGATAATATTGCTTGTAAGACTCATATAATTTGTTTTGATTAATCAATTATAATTCTCAAATTAGACTATGTCTATTTGTGAATTTTTCACTAAGTAAGGGCGAAATTGTAAAGAAAGAGTTTATAAGGGCATATTTGTTAATTATGATACTTTGTATGGTTCAATTAATAAATATGATAAATGACAATATTATTTAATAATTATTTATAGTTATTAAATAGTTAGAATTGGCATTTAAATGGTTGAATTTGGCGTTTTTGAGAAAATCAGATGCAGAAAAGATAAAACTGCAAAATTGCAAAAAGTGAGGCCCAAATCCACTAGTATAGGGCCAGCCACTTTTATAGGAATTTACCTCTGATATTTTCATTATTTTAATGCCAAATAATTCAAACCTAACCCTAGTGGAATGCTATAAATAGATAGTGAAGGCTTCAGGAAAATTACACTTAAATTTTCTATTTTTCCTTCAGAGAAAAACCTGAGCCTTCTCTCTCCCTATCTTTGGCCGAACCCACTCTCTCTCTCTTCCTCATTGAGATTTCAAAATTCTTAGTGTGAGAGTAGTGCCCACACACAACAAGTGATACCTCAATCATAGTGAGGAAGATCGTGAAGAAAGACTTTCAGCAAGAAGGAGGTTTCAGCATCAAAGATTCAGAGAAAGAGATCCAGGTTCAGATATTGATAATGCTCTGCTACAGAAAAGAATTAAGGGCTAGATATCTGAACGGAAGGAGTCATATTATTCCGCTGCAACCAATGTAAGGTTTACTAAACTTTATATGTGTTTATTTCATCGTTTTAGAAAGTTCATATTTAGGATGTTAATCAATATACTTGTGAGTAGATCTAAGATCCTTGTAAAATAATTTCCAACAAAACTATCAAAATCAACACATATCATCGTTTTAATTCATATTTCATGAAAGTAAATCATTACCATGGCTCTGAGGCCAGTAATTGGAAATATTTTGCCAGGATCTAGATTTACTACCATCACTACCTATTTATAGGTAACCATCTAGGTTTAGGT
Organism: Cannabis sativa; assembly: GCF_029168945.1. NCBI lineage: Eukaryota > Viridiplantae > Streptophyta > Magnoliopsida > Rosales > Cannabaceae > Cannabis > Cannabis sativa. Next base: position 27,351,414 of record NC_083609.1, on the reverse strand, counting down.
TAGAATTATTTGGCATTAAAATAATAAAAAAATAAATGGTAAATTGCATTAGTGTGGCCGGCCCTAGGAATGGATAATGGACCCACTTTGCAATTTTGTCATTTTGTCATTTTTCCATCCCATTTTCTCAAAAATACCAATTTTCTAATTTAACCACTTAAATGCCAATTCCAAATATTTAATAACTAAAAATTAATTATTAAATAATATTGTCATTTAATATATTTATTAATTAGACATATAAAGTCTCTTAATTAAGAATTAAAACCTAGAATCTCTTTTCTTCACAATTTTGCCCTTTCTTAGTGAAAAATTCATAAACTAGACATAGTCTAATTTTAGAATTATAATTGATTAATTAAAATCAATTAACTGAGTCTTACAAGCAGTATGGTCTCAACTAGTATGGGGACCATGGGCCTATATAACCGAGCTTCCAATAAGCAGATCAAGAATTTATCAAGTAAATCCACTGACTTATTAATTCCTTGTTGCATCCACGCATAGAACTTAGAATTGTATTCTCAGTCATATAGAAAGCTCTATATGTTCCACGATATAGATACGCTATTAATTATCCATTGTTATAATCCTAATTTGATCAATGATCCTCTAATAGATGATCTACATTGTATAGGGATTAAATTACCGTTACACCCTTCAATGTATTTTATCTTTAAAACACTTAGCTCCGTATAAATGATATTTCAGCAAAGGGAAATGAGTACTCAACCATTTATCTCTGTTTAGCCAAGCTCGAAGAAAATCATCGTTTCACTTCTATATACCTATAGAAGTTATAGATTCCATATCTATGTTTAGCGCTCCCACTCAATTATACTATCATGTTCCCAAAATGTACGTATCACCCTGACCCAAAAGTAGGCTTAACTAACAAATCAAAGAGCATGAATAATACTCTTGAGATCGAACCTAATCATATCAGGATTAAGATCATTTGATCTAGGATCAACTAGGTGATATTGAATTGAATAGATATTACGGTAAATTTATCATATCTAATCAAAGGTCAATATCGGTCCCTTCCAATGTATACTCCATACATCCGATACTGGTAAACTTTGCCAATACCCTGGAAAGGACACGACACTTATCCAAGGTGTAAGAATACCTATCGCTCATTGTCATGCCAGTCTAAATCCAGTGAACTGACAAATCAGGGAATTAAACTTTCGAACATATAATCAAGATTATATTCCACTGTGCTGACAAAACTATAATCATTAACAAATACATATGTTCTGGACTTAATAGAATTTATTCATTAAATATAATCATGAAATAAATCATGTGAACCATGCAACATAAAATGTTATTTCTGATCTTTATTAATTAGTAAATCTGATTATATTAAAAAGGGTTTTATTTAGGGCACAAAACCCAACACATCTCGCTATGAGGAAACTTCCTATAGTTTCATCCAACTAACGAAAGCGAGACTCATAACCCTGGCAAGTCAGAAGATTTCCATATACCCGCAATGGACGTCAAACATATTATGTCGACTCAAAAAGAAGAATGGTTCCAGCTTGCCATTGTGATCACTACAATCAAGTTTCTGTCGAGACATCTCCAGATTCAACAATTAAAGACGTGTTTAATACACGATATTCTTGACCCAGTAAAAGCGGGAAAATGACAACTAAATGATTTTCAAAGTCATACACCGCATTTACATTTCATGATATGTAATCAGATCCCACGAATTAAGGGATAATGACTGTAATTATATTTTGGTCAGCCTTGTAATTAACTACCATTATGCAATTATAAATAGTGGCAAACAATCTCAAAAAAGGGACGAAAAAACTCTTATGCAAGAGGCCCTAAAAAAATACTAAGAAATCTGAATAAGATTGACTCGTGGACTATGCAGAATTTTAACTACAAAACCACGTAAAAAACCCAGTGTTCATATTTTATTTTTCTATAGCTTTTATTATTTCTGTGTTGAATTATCATTGTGAGGCTCAAATTTGGTTAACAAAAATTTGGGTTAACAGCATTAATTAATTATGTTATATGATTGCATATGATTATTTTATATTGTGGGCTCTATTTTCATGAAATAAGCATTAGGGTTATTGTTAACCTCAAAATGTGATCAACCGACAGCAGGGTCGTACAGATCTGATGTTTGCCACGTGTTTGCACAAATAAGAATGAAAATTAATAAACACATAGATTTTTTATAGAGGTTCGGCCCCTTGTGATAGCAGGTAATGACCTACTTCCCTTTTAGATTAATACCGAGAGTTAATACTATTCATCTCACTATAGATGGGATATGCTATAGCACCCTTAGGAATGTAATGTATGAATCAAGAATGGAAAAACTTAAGTATAGAGATAATGCTTGTATAGGCGTGTGAGAGAGGAAGTGAAGAAGAGAAAAGTTGTCAAACTTAGGCTTAGAGCTTGGAGGCAATTATTAGTCTTAACTGAGCTTAGGCTTTTTAGGTTAGAGTTAAGGCCTTTATATAGGAGGCCTAAACTCTAGATTACAACTTGAAACCCTAGATATTTGTATATTTTATTAGTTAATTACAAAAGACCAAAATGTCATTGAATCTAGATATTACGAAGCTATTCTATTGGGCTTTTAGGGCCTAATTTGCAGCCCAGAGGATGTTATCCACGTGTAGAAGTACACAAGAAACCCTGCAGGACACCTCTTGGCTGGCCAGGCCCCTGTGGAGGAAGGCTAGTCTGCCATGGTGCAGTCCCAAGGCTGGTCGGCCATAGGGCTAACCAAGGGTGGGCGGCCAGCTCCTGTGAGGGAGTTGGTCTGTCACTTGATGCCTGTTTGAGTGTCGAGATCTCCGTTTTCTTAGGTGCTGACTCAACTTTCTCATCAGTGAGCGATACTGCCACGTGACATTGATTTTTTTTATGTAAGATTGCCATGTCAGGAGGAAAAAATTGTGATAGCATTTGCCCCCCAAGTTCCTATACGGATGTCTGTACGGATAGGGACTTTACCTGCTATGTTGATGTGGTCGCGACTATTGTAGCCTTTGGTGAATAAAATTTGATGCATTTTTAGCCTTTTAAAACACTTTGTCTTGACTAATTGATCTCATTGCTATAGAAAAATAACCACTTTAATTATCTTTTTGTTGTGTAGTGGAAGTGAAGAAAGGGCCCCACATGCATTATATAAGTGCTTTTTGGAGGGAAAACCTTTTTTAACTTCTCATTTTTTACTCTTCACTTTTTCTCACTAGAAATTTGCATTAGAAAAAGCTCCTCCTTCTCTCTAGAAGGCTGAACCCACAAGCATCATCTTCCCAGGATTTTTGTGTTGTTTCGACGATCTGAGCTTCCCACCTTCTTCTTCAACATCATCTTGTAGGGGTAAGCTTTCTTTTCCAGCTATTTCACTTAATTTTGTTGATTTTGCAATGGATGCATGAACATTATGTTGGGAATACTTTACCAGGATCTAGATTTACTAACAAGTATGTTGATTAACATCCTAAATATGAATATCTCTAAAACAATGAAAATAAACACATAAGAGTTTGAGAAAACCTTACATTGGTTGCAGCAGAATATAATGACTCCTTGCGTTCAAGATCTCTATCCCTTGATATCTTTTTGTCACAGAGCATTATCAAGATCTGAACTTGGATCCCTTTCTCTCCTTAGAGTTTGGTTACCACCGTCTTACTCACTATGATTGAGTACTTAACTTGCTATGTGTGGACATGGCACTCTTTCACTCAAGGTTCGAATGGGGAAGAATAATGAAGGAGGCAGAAATCACTATGGAAGGAACTCTCTCATCTAGGTTGAAGGCAATAGTCAAATTGTCAAAAGTTGGATGAATGAGAGCATCATGTTCCTTTTATAGTATTTCAACTAGGGCTTAGGATTGAATTATATGGATTAAAAAAGAATAAAATATTGGGCAAAAATCAACACTAGGGCCGGCCACATAAATGACCATTCTCTAGTTACAATTTTTCTACATTATTTCAACCACTATTCTTCTTTCAATAATACCATATTTTCCAATTCAATCCTATAAATGTCAAAACTATTTATTTAATAATTATAATTAATTATCAAATAAAATTGTCATTTATATAATTTATTAATTAGACCATACAAAGTCTCTTAATTAACAAATTGACCCCAAAATCTCTTTTCTTCACAATTAAGCCCTTGCTTAGTGAAAATTCATAAATAAGACATAGTCTAATTTTAGAATTATAATTGATTAATTAAAATCAATTAACTGAGTCTCCAAACAGTATTATCTCAACTAGTGAGGGGACCATGGGCCTATATAACCGAACTTTCAATAAGTAGATCTAGAATTCACCAAGTATTATTAATTCTACCTTGTGCCACTATAGATTTGGAATTAAATAACACTCTCAATTATATAGAACACTCTATATGTACCACGATATAGATATGTTATAATTATCCATTGTTAAAATCCTAGTTGTCAAAGATCCTCTATAGATGATCTACACTGAATAGAGACAAATTTACCGTTCTACCCTTCAATGTATTTTATCCTTAAAACACTTAGCTACCTATAAATGATATTTCAGCAAACTAATATAATTACTGAAATGAGATCTCAATCATTTATCTCAATTTAGACAGCTCGAAGAAAATCATAGCTTCACTTCTAAATACCTATGGAAGCTATAGATTCCAAATCTATGATTAGCGCTCCCACTCAATTGAACTACCATGTTCCGAAGATGTAAATATCTGCCAGAACCATAGGTTAGCTTCCACGAACAACGAAGAAAATAAATAATACAACCTAGTTGAACCTAACCATATCAGGATTAAGATCCATAGACCTAAGATCAACCATTGATATTGACTTAAAAAGATATAACGGTAAGTTTATGATATCCTATCCAAGATCAATATCGGTCCCTTTCAATGTATACTCCATACATTCGATACAGGTAAACTATATTAATGCCCAAAAAGGACATAACACTTATCTAAGGTGTAAGTATACCTTATCACCGACTATCACGTCAGTCTAAATCTAGTGAACTGAAAAATCATGAGAATTAAACTTTTGAACATATAATCATGATTATATTCCACTGTGCTGACGACAATATAATCATGAACAAATATATATATATATGTTCTGGACTTAATAGAATTTATACATTAAACATAATCATGTGAGCCATGCAATATAAAATAATTTCTGATCTTTATTAATTAGTAAATCTGATTATATTGAAATGGGTTTTATTTAGGGCACAAAACCAAAAAAACTCCCACTTGCACTAATATAAAACTAAAAGTGCATTTCAAATAATTTCAACACCTTGATTTCCAGATCAAGTGTAGTATGTAGTATTCTCTTTGTAATAGGATCTGATAGGTTGTATTCAATACAACCTTTTCTCCACCATTACATTTCCTTAATCACAAAAACCTTGATATTGTGAAATTCCTCTTTATATGTTTACTCCTCTAGGGATACTAGATTCTTTATTTTGGCAACTACTTCTGTGCTAGTCAGGAAGTAACACTATTAGTTAATAAATTATTAGTAAAATGCCAAAAAATGTATAAAACTTTTCATAGACTGAATAAGTATCTTTCCTGCAACTTTAATACTCAGTCTCACTGGTAGAGTTAGAGACTCAGATAGGGGTTTATACTTCTCCAAAATCACTACTCCACCCCCAGAGTAATCACCATCTCATCAATAGACTTTCTTGTTGGGATTTTATGCCCAAAATAAAACCCATTATAATACAATCTGATTTGTTATCAATAGAAGATTAGAAGTCATTTATGTTTACATGTAGTTTTCATGTTTATGGTTTAATGTGTACAAAATCTGTTAAGTCCAGAACATATAGTTATTCACAATTACAGCGATGTCAACACAGTGGAATGTAATTGTGATTATATGCTTCAAACGATAATGTCCTTGATTCATTCGTGCACTTGATTTACACTGATGTGATAATCAGCGATAAAGTATACTTATGTTGGGTTTTATGCCCTAAATAAAACTCATTTCAATATAATCAGATTTACTTATTAATATAGATCAGAAATAACATTTAATGTTGCATGGTTCACATGATTTATTTCATGATTATATGTACATAATGTATAAATTCATCTGAAACCCTTTTCACATACTTGATCCTGTTTATTGTGTCATCAACACTTTGGAAAGTAAACATGACTATGTGAATAAAGTTTCCTAGATTTATCAGACACATGGTTTTACTGATATGATAATCTACAACAAAGTTTACTTGCATTTAGAGAAATGCTATGTTCTTTCCAGAGCATTGGTTAAAGTAAAGCTCAGGTTGGATGAATGGAGTATGCATCGGAAGGGACCGATATTGAACTTTGACTTAGATTTATTAAACTTACTGTAATATCTATTCAAGTCAATATCACCTAGTTGATCCTAGATCAAATGATCTAAATCCTGTTATGATTAGGCTCAATCTCAAGAGGCTATTCGTGTTCTTTGATTTGTTAGTTAAGCTTACTTTTGGGTCAGGGTGATACGTACATTTTGGGAACACAGTAGTGCAATTGAGTGGGAGCGCTATCATAAACATGGAATCTATAGCTTCTATCTGGCGAATAGTAAGTAAAGCATGATCTCCTTCGAGCTTGACCAAACGAAAAATAAATGGTGGAGTACTCACATAAGCTGAAATATCATTTATACGGGGTTAAGTGTTTTAAGGATTAAATACACTGTAGGGTGTAACGATAATCTAATCCCTTTACAGTGTAGATCATTCATATAGAGGATCATTGATCAAATTAGGATTACAACAATGGATAATTAATGATGTGTCTATATGGTGGAACATATAGAGCATTCTATATACTGAGAGTGCAATTATAAGTTCTATGCGTGGATTCAACGAAGAATTAATAAGTCAGTGAATTTAGGTTATAAATGTTGGGTTTTATGCCCTAAATAAAACTCCATTTCAATGTAATCTATTTTATTCAACATCAATAAAGAAATAGAAGTATTTTTCATTCATTTGGGTATGTTTTGGTTCACTTTATCAATTTCATGTCTATTTGATTTATAAATTCATCTTAAACCCTTTTCACATACTAGATCCTGTCTATTGTGTTGTCATCACTTTGGAAAGTAAACATGACTATGTGAATAAAGTTTCCTAGATTTATCAGACACAGGGTTTTACTGATATGATAATCTACAACAAGAGTTTACTTGCATTTGGAGAAATGCTATGTTCTTTCCAGAACATTGGTTAAAGTAAAGCTTAGGTTGGATTCATGGAGTATGCGTCGGAAGGGACCGATATTGAACTTTGACTTAGATTAATTAAACTTACCGTAAAATCTATTCAAGTCAATATCGCCTAGTTGATCCTAGATCAAATGTTTTTAATCCTGTTATGATTAGTCTCAATCTTGAAAGGCTATTCGTGTTCTTTGATTTGTTAGTTAAGCCTACTTTTAGGTCAGGGTGATACGTACATTTTGGGAACACGGTAGGGCAATTGAGTGGGAGCGCTAACATAAACATGGAATCTATAGCTTCTATCTGGCGAATAGTAAGCAAAGGATGATCTCCTTCGAGCTTGACCAAACGAACATAAATGGTGGAGTACTCATTTCACATAAGCTGAAATATCATTTATACGGGGTCAAGTATTTTTAGGATAAAATACATAGTAGGGTGTAACGGTAATCTAATCCCTTTACAGTGTAGATCATTCATATAGAGGATCATTGATCAAATTAGGATTATAACAATGGATAACTAATAACGCGTCTATATGGTGGAACATATAGAGCATTCTATATACTGAGAGTGCAATTCTAAGTTCTATGCGTGGATTCAACGGAGCATTAATAAGTTAGTGAATTTTAGAGATAATTTCTTGATCTACTTATTGGAAGCTCTATTATATAGATCCATGGTCCCCGCACTAGTTGAGATAATATTTCTTGTAAGACTCATGTAATTGGTTTTGATTAATCAATTATAATTCTCAAACTAGACTATGTCTATTTGTGAAATTTTCACTAAGTAAGGGCGAAATTGTAAAGAAAGAGTTATTAGGGGCATATTTGTTAATTATGATACTTTGCATGGTTCAATTAATAAATATGATAAATGACAATATTATTTAATAATTATTTATAGTTATTAAATAGTTAGAATTGGCATTTAAATGGTTGAATTAGAAAATTGGCATTTTTGAGAAAATCAGATACAAAAGTGATAAAACTACAAAATTGCAAAATGTGAGGCCCAAATCCAATAAGCCTTGGCCGGCCACTTTTATAGGAGTTTTACCTCTTATATTTTCATTAATTTTAATGCCAAATAATTCAAACCTAACCCTAGTGGAATGCTATAAATAGGTAGTGAAGGCTTCAGGAAAATTACACACTTTCATTCAGAAAAACCTGAGCCTCTCTCTCTACTTTGGCCGCCACTCTCTCTCTCTCTCTCTCTCTCTCTCTCTCTCTCTCTCTCTCTCTCTCTCTCTCTCTCTCTCTCTCTCTCTCTCTCTTTTCTTCCTTAGTATTTCGAAACCCCTTAGTGATTAGAGTAGTGCCCACACACAACAAGCAATACCTCAATCATAGTGACGAAGATCGTGAAGAAAGATTTTCAGCAAAAGGAGTTTCAGCATCAAAGATTCAGAGAAAGAGATCCAGGTTCAGATCTTGATAATACTCTACGACAGAAATGATACAAGGGTTAGAGATCTGAATGGAAGGAGTCATTTAATTCTGCTGCACCCAATGTAAGGTTTTCTAAACTTTATATGTGTTTATTTCATCGTTTTAGAAAGTTCATATTTAGGGTGTTAAACAACATACTTGTGAGTAGATCTAAGATCCTGGTAAAATAATTTCCAACAACTGGCCTCAGAGCCATGGTAATTGATTTGCTTGCAAGAAATTTGGAATTTAAAACGATTGTTTGATGTTTTGGATGGTATCATGTTGTATTGAGTGTTATTTGATGATTGATTGATGTTTGTGAATTTACGTGAAAAATAATTGAATATCTATTTCTGGAATTATTTTTATTGGATAGTATGGACAAAATTAAGCAAGTTACTTTTTTACAGAACTCAATTTTGATTTAATTTGAATTAGTAATGATTTTTTGAATTTTCGAAAAAATTGGGGTTGAGCAGCACACCTCCTGCGCGCGAATTTCATGCAAATCCTGCTGCCGCCGAGGTTACACGCCCAGATCACCCTCCTGCGCGCGCATCCCGTCCGTACAGCTCGCAATTTTTTCGTTTTTCTTCGTTTTTTCATGCTTTTTGATGGATTTAACTTCCGATTTTTTTTGTAGTTCTGTATTTATACATTTACTATTCCTAATTCAATTCTAATTATCATAATTAAATTTATTAATATTTTTTAAATTTAATTCATGATATTAGTGTAATTTGAATTTAAAAAAATAGTTAGTATCTATCTTTTTTGCTTAATTATCTATCTTATTTTTAAATTTGATTATATCTTTTCTTATTTTTAAATTTAAGGTCAGATTTTAAATTTTTAAATTAAATCTTTTTTTTTTAAATAATTTGACCTTATTTAAATTTATAATAAGATAACTATAATCATGTAATTTTAAATAGATGTAAGATATTTTGCTAACTTTTAAATTTTGTTATTTTATTTATTTAAATTACATTTAAAATCTGAAAAAGATATTCATTTATCTTTTTAATTTTTTATTTAATTTTTATTTATAAAATAACATTAAATTTTTAAAAGTAGTTAGCAAATTTTTAAATGATATTTAGGTTGGTTGAAACCTAATTTTTCAAAATTGTAGGTTTTATTTAATTTATTTTTTAAATTTCGAAATTTTTTTTAATTTTTTTTAAATTTTTGAAAATAAATATTTTATTTATTTAATTAATTTTTTTTTCGAAATTATTTATTTAAAATTAAATAAATCCTACATCCAACTATCCAGCTAACCTTGTTGCAGGAGTATGTGTTTTAGCTTGTTTGTAAGCTTTCAAAACCTATTATTGCTTGATTGCAAATAGCCATGGTTACCTTTTTGCCAAATCTAATGATCTGATGGCTCCCTTGGTCAAGTAAATAATTTGTAACAGGTATATTTACAATCTTCTTTCATCTATGTATGACCTAGCAACATGATAGGACCCATCCAAAGTGTGCCTGTGTGAGCCTATGTGTTTAATTTCATTATAGATGCATATAGGTTGTTGTTGCTAAATAAAATGTCATAGTTCTTGATAGATTTTATTTAGGCCCATTCATTTTTTGGGCCTATTCAATTAATAACAGTTGTTCATTTTAAGGTTAAATTCCTCTCTTTTGGGCCTTGTGTGAGAGTTGGGAGCCATAAAAGTGGGTACGACATACTGAACCTAGCACCCCCTCACATGAACCACCTCAATTGTGAAGGCCCATTTGCCTGATTTGAATAACTGTACTAGGTTAATTAAATTAGTTTAACCTACTTAAATTGATTAGCAACATAATTAATTTCATTTATTTTGAAATTAATTTAAGAAAACCATAGTTTAAAGAATTTTATATTCTAAGCTAAACTATATGTATTTTCTTGTATTTAATTAAATATAGAATTATAACCATCTAGATTCTTTCAGAGGCTTAATTTAAATTTTTCATTAAATATTCCTATTTAAGTTGATATTTAGTTATCTATAACTAACCAACTTAAATCTGAATATCTTTTGGATTTAAAATTTCAAAATTAAGTTGAGGAATTTTAGGCATTGGTTATTAAGATTCTTTAGATATTTTTTAAGTTAATATCTTTTCGAATATTAACTTAAAATGGAATATTTTCAAATTAAGTGGTTACAACTTAATTTTAATTTAATTAAATCTGATTAGATATTTAAGTTGATTTTTTAGATTATTCTAAAACAACTTAAACAAGATATTTTCAAATTTGTTCCATTTATCATTCGAATTTATTTTTTCGAATTTAAATAATAATTGAAATTTAATTAAAGTTGATTTTTTATTTAAACCATCTTTGATTTGTAATTTTTCATTATCATAATATGGAACTTGTTCGATATTTATTCGAATTTATTTTTCGAATTAAATAATAATTAAAAATTAATTAAAGTTGATTTTTTATTTAAACCAACTTCAATTTGTAATTTTTCATTATTATAATATCGAATAAAATGATTATACAAAATACATATATTTTTTTTAAATAATGAGCTTTTAATCGAGAGACATTCGATCTCCATTGTTGGTTTTACATTGCGTTTGTTTTAGTGAGTAATCCTCCCTAATGGAGGAACGTTCATTAGCAATTTCGCACCGTTTAATCTCGAAAGATAAGTAGTTTGTGAGTGTTTTGTATGGTATGGATCACCCTAATGGTGGCGACCATACTTGACTTGCAAATTATGAAACAATGGTGGAAGCTCATAAGATAGAATTTCCTTGACTCTCGCCTAAACGGGACAACGTTGAATTCCAATCTTGATCGAATAAAAGGTTGCTAGAATGGTTATCATTTTAGATGAGTTGACAACTCTATTCAATGGATGATGCTTTGACTCTCACCTAAACGGGACACTGTATCAGTTTGTTGAAAGACCTTGGAAAATAAACTATGTTAGATTTAGTATTTCTATAACATACGTAATTATTTGTTATTTTCTGAACATGTGTGTGAATTTATGAACCAAAACCTTACTTCTGTTTTATTGATGTGTTGTAGTGTCATTATGAATAACCCTCACCCCGATCCTCTCCTAGTTAATATCTTAGCAAAAGAACTCTATAGTGTGAAAATGCATCCTGGTAGTTGCATAAACTCGCACCTGTTGATGATGAATCTGAAGTTCCAAAAGGAAAATCTACTAGGAATTGATTTATCAAGAGAACAATGGGTCCAACTCATCCTTAATAGTCTTCCTCCGGAGTATAATGAATTTGTTATTTCTTACATGATCAACAATTTCAACTCCTCCGACATGGACAAGCTCGAAGCAGAATTACGAGCCCATGAACGGAATCTAATTGCAATAGGTCCCCCTGGGTTTGCAATTCCTAAACAGCGGAAAAGGACTAGGTATGAAGGATCTAGCAAAAAAGCTTCTTCAAGTACAATTATCAGACATAATCTTCTATGTTCGAATTGTAAGAAAAGGGACATCAAGAAGAACGATGTCCCAGGCTTCTAAACAATTCAAACGAAGGTAATGCTTTTGTTTTTGAACGACAAATCCGTCTAGATTGTTGATTCTGGGTCTACTAACCATGTATGTTCTTCACTGCAGTTACTTGAAACTTGGGAAAATCTGCTTCCACGAGAGTTAAAGCTTAAAGTTGGCAATGGCGAGTTAGTATCGGTCAAAGCTAGAGGAAAAGCCCGCATCAAGTTTCAACAAAGATTTTTAATTTTAGAAAATGTTTTATTTATTCCAAACTTTAGTAGAAACTTGATTAGTGTCTCATGTTTGCAAACACAATCTTATATATTGAATTTTTTGAGTACAAATTGTACAATTTCTCGTAATGGATTTCAAATATGTGTTGCTACCATGGAACAAGGGCTTTATGTTTTAAGACCGAATACTCAAATCTCACTAAATAGTGAACTTTTCAATGTAGCTAAACCTAGAAACCTCAAAAGAAAAGATATTGATAATGATGATCAAACTTATCTATGGCATTTACGTTTAAGTCATATAGGCTTTGATAGACTCAATAGGCTAACCAAAGGCGGTCCATTGAAAAATGTCGTCTTAGGTGAACTGTCGGTATGCGAGTCCTGCCTGAAGGAAAAATGACTAAACGTTCTTTCTCTGCAAAGGGAGAGGTGCCAAAATCCCCCTAGGGTTAGTGCATTCCGATGTCTGCGGACCTTTGAATGTCAAAGCCCGAGGTGGTTATGAGTATTTTGTCACTTTCATTGACGATTACTCTAGATATAATTTTCTTTACCTAATACAAAAGAAATCTAAAACGTTTGAATAGTTTCAAGAGTTTCATGCTTTGGCTCAAAACCAATTAGGTAAATCATTAAAGATCTTGCGAACTAATAGGGGTGGAGAATATATGGATATGCATTTCAAAGATCATTTAATTGAACTTGGAATTGAATCCCAATACACTGCCCCAGGCACTCCACAACAAAATGGAGTTGCAGAAAGAAGAAATCGCACTCTTTTGGAAATGGTTAGGTCTATGCTGAGTTATTCAACTCTGTCTACGTCCTTCTGGGGATATGCTATTCAGATGGCAAATGACATTTTAAATGTTGTTCCATCTAAAGCAGTCCCTAAGACACCCGTCGAACTTTGGAATGGTCGTACACCTAGTTTACACCACTACAGAATTTGGGGGTGCCCTGCTCATGTCTTAAGAAAGAAAGAAGGCAAACTTGAATCACGTACCGAAGTATGCATGTTTGTCGGAAATTCTAAAGAGACTAGGGGTGGACTATGTTATAGTCACAAGGATAACAAAGTGTTTGTTTCTACAAATGCTACTTTCCTTGAAGAGAACTATATTAAAGATAACAAACCGAAAAGTAAAGTTGTTCTAGAGGAATTGCTATCAGATTTAAGTCCTTCCAATGTTCCGTCCTCCTCCACACGTGAAGAGGACAATCCCACTCCCTCAGTTGAACCAGCTGAGATATCTACTACTAAAGTTTCTATTCAGAAGATCACCGCACCTCGTCGTAGTGGGAGGGTTTCAACAAAACCAGCTCGTTATGGCTTGGATGGTGAAATCAATATGGTCGTAGGTGACGGTATTGATGACGATCCATTAACCTATAAACAGGCAATGGCTAGTCCGCAACGGAAACGATGGTCGGCCGGCATGGATTCAGAAATGGATTCCATGAAAAAGAACAAAGTCTGGGAATATGTAGGCGCACCTGACGACTATCATCTGATAGGATGCAAGTGGGTTTACAAGAAGAAAAGAGGAGCTGGAGGCGAAGTCGAAACTTTTAAAGCTAGACTTGTAGCCAAGGGTTATACCCAAAGAGAAGGCGTGGACTATGAGGAAACTTTTAGTCCTGTTGCCATGCTCAAATCCATCCGAATTCTTCTCTCCATAGCAGCTGCTTTCGATTATGAAATCTGGCAAATGGATATCAAGACTGCCTTCCTTAATGGGGTACTTGAAGAAACCATCTATATGGAGCAACCAGAAGGTTATGTTCTTCCTGGGCAGGAAAAGAAAGTTTGCAAATTAAATAGGTCTATCTATGGACTTAAGCAAGCTTCTCGCTCATGGAACAAAAGGTTTGATGAAATAATCAAGACCTAAGACTTTCTTTAGAATGAAGATGAACCTTGTGTTTACCAACTCAAGGAAGACCAAGTAGTAGTATTCCTGGTCCTTTATGTTGATGACATTTTGATTATTGGAAACAATGTCAAGAAAATGACTCACATCAAGGAATGGCTCAACACTCAATTTGATATGAAAGATTTGGGTGAAGCAGCCTACGTTCTTGGTATTCAGATTATCACAAACTGGAAGAACAGATCTCTTGCTCTCTCTCAAACAACCTACATAGATAAAGTCTTAGAGAGATTCTCCATGAATAACACTAATGGGGCAAACATGCCTTCTAGATATGGTATTCGTCTATCTAAGGAACAGTCTCTGACTGATCCTCAAGAGATAGAGGACATGGCGAAAAATCCCTATGCCTCTGCAGTTGGAAGTCTAATGTATGCAATGTTATGCACTAGACCTGACATCTGCTATGCAGTTGGAATCGTGAGCAGGTATCAGTCTAATCCAGGACATGAACATTGGAATGCAGTTAAGTATATTTTGAAATACTTAAAGAGTACAAGGAATCTTGTGTTAGTCTACAAGGGTGGTGCTTTAAATCCCATAGGCTACACTGATTCAGATTTCCAGGCAAGTCTTGAAGACAGAAAATCTACATCTGGGATGGTGTTTACTCTTGGGGGTGGAGCAGTGGTTTGGAGAAGTGCAAAACAAACCGCGATATCGGACTCGACTATGGAAGCTGAATACATAGCTGCAGCCGAAGCTGCTAAAGAACTTGTCTGGCAAAGAAAGTTCTTCACCAGTATAGGTGTCGTTCCTGGAATGGAAAAGCCTCTGGTCCTACTTTGTGATAACAATGGAGCAATAGTAAACAGTAAAGAACCTCGAAGCCACAAGAGAAGCAAACACATTGAAAGGAAGTATCACATTATCAGAGAATATGTGGCAAGAGGGGATGTACTAGTTGAGAAAGTTGACACAGAGGACAACCTAGCTGATCCATTTACCAAAGTCTTGGCCGTGACAGCTTTTGAAAAGCACCGTCACAATTTAGGATTAATTGATATGTACTGATTAGTTTTATATTAGTGCAAGTGGGAGTTTGTTGGGTTTTATGACCTAAATAAAACTCCATTTCAATGTAATCTATTTTATTCAACATCAATAAAGAAACAGAAGTATTTTTCATTCATTTGTGTATGTTTTGGTTCACTTTATCAATTGCTTGTCTATTTGATTTATAAATTCATCTTAAACCCTTTTCACATACTAGATCTGTTTATTGTGTTGTCATCACTTTGGAAAGTAAACATGACTATGTGAATAAAGTTTCCTAGATTTATCAGACACAGGGTTTTACTTATATGATAATCTACAACAAGAGTTTACTTGCATTTGGAGAAATGCTATGTTCTTTCCAGAACATTAGTTAAAGTAAAGCTCAGGTTGGATGCATGGAGTATGTATCGGAAGGGACCGATATTGAACTTTGACTTAGATTAATTAAACTTACCGTAAAATCTATTCAAGTCAATATCGCCTAGTTGATCCTAGATCAAAGGTTCTTAATCCTGTTATGATTAGGCTCAATCTTGAAAGGCTATTCGTGTTCTTTGATTTGTTAGTTAAGCCTACTTTTAGGTCAGGGTGATACGTACATTTTGGGAACACGGTAGTGCAATTGAGTGGGAGCGCTAACATAAACATGGAATCTATAGCTTCTATCTGGCGAATAGTAAGCAAAGGATGATCTCCTTCGAGCTTGACCAAACAAACATAAATGGTGGAGTACTCATTTCACATAAGCTGAAATATCATTTAAATGGGGTCAAGTGTTTTAAGGATAAAATACATAGTAGGGTGTAACGGTAATCTAATCCCTTTACAGTGTAGATCATTCATATAGAGGATCATTGATCAAATTAGGATTATAACAATGGATAACTAATGATGCGTCTATATGGTGGAACATATAGAGCATTCTATATACTGAGAGTGCAATTCTAAGTTCTATGCGTGGATTCAACGAAGCATTAATAAGTTAGTGAATTTTAGAGATAATTTCTTGATCTACTTATTGGAAGCTCTGTTATATAGATCCATGGTCCCCGCACTAGTTGAGATAATATTTCTTGTAAGACTCATGTAATTGGTTTTGATTAATCAATTATAATTCTCAAACTAGACTATGTCTATTTGTGAAATTTTCACTAAGTAAGGGCAAAATTGTAAAGAAAGAATTATTAGGGGCATATTTGTTAATTATGATACTTTGTATGGTTCAATTAATAAATATGATAAGTAACAATATTATTTAATAATTATTTATAGTTATTAAATAGTTAGAATTGGCATTTAAATGGTTGAATTAGAAAATTGGCGTTTTTGAGAAAATCAGATACAAAAGTGATAAAACTGCAAAATTGCAAAAAGTGAGGCCCAAATCCAATAAGCCTTGGCCGGCCACTTTTATAGGAGTTTTACCTCTGATATTTTCATTATTTTAATGCCAAATAATTCAAACCTAACCCTAGTGGAATGCTATAAATAGGTAGTGAAGGCTTCAGGAAAATTACACACTTTCATTCAGAAAAACCTGAGCCTCTCTCTCTACTTTGGCCGCCACTCTCTCTCTCTCTCTTTTCTTCCTTAGTATTTCGAAACCCCTTAGTGATTAGAGTAGTGCCCACACACAGCAAGCAATACCTCAATCATAGTGAGGAAGATCGTGAAGAAAGATTTTCAGCAAAAGGAGTTTCAGCATCAAAGATTCAGAGAAAGAGATCCAGGTTCAGATCTTGATAATACTCTGCGACAGAAAGGATACAAGGGTTAGAGATTTGAACGGAAGGAGTCATTTAATTTCGCTGCACCCAATGTAAGGTTTCCTAAACTTTATATGTGTTTATTTCATCGTTTTAGAAAGTTCATATTTAGGGTGTTAAACAACATACTTGTGAGTAGATCTAAGATCCTGGTAAAATAATTTCCAACAATAAATTCTTGATCTACTTATTGGAAGCTCGGTTATATAGACCCATGGTCCCCCCACTAGTTGAGATAATATTGCTTGTAAGACTCATATAATTGGTTTTGATTAATCAATTATAATTCTCAATTTAGACTATTTCTATTTGTGAATTTTTTCACTAAGTAAGGGCGAAATTGTAAAGAAAGAGTTTTAGGGGCATATTTGTTAATTATGATACTTTGTATGGTTCAATTAATAAATATGATAGATGACAATATTATTTAATAATTATTTATAGTTATTAAATAGTTAGAATTGGCATTTAAATTGTTGAATTAGAAAATTGGCGTTTTTGAGAAAATCAGATGCAAAAAAGATAAAACTGCAAAATTGCAAAAAGTGAGGCCCAAATCCACATTGCATGACCGGCTACTTTTATAGGAATTATCCTCTGATATTTTCATTATTTTAATGCCAAATAATTCAAACCTAGCCCTAGTGGAATGCTATAAATAGATATTGCAGGCTTTAGGAAATTTACACTTAACTTTCATACTTTTCATTCAGAAAAACCTGAGCCTCTCTCTCTATTCTTGGCCGACCACTCTCTCTCTCTCTTCTTCCTTAAGATTTCGAAATACTTAGTGATTAGAGTAGTGCCCACACACAGCAAGTGATACCTCAATCATAGTGAGGAAGATCGTGAAGAAAGACTTTCAGCAAGAAGGAGTTTCAGCACTAAAGAAGGAGAGAAAGAGATCCAGGTTCAGATATTGATAATGCTCTGCTACAGAAAGGAATCAAGGGCTAGATATCTGAACGGAAGGAATCATTATATTCAGCTGCACCCAATGTAAGGTTTACTAAACTTTATATGTGTTTATTTCATCGTTTTAGAAAGTTCATATTTAGGGTGTTAATCAACATACTTGTGAGTAGATCTAAGATCCTAGTAAAATAATTCCCAATAACTGGCCTCAGAGCCATGGTAATTGATTTGCTTGCAAGAAATTTGGACTTTAAAACGATTGTTTGATGTTTTGGATAGTATCATGTTGTATTGAGTGTTATATGATGATTGATTGATGTTTGTGATTTTTGTGAAAAATAATTGAATATCTGTTTCTGGAATTATTTTTATTGGATAGTATGGAAAAAATTAAGCAAGTTACCTTTTTACAGAATTCTATTTCGATTTAATTTGAATTAGTTATGATTTTTTGAAGTTTCGAAAAAAAATCGGGATCTTGCAACAGGGACACGCGCGCGGAAATCATGCAATTCCTTCCCTGCGCCGAGGTTCCATGCCCTAGCACACCCCATGCGCGCGCTGACATGTATGCTCAGCATACTGTCCGTACACCTCGCATTTTTTTCGTTTTTCTTCGATTTTTCATGCTATTTCATGGATTTAACTTCCGATTTTTTGTGTAGTTCTGTATTTATACATTTACTATTCCTAAGTCAATTCTAATTATCATAATTAAATTAATTAATATTTTTTTTAATTTAATTCATGATATTAGTGTAATTTGAATTTGAAAATAGTAAATATCTATCTTTTTGCTTAATTATCTATCTTATTTTTAAATGTGATTATATCTTATCTTATTTTAAATTTAAGGTCAGATATTAAATTTTTTAAATTATTTTTTTTTTAAATAATTTGACCTTATTTAAATTTAAAATAAGATAACTATAATCATGTAATTTTAAATAGATGTAAGATATTTTGCTAACTTTTAAATTTTGTTATTTTATTTATTTAAATTACATTTAAAATCTGAAAAAGATATTTATTTATCTTTTTTAATTTTTATTTATAAAATAACATTAAATTTTAAAAGTAGTTAGCAAATTTTGAAATGATATTTAGGTTGGTTGAAACCTAATTTTTCAAAATTTTAGGTTTAATTTTAAATATTATTATATTAATTTCGAAAATAATTTTTTTTATTTATTTAATTAATTTTTCGAAATTATTTATTTAAAATTAAATAAATCCTACATCCAACTATCCAGCTAACCTTGTTGCAGGAGTATGTGTTTTAGCTTGTTTGTAAGTTTTTAAAACCTATTATTGCTTGATTGCAAATAGCCATGGTTAACTTGTTGACAGATCCAATGATCTGATTTTAACTCATGGCTCCCTTGGTCAAGTAAATAATTTGTAACAGGTATATTTACAATCTTCTTTCATCTGTGTATGACCTAGCAACATGATAGGATCCATCCAAATTGTGTGTCTGTGTGAGCCTATGTGTTTAATTTTATTATAGATGCATATAGGTTGTTGTTGCTAAATAAAATATCATAGTTCTTGATAGATTTTATTTAGGCCCATTTAGCTTTTGGGCCTATTCAATTAATAACAGTTGTTCATTTTAAGGTTAAATTCCTCTCTTTTGGGCCTTGTGTGAGAGTTGGGAGCCATAGAAGTGGGTACGACATACTGAACCCAGCACCCCCTCACATGAACTACCCCAATTGTGAAGGCCCATTTGCCTGATTTGAATAACTGTACTAGGTTAATTAAATTAGTTTAACCTAATAAAATTAATTAGCAACATAATTAATTTCATTTATTTTGAAATTAATTTAAGAAAACCATAGTTTAAAGAATTTTTTATTCTAAGCTAAACTATATGTATTTTCTTGTCTTTAATTAAATATAGAATTATAACCATCTAGATTCTTTCTGAAGCTTAATTTAGATTTTTCATTAAATATTCCTATTTAAGTTGATATTTAGTTATCTCTAACTAATCAACTTAAATTTGAATATCTTTTCGATTTAAAATTTCAAAATTAAGTTGAGGAATTTTAAGAATTGGTTATTAAGATTCTTTAGATATTTTTTAAGTTGATATTTTTTCAAATATTAACTTAAAATGGAATATTTTCAAATTAAGTGGTTATAACGTAATTTTAAATTTAATTAAATCTAATTTGAAAGATATTTAAGTTGTTTTTTTTTAGATTCTTCTAAAACAACTTAAACAAGATATTTTTTCAAATTTTGTGGAAAAGATACTTAGTCAAATAAGATATTTTCTAGATAGTTATTTCTAGACTACTTATTATTTCTAATATTAAATAGTAAAATATTATACATTGTGAAATTAATTATATAAATAATTAATTTTGGTACAATTTATTTTAAGTATATTTTTTCCTAGTATTAAACTAGAAATTAATAATTAAGCCTTCTCTACACTTAATTATTTATTTCTTGAATTTAATACATTTAATTAAATTGAAAATTAAATATCTAAGTTGATTTTCATCATGATACTTAAATATTTCTTTTTCATGACACTTAATTAAATAGAAAATTATTTTTAGTTGAAATTTATTTTTTCAACTAAATTTAAATAATTTTCAAAATATATTTTTTTTCTTTATTTTATTAATCAATTTTTGAAATTGCATTTCATAATGCAAGATGATTTTGAATTTATCTTGAAAAATAGATTAAGTTGTAAATTAATTATTTATTTTAATTAATTCTTGGACCAACTTAAATCAATGATTTTTTCATTTATTGATTAATTTAAAATAAATGAATTAAAGTATATTATTAGAAATTGAATTAATTAGTCAAAGAAAAATCTAGATAGGTGATATTTTTGTTTGAAATATTTTTCTAAGTAATTATTATTTAAGTATTTCGAAAATATAAAGTTTTATACTTTTTTTTTTCAAAATACAATAAATATATTCTCATGAAAATTTATTTTGAGTTGCAAATTAATTTAAATTAATACAACTTAAATAATTTTCTTAATATTTATATATCAAAATTACTACTGAGATGAAAATAATTCAACTTATTTTAATCACCATCCAAGTATAATTTTATAAATAATAAATTAAATTTTAATTTAGAATTTTAATTCTAAATTCGATATTTAATGAATATATTTTATTATAAATAATAATAAAAATACATTTTAAATAATGAGCCTTATTATTAAGATATTCGATCTCCATTGTTGGTTTTACATCGCGTTTGTTTTAGTGAGTAATCCTCCCTAATGGAGGAACGTTCATTAGCAATTTCGCACCGTTTAATCTCGAAAGATAAGTAGTTTGTAAGTGTTTTATATGGTATGGATCACCCTAATGGTGGCGACCATATTTGACTTGCAAATTATGAAACAATGGTGGAAGCTCATAAGATAGAATTGCCTTCACTCTCGCCTAAACAGGACAACGCTGAAATCCAATCTTGATCGAGTAAAAGGTTGCTAGAATGTTTAACATTTTAGATGAGCTGACAACTCTATTCAATGGATGGTAACTTTGACTCTCGCCTAAACGGGACACTGATATCAGTTTGTTGAAAACTTTGGAAATTATTTAGGATTGTATGTTTTAGTATTTTCACTTGTCATTCCTACTTGCTATATGTTTAATAATTCCTTAATTGTGTATGAATTTATATTGAACCATGTTATTTTTTGTTATTAAGTTGTAGTTTAATTTCGAATCTTCATTGTTGGTCTAACTTGGTTTGTTTATCTAATGAGATAAATCCCTAGTGGATTTTCACCATTAGACATACATAATAGTGTTAGATCTCGAAAGATAAATATTGTATATGCAACATCTAGCTGTTCATCAGATGATGACACCTTAGACTAGTATTTTTACGATATGAAACAAGAAGATTGTATAAATAAGATTACTTTGACTTTCGCTAATCGAAGCATCGTTGGATTCTTATTTAAACAACAAAATTATCCTAATTCCTCCTAGCTTATTCATTTCGAATTAGCTCAATAACATATTATTGGATGAATAGTTTATAAATCATTTAATGTCATTCTATTTTCTTTTAAGAAATAAAACGACACTTTTGATTTTATTCCCGAAATTCTATCCCAAAATGATATAAATCCTCAATGTTAGAAATCTCCTACTTGTATGGGCAAATCTTAGAGTTTAAATTAGTAGTGGTGGTCCAAGAAAGAATTACTCATTATATTTGGTATAAATTTAAGTCTTTGACTTTAATTTTAGATTCCAAACAGAAATTTTCTTATATTTCTATTTCCAGAATACAATACAGTTACACTTTCACAAGTGTTTAACATCCATCTTCTATTAATGGATTCAAAACTGTATATTAAAGTATAGAATATGAGTTTAATATTCTATGACCAAGATCCACTTGCACTATTCTAAGAACTCTTTGATGTAACTATACCTAAGTCATCAAAAAGACACAACCACATTTTTATTAATCTATGGCTTTTGTATCTTATTCATAGTGGTTTTGACAAGATCAATCTCTGTAAAGAGTTAATATGCCTATATCCACTGAAAGTTGTTCATCTCATTCGTAGATGGATGTACATTCAGGGGTGGATATGAGTTTTTCGTTGTATTCTTAAAACGATAACTCTAGATTATACCTTATGCAAAGAAATTTGAAATGTTTGAAAAATTTCTTAATTTCTAGCAATGGTGGAAAACCATGAAGGTAAGTGGTTAAAGATCTTGCAAACTGATAGGGGTGGAGAAATACTTAGTAGATATGCAGTTCAAAGATCATTAAATTGATTTTTGAATTATATCCAAACTTACCTCCCCAGAAATTTCGATTTGCATATTGATGATTAGTTACTAGTCGTTGCCTAAGTCTTTCTATGGTAATACAATTTCAGAATGATGTAATGGTTGTATACTTAATCATTACTAGATTCATGGATGACCTAATCGAATTCTTAAGAAAAGCTAGAACTGTTAACCATGGTTTGCATGTTTGTTAGCTATTCTAAGTGATTAGGGGTGGACCATCCCATAGTCAATAGATAAGAAAGTGTTTGTTTAAACAAATACTACTTTTCTAAGAAAATGACTAAGTCTGAAAATAAAGTAGAAAATAAAGGAGATATTTTTCTTGATTCCAAAAGTGTTCTATCATCTTATATGACATATGATGATCCCACTGCCTCTGTTGTCTTGTCACAACCAAAGAGGTTAATACTATTTAGTTTTCTTAGACATAATTCACGGTACCTTGTCGTAGTGGGAGAGTTTCTAGGAACTTCATCTTCTTATGACTTGGAAGCCACTAGTGATTAAAATCCATTGTGAGTTTAAACAAGTAATGGACTGTCAAGATAAGAAACTAAGAAGAAAGCCAATAGAACTATGGTTTAATCCATTCACATGGAGTAACCTAAACTTTCTATTACAAGGACATAAAAGGAAGTTTCGTGTATAAATCTATTCAATGGACTTAACAAAACTTCCTGTTCCTAGTATTATAGGTTTGAGTTTATCTAAACCTATGGCTTATGGTATACCTGGTAATTACTTACTCTAATGCAAGCAACTTACTTTAGTAAGATGCTAAAGCATTTTCTTTCTAATGACAATCTATAGAAGCTTCTCGACTTCTAGGCATAGATTTTATTTATCTAAGGAAAAGTCTCAACTATTCCAGAAAAGATAAAGCCATGAAAGAATTTCTTATATCAACAGTGAGAGGTCTCAGATATGCTTTTGTATGCCTTAGACCAGACACCTGCTGTTGAGTGGGAGTAATGAGTATGTATCAGATTAATCCAGGAGAATAACATTGGAAGACAATAGGGTAAATCTTAAGATAAAGAAGAGGTACTATATGTTAGTTTATAAGGGTGTGTTTAAAACTCTTAGACTACACCACATCAGATTTCGAAATTTGCCTTTGTGCTAGAAAATCTTTCTGATAAGATGGTGATTACTCTGGGGGTAGAATAGTGATTTTGGAGAAGTGTAAAAACCTATCTGAAGTCTCTAGGTCTACCAGAAAGGGACTGAATGTTAAAGTTGCAGGAAAGGTACTTATTCAGTCTGAGGAAAGTTCTATACATCTTTGGCACCATTCCAAATTGCCTTAACTACTAGTGTTATTTCCTGATTAACCAAAAGTAGTTGTCAAAGGTATAGAATCCAGTATCCCAAAAAGAGTGGACATATAGAGAGGAATTTCACATTATCAATGATTTTGTGATTAAGGAAGAGTAATGGTGGAGAAAAGGTTGTGGTTAAATCAACCTGTCAGATCCTATTACGAGGAGTTTACTACTACTACACTTGATTTGTATATCAAAGTGTTGATATTATTTGAATGCACTTTTTTGTTTTATATTAGTGCAAGTGGGAGTTTGTTAGGATTTATGCCCTAAATAAAACTCATTTCAATATAATCAGATTTCCTTATTAATATAGATTAGAAATAACATTTAATGTTACATGGTTCACATGATTTATTTCATGATTATATGTACATAATGTATAAATTCATCGGAAACCCTTTTCACATACTTGATCCTGTTTATTGTGTCGTCAACACTTTGGAAAGTAAATATGACTATGTGAATAAATTTTCCTAGATTTATCAGACACAGGGTTTTACTGATATGATAATCTACAACAGAGTTTACTTGCATTTGGAGAAATGCTATGTTCTTTCTAGAGCATTGGTTAAAGTAAAACTCATGTTGGATGCATGGAGTATGCATCGGAAGGGACCGATATTGAACTTTGACTTAGATTTATTAAACTTACTATAATATCTATTCAAGTCAATATCGCCTAGTTGATCCTAGATCAAATGATCTGAATCCTGTTATGATTAGGCTCAATCTCAAGAGGCTATTCGTGTTCTTTGATTTGTTAGTTAAGCCTACTTTTGGGTCAGGGTGATACGTACATTTTGGGAACACAGTAGTGCAATTGAGTGGGAGCGCTAACATAAACATGGAATCTATAGCTTCTATTTGGCGAATAGTAAGTAAAGGATGATCTCCTTCGAGCTTGAGCAAACTAAAATAAATGGTGGAGTACTCATTTCACATAAGCTAAAATATCATTTATACGGAGTTCAGTGTTTTAAGGATTAAATACACTGTAGGGTGTAACGGTAATCTAATCCCTTTACAGTGTATATCATTCATATAGAGGATCATTGATCAAATTAGGATTATAACAATGGATAATTAATGATGTGTCTATATGGTGGAACATATAGAGCATTCTATATACTGAGAGTGCAATTTTAAGTTCTATGCTTGGATTCAATGAGGAATTAATAAGTCAGTGAATTTAGGTTATAAATTCTTGATCTACTTATTGGAAGCTCGGTTATATAGACCCATGGTCCCCCCACTAGTTGAGATAATATTTCTTGTAAGACTCATATAATTGGTTTTGATTAATCAATTATAATTCTCGATTTAGACTATGTCTATTTGTGAATTTTTTCACTAAGTAAGGGCGAAACTGTAAAGAAATAGTCTTAGGGGCATATTTGTTAATTATGATACTTTGTATGGTTCAATTAATAAATATGATAAATAACAATATTATTTATAGTTATTAAATAGTTAGAATTGACATTTAAATGGTTGAATTAGAAAATTGGCGTTTTTGAGAAAATCAGATGCAGAAAAGATAAAACTACAAAATTGTAAAAAGTGAGGCCCAAATCCACATTGCATGGCCGACGACTTTTATAGGAATTATCCTCTGATATCTTCATTATTTTAATGCCAAATAATTCAAACCTAACCCTAGTGGAATGCTATAAATAGATAGTGAAGGCTTCAGGAAATTTACACTTAACTTTCACACTTTTCATTCAGAAAAACCTGAGCCTCTCTCTCTATTCTTGGCCGACCACTCTCTCTCTCTCTCTCTCTTCTTCCTTAAGATTTCGAAATACTTAGTGATTAGAGTAGTGCCCACACACAGCAAGTGATACCTCAATCATAGTGAGGAAGATCGTGAAGAAAGACTTTCAGCAAGAAGGAGTTTCAGCACTAAAGAAGGAGAGAAAGAGATCCAGGTTCAGATATTGATAATGCTCTGCTACAGAAAGGAATCAAGGGCTAGATATTTGAACGGTAGGAGTCATTATATTCCGTTGCACCCAATGTAAGGTTTACTAAACTTTATATGTATTTATTTCATCGTTTTAGAAAGTTCATATTTAGGGTGTTAATCAACATACTTGTGAGTAGATCTAAGATCCTGGTAGAATAATTTCCAACAACTTACACCTTGGATAAGTGTTATGTTCTTTTCAGGACATTGGGAAAGTATGCTAGTTTCGGATGTATGGAGTATACATTGGACTGGGACCAATATTGATCTTGGTAAAGATATTATTTTGATTCACACAAACATATTACATGGACTCAAACAAACATTCTTAACGTAAAACATGAATTCATACAACACATTTTTACGTAAAATTTACTAAAATACTATCAAATTAAATAACAAACCAACCCAAGTTGTATGCATAACATACACCCTGTGTACAGATGTCCACTCTTCTTACCTCAGTTGCTAAGACCACACTTGCTACCTCGAGCACCTCAACGAATTTCCTTGTTGAGAACAAGATCCTAGACATTCATTAACACAACAATACACTCAAAATACATTCAAGTATGAATCTCTAAACTCATACAGAAACTTACGTAAAAAATACGTAACACATAGGTCCATTTTACTTGCATGACACACCATACATAAGCATTTATTATTTTGATTCACACAAACATATTACATGGACTCAAACAAACATTCTTAACGTAAAACATGAATTCATACAACACATTTTTACGTAAAATTTACTAAAATACTATTTATTCTTATTAAAGTCCAAATAAATAGTTAATTAATCACCAATAATTATAATAAATACCTACAGCAACCAATAAATAATAAAACCTATTCCATTTGATATCATAGGTAGTAAATGGTATTACAAAAATACCCTTTCGGATTTAGCGCATATTACAATTATCCCCCTCTAAAAGAAAATTTCGTCCCGAAATTTTACTCAAATAATTTTGGATATTGTTCTCGCATATCAGACTCTAGCTCCCAAGTAGCTTCCTCAACCACGCTGTTTTTCCATAGGACTTTCACCAAGGTAATTGTCTTATTTCTCAAAATCCTATCCTTTTGATCAAGAATCTTTACCGGACGTTCATTGTAGGACAAATCTTCCTGCAAACCCAAGAGCCTTTCATAGCTCAAAACATGCGATGGGTCTGACACATATTTCCGGAGTTGAGATACATGAAATACATTGTGCACCCCAGATAATGATGGCGGTAAAGCTATTCTATAAGCTACACTGCCCACTCTATCCAATATCTGAAATGGACCAACATATCTAGGACTTAGTTTCCCTCTCTTACCAAATCTCTTTACTGAGAGTCCTTTTCGTGGTGTCACTCGAAGAAACACATGATCACCCACTCCGAACTCAATGTCCCTCCGCTACAGGTCTGCGTAAGATTTTTGTCTGCTCTGAGCTGTGATCATTCTAGCCCTGATCTTCTGAATAGCTTCGTTGGTGTGATGAACTGCATCTGGCCCTAGGAGTTTGTTCTCTCCCAACTCATCCCAATGCAGTGGAGACCTGCATTTTCTTCCATACAACATCTCATAGGGTGCTACCCCGATAGTAGACTGATAGCTGTTGTTGTAAGAAAATTCAATCAAAGGCAGGTATTTGCTCCATGATCCTTGGAAGTCTATCACACATGCCCTCAACATATCTTCCAAGATCTGATTTGTTCTCTCAGTCTGACCATCTGTCTCTCGGATGATATGGCCGAACTTCAATCGAGTTCCCATTCGCTCTCGTAAGCTTTCCCAAAAGATGAAGTGAACCGAGCATCTCGATCACAAACAATAGAATACGGTGCCCCATGTAATCTCACAATCTCATTCACATAAAGTTCAAAGAAATGGTCCATGGAGTAAGTCATGCGTACTGGTAGAAAATGGGCAGATTTTGTATACCTATCGACGACTACCCAAATGGCGTCATGTTGCTTTGTAGTCTTAGGTAACCCAGTCACAAAATCCATGGAAATGTCTTCCCACTTCCATTCAGGGAGCTTCAGTGGTTGTAATAATCCCGCTGGTCTTTGATGCTCTGCTTTAACTTGTTGACATGTTAAGCATTTGGCCACAAATTCAACTACATCCTTTTTCATACCAGGCCACCAATACAATGCTTTTAGGTCATGGTACATTTTAGTGGTCCCGGGATGAACTGAATAAGGTGTAGTATGAGCTTCTACCAATATCCCCTTCTTGAGCTCATCATTATCGGGCACATAAATTCGTCCCTTGAACCGAATTAATCCCGTGTCCGATATTTCATAATCTTTGGCGTTACTATTCAAAATTTCGCTTTAGTTCACCGAGCTTTTGATCGGTCGTCTGCCCCTCCTTAATTCTTTCTCACAAAGTGGATTGAAGTGTGACCTTTGCAAGTTGCCCCGTAATAAACTCTATACCAGCTCGTTCCATGTCTTCCACTAATTCCCTTGATACTCCTTGTAAAAGTGGAAACTAGTCCGGACCTCTACTACTGAGTGCATCCGCTACCACATTGGCTTTACCGTGATGGTACATTATCTCGCAAGCCGTAGTCTTTGACTAGCTCCAACCATCTCCTCTCGCCTCATGTTTAACTCTCTCCGGGGTGAAAAAGTACTTTAAACTCTTATGATCGGTAGATTTCACATTTCACTCCATAGAGATAATGACGCCGCATTTTTAGTGCAAAAACCACCGCGCTAACTCTAGGTCATGTGTCGGGTATCTCTGTTCGTATTCTTTTAATTGCCTTGAAGCCGTAAGCAATTACCTTCCCTTCTTGCATTAGAACACAACCCAACCCTTGTTTAGATGCATCACAATATACCGCAAACTCGTCCTCTTCCGTTGGTAAACCGAGGATTGGTGCCGAGATAAGTCTATTCTTCAACTCTTGGAAGCTTTGCTCACACTTGTCCGACCTGTGAAAATTTTAGATTCTTCCTAGTTAATTTTGTTAAGGGTGTGGCTATCTTTGAGAACCCCTCAACAAACCTTCTATAATAGCCTGCTAAACCCAAAAGCTTCGAACCTCTCGAGGCGGTCTTTGGTCTAGGCCATTCTTTCACCGCAAAGAACCTTAGCAGTGATCTACTTTTATTCCCCCGTTAGTGACAATGTGGCCCAAAAATGCAACCTCGACAACCGTAAATCACATTTTTTGTACTTGGCATACAATTGATGTTCTCTCGCCGTCGTAAGGTCAAGCGTAAGTGCTCCTCATGTTCCTCCTCTCGTCTTAGAATAAATCAAGATATCATCTATGAATACAATGACAAACCGATCCCGTATATTCCTTGAAGACTCGGTTCATGAGGTCCATAAAGTCAGCCGGGGCATTTGTAAGTCCAAATGACATCACCATGAACTCATAATGCCCGTATCTCGTTCAAGGTCAGTCTTCGTATATCTTCATTTTTGATTCTTAGCCGATGATACCCCGAACGAAGATCAATCTTAGAAAACACCTTTTTCCCTTGAAGCCGGTCAAACAAGTCGTCAATCCTCTGGGTACCGATTCTTTATAGTCACCTTGTTCAATTCTCGTAATCTATGCACATTCTCATAGTACCGTCTTTCTTTTTAACAAATAGAACCGGTGCGCCCCACTGAGAGTAGCTAGGTCTCGATAAACCCTAACTTAAGCAATTCTTCCAACTCGTATTTTGAGTTCTTTCAATTCCGATGGTGCCATCCTATATGGTGCGCGGGAACCGTGCCGTTCCGGCACTAATTCTATCACAAATTCGATTTCTCCGTGTGGTGGTAACCCGGTAACTCCTTCCGGAAATACATCAAGAAACTCAAAGAACTACCGTGTTTCCTCCGCTTTCTTTCAATTTTCTTGGTGTCATCAACCACATTAACTAGATACCCTAAGCACCCACGCCGCAATAGTTGCCCACCTTCATTGCCGAAATAATAGGAGTGCGGGGTTTCTTTCCTACCCCCCGAACTCGAAAGTCTCTCCATCTTCGTGTGAAAACAACTTTCTTTTGCTTGCAAATAATTGATGCTCCATATTTGGTAAGAAAATCCATGCCCAAGATTACATCAAAATCAAATAAATCTAATACAATCGTCTACAAATAATTCTCTACCATCTATCCCGATGTATACCCCTAAGCCAACTTCTAGAGATTACAACCTCCCTGCATGGTAACATGGTCCCAAACCCCACAAGAATAATTCACTTGCATTTATATGATTTACAATTGTGCTAGCAATAAAGGAATGAGTTGCACCATACTCAAACAAAACTTTACAAGTGGTGTTGGCCATAAGAATCGACCCGATACAACCGAAGGACCGGCCTCGGCCGCTTGAGTGATGGCAAAAACTCGGCCGGAACATACTTGTCATCTTTCTTGGGTCTCCGCTCTATTCCCGCCCCGTCCCCACAAGCAATTGCGTTTGATGTGTCCTTCTTTTCCACATTTGTAGCATGCTTTTGCGCGACACTCGCCGAGATGACGTTTGGTACATTTAGGGCATTCCGGAATGTTTCGCCCACCGCCGCCATTAAATCGTTGGTCGTTATCACTTTTGTACCTCTTGTCTTGACTTGGCTGCCCGGACCGGTCCCGTCCCCCGTTTCGTGGTCATTAGAATTGGCTCCACCTTTCTTAGATTCTCTCCCCGGCGCATTTTCCTTCCAAATTTTGTTTTCACTCCGCCACTCGTAAGAGCCATTTCGACAACTTGAGCATAGCCGAATTGACCCCTTGACACAATTTCCACATCTCGAGCAACCATTGGTTTCGTGCCTTCCACAAATCGATGTGCTCGCACTCTATCGCAGGGGTACCGCATCCGGAGCAAATTTCGCCAATCTATCAAATTTTTGTGCATACTCGCACAAGAAGACTCCCCTTGGACTAACCCAAGAATTCATCGACCTTTGCCGCGAACTCGCCGAGTTATAATACTTCTCATTAAAGACCCTTTTGAAATCGTCCCTGGCCTCATGGTATCTACATCCTTTGTTTGTTCCACCACCTCCCACCCTGCATACGAGCATCTTTCCTCGCATGTAAGATGCACACTTCACTCCTGGCCATTCCCATCCACCCTTAGCATCCGCAAAATGCTTTCTATGCGACTTATCCACTCCTCGCCCACTACCGGTCTATGCCTCCCTCAAGCTCGTGGGTGTTGTTTCCGAAATCTCTCTCGCTAACAACTCATGTCTAGCCTCTATAGCAGGATATACCACCCTGTGCGGTGGGTCTCTATTTTCTCGCATCCCGCCTTATTTGACCGGCGGCCTCCTGACGTCTCGACTCGACAAAGTTCTTCATCCTGCCTATGAATGATTCCTTCCAGTGCGGCAATGCGCTCTTCCCATCCCTGTGGTGCTTGAGGTGGTTCATTGATCCCTCCATCATCTCGGCCTTGGCCTTGGCCTCGACGTCGACCTCGACCCACTCTAACTGACCTTCTAGGAGGCATTTCTAAACTCCTGAACCACACAAACTAATACACATCAAGATCATTTTGATCATCAATTTTACATGAAAATAATGTTACCCTCTCGCATGCAGAAATTTAAGGCAACTTAATTATAAGTAATAACCACTTACAGTACAGTGAGTCGAGCTCGTCTCATGGCGGTGAACTTTACATGTTAGGGCTAACCACATTCTTTAGGACCGAACCTGGCTCTGATACCATATTGTAACACCCCTATTTCCCGAGATGTCACATAGGATAGTCCGTATAAAACAATTTAATAAGATAAAGACAAACAAATACTTCTTTATTGAAAAATATCCAAGCATGAGATCTCATTGTTTAAAACAAAATTCTTTTAGTACTGTAAACTTAAATAAGAACTAGTTAAATCAAAATAATAGTTCCAAAATGTTTAGCAGTTAAAAACATTAAAAGCAAACATCGTGCCAAATTTCCCCCTAACATGCGGTCCACGCCTCGAGCTCTTCATTCTCACTGCTTAGCCTTACCCTTACCTGCACACAGAGTACCCGTGAGCTAACGCCCAGTAAGAAGAGCTATGTAGGACATAACCCTCCTAACTAGTTACTTGACATAATTTGCTATTTTATATTAATCAACAGTAATTCACATTCCATAAATATATCCACAACGCATGTTGTTCTCACATGCACACATCAAGTCTCATACCGCACATTATACTCACATACGATAATCAACTATTCTCTCATGTTGATCAGACATGAGGTAACCTACCCTGCCTTGTGTTATTCTCACACTTGGCATCCAACAGGGCAATTAATTACCATAAGTTGTACTCACCCATGATAATGTTATAACCTGCAAGTGTTATGCTCACACAAGCAGCAAGACCCTAATATTATTCTCATGCTAATGATGCTCACAAAATATAAGGAAATCACAACACTATCAAATTAAATAACAAACCAACCCAAGTTGTATGCATAACATACACCCTGTGTACAGATGTCCACTCTTCTTACCTCAGTTGCTAAGACCACACTTGCTACCTCGAGCACCTCAACGAATTTCCTTGTTGAGAACAAGATCCTAGACATTCATTAACACAACAATACACTCAAAATACATTCAAGTATGAATCTCTAAACTCATACAGAAACTTACGTAAAAAAATACGTAACACATAGGTCCATTTTACTTGCATGACACACCATACATAAGCATTTATTATTTTGATTCACACAAACATATTACATGGACTCAAACAAACATTCTTAACGTAAAACATGAATTCATACAACACATTTTTACGTAAAATTTACTAAAATACTATTTATTCTTATTAAAGTCCAAATAAATAGTTAATTAATCACCAATAATTATAATAAATACCTACAGCAACCAATAAATAATAAAACCTATTCCATTTGATATCATAGGCAGTAAATGGTATTACAAAAATACCCTTTCGGAGTTAGCGGATATTACATGGTAAATCTGTCCCAACTCGGCGTAAATCATCTATAGAGGATCTTTGATTATTGGGATTAGAACGATGGTTAAATGTTTATAGCGTATCTATATCGTGGAACATATAGAGCGTTCTATATAACTGAGAGTGCAATTCCAAGTTCTATGGTGGATGCAATGAGGAATTAATAAGTTAGGGAATTTACTTGGTAAATTCTAGTTCTGCTTATTGGAAGATCGGTTGTATAGGCCCATGGTCCCCATACTAGTTGAGACAATACTACTTGTAAGACTCAGTTAATTGATTTTAATTAATCAATTATAATTCTAAAATTAGACTATGTCTAGTTTATGAATTTTTCACTAAGCTGGGGCTTAATTGTAAAGAAAAGAGATTCTAGGGTTTATTTGTTAATTAAGAGACTTTATTAAGTCTAATTGATAAATATGTTAAATGACAATTTTATTTGATAATTAGTTTTAATTATTAAATAAATAGTTTGGACATTTAAGTGGTTAAATTTGAAAAATGGTACTTTTGAGAAAATAAGATAAATAGTTGAAAAATAGTAAAATTGCAAAGTGGGGGCCCACATCCATGGCCGGCCAGTTAAGGGCTATTTTACCATTTATTTTATCATTTTTTCATGCCAAATAATTCAAACCTAAACCTACTTGGATTCCTATAAATAGATAGTGATGGCCTCAAATTGAAAGATGATGAAAACACTTGCCTTCAGTCAAAATTTTGAGCCATCTTCTCTATGCCATTCGAATCCTTCATCTCTCTTTCTCTCTTCTATTTCGAACCTTATAGTGATAGAGTAAGTGCCCACACACATCAAGTGGTACTCAATCATAGTGTGTAAGACTGTGAAGAATCCAAATTCAAGAGAAGGAGAATCGGGCTCAGATCTTGGTGATACTCTGCTACAGAAAGGATACAAGGGTTAGAGATCTGAGCGGAATGAGTCATTTAATTCCACTGCACCCAATGTAAGGTTTCTCAAACTTTATATGTGTTTAAATTACATTGTTTTAGAAATTCATATTTAGGATGTTAAATAACATACATGGTAGTAAATCTAGATCCTTGTAAAACATATTCCAACATTTATAGCATCAATGCAAGTCTAGAAACCTAATTTGGTGTAGTCTAAGAGTATTAAAATACCACCCTTATCGACTAACATATAGTTTCTTTTCTTGATCTTAAGATTTACTTGATTATCTTCCAATGTTCCTTTTCTGGATTAATCTGATACCTACTCATTTCTCCCACTCAACAGTAGGTGTCTAGTCTAATGCATAGCAAAGCATATTTGAGACCTCTCACTGTTGATCCTAAGGAATTCTTCCTGTGGCCTTTATCTTTTCTGGAATAGTTGAGACTTTTTCTTAGATAAATAAAATCTACATCTCCAAATCGAGAAGCTTCTATAGATTGCCATTAGAAAAATGCTCTAGCATCTTACTTAAGTAAGTTGCTCGCACTAGAGTAATTAAATAACCAGGTATATCACAAGCCATAGGTTTAGATAAATTCAAACCTTTAACACTAAGAACAAGAAGTTTTGTTAAGTCCATTGAATAGACTTATTTTTAAAATTTCCTTTCTTGTCCTTGTAATAGAAAACTTTTGGTTGTTCCATATGAATGGTTTTAACCATAGTTCTCTTGGCTTTACTTCTTAGTTCATTATTCTTACTATCCATTACCTGTTTAAACTAACAATGGATTTTAATCACAAGTGTCTCCCAAGTCATAACAGGGTGAGTTCATTGAAACCCTCCCACTACGATAAGGTACCGTGACATACTATCTAAGAACATAAGTGGTATTAACCTCATCGATTGTGTCAAGACAACGATGCAGTGGGACCATCTTATATGAATAAAATAATAGAACACTTTGAAATCAAGAAAAAATATCTCCTCTACTTTGCTACTATGTTTTTCAGACTTAGTCGTATTCTTAGAAAAGTAGTATTTATTCAAACAAACACTTTCTTATCTTAATGACCATAAGATGGTCCACCCTAATCACTTAGAATAGCTATCAAACATGCAAACCTTAGTTAACAGTTCTAGTTTTCTTAATAATATATATTATAAAATAAATGTATATTATTAATTATAATTATAATTAATATTTATAATTTTGTTATATATAATTATTTATACTTCTGCCTTTAAATTGTACACTTTATATTAATATTAATATTAATATTTTTTTCATATATAATTATTTATCTATGTATTTATTATCGAGTCTTTATTTATGCACATATATTAATATTAATATTTATATTTCTATCAAATATATACATATTATTTATTTTTTACTATATTTTAAATTTAGTCTTTATTTACGAGCTTAAATGGTAGGCACTGCCTCCTAATTTTTTTGTTATTTTATTTTTTATAATACTTGGTGTATGATTCCCTGGGAACGAAATTCTAAAAATTATTGGTTAAAAGAAAATTATCGTGGGTTGATATTAAAAGTGAAAATTTTGACATCATGGAACTAAATCAAGTAAATGTGGAAGAAAAAACTCTCATTGATCATTTTTCTCCCATTTCTACTAGTCTCCCATCATGCATTATTTTTCCTGAAACAAATGCTATACATTTTAAGTTGAAACCTTCCATAATTCAACTTTTTCTATCTTTTTATGAGTTCAATAGAGAGGATCCATATATACATATGAAAGGTTTTTTTATAAATTTGTTCTACTTTTTGATTTCAAAATTTTTCTGATTAATCTGTTAGGCTTAGAATTTTTCCATTCTCACTAAAAGATAAGTCTAAAGCCTAGTTAAATTCACTCCCAGCCCAATCTATTTCTACTTGAGATGAATTAGTTAATAAATTTTGTCTAAATTTTTCTCGTGTCTTAAACAGATAATATTAGGAGAGAAATCTCTAAATTTTATCAGAAAGATCACGAAGAATTTTATGAATATTTGGAAAGATAAGATTTATTGCTAAAATGTCCACACCATGATTTTGAAAAATAGAGATTGGCCAAATACTTTTATGATCGATTATCTCTCTCAAACTGACAAATAGTACAATCAATGCACACTGGAAAATTTTTGCAATTTAAAAGGGAAGAGGCTTGGGTGTCTCTTGAGAATCTTTCTGTAAATTTTCAACAGTAGAATTGCCAAGATCCTAGATCAAAAGCTTCCAACATGCCTAAGAGAGGTGGAATTTACAATGTGAAAGATGACGTAGATTTAAAAACTTCATTAGCAAATCTAACTAGGAGAGTTGAAGCTATGTCATTAAGTCAATCGAGGAATACTCATATACATCGGAATGAATTTTGTTCTCTATATTATAGTACAAGTCATGTTGTCCAGTCTTGTCTATCATTGCCTATATACTAAGGGGCATTCTTTGAAGAAGCGAACACTCTTCAAACTTATGGGAATTCATTTGATAGCCCATTCGCTCAATCCTATAATCCAAATTGGAGAAATCATTCAAATTTTTTTTGAAGACGGAATCAGCCTCTAATGAACCAAGGGTACCAATACAACTCACCCAATCAGAGTCATGCCCAACCGAATATGCCATATCCTCAACAACAAAGAAAACTATTTAGAGGATACTCTACAAAAGTGCATGCAAACCACCTAAAAAGATTTACACACAAGTTCTCAATCCATGTCAAGGCTTGAGACACAAATTAGTCAGCTTGCTACTACTGTAGCTGAAAGGGAAAAGGGAAAACTTCCCAGTCAACCCATTCCCAATCTAAAGATTCAGTACGAGGTATGTACATCTAGACATATTGAAGAAGTTAATGCAATTTCTATCCTTATGTCTAGAAAAATATTTGAAAACCCTGATTATGTACCTCAATCTGATACTGAAATGAACACTGATTCGTTAAAAGAAAATGAAAAGAGTCAGCCTGAAAGCTCACATTCCAAAGACTCGATTGAAGAAATGAGTCAAACTTTGTCGTTCATTCCAAGAGCTTCATTCCCACAAAGGTTGATCCTGGTCAAAAAAGGTAGTCAATATGGTGAAATCTTAGAGGTATTCAAGCAAGTAAGTATAAATATCCATTTCTTAGATGTCATTAAACAAATACCTGCCTACTCTGAATTCTTGAAAGATCTGTCTACTGTAAAAAGAAAAACCAATGTTCCAGAAAAAGACATTTTTAACGGAACAAGCCAACTCTATAATTCAATATAAAAGCCTTGTTAAACACAAAGATCTGGGGTGTCCCACAATTCTATGTATTATTGGTGATCATGTGATTAACAAAGCTTTACTTGATTTAAGAGCTAATGTGAATTTTTCGCCTTATTCTATTTATAAGCAACTTGGTCTAGGGGAACTGAAACCAACATCTATGACACTTCAGTTAGCTGATCGGTCTGTAAAAATTCTTAGAGGTATCATAGAAAATGTTTTGATAAAGGTAGATAAATTTTATTTTCTAGTTGATTTCATTATTCTTGATACTCATTTTGTTGAAGACATAAATGCTCAAATTTCTATCATTTTGAATAGACCTTTTTAGCCACATCTAATGCAATAATTAACTGACGTAATGATGTTCTTAAATTATCATTTGGAAATATGACTAATGAGTCAAATATTTTTAATGTTGTTAATAAATCTGTTAAATGTGATGATGTGTATGAGGTTAAATTTGTTGACTCTGTTACACAAGATTTCTTGCTGAATAAAGATAAATCTTTTGAAAATTATGTAAATTATTTTGGACCTATCATAGCGACACAACCATTATGTCGGTTCAGCAGTGTGGACATAGTACTGGTTAAGAGTGATATCATCTTGATGATATTGACTTAGAAAGATATAACTGTAAGTTTATAATATATGTACCAAATTCAATATCGCTCCAATCCAATGTATACTCCATACATCCAATACTAGCATACTTTACCAATGCTCTAGAAAGAACATAACATTTATCCAAGGTGTAAGTAAACATTATCGTTGATTATCACATCAGTATAAATCTAGTGTACTGATGAATCATGGATTATAAGCTTTGAAACATATAATCATGATTACCTTTTACTGTGTTGACAGCACTGTAATTGTGAATAATAATATATTCTAGATTTATTTAAAATTGTATATTGAACTATAATCATGAAAATCATATGTTAACTTAAATGACTTCTAACCTTCGATTGATAACAAATAAGATTATATTAAAATAAGTTTTATTTAGGTTATAAAATTTTAACAGATAGAACATGGCAGAGGCGTGACTTATGAAAGGCAAAAGCTAATAAAGCTCAATATTAGCATAACTCAATAGTGAGAGGGCTCAATAAAGACAAAAGCTAAACATAAGGCAGAAAAGCTCGAAAGGGTGTAATATGGGAGTGCATTGTGCAAGAAAGCTCTAGCTCCCAAGACATAAAAAAAAAAAAAAAAAAAAAATATATATATATTTAAATTGGTTTTAAGCAACATAAAATAAGACTTGGATGTACTCTGAACATAAAAGAAGGCTCAGATGCACTTTGAGCATAAAAAGAATGACTTGGATGCACTCTAGGTACAAAAAACTCATATGTAACACTCAGGTGTACTTTGAGCACAAAAAAAGACAAATGTACCATGAACCCAAAAGAGAGTCAAATATACTCTTAGCACAAAAAGAACTCATATTTACTCTATGCGTAAAACAAAATAACAAAATGAACTTCAAGGCTGTGAAAATA
Organism: Cannabis sativa; assembly: GCF_029168945.1. Classification (NCBI taxonomy): domain Eukaryota; kingdom Viridiplantae; phylum Streptophyta; class Magnoliopsida; order Rosales; family Cannabaceae; genus Cannabis; species Cannabis sativa. The sequence continues at coordinate 27,312,579 of NC_083609.1, read as the reverse complement.
GTAAAAGTCTTACCTTCACAATGTACAATATTCAATGTTGTTATGCTTCATATTCATCCTTAGAGCATGCCAGGCCTACTCTAAGAACGAAAGGCAATTATCTAGGGACGACCTCAATTGTGGCATAAGTAGAGTTTCAGTGTCAGGGCAAAGAAGCCCAATTGAGGTAAAGACCCCAATAAGGGCAGAGGATGCTAATAGAATTAAAAAAACCCCAATATGAATACAAAATGACAGTAATTCTTAAATTTGAAGAGTAATGAACTCCGTTCCCCTTAAGATCGAGGGGCAATTGTGCAAACATTTTGCTTGAATGTAAAAAATGATGATGGTTCTTCTAGCTTAAGAGAACTAAGCTCAGTTGCTTTTATTAAAGGGCAATTGTGAGGGTATTTTGCCAATATATAAATTAAATAACAGTTATTTATATGCATCACATTTTTATGTAATTGATGCATTTGTTTAATTATGTCCTAGTGTTAGATAAAGATTAATTGCAAGAAATACTTTAACGACATGTTTCACTAAAAGTGAAGAGCTCAGCTCAATTTTACATGAAGAGTTCAGCTCAAATGGACGAGAAGAGCTCAACTCAAATATAAATTAATGAAAGAGCTTAAAAGAGTTGTCTATTTTGAGCGGGACACATGGACCGATGAGAACAAGACCTAATCTCTCTTTTTTTCAAGTTCTACAAATAGCTAACCCATTTTTAATTATGGAACTTTTTTATTACTATTAACTTTTTTATTACTATGTCAAAATAAAAACACAATAGCATCAAAGTATTTCGTTTGCTTACAGGTAACAGATTCCCCGCATTTTGATTTCTCATATTCATATTGGGATTGAACTAAGAAAATCATTCCGATCAGTCCGGTGGCAATAATCAACCATTATTGACAGAAATTAAAAATAAGAATAATTATAACAAATAACAATGTTTATGCGGACGTTTTTACACCTGTGGTCAGAAATAGAAACTTCAAACCTATGCCACAGATCAAAATGGAAATGTAAAACTCTTTCTTTATTGATACAAAACCATTCTATGCCTTAATTCTAAAATGGAATGGAATGGAATGGTTGGTTAATTAACGTTTTAGTATCTATACCTAATCAAATACAAAATCATAAAAAAATGCCTGTCTTCCTCACCATCTGATATCGAATGATGTCTTTTAAAGTTTCTCCATAAGAAACTGAATATGCCTGTCTTTGGAATACTGGATTTGCTTCCACGTAAATAGCAAATTCCACGAACGTAGCCCACGTGCACTCACTCACTGCATTGCATATCAAATATGAAAGGTTATATAGACCTGGTGAGAACATATCCCTTCAATGAATCACAAAGCAGACTATGTCAATCCTATAAACAATACAAATGTACCAAATGAGTCCCCAGCTTAGTACAAGATTAATGACCAGGTTCATGTACTTAAATCTCAATCAAATTCTTTTTCTATTTATTTAACTTTTTCCCTTTTCGAGTAAGAATAATGTCCAGCCCAGGTAATATATAAAATTTCTCAAGAGGACGCTAATTCAGATTATTTTGTATTTTTTACACACACATTTAGATATTCATCATGCAAAGTTCTCTCGAGCTGCTACTGTTTTGCCACACAGTTTTATCCTTTGGGTGATCATTTTTATTATCAAGAACAAGAACCTGCTTGTTTTTCAAAGGATGCACATACAAAAACGGCTAAGAAGATGGTGGTGCAAAATTTGTCAACCAGCTCCTCAAAGATGGGCATGAAAATTAGGCATAATGCAAACAAACAATGACTGTTTTATTTGGAAATAGAATTAAACAATAGTGCAAAAACAAATATAACCACAAATCATATGATGAAAGCCAGTGTTAGATTACCTTAGACTTCAGCCGCATGGATCTTCTAGGAAAGTCTTTTCTGGTAATAGGTTTTGTACTTCTAAAGAACATTGCACTAGCTCTACCATAACTACTTTGATCAGTTTCTATCCTTCTTTTCTGAAGTCCTCTAGTATCCAAAGTATGAGAACTCAAGCATGTCTTCCTAGATGACTTGGAAAATTGTGAACATCTGAAAGATGAAAAATTAGATATAAGCTGAGCTCACCACAAAATTGATAAATCAAAGTTTTCAGTGAAAAGAAAATTTACTCTGAACTTTCCGTCTCTTTTAAAATGTTACTCTTTTCCTGTAAACGAAAGAACGTTAGAGCAAGTCACTGGAACAAATATGATAAGCTTACAAAGTAATATGTAAAGTTGGATGTGCGTGCAATTAAAAATTTTAGAGAACAGAAATCAATAATGCCAATAAATATTCTGTAAAAAGATTTTAAAAATATACAAGAATGTTAATCAGCTCATAATTTTACATGTGATATGCCAGGTTTAAAATGCATCAAACAAGGAGGGATGGAGACAAAGATTTCTAACTAATAGAATAATTATAAGAGATGATTTCCCAAAGACACGAGTAAAAAAGACTTTTTTTTTTCATTATTGAAGTAAGCAATTCCTAAAGATGAAAGAGAAAAGGTGTTCAAAATAGTGCAGTATGCCTAGTCTTAATTCAAAATTGGCCTAAGATATGTAGTCTATTCCTAATAAACAGCATAAATTTCCCTAGTGGTTTTTCTGTATTTCCTTTAGGACGAAGAGGAAAAAACAACAGTTCACATGACATCCTGCATAAACAACTTAAATAATTTAAATGGGAATATGACATGCCAACCAGTTATAGCTTCGTTTATGCAGAAAGGGGAAACATAGACATACCCTCTCTTCATCAAGTGCAGGCAAATGCTTCTTGTATGAATTGGGGTCCGGTTCACTTAAGTTAGCTAATCTGGTTTTTTCAGTTTCAGTATTGTTCTTTGTGTCAAACCCACTCATGAGTCCACTATTTTCACAACGTGAACAAGATGCATCTTTGTTGCAGCTTGCAACTTCTGATGACTGCATGTCTATAGAACCACTTACTGAGCATCCAGTATATATCACAGTAGGATCTGCATCACTACAACCATTTTGAAGGAATGTATTTTCGTGCTGGCTCACATTGGAATTCAGATGGTCTAATCTCTCAGGAATTAAGGGATCATCTGAGATAGAATTGACAGCAGAATCACAGACAGACTTTGTGAGATGAGCACCAATAACATCTGAATCAAGAACCACCGTACCACCATCTTTAGCACAAGAGTCAGCAACAGAAACTATATTGTCATGTGCAGTAGAATTAAACTCAGATGACTTAGGGGTTTGATCTTCCTTTGACTTTTCAAGAACATCTACAGAAGCAGTGCATGGCTGTATTGTGAAGCGAGTTAATGTTTCAAAATTTTCCGGTTCATTAAGCTCAGAGTGATCATTTTGTGACGCTTTTGAATTTGGGGAGCATCGGGTTTCTATTTGTCCTTCCTTGATTTCTCCCGCATCTATATTCCAAAAAGAATTTCTCATTTCCTTCCCACCTTCCTTGAGATGCCCAAGGTCCTCATGCAAACTCCGACACTTATTATTCTGCACATTCTCACATATATGAACTTCATTTTTAAATCTCTGAGTCCAGTCTGATGGGCTTGAATTCAAATCAACATAAAGGTTAATCCCCTCTTCTGATCTGACATAAAACTCAAAAGAAGAGAAACGAACATTTGGAGAACTTTCAATGGCGGAAGCCAAAGAATTTTCGGCAGGACAACTACTATCATCTTTGTCCCTGCATTTGGTTTGAGGCATAACTTCTACAAAATTGTCTTTTGATGAACTGAAAAACCTCTCCTGAGAGGTTTTCCTTTGGGCTTTCCTATTATTTATACTACTAACATTGCATTTAGACTGAGATGTCTTCTGGAGATTACAGATCGAACCATTAATTCCCTCCTGTGCAAAGACAAATTCAAATACATCTAATCAACACTAATTTCTCAACACTAGTTTACAACAAGGAAGCAAGCCAAAAACTAATCATCAACTTTTTTTCATCTTCAATTTGTATGTTCTGAAAATAGCATCTAGTAAAACAGTATATCTCAACAAAAAATAAGCAATCAGGTAAAGATCATTACATATTTGATAACAAAGAAATGGATAATGTTAAAAAAAAAAAAAGAGGTAAAATCAAGCACAATCAAGAACCACATGGAATTAGACTGCATGTTTACATTTAACAATTTTACTCTTATAAGTATGTTACTGTGCTAAATACATTTACTAGGCAGGAAAGCAAACCTTATCATAAAATTTCTTTTACAGGAGACAACCTGGTTCACTGGTTTAAACAATTTTGAGGATTTTCTTGGTTATCTTCCTCTAGGACACCAGATGGACAATAGTATATGACCCTACCATCTCTCAAGCTTTGATACATCCTTTTCTTGAGAACTTAGAATCTAACCTAAAAGAGATGATGATATGTTTACATAAAAAAGCTGAAGTACAATCTATTAGGCAACTAGTAAGTAATATAGAAATTTTCTATCATCGACAGTTTATTGGTTAGCTTGGAAGAATTTTTGTCATATATTACAGCAAAACTGCAAAAGTCCTCACTCATGCCTGAATTTCCCTCTATTATATAAGTATACAATGACAATAACATCTTCATTCATCTGAAAAAGTTAGAAAACTCACTAAATACTCACCACGGTAAGTCTAATGAATTCATACATTTCAAGAAGACATAACCCAAGGAAAGAAGAATATGTTCCAAAGTATCCTCCTATACATTTGGGTTTACATATCTTCTCCTTTTCTCCTCATGACTGATATGACAGGAAAAATTTCTCAAAGATGACATCTCATTTGTGTTGTTTTCACTCATTACGAGACATATGCTGGGTGAGTAAGTAATGATATGATTGATTGGCAAACAAGAACAAGTCCCTAATTTATCCATTCATTACCGAAGTAATTCTTTTATATAAAAAATTAAAAATAATACCAAAAACATCACCTCTTTATTTTCTCATATATGATGTAATTTACTTCAAACAGGAAACTTTTCTCAAGGGCACAGTAACAAGATCAGAAATTAAACGAGTCCTTGTCAACATCACTAATTATGTGAAGGAAAATTCAAACAGATAATTACACAAGTGAATGAAAATGAAAAACAACCGCCTCCCTTATTTATATTCCTTTTACTATATGAACTATGTTTTGTCTATACAATTTGTTTTTTATTGTAATGTTAATGTATCAAAGGTACCTCTAGGTAGGTAATCAACGATTTTTCCAAATCTGAGTGTGATTTATTGGCAGGCAAACCATACTGCTTGCACATGTTTTGGAGCTCTTTTCTTGAAAAGTTGTCATAGAAACGCTTTTTTTCCTTACTCACCATTACCTGAAACCAAAATGAAATCGTCACCAATTGAAATGATGATCAATGAATCCAATATTCGTAATTTCCTCTGATTATGGAACTTACGAAGTTTCCTTCAGGATTATCAAAATCATATCTTAGGCACAAAAACATATATAACCAGATATACAATATTAAACCTTCAATTTCAGTTCTTTCTTCTTCACTTCAGCTTATATTTATCCTGACTTTCTAAATATCAGTTTGAGAAATAGAAAAAGTAGTGAAAAAACGATAAAAGAACACTAAGCTACAATATTTTCAAATTAGAATCTCTGGGATAACTTACCGTAAAAATAAATAAACCGAAGAATCTCGGGTGCCATTTCTGCCGAAACTGGCAACACAGAACACGAAAAAGAAACAAGAGAATGTGGGGTAAGCTTACCTGATCGGGAATTTTCAAGGAAACTTTCCGAGAAAGTGCGGGAAAATGCGAAAAGAAAGAAGAAAGAAGGAGGGAGTTGAGGAGAGTCAATGCCAAGACTTGGGAGACTCTATGCCTTGCAAATCTGGTGTTGGATTTCCGCTCGATTTTTCAGACCCAGACTGAAGGAAAGGCCAATTTCGTAATTACATTTGTTTTTGTCTCTTGCTAGTTGCTACCTCTTTGTCTTTATCTAAGAACTGATTCTCTGTTAACTGGCGTACGATTGTCAATGTGTTCTACCAATTATAGATGACACCATAGAATGAGAATCCACGTGGACGAGTGAGCTAGGTTTTTGAGGAATGAATTTTCATGATTGGGAACACGGATTTTTATAAAGGGAACCAACATCACCGACCTTCCAATCTTTTGTGAAAAAGAACATGGAGACATATTTAGTTTGGAAAATTTGACTATTAATGCATTATATTGATGGTGTTCTTATTGAATATTAAATAAAATATTTTATTTTTTTTAGTACTAAATTTATTCTTCTAATAATAAACTAAATTCTATTTATTTTTTTTTTATTCTCATCTTTTTCTCTACAAAGTTACATACACACTTTTACCGGAGTATCCTTGCCGGAGTCTTAGCTTGACAACCAAGTATGTAGGAGCAACCCAAACTCCCTACTAACTCATCCTTCAAAAAGAATAATGGGTATGTAATTTATTTAATAATTATTGTTAGATTAAGTTGTATTTAGTTATATTAAGTTTAAAATGAATAGATGTACACATATCATTCATTTACTTTGGTTGTCATGTTTCTGAAACTCGAGATGCTTGAATTCTGCATTTTTTGATTTTTTTATATTTTAGCGATAATTTGCAATATCTAACAATATATCGTGACATAAGAGCATGTTGAAGCTTAGAGATGACTTTTAACGACATTCTACGGCATGTAGCGATTAAGTTTACGACTTGTGCCAATTTATGCTTACCATGGACATTTTTCGCAATTTCTGTCGACATTGTTTGCGACATGGGTCGATAGTTTAGAGTACTGTGTTGGTTTAGTAGGAAAGGGGTTATATTGTCGACATGTAGCGATGTTATGCAACTTGCTTATCAACATAATTTGCGATCACTTGAGACATATCTTGCGATATTTCTCGACATAGTTTTTATTAACTAATATTTTTTTCTTTTTTTCTTTTTTTTTTGCGGATTCAACTTTATTTGTGGTTGTATTATATGATGGGACTTGCACAGTTGAAGGTTTCAACTGGATATTCAATAACCTAAAGAGTAAGATGTTAATGTTTGAGGTTGACACTACTTTACAAAAGATACATGAAATTTTGGATGAAGAGTTGGATATAGACCCTCTTGTGTATGAATTGAAAGTAGAGGTGTGTTACATGTACATGAAAGGTAATATGATACCGCCAGAGATTTTAGTGAAAGATAGTCAAGTAAGATTATTCTTAAGAATGAAGGCAAAAATAAGTGTGAAGAACTTGCTGACATTGTTTGTGACTAAGGTTAAGAGGCATGCGATGTTGGGGCCTACTTCGCCAACTGCCCCCCTCCCCAAGAAGTTTTGTTAGGAGTTTTGTCCCAAAAACAGATCTAGCAGTAAGTTTAAATGAGCAGAACCCTACTAATATAGATGAGGACATGGTTGACAATGCATTTGACTAGTTTAATGAGTTTGATGCTCCCTTCTACAACAATGATCATGTGGTAGATTTGAATGGGGATGGTGATGTGGACTTGTAAGTTGATGAGGCTGTAGAGGTACATGCTTTGAGGTCAGAACTACCTCAATTACCTCCAAGGAACCAAAGGACAGAGCAAGAAAAAAGAACCCCTCGTAGTGAAAATCACCAAACACCAGGCACTAGTAGCAGCCAACCAGGTCCTCCTTGTAGTACTGTACCATTTGATTTTAAAGTTTGTACAAATTCAAACCTATTGTGTGGACAAGAGAAGACATAGAGGAAATTAATATTTATACAACTTCTCTAGTGGTACACCTTCAAGGGAAATACACGTTGGTAAGTTGTATACAAATAAGACTGAATTGACAAATGTAGTGAGAAGGTTTGCATTGAAAATGAATTTTGAGTTCATCGTGAGGAAGTCTGGCACCAATAATTTATTTTACGCAACTTGCAAGGATTAAAATTGTAAATGGAGAGTGGGGGAGTAAGAAGGCACGTTGTGACATGTTAGAGGTCACTGTGTTCCACAACAAACACACATGTAACTTGGATTCTAGACATGTTGATAACCATCAAGCAACATCGTGGGTTGTTAGCCACCTTATTAAGAACAAGTACAGATCAGATGGAGCTAAGTAGAAGGCAAAAGACATATAGAGGGATATGTTTGAGGATTGTGGCATCAAGATGAGTTACGAGAAGGCATGGAGGTGTAGAGAGAAGGCACTTATGTATGCGAGGGGTACGCCATTAGAAGCTTATAGCCAGTTACCTGGTTACTTGTACATGCTAGAATAAAAGAATTTGAGTACTATTATAGACACTGTCATAGAGGACAACAGGTTCAAGTAATGTTTCTGGTCACTAGATGCTTGTAGGAGGCGATTTAAGTTTTTCTGTCTTGTGATTAGTATCGACAATGCATTCTTGAAGACAAGGTATGGGGGCACAATGTTAGTTGTGTAGCGTACGATGAAAATAGCCAATTGTTTCTGATTGTCTTTGCTATTATTGATAGTGAGAATCACGACTCTTAGAAGTATTTCCTGCCAATGTTAAGGGAAGTGATTGGGGAGGTTGAAAACTTAGTGTTTATATTAGATAGGCATCAAAGCATTGAACATGTTGTTGAGGTTGTTTTCCCCGAAGCATGCCACTATGCCTGCTATAAGCTTATTTCTATGAATGTCATGTTGGGAATATTTTACCAAGATCTAGATTTACTAACAAGTATGTTGATTAACATCCTAAATATGAATATCTCTAAAATAATGAAATAAATACATAAGGGTTTAAGAAAACCTTACATTGGTTGCAGCGAAATATAATGACTCCTACCGTTCAAGATCACTAGCTCTTGATTCCTTGTTGTCGAATAGCATTATCAAGATCTGAACCTGGATCTCTTTCTCTCCTTCAGTTCTAATTACCACTGTCTTACTCACTATGATTGAGTACTTGACTTGCTATGTGTGGGAATGACACTCAATCACTCAAGGTTTCGAATATAGTGAAGAACAATGAAGGAGGTGAAATCACTAAGGAAGGAACTCTCTCATCTAGGTTGAAAGTAATAGTCAAATTATCAAAAGTGGATGAGTGAGAGTATCATGTTCCTTTTATAGTGTTTCAACTAGGGCTTAGGACTGAATTATATGGATTAAAAAAAGAATAAAATATTGGGCAAAAATCAATACTAGGGCCGGCCAAAAAAAGGACCATTCTTTAGTTACAATTTTGCCACTTTATTTCAACTAGTTATTCTTCTTTCAATAATACCATATTTTCCAATTCAATCCTATAAAGGCCAAAACTATTTATTTAACAATTATAATTAATTACTAAATAAAATTGCCATTTATATTATTTATTAATAAGACCATGTTGTTGGGTTTTATGCCCTAAATAAAACTCTTTACAATCTGATTAGTTATCAATATAAGAAATTTGAAGTGATTTATGTTTGCATGAATTTTACATGCTAATGGTTTAACATGTTTATTACATTTACACACAAAATCAGTTAAATCCAGATCATATGTTTATTCACAATTACAGTATCGTCAACACAGTGGAATGTGATTGTGATCATATGAATCAAAAGACTAAGTCCCTGTTTCATCAGTGTTTTGGATTTACACTAATGTGATAATCAGCGATGATGTGTACTTACACTTGGAGTAAGTGTTATGTTCTTTCCAGGACATTAGTAAAGTATACTAGTTTCGAATGTATGGAGTGTACATTGGATTGGACCGATATTGCAACTAAGTTAAGATATTACAAACTTACCGTTATATATCTTTCCAAGTCAATATCAGTAGTTGATCTTAAGATTAAAAGAATCTAAATCCTGATATGCTTAGGCTCAACTCAGGAGTACTATTCATGTTCTTTGATTTATTAGTTAAGCCTACTTTTGGGTCAGGGTGATACGTATATTTTGGGAACATGATAGTATGATTGAGTGGGAGTGCTGAACATAAATATGGAATCTATAGCTTCTACTGGTGTATAGAAGTCAAGTGATGATTCCCTTCGAGCTTAGCAAATAGAAGTAAATGGATGAGCTCTTGTTTAACTGACTAATTATTAGATCACTAAACACCATTTACAGGTAGCTAAGTGTTTTAAGGGGCAAAATACATTGAGGGGTAAGAACGGTAAAATTATCCCATCTCGATGTAGATCATCTATATAGAGGATCTTTAAATCACAATAAGATTATAACAATGGTTAAATGAGATAGCATATTGATATCGTGAAACATATAATATGCTCTATATAAATCTGAGAGTGCAATTCTAAGTTCTAAGAGTGGATTCAACGAAGAATTAATAAGTAGGAATTTACTTGGTAAGTTCGGTTCACTTATTGGAAGCTCAGCATATAGATGCATGGTCCCCATTCTAGTTGAGAACATTCTGCTTGTAAGACTCATTAATTGATTCGTGATTGATCAATTATAATTATAAAGTTAGACTATGTCTAATTTATGAATTTTCACTAAGCAGGGGTGAAATTGTAAAGAAAAGAGATTCTAGGTTTATTTATTTATTAATGGACTTTATATGTCTAGTTAATAATTAAATTAAATGAAAAAATTATTTAATAATCTATTTTAGTTATTAAATAATTAGTTTTGGCATTTAAATGGTTAGAATTGGAAAATTAGCGTTTTTGAGAAAATAGAAATAAAATTTGTTAAAACTGCAAAATCAAGTGGGCCCATTATCTACACCTTGGCCGGCCACTTGTTTAACTTTTTCAAATTGATATTTTCATTATTTTAATGCCAAATAATTCTTAACCTAAACCTAAAAGTTGTCTAAAAATAGAAAGTGATGGCTCAGTCAAATCACAAGTTTTCAATAACCTTTTCTTACAGAAATTTCTCTCTTTAGAAAAACTGAGCCTTCCCTTTTTCTATACCTTGGCCGAAACCCCTCTTCTCTTTTCTCTTCTCCTAAATTTCGACCCTAGTGAAAGAGTGAGTGCCCACACACAGCAAGTAGTAACTCAATCATAGATTGGAAGACTGTGAAGGATCAAACTCAAAGAGAAGGACATTCGGGCTCAGATCTTGATTATACTCTGCGACAGAAAGGATACAAGGGTTAGAGATCTGAGTGGAAGGAGACATTAATTCCGCTACATCAATGTAAGGTTTTCTTAACTTTATATGTGTTTATTTTATTGTTTTAGAAAGTTCATATTTAGGGTGTTAAACAACATACTTGTGAGTAGATCTAAGATCCTGGTAAAATAATATCCAACAACTGGCCTCAGAGCCATTGTAATTGATTTGCTTGCAAGAAATTTGGACTTTAAAACGATTATTTGTTATTTGGATGGTTTCATGTTGTATTGAGTGTTATATGATGATTCATTGATGTGTTGTGAATTTTGTGAAAAATAATTGAGATTTTGTTTCTGGAATTATTTTTATTGGATAGTATGGAAAAATTTAAGCAAGTTACTTTTTGATAAAACTCAATTTCGATTTAATTTGAATTATTTATGATTTTTTGAAGATTCGAAAAAGATAAGGTTGTTGAACCACCCCTGCGCGCGCGGAAGTCATGCGTGACACCCATTCCGCCGAGGTTTCTCGGCCCAGCACCTAGTGTGCGCGCACGGACGGGTATGCACTGCATCCCGTCCGTACAGCTCACAATTTTTTCATTTTTTCATGCTTTTTCATGGATTTAAGTTCCGATTTTTTGTGTAGTTTTGTATTTATATATTTACTATTCCTAATTCAATTCTAATTATCATAATTAATTTATTTAATATTTTTTAATTTAATTCATGATATTAGTGTAATTTGAATTTGAAAATAGTAAATATCTATCTTTTTTTTTTGCTTAATTATCTATCTTATTTTTAAATATGATTATATCTTATCTTATTTTTAAATTTAAAGTGAGATATTAATTTTCTTTTAAAATTAATTTTTTTTTAAATAATTTGACCTTATTTAAATTTAAAATAAGATAACTATAATCATGAAATTTTAAATAGATGTAAGATATTTTGCTAACTTTTAAATTTTGTTATTTTATTTATTTAAATTAAATTTAAAATCTGAAAAAGATATTTAATTTATCTTTTTATTTAATTTTTATTTATAAAAGAACATTTAATTTTTAAAAGTAGTTATCAAATTTTGAAATGATATTTAGGTCAGTTGAAACTTAATTTTTCAAAATTGTAGGTTTAATTTTAAATATTTATTTTAAATAATTTTGAAATTAAATTTTTTTTTATTTTTATTTTTCGAAAATAAATATTATTTTTTTTTCCGAAAATTAAATATTAATTTTATTTATTTATTTAATTATTTTATTTTCGAAATTTATTTATTTAAAATTAAATAAATCCTACTTCTAACTATCCAGCTAACCTTGTTGCAGGAGTATGTGGTTTAGCTTGTTTGTAAGTTTTTAAAACCTATTATTACTTGATTGCAAATAGCCATGGTTAACTTGTTGACAGATCCAATGATCTGATTTTAACTCATGGCTCCCTTGGTCAAGTTACTAATTTGTAACAGGTAAATTTTGCAATCTTCTTTCATCTGTGTATGACCTAGCAATACGATAGGACCCATCCAAATGTGTGCCTGTGTGAGCCTATATGTTTATTTTATTATATAGATGCATATAGGTTGTTGCTAAATAAAATGTCACAACATGATAGATTTTATTTAGGTCCATTTAGTTTTTGGACCTATTCAATTAATAACAGTTATTTATTTTAAGGTTAAATTCCTCTCTTTTGGGCCTGGTGTGAGAGTTGGGAGCCATAGAAGTGGGTACGACATACTGAACCCAGCACCCCCTCACATGAACTACCCCAATTGTGAAGGCCCATTTGCCTTATTTGAATAACTGTACTAGGTCAATTATATTAGTTTGACCTAATAAAATTGAATTAGCAACATAATTAACTTTTAAAATGTATGAAATTTATTTTCATTTTAATATTTTAAAGTTAATTTTAAGAAAAACACTTTTAGTTTTAGATATTTCTTCTAGACAAACTATTTGTATTTTTCTTGTATTTAATTAAATAAAGAATTTTAACTAACTAGATTCTTTCTGGAACTTATTTAATTAAATATTTCTATTTAAGTTATAAATTAGTTATTTTAACTGATTTTTCATATCTAACTTAAATTTGAATATTTTATTTAAATTTTAAATTAAGTTGAGGAATCCTAGGCATTAGTTATTAAAGATTCTTAAGATATTTTTTAAGTTAGTTTTAAACTTAAAATTGAATCTTTTTCAAATTAAGTGGTTACAACTTAATTATTGATATTTAATTAAATCTAAATTTGAAATTATTTAAGTTCTAGATTTTTTCTAAACAACTTAAATTAGATATTTTTCAAATTTTTCTTGAAACATACTTAGTCAAATAAGATATTTTCTAGATAGTTATTTCTAGACTACTTATTATTTCTAATATTTAAATAGGAAAATATTATACATTGTGAAATTAATTATTTAAATAATTAATTTTGGTACAATTTTATTTAAGTATATTTTTCCTAGTATTAAACTAGAAATTAATAATTAAGCCTTCTCTACACTTAATTATTTATTTCTTGAATTTAATACATTTAATTAAATTGAAAAATTTAAATATCTAAGTTGATTCTTATCATGATACTTAAATATTTATTTTTCATGACACTTAATTAAATAGAAAATTATTTTTAGGTTGAAATTTATTTTTTCAACTTAAATTTAAATAATTTTCAAAATATATTTTTTTATCAATCAATTTCGAAAATTGCATTATGCAATAATTTTGAATTTATCTTGAAAAATAGATTGAGTTGTAAATTAATTATTTATTTTAATTAATTCTTGGACCAACTTAAATCAATAATTTTTTCATTTAATTGATTAATTCAAAATAAATGAAATTTAAAATATATATTATTAGAAATTAAATTAATTAGTCAAAATAAAATCTAGATAGGTGATATTTTTGCTTGAAGTATTTCTTTTCTAAGTATTCAAATTTTCGAAAATTTGTATGGTTCTATACTTTATTTTTCGAATACAATAAATATATTCTTATGGAAATTTTTAAGTTGCTAATTAATTTAAATTAATACAACTTAAATTAATTTCCTTAATATTTATATTTAAAATTACTACTAAAGATGGAAATAATTAATTTTATTTCAATCACCATCTAAGTATAATTTTATAAATATTATATTAAATTCTTATTTTTTGATTTTTTTTTAATTCTAAGATTCGAATTTAATGAATATATTTATTAGAATAATAAAGAAAATACATTTTAAAGAATGAGCTTTATTATTACTAAGATATTCGATCTCCATTGTTGGTTTTACATCGCGTTTATTTTAGTGAGTAATCCTCCCTAATGGAGGAACGTTCATTAGCAATTTCGCACCGTTTAATCTTGAAAGATAAGTAGTTTGTAAGTGTTTTATATGGTATGGATCACCCTAATGGTGGCGACCATATTTGACTTGTAAATTGTGAAACAATGGTAGAAGCTCATAAGTAGAATAGCCTTGACTCTCGCCTAAACGGGACAACGCTGGATTCCAATCTTGATCGAATAAAAGGTTGCTAGAATGTTTAACATTTTAGATGAGCTGACAACTCTATTCAATAGATGATACCTTTGATTCTCGCCTAAACGGGACACTGATATTAGTTTGTTGAAAAACCTTGGAAATTATTTAGGATTGAATTTTTTTTTTAAGTATTTTCTCTTATCATTCCTACATGCTATGTGCTTATAATTTCTGAATTGATTTTGTGTTAAACCATTATTAATTTCTATTTGTTGATTTCTATTATTTTGTAGTATCCTGTATTATCATAATGAATCCCATGTTATCACTGTTGACTGAAAATAAGCTGAATGGATCTAACTTTCCTAAATGGAATGAGAACATTAATATTGCTCTCATAGGAGAAAGTGCCTTGTTTATTTTAACCGAGCCGTCACCTGAAGTGCCTGGGGATAATGTATCCAAAGCTGTGAAAGAAAAGTATGAGCGTTGGCAGAAAGCAAATGACAAAGCTCTATACTTTATGCTTTCCAGCATGGTTGACACCCTCAAAACTCGGTTTTCTAAAACTGAGAAGGCTGCTGAAGTTATGACGAAGTTAAATGAGCTATTCGGTAAGGCATCACTTCAGTCTCGCTTTGACGCGACTAAGAAGTACATTAATGCACGGATGGAACCTCATCAAAACGTGCGTGACCATGTTCTCCTCATGGCAAGTTATTTCCAAGAAGCCCAGGATCATGGTGCTGAAATGGACAGCGCTACTCAAGTAAGCCTTATCTTGAATAGTCTGACTCCAGCATTTCTACCATACACATCAAATTATGTCATGAATAAGAAGGAAATAGACTTTCATGAGTTAGTCAATGACCTTCAAACTTATGAAAATTTGATTGGAGTACCCAAGAAGAAAGAATAAACCTCACAATCCTGGGAATGGTAATGGGACGATAAAACCTGAAGCAAATGTTGCCTCTGCTTCAAAACCCAAATCGAAGAAGAAGTGGAAGAACACCAAGAAGCGAGCAAAAGCCATGAAAAACAAAAAGGCTGCTGCTTCTGGTGATGCTACACTTAAAGGAAAGTGTTTCTATTGCAATGAAAAAGGTCATTGGAAACCCCAGTGTCCTAAACTTCTTGCAAAGAAACAAGGTATTTCTATTTATAAACTTTAAGAGTTTTAGTGAATTATTATCCAATTGGATTTATGATTTTGGACTAACTTTGTTTATTTGTTTTCTTCTTCTTATAGGCCAAGCTACTTGAACTCAGATGAGTTGGATTGGAAAGCTGGACCAAGGGTGAAATCGTCCAGATGAAGATGAAGCTCTTCAATTTATTTTTGAATTAATTGTTTTAGTTTAAAGACAATTTGGATTTGAAATTTTAGTAAGGGATATTTATCCCTGGTTTTCTCATATTGTTGCAATACATTTTTTTTATTATTAATAAAGTTTCTATAATTTTCGAATTCAACCAATTGCAATTTATGAGATTGAGCTTCATTTATTTTATCTTCATCAACTATTACCACATTATATTTATATGTTTGTATGTGTAAGTATTTTTATTATTGATGCAAATTCTATAATATTTACAACTCTTCATAGAGTTATATTAAATAAACACTAGAAATTATTTCTATGTTTATTAATAATTGTTAATTCTAATACAATTATTAAGAATTTGTTTAATAAAAGGATCTTTTGATCTGATAGGGGTGGAGAAAAGTTAAGAAAACTATGCA
The DNA here is from genome assembly GCF_029168945.1 of Cannabis sativa. NCBI lineage: Eukaryota > Viridiplantae > Streptophyta > Magnoliopsida > Rosales > Cannabaceae > Cannabis > Cannabis sativa. The sequence continues at coordinate 27,296,286 of NC_083609.1, read as the reverse complement.
GTTCAACGATCTCTTATATCTAATGAACTCTGGATAGTATTCAACTCCACATCAACTCTATCACACTTAGAGAATCATGATCTTTACAACCTTCAAGGGTGGATCATAATCTCTATATACTTAGGGGTAGAGTTTATCCAAAATACCCTATATGTATATACTTAGGGGTGGAGTCTATCCCACAATTCCCTATGTAACACATAATTTCTTTTAACATGGAAGTAATATAATGACTTAGCTATTATCAATATAAATCCTTGATCTTGATTGTATGTTCCATTTCGTTTTACTATTGTAGTAAAAAGTTTGATACCTATAAAAGTTCTTTGATAAAGTTTCACACTACCTTAATTGAGTGGGAGAATTTAAAAATTCTATTCCCATCTTCATTAGGTTGACACTTGTGATAGGTGCTTAAGAACACTACTGAAAAGCAAATCTAACCATACACATGGATAGGTATAACTTATCAGAATTATGAAAATAAGATAAAGAACTCTAGTTCAGTCCATTCGAATGACTTGAACCAAGAATTCTTAATCCTCATTAAAATTTTATGGTATCTTAATTTTGATTACTTAATCTCTGGCATGTATTTTTCACTTCAAATACTAGTCTGCTATGTTGATGACTTAGTCTTAACTTAAAGTTTTAGACTAATACAAAAGTCACAACTAGATAACTCTGCAAACGATAAGAGGTTAAAAGTATTATTTAACCAGACATCTGCTATTGAGTGGGAGCTATCTGAGATGTAATCAAATAGGAAACATTAGAAGATATTCAAGAAAGATTTATGAAAGTGATCTATACGTTAGATATTAAGGAACTGTGTATCAGTTGTCCTTGTATCTCACCAACTCATTTCGAAATTCTTGAGATGGTGCTTACTTTGGGGGTAGAGGAGTTATTCTATAATAATTCAAGCTCTACCAGAGAAGAGTTATAACTTTGTAAATTCGAAAATATCAAGAAAGTTATATTACTGAAGAAAAGTCTACGCTGTATTATCTCAATTACATATTTTAAAATATGAGAGATATGTCTTCTGTTAATTCAGATGTACTTTTAAAACAGTAAAGATTTCAGTATCCCTTGATGAGTAAAGCATATAGTAAAGTGTAATATCCAGATTAAAATAGTATTTAATTTTTTTTTTTTTTGGATATTAATTGAGCGAGGATAATTATCTTGTTTCTTTGTGTTGTTAGTGAGTTGATATTATTGCTTAGAGTAGTTGTACCAATTTTCTAGAGAGAGTTAAAGTTGTATTAACTACGAAAGTAAAATATTATGGTATTTTTACAGAGTAAGTAATCGTTTAATTAAAGCCCAATATGAAGGTCCATTAGGGTTTTATAATATATTTAGTGAGTTTAATTAATTAATGTTAAAAATTCGTAGGTTTGGATAAATTCGCAGGATTAAAAACTGTTTTACTAAAACGATCATATCTGGAGTTCTAGAGCTCAGATTGAGGTGATTTCAGTGGCGTTGGAAAGATAATTCAAAGATCTACACTTGATGTAAAGATCAAGACATCAGATTGACCTATTTGCATACTTTGTTTTATATTAGTGCAAGTGGGAGTTTGTTGGGTTTTATGCCCTAAATAAAACTCTTTACAATCTGATTAGTAATCAATATAAGAAATTTGAAGTGATTTATGTTTGCATGAATTTTACATGCTAATGGTTTAACATGTTTATTACATTTACACACAAAATTAGTTAAATCCAGATCATATGTTTATTCACAATTACAGTATCGTCAACACAGTGGAATGTGATTGTGATCATATGAATCAAAAGACTAAGTCCCTGTTTCATCAGTGTTTTGGATTTACACTAATGTGATAATCAGCGATGATGTGTACTTACACTTGGAGTAAGTGTTATGTTCTTTCTAGGACATTAGTAAATTATATTAGGAGTTCATAAGACTTTATTTGATAAATAGGATATTACTAGTTAAGCTTGACAACATTAAGTTTAGATATGTACATAGAATCTTCTCTTCCAATAATTGAACTCTTTTGTTTCTTTTAAATCAACCTTTCTTGTAAACATGAAACTAGAAGATCGGGGCTTAGAATCAATGTGAAAGGAACGACCAATAGAGGTGGGGGCTAAGGATGTGTGTTCCGCTGACCCACGGATGGTTGATGTTCCGAGAGAACCCAATAATAGTTAAAGGCTAACGATCTAATAGAGGTATTGGAAGGACTACGAGCATGAAGCTAAGACAATTTGTTGAAGAGTTTTCACGGGCTCGGCAAAATATCACCAACATCTTTAGTAGTGGAACTTGAAGCACGTAATGAAATGTACCAATAGCCAACTAAATCAGTAGCGCATATATTTTCACCTATCTATGAATGGTTGAAGAAGCGGTCTCACACTAGCCATGAATGGAAATGACATATAGGAAGTAGGGATGACTTAGAATAGTAGACGCTATACCAATTTGGGGACGGTATAATTTACGAAACCTACTTATTAAGAAGGATGAAATAATAGATCTTTAAGGAGAAGGTACTATCTTGTTGGATATTCTATAAGTTACACACTCTTAAGTTAGATGGTAAGAAGTATGAGTCTTGTATGCAAAGACATTGGAGATAAGTATGTTATAGAAATGAGTCGGGGAGAGGACGATGCCATCATATAGAAAAGGAGTGCGGTGTCTTGAATAAGATCCAAAATGAGAAGTTAGAAAGAGACATGATAAAATTACTAAAAGTAATAACTTATGAAGGTATCTTAAACACTAAGAGATAAAAGCGAGCATCAACAAATATTAGATTACGAAGGAAAGTTGTAAACTTTAAACTCGAGGTCATCTACTTGGTGGAGGAGATAACGAGGAAAAATGTGTATGGTTTCGACGGGGGAGACATTTTCAAAGGAGAAAGACAAAAAGGTCCGGGCACGGCTAACAATTTGGGTACAACATGAATGAGAGACAACTAAGAGGGTGACTACTCGGAATTGATCACGAAATAACTACACAAGTAAGAGATTGTGGATGCAGCTTTGTGGCGGGTGTACAACAGACAACTATAGAGAGTAGATCGCAAATTCAAAACTTGAGAAAGAGGAGGAATTAGCATTCAAGGGTGACATCCCTAGATTCCCAATACTCACTGATCCAACAACAATGGTGTGGAGTATAGCTCAATGAGAAATGTTAGGAAAGCCTCACTTAGAGACGGGAGAAAAGTGAGACACAATTAGGACCAAAGTAACATATATTGAAGAATGTCATGGCATGTCGAGGACTATACAAGTTTTTGATAAGTGTTGGGATTAGAAAATACACTCATGCAACATAAAGGAATTCAAGGCACAACGTAAGCAAGGATATTTTTACAATCCAATTACGACTTATATTATGGGCAATAGTATAAGTATGTTGGAGTGTCATCTAATGAGAAACTAAGAGGAAAACTCTGACAAAGTCACCATTTTCTTTGAAAAGAGATGGTGTTTACTAGGTCACTATAATGCGAAGAAAATGACTATGGATTTGTCAAAAGCTAAAATTGTTAAGAGCAAAAAAAAAAAAAAGGAAAAATATTAGATATTTTTCTCAATCTAAAAACCGGTAATAGAGATCTTTGGAAGGACTCTCTCGGTACAATAACTAACTTATTGCACACTACTAAGTCTTGTCCAATTGAAAGTGCAAAAGTTAGAAGAAGAAAAAAAAACAAGATAGGTATTGATAATTTGGTGGCGTTTGGATGTAAAATGAGACGCTTGAACGAATTATTGACTTGTGCTTAAAGGTAGTATGGAAAGTAAGAATAAAAAATTCTGACTAAGGAATTATAAATAGTGAGTCTCCGAGGTAATAAATCAAATACAAGTAGGGGTATAGGAGGTATAATAGTGATGGACGAGTAAGGTCCGCATTCGGCATAGTTTGCAAATTATATATATAGTATCCTTACCCTGATAACTTGGATGATCAATACATTATGAGATTGGTATGGTTGACTTATTGTTAAAAGTCAACAAATAATAAATAGTTCGGCTACGATAAGCTATGGTAGGATTGAACTTATTTTAAAGGGGTTATTAGTGTGCTTTCTATGTTTTGATACATATATGTTATAGTCTTAAGTAAATAATCAGTATTGGAATGTATGTTTAAGAGATTTGGAAGATTTAGAGGTACAATTAAGAAGTTGAGATATATATTTTTTTTTTTAGTGAATTAAAGAAGGCTACAATATACAGGGCATGAATATGGCTGGAATAATCAATGCTATGATAAGTATGAAATTATGTGATACCTTAGATGGCTAGTCTATTAGAAGAAGCAATCATTGAACATAACTATCAGAATCTATCGACATTACGTGATTCAAAGTTCACCAGCTTATAGCAGATAATACCAAAGTAGATAAAAGTTAGTATAGAAAACTAGCTAATCTCATAATCAAGTCAACTTGATTGAAGGGGTAATGGAGGACCAAGCACCATAGGAGAGATTAGCAAAGAAAATACAATATAGTGATACAAGAAAGAGACTACAAAGGCAGAGCCGACGGTGGTTACCTAGGAAAATGGGAAGAAGGCGTGACAAGTGCGATGAATACATGGATAAAGGATATCAAGAGGTGAATGTTAGACAAAAAGGTGGTCGAAATGGATCATTAAATATTTATATATAGAAGACCTTTTAAAGAGCTTAAATGTTTATTTCCAAGTGTCATGGAACAAGTGTCTATCGATGAGTGGGTAACACCTATGAAATTGAAAGAATGACATTGTAGCCTTATAGTAGAAAATCAAGTAGAGAAGTAAGATTTTTATAGGTAATAACATTCAACTAAAGAATGGGAATGATTAAAGACAAGTTTGCATAAGGTCTTCTACCCTACTCTTTGTGTTTGTTATTTTGTATTGTATAATGTGTTCTCAAGTGACATGTAAGGATGTTCATTTAGAGAATAATTAGTGTTACTTTAAATGGCATGTAAGGATGCTCATAGAAGAATAAATAGTTTCACTCTTAATGGCATGTAAGGATGATCATAAGAGAAAGAAAAACTTTTCATATATTACGAGCATGTGATTGCAAAACTTAGTATTTAAAGCATGTATATGTAAGTTATTATGATGGAGTACATTTTGGTATTTAAGTAATGTATAGAGAAATAATAATACTTAATTAAGTTGTGTATATTTTATGTGTTATGGATTGACCGATAAGACATAGGTTAAATGCATGTTTATTGGGTCCATATATATGGTAGATAATGAGGTAATGCGGTAAAGTGGTGAAAGACATGACGACTCAACACCCCGAGTGTTGGTAAGTTAAATTTCGAGGACGAAATTTCTTTTAAGAGAGGGTAGAATGTAATATCCGGATTAAAATAGTATTTAATTTTTTTTGGATATTAATTGAGCGGAGGATAATTATCTTGTTTCTTTGTGTTGTTAGTGAGTTGATATTATTGCTTAGAGTAGTTGTACCAATTTTCTAGAGTGAGTTAAAGTTGTATTAACTACGAAAGTAAAATATTATGGTATTTTTACGAGTAAGTAATCGTTTAATTAAGCCCAATATGAAGGTCCATTAGTGTTTTATAATATATTTAGTGAGTTTAATTAATTAATGTTAAAAATTCGTAGGTTTGGATAAATTCATACTTGTGGATTAAAAACTGTTTTACTAAAACGATCATATCTGGAGTTCTAGAGCTCGGAGTGAGGTGATTTCAGTGGCGTTGGAAAGATAATTCAAAGATCTATCAATTATGTAGAAATAGATTTATCGTAATTTTAACTTTATTGGGGTCAAAATTAGGTTACAAAGTGACGACCTGTTAAGTTTAGTATAGAAACCCTAAGTTTTAAAATTTAAATTTAAAAGCTTATATCTATGAAATAAGATTTTTATTTAATTATTCTATTTAGAGTTAAATTAGCATCGAGATTATAGGGGTTAGTTTATTATTTTCTTTTATAGATTTAATTAGATTATAAAACATAAATCTATCACATTCTTGATACGTAATATGCGAGTCTATAACCTAAGAAAAATAAAACTCGATCTCAATCTCTTTCTTTATTTTGAATACAATTCTTAGAGAGGACACTCATAAAATCCTATATCCTACAAGTTATCCATCTCGCTACCTATCAAAGATTTAAAATTTTCCTTCTTGTTTCATTCTCTTCGCCAAACAACACTCATGATTTTCATCAACATAACATTGAGATCATCATCACCATTCTAATAATTTGAGATTTCAAGATCTAGCACTGATTAAGAAGTGTCATCAAGAAGTAAGAGAGTTCTTCTTATTGTTGTGAACTTTTAGGTTAAACTATGAAATCTCGTTTTTATTTTTTTCTGAAAAATTATTGTCTTAGTAAAATAGTCATATCTCTCTCAATATTGATCCGTTTCCAGCGATTTTTGTATCGTTAGAAAGCTTATTCGATGATCTAAAATTTTTATGAAGAAACTATTCACCAGTTCGGTGATATTCTATGTCGAAAATTATCATCTTTCTGATATTGTTGTAAATCATTTTTTTTCATATTCCCAGAAAAAGTACTTTCACTTAAAATACCATAACTCTCTCAATTCTTGTCAATTTTTAATGATCTATATATGATTTCAAAGCTTATTCAATTTTCCATAAGTTTTATGACGAAACATTTCGTGAATTCGGAGTTATACTATGTCGAAAAGTTAGTTTCCTTCTGTATCATGTAATTCGTTTCTTGAATCTTGTTCTTCCAAAACTGTTTTGGTAAAATTGTAATATCTCTTTGAATATAATTCCAATTTCAGAGATTTTGGTATCATTGGAAAGGGAATTTAATTTCCTAAAACTTTCATGAAGATGTTATCTTCTATTTCTGAACCTTTCAATACAAAAAGTTTGTATTTTTGCTAAGTCGTATAATTCGTTACTCCATATTCCTTCTCAGAAATAGTTTCAGTAAAACAATCATAACTCTCTCAGTTTTAATCCATTTTTAATGATCTTTATATCGTTGGAAAGATAATGGAATTTCCTATAATTTTTATGAAGACAACTTTTACTGAATTAGTGTAGTTGTTGGTCAAAAATAGTAATCTTTCTGCTGTACTGTAAGAGTACGAATTTTAATATTAGGGCCTTGACCCATGTCTTATTATAGGTAGTAGTGACGAGATAACAACTCGTAAGCAGCGGGATTTGAGGTAAGGAAATTAGATAGTTTTCTATGTGTTTATCTGCATAAATTTAAATTCTTTATATATTGAAATATGATTTATGATTTGTTATTATGAATATGTATATAGTGCGAGAATGTGTGGTATGGACACAATATGAGTTTGTGAATTGATACATAGATTATGGTTGTATGACTTGTATATGTTGTATGTTGTATTTGTATGTTTCAGGTTGTATGTTGTATGATATATTTGTATGTTGCATGTTGTATGTTGTATGTTGTATGCTAACGTCTCAGGTAAAGTGGGGGACCATGGTGGGGTATGATACGGGATAAGGCCGTTGAATGTAGAGATACCACTACCACTGCATTTCTTGAGTCGTGTATGAGATTGTTATGGTGGGTATGATACGGTGATATTCTTGTTGAATATAGAGATACCCTATCCTATAACAATGGTAGGGCTGCATAGGCCCATGTTATTATATGGGCGATTAGGCCCGGGATATTGTAGGGTCGAGCTAGGCCGGGTTATGTAAGTAATGGCTATGATATGCCAATGTTGTGATAATGTTATTATTATTTATAGTATTGATATGATTATGTTATGAGTATGATATTGGAGTTATGATCTCTGTATATGTGTACGGTGTGAACAAATAGTATAGACTTGTATGATAAAGGTTTCCATATGTACAGTTATTTGGTTATAGTTATAAAAGAGCATGTATGATATTGCTAAAACTTAATAAATACATTAATGGTATGTGTGATATTATATGGTATTGTTTGATAAGCATTTCCTTACTGAGCTTTTAGCTCACCCCCCTTACTTTCCCCCTACGGGTATTAGACGAGGGAAGTATGTATAGTGAGCGAGGTCGAGTTACGGTACGTATCGTGAGCGAGATTTCTGACGGGCGAATGACAAGACAAACGTCTAGAACGCCTAAGTGGTGCCTTAGTTTTATTTTAAGCGATTGATAAATCTAACACGGTGGAAATGCATTATTTAAAATTATTTACTTACCGTATCTTGTTTTACAAATGAAGGATCATATACCTGTTGCATTTTGATTTTTTTAAAATCCCTTTGTTGTATTTAAATTATTTTTTTTATCTTTTCAAATTATGCATGAAAATAGTATTTTTGTAAAATAAGACAAAATATTGGGGCGTTACAGTTGGTATCAGAGCCGATCGTCCGTTAGCCCGAAGGATACTCACGGTATACATACAGAAGACTGAAAAAGATCCCTCTCACTATTATGTAAGTGTTAGTTTTAATTTTCTTGGTATTGCCATTAATAGTCTTATATGTGATACATATAATTAGAGCACACTAGTTGCCACGTGGCGAATTCGAACAAAGTGAATTTTAACGTATAAGGCTTCTTTTCTCAGCACAAAACAACTAAACAACAACTCAAAAACAACTAGAAAACAACTTAATTATACCATATAAATCAATTAAAGTTTATAATATTATGCAAACAAAAATAAATTTATAAGACAAAAACTTCAAAAAATACAATACTGAAATAACTTAATAGCAACGAATAAACAACACGATAACAATTTTATTTTAATATAAAAATTAATTGAGCATCAACACTTACGTCATCTTAAAAAATAAAATAAAAACAGCACACAAATAATAAAATATATATATATACATTTATTTCTCTTAGTTAAACAACTAAAAAACAACGAAAAAACAACTGTATAAACTCCACTACAATATGCAAATTACATAGGCATGAAAATAACTCTAAAAAAATAAAAAATACCACTAATGTATAAAATAAAATAAACATATATATATTCATTTTTATTTGGTTGAATAACTAAATAACAACATATAAAACAACTGTATAACAACTTACTATCATATGCAAGTTAAATGGGCATGAAAACAACTTCATAAATTACATCAGATCCAAGAAAAAAATAAAAAAAATAATCTATAAAATAAATTTAAAAACAACTACATAACACTTATACACAAACTTAAATATATATCTACACATTAAAAAATAAATATATACTATTTTTTTTTTGTTAAACAACCTAATAGCAACGAATAAACAACACTATAACAATTTTATTTTAATATAAAAATTAATTGAGCATCAACACTTACGTCAACTTAAAAAATAAAATAAAAACAACACACAGATAAAAAAACCATGTATATATACATTTATTTTTATTGGTTAAACAACTAAATAGCAATAAAAAAATAACTGCATAAACTCCACTACAATATACAAATTACATAAGCATAAAAACAACTCTAAGAAAGTAAAAAATACCACTAATGTCTAAAATAAAATAAACATGTATATATATAATATATTCATTTTCACTTGGTTGAATTACTAAATAACAACAAATGAACAACAGTATAACAATTTACTGCTATAATATACAAATTAAATAGGCATGAAAATAGCTCCACAAATTGCATCAAATCCAAGAAAATAACACACAAATAATCTATAAAATAAATTTAAAAATAACTTCATAATGCTTGTACACCAACTCAAAAATATATCTACATATTAAAAAATATATATATATATATATATATACTTATTTTTCTTTTAGTTAAACAACCTAATAGCAATGAATATAACATAATAATTATTCCATTTTAATATGAAAATTAATTGGACATTAACATTTACGTCAACTTAAAAAATAAAATAAAAACAATATACGAATTTGAAAAAAAAAAACATGTATATATATTTATTTCTCTTGGTTAAAAAACTAAATAAAAAAAAAATTACATAACAACTTCATTTCAATATGTAAATTATATAGGCATGAAAAAAACTTCAACAAAATAAAAAAATACCATTAATATATAAAGTATTTATACATGATATTACTTACACTACACTAGCATTTCTTTTCTCATAGTAGCTAGATCATGAGATTAAGGGTTAATCATGGTTCTACACGATGCATATGGAGTTGAGCTGTGTGAGTGAAGTCAAGTCGTTGGGAAAGGGACTTTATACACTAGTGGAGGAAAGGCAAGATCAGTAAATTTGTAATTAAAAAAACTTGAAGCAGTATAAATAAAAAGTATAAATATTAAAAAAGATAAAATTGCCGTGTGGCAATATAAATGTAAAAAATATATTTTTTTTGTCATTTTGTGTAAAAAACCCTTCCCTTTTTCTATACCTTGGCCGAAACCCCTCTTCTCTTTTCTCTTCTCCTAAATTTCGACCCTAGTGAAAGAGTGAGTGCCCACACACAGCAAGTAGTAACTCAATCATAGATTGGAAGACTGTGAAGGATCAAACTCAAAGAGAAGGACATTCGGGCTCAGATCTTGATTATACTCTGCGACAGAAAGGATACAAGGGTTAGAGATCTGAGTGGAATGAGACATTAATTCCGCTGCATCAATGTAAGGTTTTCTTAACTTTATATGTGTTTATTTTATCGTTTTAGAAAGTTCATATTTAGGGTGTTAAACAACATACTTGTGAGTAGATCTAAGATCCTGGTAAAATGATATCCAACACATGTAAAGTCTCTTAATTAATAAATTAACCCCAAAATCTTTTTTCTTCACAATTAAGCCCTTGCTTAGTGAAAATTCTTAAATAAGATATAGTCTAATTTTAGAATTATAATTGATTAATTAAATCAATTAACTGAGTTTGCAAGCAGTACTATCTCAACTAGTGGTGGGACCATGGGCCTATATAATCGAGCTTTCAATAAGTAGATCTAGAATTTACCAAGTAAATTCTCTAACTTATTAATTTCGCCTTGCGTCACTATAGATTTGGAATTGAATAGCACTCTCAATTATACAGAACGCTCTATATGTACCACGATATAGATACGTTATGATTATCCATTATTACAATCCTAATAGTTAAAGATCCTCTATAGATGATTTTCATTGAATAGGGAAAAATTTACCGTTCTACCCTTCAATGTATTTTATGTTGGGTTTTGTGCCCTAAATAGTCAAAGATCCTCTTTAAGGAATGTGGTCGTTACAAGACATGCATCGACGACCCTGGAAGAAAAATGGCCCAGCTTGTTATTGAGATCAATGGAACCAAGCTTCTGTCGAGACCTCTCCAAATACAACAATTAAAGACGTGTTGAATACACGATTGTTCTGACCTAGTAAAAGCGAGAAAATTACAGCTATATGATTTTCAAATCATAAACCACATTTACACTACGTGATATGTAATCAAATCCCACGATTTTAGGGATGATTGTTGTAAACATATTACAGTCAACTTTGTAATTAATTGTCCACTATGTAATTATAAATAGTGGCAGATAAGATCAAAAAAGGGACGAAAAAACTCATACAAGAGAGGCCCTGAAAAACAATCAAAAATCTGAATAAGATTGACTCGTGGACTATGCAGAATTTTCACTGCAAAACCACGTAAAAAATCCTGTATTCATATTTTCATTTTTTATAGCTTTTATTTTTTCTGTGTGGAATCACTACCGTGATGCTCAAATTTGGTTAGCGAAAATCTGCGTTAACAGAGAGCACCATGTTCCTTTTATAGTATTTCATCTAGGATTAAAATTTTATTATATGGATTAAAAAGAATAAAATAATGGGCAAAAATCACACTAAGTGGCGGCCACTAAATGTGGGCCTCACTAGTTACAATTTTGCTACTGTATTTTAACTATTTATCATTTCTTTCAATAATGTCATATTTTCCAATTTTAATCCTATAAATGTCAAAAATATTTATTTAATAATTATAATTAATTATCAAATAAAATTACCATTTATTTTATTTATTAATTAAACCATACAAAATCTCTTAATTAGCAAATAAATCCCAAAACCACTTTTCTTCACAATTAAGCCATTGCTTAGTGAAAATTAATAAATAAGGCATAGTCTAATTTTAGAATTATAATTTATTAATTAAAACCAAATAACTAAGTCTTCAAGCAGTATTATCTCAACTAGTGTGGGGACAATGGGCTTATATAATCAAGCTTCCAATAAGTAGAACTAGAATTTACCAAGTAAATTCTCTAACTTATTGTGCCACTATAGATTTGAAATTACACTCTTAATTATATAGAACGCTCTTATATGTACCAAGAAATAGATACACTATGAATTATGCATCGTTTTTATCCAAATAGTCAAAGATCCTCTATAGATGATCTACATCGAATAGGGACAAATTTATTGTTCTACCCTTCAATGTATTTTATCCTTAAAATACTTAGCTACCTATAAATGATATTCCAAAAAACTAATAAAATTACTGAAATGAGATTTTAATTATTTATCTCTATGAAGCCAAGCTCGAAGAAAATTATCATTTCACTTCTAAATACTTATAGAAGTTATAGATTCCATATCTATGATTAGCGCTCCCACTCAATTATACTTTCATGTTCCCAAGATATAAGTGTTCAGCCGTCCGAGCTTTAACGAACAACTCTAAGAACATAAATAATACAATTGAGATCAAACCTAACCATCAAGATTATGTGATTAAAGATATATTCCTAGATTTATCAGTACACAAGGTTTAACTGATATGACAATCTACAACATAGTTTACCTGCACCTTGGATAAGTGCTATGTTCTTTCTAGAGCATTGGTTAAAGTAAAGCTTGGGATGCATCGCACGGGACCGATATTGAACTTTGATTCAGATATATTAAACTTACCGTAATATCTATTCAATTCAATATCACCTAGTTGATCCTAGATCAAATGATCTTAATCCTGATATGGTTAGGTTCAATCTCAGGAGTATTGCACATGTTCTTTGATTTGTTAGTTAAGCCTACTTTTGGGTCAGGGTGATACGTACATTTTGGTAGCATGGTAGTGCAATTGAGTGGGAGTGCTAAACATAGATATGGAATCTATAGTTTCTATCTAGCAAATAGAAAATGAAATGATAATTTCCTTCGAGCTTGGCTAAACAGAGATAAATGGTTAAGTACTCATTTCACTTCGCTGAAATATCATTTATACGGGGCTAAGTTTTTTAAGGATAAAATACATTGAAGGGTGTGACGGTAATTTAATCCCTATACAATGTAGATCATCTATAGAGGATCATTGATCAAATTAGGATTATAATAATGGATTAATAACGTATCTATATGGTGGAACATATAGAGCGTTCTATCTAGCTGAGAGTGCAATTCTGAGTTCTATGCGTGGATGCAACAAAGAATTAATAAGTCAGTGAATTTACTTGGTAAGTTCTTGGTCTGCTTATTGGAAGCTCGGATATATAGGCCCATGATTCCCATACTAGTTGAGACAATACTACTTGTAAGACTCAGTTAATTGCTATTGATTAATCAATTATAATTCTAAAATTAGACTATGTCTAGTTTGTGAATTTTCACTAAGCAAGGGCAAAATTGTAAAGAAAGAGTTTCTAGGGTACATTTGTTAATTAAGAGACTTTGGTTAGTCTAATTAATAAATATATTAAATGACAATATTATTTAATAATTAATTTTAGTTATTAAATAGTTGAAATTGGCATTTAAATGGTTAAATTTGTAAATTGGCGTTTTTGAGAAAATGAGATGTAGAAATGATAAAATAGGAAAATTGCAAAAGTGGGGCCCAATATCCAATGCTATGGCCGGCCACTATTGTAGGCTTTTATCATTTATTTTTTCATTATTTTAATGCCAAATAATTTTAACCTAACCCTAGGTGGCATCCTATAAATAGGTAGTGATGGCTTCAGGAAAAAGATGATGCATCTTAATTCCTTCAGAGAAAATCTGAGTGCCTTCTACCTTTAACCTAGCCGCCACCTCTCTTCTCTCTTCTTTACAATAGAAACCGAACCCCTTGAGTGATAGAGTGAGTGCCCACACACATCAAGTGGTACCTCAATCATAGTGTGGAAGATCGTGAAGAATCCAGATTCAACAGAAGGACATTCGGGCTAAGATCTTGGTGATAGTCTGCGACAGAAAGGATACAAGGGTTAGATATCTGAGTGGAAGGAGACATCATATTCCGCTGAAACCACTGTAAGGTTTCTCATACTTTATATGTGTTTATTTATAATCGTTTTAGAAGTTCATATTTAGGATGTTAAACAACATACTTGTTAGTAAATCTAAGATCCTGGTAAAATATTTCTAACATAAAATCTATAGACCTAAGATCAACTAGGGATATTGACTTAGAAAGATATAAGGGTAAGTTTATGATATCTTATCCAAGTTCAATATCAGTCCAATCCGATGCATACTCCATACATCCGATACTAGAATACTTTGCCAATGTCGTGAAAGGACTAACACTTATCCAAGGTGTAAGTATACTTTATCGCTGATTATCATGTCAGTCTAAATCTAGTGTACTGACAAATCATGAGTCTCAAACTTTTGAAACATATAATCATGATTATATTCAACTGCGTTGACAACACTATAATCATAAATAACTATATGTTCTAGATTTAATAGAATTTATATATTAATCATATAATCATGAAATAAATCATGTGAACCATGCAATATAAATGATTTGCGATCTTTTATTAATTAATAAATCAGATTATATTGAAATGAGTTTTATTTAGGGCACAAAACCCAACATGACCAACCTTCTTCCCCTTCTTGTTGTCAACATTATCTTAGTTATGTTGCATATCCTTTTTCAATAGCTGCATCAGCTTACGAAAAGCACGCTCGCCCTATAGATACTTGAAGAAGAATTCAAGGTCATTAAATAATTTTAACATGACAGGCAAAACTTGGACATCACCCTCTTTTGATACTAATACACCCTCAATAAAAACGATCAGTCCAAGCTTATAGGCGTCATCTTTTACTTCGCACCTCTCCAGATGGAGCAATAGTGAATCCAACTGCATAGAACTCTTCCCTTCAAAATACGTCCTGACTAGACGATATTTGGACTTGGCTTCTATTTCTTCCTTTGTAGGGGCACTACCCATAAGTAAGCCGATAATAAGTCCAAACTCTATCCACCCGAATCTCATGTCATTTTTCCCACATGAAACCAAACCTCATCCTCCTTTTCATTATCAATTTTTATCTTTCGTAAGTTGAGGATGTGGACCAAAGTGTCAGCGAAAGTTAACTCTCTAGCTTCCCAAATGTATTCGAAAGGGCTAGCCTTAATCGTATCAATCAACTCAAGCTTCGTAAACTTGGAATTTGTTAGGATATTAGCTGTATATTAGTTGTAAAAAATTAGGGTAACTTGTATTTAGTAGTTTCCTATTTTGTTATTAGTAGTTTCCCATTTAGTCTCCTTGCTTTGTATATAAATATGTACTATTCTGTGAAATACACAATTTGATTCACTATTTTTTACATGGTATTAGAGCTTTGTGATTCAAAATTCGAAATTCGAAATTAGGGTTCATATAAAAAAAAGAGATTAGGGTTTGATTTTGGGGTTCTTTTTTGAAAATCTTTTTTGGATTGCGAGTTTATTCTCAGCCCACTCAGGAGTGTTGTGTTGGGTTTTGTGCCCTAAATAAAACCCATTTCAATATAATCAGATTAATAAAGATCAGAAATAACATTTTATGTTGCATGGTTCACATGATTTATTTCATGATTATATATATAATGTATGAATTCTATTTAAGTCCAGAACATATGAATTTGTTAATGCTTATAGTGTTGTCAGCACAGTGGAATATAATCTTAATTATATGTTCGAAAGTTTATTACCTGATTTGTCAATTCACTGAATTTAGACTGACAGGATAATCAGCGAGAGGTATTCTTACACCTTGGATAAGTGTTATGTCCTTTCCAGGGCATTGGCAAAGTTTACCAGTATCGGATGTATGGAGTATACATCAAAAGGGACCGATATTGAAATTTGATTAGATTTATTAAAATTTACCGTAATATATATTCAATTCAATATCACCTGTTGATCCTAGATCAAATGATCTTAATCCTGATATGGTTATGTTCGATATCAAGAGTATTATACATGTTTTTTGATTTGTTAGTTAAGCCTACTTTTGGGTCAGGGTGATACGTACATTTTGGGAACATGATAGTACAATTGAGTGGGAGCGCTAACATAAATATGGAGTCTATAACTTCTATAGGAATTTAGAAGTGAAACGATGATATCCTTCGAGCTTGGCTAAACAGAGATAAATGGTGGAGATCTCATTTCACTTCGCTGAAATATCATTTATACGAAGCTAAGTGTTTTAAGGATAAAATACATTAAAGGTGTAACGGTAATTTAGTGCCTATTCAATGTAGATCATCTATTAGAGGGTCATTAATCATATTAGGATTATAACAATGGATAATTAATAGCGTATCTGTATCGTGGAACATATAGAGCGTTCTATATGACTGAGAGTGAAATTCCAAGTTCTAAGTGTGGATTCAATAAGGAATTAATAAGTTAGGGAATTTACATTCGGTTCGACTTATTGGAAGCTCGGTTTATATAGGCCCATGGTCCCCATACTAGTTGAGACCATACTGCTTGTAAGACTCAGTTAATTGATTTTAATTAATCAATTATAATTCTAAAGTTCGACTATGTCTACTTTATGAATTTTCACTAAGCAAGGGTGAAATTGTAAAGAAAAGAGATTCTAGGTTTATTTATAATTAAGAGACTTTATATGTCTAAATTAATAAATATATTAAATGACAATATTATTTAATAATTAATTTTTAGTTATTAAATAAATAGAATTGGCATTTAAATGGTTAAATTGGAAAATTGGTATTTTTGAGAAAATGGGATTGAAAAATAACCAAATGGGAAAGTTGCAAAGTGAGGCCCAATTTCCCTATATGGCCGGCCACTATGCAAGCCTTTTCCCATTTATTTTTTCATTATTTTAATGCCATACAATTCTAACCTAAACCTAGTTGGCATTATATAAATAGAAAGTGTTGGCTTCGGGAAACTATGACTTGCATATTGTTCCTTTCAGAGAAAAGCCATAGCCGCCCCTCTCTCTTCTTCTTCTTCTGAATTTCGAAATACCTTGAGTGAATGAGTAGTGCCCACACACATCACTGTGAAGAATCCAAACAACAAGACGGAGAATCAGCATCAAAGGAAGGAGAGTAAGAGTTCCAAGTTCAGATCTTGATTATGCTCTGCTACAAAAAGGAATCAAGGGCTAGAGATCTGAACGGAAGGAGTCATTATATTCCGCTGCACCCAATGTAAGGTTTCTTAAACTTTATATGTGTTTATTTCATTGTTTTAGAATTCATATTAGGTTCCGCTGCACCCTATGTAAGGTTTCTTAAACTTTATATGTGTTTATTTCATTGTTTTAGAATTCATATTAGGTTGTTAATAAAACATACATGGTAGTAAATATAGATCCTGGTAAAATATTTCCAACAACTGGCACCACAGCCATGATAATGATTTACTTTCATGAAATATGAATTAAAACGATGTTTTGTGTTGATTCGGATGGTTTCATGTGGTTTGCTTCCATGAAAAATATTTTCTGTTTTTGAAAATATTTTATTTAAATTCCTTGTGAAAAATTAAGCAATTTTTGTTTTTACGGAACTTGATTCCAATAAAAATTGAGAAAGGTATGATTTTTGGAAAAATCAGATTTCATGGTGTCGAATGGGTGCTCGTGAGCACCAGGCACTCGGACTGGAAGCCCATCCGTGCGCGTGAGCCTCGGTCGTTCACCCTGCATCTGCCCGTGTTTCCCCTAAAGCGCTGAGTTTTCTCGGCGTCCCCTCCTCTGTCCGCGCGCGCCCGAGGCTGCGTGCAGCCTCCTGGGCAGCCAACATCCCCAAACCCGATTTTGTGGGATTTTTTTTCCAAAATTTGATTCTTTCTAATTTTAAAACCCTAAATTTAAAATAAAATATTATTTTTAAATATATTTGAACTTAAATGTATTATTTCAATTAATAATATTTATTTTTAGTAATTATTATTAATCATGGTATTTTGAGGTTTAAATTTAAAAATTGATTATTTTATTTTTTTATTATGGTAAGATTTAAAAAATTCGTTAATTTCTTTAATATTTATGTATATTTAATTCTAAGATTAGATATTTTGATATTTAACATATTTTAAATTAAAAAATAACTTTATCTTTTTATTTGAAATATAATATTAAAATTATCTTATATGACAAATTAAATAATTAATAAATTTAAAATTAACCTAGATATTTTAACCATAATATTTTCAAATTTAAAAGTTTATTATTTTGTTAAATATTTAATTATTTATAAATTATAAGTTTAAAAATGATATTTTTCTATATATATATCATTTTTTCCTTCTTGGGAATTTATGAATTAAATATTTAAATAACTTAGATATTTTTGTAGAAATCTGAATATTGCTTAATTTGAGATATTTTGACATATAATTATGGTAATTATTATTTATTTATTATTTGATTCCTAAAATAATAATTATCTAACCAAATCTATTTTAAAATTGGTTTATTTTAATTAAATTATAAGATTTGAAAGTGATATTGAAGATTCTTTCTTTCAAATCATTGATCTTATTAGATATTTAATTTAATTTGATTCAAATAAACCTAGATTTTTTAAAATTAGTTTCTAATTTTTGAGATTTTTGAGGTTTGTTTTTAACAACCCTAAATTTTTCAAAATCTAGTTGGTTAGTTTAAGAATAATAATTTAATTATATTAATGTCTTATTTTCACATTTGTTACATGGACAATGTTTGTTTAATTTATATTGTTTATTCAAAACTTTTTTAACAAACCTATTATTTATTTGATCTAAATTGCTATGATTAACTTGTTGACAAATCCAATGATTTGATTTTAATCATAGTCCAATTGTCAATAGATCTTATAAATAATTTGTAACAGGTAAATTTTGTACTTCTTTCATCTTTGTAAACCTAGTAACATGACAGGGCCCATCCAAATCATTTGACCTGTGTGAGCCTATATGTTTGCTATTGGGCTTAGATGCATATAGGAAGCCCATTTAATTTTTACTAAGTAAATGGACTAGGTTGCTAAAATAAAATTTGACATAAGTAATTTTATTTAGGCCCAATTAGATTTGGGCTTATTCAATGAATAACAATTGTTTATTTAAAGGTTAAATTCCTCTCTTTTGGGCCTTGTGTGAGAGTTGGGGGCCAATAGAAGTGGGTACGACATACTGAACCCAGCTCCACCTCACATGAACTACCCCAATTGTGAAGGCCCATTTGCCTTATTTAAATAATTGTATTAGGTTAATTATATTAGTCTAACCTAATTAAAATTGAATTAGCAACATAATTAACTTTTAAAATATATGAATTTTTTTTTCATTTAATATTTTAAAGTTAATTTTAGAAAAACACTTAGTTAATGATATATATTCTAGATAGTTATTTCTAGTACTAATTATATTTTCTAATATTTAATTAGAAAAATATCATAGATTGTGAAATTAATTGTTTAATAATTAATTTTAGTACAGTCTAAGTTAAGTATATTTTCCTAGTATTAAACTAGAATTAATAATTAAGTTTTCTCTATACTTAATTATTTATTTCTTGAATTTAATACATTTAATTAAATTAAAAATTTCAATATCTAAGTTGATTTTCATCATGATACTTAAATATTGTTATTTTCATGTTATTTAATTAAAGTTGAAAATTATCTTAAGTTTGGAATCTTATTTCAGAATAACTTAAATCTGAATAATTTTCAAAATATATTTTATTTTATTTTATTAATCTTTTTCCCACAATTTCGAAATTGCATTTCTTTAATGCAGAAATTTCAAATTTTATTTGAAAAATAGATTAAAGTTGAAAATTATTTATTTTAATTTTGGACCAACTTAAATCAATGATTTTTTTCATTTAATGATTAATTAAAATAAATGAACTAAAATATATTATAATTAGAAAATGAATTAATTAGTCAATGAAAGTCTAGATAGATATTATCTGTTTTGCTTGAAGTATTTTTCTAGTGATATTTAATTAAATAGAAAATTAATATTTAAGTTGACTCTTAAGCATGATACTTAAATATTTGAAATTTTTCTTAAATGTTTAGTTAAATAGGAAAAAATTAATTTTTATCAATTAATTTTGGGCCAACATAAAGTTAGAATAATTTTTCGAGGATTTATTTTTATTTTATTTTAACAAGCATTTTTGAAAATTGTATTCTTATATATACTTCAATTTTCGAAATGCAATATATATATATATATTTATAGAAAATTAAATTTTAGTTGTAAGTTAATTTAAATTAATTTTGAAACAACTTAAATTGAATATTTTTCTAAATATTTATTGGAAATTATTACTAAGATGGAAATAATTCATGTTATTTTCATATCCATCGAAGTATAATTGATAAATATTAAATTAAAATTTATATTTAGAATTTTTATCTAAATTGGAAATTTTAATTAAATAAATATATATTTAAAATAAATTGATTAAAATAAATATTAGAAGAAAATACACTTTAAATAATGAGCTTTATTATTAGGACATTCGATCTCCATTGTTGGTTCTACATAGTTCTTGTTTTAGTGAGTAATCCTCCCTAATGGAGGAACGTTCATTAGCAATTTAACGCCGTAAAATCTCGAAAGATAATATTATTTGTAAGTGTTTTATATAGTATTGATCACCCTAATGGTGGCGACTGTATTTGACTTACAAAAGTATGAAACAATGGTGGAAGCTCATAAGATAGAATAGCCTTGACTCTCGCCTAAACGGGACGACGCTGGATTCAAATCTTGATCTTATAAAAGGTTGCTAGAATGTTTATCATTTTAGATGAGCTGACAACTCTATTCAATGGATGGTATCACTGACTCTCACCTAAACGGGACACTGATATCAGTTTGTTGAAGACCTTGGAAATCATTTAGGATTGTAGTTTTTAGTATTTTCACTTGTCATTCCTACTTGCTATATGTTTAATAATTTTTGAATTGTGTATGAATTTATATTGAACCATGTTATTTTCTGTTATTAAATTGTAGTTTAATTTCGAATCTTCATTGTTGGTCTAACTTGGTTTGTTGTTCTAATGGGACATATCCCTAATGGATTGTCAACATTAGACAAACATAATAGTGTTAGATCTCGAATGATAAATATTGTAAATGCAACATTTAGCTGTTCATCAATTGATGACACCTTAGACTGGTATTTACAATATGAAACAAGAAGATTGTATAAATAAGATTACTTTGACTCTCGCTAAACGGAGCATCGTTGGATTCTTATTTAAATACGAAATTATCCAAATTCCTGTTAGCTTATTCATTTCGAATTAGCTCAATAACATATCATTGGATGAATGGTCTATAAATCATTTCATGTGATTCTATACTTTCTCTTAAGAAATTAAATGACGCATATGATTATATTCCCAAAATTCTATCACAAAATGATATAAATCCTCAATCTTAAAAATCTCCTACTTGTATGGGTAAATCAACTTAGAGTTAAATTAGTAGTGGTGGTCCAATAAAGAATTACTCATTATACAGCTACACTTTCACAAGTGTTTAATAACTATTTTCTATCAATGGATTCAAACTGTATGTTAGTAAGGAAAATGAGTTTAGTATTTTGTGACCAGAATCCACTTGCACTATTCTAAGAACTCTTTAATGTAACTAAAATAGAGTCATCAAAAGGACACAACCATATTTTATAAATCTATGGCATTTGTATCTTGTTCATAGTGGTTTTTTTTACAAGATCATTCTCTGCAATGAGTTAATATGCCTATATCCACTGAAAGTAAGTTCATCTCATTCGCGATGGATGTACATTCAGGGGTGGATATGAGTTTTTGTTGTATTCTTAAAACGATCACTCTAGATTTTACCTTATGCAAAAGAAATTTGAAATGTTTGAAAAATTTCATGAATTTCTAGCAATGGTGAAAAACCATTAAGGTAAGTAGTTAAAGATCTTGCGAACTGATAGGGGTGGAGAAATAGTTAGTAGATATGCAGTTCAAAGATCATTAAGTTGATTTTGAATTATATCCAAACTTACCTCCCCAGAAGAAATTCGATTTGCATATTGATGATTAGTTACTAGTTGCTGCCTAAATCCTTCTATGGTAATACAATTTCAGAATGATGCAATGGTTGTATACTTAGTGTAAACCATTACTAGATTCATGGATGACCTAATCGAAAAGCTAGAATTGTTAACCATGGTTTGCATGCTTGTTAGCTATTCTAAGTGATTAGGGGTGGACCATCCCATAGTCATTAGATTAGAAAGTGTTTGTTTAAACAAATACTACTTTTCTAAGAAAATGACGAAGTCTGAAAATAAAGTAGCAAATAAAGGAGATATTTTTTTCTTGATTCCAAAAGTGTTCTACCATCTTATTCTTTACAAGATGATCCCACTGCCTCTGTTGTTTTGACACAACCGAAGAGGTCAATACCATGTAGTTTTCTTAGACATAATTCACGGTACCTTGTCGTAGTAGGAGGGTTTCAAGGAACTCACCTTCTTATGACTTGGAAGACACTAGTGATTAAAATCCATTGTGAGTTTAAATACGTAATGGATTGTCAAGATAAGAAACTAAGAAGAAAAGCCAATAGAACTATGGTTTAATCCATTCACGTGGAGTAACCTAAAAGTTTTCTATTACAAGGACATGAAAGGAAATTTTCGTTAATAAGTCTATTCAATGGACTTAACTAAACTTCATGTTCCTAGTATTGTAGGTTTGAGGTTATCTAAACCTATGGCTCATGGTATACCTGGTAATTACTTACTCTAATACAAGCAACTTACTTTAATAAGATGCTGAAGCATTTTCTTTTCTAATGGCAATCTATAGAAGCTTCTCGACTTCTAGGCATAGATTTATTTATCTAAGGAAAAGTCTCAACTATTCCAGAAAAGATAAAGCCATGAAAGAATTCCTTAAATCAATAGTGAGAGGTCTCAGATATGCTTTAGTATGCCTTAGACCAGACACCTACTGTTGAGTGGGAGTAATGAGTAGGTATCAGATTAATCCAGGAGAGGAACATTGGAATACAATCAAGTAAATATTAAGATTAAGAAGATGAACTATATGTTAGTCGATAAGGGTGTGTTTTAAAACTCTTAGACTACACCACATCAAATTTTGAGACTTGCCTTTGTGCTAGAAAGTCTGATGATAAGATGGTGATTACTCTGGAGGTGGAGTAGTGATTTTGGAGAAGTGTAAAAACCTATCTGAAGTCTTTAGGTCTACCAGAGAGAGACTGAATGTTAAAGATGCAGGAAAGGTACTTATTCAGTCTAAGGAAAGTTCTATACATTTGTGGCACCGTTCCAGCTTGTCTTAACTACTAGTGTTATTTCCTGATTAACCAAAAAGTAGTTGCCAAAAGTATAGAATCCAGTATCCCAAGAGAGTAGACATGTAGAGAGGAATTTCACAATATCAAGGATTTTGTGATTAAGGAAGAGTAGTGGTGGGGAAAAGGTTGTGTTTAATTCAACCTGTCAGATCCTATTACGAGGAGTATACTACTACTACACTTGATTTGTATATCAAGGTGTTGAGATTATTTGAAATGCACATTTTGTTTTATATTAGTGCAAGTGGGAGTTTGTTAGGTTTTGTGCCCTAAATAAAACTCATTTTAATATAATCAGATTTACTTATTAATAAAGATCAGAAATAACATTTTATGTTGCATGGTTCACATGATTTATTTCATGATTATATATATAATGTATGAATTCTATTTAAGTCCAGAACATATGAATTTGTTAATGATTATAGAGTTGTCAGCACAGTGGAATATAATCTTAATTATATGTTCGAAAGTTTATTCCCTGATTTGTCAGTTCACTGGATTTAGACTGACATGATAATCAGCGATAGGTATTCTTACAACTTGGATAAGTGTTATGTCCTTTTGATTGGAGCATAAAAATACAGTTTTATTGCCTTAAAATACAAAAATTAACTAAGTTTTACTTAGTATTTTCATTTAATTAATATGATATATTATTTATATGGAAATATTGAGTTTTAATTTAATTTGTTTTATTTTGTAGAGAAGTTGACTATATATGCCAAAGAAATAAAATAAAGTGATGAAGAAGCCCAATTCCCTTTTAGCTCAGTCCAAGTTGTTGACATTTGAAGCTGATTTGGAGCTAAGCCAATTGATCCACGCCATATCTCCTTGATGTTATGTGTCACTTATGTTGCTAAAGTTGTTCACACGCACAAGTTCCAAAGAATATCAATTATCTTCACTTGGTCAATACCAATTCAATAACACAATTAATTTTAAATATTTTGTTTTGAAAGCATAGAGCAACGATTATGGAGAAAAATCTGATATTGCATTAACCAAATCAAATCAATTTAATTCTATTTATTTAGAATTTCATTGACAGATTTTTACCTACCATCTTGAGTGAGTGAGATTTATAAATAGGTTGATATTGTAAAAGCAAGGGACCTTGGATTGTGTAATTTTTCATTG
The DNA here is from genome assembly GCF_029168945.1 of Cannabis sativa. Taxonomy (NCBI): domain Eukaryota; kingdom Viridiplantae; phylum Streptophyta; class Magnoliopsida; order Rosales; family Cannabaceae; genus Cannabis; species Cannabis sativa. The sequence continues at coordinate 27,271,568 of NC_083609.1, read as the reverse complement.
GCAAAAACTATAGTAAATTTTAGTTTTATTTTATCTATCTCTTCTCATATTTTCTTTTTAGATTATTGTGAGAATGACTAGCATTTTTGGCTAGTTTCCTAGATAAGGTAAAGGATGATCTTATATGTGAGGTAATATTTACTTGTGTTTTGATTCACCAAGTGCTTAAAGTTTATACATTTGAGTAGTATATTTTTCTTCTATTTTTTTATCTCTATATTAATATATTTATCTATTTAGTATTATATAGAAATAGTCATGCTTTTTCTATGTGAATATGATTAGGATAAATATATATTAATATTATAATTTTATGATTAATCTCTTATTGCATTATTACCAAACAAAAGGTATATTGTCATTCTTGGATTTTTCATAAGATTATTTTCTACAATCTTAATGTGAGAATTTTATATTACTCAAATACATTTTTTTTTATTATATGTTCTTCAAGTTTTATCTTCCGATTAAATTATTGGGAAGTGAATAATTTAATTGTGTTATATGTGTGAATCAAAACTCAAATAAATGAGCCAAACATATAGGTGATTCTTGAAACCTTATCATTTTTGTTATTATAATTTTCTACCGATTTTATTTGCTTTAAATTTATTTTCAAAATTTTCTCAAAAACCACCAACAATTTATTTACTTTTTGCGCTTAAAGTTCTACTAATCACTTTTTGATAAGATATCTCTCTGTGGACACGACCGCCCATGCTACACTACAACAACCGCTTTGTGAAGACAAATTTGGGCATAATCAAATTTTGGCGCCGTTGCCGGGGAGATTGAAATCAAAACTTAGTGGAGTTTTCAGCCAAGAGGTAAGTCATTCTATAATGTGTATATATAACACTTGTATTTTTTTTTAATTATTAATTTTTCTCTTTGTGTCTAATAACTTAAAAATAAAAATTGTCATATTTATTATACGCTTATATATTTATATACATATATTTTTTTTTCTCTTTTCGTTCAATTATATATGTAGTATTAGTTTTATATAATATATATATTAGTCATTAATTTTTTTTTAATATTTTCTTTTCTTTTCTACATTTATTGTGTTCAAATTATCATTCATTGTTAATTTTGTAATTATTTGTCATTTGTTATTATTTTTTCTTTAGCTTTAAATTTATAGATTTCAAATTATTAGGTTTAGTCCCTTAATTTGTGTAACCTTTGGTTTTAGATTAGCTTTAATTTAGGTTCCACCTCTTTATTATTAAAAAAAAAAATCATAAAATTTTAAAATAAAATTATTCATAAAACTTTATAGTATTAGGAACAAAGTGTAATGCAACAAGTGGTAAAAACTGAGAGTATTCTGTCTAGAAAGATTGGCTTTTAAGGCTTGTGATAGAGTACCCTCTACACTTTCCTGGGAACCTTGGTTCTGTCTAGGAAAGTGTGGGACGAAGCGGTACCTTGGCAACCTTCCCAATCGGCCTGGGAATATTTCTTGTGTATGCCCTTGTCTTATTACATTTTTGGACTTATTACTATTTAAAAAAAAAAACCAAGCTTGTTCCTTCAAAATAAGTAATTTATTTTACTTATTGGTCATTTGGTTAGAAATATTTGAATTGTGATTTTTAATACTCACTTAGTACCCTAGGAAGTCTGGTGAGGCATGTGAGATCATTTCAAATTGTCCAAATTTACCAAGGAACAAGTTTAACAAAAAAAAAATTAAAAAAAAAATTAAGTGAATGAATCGTCATAGAGATGAACTAGGGAGATTTGTAAGGAGACCCAACACCCCTAGTGATAACTCTTCCGATACATCAAGCATTGCCTCTCCCACCTCAACAATTGCTCATAATCCATTCGCCATGGCCCATCATGATGAAATTCAGCAGAGAAGTCTAAATGACTATCTCCATCCTACTCGCACTCCTACCCCTTCTTGTATCCTCTTTCCACCTAATATGCCCAATTTTGAATTCAAACCTGCCATGATTCAACTCTTGCCAAATTTCCATGGTTTAGAAAATGAAAATCCTTATGTGCATATTAGGGAATTTGAGGATGTGGTAGCCACTTGTTATAACCAAGCTAATATCGCGGATACTGTGCGATTAAAGTTTTTTCCCTTCTCTTTGAAGGATAATGCTAAAAGCTGGTTATACTCTCTTAGACCAAGGTCTATTGGAACATGGGAAGAAATGACATCATCATTCTTTCACAAATACTTCCCTAACCACAAGACCAATGGTTTAAAAAGGCAGATTTCTACCTTTTCCCCAAAAGACAATGAAACTCTTTATCAAGTCTGGGAAAGGTTTAAAGAACTGTTAACTCTTTGTCCCCACCATGGTTATGAAAAACGGCGCCTAGTTAGTTATTTCTATGAAGGCCTCACTAGTCGTGAACGCCAGTTTATAGAAATGATGTGCAATGGTGAATTCCTCCAAAAAGATCCTGAAGAAGCCTTTGAATATCTCAATGAGCTTGCAGAAAAATCTCATACTTGGACTGGTCCAAGTGCTACTGAAAGCACTAATAGAAATCGACCAGCAGGAATTTACCAACTAAGGGAGGAGGACAGTCTCAAAGCCCAAGTTGAGTCCTTAACAAAGCAACTTGAGGCCTTTAAAAAAAAAGTGGGCAAGGACTGAATATGGTTGCCAAAGCAGAAATACATGAGCCATGTTTTGTGTGTGGAGAATCGGATCATTTAGCTAAGGATTGTTTAGCCTTTAGAGAAATGAAGGGGGTTTATGAAGAGCAATGCAATGCCTTACGGACCTACAATAAGCCATTCTAATACGTACAACTCTGGTTGGAGAAACCACCCAAATTTCAGCTGGAAAGATCCCAACCAAGCACAATCTTCCGGAGGGCAATGGAGAAATGAGCACCAAAATCAACCGTCAAAAGCTCAGCCTGCTCCTCAATACAATTCTCCACCTCAAAGGAGTTCTCTTGAGAACACCTTTCAATCATTTATGGAGGAGCAAACTAAAATAAATCGCCAAATGATGGAAGAAATCAAAGAAATGAAGAGTCAATTTTCAAAATTGACTGGGTCCTTGGCTATTTCTGAAAGAGGCAAACTTCCTTCTCAGCCTCAATTCAATGCACAAGGGCAACATACGGCTCAAACCTCCAGCTCTAATGATCAAATAGTTAAGGAGGCTAATGCCATCACAACTAGAAGTGGTAAAACTTTGGAAGATCAACCAATAGCAGCTACCACTTCAAAATCTCCACATATTGTCCCTGAAAGTGTGCCATCCAATGCTTCTGCAAAAGTTCCATTTCCCCAGGCTTTGAGACCTGCTGGGAAAAATCTTGAAAATTGAGGAGAAATCCTTGAGCACTTGACACAAGTGAAGATTAATCTTCCTTTGCTTCACGTCATCAAACAAGTGCCAGCCTATGCTAAAATCATCAAGGATCTTTGCACTGTAAAAAGGAAGCATCATGTCAAAAAGACTGCTTTCTTGACTGAGCAAGTTAGTGCGGTAATTGAACAAAAGACACCGCTAAAATACAAAGATCCTGGCTGTCCCACCATTTCTTGTCAAATCGGGACTCATGAATTTAGTCAAGCTTTGCTAGACTTAGGAGCGAGTGTTAATCTCATGCCTTATTCTGTCTACTCGCAACTTGGTCTTGGTGAAATCAAGCCTACTTCTGTTGTCTTACAGTTGGCTGATCAGTATATCAAGAAGCCTCGGGGAATTGTTGAGGATGTTCTTGTTCAAGTTGACAAATTCTATTACCCCGTGGACTTTCTTATCCTGGATACTCAATCTGTGGTTAACATGGAATCCAAAATCCCTATCATACTTGGAAGACCTTTCCTCGCTACAGCTAATGCCCTTATTAACTGTAGGAATCGTCTAATGAAGATATCTTTTGGGAATATGACTCTTGAGGTCAATATTTTTCATGTTGCAAAGCAACCACATGAGGATGATGAGTGTTATCAGACATTTTTGATTGACACGCTCATTTCTGAGGAGATTCAATTGCAAAAAAATTCTGATGATCTTGATGAACTCTTCTCAGTTTCTGAAAGTTCTGGTTTTAATGAGTCCATTAATGAAATTTCTTGTTATAAAGACTCACAAAACGGAAGAGCAAAGTTTTGGCAACCTCGCTTTGAAGAGCTACCTGGTGAAAGGGAAAAGCCAAAACCTTCTGCTGAAGAGGTTCCCACTGTTAAGCTAGCCCAACTACCTGAGGGTTTAAAACATGTTTTCTTAGGAGATGGTGATACCTTTCCTGTTATCATCTCGTCCAAACTTGATCCTTCACAGGAAATGCAACTAGTCAAGCTACTAAAGAAGCATAAACCTGCATTAGGTTGGACGTTTGCTGATATTAAAGGTATTAGCCCTTTAATTTGCTCCCATAGAATCAAGTTGGAGGAGGGAGCAATCCCTCGAAGAGATCCTCAAAGAAGACTAAACCACACCATGAAAGAAGTTGTAAAAACTGAAGTGTTGAAGCTTTTGGATGCTAACATCGCTTATCCAGTGGCTGATAGCAAATGGGTCAGTCCAATTCAGGTAGTACCCAAGAAATCGGGTGTAACTGTTATTGAAAATGACAAAGGGGCCCTTGTTCCCACAAGGTCTGTGACGGGTTGTCGTATGTGCATTGATTATCGAAAGTTGAATGCTGCAACCCGTAAGGATCATTTCCCACTTCCATTTATTGACCAAATCCTTGAACGTGTGGCTGGGCATCCTTTTTATTGCTTTCTTGATGGCTATTCAGGCTATTATCAAATTGAGATTGCATTGGAGGATCAAGATAAGACCACTTTTACATGTCCTTTCGGTACTTATGCTTTTCGGCATATGCCATTTGGACTGTGTAATGCACCAACCACCTTCCAAAGGTGCATGATGAGCATTTTCAGTGACATGGTTGAAAAATGTATGGAAGTATTCGTGGATGATCTAACAGTCTTTGGAAGTTCTTTTGAAACATGCCTTCTTAATTTAGAAGCTGTTTTAACACGATGTATTGAGAAAGGTCTTGTACTCAATTGGGAGAAATGCCATTTCATGCTATCTTCAGGCATAGTCTTGGGACACATTGTCTCCGAAAGAGGGATTGAGGTAGATCAGTCTAAGATTGATCTCATTTCTAATTTGCCCACTCCGAAGACTGTCAAAGATGTTAGATCTTTTCTTGGGCATGCTTGTTTTTATAGGAGGTTCATCCAAAACTTTTCAATGATTTCTCGTCCACGCTGTAACCTCCTAGCCAAAGATGCTAATTTTGAGTGGACACAAAAGTGTGAGGATGCATTCCGAACACTTGTTGCAAAATTAACGTCCGCTCCTATCATACAGTCACCTGATTGGAATTTGCCTTTTGAAATCATGTGTGATGCAAGCAATTTTGTTGTTGGAGCTGTTTTGGGACAACGAAGGGAGGGGAAACCTTTTGTTGTCTATTATGCAAGTCGAACTCTTAATAGTGCTCAAATGAACTATTCCACTACTAAAAAAGAGTTGCTTGCTGTTGTCTTTGCTCTTGACAAATTTCGAGCTTACTTGATTGGTTCACCTATTACGATCTTCACAGATCATTCTGCCCTTAAGTACCTCCTTTCCAAAAAGGATACTAAGGCACACTTAATACGGTGGATCCTTCTATTGCAAGAATTTGACATCACAATCAAAGACAAGAAAGGTGTTGAGAATGTCGTCGCAGATCACTTGTCTCGACTTGAATTTAGTTATTCTGCTGATGATCCACCTATTCGTGATGATTTCCCCGATGAACAACTGCTTGCTGTTACTAAGTTACCGTGGTATGCACACATAGTTAACTACTTAGTAACAGGTGAACTTCCTTCTGAGTGGAGTTCACAAGATAGACGCAAGTTTCTGGTCGAGGTTCGCAATTTCTATTGGGATGATCCATACTTGTTCAAGTATTGCCCCGATCAGATCATGCGAAGATGCATCCCTGATGATGAGGTGTCTAGTGTTTTGAACTTTTGTCACAATGATGCTTGTGGTGGTCACTTCTCTGTGAAGAAAACTACTGCAAAAATCTTACAGTGTGGCCTTTATTGGCCCACTTTGTTCAAAGACACCAACGAATTTTGTCGTTCATGTGTGAGGTGCCAAAAGTTAGGCTCTCTATCTCGTCGTCACATGATGCCCTTGAACCCTATTCTTGTGATTGAGATATTTGATTGTTGGGGGATAGATTTCATGGGACCATTTCCATCATCTTCTAGTTACCTTTACATTCTCCTTGCTGTGGATTGTGTTTCTAAATGGGTTGAGGTTGTACCTTGTCGAACCAATGATAATGCAACAGTTACCAAGTTCTTGAAGGAAAATATTTTGTCAAGGTTCGGTACGCCTCGAGCTATCATTAGTGATCAAGGCACACACTTTTGCAACAAGTCTTTTGAGGCTCTCATGCGGAAGTACGGTGTACTCCATAAGGTTGCTAATTCTTACCATCCGCAGACCAATGGACAAGCGGAGTTAGCCAATAGGGAGATAAAACAAATTCTAGAAAAAACGGTAAATCCAGACAAAAAAGATTGGTCTTCTCGTCTTCTTGACGCTCTCTGGGCATACCGTACTGCTTTCAAATCCCCTATTGGGATGTCTCCCTATCGGCTTGTTTATGGGAAAGCCTGTCATTCGCCTGTTGAACTCGAGCATAAGGCATATTGGGCTGTCAAAGCCTTTAATTTTGATCTTAGTGCTGCAGGCATTAGTCGCAAACTCCAGCTGTCTGAAATTGAGGAGTTGAGAAATGAGGCATATGATAATTCTAGGATCTACAAGAAAAAAATGAAAGCTGCTCATGATAAACAGATCTTCCGAAAGAATTTTGAGGTGAATCAAAAGGTGTATCTTTATGATTCTCGGTTGCATTTCCACCCAGGTAAGTTGAGATCGCGGTTGACTAGCCCATTTGTGGTGAAACAAGTTTTTCCCAACGGTTCTGTTGAAGTTGAGGACCCAACTGATGGGAGAATTTTTAGAGTCAATGGCCAGAGATTGAAGCATTACATCGAGAGTGTGAGTCATGTGGAAGAGGTCCTTCTTAAGGACCCTATTTATACACTCTGAGTTGTTCATTTCTTTTACATGTTTTATTTTATTTATTTTATTTTATATATATATATATTTTCTGTTAGTTTTGTGTGTTTTCATTTTTGTTTGTTTTGGGTTTGTTTTGTGTTATCAGGTTGTTTCAATTACCGCCCCGTCGATATTGTCATCTTTCAGGTGTTCTCTTTCCCCTATCTTTCTCATTGCATATTTATTTTGACATTGAGGACACTGTCTGATTTTCGGTTGGGGTGGTAAGCTGTGGTGAGCTTTCATTTGGAGAATTACATTGTTGTGTTGAATTTTTAAGTCAAATTTTCTCAAAATTTTCCAGGCATGATTGAAACATTCTATTTGAGTTGGTTTTTGCTATGTTGAGCTATTAAGGAGTGATTTTCAGAGTTCTTTAATGCACTTTCCAAACATGTGGTAAGATGGTTGTTAACACAAATAGTTGAGAAAATTTTCAAGCTTAAAGTTTTTCATTTTTTTTTTGGTGAGTTGTGAGAGTTGAGAAAACGACTTTGTGAACTTTTATTGATCATTTGAGTTGGTCAAATTAGATTTTTGGAATTTAAACACATGACATATACCGGAGGGATAATTTCATTTGTTAAAAGAGCCTTTGTTGTAATGTTATTTTTTTTTTGTTCGTGTATTTTTTATGTTGCCTCTTGTAAAAAAAAAATCAAAAAAAATCAAAATCAAAAATAATAAAAAAAAAAGAACAAGAGCAACATTTCGTTATTGTGTTTCCTTTTTTATTTTCAAAAAAAAAAAATTGTTCCATATAAAAAAAAAAGAATAAAATGAATGAAAGAAACATCACTTCATGTGTTTCTTAAAAAAAAAATGTTTTTTTTTTTTTTCTATATTTATAATTTTCTTTTAGTTGGCTCTTTATTCTTCAAGTCTCTTGTGTAAATCCCAAAGGTTATTTGTCATTTAAATTCTAATTATTTGATTTGCCTATCATGTGATCAATATTTGTTCAAATTGTTTGTCCTAAAAAGTTTGTCCTCTCTCATTTGAGTGTTAATTGTTACAATTCCAACTCCAAGAGTGTCACCTCTACCATTAAAAAAATACTTTGACTGCCTGTGAGGAAATTGGAGTTGAGACCTTTAAGCTTTTGAAGTTTTTCAATACAATTTGTGTTATGGCTTGTCGTAAGAAATGGATATGGTTTGGTGCACACACCCACAACTCTAGGATTACAACTGAGTAGTTTGCATAGCAATTTCGGATTTCTTGATGATAATTCTTTTATGTTTGGCTAGTTTTGTTTGGTTTGACTTGATTATTCAGCTTGATAATTTTTTTTTCCGCTTGAATTGTTAGGGACTAGCAATAAGCTGGTTGGGGATTGTGATTGGAGCATAAAAATACAGTTTTATTGCCTTAAAATACAAAAATAAACTAAGTTTTACTTAGTATTTTCATTTAATTAATATGATATATTATTTATATGGAAATATTGAGTTTTAATTTAATTTGTTTTATTTTGTAGAGAAGTTGACTATATATGCCAAAGAAATAAAATAAAGTGATGAAGAAGCCCAATTCCCTTTTAGCTCAGTCCAAGTTGTTGACATTTGAAGCTGATTTGGAGCTAAGCCAATTGATCCAAGCCATATCTCCTTGCTGTTATGTGTCACTTATGTTGCTAAAGTTGTTCACACGCACAAGTTCCAAAGAATATCAATTATCTTCACTTGGTCAGTACCAATTCAATAACACAATTAATTTTAAATATTTTGTTTTGAAAGCATAGAGCAACGATTATGGAGAAAAATTTGATATTGCATTAACCAAATCAAATCAATTTAATTCTATTTATTTAGAATTTCATTGACAGATTTTTACCTACCATCTTGAGGGAGTGAGATTTATAAATAGGTTGATATTGTAAAAGCAAAGGACCTTGGAGTGTGTAATTTTTCATTGGCAAAAACTATAGCAAATTTTAGTTTTATTTTATCTATCTCTTCTCATATTTTCTTTTTAGATTATTGTGAGAATGGCTAGCATTTTTGGCTAGTTTCCTAGATAAGGTAAAGGATGATCTTATATGTGAGGTAATATTTACTTGTGTTTTGATTCACCAAGTGCTTAAAGTTTATACATTTGAGTAGTATATTTTTCTTCTATTTTTTATCTCTATATTAATATATTTTTCTATTTAGTATTATATAGAAATAGTCATGCTTTTTCTATGTGAATATGATTAGGATAAATATATATTAATATTATAATTTTATGATTAATCTCTTATTGCATTATTACCAAACAAAAGGTATATTGTCATTCTTAGATTTTTCATAAGATTATTTTCTACAATCTTAATGTGAGAATTTTATATTACTCAAATACATTTTTTTTATTATATGTTCTTCAAGTTTTATCTTCCGATTAAATTATTGGGAAGTGAATAATTTAATTGTGTTATATGTGTGAATCAAAACCCAAATAAATGAGCCAAACATATAGGTGATTCTTGAAACCTTATCATTTTTGTTATTATAATTTTCTACCGATTTTATTTGCTTTAAATTTATTTTCAAAATTTTCTCAAAAACCACCAACAATTTATTTACTTTTTGCGCTTAAAGTTCTACTAATCACTTTTTGATAAGATATCTCTCTGTGGACACGACGGCCCATGCTACACTACAACAACCGCTTTGTGAAGACATGTTTGGGTGTAATCACCTTTTCAGGGCATTGGTAAAGTTTACTAGTATCGGATGTACGGAGTATACATCGGAAGGGACCGATATTGAACTTCGATTAGATTTATTAAAATTTACCGTAATATCTATTCAATTCAATATCACCCGTTGATCCTAGATCAAATGATCTTAATCCTGATATGGTTAGGTTCGATCTCAAGTGTATTATACATGTTCTTTGATTTGTTAGTTAAGCCTACTTTTGGGTCAGGGTGATACGTACATTTTGGGAACATGATAGTATAATTGAGTGAGAGCGCTAACATAAATATGGAGTCTATAACTTCTATAGGAATTTAGAAGTGAATCGATGATATCCTTCGAGCTTGGCTAAACAGAGATAAATGGTGGAGATCTCATTTCACTTCGCTGAAATATCATTTATACGGAGCTAAGTGTTTTAAGGATAAAATACATTGAAGGTGTAACGGTAATTTAGTGCCTATTCAATGTAGATCATCTATTAGAGGGTCATTGATCATATTAGGATTATAACAATGGATAATTAATAGCATATCTATATCGTGGAACATATTGAGCGTTCTATATGACTGAGAGTGCAATTCCAAGTTCTAAGTGTAGATTCAATAAGGAATTAATAAGTTAGGGAATTTACTTGGTAAATTCGGTTCGACTTATTGGAAGCTCGATTTATATAGGCCCATGGTCCCCATACTAGTTGAGACCATACTACTTGTAAGCTCAGTTAATTGATTTTAATTAATCAATTATAATTCTAAAGTTAGACTATGTCTACTTTATGAATTTTCACTAAGCAAGGGCGAAATTGTAAAGAAAAGAGATTCTAGGTTTATTTATTAATTAAGAGACTTTATATGTCTAAATTAATAAATATATTAAATGACAATATTATTTAATAATTAATTTTTATTATTAAATAATAAAATTGGCAATTAATGGTTAATTGGAAAATTGGCATTTTTGAGAAAATGGGATTGAAAAATAACAAAATGGGAAAGTTGCAAAGTGAGGCCCAATTTCCTTATATGGCCGGCCACTATGCAAGCCTTTTACCATTTATTTTTTTATTATTTTAATGCCATACAATTCTAACCTAAACCTAGTTGGCATTTTATAAATAGAAAGTGTTGGCTTCAGGAAACTATGACTTTCATATTGTTCCTTTCAGAGAAAAGCCATAGCCGCCCCTCTCTCTTCTTCTTCTTCTGAATTTCGAAATACCTTGAGTGAATGAGAAAGTGTAGAATCCAAACAACAAGAAGGAGAATCAGCATCAAAGGAAGGAGAGAAAGAGTTCCAGGTTCAGATCTTGATTATGCTCTACTACAAAAAGGAATCAAGGGCTAGAGATCTGAACGGAAGGAGTCATTATATTCCGCTGCACCCAATGTAAGGTTTCCTAAACTTTATATGTGTTTATTTCATTGTTTTAGAATTCATATTAGGTTGTTAATAAAACATACATGGTAGTAAATCTAGATCCTGGTAAAATATTTCCAACATGTTTCCCAGCCGTCGATCTACAAAACCCTGAAGTCTGGTCGCCAGATTCCTCGCGCGTGGGGCTCACGCACTGCCTGAAGCATCTACGCGTTTTCCCACGCACCGGTGCGTGGAGGCACGTGTGATGGCATCTTCGACGGTGTTCTTTTGTCGGTTCTTTACTCTGTTCTTCTAAGCCCACTCGCATCTATTTAAGGTTGTAATTCGGTATTTTTTATGCCTTCTTCATATTTGGGTGTTCATTCTTTGGTGTTCTTTTTACTCCTTTTCTTTGTCAATTGTGTTTGCTTTTGAGATTATGGCGGAGATAAAATCAGATTCAAAATAAGTCATTGTTTCTGATGTGGTTCACGTGATGTCTAAAATCACGGACCATAAGTTGATTGGTTCGAATTATTTGGAATGGAGTAAGACGATTCGATTGTATTTGAGGAGTAATGACAAAGATGATCACTTGACTGGCGATCCTCCCAAAGAAACAAACGATTCAAGGAAAATATGGCTCCGTGAGGATGCTCGCTTGTTCCTTCAAATTTAAAATTCTATCGATAATGAGGTAATTAGTTTGATTAATCATTGTGAATTGGTTAAAGAACTAATGGATTACTTGGAGTTTTTGTATTCTGGCAAAGACAACATATCTCGCATATATGATGTTTGCAAAGCCTTTTATCGTGCGGAGAAAAAAGATAAGTCTCTTATGACTTATTTTATGGCTTTCAAGAAAACGTATGAAGAACGTAATGTAATATTACCCTTTAGTCTTGATGTAAAAGTTCAACAGCGCCAACGAGAGCAGATAATTATTATGAGCTTTCTTGCAGGACTCTCATTTGAATTTGACTCTGTAAAGTCACAAGTTCTCTCTAGTTCTGATATCTCCTCTTTACAAGATGTGTTTACTCATGTTCTTCGCACAAAAACTACCTCTTCAAATCCTCTAAATAGCACCTTAGTGAGTCGTAATAATTATGCACCGGAAAAAAAAAACTCTACTCTAAGTGGATTCAAAGGAGGTAATTCATAAGGACCTAATAATCGAACACCAAATTCTGGGAGCATCATGTGCAATTATTGTAAGAAACCAGGCCACACCAAGTTTGAGTGTAGGAAGTTACAGTTTAAGAATCGACAACAACACTCTGCTAATATTGCAAGCACTAGTGATGCATCTGACAAATCAGTCCTTATTTCTACTGATGAATTTGCCAAGTTCTCAAGGTATCAGGAAACACTTAAGTCTTCATCTTCTTCTGTCACTGCGATTGTTGATTCAGGTAACTCTAATGCATGCCTTCTTTCCAAATCCTCAAAATGGGTCATTGATTCTGGTGCCACAGATCATATGACAGGTATTAATTCTAGTCTCTTTTCCAATTTTCAGTCTCATAGTCCCACTTCTATTGTCACCTTAGCTGATGGATCAACAGCTTCTGTCCTTGGATCTGGCACTATTGTTCCTACACCTATGCTCACTTTGTCATCAGTCTTACATTTACCTGATTTGTCCTTTAATTTTCTTTCTATTAGTCAACTCACTCGTAATCTAAATTATTGCATCTCATTCTTTCTTGATCATTGTTTATTTCAGGATCTTATGACGAAGAACATTATTGGTAAAGTACATGAATCTGGTGGCTTGTATGTTCTTGACCCACTTCTGCCAACCTCTATTGCTTAGTCGAGTGTTGCTTCCACTTTTGAGGCTCATTGTCGTTTAGGTCATCCATACCTTCCTTTGGTCAAGAAACTTTGTCCCCAATATAGTAAGCTATCTTCATTAGATTGTGAGTCATATCAGTTTGCCAAACATCATCGTGTCAGTTTGAGTCCTCGAGTCAATAAACGTGCTAGTGTTCCTTTTGAGTTAGTTCATTCTGATGTTTGGGGTCCTTCTCCTATTTTGTCTCAACCTGGATTCAGGTGTTTGCTTACTTTTGTGGATGATTATTCTCGTGTAACTTGGTTATATTTAATGAAAAATCGTTCTCAGTTGTTTTCTATATTCTATGCTTTTTGTGCTGAGATTCAAAATCAATTTAATGTATCTGTTCGTACTTTGAGATGTGATAATGCCAAAGAGTACACATCTGCTCAATTTCAATCTTACATGACCTCTAATGTAACGCCCTAAATAATCAGGCACGCTACCCAATATACTTATGAAACTCTAATCCCTTAATCGGCATTACTAATCAAAATAGCGCAGAATTTAAACTTTTATATTAAACAGAATGAAAATAAACTTGTAATATATTTAAACTTTCAAAACAGTTGGGATCCCAAAAAATAATTACAAACTTATTACAAGTCTTTTCTTTCTAGCCGACCTAAGCGGCAAAACAGAATTCAAAAGTTCAACACTGATAGACCCTTAACCCGCTTGGTCTGATATGGCTTGAACATGTACATTCTTCGTTTTGCTCCTCAAACTCATGGTTGATCAGCCACTGACTTACCCTTTCCTGCACAGTAGAGCACCCGTGAGCCAAGCCCAGCAAGACAGTATAAATCATAACAAATATAATATGCTCATCATGCTATTTAAACAGTAATGCCATTCATATATGTCTGTGTGTCACAGACCTGCATGTCACACTCACATGCCTATTTATGTCTACGTGGCCTAGGCCTATGTGTTGCGCTCACACATCTATATATATCTACGTGGCGTAGACCTACGTGTTGCTCTCACACGTCTAATTACAATAAGGCCTTAGAATAGTTCATCTCGGTTCTAGATACCGAGTCCAACTTGATTATGCCTTGACACATAACCCTTAATCTCAATATGTATCACATAATTATTAGTGCCACTGCACTATTTGTCTATTTGCTATAGACCTGCATGTTACGCTCACATGCCTATTTATGTCTACGTGGCGTAGACCTACGTGTTGCTCTCACACGTCTATATACAATAAGGCCTCAGTAGGGTTTACCTCGGTTCTGATTATCGAGCATAACCTGGTTATGCCTTGCTCGCATAACCCTATTCATGTATATACGTAATCCATGTATTACGTTCTTTCGGTGGTTTATCCTGGTGATATATACCAGGTCTAACCCAGTTATGTCTTAAACACATAACTTCTAACATACATGCGTGTATTCAATATTTACTACAACATATATAATCTTAGGGTAATAACCCTAACTTGCATACTATGTAATCACGCATATAATACACTTCTATATACTTAGATGACATTTACTAAGAGTATCAACCCTGACTCATGCTTTCACTGGACTCATAATATTCTAGGGTAATAACCCTAGACCGCATCAAAATTAAACTCAAGGTATTAGCTTACCGAGTCTAGTTTAATTATGCCTTAAGCGCATAATTCATAATTCCAATATATAGATATATCCGACATGGCATAGTATTACACAACATATATCACTAGGGTAATAACCCTAGGCTATTAAACCGCTCATGTTAGGGTAATAACCCTAATCCTAGTTGCAATTACTCACATATATCATATTCAACATAAGCGCCACCGCGCATACTCTACGTGCAAAATACTGTCTTACCTATTGTCCCGCAATAACAGAGATTCCAAACCCCTGGGTGCTCCCGATCAGGTGTCGGTAATCCTAGTCACACAATCCGGGATTTCACAAATAGGGTTAATCCCCAATTTCACTTTCACAAAATATAAACATGGCATTCAAAACATAGATAATCAAATAGAGCTCGGAACGAGCTTTCCAACGATATAAAGAACATCCCAAACGGAGTCCCGAGTCAAAAGTTATGGCCAAAACAAAATTGAGAAAACAGAATTTCTCACTGCCAAATCCAGTCGCGACGGCCGAAAATCCCGTCGCGACGACTGGGTTTAGAACACCCCAAAACTCCATTTTTAAGGTCTTAAAATGCCAACCTTTCCTAGATTTCGAACCCCAACCAAACAGAGGGTAAAAACGCATAATAAGGCTCAAAAATCACAACCCAAATGCATCTAAATTCTCATTGCAAAAGCCAAAAATTCAGATTGCATAAACACAACAAAATCATGCTCAAACTAAGCAAATTCCAAGCTCAAGAACAAGAGCTTCATCTTCAGCCATTTAAACAATTTTCCAGCCAACACAACATCACAATAACACATGATTCAATATTAGAAAGTACCCTAGAATCAAAATCCATGCTCAAGAACTTAAATCCAAAGATTAACACACTCAATTCATCAAGATTAACACTCATGCAATCAAGAGCATTAAGACTTAGAAAACATGCTTCTCAACCAACAAATTCAGCAACAACAATCAAAATTAAAAGCTGTAAAACTACCTCAAATATAGCTAGAACTCCCTTCAATTCCAAGCTCAAAAACCCACAAATTTGAAGCTCCAATTCAAGCAAATTTCTTTCCAAAATCAAAGTTGAAAAAGATAGGTTTAGAGAGATAGAGAGAGAGGGACGGGTAACAAGGATTAGAAACCAAAAAATCAATTTTCTCTTTCCTTAAAAATCCATTTCTATCAAAACATATCATTAAAGGTCAAAAGACTGAAATGCCCCTAGGGCCAATTTTCACCTACTCACACATACAAGGGCATTCTAGTCATTCCCTACTCATTTATTTCCAAATAAATTTCAGATTATTCATCAATAATAAGAATGCCAATTATTTCAATCCCAAATGAATTTCGGGCCCGAACCCGGTTCGGCCCGAAACACCCGGTTGTGACTATACCGCGCCAACCTGTCAGAACACACCTGAAAAGACAACACAGGCATACTATATAATAATATAGTTCTATTAAGCACGTAATTAAATTAATCTCAACAATTTACCCTTCTCGGGTCATAATTACCAAAATGCCCCTGGCTCACCAACGGGGTCTTTAACATTTTAAATTTCATATAATTTCACATATATTGAACTATATAATAATATAATTCCTCAATTAACTCATTATTATCTAATTAGGGCTTTGCTAATCATTTTCTTAATTCTGGGTATTACAATTACCCCCTCCTTATAGAAATTTCGTCCCGAAATTTACCTGAACAACTCCGGATATTTCTGCTGCATATCCGTCTCGAGTTCCCAGGTTGCCTCTTCTACCTTTCTGTTCCTCCACAGTACTTTCACCAGTGCCACAGTCTTGCTTCTCAAGACTTTCTCTCTTCTATCAAGTATCTGCACTGGTTGTTCCTCATATGATAAGTCTGGCTGAAGTTCCAATGCCTCATAACTCAGAACATGGGACGAGTTCGAGACATACTTCTGAAGCATTGAAACGTGAAACACGTTATGTACAGCTGCCAGCGCTGGGGGCATAGCCAACCTGTACGCTACTTGCCCTATCCTTTCAAGGATTTCAAAAGGTCCAATGAACCTCGGGCTAAGTTTTCCCTTCTTCCCAAAGCGTTTTATGCCTTTCATCGGAGATATTCAGAGAAATACCAGGTCCCCGACCTGAAAATCAATATCTCAACGCTTTGGATCGGCATAACTCTTCTACCTACTCTGAGCCGCGAGCATTCACGCTCTAATCTTGTTAACTGCCTCACTTGTTTTCTGAACAGCTTCGGGACCCAAGAACTTTCTTTCACCCACTTCATCCCAGTGAATGGGCGATCTACACTTTCCTCCATATAAAAGCTCATAAGGGCCATCCCGATTGTTGCTTGATAGCTGTTATTATAAGAGAACTCGATCAGGGGAAAGTACTTTACCCATGATCCCTCAAAGTCAAGCACACATGCCCGTAACATGTCTTTTAATATCTGTATAGTCCTCTCAGATTGCCCCTCCGTCTGAGGATGAAATGTCGTGCTGAACTTTAACTCAGTACCCATAGCTCGATGTAGATTCTCCCAGAATCTTGATGTAAACTTCAGATATCTATCTGAAATAATGTACTTTGGGACACCATGAAGACGAACAATTTCTCTGACATATAACTCAGCATACTGGTCAATGGAGAAATTTGTCCGAACAGGTAAGAAGTGAGCAGACTTTGTAAACCTGTCCACTATGACCCACACAGAGTCAAATTGTCCCGTGGTTCTAGGTATACCTACCACGAAGTCCATAGCAATATCTTCCCATTTCCACTCTGGTATGTTCATTGGCTGCAGTAACCCTGCAGGTTTCTGATGCTCAGCCTTAACTTGCTGACAGGTAAGACATCTTGCAACATACTCAGCAATGTCATTCTTCATGCCTGGCCACCAAAACATGGTTTTCAGGTCTTGGTACATCTTTGTCGACCCTGGATGAACTGAATAAGGAGTCGTGTGAGACTCATCCATGATCTCTTTCTTGATGTTCTCATCCATAGGCACACAAACTCGATTCCCAAATCTCAACATTCCCGTTTCATCCACTGAAAAATCACTAGCTTTCCCAGCCAAAACCCTAGCTTGGGTTTTTATCAATTCCGAATCTTGCTTTTGTGCTTCTTTAATTCTCTCTAGAAGAGTGGATTGCAGAGTAATATTAGCCAATTGCCCTACAACCAACTCAATCTGAGCTCGAGTCATTTCATTTGCTAACTGTTGAGAGATTTGCTTCACAGTACTCAACTGACTCTGACCCTTTCTACTTAAGGCATCAGCAACCACGTTGGCCTTACCAGGATGATAAAGGATTTCACAATCATAATCCTTCACCAACTCTAGCCAACGCCTCTGTCTCATATTCAGGTCTTTCTGGGTAAAGAAGTATTTCAGACTTTTATGATCAGTGTATATCTCACTTTTCTCGCCATAAAGGTAATGCCGCCAAATATTTAGTGCAAATACCACTGCTGCGAGTTCTAAATCGTGAGTAGGGTACCTCTCCTCGTACTCTTTTAACTGCCGAGAAGCATAAGCTATTACCCTCCCAGCCTGCATAAGCACACAGCCGAGACCCTGTCTCGAGGCATCACAAAATACCACAAACTTTTCCTTATCTGAAGGAAGAGTTAGTACAGGAGCGGTAATCAAGCATTGCTTTAACTCCAGGAAACTTTTCTCACACCGATCTGTCCAAAGAAACTTCAGGTTCTTTCGGGTCAGCCCCGTTAAGGGTACAGGAATCTTTGAAAAACCCTTAACAAACGGGCAATAATACCCAGCTAATCCCAGAAAGCTCCTAACTTCAGTAACTGATTTTGGTGTTGGCCAGTCCCGAACAGCTTCAATTTTAGCCGGATCCACCATGATCCCATCTTTATCTACTACGTGCCCCAAGAAAGAGACACAAGATAACCAGAATTCACCAAGATGTCATCGACTAACACGATCACACATCTGATTAGGTAATCCTAGAACATCCGATTCATATAATCCATATCAAATATAATATGCAACCTTGGCTCATCATTCACCCTAATGGCAATATTGCATTTTGAATATTCTAGATATGATTTGAAAGAGGATCCTTTACCTTGACAGCCACCTCAATTTCCCTGAAGCTTTCTAATACTCCCTGATGTTCCGGAAGCCTCAGCCTTCCATTTGTGATCAGGGTTGCCACTGTCGGTCCCCTTACTGACATTACCACTAGCAGGAGGATTCGATGCCGTGGCGGCATCCTTTGCAGTCTGCTCTTTTGCTACATGTTGCTCAGCCTCCTTAGCAATCAAGGCTAGCTCTACCACTTTCTTATACAAAGCGTCATGTGACGTGGTAATCTTCAAGTCCCGACTGATTGTGGCATTCAATCCTCTCACATATTTCTGTTTCCTAGTGAAATCTGTGGGCACCAGATCACCAGCAAACTTAGATAACCGGTCAAATTCCAGGGTGTATTCGGCCACTGACATCTTTCCCTGAGTAAGCTTCACAAAGTCTTCCATGTGTGAACTTCTCACAGCGATGTAGTAAAACTTTTCCTCAAACAAACTTTTAAATTCTTCCCAGGTCATTATACTGACATCCCGGGTTTGGCCCACGATATCCCACCAGACGCAGGCATGATCTGGTAACATGAAGGCTGCACAGTTCACTCTTTCAGTTCCCGTCACTCCCATATTATCCAGAATACGGGTAATAGTGCTCATCCACTGCTCGGCCTTAATTATATCAAAACCTCCCAGAAAAGTCGGAGGTTGCAGCTTCACGAACCGCTCAAATACCGAGTCCCTATGCGGCATAACAAACCCCTGGTTACCCACCACTGGCATAGGTGCTGGTGGTAACACTTGATCAACAGGGGCAGCCAGTGCCGGTTGCCTTAATCATCGCAACTCTTCTTCTTGACGAAGTATGACACTTCGCATTTCTTTAAACATCTGCTACTATTCAGCAGGAGGATTAGCATTACCAACCCCCGCATTATCCCCTGGATCCTGCGGAGGTGGAGGCGGTGCCGGTGGATTGGTTTGGGTAGCCCCAGGCTCTACTTGCTCGCCCTGTAGTCTAGATGATTGCGGAGGGTCCATTACTAGTACCCATGTAATCAACAACCCCAGCGAGTTAAGCACCAATACCACACTTACGCACTTATTGCCTTAAACCCTAACTTAACTATTTACCCCATACAAATATTTATTAATCATATAGCATTTAAAGCATGGCATCACATAACACATACATACTTTAGATGCTTGCATACTGCCTAAAATGGAAAGCTGTAAACAGATGATCACACATACAGTCAAGTATTTACTCTCAATACTTACTGCACCATGAGTCGAGCTTATCTCTGACGACGAATGTACATGTTCAAATTTGCCCACATGTGAAGTTTAAAAACCTTGGCGCTCTGATACCAAATTGTAATGCCCTAAATAATCAGGCACGCTACCCAATATACTTATGAAACTCTAATCCCCTAATCGGGATTACTAATCAAAATAGCGCAGAATTTAAACTTTTATATTAAACAGAATGAAAATAAACTTGTAATATATTTAAACTTTCAAAACAGTTGGGATCCCAAAAAAATAATTACAAACTTATTACAAGTCTTTTCTTTCTAGTCGACCTAAGCGGCAAAACAGAATTCAAAAGTTCAACACTGATAGACCCTTAACCCGCTTGGTCTGATATGGCTTGAACATGTACATTCTTCGTTTTGCTCCTCAAACTCATGGTTGATCAGCCACTGACTTACCCTTTCCTGCACAGTAGAGCACCCGTGAGCCAAGCCCAGCAAGACAGTATAAATCATAACAAATATAATATGCTCATCATGCTATTTAAACAGTAATGCCATTCATATATGTCTGTGTGTCACAGACCTGCATGTCACACTCACATGCCTATTTATGTCTACGTGGCCTAGGCCTATGTGTTGCGCTCACACATCTATATATATCTACGTGGCGTAGACCTACGTGTTGCTCTCACACGTCTAATTACAATAAGGCCTTAGAATAGTTCATCTCGGTTCTAGATACCGAGTCCAACTTGATTATGCCTTGACACATAACCCTTAATCTCAATATGTATCACATAATTATTAGTGTCACTGCACTATTTGTCTATTTGCTATAGACCTGCATGTTACGCTCACATGCCTATTTATGTCTACGTGGCGTAGACCTACGTGTTGCTCTCACACGTCTATATACAATAAGGCCTCAGTAGGGTTTACCTCGGTTCTGATTATCGAGCCTAACCTGGTTATGCCTTGCTCGCATAACCCTATTCATGTATATACGTAATCCATGTATTACGTTCTTTCGGTGGTTTATCCTGGTGATATATACCAGGTCTAACCCAGTTATGTCTTAAACACATAACTTCTAACATACATGCGTGTATTCAATATTTACTACAACATATATAATCTTAGGGTAATAACCCTAACTTGCATACTATGTAATCACGCATATAATACACTTCTATATACTTAGATGACATTTACTAAGAGTATCAACCCTGACTCATGCTTTCACTGGACTCATAATATTCTAGGGTAATAACCCTAGACCGCATCAAAATTAAACTCAAGGTATTAGCTTACCGAGTCTAGTTTAATTATGCCTTAAGCGCATAATTCATAATTCCAATATATAGATATATCCGACATGGCATAGTATTACACAACATATATCACTAGGGTAATAACCCTAGGCTATTAAACCGCTCATGTTAGGGTAATAACCCTAATCCTAGTTGCAATTACTCACATATATCATATTCAACATAAGCGCCACCGCGCATACTCTACGTGCAAAATACTGTCTTACCTATTGTCCCGCAATAACAGAGATTCCAAACCCCTGGGTGCTCCTGATCAGGTGCCGGTAATCCTAGTCACACAATCCGGGATTTCACAAATAGGGTTAATCCCCAATTTCACTTTCACAAAATATAAACATGGCATTCAAAACATAGATAATCAAATAGAGCTCGGAACGAGCTTTCCAACGATATAAAGAACATCCCAAACGGAGTCCCGAGTCAAAAGTTATGGCCAAAACAAAATTGAGAAAACAGAATTTATCACTGGCAAATCCAGTCGCGACGGCCGAAAATCCCGTCGCGACGACTGGGTTTAGAACACCCCAAAACTCCATTTTTAAGGTCTTAAAATGCCAACCTTTCCTAGATTTCGAACCCCAACCAAACAGAGGGTAAAAACGCATAATAAGGCTCAAAAATCACAACCCAAATGCATCTAAATTCTCATTGCAAAAGCCAAAAATTCAGATTGCATAAACACAACAAAATCATGCTCAAACTAAGCAAATTCCAAGCTCAAGAACAAGAGCTTCATCTTCAGCCATTTAAACAATTTTCCAGCCAACACAACATCACAATAACACATGATTCAATATTAGAAAGTACCCTAGAATCAAAATCCATGCTCAAGAACTTAAATCCAAAGATTAACACACTCAATTCATCAAGATTAACACTCATGCAATCAAGAGCATTAAGACTTAGAAAACATGCTTCTCAACCAACAAATTCAGCAACAACAATCAAAATTAAGAACTGTAAAACTACCTCAAATATAGCTAGAACTCCCTTCAATTCCAAGCTCAAAAATCCACAAATTTGAAGCTCCAATTCAAGCAAATTTCTTTCCAAAATCAAAGTTGAAAAAGATAGGTTTAGAGAGATAGAGAGAGAGGGACGGGTAACAAGGATTAGAAACCAGAAAATCAATTTTCTCTTTCCTTAAAAATCCATTTCTATCAAAACATATCATTAAAGGTCAAAAGACTGAAATGCCCCTAGGGCCAATTTTCACCTACTCACACATACAAGGGCATTCTAGTCATTCCCTACTCATTTATTTCCAAATAAATTTCAGATTATTCATCAATAATAAGAATGCCAATTATTTCAATCCCAAATGAATTTCGGGCCCGAACCCGGTTCGGCCCGAAACACCCGGTTGTGACTATACCGCGCCAACCTGTCAGAACACACCTAAAAAGACAACACATGCATACTATATAATAATATAGTTCTATTAAGCACGTAATTAAATTAATCTCAACAATTTACCCTTCTCGGGTCATAATTACCAAAATGCCCCTGGCTCACCAACGGGGTCTTTAACATTTTAAATTTCATATAATTTCACATATATTGAACTATATAATAATATAATTCCTCAATTAACTCATTATTATCTAATTAGGGCTTTGCTAATCATTTTCTTAATTCCGGGTATTACATCTAATGCCATGCTTCATGAAACTTCTTCTGTTGATACTGCAACTCAAAATGGTGCCGCAGAACGTAAAAACAAACATCTTTTTGAAACTGCACGTGCCCTTTTGTTTCAAATGAAAGTTCCTAAACCTTTTTGGGTCGATGCAGTTTCCACAGCATGCTTTCTTATTAATCGCATGTCATCCTCTGTCCTTAATGGATGCAGTTTCCCATTTAAAATTCTTTTTCCTAATAAGTCATTGTTTCCAGTTGCTCCTCGAGTATTTGGCATTATTTGTTTTGCTCGCGATGTCTGCCCATTTGTCACCAAATTAGACCCTAAGGCACTAAAGTGTGTCTTTCTTGGTTATTCTCATCTTCAGAACGGTTATAGGTGTTATTGTCCCGATCTCGACAAATATCTTGTTTCTATTGATGTTGCCTTTGTAGAAAATACCCCTTATTTTTCATCTTCCACTACTACTACTAGTCAAGGGGAGGATGATGATTTGTTGGTATATTCTGTCACATCCTCTCCGCCTGCTACATGATCTGACGAGTCTCTTGTTCCTTCACCTACCTCGGTCATAACCCCCACAATGTCTACACCTCCACCCCCTCCACCACCTCCTCCACCTCCACCACTCCCTCGGCCTCCTATAGTGTACACCAGGCGCCCCCCTCCTCCACCTCCTGTTTCATGTCCTGCACCTGTATCTTCGTTATCAGACCCGGAAATCAAAGATGATCTTCCCACTGCAAGGTAAACGCCAATGTACTTTTCCTATTTCTTCTTTTGTTTCTTATAATCATCTCTCCTCTTCTTCTTGCTCCTTTATTGCTTCTCTTGATTCTATCACTATTCCTAAAACTATTCGTGAAGCAATGTCTCATCCTGGTTGGCTTGCTGCAATGATAGAAGAGATGAATGCTTTAGTTGCAAATGGTACTTGGGTCTTGGTTAATTTACCTTCTGGAAAACAGGCCATAGGGTGAAAATGGGTGTTTACAGTTAAATTCAATCTAGATGGAACAATTTCTCGCTTAAAGGCCCATCTTGTTGCCAAGGGTTATGCTCAAACCTATGGAGTGGACTATTGTGATACTTTTTCTCCTGTTGCTAAACTCACATTTGTTCGACTGTTCATTTCCATGGCAGCTACTCATCATTGGCCTTTGCATCAACTTGATATTAAAAATCCTTTTCTTCATGGAGATCTAGGAAGAAGTATATATGGAGCAACCTCCTGGGTTTGTTGCTCAGGGGGAGTTAGGGCGAGTTTATCGTCTTCGCAAATCATTATATGGATTGAAACAAAGCCCTCGTGCTTAGTTTGGGAAATTTAGTCAGGTTTTTGAGAAATTTGGTTTGTTGAAAAGTAAGTCATATCATTATGTATTTTATAAAAGATCAACTGTTGGTATCATTTTGTTAGTGGTGTATGTTGATGACATCGTTATTACTGGAAATGATACTGAAGGCATCTCATCCCTTAAGTCTTTCATTCATACCTAGTTTCACAGGAAAGATTTAGGGGAGCTCAAGTAATTCTTGGGTATTGAAGTTACTCGGAGTAAACAAGGTATTTTTTTGTCTCAAAGAAAGTATGTACTTGATTTGTTAACAGAGATAGGAAAATTGGGAGCAAAACCTTGTAATGCTCCAATGAATCTAGTTGTGCATCTTCCACGTGATGGGGAACCATTTGAAGATCCTGAGAAATATCGCAGATTAGTTGGAAAATTGAATTATCTAACTGTGACTCGTCCAGATATTGTATTCCCGGTTAGGGTCATTAGTCAGTTCATGTCTTCTCAAAACAATTCATCATTGGGCAGCATTAGAGCAAATTTTATGTTACTTGAAAGGAGCACCAGGACGAGATATAATTTACAAGGATCATGGACATACCCAGATTGAGTGTTTCTCTGATGCATATTGGGCAGGCTCCAAGGTAGATAGACGATCCACTTCAGGATATTGTGTATTTGTTGGGGGCAATCTGGTCTCTTGGAAGAGTAAGAAACAAAATGTTGTATCTAGATCCAGTGCTGAATCAGAATATAGAGCTATGGCACAATCTGTGTATGAGGTAATTGTTACAATATTTATTTTACCAGGATCTTAGATCTACTCACAAGTATGTTATTTAAACACCCTAAATATGAACTTTCTAAAACGATAAATTAAACACATATAAAGTTAAGAAAACCTTACATTGATGCAGCGGAATTAATGTCTCCTTCCACTCAGATCTCTAACCCTTGTATCCTTTCTGTAGCAGAGTATAATCAAGATCAAAGCCCGAATGTCCTTCTTCTTCAAGTTTGATCCTTCACAGTCTTCCAATCTATGATTGAGTTACTGCTTGCTGTGTGTGGGCACTTACTCTTTCACTAGGGTTCGAATTTGATGAAGGAGAAAAGAGGAGAGAGGTTTCGACTAGGTATAGAAAGTGGGGAAGGCTCAGTTTTTCTGAAGAGAGAAATTTCTGTCAGAAAGCTTGTGAAAACTTATATAAGCTTACTATTTGACTGAGCCATCACTTTCTATTTATAGGCAACTACTAGGTTTAGGTTATGAATTATTTGGCATTAAAATAATGAAAATATTAATTTGAAAAACCTCATTAAGTGGTCGGCCAAGGTGTAGTAGTGGGCCCCACTTGATTTTGCAGTTTTATCAAATTTTATTTCTATTTTCTCAAAAACGCCAATTTTCCAATTCTAACCTTTTAAATGCCAAAACTAATTATTTAATAACTAAAATAGATTATTAAATAATATTTTCATTTAATTTAATTATTAATTAGACATATAAAGTCCATTAATAAATAAATAAACCTAGAAACTCTTTTCTTTACAATTTCACCCCTGCTTAGTGAAAATTCATAAAATTAGAGATCGTCTAACTTTAGAATTATAACTGATCAATCACGAATCAATTAATGACTCTTATAAGCAGAATGTTCTCAACTAGAATGTGGACCATGGATCTATATGCTGAGCTTCCAAAAAGTGAACCAAATTTACCAAGTAAGTTCCTACTTATTAATTCTTCGTTGAATCCACTCTTAGAACTTAGAATTGCACTCTCAGACTTATATAGAGCATATTGTATGTTCCACGATATCAATATGCTATCTCATTTAACCATTGTTATAATCTTATTGTGATTTAAAGATCCTCTATATAGATGATCTACACGAGATGGGATTTCTCTACCGTTCTCACCCCTCAATGTATTTTTCCCCTTAAAACACTTAGCTACCTGTAAATGGTGTTTAGTGATCTAATGATTAGTCAGTTAAACAAGAGCTCATCCATTTACTTCTATTTGCTAAGCTCTAAGGGAATCATCACTTGACTTCTATACACCAGTAGAAGCTATAGATTCCATATTTATGTTCAGCACTCCCACTCAATCATACTATCATGTTCCCAAAATATACGTATCACCCTGACCTAAAAGTAGGCTTAACTAATAAATCAAAGAACATGAATAGCACTCCTCAGTTGAGCCTAAGCATATCAGGATTTAGATTCTTTTAATCTTAAGATCAGCTACTGATATTGACTTGGAAAGATATATATAACGGTAAGTTTGTAATATCTTAACTTAGTTGCAATATCGGTCCAGTCCAATGTATACTCCATACATTCGAAACTAGTATACTTTACTAATGTCCTCGAAAGAACATAACACTTACTCCAAGTGTAAGTACACATCATCGCTGATTATCACATTAGTGTAAATCCAATAACACTGATGAAACAGGGACCAATTCTTTTGAATCATATGATCACAATCACATTCCACTGTGTTGACAATACTGCAATTGTGAATAAACATATGATCTGGATTTAACTGATTCTGTGTGTAAATGTAATAAACATATTTAAACCATTAGCATGTAGAATTCATGCAAACATCAATCACTTCAAATTTCTTATATTGATAACTAATCAGATTGTAAAGAGTTTTATTTAGGGCATAAAACCCAACAGTAATATGGATTTATCAGCTTTTGACTGAATTTGGGTTTAAGACTTCTATTTCAGCAAAATTGTGGTGTGATAATCAAGCTGCTCTTCATATTACCTCAAATCCCGTATTCCACGAGCGAACTAAGTACATTGAGATTGATTGTTATTTTGTTCGTGAGAGTTTCAACAAGGTCTGATCTCCACAGGATATGTGAAGACCGGAGAACAACTAGGAGATATTTTTACAAAGGCTTTGAATGGGGTGCGGGTCGATTATCTTTGTAACAGGCTAGGCATGATTAACATCTATACTCTAGCTTGAGGGGGAGTGTTAGAATATTAGTTTTATATTAGTTGTAAAAAGTTAGGGTAACTTGTATTTAGTAGTTTTCTATTTTGTTATTAGTATTTTCCCATTTAGTCTCCAAACTTTGTATATAAATATGTACTATTCTATGAAATACACAATTCGATTCACTATTTTCTACAGCATTGATATCTCTAAACCTATTATACCCCGATAGGTAAGATGTACTGTGAAATACTAAGAAATTGGAAGTTTAAGTTCGGGAGCCATCTGCAAAAGTAAGCAAACATATAAAAAACTTTAAAATTTTCATATCGTAAACTGTGTCGCTAATGTGTTGCAACAAGTCCCGAAAAATAGCATCAACAAAGTCCATGATTTAGCGATATATAACAATAATATTCATGACATCTAACGACATAAAATTTCAAATTTCAAACAATTAAAATACAGCTCAACTATTAACGATATCTAGCGATACTATTAACGATAATTTAGCGATACCATGAAACTATAGATAACTAATTAAAATTTCCCAAAAAAAAACCATAAAGACATGTCGCACAGAGATGTCGCTACATGTCGTGAAACATCGACAAAACACACAAATTCTGCATATTGTTTACATTTGAAAGAGAAATCAATAAATGTGCGAACAATGTCGCAACATGTTGATAATTAGCAAAAACCCAAAACTTTAACAAGTAATAGTGAATATCAACCCAAAACACGAAAAAAAAAAAAAACCTAATTTATAGTGGAGCTAAGGTCGGAGGTTGTAGGTCTCGTCAGAAAGTCGTCGGTTTTGTGTGGTGGGAGGTTGTGGGTTTGTGGGGGTGGTTGGTAAGAGTCAGAGAGAAAGAGGGAGAGGGAGAGTTACCGAGAGTGTAAAGACTGCTTAGCTTAAATTTAGAAATTAGCAGATAATTAGGGTTTAATTATGAAAATTATTTTTTATATTAATTTATAGTGATTTATTTGAATTCAGAATACATTTTATATGTCATATATAGAAATTTCATAAATTTGCATGTTCAGTGCCCAACAACATTGGAACGCGGTGTATGGCTTAGTAGAATCACATCTTAGTATTATAGTATAGCAGGGCGGTATAGTTAGACATTGGGAATGTAACACCCTAACTAGCATAGGCGTATTACGTGATTTTTAAACATACTGTGCAACTCGTTGCTAATCAACGAGGTTTATGGAAAACGTGATTAATTAAAATTTTTGCTTTTTAATTAAACTTGTAAAATATTTATACAAAATACTCGGGATCCCGATTACAAAACCATTTACAAAAGTTTACTGTCTATACAAAATACTTGTCGCCTAGCGACTAATTACAAAAATAGCCTCGCTGTCCCGATGATCGTACGCTCCAGGCCTAACCGCCCCGACATGTACAATCTTCACCGGCTCGCTCACGGTCCATCAGCCTTAGTCCTGCCCTTACCTACACATAAACATAGCACTGTGAGTCGACAGACTCAGTAAGAAAAGCATAATAATAATCATACATAAATCCTGGTCATGATCAGACGCCCATACCCCTGACCATAACCCTAACTGTCGTGTCAAACACGATACTGAGTCCTGAACATTCATAGGGACGGTACTATTGACAAGTAACAGCCTATACTCGGTCGAACTGGTCATACTCCAGCTGCTAGTCATACTCTAGCCTGTACCGATGTGTTACAGTATCAGCCTATACTCGGTCGAACTGGTCATACTCCAGCTGCTAGTCATACTCTAGCCTGTACCGATGTGATACGTCAAATAGTACAGAACCACCAACCTAAGTATCAGCCTATACTCGGCACACTGGTCATACTCCAGCTGCTAGTCATACTCTAGCCTGTGCCGATGTGATACAGTGTCAGCCTATACTCGGTCAAACTGGTCATACTCCAGCTGCTAGTCATACTCTAGCCTGTACCGATGTGACACAGTCGGATGGTTCGAAGCCAACATACATATCTAATGTAATCTAACAGGCTTCCTAACATGCACGCTAAACATGTAATCTACATATGCATACTGTTATACTAATCTTACCTCAATTCCGAATTCAGGTGTGCCGGTCAACCTGACTGGAACTATCTGCGCGGCGGATTACAGGCTCCTAAACCATAAAAATCACAACACTATAAGTGATACACTAAATCACTTCCCGGGGACTTAAACTAGGAACTAAAAGTTTCCCTATCGATAAAAAGCATGGCAATACCCCAAATAACATAAAAACGAGGAAAACTAGGGTTTCTGAAAATCACCCAACCGGCAGACCGGTTGTCCAACCGGAATTCCAGTTCTGAGAATTTTCAAAACCCATCCGGAATTCCGGATGCACAACCGGAATTTCGGTTCCTCGCAGACAGAAATTCAAAAATTCATAACTCAACCAAATCAAATCCAAATCACACAAAACCTTCCAGACCTGTTCTAAACATCCTATAGAACAATTCTAAAGTATCAATACAGCCTAGAAAGCACAGAATTAAAAATCACCATGTGAGCTCCAAACTTTGAGTTCAAACTCAAATTTGGCTAAAGCTCACTTACAAGCCTCAAAACTAGCTTAGAACTACATAATCAAGCATAAAAACACTGCAGAAAACAAACCCTAATTCATGCAATAACTACAGCCACCAAATCCTCAATTTTCACTTTGAAAACCATAGCTTTTTAACAAGAAAATTATCCAACTAAAGCAAGAACAACTAGCATGCATTTCAACCTAACAAAACATATTTAATTCAACATTTTAAACATAGAAACAACAACAACAACTAGCAGCAGCAACATCATCAAAATCATCCATGCATTACTCATTTTTTCATCATTTTTCAAGAAGACAAAAGTAAAGAAGTTAGACAAGAATTACCTCAACTAGAATCACTCTAACTTGCTTAAAATCACTTGAAATTGAAGAGGAAAATCCACTTTTCTTGCTGCCTCAAATGGCCAAAAAAGAGAGAGGAAAAGAGAGAGAGTTTTCCAACTTTTTTCTAATTTTCTAACTTTGTAATTTTTAAACTTTGGAAAATAAAATTAAATGCATATAAACCATTTACTTCAGCCAACGAAACATAATACAACACATATAATTAACCAAATAAAAGTCCACTAAAGGACAAACTAATAATGGGGCAAAATGACCATTTTGCCCCTTCACACTAAAATCACATAAATAACACTAAAAGGGGTATTTTTGGGAAATTCAAAATTCCCGACCATTCCCGACATTCCCAATGTCTACTAAACCGTCCCACACTACTAACATACTAAGTTGTGATTTTACTGAGCCAAACACCGAGTTCCATGTTATCGGGCACCGAAAATGCAAAATTATGAAAACTACTAAATGACATAAAATGCATCTCAGAATTCAATAATAACAGTATAAATAATTATTTAAATAGCTATAAATAATTTTCATAATAAAACATGATTAACTGCTAATTTCTAAATTAAACTAAGCGGTCTTTACAACTATTCCCCCCTTAAAAGGATTTCGTCCCCGAAATCTAACCTGAATAACTCTGGATATTGAGCTCTCATATCTGATTCTAGCTCCCAGGTGGCTTCCTCCACCTTGCTGTTTCTCCAGAGAACTTTGACCAATGCTATGGTCTTATTCCGAAGGACTTTATTCTTTCTATCCAGGATTCGCACTGGCTGTTCTTCGTAAGACATATCTGGCTGCAGTTCTAGGCTCTCATAACTGAGTATATGAGAGGGATCTGAAACGTATTTTCTCAACATCGAGACATGGAATACGTTGTGAACTGCTGATAAAGCTGGAGGCAATGCTAACTGGTATGCCACTTGACCTATCTTCTCGAGAATCTCGAAAGGTCCTGTGAATCTAGGGCATAACTTGCCTCTTTTCCCGAAACGTTTGATCCCCTTCATTGGAGACACTCGTAAAAACACATGGTCCCCTACTTGGAACTCAACATCTCTGTGTTTCGGATCTGCGTAACTTTTCTGTCTACTCTGTGAGGCAAGCATCCTAGCTTTTATTTTTTCTATTGCCTCATTGGTCCGCTGCACTCACTCCGGACCTAAGTACTTCCTCTCCCCTGTCTCATCCCAGTGGATGGGAGATCTACACTTCCTACCGTATAACAGTTCATAGGGAGCCATCCCTATCGTACTCTGATAACTGTTGTTGTAAGAAAATTCTATCAACGGTAGATATTTATTCAAAAAGCTTCGAAATCCATAACACAGGCTCGTAACATGTCCTCCAATATCTGAATTGTCCTTTCGGACTGACCATCTATCTGAGGATGGAATGCTATACTGAATTTCAATTTTGTACCCATTGCTCGTTGCAAACTCTGCCAAAACTTGGAGGTGAACTTCGGATCCCTATCCGAAACTATAGACTTCGGTACCCCGTGAAGTCTTACAATCTCTCTAACATACAATTCTGCCAACTGATCCACTGAAAATGTTGTTCTAACAGGCAGAAAATGAGCAGATTTCGTGAATCGATCCACCACTACCCAGATGGAATCAAACAAACCCGTGGTCCTAGGTAACCCGACCACGAAATCCATCGTGATATCTTCCCACTTCCATTCAGGTAGGGTTAGAGGCTTCAACAACCCTGCTGGTCTCTGATGTTCAGCCTTAATCTGCTGACAAGTGAGACATCTCGATAGGAATTCTACCAAATTCTTGTTCATACCGCTCCACCAGAAGTACGGTTTAAGATCTTGGTACATCTTAGTGGTGCCGGGATGCAGAGAATACGCGGTAGAATGAGCCTCCTCAAAGATCTCATTCCTGAGTTCCACACTACTCATAACACAAACCCTAGCTTTGTACAGAAGCATCCCGTTGTCTGAGACTGAGAAATCCCTGGCTTAACCAGCCAAAACCTCATCTCTGATCTTCACTAACTCTAGATCAGTCATCTGAGCGGCTTTAATTCTTTCTAACAGATCAGATTGCAGCGTTAAGTTGTGAAGCTGACCTACCACAAACTCAATGCTGGATCTAACCATGTCCTCTGCTAGCTGAGGTGAGATCTGAACCATGCTAGCTACCTGCCCGGGACCCTTCCTGCTCAGGGCATCGGCCACTACATTGGCCTTCCCAGGGTGATAGAGAATCTCACAGTCGTAATCTTTCACTAATTCCAACCAACGTCTCTGTCTCATGTTCAAATCTTTCTGAGTAAAGAAATACTTGAGACTTTTATGGTCGGTATAGATTTCACACCTTTCTCCATAAAGGTAATGCCGCCAGATCTTCAATGCAAAAACCACCGCGGCCAACTCTAGATCATGAGTCGGGTACCGCTGTTCTTAATCCTTTAACTGACGGGAGGCATAAGCGATGACCCGATCGGCTTGCATCAGCACACACCCCAGACCCTGTCTGGATGCATCGCAATAAACTACGAATTTCTCATTGTCTGAAGGCAAAGCTAGCACTGGAGCGGTAATCAACCTCTGTTTCAGCTCCTGAAAACTAGCTTCGCACTTATCTGACCAGACAAACCGCTGATTCTTCTTTGTAAGTTCGGTTAAGGATGTTGAAATTTTAGAAAACCCTTCCACGAACCTACGATAATACCCAGCTAATCCCAAAAAGCTTCTAAATTCTGTCACTGTCTTCGGTCTCGGCCAATCCCTGACGGATTCTATCTTCCCGGGATCCACCTTGATCCCATCTTTGCTAACAATGTGCCCTAAGAAGGACACCTGAGATAGCCAAAATTTACATTTCTTGAACTTGGCATAAAGCTTGTGTTCCCGAAGCCTTTGCAATACCATCTGAAGATGTAATTCATGCTCCTCTTCTTACTGAGAGTACACAAGGATGTCGTCGATAAACACAATCACACAGATATCGAGGAAATCCTTGAATACTCTATTCATCAAATCCATGAATGCTGCAGGAGCATTGGTTAGTCCAAATGACATAACCAGGAATTCATAATGTCCATACCTAGTACGGAAAGCCGTCTTCGGAATGTCCTCCTCTCGGATTTTCAATTGATGATAACCCGAGCAGAGATCAATCTTAGAAAAGACGGTCTTCCCCTGAAGCTGATCGAACAAATCATCGATCCTAGGTAATGGATATTTATTCTTCACTGTTAGCTTGTTCAATTCTCTGTAATCGATACACATCCTCATAGATCCATCTTTTTTCTTGACGAATAAAACCGGAGCTCCCCAGGGTGACACACTAGGCCGAATAAACCCGATGTCAAGCAACCCCTGGAGCTGAATCTTTAATTCCTTAAGTTCAGCTGGAGCCATTCTATACGGGGCTTTGGAAACCGGTTCCACCCCTGGTGCCAAATCTATTATGAAGTCAATCTCTCGCTGATGTGGTAACCCAGGAAGTTCTTCAGGAAAAACATCTAAAAATTCCCGAACCACCTTGATGTCCTCTGGCCGAATGGTGTCTGTCCGAGTGGTGTCCACCACCACGGCCAGAAACCCTAAGCATCCACCATGCAATAATTCCCTAGCTGACATGGCCAAAATCACCGAGATCTGAGATCCCTGAACCGAACCAACAAACACAAATGGTTCTTCACTTTCCGGTTGGAAGATCACCATCTTCCTCTTGCAATCAATACTAGCCGAATATTTCGATAGGAAATCCATTCCTAAAATAATATCGAACTCTACTAGGCTCATCTCTATCAAGTCAGCACTCAACTCTCTACCATCTATTCTGATCGGCATAGACCTAATCCACCTTTTGGAGATAACTAACTCTCCGCCAGGTAATAGGGTTCCAAACCCTGATTCATATCTATCAAACGGTCTATCCAATTTACTAAAGACTCTGGCTGCCACATAAGTATGTGTAGCCCCAGAATCAAACAGCACTGAGTAATATGAGTTATTAACTGAAAGCTGACCTGTTACAACTGAGGGGCTGGCATCTGCATCAGCCTTAGTGATGGCGAACACCCTGGCTGGAGTGGGTATTGCCAGAGCCCTCGGTGCCTCTGATCGGAGCTGGGGACAATCCCTCTTGAAGTGTCCGGGCATGCCACAGTGAAAGCATCCCTGACCTTTGCATTCACCCCGATGGTGCCTTTTGCAGCTGGGGCACTCAAGATAAGAAAACTGGGTCTCTGCACCACTAGGACGACTACCTCTACTCTGGTTCCCCCGGAACCTCTTGTTCTGACTCGAGCCATCGGATGCAGTGGATGTTCTCCTCTTCTGGTCCATGGCCGAACCACTACTCCCCTTGCTAAAGCTTGATGCAGGAGGGGTAGGAGCCCCGCCACTCGCTGGAGTACTAGTTGACTCCGACATACATCCTACTGCGCCCTCAGCTCGCAGTGCCTTCTCCACCATCTCAGCATAGGTGGTCTTGTCGTCAGTGGTGATCATCAAGTCATGTTTAATCTTCGCATTTAACCCGTCCAGGTACTTCTCTTTCTTGCTGAAGTCGGTTGGCACTATCCCCGAGGCTAACCTCGCCAACCGGTCGAACTGAGTAGTATATTCTGTCACTCTCATATTCTCGCGCTGGGTCAGGTGGGTGAACTCTTTCCTCTTGGCGCTTCTGACCGCCTTGTTATAATACTTGTCGTTGAAGAGTTCCTGGAACCTTTCCCAGGTCATGGTAGTGACGTCCTGGATCTGAGACACCATGTCCCACCAGACAAGAGCGTCTTCCTGGAACTGGAAGGTGGCACACACCACTCTGTCATTCCCGGTGACACCCATAAAATTCAGAATTTTGGTGATCACCGTTAGCCACTGTTCGGCCTTATCCACATCTAGTCCTCCAAGAAAGACCAGAGGTGCTTGCTTCCGGAACCGTTCATACAAAAGCTCCATTCTGTTAGCCGCTACTACCAATTCGGCCTGAGCAGCAGGGGCGGGTGCCACTGGAACTACTGGCACAGGCACTGCAGGAGCCCCCTGCTGCCTCAATCTCTGAATCTCTAAGTCTTGTTCCTCTATCCTGGCTTGCATTTCAGCAAACCTAACTTCCCAATTCTGGGCTCCCTGATCGACTTGGGCAGCCTGGGCAGCCTGTGGCGGGTTCTCATCACCCCGACCACGAGCCCTGCCCCTGGGACCTCTACCTCGGCCCCTAGCTTGCAAGGGAAACTGAGCTCCCTGCCCCTGATTTGACCCCACTGAATTGCCCTGGCTCCTGGTGGTCCGCCTGGCGTCCATCTAGTCGGAACCGCCTGCGAAACCAAGAGTTGGGATATCAGGTCATGTTCAAGGAGAGCTTACTAATGCCGCTTAATTTGGAAATTAAAAACGAAACGTGTGCCTATTCTACTATCAGGCTACTAACATGCTTCCTAAAAGGCTTTTCTTATTTCATAAAAATTAAATAAACTACTAAAGCAATAAAAGCTTACTGAACCGTAGAACGAGCTAACTGCTGATGATGATTGTACATGTCGTGACGATCTTCGGAAGACAACCTGGCGGCTCTGATACCAAATTGTAACACCCTAACTAGCATAGGCGTATTACGTGATTTTTAAACATACTGTGCAGCTCGTTGCTAATCAACGAGGTTTATGGAAAACGTGATTAATTAAAATTTTTGCTTTTTAATTAAACTTGTAAAATATTTATACAAAATACTCGGGATCCCGATTACAAAACCATTTACAAAAGTTTACTGTCTATACAAAATACTTGTCGCCTAGCGACTAATTACAAAAATAGCCTCGCTGTCCCGATGATCGTACGCTCCAGGCCTAACCGCCCCGACATGTACAATCTTCACCGGCTCGCTCACGGTC
Source organism: Cannabis sativa (assembly GCF_029168945.1). Taxonomy (NCBI): domain Eukaryota; kingdom Viridiplantae; phylum Streptophyta; class Magnoliopsida; order Rosales; family Cannabaceae; genus Cannabis; species Cannabis sativa. The sequence continues at coordinate 27,235,654 of NC_083609.1, read as the reverse complement.
CATCACCCTTAGCCTTGCCCTTACCTACACATAAACATAGCACTGTGAGTCGACAGACTCAGTAAGAAAAGCATAATAATAATCATACATAAATCCCGGTCATGATCAGACGCCCATACCCCTGACCATAACCCTAACTGCCGTGTCCAACACGATACTGAGTCCTGAACGTTCATAGGGACGGTACTATTGACAAGTAACAGCCTATACTCGGTCGAACTGGTCATACTCCAGCTGCTAGTCATACTCTAGCCTGTACCGATGTGTTACAGTATCAGCCTATACTCGGTCGAACTGGTCATACTCCAGCTGCTAGTCATACTCTAGCCTGTACCGATGTGATACGTCAAATAGTACGGAACCACCAACCTAAGTATCAGCCTATACTCGGCACACTGGTCATACTCCAGCTGCTAGTCATACTCTAGCCTGTGCCGATGTGATACAGTGTCAGCCTATACTCGGTCAAACTGGTCATACTCCAGCTGCTAGTCATACTCTAGCCTGTACCGATGTGACACAGTCGGATGGTTCGAAGCCAACATACATATCTAATGTAATCTAATAGGCTTCCTAACATGCACGCTAAACATGTAATCTACATATGCATACTGTTATACTAATCTTACCTCAATTCTGAATTCAGGTGTGCCGGTCAACCTGACTGGAACTATCTGCGCGGCGGATTACAGGCTCCTAAACCATAAAAATCACAACACTATAAGTGATACACTAAATCACTTCTCGGGGACTTAAACTAGGAACTAAAAGTTTCCCTATCGATAAAAAGCATGGCAATACCCCAAATAACATAAAAACGAGGAAAACTAGGGTTTCTGAAAATCACCCAACCGGCAGACCGGTTGTCCAACCGGAATTCCGGTTCTGAGAATTTTCAAAACCCATCCGGAATTCCGGATGCACAACCGGAATTCCGGTTCCTCGCAGGCAGAAATTCAAAAATTCATAACTCAACCAAATCAAATCCAAATCACACAAAACCTTCCAGACCTGTTCTAAACATCCTATAGAACAATTCTAAAGTATCAATACAGCCTAGAAAGCACAGAATTAAAAATCACCATGTGAGCTCCAAACTTTGAGTTCAAACTCAAATTTGGCTAAAGCTCACTTACAAGCCTCAAAACTAGCTTAGAACTACATAATCAAGCATAAAAACAATGTAGAAAACAAATCCTAATTCATGCAATAACTACAGCCACCAAATCCTCAATTTTCACTTTGAAAACCATAGCTTTTTAACAAGAAAATTATCCAACTAAAGCAAGAAAAACTAGCATGCATTTCAACCTAACAAAACATATTTAATTCAACATTTTAAACATAGAAACAACAACAAAAACTAGCAGCAGCAACATCATCAAAATCATCCATGCATTACTCATTTTTTCATCATTTTTCAAGAAGACAAAAGTAAAGAAGTTAGACAAGAATTACCTCAACTAGAATCACTCTAACTTGCTTAAAATCATTTGAAATTGAAGAGGAAAATCCACTTTTCTTGCTGCCTCAAATGGCCAAAAAAGAGAGAGGAAAAGAGAGAGAGTTTTCCAACTTTTTTCTAATTTTCTAACTTTGTAATTTTTAAACTTTGGAAAATAAAATTAAATGCATATAAACCATTTACTTCAGCCAACAAAACATAATACAACACATATAATTAACCAAATAAAAGTCCACTAAAGGACAAACTAATAATGGGGCAAAATGACCATTTTGCCCCTTCACACTAAAATCACATAAGTCACTAAAAGGGGTATTTTTGGGAAATTCTAAATTCCCGGCCATTCCCGACATTCCCAATGTCTACTAAACCGTCCCACACTACTAACATACTAAGTTGTGATTTTACTGAGCCAAACACCGAGTTCCATGTTACCGGGCACCGGAAATGCAAAATTATGAAAACTACTAAATGACATAAAATGCATCTCAGAATTCAATAATAACAGTATAAATAATTATTTAAATAGCTATAAATAATTTTCATAATAAAACATGATTAACTGCTAATTTCCAAATTAAACTAAGCGGTCTTTACAGGGAATATCGAGATTAATCGGGAATTTAGAATTTCTCAAGATACCCTTAGTGTCCTTTTTGACTTTTAGTGTGGGAGGGGCAAAATGGTCATTTTGCCCCATTAGCCTTTTTGTCATTTTGTGACCTTAGATAAATTAATTAATCAATCTTCAATTTATTTTATGCGGATGTTATAAGTTAATAAACATCTTTTATTCATTTTATACAAAAATAGGAAAAGTTAGAAAAGATAGCATTTTCACTCTCAATCTCTCCCTCTCTCTTTTCGAACCCACCTAGAACCAGCTAGGGTTCTTATTTTTGCTCCTTCATTTCAGTGTTTTGCAGCAGTTCTAAGTATAATCCAAGCTAAGGTAAAGCCTCTTGCAATCTTCTCTTTAGTTTCTTAGATTTCAAGTTAAGAGTTTTTCCATGATTTAGATTTTTGTTCTCCGGGGTTGCTACTGTTGTTGATGTTATTTTCGAAGTTAAATTATGGATAGAAATTATGTTTAGAGCTGGTTTGGTAGTGGTTTATGGCGAAAGTTCCCTATGCTTCTGCAGTTGGAAGTCTAATGTATGCAATGTTATGCACTAGACCTGACATCTGCTATGCAGTTGGAATCGTGAGCAGGTATCAGTCTAATCCAGGAGAGGAACATTGGAATGCAGTTAAGTATATTCTAAAATACTTAAAGAGTACAAGAAATCTAGTATTAGTCTACAAGGGTGGTGCTTTAAATCCCATAGGCTATACTGATTCAGATTTCCAGGCATGTCTTGAAGACAGGAAATCTACATCTGGGATGGTGTTTACTCTTGGGGGTGGAGCAGTAGTTTGGAGAAGTGCAAAACAAACCGTGATATCGGACTCGACGATGGAAGCAGAATACATAGCTGCAGCAGAATCTGCTAAAGAGCTTGTCTGGCTAAGAAAGTTCTTCACCAGTATCGGTGTCGTGCCTGGAATGGAAAAGCCTCTGGTCCTACTTTGTGATAATAATGGAGCAATAGCCAATGGTAAGGAACCTCGAAGCCACAAGAGAAGCAAACACATAGAAAGGAAGTATCACATCATCAGAGAATATGTGGCAAAAGGGGATGTACTAGTTGAGAAAGTGGACACAGAAGACAACTTAGCTGATCCATTCACCAAAGTCTTGGCCGTGACTGCATTTGAAAAGCACCGTCAGAATTTAGGATTAATTGATATGTACTGATTAGTTTTATATTAGTGCAAGTGGGAGTTTGTTGGGTTTTATGCCCTAAATAAAACTCCATTTCAATGTAATCCATTTTATTCAACATCAATAAAGAAACAGAAGTATTTTTCATTCATTTGTGTATGTTTTGGTTCATCTTATCAATTGCTTGTCTATTTGATTTATAAATTCATCTGAAACCCTTTTCACATACTTGATCATGTTTATTGTGTTGTCAACACATTGGAAAGTAAACATGACTATGTGAATAAAGATTCCTAGATTTATCAGACACAGGGTTTTACTGATATGATAATCTACAACAGAGTTTACTTGCATTTGGAGAAATGCTATGTTCTTTCCAGAGCATTGGTTAAAGTAAAGCTCAGGTTAGGTGCATGGAGTATGCATCGGAAGGGACCGATATTGAACTTTGACTTAGATTTATTAAACTTACCGTAATATCTATTCAAGTCAATATCGCCTAGTTGATCCTAGATCAAATGATCTTAATCCTGTTATGATTAGGCTCAATCTCAAGAGTGTTATTCGTGTTCTTTGATTTGTTAGTTAAGCCTACTTTTGGGTCAGGGTGATACGTACATTTTGGGAACACGGTAGTGCAATTGAGTGGGAGCGCTAACATAAACATGGAATCTATAGCTTCTATCTGGCGAATAGTAAGTAAAGGATGATCTCCTTCGAGCTTGACCAAACGAAAATAAATGGTGGAGTACTCATTTCACATAGCTGAAATATCATTTATACGGGGTTAAGTGTTTTAAGGATAAAATACATTGTAGGGTGTAACAGTAATCTAATCCCTTTACAGTGTAGATCATTCATATAGAGGATCATTGATCAAATTAGGATTATAACAATGGATAACTAATGACGTGTCTATATGGTGGAACATATAGAGCGTTCTATATACTGAGAGTGCAATTCTAAGTTCTATGCGTGGATTCAACGAAGAATTAATAAGTCAGTGAATTTAGGTTATAAATTCTTGATCTGCTTATTGGAAGCTTGGTTATATAGACCCATGGTCCCCCCACTAGTTGAGACAATATTACTTGTAAGACTCATTTAATTGGTTTTGATTAATCAATTATAATTCTCAAATTAGACTATGTCTATTTGTGAATTTTTCACTAAGTAAGGGCGAAATTGTAAAGAAAGAGTTTTTAGGGCATATTTATTAATTATGATAATTTGTATGGTTCAATTAATAAATATGATACATGACAATATTATTTAATAATTATTTATAGTTATTAAATAGTTAGAAGTGGCATTTAAATGGTTGAATTTGAAAATTGTCGTTTTTGAGAAAATGAGATGCAGAAATGATAAAATTGCAAAATTGCAAAAAGTGAGGCCCAAATCCACATAGCCATGGCCAGCCACTTTTATCGGGTTTATCATCTGATATTTTTATTATTTTAATGCCAAATAATTCAAACCTAACCCTAGTGGAATGCTATAAATAGATAGTGAAAGCTTCAGGAAATTTACACTTTTACTTCTGATTTCCTTCAGAGAAAACCTGAGCCTTCTCTTCTAAACCCTAGCCGCCACCTTCATACTCTTCTTCTTCCTTGAATAATTTCGAACCACTTAGTGTTAGAGTAGTGCCCACGCATAGCAAGTGATACCTCAATCATAGTGAGGAAGATCGTGAAGAAAGACATTCAACTAGAAGGAGTTTCAGCACTAAAGAAGGAGAGAAAGAGATCCAGGTTCAGATCTTGATAATACTCTGCGACAGAAAGGATACAAGGGTTAGAGATCTGAACGGAAGGAGACATAATATTCCGCTGCACCCAATATAAGGTTTCTCATACTTTATATGTGTTTATTTTATAATCGTTTTAGAAGTTCATATTTAGGGTGTTAATCAACATACTTGTGAGTATATCTAAGATCCTGGTAAAATAATTTCCAACAGGGATTTAGTATGTTTATTATGTTATGCTTTTCTTACTGAGTCTGTCGACTCAAAGTGTTATTACTATGTGTAGGTAAGGGCAAGGCTAAAGCTGAGGAGCCGTGAGAGCGAGCAGGTGAAGATTGTACATGTCGAGGCAGTTAGGCCTGGAGCGTACGATCCTCGGGACATCAAGCTTCTGTTGTTTAGTCATTGGGCGACAAATCTTTTGTAAATGAATAGCAAACTTTTGTAATTGTATTTTATAAACGGGATCCCTGAATATTATATGTATAATATGTTATGTTTTAATTAAAAAGCAAAATTTTAATTATTAAGGCTTTTCCAATAACCTCGTTGATTAGCAACGAGCTGCACAGTACGTTAAAAATCACGTTAACATGCCTATGCTAGTTAGGGTGTTACAGAGAGAGAGAGAGAGAGAGAGAGAGAGAGAGAGAGAGAGAGAGAGAGAGAGAGAGAGAGAGAGAGAGAGAGAGAGAGAGAGAGAGAGAGAGAGAGTTTCAAATGGGGAGAATATTATTGGGATTAAGGGTTTTTAGATTATTAAATTCTTATATTGTTTAGAGTAAAATATTAAAAGACCTTACACTTAATTTAAGCATGCATTATCAAATTTTTCTTAACTTTTTATTGCTAGAATGACTATTTTTTGGCAATGATGATAAAAAAGAAGCATCATTGCCAAAATAAGTATCTCTATGTCTTTGACGCATTAGCATCAATATATTTTAATAGACTATCAGATACAAGACTAAGGCAAGCCTCATTAAAACAATAAGTATTGTATTCACTACTCAGTGTATATTTTCTAAACACAATATCAGATACTAGATAACTCAATGCACATAATTTTGTATTGTGTGGAGTACCATTATTGTTAAAATTTGAGATATGATGGTGAGTGTGCAGGATTGAGTTCTATCTTAAAATTAAGTAATGGACAATAAAAAAGTAACCTATACATTTTATATAGGAATATTGGCGGCTAAACCACTTGAACTTTACGGTTTGTAACAATTAACCACAAAAACTGAAATTTTGGCGGCATAACTACCTAAACCCTGGTTTCGTTTTGCTCTGTACACCTCCGTCCAAAAATCACAGTTAAGTGTCACGGTGGACTGTCCACGTGTACACACTTTTAACGTGGTAAATTTTTAGTGGTCCACGCAATATTAGTTTTAAAAAATAATTATAAATATTTAAAAAAAAATTAAAAAATCAGAAGAAAAAAAAATTAAAAATTATTTTTTTATTTTCTTTTTTTCTTTTTTCTTTCTTTCTTTTTTTCCCTTTCCTTTTTCTTTTCTTATTCCTCTTCTTCACTAAAAAACCCTAGCAAACCCTAGCCAACCCTCACGCCGGCGACACCCCCGACCCCCTTGTGGGGCATCGGAGCCACCAACGGACCTCCTCCTCTCCCCAATCTCTCAATCTAAAACCCCGAGACCCAAAACCCTAAAACCCAAAACCCTCAAGCCCCGAAACCCAAAACCTCGACCTCCTCCTCTCCCCAATCTCTCGACCAATTCCTCCGGCGACCACCACGTACGAAGAGAGAGACAGAGAGAGAGAGAGAGAGAGAGAGAGAGAGAGAGAGAGAGAGAGAGAGAGAGAAGAGACTAGAAAAGAAGAAGAAGAAGAAGAAGAAAAGAAAAAGAGAAGATTAGGAGAGAGAAAGAGATCGCCTCCAGTCTGGTGCTTTGGCTCCGGTGGTGAGACCAGAGAGAAAGAGGGCCTAGCCTGGGAGGGTCTATAGAAAAAGAAGAGGAAAGAAGAAAGAAGAAGAAGAAGAAGAAGAAGAAAGAAGAAGAAAATAGAAAAAGAAAAAAAAAATTAATTTAATAATTTTTTAAAATTTTTAAAATAAAAAAAATAAATTTTTTTTTTCTGATTTTTAATTTTTTTTTAAATATTTATAATTATTTTTTAAAACTAATATTACGTGGACCACTAAAAATTTGCCACGTGTACAAGTGTGTACACGCGGACAGTTTACCGTGGCACTTAACTGTAATTTTTGGACGGAGGTGTACAGAGCAAAACGGAACCAGGGTTTAGGTAGTTATACCGCTAAAATTTCAGTTTTTTTGGTTAACTGTTACAAACCGTAAAGTTCAGGTGGTTTAGCCGCCAATATCCTTTTTATATATGGTATTCTTTCCATACATTAGTAATATTGTACTATTTCAAATAGTTATCCCTCCTATTTTTGTAATAATAGTAACTAATAACTAGTTACGCTGTAGAATTCTTTACATTTTTACAAAGAATTGATGAGACAAAATGTGAAAGAAAGCATTAACCATTTCAAGGAAAAAGAGAGAGAAGAAAGATTATCTTTTATGTAAGTACGCTTTAGGTTATTATTAAAAGGAAAATAGAAATATGACAACTTAGCAATCATTTCTCTTTTCTTGTTTTGTCAAAAGAAAAATACTATGGAACAAAATAAGGTGTCAAGTACCACACGATGTGGTATATTATTATTGGTGTAAATTAATATTAATTCTACACATTTTGATTCAATAAAAATATAGAAAACCACTTATCATTCAGAATGCGCTACATCAGTGTGGTATTGGGCACATTAAGATGTCCAATAGCAATATTCATTAAATAGCCACATGGAAGTTACGGTGTTATTATGTTGAGAAATACTAAAAGGTATCAGTGGTACTTAACACTCTCTTACGTATCAATATCACTATTGGTGCAATTAAGTTTTGGATCCCATAAACTTTAATATAATAACTTTTAAAAAGTTTTAGACACCACCAGTGGCGGAGCCAATAGTAAATGTTAAGACGGTAAAAAAAAACTTTATTCTGCAAAAATAGCTTATTAATAAAAAAAGAGTAATTTATGACATAAATACGTAAGTTTTATGCTAGGTAGCATATAAGTACCTACGTTATATTTTTGGCGATAAAAATACATTTCGTCACACTCTTAGAACTTCCGTAGGTACCTCTCCGTTTTCTTCCAGGTAAGTGTCCACGTGTCACTCTTTTATTAGTCCACATCATTAATTTTATTTTTTATTTTAAAATTCATTTAAACTTATTTAAAAATTATTTTAAAATTAAAAAAAATATATATTTAAAATGTATAAAAAAAAATAAAAATGTATTTTGAAACCTAAAAATTATTCTTACCTTTTTTTTTTCTTAAAACATCAATTTACATGATTTTTTTTAAAAAAAAAGTCATCACCGTAATCATCATTCTCAGCCATTGCCATCATCCAAAATTACTGTTCATCATCCTCAACATATCCAAAACCAGATTCAAGAAAAAAAAAACTTAGGAAAAAAAACCCAAAAAACTCAGATTTGTACAATTGAAATGGTTTTCCATAATATATACACAACACATATTATAATACCAAAGCATGAAACAAAATGTACAAATATTGATTCTCAAAGTTGCACGTCTCTAAATTATTTTTCCACTAGATCTATCTCTTTCAATCGATCTTCTCTTCCAATCCCTAAGCGATTTCCATTCAAATAGATCTAAAAGTAAATATCAAATTTTTTATTCAAAGTAGAAAAAAAAAAAACCCCATAAATTGGTTACCTGTTTGCCAAGAGAACTCATCCGATGCATCAACCTCGAATTTAAAAGTCTCAAAATGGAAAGCCACATCCTTATTGTACCTTCCTGAGCTTGCGGTGGTGGTTGCCTAAGTATAGGAAGGTGGTCGATCAAGTCGTTTTTGAAGACTCGATCTGCCCAATCCTCAATCGTTAATGGTGTGTTTCTCTGAATCATCTTTTGTATAGCTTTCATCTATGATTGTCAAAAGCTTCTCAAACTACAAGTTAATGTGTGCATGTGTGGTAGGATTATAATTTGGGGTTTTTAGCTTTACTAATAGATAGAGAAGCAAAGTTATAGTTTGCAATAGAGAGAATGAGAATCAAATAGATGGAAATAAAAAAAGAGAACCAAAGGGATGATAAATTTTAAAGAAGAAGAAGAAGAAGAAGAAGAAGAAGAAGAAGAAGAAGAAGAAGAAGAAGAAGAAGAGGAAAAAAAAAATGATTTTTTAATTTTATGAGATATTTTATTAATTTTATTATGTATTTTTCTAATTTCAAAATGCCTAAATGAATTTTTAAATAAGAGATATAATTTAAATGATGTGGACTAATAAAAGGATGACACGTGAACACTTACTTGGAAGAAAATGGAGAGGTACTTGCAGAAGTTATAGGAGTGTGACGGAAGGTATTTTTACCGCCAAAAATACGACTTAAGTACTTATCTGCTACATGACATAAAATTTAGGTCTTTATGCTGCAAATTACTCTAAAAAATATATATTCTTATAGAAAAGAAAAATATTAATCTTTTGGGGACATAAATAAATGAAAATGACTTTTTTTTATAGAATAAATATGAAAATATGTGAAATAAAAATGAAAATTATAATTTTACAAAGACAAAAATAAAAATATATAATGGTAAAAATGAAAAATTTTATTTTGTGGGAGTAAATATGAGAATATGTAAAAAAATAATTTATTAAAAGTTAAGTGGAGTCATGTAATTTCACATGATTCCACCCTCATTGCTTCTGATAACACTAGTGTTTAATAACATTATTCTATTATATTGAATAATTAAATTTTATGTGAGAAGCAACAAAACAAATATTTTTAACTATAATAGAATATGAATATATATATATATATATATATTTTTGCCAATATAAAAATGATTGTCTATATATGAAAGACATTACTTTTTTCCTACAAATAAGTTTATATCAGACTGCTAATAATAATGTACATAACAGAGAGATGTCTTAACAATAAAGTCGCTTTGGCCGAGTGGTTAAGGCGTGTGCCTGCTAAGTACATGGGGTTTCCCCGCGAGAGTTCGAATCTCTCAGGCGACGATCACTTTTTCCTTTTCCCCCTATTCTCTTTATGATAATTAATCTTATATTATGCAATCTCATCCAACCACTCCCAAGCCCAGTTTTCTTTTCTTTTCTTTTTTTTGTTAAGTTCCCAAGCCCAGTTTTTCAAAAGTTGTGATTGGGTTGTAATGAGTAGTCAATGTAAAAATGGTGTTATATTTCACACAATAAATTTATAATATAAAAATATATTAAAAAATTGTATTTTTTGTAAATAAAATTATAAAAATATTTAAAATTCTGAACAATTGTATTTTTGTAATTTTTTTTTTATTATTTTTGTGTATTTGTAAAATAATCCCAAAAAAGACTATAATATATTTATATCAATTTTTATTATTGTATCTCAATACATAATTGTAAAATTTGATACAAAATTTAATATTTTTATTAAAGGGTGCACTTTTAGTGGGTATTACCCATGAATGGGTAATATTGAGTTTTTATGCTTAATTTTTCTATTTAATTAGAAAAATCTCTCACTTTTTCATTATATGGGCTGAGGTTGTTTCATCGGCTGAAAAAAAAAAACAAATTCGGCAAAAAAATGATGAAAAAATATTGAGTTTTACTTAAATATTTTTCATATAAACTTATTTTTAATTAAGTAGCTAATTTAAGTGTAGAAATTTGAATTTCTCTTTTATTATTCGCCATCGGATCACAATCTAATAGCTTAATATTTTTAAAATTAATATTTATAGTTAAATTTATTTACTACCCATCAATGGGTTATACCCATTAAGAAGTATTACATATATATATGAATTTTGATCCAAAAAAAAAAAGGATAACGTGGGGCAGATCCTTTCTCAACCTCTTCGGTCATTTTTGGCAATCTCGGGGACCACATGTTAGCCATATGGACTTTATACCTCAGCCTTCTTTAATTGGGTCACGGTAGTCACCTCAAGGGTTCCCATCACACAGATGGCATCACCTCCAGCAAGAACCAAGTCTTTCTTAAATCTCTTTCAAGAGGGGCTGGGGTAGGTTTCGAACCCTTGACCCAAGTAAGGGAGGATGCCAGTAAAGGCAATCTCTACCACTACACCACACGACACGTGGTCTGTTATGTAAAATATCGAGGCCTGTAATCTAACATCAATTTATATACTAGGTTATTGTTTATATTTTTTAATTTTTATTTTTGTTGTGTATTTTTAAAATGGGATAATTTTACAAATACACAAAAAACAATAAAAAAATTACAAAATTACGGTTTCACGGAATTTTAAATATTTTTACAATTTTTTTAATTTTATTTATAGAAAATACGGTCTTTTTTATGTTGTACTTTTGTTAATTTGTTGTTGATTTTTTGTTATCTGCATGTTATTTTTTGTTGTTATTTTGATGTTATTTAAATGTTATTTTCATGTTACTTTTATGTAGTTTTCTTGTTGTTTTCATGTTATTTTTATGAAAAACTGTAAAAATGTAAAAAAAATTCTTTAAATGTAATAATGTAATTTTTTTTTTTTGCAAAAAATAGTGCATTATGTAATTATCCCTTTTGAAATTGGGATTTTTTCTCATGTAGCTTTATTTTAGTAAAACTTTATTTTTTTACTCTCATATAGAAAATTAAACAAAAAAGGAAAACTCAAAGTTTTTTTTTTTCAAAAATACGGTCTCTACAATGACCTTCCCAAAATAACTTTTTCAAATATTTTAGATATGAAATCATCACTAGCTCACCCAAACAATCTAATATCTACTCCATATCGATGTAACTTCTCCAAACAACACCACCAATAATGTAGAAGCTTTTGCTGATCACCATGAATGCCGACGAGAAAGCTTTACCGATCACCATGAACTCCGGCAAGAAGCTTTTTCCGATCAGCCATGGCAACACGACCAGCAATAGAGATCTCCATGAAAAGTTGACAAGAGTAGGTCACGTTTGAGGCAAATCTCCATAAACGCTTAATTACTTGACAAATTTTCTGGGTTTATCTTAGTAAAAACAAATCTGATTTTGATTAGTATGTTTGCTTTAATTATTTTTTTAATCAATTGTTGTTTAATTGATTCACATATATTGGTGGTTTTAGTTCATATATTTTAGTATTTTCTGGTATTTTTTGAAAATCTAGAATGAAAACAATGAATTGAAGTTTCTGGGTAGTATAATGAGAACAGTGAGTGCGTTTTAAAATTTTAAAATAAAACTATGTTGTTTTAACGTAGTTGTCATGTATTTTTTTTGTTGTCCATGATCGTAAAATAAAAGATGTACAAAAAATACAATAACAACACAAAAATAATAAGAAATTGATGTAACTTTATTATTAAGAATAATAAATAATGAAATAAAGAAATAATTGTAGAAAAAAAAATATTATATCATAACATCTTGACTCATCCCATCTAAAAATAATTGAATTATTTATTCAGTAGGATTAATCTTTCCATAATTTTCAACATTAAAAATAAAAATTGAAAAGATGAAAGTATAAACATAAATTTCAAAATATATATAAAAAGAAAAAAAAAAAAGAACAAAAATGTTATTTTCATGTTGTTATGAAGTTTCGTTTGCATTATTTTGAAACATCTTATCTTTAATTTAAAAATACTATATTAAACCAAGTTACTTTTAAGTTGTAGTAAAGTTTGTTATGTGTTGTTTATACTATACAATTAAAAAAATACAAGCTACTAATATTTTAAATGTTTTCCTTCATAACTAGGTTGTTATTTAATGTTTTTGTATTTGTTCTTGTGAAATGGATAACTTAGTCATCTCCCATGTATATTCTTGCAAATATATCGTAATTACAAAGAAAAAAAAAAGCCCTTATAATAGTCACAACTCACAAATGAAATATTAATACATTATTATTACCATAATGAGAGTAGGTGTGAGCTCTATTGTTGCAGTAGATGTGATCCCCTTCCTTGAGCTGACTTTGTTTAATCATTGAAAGTAACCTCATTATATTGCTCTCATGTAGCCTTATAATGTTTTACTATTTTGTTTTATGATTTTCGAAAATCTAGAAAAAAACTAATGCATTGAATTTCTGGAAAATATGAAAAGAATAATGAGTATATGTTAAAATTTCAATACAAAAATATGTTGCGTTTACGTTGTTTTTAAATTTCATTTACGTTGTTTTTTTATTTTCCTAAAATTAAAAGTTAAATGTACAGGCAATACAATAACAACACAAATATAACTGAATGTGACAAGAAGATATTGCAAATATGAAGAAAATTTATATATACTAATGCAATAACAACATTAGTAGTTGATTTTGAGTTATTTTGTGTCTTTGCTATAATTATTTGTTCATCAATCGATATTATTTTGGTTGAAAGCAACAAAAACCACACAATATCTACAAAAGAATAATTAAGTTGTTTTCATATTATTGTGAAGTATTTTTTGTGTTGTTTTTGCAACATAAAAATATTACATAAAATCAAGTTGTTTTCGTGTTGTTGATAACAATTTAGTATACACTACATTAGTTGTTCAACAAGTAAAAAATAGAATTTTACATGTCAAAACAAAAATTTATCTTATTTCTTACAGTAAGACATGTATAATAATATGAGACCACACATAATATTGATTTTAAATAAAGTGGGGGGGATTAATAGGAAGATATTGTAAATATGAAGAAAAATTACTTATATTTAGTAATAACATTATTTGTTATTTTACTGTTGTTTTAAATTTGTAAATACGTTTTTTGATTTTGTTGCTTTTTGAGCATGTTGTTTTCACATTATTTGTACATTGAGTTTCAGTGGTTAAAATCTGTAAATTCCTTAAATTATATATACAGTTATTTTTATGCTTTTATAACGTTGTTAGATGGTTATTAACAATTTTAAAAGCTATTAACAACTATTGTTTTTTTAAAAAAAATATATAATTATACCAATACTTGATGTAGAAATTAAAAATATAATAATAATTGTTTCTCATTATACTATAAGATATAAAAAAAAAAAAAATTATAATGTTCAATATCCTATGCAAGATACATGTGAAATTAAATAGAAAAATGTTTAAAAAATTATAAAAGCAAAATTTCTTAAAAAATGTTGCTCTTCAGTGCATACAATCAAAACAAAACACACTTCTCAATCATTAATTCATGTAAAGTAGCGTCAACTTTCTTAAAATACTTTGAAATATTTTCTTTGAACACTTTCAATGTATGCAACTCACTTCATTCTACCAAAAGAATAGAAATGAACAACAAATCTATTCAGATCAACTTTGAAGTTCATCATCACTAGAAATCAAGTCCTACAACAGTTAAAACAACATTAAACAAACTATAAAATAACTTTCTGCTATGATTTTTTTTTTTCAAATGAATGAACTACAATTAGAGAATATTTCAAACAAGACAAATAGAAAAAGCAAATTATAAACCTTGACAATATTTTTCTTTGGAAGTTTCCACTTGTCAACAACGTCAGAGGTCGTATCACACACTTGAAAATATTAGGATGACAACATTAATAAAACAATGAACTGATAAAAATACGATTAATAGTTATACAATACTGCAAGTATATCATGTACTGAACAACATTAAAACAATAATATAACAACTAAAAAATAACGTAATTATAAAACTTAATAAACATGCAACTAAAATAATTCCAATTAAAACTAAAATACAATTGATAAATATAAGACCTAACCTAATGATCAAGTTTTTTTAAAAAAAATTAAGAACCTTAGAATAAGAATTGTATAATAACTAAATTAAAACTAAAAAACAACTAATTAGAAACAGAAAAAAGTGAGAGACATAAACCATTTAAGGTTGAACAATTCTTCTAACTAAATACATAAAAAATATATATATAAACATAACAAAACAAGTCTTTGAAACCAGACAAAGACAACAAAAATTAATACATTAATCTTTAAAGTTACAACCTCATCATCATTATCTCACATTTTTTTCTGAAAGCCTCTTCAATGGATGACTTGGTAGAACAACAACAGTAGAAAAAAAATTAAAAGATAAACAACTTATAAACAACGTTACATCAACATAGTCATTAAAATATTTAGATAAAATCTCTAATTCATAAAAAAAGAGAAAATATAGATCATATTTAAATATGCCCTATTCCTTTAAGCTAGTGAACAATTCTCTTGGGCATTTCACCAAACACCTAGCAAGTGTACTTTTATATGTATATATATAAGAAATCAACTTATGGAATAAGAACAAAATTCTTAAAATCTATGAGAAAAATAGAAAAATCAATAATAAATAGGGCTTTTTTCATAAATATACAACAAAAACAAATAATTACAAAAATGTGCAAAAAAAAAAAAATATTTTAAAAACTCATATATTTTGAAAACTTATTACATGAAACCATACATTTTAATTATTAAATAATACTATGTTTATTAAAACTCAAAATAAACAATTTCGTAAAATTAATTAAACAGTTTTATAAAAATAAACGAGTTATTTTTTTTTATTAAAAGATAAATGTTTATTATCTATTTTAGTATGAATTATTATAATTTAATAAGATTTTTTTAATAAAATACAATATCAAAATTATAAATATTAATGTATATAAATATAAATCAATACTTAAAATTACTAAAAATAAACATGACACATGGAGTGATATAATAAACATATCTAAATATTATTATTTTGTTTATTAAATTAGTATGTTTAATAAATAGAAAACAAAATAAATATATATATACAAAGTATTTTATATTATTAGTATGTTTATTATAATTGTAAACATAAAAATAGACATAGACAATTTATACTATACTAAAATAAGTATATTTTTTTTCTATTGTTTCTATATATTGATTATTTTCTAATGAATTAGTGAACGAATTTTCTATTGAAGTATAATTCTTACATCAAAAAATAAATAAACAAACATAACTTTATAAATTCCAAAAATTATTTAATTAGAAAAAATAAACATGACACAATAAACAAAGAAAAAGATAAAGATAAACAATTTTTTTTTATATATATATATTATTTATTTTCTAAAAAATTACTAAAAAATAAACATAACACACATATAATAAACTTATGTGAATATTATTATTTTGTTTATTAAATTAGTATGTTTGATTAATAGAAAATAAAATAAACACATATATAAAATGTTTTATATTATTGGTATGTTTTTTATTATAATTGTAAACATAAAAATAAACATAGCCAATATTACCATATATATAATAATCAATAATTATTACCATATATATTATAAAAGAAATTGAAAAATAGTTTTTAATTATATATAAAAATGTATGAGAAAATGATAATAAGTTTTTTTGCACATATTTTGTAATTAATTAAAATAATGTATAAATTGTAAAATGCCCTAATAAATAAGCAAATAAACAACAAACTCTTATAAAAGCTATCAAATCTAAACTTTTATTCTTGTAATTTTAGCAAAATGGGAAGAAGAAGAAGAAGAAGAAGATCTTACAAACATCAATTAAACGATAATGGTGGCTTGAGAATAGGCTTTGCGTGATGACGAGTGGCTACATAATCATATGGTGATTGTGTGAAGACGAGTGTGAAAATTCGATAAGCTTGATGAGAGAGTGAGCGATTGCATGTTGAATCCAAATCTGAGTGGGGCTAGATATGAGGAAGGAGAACAAAAGGTAAATATGTAATTATAAAACTTTAATAAAGTATTAAAGAAAATTTTAAAAATTAAAAATGTTAAAAATTGGTCAAAATAGTCATTTTGTGTAAAAATACCTTTCAAAATTTATAAATTAATAAGGAAATTACTTATTAATTTATTAAAATAAATATATTAATATTATATATTAAAAAATATTTATTAATATTATATATTGAACTTATTTTTAATATTAAAATAATAATATTATAAATAATATATTAATATTTATATATTTAAATTAATATAAATTTAATTATCTTAATAAATAATATTTATATTTATCTATATAATAAAATAACAAATAAAAATAATAATATTATAAATAATATATTAATATTTATATATATTTAAATTAATCTAAAATTAGTATAAATTGAACTATCTTAAAACCAAATAATATTAATATTTATATATATTTAAATTAATCTAAAATAAATAATATTAATATTTATATATATTTATAGAACTAATCCTACTAATATCGTTAAATTTAACGGAATATTTATATATTCTTAAAACTGTTAAATAAAAAAAAAAAACTGATAGAAATCTAGAAATCTATTAATAAAGTAAATACTTAGGGCGGTGATGTGTCACTCTTTGTGAGTTTCTTTTTGTTTTATCTTATTTTTTAGCAGAGAATTGCTAAAAGGTACTACGGGTGCTTAGCACCCTCCTTCGTATCATATTGATATTGGTGTAACTAAGTAACGAGTCCCTTGAAACTTAAGAAAATAACTTTTAGGAAATATCGCTAACCAATCGTATGACACCGATTATGGAAGGTGTTGAGCACCACTAATGCCCAATAACAATATTTTTTTGAGCATTTGTAATTTTACATCGTTTTTCTATTTCTTATATTAATTAGAAAAATCTCATTTAATTATAAAATAAGCCATATGACAGCTCAAATGAGCTTCTCTCAATTAATTTTATTTAGTTTTTTATTCTATTTTTTTTTTTATTTTCTATTTCTCTAATTAAATTAGTTTATTTTTTTTGAAAAAATAGTTAGTAATCAACAATAATAATTAATTGATTAGCTACACAGACTTTTTTCTTCTCTTTTAAATTTGATATGTAACCTTTGCTATGATCTTATTCTTTTTTTAATATTTAATTGACTAACTATGGAGAGTTTTCCTTTTTCTTCTAATTTAATTATGTGACCTTTGTTATGGGGTCTTATTCAATTTTTTATAATTTAGGTGCTCTATATAAATAGATTTTTTTCATTTTTCATTATCATCATTGATCATACCTCTTTTTTGTTTTGTTTTTTGTACTAATATCTTATTTCTAATTTTTTTTCTTCCTTTAGGCTTGATTATCACAATTTTAATTTTTTTTTTGTAAGTATTTTTATGTTGATGTAGGGTTCATGCTCACACTGAATGATAAAATTCACTTTATAGTTTTTTATTTTATACATTTGATTCATTCCATTTTTGTTTTTTTTTTATATATACTTCATTAAATTGTTATTCACAATGTTATATATTGGTGTAGGTTGGAGTAAAAAATCTAAAAATATTGGATCACGAAAAGTTAAATGAGATGCATGAGGTTTATGAAAATTGATAGAAGCATATATGAAAAAAAAAAAAACAATTCTCCTTAAACCATTCATATTGGAAGAAAAATAATCTATTTTAAAACTTAATTATTATATTATCATACTATGAATAAATGTTAGTATAAATTTATATACATTAATAAAATAAATAAAGTTAGAAAGTTATAAATCTATTATTATTTTTTTTTTGGAAAGGCAAAGATGTAAACTTAAAATTGGTAATTTTTCTTTCACGATAATTTACTTTAATTATTTGATTTAACCTAAGTAATATTATATAATATTATTATTTCCATTATATAATACTGATTGCAATTCTTAATATTATTATTAAGAGTAAATTACGATAAATTCTCAATAGTATTACCTTGCTAGCAATTAATCTTCAAAATCTATTTTTTGATGGTAAAACCCCATAAATTCAAGTTCTGTTAGCACTTAGTCCTTTTATCTATTTTTGGCAATTAACGTCAACTTGGTTGTCCATGTGTACATAGGGTATTGTCTACATGGACATAATATACATATGGCACTATATTATTAGCCCACCTACATAAATATTTAAAATAAAAATAAAAATAAATTAATTTAAAATAAAAAATCATTAAAAATTAGATTTTTTAAACTGATCAGAAATTAAAATTTTAAAAAAAACACAAAAAACATAAGAAAAAGAAAATAAAAAAAACCCTAACCTAAACCTAAATCTCATCTTCTTCACTACCTCCCTCTACCTTGCTCTCTTTGAAGCTCACGACTGCCACACCAAACAGCCCACAGTCGGTGCCCAAACCCCCTTCTCTAACCTTCTCGCACTCTCTCTCCCCTATTCTCTCTCTCTCATGAGATCTCCGCCTAACTCGGCTGAGCTTTTTCCAGCCACACAATAGAGAGACAGAGGCCATCTTTGAAATCCGGACCTCTCGAAACCTCCAATCCCAGATCTTCGTCCCTATTTCATTGTCTTTTCATCACTGCAAGCTCCTCATTGGAGTTCCCATCCATGTCATTCAAGCCATGTTTAGGCGAGCTTAGGCTTCACCAAGAGATCTCGTCGGAGCTGCTCGTGTTTAGGTCTGATCCAACCACCTTCGGACCTCGAGGAGGTGAACAATTACAGTCTTGTGCTACCATTGACATGAGTTTCATCATATCTGGTGTTAACGTAGATTTTCGTTAACTAAATTAATAGTATTTTTTGCAATAAATATACTACAGAATTAAATGATGATAAATAACATCAGATATTTTACGTGGTTTTGTAGTTAAAATCTACATACTCCATGATTCCTTATTATTAAGGATATTTTTTGGGATACAAAATACAAATCTTAGTATTTGAAAATATAGGATTTCTATCTCTCTTTTTTTTCGTCCCTTTTCCTATGGATTCTGCCCCTATTTATAAGAATATAGGTTGGCAGTTATTCTTTTTGGGACTAATTCATGTACAACTGCTAATGAAATATGAACATTCTCCACGTTTCATTTATTCAGACATGGAATAATATCTAATAACTACCCAACTGCTCCTTACTTTTATCCATTAGACGGTTATATTGACTAAGAAGGTTGTATCTCGTTAAACCTGAGTTCTCCTTCTTATCCATCTTAATAGGAAAAATCACTAAGTGTTGGAAGCACTTCATCTCGTTGTATCTCTCTATTTGTATTAGTGATGCGAGATGGTCACCATGTTGTGAATAACGCAAGGTGGCTGAGTGTCATAAGTTTCACTTTTCTCATGAGTTAATGATTTACAAGGTCCTTGAATATCTCGTCTTGTACATTTTATTATTCTATCTATCTTGAGGCAAACATATGTCTCGTCAATTCTTAGTTTAATAGTTATTATTCTTGTCTCGCATAAGACTAAATAGTCAGCAAGTTTGAACATCTCTATTAAATATATATTTAATTAAAATGAGTTATTTTCGTTGCATTTAATGTTACAATGTCATTATTATATTCATTGAGTTGATTCACATTCCTTTTGTAGGACATGTGTCAGCTTCTAGTACATGACCAAATTTTGAGTATAACAATTGCTCTCGAAAAAGTGTTTTTTTTTTATTAAAAAGAACTTTTTAAATGATCATAAGGGTATTATCATATTAAACTATTTTGAAAAATTGCATGCTTTGAGTTCTGGCGGTTCAGATCTTCGAGGTACATCATTGAGCATTTAATGCTCTGATTGTTCCCATTTTGTAATGTTCCCATCCGTTAGATCAGATTACTCCGGTGTTCACTAGTTGGGTATAAAATTAGAAATAAAAACTCATTTCACCATTTTCGTTCTTCAAACCTTCAAGCCTTCCTGCAGATTTTTTTTTTCTATTGCCCTTTCTCAATCATTCATGCCCTCATTGTCCCCTACATTTTTCTTGCGTATTACATCTACTCAACTCTCTGGTCCTAGAAATCATCGAGATCCAGCTTCTCAATCTTTGAGATTTCACTCGCAAAGTTCTCTATTGCCCAGAAATTCTCAACAAGACAGTAAGTGACACACTCTCTTTTCTTAATGATCTTTTTTTTGTTCTATCTTCATAATTAGGTTAGTGTTCCCCTGTCTGCATTGTTTTGTTGTTTAGGTAATTTTGATTTTGTTTGTCTAAATAATTCTAGGGCTAGGAATATTTTTAGGTTATTTGATTCGTAGATTTTTTGGGTTGAGTTTGTGTTTTGTACTTTTGGAGATTGGGATATTATCATTTATAAATATGTCCCAATTTGTTCCAAAAATCACAATCCCAGAATCTTTAAAATCAGATTGTCCTCAAAATTCTACCATTAGATGCATATCCAAAACATAAATACGCAAAACCATTCTTAAAATAAACGATGCTAAAATTAGGGATCATCTGGTTAAAAATAGTCAAGATGAAACCTTTGGTCACTATAGACGATTCTTACAAGAAATAATTGAGGGTAAATGCTACTTTTTGTGGGAAGTCGTCTGGCTTGAACCCTAGAATCTAATTGATATTCCTTTAGTGGGACCTCTATTTTTACCTCCAGTCACTGTTGCTTTTTCACTAGGTGACTTAGGCTTTGAGATCATGTCCCTAAAAGCTTGAAAATCAAAGACCCCTCAAGACCCTACAGTTACCTTTAAGGCGAAACTGATCGAGTCTAGAGTTAGATTCATAGGATCTTACGTTGGAGAAGTGTTAAAGTCATGTGGCATTAAGTATGGAGAAGGATGTTGAGTTAGATCTGTTGCCCAGGAGAATTCAGTTGTTTTCCTCCTGAACACATAAGAGCTAGGGCAGTACTCCCTCTCAAAGACTACTACAAGGAATTCTGCAATTACCTCGGCATTGGCCAGCTTGAAAGTTTTGTACCATATTTTGAAGTGGGAGTGTCCAACCCCACTAGAAATTTTGTATTTCTATTCTATGAAGGCCTGTCCCGCAAGGAAGCGAGGAGCAAGTATTTCTACTATTTTCAGGACCCACACTAATGATAAAATGATCATTTAAAGGTTGCCCAATAAGACTGAATTCAAGGATGAATTCTTTTGGACATCTAGTCTCGCCCCTATCAATACAATTGTGTTTCGCATTATACATAAGTATTATTTTATCTCAAAAACTTGTTTTCGAGTTTTACTTGATAAAGAATATATTTTTTTATACATTAATTGAATTTATTTTTAAATAAAATTTAATTTAAATATATTTTATTTTATGAATATTGTACCTAAATTATCTTCATACCACCACATAATTAAAATATAATTTCAAACATAATAGATTGTGTTCTTTAGAAATAGATGTGTAGATTTGAAAAAAAGTTGAAAAAAAAATTAATTAGAAAAAAACAAAAATTATCATAAAATAATAGAAATAAAATTAGTAGAATAATTAATAAAAGAAATAAACATAAAAAATTTTAAAAGAAAAGATAACAATTAAAGAGATACATAAAGTAATTTTTTCAATATTTATAATCATCTACGTCTTCTCATCAATGTCATGGCCGAATTTACATGACCCCAAGTATTATGCTACACCATTTAGGGCCCGTTTGGCACAGCTTTTAGAAAAGCTAAAAGCTGCTTCTTGAAGAGGCTATGATAAAAATGTGTTTGGTAAACAGTCAAAAAATAGCTTTTTAAAGTATTTTTGGAGAAGCTACAGCTAAAAGCTGAAACTGTTCTAACCCAACTTTTAGAAAAAGTTATTTTGATTAAAAGACTATAATAATTATTTTTGTACTAAAACCATATTTACTTATTTATTAAATATTAAAAAAAATAAAACATAAAAAAATTAATTATAATAAAATAAATATTTATTAAATCTCTTATTTATTTTTTTTTAAAAATAATTTATATTTTATTTTAATATTAACAGACAACATCAACCTAGAATTTTTCTTATATACTTGAGTTTCTAATTATTTTTACATTTGATAAAATTTAATAAACAAATACTATTAATTATTTTTATCAAATGCACATAAATTTATATTTGAAAAAAATTAAAAATATATGAAAATATAAAATAAATTTTTACATATTTGTGATTATAATAAATTAGATCATACCATTATTATTATCATTATAATAGATCTTAACAACTCACAGTACTTTATAATTTACCAAACACTCAGCTCAGCTTTTTTCTACAGTTTTGCTACAGCTGTTTTTTCCAACAGCACAGCTACAACTGTTTTTTCCCACAGCACAGCTGTACCAAACTAATCATTATACTATGTGGAATTTTAATTTACTAATACTCTACTTATTTCTATCAAGATTAAATAAATAAATAAATATATCTTTTTTAATTTTCTATTCCATATCAAAATATTTAAACTAACGCAATAAAATATAATAATTAAATATTTTGTTCACTAGTTACATAAAACTAAAAGAAATAGCTATAAGCTATTTTAACTCATCATTTATTGAGGTACAATTTCACACAATTTTTTAAAATTTTAGCTAAGAAATTAGTTTACCTTTTTTTTTAGGGATGCTCTAATATATATGTAACTGAATTCAAATTACACTATTTTTACTCGATGATATGTATTTTATTTTAGTCATAAATAATTTTAAATAGACTACATTATTTTTATTTTTATTTGTATAATTAAGATTAATTATATTTATTTTTACAACAATAATAATAAATGTGTCAAGATCAATTATTAGTATGTATTATAATTTTTTTTTTTTTTTGAAAAAACATATATTGCAACCACAAAGAAAAAATACAAAGTAGAATACAGATTACAATAATGTCATAACTCTGGAACTTTGCCATTCCAAAAAACCTCTCTCTAAAGCCTTAAGGCAGCTTTTGCCAAATTGTGAGATATAACATTATGATCCCTTGACTCGTGAATAACCGCTGCAAAAGGAAAAAAAGAGAGACAGGATAATATTTGATCAACTAAATCTGAGAAAATAGAGTTATCCTTCCAACGATGCTTCACTCTTCGCACCAGAAGTAAACAATCACTTGCAATGCAATCTAGAGGAAACCTTACTGACATGCACCAATGTACAGCCCAAATCAAGGCTTTTGCTTCCGCCAATAAGGGGGACAGATTGCCATAAAAAAAAGAGGACATAGCAGCCACAATATCTCCCTTGCTGTTAGTAACTGCTGCTCCAATTCCAACTTTGTGCTTTTGATCACTCAAGGCAACATCTACATTTGATTTATAGAAACCAGGCTTAGGCATAATCGGTGTAGAATTACCAATGCTACAAGAAGAGAAAACTTGAGGACCAGTGTGAGCATGAAAATTCTGGGCATCATCAAAGTCTTGCAGCAAACCTGAAACCTGAAAATCAGCAGAAGATAAAGAATACTTGCTTTTATTAAACAAACTGATATTACGATGGTTCCAAATTTCCCATGTAATTCCAAAAAAGAGACAAAGTTCTTCCTTGGATAAATCTTGAAAACCCCTCAAAAGGAACTCACAAATATTACCACTCCTATTAAGTAAATAAAATTTTTTAAATCTAGAAACCTTCCACTCTCTTGAAGCTCTTAAAACACTCTATTAGAGCATGGGTAACAGATTCAGGACACCTAGAGCAACAAGAACACAAAGGTCTTGACACAATTTTTTTGTGGAAAAGATTTAAGGTTGTAGGAAGACTATGATGAAAGGTTCTCTAGATAAAATGTTTTATTTTTGGGGGCAGTTTTAAGTTCCAAAGGGTCTTCCACCATTTAATAAGGGTAGCATTACTAGTAGATGTTGGTAAGGAATTAATAGAGTTGGCTAGATGATAAGCTGAACTCATAGTGAGAAAACCAGAGGAGTGATGCTCCCAAATGAGAGTATCCTCCACAGAAACATCGCTAATAGGCACAGCTAGAATGGCCTGAATCACCTCCTCATCAAAGTAGGTAGATAATCTATCTTTATTCCAGCAGCCATCAGCGTTGATAAAAAAGAAAACAGTAGGATCAAGGGGGCAACATTATTTTTAAAAGATATAAATCTCCATCCAGGGATCCAATATGAATTAATAGAGGAGATGGATATGCCATTTCCAACCTTCCACAAAAGTCCTCTTTTAAGAAGATCCCGACCCCAAAGTAAACTACACCAAGTGAAAGAGGGACAATGACCCTTAGGAGCTTCAAGGAAAGAGTTCTGTTTAAAGTACTTGGCTTTTAAGAGGCAAGCAAGAAGAGAATTTGGCATAGAAAACACATGCCAAGCTTGCTTTGCAAGTAAAGCCTGGTTATGATGCACAAAAGACCGGAAACCCAAGCCACCAGAACATTTAGATTGACAGAGTTTTTCCCAAGATTACCAATGGACTTTCCCCTTATTCCCAATAGAACCCCACCAAAACTGAGCCATAAGACTCTCAATCTTTTTACAAATAGAAATGGGGATTCTGAAACAAGACATAGCATAAGAGGGAATAGCTTGAACTACCGCTTTAAGAAGCACTTCTTTCCCAGCCTTGGAGAAGAAACGATTAGTCCAATAATTCATCTTAGAGCTAGCCTTCGGAAGAATGAAACTAAAGTGGTCTTTTTTTGATCTACCGAAGCACTGAGGAATACCTAAATACTTACTAATGAAAGGCTTATTATCCAGACCTAGAGTTCTGCGAAAGAAATCCGACTCAGAAGCAATAGTGTTTGGAGAAAAAGAGCAGATGACTTAGAAA
Source organism: Cannabis sativa (assembly GCF_029168945.1). NCBI lineage: Eukaryota > Viridiplantae > Streptophyta > Magnoliopsida > Rosales > Cannabaceae > Cannabis > Cannabis sativa. The sequence goes on along the minus strand of NC_083609.1, from coordinate 27,210,091 downwards.
AATTAACGAGTTCACCAGTTGCCCTGTGATACAGATCAAGAGAATTTTAAATAGCAAGGCGTGATCAGGTAGTAGTAGTGGAAAAAAGAAGACTATCATTAGCAAAAAGAAGGTGAGAAATGACGGGTGCTAAACGACAGATAGAAATCCCCTGGAAAAGCCTATTATGTTCCTTTAATCTAATAGCAGCAGATAAAGCTTCAGAAACAAGAAGAAAGATATAGGGAGACAAAGGATCTCCCTTCCTAAGGCCTCTAGAGGAAGAAAATTTATTAGTGAGGGAGCCATTAATAAGAAGACGAAAAGAAACAGAAGAAATACAGTTAAGAGTAAGACCAATGAACCTAACAGGAAAATGGAGATGCTGCATAATAGCCTTCACAAAACCCCACTCAACACGATCAAAAATCTTCTCCATATCTAACTTAAGAGCTACCCAGCCAGACTTACCCGATTTCCTATGATTAATAGCATTAACCATTTCATTAGCGATGAAAACATTATCAAAAATAAACCTATTCTTAATGAAAGCACTTTGATTTTGAGAAATAATACCATGAAGAACATTTTTTAACCTATTAGCTAAGACTTTAGAAACAATCTTATAAATAGTAGAGCAAAGAATTATTGGCCTAAAATCTCTTATTTTAGTAGCATTCTTTTTCTTAGGAATAGCTGTAACACCCTAACTACCTTAGGCGTATTACGTGATTTTTAAACGTACTGTGCAGCTCGTTGCTAATCAACGAGGTTTATGGAAAAACGTGATTAATTAAAATTTTGCTTTTTGATTAAACTTGTAAAACATATTATAAAAGACTCGGGATCCCGATTATAAAAATATTTACAAAAAGTTTCACTGTTTAACTATTACATCAAAATAAAAGTCGTCTAACGACAGTTACAAAAATCTCAGCCTTGCTGTCCCGAGGATCGTACGCTCCAGCTCAACCGCCCCGACATGTACAATCTCATAAGCTCGCTCACGGTCCATCAGCTACAGCCTTGCCTTTACCTACACATGAACATAAACTGTGAGTCGACAGACTCAGCAAGAAAAGCATAATAATATCATACATAATACTAACTGCCGTGTCCAACACGATACTGAGTCCCGCTACTGCCATGTCCAACATGGTACTGAGCCACTACTGCCATGTCCAACATGGTACTGAGTTTTGAACGTTCAGGGGACGGTACTATTGACAAGTATCCTCCTGATCGGTCGAACCGGTCATACTCCGGCTGCTGGTCATACTCCAGCCTGTACCGACGGGATAGGTCAATAGCACTGAACCACCAACCAAATGTCAGCCTGATCGGTCGAACCGGTCATACTCCGGCTGCTGGTCATACTCCACCCTGTACCGACGTGACAGGGTTGGATGGTTCGAAGCCTAAATACATAACTAATGTAATCTAGCAGGCTTCCTACATGCATGCTAAACATGTAATCTACATATGCATACTGTTATACTAATCTTACCTGGATTCCGATTTCAGGTGTGCCGGTCAACCTGACTGGAACTGAAGCTGAGCGGCGGATTACTGGCTCCTAAACCATAAAAATCACAACGCTATAAGTGACACGCTAAATCACTTCCCGGGGACTAAAACTTGGAACTAAAAGTTTCCCTATCGATAAAAAGCATGGCAATACCCCTAAAACCTAAAAACGAGGAAAACTAGGGTTCGGAAAAATTCCCCAACCAGCAGACCGGTTGCCCAACCGGAATTCGGTTCGGGAATTTCGAACCCTCATCCGATTCCGGATGCACAACCTAATTCCGGTTCCTCGCAGTACTCAACTAAAATTCTCATAACTCGACCAATTCAACTCCAATTGGTCCCAAACTTTCCAGACCTGCTCTAAACTATCCCTAGAACAAATCCAAGGCATCAAAACCACCCAGAAAACACATATACAAAAATCACCATTAAAGACCAAGCTTTGAGTTCCAAAACTCAAACTTGGTTAAATCCACTAACATGCATCCAAACCTATTTAATTCTACTCAAATAAGCATGAATAAGCTTCTGAAAACATACAAGAACACCCAGCAATTCACAGAAACAAAATGAACCATTTCTTTCCAAAATTCATAACTTTTCACATAAAAATCTAACCTACAAGAACAAGGAACTCAAGCATGCTATACAATCTCATTAAACCTATTTATTTCAACATTTAAACAAAGAACAACAACAATAATAATCAGCAGTAACAATCACCAAAACATCATGCATTTCACTCAATATTCATCATTTTTTTCATAATTTCAAGGAGAAATCAAGAGAGCTAACCTAGCTTGGAAAAATGCTTAGATTTAGGATGAAAATTCACTTGAAAGATTGAACAAAATCCAGCCCTTTGAATCCCATGCACCAGCCGAAAATGAGAGGAAAAGAGAGAGAGTTTTCTTTTGAAATTTCCAATTTTTTTCTAAGTGTTGAAAAATGAAAGAAATTAAAAGAATAAAGCCATTTAACTAATTTATTTCAGCCACTAACACACATAAATTAACTATTTAAAAATAAACATTTAATCCATTTAATCCACATAAGACAAAATACTAATGGGGCAAAAAGACCATTTTGCCCCTCCACCATAAAATCACATAAATCATACTAAAGGGGTATTTTTGGGAAATTCTAAATTCCCGGCCATTCCCGACATTCCCAATGTCTAAACCCGTCCCCAAATTACCAACATACTAAGTTGTGATTTCTACTGAGCCAAACGCCGAGTTCCAAAATACCGGACACCGGAAATGCGAAATATAAAAACTACTGATGACATAATCATGCATTTCTGAATTCCATAAATAACAGTAATAAATTATTTAAATAGCTATAAATAATTTCATAATTAAACATAAACAACTGCTAATTTCCAAATTAACTAAGCGGGCTTTACAATAGCAACAATAACCGCATCATTAATAGAAGAAATGTCAGCATTATTATTAAGAATAGAAAGGACAGCAGCACACAAGTTAGAACCAAGAGTAGACCAGTTTTTTTGATAGAACAAGGCATTAACACCATCCAAACCAGGGGCTTTGTCCCCAGCCATTTGAAAAAGAACAGCCTTCACCTCATCAGAAGTGAAAGGCTCATCGAGCATCTGAATGTCCAAATCACCAAGATGATTCGAGACAAAACTTAAGAGTTGCTCAACAGCATCATCATCCGAACCTTGAGCAATAAAGAGAGTACTATAAAAATTGAGAAAATGCTCACTGATATCAACCGGATTATCAATAAGCTCACCACTATCAAGCATAAGGTTACGGATTAAGTTATTTCTATGTCTAGAGGAGGCTTTAGAATGAAAATATTTAGTATTTTTATCTCCTGCTCTAAGCCAATTGACTCTCGAACGTTGCTTCCAAAAGACCTCTTCCTTGAAGAGAAGAGAATCAATTTAGGACTGAATTTCTTTGGCTTCATTATTATTCAAATCAGAAAAGGGTTGACAAGACAAAACATTATCAAGACTACTTTGAAGAAAATTAATTCTATGTCTAAAATTATTTTTATTAGTGCCCCAATGCTGAACAGACCTAAGATAAGACTCTTGCCTAAGCAGGAAAGAACGAAGTGGGTCAGAAGAGCAAAAGTTTAACAAATTGTTCTTCCACCCATCCTCCACAACAGATTGAAAGTCAGGTTCAGAAAACCAGAAATTCTCACACATAAAACGCCAACTACGAGTAGTCTTATGAAGATGATCACTAAGTAAAATTTTGAGAGCCCGATGGTCAGAACCAAAAAAGCCTAAATGGTGGAGGGACAAAGCCCAAGAAAGATGTAGAACTTTTTTTGTGTATTGCTTGGTTTATTTGGTTTAACAGGAACAAAGCCCTCAAAGGTCTCTCTTGTGACCAGACCCATGCCATCACTAGTCTGGCTCAGAGTTTCTTGGCAGATTACAATGCGTCCTCATCAGTTCCAAGCTTCATCGGTCCTACTCGTTCAACTCCTGCCCCTTCAATTTGGATTCCCCCTGCCCATGGTCTTCTCAAGCTCAATGTTGATGCAGCGGTTCCTAAGAATGGTGGAAAAGTGGGTTTTGGTGGAGTTATCAGAAATAGTGAAGGTTTGGTTGTGGCCGCTCTCGCTCAGCCCTACTACGGCGGGGGCCCGGTTGCCTCCCTTGAAGCAAAGGCTCTCCTTTCCCTGCTTCGCTGGTGCATTGACGAACACTTTTTGGTTCAGGTCATCGAAACGGATTGCAAATCCATCACTGATGCCCTTCATCATCACAAGGAAGATCTCTCAGTTTTCGGTGATCTCATTTCGCAAATCAAAGAAACTTTGTCTCTCTTCCCGGCAGCTCGAATAGCCCACATCAAGCGTAATGCAAATTCCTTGGCTGATAAATTGGCGCACTGGGCTTCAGGGTTAGATGAAGTTGCTGTTTGGATAGACGATGACCCCTGCGACTTAATGGACTTTCTCTCCTTTTAGCGGGCTCCCTTTCTTTCAAAAAAAAAAAAAAAAAAGAAAAGAAAATGTGACAAAATATACTTAAGAAAAACACCCAAACTTACCCACATGGAAATTTTGCACCATGTGTGAAGGATTAGTCTTAGACCAAGGAGAGAATTCTAGGGAAGTGTTAGCAAGTCAACTTGGTATTGTCACTTGGCCACACAAACTATTCTTACCTACTTTAATAATGTGATCTTCTACACATACTAGTCTTACCTACTTTAACAATGTGATCCGTTATAATAGAAACTTATATATATTGTGCTGAGTATTTTGACTAGAATTTTAATGTAAGAATGCACTAATTTTTTTTACTAGAATTTTCAAAGAGTCAAAATGTTCACAAGGGCATACGCGCTAAAAAAAATGTGGTCGTTGTTTACTCAAAGATTGGGTGGAGACTCCCTACATTTTTTTTTATGTTACCAGTATCATAATACTTCGAATAATTAAATTCACATCATTAATGAACAAAACCATTACAATTGAAAGATGATAAGAAAAAAAATCACACTTGCCCATCTTAGAACACACATTTTTCAAAAAAACATCTTTTCTTTCCCTTGCTCCTCTTATGTTTTCTGAAAGGTAAAGTAAAAGCTTCATGACACCCACCATTGGCCATTTCGGTTCTTATATGCTCAGATTAAGCCACGTTTCCCAAACTCAATAGATTGAAACTTCTCCAAAAATATTTACAGAGAAATTTTTAAAAAAAAAAAAAAAAGTTTCCTAATAGAAATCCACCCTTCCCTCCAAATAAAGATGAAAAATAATTATAATAATAATAATAAAATAAATAAATAAAAATTCTAAGTCAAAGCACTAAAGCCACCACCTTTCATCATCTGCCTAAACTCCTTGTAATTAACCCTGCCATCACCGTCCACGTCAACCTTCATGATCATCTTTTTGCAATCCTCTACGGTCCTCCCTTGCTTAAGCCCAAGGGAAGCTAACACCGATCTGAGCTCATCCACGGTGATGAACCCATCTCCATTCTGATCGAACACATCAAAGGCCTCCTTCATGTCATCGTCCTCTGCCTCTCGATTGTCCATGATCGATCTGTAAAGCTCGCCGAACTCTTCCATGTCCACACACCCATCGCCATTGGCGTCGATTTTCGCTATCATCTGAGACAACTCCTTATCAGGGATAAAGATACCCAAATTCTCCAGCGAATCGTTCAATTCCTTCTTCGTGATCCGCCCGTCGCCGTTCCGGTCGAACATTTGGAACACACGACTCAGCTCCGTCGGCTCCATTCTCTCGATCTTGTTCTTCTTGTTACTGATGGCCGTAGCGAGTGCCGATGATTGTACGGTCGTTAATGGAGTTTGTGGTGTTTGGTGGAACCAAGAAGAAGGTAAAAAAGGGATTAGCTTCTTGGGCACCAACGAAAGGAGGAAGGAATTGAGAAGGTTATATATAAGGAATATTCTAACTAAAATATTTGGCATTGGAAGACTAGACAGAGAGAGCTTCTTTGGTTTGTTGTGTGTGGTGGTGGCTGTTTGGTTACCAGGAATCTGTTGAGAAAATTTTGGAGACTAAATTTGGTTGAATTTTCTCTTCTGAGTTTAATGTGAATGGCGAGAAATCGGTGTGGCTTTATTTAGAGCTGTCGTTTGTGAGACCAAACTCACGCGTATTAGGAACATTTATTTAATATTATTAATTTCTTTTAATTAGTACTGGTGTATTTATTTTATTATTAATTAATTAATTGACACTTACCCAAAAAAAAACGCGCTTTTATAATTGATGTTTGGTGATTTATTTATGGTTTCGGGGTGTGACTTGGTTTTTTTTTTAATAATTAATTTTTATTAAATGATATGACCGTTGATAACGGATCTGGAATATGAAAAACAAAGAGAAAAAGAAAAAGAAGAAATATAAAGAGAAAAAAGAAAGGGTCTTCTCCTATAAAAAAAAAAAAGCGGAGTGGTTGGGGACGAAAACTTGGGACATTAATGATTGGAGCCGGCAGATAACGACCGTTGGATTCGTTTAACGGCTACTTCTACTTTAATTAATGGGCTTTGGACGCGTGGCAGGTATTTTAGTTGGCCTGAGGTCTTTTCAGCTATGGTAAGTAACCATTTCTTGGACGGCCTTGAGAAGAACAGTTCACACGCTACTTCTACGTATTCAAGTAATAATGTATCTATTTTTTTTGACAAACAAATAATAAAACAATTTCATTACGTTTTTGATACAGTCACTGTCTAGCAAATTAGTAATTTGTTGTGCAGTGGGAAGAAAGAAGAGAATATAATGAATTAACAATAAACCACAAAAAAAACAGAAACTAATTCGTACGGATAACTCTAAGAAAAAACTGTTGAGAAAGCGTGTTAGTAAAAGCGTCACTTTTCACACTTGTAAAATTATAATCTAAATTATTATAGGGAAAAAAATAGAAAAATAGAAAAAAAAAAAAAAAATTACAAAAATACTTTGGGCTGGCCCATTAAATATTTATACAGTCCACATATAAATATTTACAAAAATACTACATGCACTAAGCCTTCAGCTGTACAGAGTGAACCATGAAGATGAAAATACGCGATCGTTTCAAAACCGCAAAACAACTAAAATGAAACCAAAACGAGGAAAATACAACTATTAATTAAGACCTGCAATGATCTAAACAGAAAATGACGAAAAAAAATCAGAAAAACTGTGAAGAAACTGAAATTACACATTTGTTTTCTTTTTTATTCGATCAAAATAACTCCCCCTAATATCGAAATCTATATTCATGAAATGTATATCTGTAACAAACAGACCTGGAGCTCCCACCAAACCCAAAACAAATGTATGATGTGAAAAATTTTAAAAAAAACCTCATGAATAATACATCTACGTTATATACAGTTGCATTTTAATTGATTACTGGTTTTCAATATAAATATATTTTTTTAGAAACACAATAAGAAGAGTAAATTCGAATTAAGGTACAACTAGTAACGTATAAGTCTGTTTTTTTTTTTTTTTGGTTGTCTTATAGTTGCATTATCGTTTTATGATAGTTTATATATTATGCATGAATTTAATTTGACGGGGACTAAGAAATAGTAGTTATACATAGTAAGTTTTGTGCAAATAGTTGCATATTAATTTTATAATGAAATAACATATGCAAGTAGCAAAACTATAATAAAACTACTAAACAACTGTATACAAACTAAAATACAGGAAAAACTTGAAAATTTTTAAAAAAAATCTCATGAATAATGCATCTACGTTATATACAGTTGCATTTTGATTGATTACTGGTTTCCAATATAAATATATTTTTTTAGAAACACAATAAGAAGAGTAAATTCGAATTAAGGTACAACCAGTTACGTATAAGTCTGTTTATTTTTTTTTTTTTGGTTGCCTTATAGTTGCATTATCATTTTATGATAGTTTATATATTATGCTGGAATTTAATTTGACGGGGACTAAGAAATAGTAGTTATACAAATTAAGTTTTGTGCAAATAGTTGCATATTAATTTTACAATGAAATAACATATGCAAGTAGCAAAACTATAATAAAACTACTAAACAACTGTATACAAACTATAATAAAGCTAAGGAGTGAGAAAGATGTAGGAATTAATGCCTACACCACAGCAAGAGATAAACCAGTCAAAGAAAACAATGGTCAAATCAGACCTTTACCCAGTCAAAGAAACTTTTGACTCCTTGATATTAGAACTCCACAAAACGACAGCCTCCCCTTTAATCGAAGCTACAGGTCGTTTTTAATTTAATTGGTAACCCTAAAACCATCATACATATATATACATCTTTTTCTCAATCATACATTCAGCCTCTAAATGAAACCTAGCCGTGAGACCTTTGTTCTTCTCTGAAGAACACAGCAAAGACACAAACAAAAAAACCAACCCAGAAATTAATACTCTCAAATTTCTTAAAATTTACCCCAATTCTAGCCTTTTCTCAACCCAGAAAATACACCTTAACCCGAGCCTCCTCCGACGCTAGCACTAACAGCGGGTCTTCCTTCTTCTCCGGCGATATCTTCAGCGGCGTTTTCTTCTTTGGCCCATCGTTTTCTTCTCCGTTGGAGGTGATCTCCGCAACGTATCTCTCAGGCGACGCCACAGAAAATCCGGCTATGGAGGATCCCGACCCACATGCTGTGACGGCAGCGGTGGCAGTGGATTTCACCGAAAATGGGTCTCACGGTAAAGCAGTCGGAGTCTTCTGGGTTACTTTCGCCATGAATAATTTCCAGACATACCCACAAGATTGTGTGTGCAAGTGGTTAAAGTGTAATAAAATAAACTTAAAGTGTATAAAAGTTGCTTTTACCGTGTTGTAGTATAAATGTAATAAAGTTAGCCTTTTGTATTTTTAGTGTAAAAATTTCATTATTATATATGATAATATATATTTTAGTTATAAAATTATTATAAAATTCTACATAATTTACTTTACAAATTCAAATTAAATAATCTATTTTACTCTAGTATAAATTATATTGTCATTAGTATAAATAAATATTGAGTCAACTAATATTTAAGAGAAATGCTAAAGGGCATCAGTGGTGTCTAGCACCCTCCTATGTGTCAATATCGCTATTGGTCCAATTCGGGTCCCATATTAGCCAATCGCAACGCAACATGTCGAGAAGATGCTAGGCACCACTGATGCCTAATAGCAATGCTCAATATTTAAAGTATTTCTAACCATGTTATGCAAACTTACTCCTTAAAATAGAAAGTGAGTTTAAAATAAATGTGCTTTAACCATTAAAAAAAATGACTCCCTAACCCCCATAGTAGAGAATGAAAGCACCATAATTTTTTTTTATAAAACTTTTAAATATTATTTTAGTTAGAAGTACAATTATTTTATTAAATTAATTTATATTTAGCAAACTTAAATTATAAAATATTATTAAAATATTCAAATATGCAGATTATGATCTTCCTTCATAAGAAAATAGAAAAGTATATATAGGCTAAGTGGCAGATATGGACGTGCCCATGACCCGCCTAGAGTTTCTACTCAAAACCCTTAATAGGGTAAATTACATGCAAAGAACAGCTGATTATTAGGTCCCTTGAAAACTGTTTATCAAGAATTTCGAAAACTAAAATATTTAAGAGCTAAAGAAATAGTAAATGGCAAAAATTAAGAGAGGAAGATTTTTACGTGGTTCAAGTGTTAAATAACTTTAGTCCACGAGTCAGCCTATTAGCCTGAAAGGGCAATATCGATGAATTTATAGTATTTTGCAGGAAATCCTAACTCTTTTTCCTTAGTTTCTCTTCAAAGAAGGAGAAGATTAATGATGATTTTAGCAGAGTCTTTGCTATGTGTTTTCAGCTTGACCCCTTGCATAGGAGTGAAGGAGTATTTATAAGCTAAGTGGTGGGTATGGATTGTCCCATAACCCGCCTAAGATTTCTACTCAAATCCTACTATTAAAGCAAATTACATGCAATGTTGAGCTGACTGGTTGGTCCCGTGGGTAGCATTATGAACGTGCATGCTGCCTCTGGATAATGGAGACTATTTTGTACTAATTGAATACGTGTCACGCAAATATTTAACCTTTAAAAGCAATGGACACATGGCATTCAAAGCTTGTTCCTTTCCAAGAAAAATTTCGTAATGCCCATTTGGTAAAAAGATGGTGGTGGTGCGCGCTGCCATGTTTTGATGTAGGAGACAATATCAGATTATGTCAGGAAAAGCATAACCATCACTATGGTGACTTGGCGTATGAGAAAAGTCTGTTGGGTTTTATGCCCTAAATAAAACTCTTTACAATCTGATTAGTTATCAATATAAGAAATTTGAAGTGATTAATGTTTGCATGAATTTTACATGCTAATGGTTTAATATGTTTATTACATTTACACACAAAATCAGTTAAATCCAGATCATATGTTTATTCACAATTACAGTATCGTCAACACAGTTGAATGTGATTGTGATCATACGAATCAAAAGACTAAGTCCCTGTTTCATCAGTGTTTTGGATTTACACTGATGTGATAATCAGCGATGATGTGTACTTACAGTTGGAGTAAGTGTTATGTTCTTTCCAAGACATTAGTAAAGTATACTAGTTTCGAATGTATGGAGTATACATTGGACTGGACCGATATTGCAACTAAGTTAAGATATTACAAACTTACCGTTATATATCTTTCCAAGTTAATATCAGTAGTTGATCTTAAGATTAAAAGAATCTAAATCCTGATATGCTTAGGCTCAACTCAGGAGTACTATTCATGTTCTTTGATTTATTAGTTAAGCCTACTTTTGGGTCAGGGTGGTACGTATATTTTGGGAACATGATAGTATGATTGAGTGGGAGTGCTGAACATAAATATGGAATCTATAGCTTCTACTGGTGTATAGAAGTCAAGTGATGATTCCCTTCGAGCTTAGCAAATAGAAGTAAATGGATGAGCTCTTGTTTAACTGACTAGATCACTAAACACCATTTACAGGTAGCTAAGTGTTTTAAGGGGCAAAATACATTGAGGGGTGAGAACGGTAAAATTATCCCATCTCGATATAAATCATCTATATAGAGGATCTTTACATCACAATAAGATTATAACAATGGTTAAATGAGATAGCATATCTATATCGTGGAACATATAATATGCTCTATATAAGTCTGAGAGTGCAATTCTAAGTTCTAAGAGTGGATTCAACGAAGAATTAATAAGTAGGAATTTACTTGGTAAATTCGGTTCACTTATTGGAAGCTCAGCATATAGATCCATGGTCCCCATTCTAGTTGAGAACATTCTGCTTGTAAGACTCAATAATTGATTCGTGATTAGTCAATTATAATTATAAAGTTAGACTATGTCTAATTTATGAATTTTCACTAAGCAGGGGTGAAATTGTAAAGAAAAGAGATTCTAGGTTTATTTATTTATTAATAGACTTTATATGTCTAGTTAATAATTAAATTAAATGACAATATTATTTAATAATCTATTTTAGTTATTAAATAATTAGTTTTGGCATTTAAATGGTTAGAATTAGAAAATTGGCGTTTTTGAGAAAATAGGTATAAAATTTGTTAAAACTGCAAAATCAAGTGGGGCCCACCTTGGCCGGCCACTTATTGTGGAATTTCAAATTGATATTTTCATTATTTTAATGCAAAATAATTCCTAACCTAAACCTAGTAGTTGCCTATAAATAGAAAGTGATGGCTCATTCAAATCACAAGTTTTCAATAACCTTTTCTGTGAGAAATTTCTCTCTTCAAAAAAACTGAGCCTTTCCCTTTTCTATACCTTGGCTTAAACCCCTCTTCTCTTTTCCTCTTCTATATTTCGACCCTAGTGAAAGAGTGAGTGCCCACACACAGCAAGCAGTAACTCAATCATAGATTGGAAGACTGTGAAGGATCAAACTCAAAGAGAAGGACATTCGGGCTCAGATCTTGATTATACTCTGCGACAGAAAGGATACAAGGGTTAGAGATCTGAGTGGAAGGAGACATTAATTCCGCTGCATCAATGTAAGGTTTTCTTAACTTTATATGTGTTTATTTTATCGTTTTAGAAAGTTCATATTTAGGGTGTTAAACAACATACTTGTGAGTAGATCTAAGATCCTAGTAAAATAATTTCCAACAAAGTCAACATCTGCAAGCACCCATGAGGGTCGACGTTCGCTTTAGGCTTTCCTAGTGCACATTTGAGGTGCCCCTCAAAACAAGTCTCCCTACTAGACCCTTCCGGGTCTGGGAGGAACATTTCTTATACCGCTCTACGGAAACAAGTGCTGCGGCAAGTAGGCTTTTGCATATCTCTTTAACCTGGATGATTCTTGACTGGAGGAGACCTTTCAACGACTGAGCATCTTTAAGGGACTCTAAATCATAAAGCATTAGTCGAGCCTTTTCCATTGAAATCCACGTGTCAGGTCGTGCATGAAACGAGATAATATTTACCCCTAAGCTTTTAAGATGCAATGCGGTCCGGAAGCTTGCGGCCCTTCTCAAATTTTTTGTGATAAACTCATGGCACGTGGGGGTATCTGAGATCGCTTCATATTCCAAGACTTGACGCCAGTTAATGAGTCACTGGCCATAGGCATTATTAGCATGGTATGTGGGCAGTATCTTAAATGCAATTGTTGGCATTATATGAGCGTGGGGGTGCGTTTCTTGAGTGGGGTTACTGTGACAGTTAAGTGATTGAGATGACCCTTCTTTTAATGAGGGCATTACTCGAGGCTTGTAATGATGAACGTTAAGTATAAGGGCTTAACATTAAATGCTAACTCATCAACTCCCCGACTGTTAGATTAGAGAATACTTCTTAATAAAAAATAATTAGAGCCATTCATTTCAAACAGTAAAGGCTTCAACCAGTGTATAAGCTAGTTTCAAGAGTTCGCTCATCTTCTTTTCAATAACTTCAACCATTGAAATTCTTTCTGATTTCTTTGAACTTAGGCTTAGAAGTCTTGACACACTCTACCCCAAATTCGATGGAGACTTCGATTGTCGAACCTTCCACGACTGCACAACAGGGGAGGCATTGCATACCTGGGCCTGTCAGCATGATATTCTTCTCTAACCCGTCCAACTATCCAGTAAGTATCTCAATGCCCTATTGACTTTTACGCAACTTCATGTCTAAGATAGAAATGTTTAGTTGAAGCTGGGTTTGATACGTAATGCATATTGGATTTATAGAACACTTTTTCATAGAAACACATTATTAGGATTGAACTGCGTGTGAATTTCTGTATCTTGATCATGTCAGCCTCATTCGAATGGGTTGATCACGGCCATGCTATATTTTTGAACATGCTTGCATACTTGCATGGCTTCGAAATTGGGATTGGATAACCATCATACCGACATTTTGTTGGGTTTTATGCCCTAAATAAAACTCATTTCAATATAATCAGAGTTACATATTAACATAGATCAGAAATAACATTTAATGTTGCATGGTTCACATGATTCATTTCATGATTATATATGTACATAATGTATAAATTCATCTGAAACCTTTTCACATACTTGATCCTGTTTATTGTGCTGTCAACACATTGGAAAGTAAACATGACTATGTGAATAAAGTTTCCTAGATTTATCATGCACAGGGTTTTACTGATATGATAATCTACAACAAAGTCTACTTGCATTTGGAGAAATGCTATGTTCTTTCCAGAACATTGGTTAAAGTAAAGCTCAGGTTGGATGCATGGAGTATGCATCGGAAGGGACCGATATTGAACTTTGACTTAGATTTATTAAACTTACCGTAATATCTATTCAAGTCAATATCGCCTAGTTGATCCTAGATCAAATGATCTTAATCCTGTTATGATTAGCCTCAATCTCAAGAGGCTATTCGTGTTCTTTGATTTGTTAGTTAAGCCTACTTTTGGGTCAGGGTGATACGTACATTTTGGGAATACGGTAGTGCAATTGAGTGGGAGCGCTATCATAAACATGGAATCTATAGCTTCTATCTGGCGAATAGTAAGTAAAGGATGATCTCCTTCGAGCTTGACCAAACGAAAATAAATGGTGGAGATCTCATTTCACATAAGCTGAAATATCATTTATACGGGGTTAAGTGTTTTAAGGATTAAATACATTGTAGGGTGTAACGGTAATCTAATCCCTTTACAGTGTAGATCATTCATATAGAGGATCATTGATCAAATTAGGATTATAACAATGGATAACTAATGATGTGTCTATATGGTGGAACATATAGAGCATTCTATATACTGAGAGTGCAATTCTAAGTTCTATGCGTGGATTCAACGAAGAATTAAAAAGTTAGTGAATTTTAGTAATAAATTCTTGATCTACTTATTGGAAGCTCGGTTATATAGACCCATGGTCCCCCCACTAGTTGAGATAATATTGCTTGTAAGACTCATATAATTGGTTTTGATTAATCAATTATAATATTCAAATTAGACTATGTCTATTTGTGAATTTTTCACTAAGTAAGGGCGAAATTGTAAAGAAAGAGTTTTAGGGGCATATTTGTTAATTATAATCCTTTGTATGGTTCAATTAATAAATATGATAAATGACAATATTATTTAATAATTATTTATAGTTATTAAATAGTTAGAATTGGCATTTAAATGGTTGAATTTGAAAATTGGCGTTTTTGAGAAAATCAGATGCAGAAAAGATAAAACTGCAAAATTGCAAAAAGTGAGGCCCAAATCCACTTGTATAGGGCCGGCCACTTTTGTAGGGAATTTAAACTGATATTTTCCTTATTTTAATGCCAAATAATTCAAACCTAACCCTAGTGGAATGCTATAAATAGATAGTGAAGGCTTCAGGAAATTTACACTAAATTTCTACACTTCTGATTCAGAAAAAACTAAGCCTCTCTCTCTCTCCCTATCTTTGGCCGACCTCTTTTCCTCTTTCTTCCTCATTGAGATTTCGAAATCCTTAGTGCTAGAGTAGTGCCCACACACAGCAAGTGATACCTCAATCATAGTGAGGAAGATCGTGAAGAAAGACTTTCAGCAAGAAGGAGTTTCAGCATCAAAGATTCAGAGAAAGAGATCCAGGTTCAGATATTGATAATGCTCTGCTACAGAAAGGAATCAAGGGCTAGATATCTAAATGGAAGGAGTCATTATATTACGCTGCACCCAATGTAAGGTTTACTAAACTTTATATGTGTTTATTTCATCGTTTTAGAACGTTCATATTTAGGGTGTTAATCAACATACTTGTGAGTAGATCTAAGATCCTGGTAAATTAATATCCAATAACTTGCCTCAGAGCCATGGTAATTGATTTGCTTGCAAGAAATTTGGACTTTAAAACGATTGTTTGATGTTTTGGATGGTATCATGTTGTATTGAGTGTTATTTGATGATTGATTGATGGTTGTGAATTTTTCGTGAAAAATAATTGAATATCTGTTTCTGGAAATATTTTTTTTTGGATAGTATGGAAAAAATTAAGCAAGTTACTTTTTTACAGAACTCAATTTCGATTTAATTTGAATTAGTTATGATTTTTTGAAAGTTTCGAAAAATATCGGGATCGGGCAACAGGGACATGCGCACGGAACAGGCTGCATGCAGCCTCCTGCGCCCACATCCCTTGCCCATGTAGCCCGTTGCGCGCCCATGGACGTACAGCTCGCATTTTTTTTCGTTTTTTTTTTTCGATTTTTCATGCTTTTTCATGGATTTAACTTCCGATTTTTTGTGTAGTTCTGTATTTATACATTTACTATTCCTAATTCAATTCTAATTATCATAATTAAATTAATTAATATTTTTTAAATTTAATTCATGATATTAGTGTAATTTGAATTTGAAAATAGTAAATATCTATCTTTTTTGCTTAATTATCTATCTTATTTTTAAATTTGATTATATCTTATCTTATTTTTAAAATTTAAGGTCAGATTTTAATTTTTTTTTAAATTAAATCTTTTTTTTAAATAATTTGACCTTATTTAAATTTAAAATAAGATAACTATAATCATGTAATTTTAAATAGATGTAAGATATTTTGTTAACTTTTAAATTTTGTTATTTTATTTATTTAAATTACATTTAAAATCTGAAAAAGATATTCATTTATCTTTTTTAATTTTTTATTTAATTTTTATTTATAAAATAACATTAAATTCTTTTAAAAGTAGTTAGCAAATTTTGAAATGATATTTATGTTGGTTGAAACCTAATTTTTTAAATTTGTAGGTTTAATTTTAAATATTTTTTTTTTAAAATTTCGAAATTTTTTATTAATTTTTTTTTTAATTTTTGAAAATTAAATATTTTTATTATTTAATTATTTTTTTTGAAATTTAATTATTTAAAATTAAATAAATCCTACATCCAACTATCCAGCTAACCTTGTTGCAGGAGTATGTGTTGTAGCTTGTTTGTAAGTTTTTAAAACCTATTATTGCTTGATTGCAAATAGCCATGGTTAACTTGTTGACAGATCCAATGATCTGATTTTAACTCATGGCTCCCTTGGTCAAGTAAATAATTTGTAACAAGTATATTTACAATCTTCTTTCATCTGTGTATGACCTAGCAACATGATAGGACCCAGCCAAAGTGTGCCTGTGTGAGGCTATGTGTTTAATTTCATTATAGATGCATATAGGTTGCTGTTGCTAAATAAAATATCATAGTTCTTGATAGATTTTATTTAGGCCCATTTAGTTTTTGGGCCTATTCAATTAATAACAGTTGTTCATTTTAAGGTTAAATTCCTCTCTTTTGGGCCTTGTGTGAGAGTTGGGAGCCGTAGAAGTTGGTACGACATACTGAACACAGCACCCCTTCACATGAACCACCCCAATTGTGAAGGCCCATTTGCCTGATTTGAATAACTGTACTAGGTTAATTAAACTAGTTTAACCTAATAAAATTAATTAGCAACATAATTAATTTCATTTATTTTGAAATTAATTTAAGAAAACCATAGTTTAAAGAATTTTTTATTCTTACCTAAACTATGTGTATTTTCTTATATTTAATTAAATATAGAATTATAACCATCTAGATTCTTTTCGAAGCTTAATTTAAATTTTTCATTAAATATTCCTATTTAAGTTGATATTTAGTTATCTACAACTAACCAACTTAAATCTGAATATCTTTTGGATTTAAAATATCAAAATTAAGTTGAGGAATTTTAGGCATTGGTTATTAAGATTCTTTAGATATTTTTTAAGTTAATATCTTTTCGAATATTAACTTAAAATGGAATATTTTCAAATTAAGTGGTTACAACTTAATTTTTGATATTTAATTAAATTTAAATTTGAAAATATTTAAGTTCTAGATTTTTTCTAATACAACTTAAATTAGATATTTTTTCAAATTTTGTGGAAAAGATACTTAGTCAAATAAGATATTTTCTAGATAGTTATTTCTAGACTACTTATTATTTCTAATATTAAATAGGAAAATATTATACATTGTGAAATTAATTATTTAAATAATTAATTTTGGTACAATTTTATATTAAGTATATTTTTTCTAGTATTAAACTAGAGATTAATAATTAAGCCTTCTCTACACTTAATTATTTATTTCTTGAATTTAATACATTTAATTAATTTGAAAATTAAATATCTAAGTTGATTTTCATCATGATACTTAAATATTTCTTTTTCATGACACTTAATTAAATAGAAAATTATTTTTAGTTGAAATTTATTTTTTCAACTTAAATTTAAATAATTTTCAAAATATATTTTTTTTATTTATTTTATTAATGAAATTTCGAAATTGCATTTCTTAAATGCTGAAATTTCGAATTTTATCTTGAAAAATAGATTAAAGTTGTAAATTATTTATTTTAATTTTGGACCAACTTAAATCAATAATTTTTTCATTTAATGATTAATTAAAATAAATGAAGTAAAATATATTTAATTAGAAAATTAATTAATTAGTCCATGAAAATCTAGATAGATATTATCTGTTTTTGCTTGAAGTATTTTTCTAGTGTATTTAATTAAACAGAAAATTATTATTTAAGTTGATTTTCATCATCATACTTAAATATTTGAAATTTTTCTTATATATTTAATTAAATAGGAAAAATATATTTTTTGTTGTAAATTAATTTTATTAATTAATTTTGGGCCAACATTAAATTAGAATAATTTTTCCAAGATTTATTTTTAAATGCATTTTCGAAAATTGTATTCTTAAATACTTTAATTTTTCGAAATGCAATATATATTTATAGAAAATTAAATTTGAGTTGTAAATTAATTTAAATTAATTTTGTAACAACTTAAATTGAATATTTTTCTAAATATTTAATGGAAATTATTACTAAGATGGAAGAAATTCATGTTATTTTCATATCCATCTAAGTAAAATTTATAAATATTAAATTAAAATTTATATTTAGAATTTTTCATTTTAAATTGAAAATTTTAATTAATAAATATATATTTAAAATAAATAGATAAAATAATGAGATTCAAAGAAAATACAACTCTCTTTAAATAATGAGCTTTATTATTATTAGGACATTCGATCTCTATTGTTGGTCTTAGAATAGTTAAATATTTTCAATATAACCTCGAGACGCTAGACTTCGTCCCCCTATGGATGGTTATTCGTTGAACGCATTTAACACCGTAAGATCTCATTTGATAAGTGTTTTGTAAGTTTTCGTCTCTATTAGACTCTCCCCTACGGTGACTACTTAGAGATAAACTTATGAAACATGAAACAATGGTGGAAGCTCATAAAATGAGAATAACCTTGACTCTCGCCTACCGGGACAACGTTGGATTCTTATTTTGATCGAATAAAAGGTTGCTAGAATGGTTTGCATTTTAGATGAGCTGACAACTCTATTCAATGAATGATACTTTGACTCTCGCCTATCGGGACACTGTATCAGTTTGTTGAAGACCTTGGAAATTATTTAGGATTGTATGTTTTAGTATTTTCACTTGTCATTCCTACTTGCTATATGTTTAATAATTTCTGAATTGTGTATGAATTTATATTGAACCATGTTATTTTCTGTTATTAAGTTGTAGTTTAATTTCGAATCTTCATTGTTGGTCTAACTTGGTTTGTTTATCTAATGAGATAAATCCCTAATGGATTTTCACCATTAGAATATTGTTAGATCTCAAAAGATAAATATTGTATATGCGACATCTAGCTGTTCATCAATTGATGACACCTTAGACTAGTATTTTTATGATATGAAACAAGAAGATTATATAAATAAGATTACTTTCACTTTCGCTAATCGAAACATTGTTGGATTCTTATTTTATTAACGAAATTATCCTAATTCCTCTTAGCTTATTCATTTCGAAAAGCTCAATAACATATCATTGGATGAATGGTCTATAAATCATTTCATGTCATTGTATATTTTCTCTTAAGAAATTAAATGACGCATATGATTATAATCCCGAAATTCTATTCCCAATTGATATAAATCCTCAATCTTAGAAATCTCCTACTTGTATGGGCAAATCTGACTTAGAGTTAAATTAGTAGTGGTGGTCCAAGATAGAATTACTCATTATATTTGGTTGAATTTAAGTCTTTGACTTTAATTTTAGAATCCAAACAAAAATTTTCTTATATTTCTATTTCCAGGAAGCAATACAGTTACATTTTCCAAGTGTTTAATAACCATTTTCTATCAATGGATTCAAACTGTATGGAATATGAGTTTGGTATTCTGTGACCAGGATCCACTTGCACTATTCTAAGAACTCTTTGATGTAACTATACCTAAGTCATCAAAAGACTCAACCACATTTTTCATAAATCTATGGCATTTGTATCTTGTTCATAGTGGATTTGACAAGATCAATCTCTGCAAAGAGTTAATATGCCTATATCCAGTGAAAGTAGTTCATCTCATTCGCAGATGGATGTACATTCAGGGGTGGATATGAGTTTTTCGTTGTATTCTTAAAACGTAACTCTAGATTATACCTTATGCAAAGAAATTTGAAATGTTTGAAAAATTTCATAAATTTCTAGCAATGGTTAAAACCATTAAGGTAAGTGGTTAAAGATCTTGCGAACTGATAGGGGTGGAGAAATAGTTAGTAGATATGCAGTTCAAAGATCATTAAATTGATTTTTGAATTATATCCAAACTTACCTCCCCAGAAATTTCGATTTGCATATTGATGATTAGTTACTAGTCGTTGCCTAAATCCTTCTATGGTAATACAAGTTCAGAATGATTTAATGGTTGTATACTTAATGTAAATCATTACTAGATTCATGGATGACCTAATCAAAATCTTAAGAAAAGATAGAACTGTTAAACATGGTTTGTTAGCTATTCTAAGTGATTAGGGGTTGACCATCCCATAGTCAATAGATAAGAAAGTGTTTGTTCAAACAAATACTACTTTTCTAAGATAATGACTAAGTCTGAAAACAAGTAGCAAATAAAGGAGATATTTATTTCTTGATTCCAAAAGTGTTCTATCATCTTATATGACATATGATGATCCCACTGGCTCTGTTGTCTTGTCACAACCGAAGAGATCAATACCATTTAGTTTTCTTCGACATAATTCACGGTACCTTGTCGTAGTGGGAGAGTTTCTAGGAACTCACCTTCTTATGACTTGGGAGACACTAGTGATTAAAATCCATTGTGAGTTTAAACAAGTAATGGATTGTCAAGATAAGAAACTAAGAAGAAAAGCCTATAGAACTATGGTTTAATCCATTCACATGGAATAACCTAAAGTTTTCTATTACAAGGACATAAAAGGAAATTTTACTTAATAAGTCTATTCTATGGACTTAACAAGCTTCCTGTTCCTAGTATTATAGGTTTGAGTTTATCTAAACCTATGGCTTGTGGTATACCTGGTAATTACTTACTCTAATGCAAGCAACTTACTTTAGTAAGATGCTGAAGCCTTTTCTTTCTAATAGCAATCTATAGAAGCTTCTCGACTTCTAGGCATAGATTTTATTTATCTAAGGAAAAGTCTCAACTATTCCAGAAAAGATAAAGCCATGAAAGAATTTCTTATATCAACAGTGAGAGGTCTTAGATATGCTTTTGTATGCCTTAGACTAGACACCTGCTGTTGAGTGGGAGTAATGAGTAGGTATCAGATTAATCCAGGAGAAGAACATTGGAAGACAATCAAGTAAATCTTAAGATCAAGAAGAAGAACTATATGTTAGTCTATAAGGGTGTGTTTAAAACTCTTAGACTACACCTCATCAGATTTCAAAATTTGCCTTTGTGCTAGAAAATCTTTTTGATAAGATGGTGGTTACTCTTGGGGGTGGAATAGTGATTTTGGAGAAGTGTAAAAACCTATCTGAAGTCTCTAGGTCTACCAGAAAGGGACTGAATGTTAAAAGTTGCAGGAAAGGTACTTATTCAGTCTAAGGAAAGTTCTATACATTTTTGGCACCATTCCAAATTGCCTAAACTACTAGTGTAAATTTTCTGATTAACCAAGAGTAGTTGCCAAAGGTATAGAATCCAGTATCTTAAGAGAGTAGACATATAGAGAGGAATTTCACATTATCAATGATTTTGTGATTAAGGAAGAGTAATGGTGGAGAAAAGGTTGTGTTAAATTCAACCTTTCAGATCCTATTACGAGGAGTTTACTACTACTACTACACTTGATTTGTATATCAAGGTGTTGAGATCATTTGAAATGCACATTTTGTTTTATATTAGTGCAAGTGGGAGTTTGTTGGGTTTTATGCCCTAAATAAAACTCATTTCAATATAATCAGATTTACTTATTAATATAGATCAGAAATAACATTTAATGTTGCATGGTTCACATGATTTATTTCATGATTATATGTACATAATGTATGAATTCATCTGAAACCCTTTTCACATACTTGATCCTGTTTATTGTGCCGTCAACACATTGGAAAGTAAACATGACTATGTGAATAAAGTTTCCTAGATTTATCATGCACAGGGTTTTACTGATATGATAATCTACAACAAAGTTTACTTGCATTTGGAGAAATGCTATGTTCTTTCCAGAGCATTGGTTAAAGTAAAGCTCAGGTTGGATGCATGGAGTATGCATCGGAAGGGACCGATATTGAACTTTGACTTAGATTTATTAAACTTACCGTAATATCTATTCAAGTCAATATCGCCTAGTTGATCCTAGATCAAATGATCTTAATCCTGTTATGATTAGGCTCAATCTCAAGAGGCTATTTGTGTTCTTTGATTTGTTAGTTAAGCCTACTTTTGGGTCAGGGTGATACGTACATTTTGGGAACACGGTAGTGCAATTGAGTGGGAGCGCTATCATAAACATGGAATCTATAGCTTCTATCTGGCGAATAGTAAGTAAAGGATGATCTCCTTCGAGCTTGACCAAACGAAAATAAATGGTGGAGATCTCATTTCACATAAGCTGAAATATCATTTATATGGGGTTAAGTGTTTTAAGGATTAAATACATTGCAGGGTGTAACGGTAATCTAATCCCTTTACAGTGTAGATCATTCATATAGAGGATCATTGATCAAATTAGGATTATAACAATGGATAACTAATGATGTGTCTATATGGTGGAACATATAGAGCATTCTATATACTGAGAGTGCAATTCTAAGTTCTATGCGTGGATTCAACGAAGAATTAAAAAGTTAGTGAATTTTAGTAATAAATTCTTGATCTACTTATTGGAAGCTCGGTTATATAGACCCATGGTCCCCCCACTAGTTGAGATAATATTGCTTGTAAGACTCATATAATTGGTTTTGATTAATCAATTATAATTCTCAAATTAGAATATGTCTATTTGTGAATTTTTCACTAAGTAAGGGCGAAATTGTAAAGAAAGAGTTTTAGGGGCATATTTGTTAATTATAATCCTTTGTATGGTTCAATTAATAAATATGATAAATGACAATATTATTTAATAATTATTTATAGTTATTAAATAGTTAGAATTGGCATTTAAATGGTTGAATTTGAAAATTGACGTTTTTGAGAAAATGAGATGCAGAAAAGATAAAACTGCAAAATTACAAAAAGTGAGGGCCAAATCACATTGTATAGGGCCGGCCACTTTTGTAGGGAATTTAAACTGATATTTTCATTATTTTAATGCCAAATAATTCAAACCTAACCCTAGTGGAATGCTATAAATAGATAGTGAAGGCTTCAGGAAATTTACACTAAATTTCTACACTTCTGATTCAGAAAAAACTAAGCCTCTCTCTCTCCCTATCTTTGGCCGACCTCTTCTCCTCTTTCTTCCTCATTGAGATTTCGAAATCCTTAGTGTTAGAGTAGTGCCCACACACAGCAAGTGATACCTCAATCATAGTGAGGAAGATCGTGAAGAAAGACTTTCAGCAAGAAGGAGTTTCAGCATCAAAGATTCAGAGAAAGAGATCCAGGTTCAGATATTGATAAGGCTCTGCTACAGAAAGGAATCAAGGGCTAGATATCTGAACGGAAGGAGTCATTATATTCCGCTGCACCCAATGTAAGGTTTACTAAACTTTATATGTGTTTATTTCATCGTTTTAGAAAGTTCATATTTAGGGTGTTAATCAACATACTTGTGAGTAGATCTAAGATCCTGGTAAAATAATATCCAACACATTTTCCTTTCATTTTTGGACAAGGGTACATCAAAGGTGGATTCTTTTGGGAGGGATGCCTGATCCTTTTGCATGGACCCATTTAGGAGTTTGTTGTTGTTTGTCAAGTAAACTTCCCGTCCTTAAAACTTTGAATTAGTTCATCTGTCTTGTGTTGATTATGCCTTCAAGGAGAGCGATTTGGCAGGTTTCTGAAATGGAGGTGGTTGATTGGGAAAGAGGAAGAGGTAGGATATCGATCCTTAACGAGCCAATAATCCTACCCCATTTGATCTGTTACCATCTACTCAACAACTACACCAGCAATACCAATGGTAGCACCAATAACCATAAAAACTTTAGCACCAACCATTTCAACCACAGTGCCAGCAGCCTACCTCCCTGCCCGAAATCTCTTCTGTAGGCTTTAAATTCCATACGAGGGTTATTCCCTTGGATTTTACTACTATGCAGAGGACAAGGGAGGTCGAACATGCCTTGAGGAGGCGGCACGAGAAAGAAAGGAGGATTTTGTGAGTGCAAGCGAGCAGGCTTTCTACTGTGAAGAGGGTGAAACCTCTGAAGGCCTATATGCCATTGTTCCCCTTGGGCCAATGGTGGAGATCAAGGCTTTAGAAAAGAAGATGGCACCTAAGGTGGGGAGAGAAACTGCATTCTTTGCAACCGAACTTTTTGACCAGGTGGCCAGTAGTGCATCCATGTTACCCTTCGAGACATGGGCGACTTGCAGTAGCACTCATGTGTTCACCCTTGCCCACGCTGCTAAAAAACAAGTAGTGGGGGTATACTTTGACCTTTATGTTCTTTTTCTCACTGTTGTGTACTATTTTTATTTCCTCAAGTTTTGTTCATGTGTTAGGCAGCCTTGATGAAAAAGAGGGCCGTTAATGAAGTAGGCGCCCTTGTCACAGAACTCGAGTAGGTAAAATCCAAAAATCAACAACTGCATGCAGCCAACAAGGGTCTAGTGGATGAAAACAAAGTTCTAAGGAGAGATCTCAAAGACCTAAATAAGGAAAAAGAGTTCTTGGAGGTCAACTATGGCCAGCAAGCTCTTCTCCAACAAGGCGTTCACGTAATCAATGATCATCGAAAGGAAACCATAGAGAGATTGCACAGGGGAAACTCACTTCAGTCGTCCAGGAGCACTCAGAGGCTCGGGGCTTAAGTAGTCTTTCGAGGCAATGAACTCCTTCGGACCCTTCTTCACTCATTCTTCCTTCTTTTTGCTTTATCTTTGATTTTGCGAAAAATAATTTTACTAATGCCCTAACTGTTGGGTTTTATGCCCTAAATAAAACTCATTTCATATAATCAGATTTACTTATTAATAAAGATCAGAAATAACATTTTATGTTGCATGGTTCACATGATTTATTTCATGATTATATGTGTATATAATGTATGAATTCTTTTTAAGTCCAGAACATATGAGTTGGTTAAAGATTATAGAGTTGTCAGCACAGTGGAATATAATCTTTATTATATGTTCAAAAGTAGATTCCCTGATTTGTCAGAACACTGGATTTAGACTGACATGGTATAATCAGCGATAGGTATTCTTACACCTTGGAAAAGTATTATGTCCTTTCCAGGACATTGGCAAAGTTTACCAGTATCGGATGCATGGAGTATGCATTGGAATGGACCGATATTGAACTTTGAATTAGATTTTGAAACTTACCGTAAATATCTATTCAATTCAATATCAACTGTTGATCCTAGATCACATGATCGAAATCCTGATATGGTTAGGCTCAATTTCAAGAGTATTACTCGTGTTCTTTGATTTGTTAGTTAAGCCCAGTTTTGTATCAGGGTAATACGTACATTTTGGGAACACGGTAATACAATTGAGTGGGGGAGCGCTAACATAAATATGGAATCTATAGCTTCTATTTGGCAAATAGAAGTAAAGGATGATTTCCTTCGAGCTTAACCAAACGAAGATAAATGGTGGAGATCTCATTTCACTTAGGTGAAATATCATTTATACAGGGTTAAGTGTTTTAAGGATAAAATACATTGTAGGGTGTTACGGTAATTTAATCCTGTACAGTGTAAATCATCTATATAGAGGATCATTGATCACATTAGGGTTATAACAATGGATAACTAATGACGTGTCTATATCGTGGAACATATAGAGCGTTTCTATATGACTGAGAGTGCAATTCCAAGTTCTAAGTGTGGATTCAATGAGGAATTAATAAGTTAGGGAATTTACTTGGTAAATTCGGTTCGACTTATTGTAAGCTCGGTTATATAGACCCATGGTCCCCATACTAGTTGAGGCCATACTGCTTGTAAGACTCAGTTAATTGATATTAATTAATCAATTATAATTCTAAAAGTTAGACTATGTCTACTTTATGAATTCTCACAGTTTAAGGATGAAATCGTAAAGAAAAGGGTTTCTAGGTTTAATTATTAATTAAGAGACTTTGTATGTCTAATTAATAATTATTTTAAATGACAATATTATTTAATAATCTATTTTAGTTATTAAATAATTAGTTTTGGCATTTAAATGATTAGAATTGGAAAAATGGCATTTTTGGAGAAATAGAAATAAAATTGAGGAAACTGCAAAATTCAAGTGAGGCCCATTTCCCTCTATGGCCGAGCACTTCCTTTGTGTTTCCCAATTATTATTATTATTTTTTAATTGTCATGTAATTGCTAATCAAAGCCTAGCTATAATAGGAAAGTGGTGGATCACACTAAATAAGGCAGTTAATCAATTACACAGTAAAAGACGAAACTGTTTTATTTGGAAAGTTGTGCTCTCCCTTCTCCCTATATAAAGCAACCTTTGTGTCTCTTCTCTTGCAAGCTATCAGCCACGAAATTAAGAGAGAAAAAGAGAGAAAATTTTCGAAATCCTTGTGAGATGAGTAGTGCCCACACACATCAAGTGGTATCTCAATCATATTATGGAAGACTATGGAATTTCTGCATCAAGGAAGGAGAAAAGAAGATCCAGGTTCAGATCTTGGTGATGCTCTGCTACAGAAAGGAATCAAGGGCTAGAGATCTGAACGGAAGGAGTCATATTATTCCGCTGCACCCACTGTAAGGTTTTCAAACTTTATATGTGTTTATTTTCATTGTTTTAGAGTTCATATTAGGGTGTTAATCCAACATACTTGTTAGTAAATCTAGATCCTGGTAAAATAATTTCCAACACTAACTACGGGGACATTTATAATATCCTCACATATATTCATTTGGCTTTTATGCTTACTTTATTTCCAGCCTTAGTTCTTGCTTCTTACTCGATAGATTAACTTTTAGGATTTGGTGAAGTGTTTGGTTCCAACGACCAACACTTCAGTGACTACTTTGTTGAACCCTTTAAAGCATACAATACTACGCATTCTTTCCCAGAGGGATTGCAAACTGCATTCCCAAATCGCTACAGGAGTTATGGAGCTTACTCCCCATTTGTGATTCTTCCGGTTAATTACCTCAGCCAGGACATTACAGCAAGTTTCTATTTTTTGGATTAGTGAGAGAAGGAGGACCAAGTGTGCGACAAAGCCCTAGCCAGGTTCTTTTTAGGGAGACATGGTTGTGTTTGTGTCGATGTTCAAACCATCCTTCCTTGATCCAAGGTGACAGGGCTGATTCATCATTCAAATAGATTTTCCTGAGTTCGTGATGAGAGAGCTGCTGGACCATGGAGGGTTTACAGGAATGCTTCTATTTTCCCACTTCCAGCGAGAAAAATTGTCAGTGTTGTCAACAGACCAGGGAGACTGTAACAGTGTTCGAGTAGTGTTCCCTTCTCAAGGAGCACATTTGAAAATGCACTGGCTATGCCTTTTATGAGAACCAAATTGGACATGCAGCAGGTTTCAAGCTGTTCCTCCTTCCAGGAAGGAGGGTTGAAGACATGCTAAAATCCAAACTATGGCTTCTCTCCCAAGACTAAAGGTGAAAACTAAATTGGTCATGCAATATACTTCAAGAGGTTCCTCCTTCCAGGAATGAGGGTTGAAGACGTACTAGAATCCCAAATAACATTTTTGACCGACAGGTGGCCATTTTTACAAAATAAAATTCAAAGTATGAATAATTACAAAAGCAATTAAGACATGAATATAAAAGCAATGAGTAGGGCACTCGTACGTTTTTGAGGATAGTTAAGTACACCCCCAAGTGATCTAGGAAGTTTAGACGTCTCCAAATTTGTGATCACTTATTTAAAACATAGCTTGTGCGGGAAACAAATGCGTGAATTCTTGTGCGAATTTCTTCTTTTTCATTTTATTGTACCCACAGTTTTACATTAAAAAGAAAGTTTACAAAAATTTCACATACAACTGTAGAGGAACATCAAAACCAGATACCCCCAACCTATTGACAATAACAACATAAATGGTATGCATTCCATGCCCTAGGAATCTCTAATCCATCCATTCTCTTAAGTTGAAATGTTCCCTCTCCTACAAAGTGTTGGGTTTTGTGCCCTAAATAAAACCCTTTACAATCTGATTAGTTATCAATATAAGAAATTTGAAGTGATTTATGTTTGCATGAATTTTACATGCTAATGGTTTAATATGTTTATTACATTTACACACAAAATCTGTCAAGTCCAGATCATATGTTTATTCATAATTACAGTATTCTCAACATAGTGGAATGTGATTGTGATTATATGAATCAAAAGACTAAGTCCCTATTTCATCAGTGTTTTGGATTTACACTAATGTGATAATCAGCGATGATGTGTACTTACACTTTGAGTAAGTGTTATGTTCTTTCCAGGACATTGGTAAAGTATACTAGTTTCGAATGTATGAAGTATACATTGGACTGGACCGATATTGAACTTAGTTAAGATATTATAAACTTACTGTTATATCTTTCCAAGTCAATATCAGTAGTTGATCTTAAGATTAAAAGAATCTAAATCCTGATATGCTTAGGCTCAACTCAGGAGTGCTATTCATGTTCTTTAATTTATTAGTTAAGCCTACTTTTGGGTCAGGGTGATACATATATTTTGGGAACATGATAGTATGATTGAGTGGGAGTGCTGAACATAAATATGGAATCTATAGCTTTTACTGGTGTATTCTAGTCAAGTGATGATTCCCTTCGAGCTTAGCTAAATAGAAGTAAATGGATGAGCTCTTGTCTAAGTGACTAATTCTTAGATCACTAAACTGACCTTTTTTCTCAGAAAATCAAAGATTGCCTTTTTAGAAAAACTGAGCCTTCCACTTCTCTCTATAGCCGACCCTATACCTCTCTCTTTTCCTCTTCATGATTTCGAACCTTAGTGATAGAGTAAGTGCCCACACACAGCAAGTGGTACCTCAATCATAGATTGGAAGACTGTGAAGGATCACACACAAAGAGAAGGACATTCGGGCTCAGATCTTGATAATACTGTGCGACAAAAAGGATACAAGGGTTAGAGATCTGAGTGGAAGGAGACATTATTCCGCTGCAACCAATGTAAGGTTTTCTTAACTTTATATGTGTTTATTTATTGTTTTAGAAAGTTCATATTTATGGTGTTAAACAACATACTTGTGAGTTGATAAAAGATCCTGGTAAAATAAATTCCAACACAAAGTCACTCAATCGAGAATATTCCACTACGAAGTCAGTTAGGGCTTGAGCTTTGATTGAAATGCTTGGCTGATATTGGATGTCGAACTGGCTAAGTTCCATTTCCAACTTAAATAGCCTATCGGATGCCTACGACTTTTGAAGTAAATGGCAGAGAGGATGATTTGTCAGTACCTTGATGGCATGGGCTTGAAAGTAAGGTTTGAGCTTTTTGGAGGTTACTAGTAAGCAAAAGGTCAACTTTTTGATAAAGGGATATCTGGACTCCGGACCTAGTATTCTTATGCTGGCGTAGTATATCAGTAGCTAGACCCTTCCTTCTTCTCGCACTAATGTAGCACTTATGGCATGATCAGACACTGCTAGATATAGGTACAACTCCTTACCTTCCATTGGCTTCAATAAGATAGGAGCTTTTGTCAAATATTCCTTTAGTTTCTATAAGGCCTCTTCACATTCCTCGGTCCATTCAAATTTCTTGTTTCCTCACAACATGTTGAAGAACGAGAAGCACTTGTCTATAGCTTTCAAAATGAATCTACTGAGAGCTGCAATCCTTTCAATAACAATTACACATCCTTGTGCTTTTTGGGTAATGACATGTCAATGAAGGCTTTGATCTTCCCTGGGTTTGCTTCGATTCCCTGGGTGCTGACGATAAAGCCCAAGAACTTTCTAAAGGAGACACCAAATGTATATTTTTTAGGATTGAGCTTCATCCCATACCTCCGGAGAACTGAGAAGGCTTCTTTGAGGTTCATACTCTGCTCTCCAGAGGTCTTAGAATTCACCAGCATGTCATCATCATAGACTTCCATATTTATCCTCAACTGGTTCTTCAACATCCTGTTGAGCATTCGTTGATACGTGGCCCCGAACTTCTTCAGACCAAATGGCATTATTTTGTAACAATACAGACCTTTGTCCGTCTGGAAACTTGTGTGCTCTTCATCAGCGACGTGCATTGTGAAACCCCACTAATTTAGGTGTGTTATCGTTATTTCTTAATACCGTGCACTCCTTTACTAATCAAAGGGATTATAGAAAAATTATGAGTTATTAAAATTTTCTTAATTAAACTTTAAAACTTGAATACATAAATACTTTACATAATCCGAGATCCCATCTTTAAAGTTACAACTGTTTTACAACATATTTAATTACAAAAGTTGTCGCCTAGTGACTATCAAAATAAAGCCTACTACCCTAAAGATCCAACACTCCAAGTCTAACCGCCCCGATATGTACAATCTTCATCTACCCTTTTTCCCTACTGTTTAGTCTTAGCTTTGTCTTTACCTACACATATAAAAAATATATGTGAGTCAACATAGTTAGTAAGAAAAGCATAATCATAATATAACGTAAACTAGATTATAACTAGGCACCCATACACCCATTTACAATCCTATCCAGAGTCCCATGCGTACTGAGTCTAGAATGTTTGTACAAAAATACGATGACCATAATATTAACCTATACTCAGTACTCTAGTCGTACTGATGTGATAGTGTCAATCTGTACTACGCCAAACATAAATCTGTTGGTATTCACTGCAACTTTATATACACTAATACCGCCATTACTGATATGTTATCTATTAGACATTTATAAATATGCACGCTAAACATGCAAAAATATATGCAATTATTATACTAATCTTACCTTGATTCTGAATTCAGGTATTTTGGTCAACCTAAGTAGAAACTGCTGCTCGACAGTTTACAGGCCCCTATGTCACAAGATATGTAAAACCGATAAGCGATACGCTTAATTACTTTTTGGGGACAATGTCTTTTCATAAGAACGCAATTCAGCATCCAGCTTGTCTATGTCAGATGAGCTCTAATTGTTAATCATAAAAGATACAACAAATTGGTTAAACTCAATTGATAAGCTGTTGAGAATAAAATGAACTCTTTGCTCTCTTGAGAAGACAATTCCCAACATAGTTGCTTTCTGTAATTTCAAGTTCATCATGAGCAAGTATGCAGTGATACTCTGTTCAAGAGTCATCTTCGTACTCTAGAGTTTATTTGCAAAGGCATAAACTAGTTGAGGATTGGGGTGAGGATTGTTAAACAATATTTTGACACTACAAACATCAATAAACAAAAATAAATTACTTGGTTCAAATAAATTCATACACATATTCAGAAAATAACAAGTAAAGAAAATATGTTTCCAAAAATACCAAAATAAAATATATTAAATTATTTTCTAAGGTTTACAACAAAATGAAATGCAGTGTCCCGGTAGGCGAGAGTCAAAGATAACATTAGTTGATAGTGTTATCAGCTCATCTAAAATAGACACCATATTAGCAATCTTTTATATGATCAAAATAAAAATCCATTGTTGTTATGGTAGGCGAGAGTGAAGGTTATTCTTATTTTATGAGTTTCTACCATTGTTTCATATATGTAAATTTATTTCTAAGTAGTCACTGTAGGAGAGAGTCTAATAGAAAAGAAAACATACAAAATACTTATCATTCAAGATCTTACGGTGTTAATGCTTCAATGGATAACCTCCCATAAGGGGAACGAAGTCTAGCATCTCGGGGTCACATTGAAACATTTAACCATGTAGGACCATCAATGAAAATCCAATGTTCTTATATTTAAAGCTCATTATTTTAAAAAAATATATATTATTATTTAACCATTTCTTTTAATCTATATATTTTAACAATAAAAATTACTTAATTTAAGTTGGTCTAAAATTAATTTTCAGCTTTAATTCAATTGCATATCAAAAATCTATATATAAAATATTATATATAATTTCAAAATTAATTAAAATATAATAAAATAAATACCTAAAAATATCGAATTTAAATTGTTCTAAAATAACTAAATTTTCAACTTAAATAATTTTTAAAAATTTAATTAAATAAAAAATTAAGTATCTTGAATTAATTATCTTAATTTGAAAAATATCTCAATTTAAGTTGATTTAAAATTAACTAATTTTCAACTTAAAATATATTTTCAAAGAATATCTGAATAACTAATTGTTGGGTTTTATGCCCTAAATAAAACACATTACAATCTCATTAGTTATCAATATAAGAAATTTGAAGTGATTTATGTTTGCATGAATTTTACATGCTAATGGTTTAACATGTTTATTACATTTACACACAAAATCAGTTAAATCCAGATCATATGTTTATTCACAATTAAAGTATCGTCAACACAGTGGAATGTGATTGTGATCATATGAATCAAAAGACTAAGTCCTTGTTTCATCAGTGTTTTGGATTTACACTAATGTGATAATTAGCGATGATGTGTACTTACACTTGGAGTAAGTGTTATGTTCTTTCCAGGACATTAGTAAAGTATACTAGTTTCGAATGTATGGAGTATACGTTGGACTGGACCGATATTGCAACTTAGTTAAGATATTATAAACTTACCGTTATGTCTTTCCAAGTCAATATCAGTAGTTGATCTTAAGATTAAAAGAATCTAAATCCTGATATGCTTAGGCTCAACTCAAGAGTACTATTCATGTTCTTTGATTTATTAGTTAAGCCTACTTTTGGGTCAGGGTGATACGTATATTTTGGGAACATGATAGTATGATTGAGTGGGAGTGCTAAACATAAATATGGAATCTATAGCTTCTACTGGTGTATAGAAGTAAAGTGATGATTCCCTTCGAGCTTAGCAAATAGAAGTAAATGGATGAGCTCTTGTTTAAGTGACTAATTCTTAGATCACTAAACACCATTTAGAGGTAGCTAAGTGTTTTAAGGGGAAAAATACATTGAGGGGTGAGAACGGTAAAATTATCCCATCTCGATGTAAATCATCTATATAGAGGATCTTTGATCACAATAAGATTATAACAATGGTTAAATGAGATAGCATATCTATATCGTGGAACATATAATATGCTCTATATAAGTCTGAGAGTGCAATTTTAAGTTCTAAGAGTGAATTCAACGAAGAATCAATAAGTAGGAATTTACTTAGTAAATTCGGTTCACTTATTGGAAGCTCAGCATATAGATCCATGGTCCCCATTCTAGTTGAGAACATACTTCTTGTAAGACTCAATAATTGATTTGTGATTAGTCAATTATAATTTTAAAGTTAGACTATGTCTAATTTGTGAATTTTCACTAAGCAGGGGCGAAATTGTAAAAAAAAGAGATTCTAGGTTTATTTATTTATTAATGGACTTTATATGTCTAGTTAATAATTAAATTAAATGACAATATTATTTAATAATCTATTTTAGTTATTAAATAATTAGTTTTGGCATTTAAAAGGTTAGAATTGAAAAATTGGCGTTTTTGAGAAAATAGAAATAAAATTTGTGAAAACTGCGAAATCAAGTGGGGCCCATTATCTACACCTTGGCCGACCACTTCATGTGGGTTTTCAAATTGATATTTTTATTATTTTAATGCCAAATAATTCCTAACCTAAACCTAGTAGTTGCCTATAAATAGAAAGTGATGGCTCAGTCAAAATTATACTTTTTCATTATTCTTCTGACAGAACATTCTCTCTTCAGAAAAACTGAGCCTTCCCTTTTCTATACCTTGGCCAAAGCACTCTCTCTCTTTTCTTCTACTAAATTTCGAACCTAAGTGATAGAGTAAGTGCCCACACACAGCAAGTTGTAACTCAATCATAGATTGGAAGACTGTGAAGGATCACACACAAAGAGAAGGACATTCGGGCTCAGATCTTGATAATACTCTGCGACAGAAAGGATACAAGGGTTAGAGATTTGAGTGGAAGGAGACATTAATTCCGCTGCATCAATGTAAGGTTTTCTTAACTTTATATGTGTTTACTTTATCGTTTTAGAAAGTTCATATTTAGGGTGTTAAACAACATACTTGTGAGTATATCTAAGATCCTGGTAAAATAAATTCCAACAACTGGTATCAGAGCCATGGTAATTGATTTGATTGCAAGAAATTTGGACTTTAAAACGATTGTTTGATGTTTTGGATGGTATCATGTTGTATTGAGTGTTATATGATGATTGATTGATGTTTGTGAATTTTCGTGAAAAATAATTGAAATTTTGTTTCTGGAATTACTTTTATTGGATAGTATGGAAAAAATTAAGCAAGTTACTTTTTTACAGAACTCAATTTCGATTTAATTTGAATTAGTTATGATTTTTTGAAGATTCGAAAAAAAGATAAGGATGCTGCATCACCCACGCGCGCGCGGAACCGAGTGCACCTCGGTCATACGCGTGTTCGGACAGCATTTTGTCCGAGCAACACGCACAGGGTGTCTGAAGACACCCCCTCCGCGTGCGGAAATCCTGCACGTTCCCCCCCTAGCGCCGAGGTTTCTCGGCAGGCACCCTAGTGATCGCGCGCGGACGAGTATGCACAGCATACCGTCCGTACAGCTCATATTTTTTTTCGTTTTTCTTCGTTTTTTCATGCTTTTTCATGGATTTAACTTCCGATTTTTTGTGTAGTTTTGTATTTAGACATTTACTATTCCTATTTCAATTCTAATTATCATAATTAAATTATTTAATATTTTTTTTTAATTTAATTCATGATATTAGTGTAATTTGAATTTAAAAATAGTAAATATCTATCTTTTTGCTTAATTATCTATCTTATTTTTAAATTTGATTATAACTTATCTTATTTTTAAATTTAAGGTTAGATATTAAATTTTTAAATTAAATATTTTTTTTAAAATTATTTTACCTTATTTAAGTTTAAAATAAGATAACTATAATCATGATATTTTAAATAGATGTAAGATATTTTGCTCACTTTTAAATTTTGTTATTTTATTTATTTAAATTAAATTTAAAATCTGAAAAAGATATTTAATTTATCTATTTTAATTTTTATTTATAAAATAACAATTAATTTTTAAAAGTAGTTAGCAAATTTTGAAATGATATTTAGGTTAGTTGAAACCTATTTTTTCAAAATTGTAGGTTTAATTTTAAATCTTATTTTATTATTTTTTCGAAAATAAATAAATTTTTTTATTTTTATTTTTCCGAAAAATTAAATATTAATTTTATTTATTTATTTAATTATTTTATTTTCGAAATTTATTTATTTAAAATTAAATAAATCCTACTTCTAACTATACAGCTAACCTTGTTGTAGGAGTATGTGGTTTTAGCTTGTTTGTAAGTTTTTAAAACCTATTATTACTTGACTGCAAATAGCCATGGTTAACTTGTTGACAGATCCAATGATCTGATTTTAACTCATGGCTCCCTTGGTCAAGTTAATAATTTGTAACAGGTAAATTCTACAATCTTCTTTCATCTGTGTATGACCTAGCAACATGATAGGATCCATCCAAATGTGTGCCTGTGTGAGCCTATATGTTTATTTTATTATATAGATGCATATAGGTTGTTGCTAAATAAAATGTCACACCCTGATAGATTTTATTTAGGTCCATTTAGTTATTGGACCTATTCAATTAATAACAGTTATTTATTTTAAGGTTAAATTCCTCTCTTTTGGGCCTTGTGTGAGAGTTGGGAGCCATAGAAGTGGGTACAACATACTGAACCCAACACCCCCTCACATGAACTACCCAAATTGTGAAGGCCCATTTGCCTGATTTGAATAACTGTACTAGGTTAATTATATTAGTTTGACCTAATAAAATTGAATTAGCAACATAATTAACTTTTAAAATATATATGAAAATTTATTTTCATTTTAATATTTTAAAGTTAATTTTAAGAAAAACACTTTTAGTTTTAGATATTTTTTCTAGACAAACTATTTGTATTTTTCTTGTATTTAATTAAATAAAGAATTTTAACTAACTAGATTTTTTCTAGAGCTTATTTAATTAAATATTCCTATTTAAGTTATAAATTAGTTGTATCAACTGATTTTTCTTATCTAACTTAAATTTGAATATTTTATTTAAATTTAAAATTAAGTTGAAGAATCCTAGGCATTAGTTATTAAAGATTCTTAAGATATTTTTTAAGTTAGTTTTAAACTTAAAAATGGGATATTTTTCAAATTAAGTGGTTATAACTTAATTTTTGATATTTAATTAAATCTAAATTTGAAAATATTTAAGTTTTGGATTTTTTTTATACAACTTATATATGATATTTTTTCAAATTCATGTTGAAAAGATACTTAGTCAAATAAGATATTTTCTAGATAGTTATTTCTAGACTACTTATTATTTCTAATATTTCAAAAGGAAAATATTATACATTGTGAAATTAATTATTTAAATAATTAATTTTGGTACAATTTTATTTAAGTATATTTTTTTCCTAGTATTAAACTAGAAATTAATAATTAAGCTTTCTCTACACTTAATTATTTATTCCTTGAGTTTAATACATTTAATTAAATTGAAAAATTAAATATATAAGTTGATTTTCATCATGATACTTAAATATTTATTTTAAATGACACTTAATTAAATAGAAAATTATTTTTAGGTTGAAATTTAATTTTTCAACTTAAATTTAAATAATTTTCAAATTTTTTTTCTTTATTTTATTAATCAATTTCGAAAAATTGCATTTTAATTATACAATATTTTTGAATTTATCTTCAAAAATAGATTGAGTTTTAAATTAATTATTTATTTTAATTAATTCTTGGACCAACTTAAATCAATGATTTTTTTCATCTATTGATTAATTTAAAATAAACGAATTTAAATATATTATTAGAAATTGAATTAATTAGTCAAAGGAAAATCTAGATAGGTAATATTTTTGCTTGAAGTATTTTTTCTAAGTATTTATTATTTAAGTATTTTCGAATATTTGTATAGTTTTATACTTTATTTTTCGAATACAATAAATATATTCTTATGAAAATTTATTTTAAGTTGCTAATTAATCTAAATTAATACAACTTAAATTAATTTTCTTAATATTTATATTTAAAATTACTACTAAGATGGAAATAATTCATTTTATTTCAATCACCATCTAAGTATAATTTTATAAATATTAAATTAAATTCTTATTTTGAATTCTAATTCTAAATTCGAATTTAATGAATATATTTATTAGAATAATAAAGAAAATACATTTTAAAGAATGAGCTTTATTATTATTAAGATATTTGATCTCCATTGTTGGTTTTACATCGCGTTTGTTTTAGTGAGTAATCCTCCCTAATGGAGGAACGTTCATTAGCAATTTCGTACCGTTTAATCTCGAAAGATAAGTAGTTTGTAAGTTATTTATATGGTATGGATCACCCTAATGGTGGCGACCATATTTGACTTGCAAATTGCGAAACAATGGTAGAAGCGCATAAGATAGAATAGCCTTGACTCTCGCCTAAACGGGACAACGCTGGATTCCAATCTTGATCGAATAAAAGGTTGCTAGAATGTTTAACATTTTAGATGAGCTGACAACTCTATTCAATAAATGATAGCTTTGACTCTCGCCTAACGGGACAATGATATCAGTTTTTTGAAAAACCTTGGAAATTATTTAGGATTGAATTTTTTTTAAGTATTTTCTCTTATCATTCCTACATGCTGTGTGCTTATAATTTCTGAATTGATTTTGTGTTAAACCATTATTTATTTCTATTTGTTGATTTTTATTATTTTGTAGTATCCTGTATAATCATGATGAATTTCATGTTATCACTGTTGACTGAAAATAAGCTAAATGGATCTAACTTCACTAAATGGAATGAGAACATTAATATTGCTCTCATAGGAGAAAGTGCGTTGTTTTTTTTAACTGAGCCGTCACCTGACGTGCCCGGGGATAATGCATCCAAAGCTATGAAGGAAAAGTATGAGCGTTGGCAGAAAGCAAATGACAAAGCTCTATACTTTATGATTTCCAGCATGGTTGACACCCTCAAAACTCGATTTTCTAAAACCGAGAAGGCTGCTGAAGTAATGACGAAGTTAAATGAGCTATTCGGTAGGGCATCACTTCAGTCTCGCTTTGATGCGACTAAGAAGTACATCAATGCACGGATGGAACCCCATCAAAACGTGCGTGATCACATTCTCCTCATGGCAAGTTATTTCCAAGAAGCCCAGGATCATGGTGCTGAAATGGATCACACTACTCAAGTAAGCCTTATCTTGAATAGTCTGACTCCAGCATTTCTGCCTTACATATCAAATTATGTCATGAATAAGAAGGACATAGACTTTCATGAGTTAGTCAATGACCTTTAAACTTATGAAAATTTGATTGGAGGACCCAAGAAGAAAGGGAGTAAGCCTCAAAATTCTGGGAATGGTAATGGGACGGTCAAACCTGAAGCAAATATTGCATCTGCTTCAAAACCCAAATCAAAAAGAAGTGGAAGAACACCAAGAAGCATGCAAAAGCCATGAAAAACAAAAAGGCTGCTGCTTCTAGTGATGCTACACTTAAAGGAAAGTGTTTCTACTGCAATGAGAAAGGTCATTGGAGACCCCAGTGTCCTAAACTTCTTGCAAAGAAACAAGGTATTTCTTTCTATGAACTTTAAGAGTTTTAGTGAATTATTATCCAATTGGATTTATGATTATGGACTAACTTTATTTATTTGTTTCTTCTTCTTATAGTCCAAGCTACTTGAACTCAGATGAGTTGGATCGGAAAGCTAAACCAAGGGTGAAATCGTCCAGATGAAGATGAAGCTCTTCTATCTATTTTTTGAATTAATTATTTTAGTTTAAAGACAATTTGGATTTCGAATTTTAGTTAGGGATATTTATCCCTGTTTTTCTCATATTGTTGCAATACATTTTTTATTATTAATAAATTTCTTTTTATTTTCGAATTCAAACCAATTGCAATTTATGAGATTGAGCTTCATTTACTTTATCTTTCAACACAATTACCACATTATATTTATATGTTTGTATGTGTAAGTGTTTTTATTATTGATGCAAATTCTATAATATTTACAACTCTTCATAGAGTTATATTAAATAAACACTAGAAATTAATTCTATGTTTATTTATAATTGTTAATTCTAATACAATTATTAAGAATTTGTTTAATAAAAGGATCTTTTGATCTGATAGGGGTAGAGAAAAGTTAAGAAAACTATGCAGTTCAACGATCTTTTATATCTAATGAACTCTGGATAGTACTCAACTCCACATAAACTCTATCACACTTAGAGAATCATGACCTTTACAACCTTAAGGGGTGGATAATAATCTCTATATACTTAGGGGTGGAGTCTACTCCATAATACCCTATGTAACACATATTTTCTTTAAACATGGAAGTAATATAATGACTTAGCTATTATCAATATAAATCCTTGATCTTGATTGTATGTTCCATTTCGTTTTACTGTTGTAGTAAAAGTTTGATACCTATAAAAGTTCTTTGATAAAGTTTCACACTACCTTAATTGAGTGGGAGAATTTTAAAATTCCTTACCCATCTTCATTAGGTTGACACTTGTGATAGGAACTTAAGAACACTACTGAAAAGCAAATCTAACCATTCATGTGGATAGATATAACTTATCAGAATTATGAGAATTAGATAATAGAACTCTAGTTCAGTCTATTCGAATGACTTGAACCAAGAATTCTTAATCCTCATTAAAATTTTATGGTATCTTAATTTTGATTACTTAATCTCTGGCATGTATTTTTCACTTCAAATACTAGTCTGCTATGTTGATGACTTAGTCTTGACTTAGAGTTTTGGACTAATACAAAAGTCACAACTAGGTAACTCTACAAACAATAAAGAGGTTAAAAGTATTATTTAACCAGACATCTGCTATTGAGTGGGAGCTATCTGAGATGTAATCAAATAAGGAACATTAGAAGATATTCAAGAAAGATTTATGAAAGTGATCTATATGTTAGATATTCAGGAACTGTGTATCAGTTATCCTTGTATCTCACCAACTCATTCGAAATTCTTGAGATGGTGCTTACTTTGGGGGTGGAGGAGTTATTCTATAATAATTCAAGGTCTACCAGAGAAGACTTATAACTTTGTAAATTCGAAATTACCAGAAAGTTATATTACTGAAGAAAAGTCTACACTGTATTATCTCAATTACATATTTTAAAATATGAGAGATATGTCTTCTGTTTATTCAGATGTACTTTAAAACAGTAAGGATTTCAGTATCCCTTGATGAGTAAAGCATATAGTAAAGGATGTTTCATAAATGTATTTATGAACTAGTTTCCAGAAGTTTGGGTGGATTCAAATATACTACACTTGATCTAAAGATCAAGACATCAGATTGATTTTTTTTGTGCACACTTTGTTTTATATTAGTGCAAGTGGGAGTTTGTTGGGTTTTATGCCCTAAATAAAATACATTACAATCTGATTAGTTATCAATATAAGAAATTTGAAGTGATTTATGTTTGCATGAATTTTACATGCTAATGGTTTAACATGTTTATTACATTTACACAAAAAATCAGTTAAATCCAAATCATATGTTTATTCACAATTACAGTATCGTCAACACAGTGGAATGTGATTGTGATCATATGAATCAAAAGACTAAGTCCCTGTTTCATCAGTGTTTTGGATTTACACTAATGTGATAATCAGCGATGATGTGTACTTACACTTGGAGTAAGTGTTATGTTCTTTCCAGGACATTAGTAAAGTATACTAGTTTCGAATGTATGGAGTATACATTGGACTGGACCGATATTGCAACTTAGTTAAGATATTATAAACTTACCGTTATGTCTTTCCAAGTCAATATCAGTAGTTGATCTTAAGATTAAAAGAATCTAAATCTTGATATGCTTAGGCTCAACTCAGGAGTACTATTCATGTTCTTTAATTTATTAGTTAAGCCTACTTTTGGGTCAGGGTGATACGTATATTTTGGGAACATGATAGTATGATTGAGTGGGAGTGCTGAACATAAATATGGAATCTATAGCTTCTACTGGTGTATAGAAGTCAAGTGATGATTCCCTTCGAGCTTAGCAAATAGAAGTAAATGGATGAGCTCTTGTTTAAGTGACTAATTCTTAGATCACTAAACACCATTTACAGGTAGCTAAGTGTTTTAAGGGGCAAAATACATTGAGGGTGAGAACGGTAAAATTATCCCATCTCGATGTAAATCATCTATATAGAGGATCTTTGATCACAATAAGATTATAACAATGGTTAAATGAGATAGCATATCTCTATCGTGGAACATATAATATGCTCTATATAAGTCTGAGAGTGCAATTCTAAGTTCTAAGAGTGGATTCAACGAAGAATTAATAAGTAGGAATTTACTTAGTAAATTCGGTTCACTTATTGGAAGCTCAGCATATAGATCCATGGTCCCCATTCTAGTTGAGAACATACTGCTTGTAAGACTCAATAATTGATTTGTGATTAGTCAATTATAATTCTAAAGTTAGACTATGTCTAATTTGTGAATTTTCACTAAGCAGGGGCGAAATTGTAAAGAAAAGAGATTCTAGGTTTATTTATTTATGAATGGACTTTATATGTCTAGTTAATAATTAAATTAAATGACAATATTATTTAATAATCTATTTTAGTTATTAAATAATTAGTTTTGGCATTTAAAAGGTTAGAATTGGAAAATTGACGTTTTTGAGAAAATAGAAATAAAATTTGTTAAAACTGCAAAATCAAGTGGGGCCCATAATCTACACCTTGGCGGGCCACTTCATGTGGATTTTCAAATTGATATTTTCATTATTTTAATGCCAAATAATTCCTAACCTAAACCTAGTAGTTGCCTATAAATAGAAAGTGATGGCTCAGTCAAAATTATACTTTTTCATTATTCTTCTGACAGAAAATTCTCTCTTGAGAAACACTGAGCCTTCCCTTTTCTATACCTTGGCCGAACCTCTCTCTCTCTCTCTCTTTTCTTCTACTAAATTTTGAACCTAAGTGATAGAGTAAGTTCCCACACACAGGAAGTTGTAACTCAATCATAGATTGGAAGACTGTGAAGGATCACACACAAAGAGAAGGACATTCGGGCTCAGATCTTGATAATACTCTGCGACAGAAAGAATACAAGGGTTAGAGATCTGAGTGGAAGGAGACATTAATTCCGCTGCATCAATGTAAGGTTTTCTCAACTTTATATGTGTTTACTTTATCGTTTTAGAAAGTTCATATTTAGGGTGTTAAACAACATACTTGTGAGTAGATCTAAGATCCTGGTAAAATAAATTCCAACACTAATTTCCTAGAAAAATTTACTTAATTATTAATTTTAAAAATATTCTAATTTAAGTTGATCCAAAATTAATTTTTTTTAAAAAAATAAATTTTCAACTTAAATATATTTTTTAAGAAATTTTAAATAATTAAGTATATAGAAAAATCTAATTAGTTATAACTTTTTCATTTAATTAAATATCAAAAAAATGCATATAGTTTATCTTGAATTAATTTCATTAAACTAAGTGTATTTTTCTTAAATTAATTTCAAAATAGTCTGATGAAAAATAAATTTTATATATTTTTAAAGTTAATTATGTTGTAAATAAATTTTAATTAGGTTAAACAAATATAATTAGCCTAATACAATCATTTAAATAAGGCAAATGAGTTTTCACAGTTGGAGTTATTCATGTGAGGGAGGATTGAGTTCAGTATGTCGTACCCACTACTAATGGTCCCTTACTCTCACACAGATCCCAAAAGAGGAATTTAATTTTAATTGAATAAGCCCAATACTAATTGGGCGTAAATGAAAACTATCAAAGTGATATTTTTATTTTAGCAACCTAGTCTATTTAATTATTAAAATTATGAGCTCCCTATATACATCTAGGCCCAAAAGCAAACATATAGGCTCAAGTAAACACAATGATTTGGATGGATCCTATCATGTTACTAGGTTTATACATAGATGAAAGAAGATTACAAAAATTACTTATTACAAATTATTTATTTGATCTATTGACAATTAGACTATGGTTAAAATCAAATCATTGGATCTGTCAACAAGTTAACCATAACAATTTAGATCAAACAATAATAGGTTTTAGAAAACAAGTTTGAATAAACAATAAATAAAACACACATGTGACAGTATTGAATAGTTAGTTATAGGATTTATTTAATTTAAATTAAATAATTAATTTAAAATTAAACCTATAATTTGAAAACTAGGTTTATAACAACCGAAAATATCTTTTCAAAATTATCAACTAACTTTTCAAATTTTTATTAATTATAAAAATAAAATTAAATATCTAATAAAATAAAATGATAAATAAATATCATTTATCTAATTTTATAATTTAATTTTAAAATAAAAAACAAACTTTTGAAAGTTGATAAAAATTTGGTTAGTTTTCAAAATTATCTAGATTATTTTATTATAATATATCATATTTTTACATTTTAAATAAGGTCATTTTATAGAAATTATTTAAAGGCTAATTAGTAATTTTTCCTCCCGAACTTTGACATGTACTAAATCGTGCCCCCTGAACTTTTTTTGCAGTTAAAAATTCCCCCCAAACTATTGAAATTGTTAAATTTAAGGACTTTTGTCTAATTTTAGTAAAAAAAACTCTAACATGGATGAAAAAGGGGCATGATTTAGTACACATCAAAGTTTGAGGGGCATGATTTGGTAGATATCAAAGTTTGGGGAGCATGGTTTAATACATAAACAATCACTGAAACAGTAAAATTGAATGAAATTAGACAAAAGTCCTTAAATTTAACAATCTCAATAGTTCAGGGGGAATTTTTACAGCCAAAAAAGTTCAGGGGGCACGATTTAGTACATGTCAAAATTCGGGGGGAAAAATTACTAATTTAAATAATCAAAATATAAAATATTTGACCTTAAATTTAACAATAAGATAAAATAATCAAATTTTAAAAATTAAAAATAACCAATTAAGCAAACAATGTAGAAATTGTCATTTTTCAGGTTCAAAATATACTAATATCTAAAATTAATTAATAAAACAATAATTAAT
Organism: Cannabis sativa; assembly: GCF_029168945.1. Classification (NCBI taxonomy): domain Eukaryota; kingdom Viridiplantae; phylum Streptophyta; class Magnoliopsida; order Rosales; family Cannabaceae; genus Cannabis; species Cannabis sativa. The sequence goes on along the minus strand of NC_083609.1, from coordinate 27,165,968 downwards.
TTTAAACTCATAATTTGATTTAAGATTTGAAAAATGAAAATCTACATAAAATTTTACCTTAAATTTCAAAATTAAAAAAAAAAACTATGAAAAAAATGAAAAAATGGCAAACAAATTGCATTTGGCTCGGATGGTATGCATTGCCATCTGCGTGCGTGCATGGGGAGCCCTGATCGAGATTTTTCGCACAATGAGGCTGTAGGTAGGATTTTCGCGCATAGAAGTGCCCCGTTCAGACAAAATCGGTTGAGGCTGGCCGAGGATCCTCGGACAAGAATTGTGTCCGAATGCGCGTGACACCAAGTGACACTCGGTGTGCGCGCAGGGCAGTGATCCCCTTCCCTGATTTTTTTTTTCAAATTTCAAAAATTCATAACTACTTTATTTTAAATCGAAATTTAGTACTGTAAAAAAGTAAAATGCTTTATAAAATAATTCCAAATCGTGAATCCAATTATTTTACGTAAAAATTTTGTAAACATTAATCAATCATCAAATAAACACATAGATCAATATGAATCACATCCAAATCACACATTCATCATTTTAAATCCATATGTCTTGAAAGTAAATCATTACCATGGCTCTGGTACCAGTTGTTCAAATATATTTTACCATGATCACGATTTACTAACAAGTATGTTGATTAACACCCTAAATATGAATTCTCTAAAACAATGGAATTAAACACACATAAAGTTTAAGAAACATTACATTAATGACAGTGGAATAATATGTATCTTTTCACTCAGATCTCTAACACCTTTTCCTTTCTGTCGTAGAGTATTAACAAGATCTGAGCCCGATTCACCTTCAAATATTAGATTCTTCACAATCTTTCACACTATGATTGAGTACTTGACTTGCTATGAGTGGGCATGTACTCTATCACTATAGGCTCAAAAAATATGAAGAGGGAGAGAGAGAGGATTTCAAAATTAGGAAAGGAAGGAGGCTCTCAAGTTTGCTAGTTGTCTGACAGAATGAAAACTAGGCTAAATACTTGAAAGCTTGGATGAGAATGAGAGCATCTTATTCCGTTTATACTATTTTACCTAGGGCTAGAATTTCAATAATATGGAATAAAAAAAGATAAAATAATAGCAAAATAAACCACATAGTGGTCTGCCATAGATGATGGGGGCCCTATTAGTTATAATTTTACCATTTTATTCGAGCATTTATCTTTTTTCTTTTTCTTTTTACTTATGTCATATTTTTTAATTTTAATCCTATAAATGTCAAAACTATTTATTAATAATAATAATCAATTATCAAATAAAATTGCCATTTAACTTAGTTATTAATTAGACTTTACAAAGTCTCTTAATTAACAAATGAACCCTAAAATCTCTTTTCTTCACAATTAAGTCATTGCTTAGTGAATATTCATAAATAAGACATAGTCTAATTTTAGAATTATAATTGATTAATTAAAGTAAATTAACTAAATCTACAAGCAATATCATCTCAACTAGTATGGGGACCATGGGCCTATATAATCAAGCTTCCAATAAGTAGCTCTAGAATTTACCAAGTAAATTCTCTAACTTATTAATTCATCCTTGCACCACTATAAATTTGGAATTGTGCTCTTAAGTATATAGAACGGTCTATATGTTCTACGATATAGATACCCTATGAATTATCCATTATTATAATCCAAATAATCAATGATCCTCTATAGATGATCTACATCGAGTTGGAAAAAATTTACCGTTCTACGATTCAATGTATTTTATCCTTAAAACACTTAGCTAGCTATAAAGGATATTTCAGTACACTAATATAATTACTGAAATGAGTATTCAACCATTTCTCTCTATTAAGCCAAGCTCGAAGAAAATTATCATTTCACTTCTATGCATTTATAAAAGCTATAGATTCTGTATCTATGATTAGTGCTCCCGCTCAATTGAACTACTATGTTCTTAATCTGTATGTTACGGAAATATCCAATTGGTCAACTTTAACGAACAAATTGAAGAACATAAATAATACAACTAAACTAGAAACTAACCATATCAGGATTGAGATCATTGATCTAAGATCAACTAGGTGATATTGACTTAGATAGATATTATGATAAGTTTATGGTATCTTATCTAAGTTTAATATCGGTCCCTTTCGATGTATACTCCATACATTCAATCCAAGCTTACTTTACCAATGTCCTGGAATGGACATAGCACTTATCCAAGGTGCAAGTAAACTACATTGTAAATTATCATATCAGTTTAATCTTGTGTACTGATAAATCGTAAGAATTTATTTCATCACATAATCTTGATTACTTTCCACTACTTTGACAACACAGTAATCGAGAAAATCAATGTGATAAGGATTTAGATGAATTTATAAATCAAATAAATGATCATAAATAAACATGTGAACCAAATAATACATTAAACAAGTAATGAAATAAATTTGTTTCTTTATTGATAAATGAATATTCAAGATTACATTAAAATATAATTTTAGTTAGGGTACAAAATCCAACATTCTTGACTTTTTCAATGTCTATCAAAATTGCCCTGCTAATACTAAGATACTACACCTTGTCTATGTGACTCTATAGGCCAAACGTCGCATTCCACTATTAACAGCATAAAAATATGAAAAATACAAATTTCATATATAACATAATTAATACACTTATAATTCAAATATACCTCCATAATCATAAAAATAATAATTAAATCTTACTTCTAACAATAATCCCTAATTATCTATTAATTCTCAAAATAAAGCTAAGAAATCATTACAATTACACCCCCGTTAAAAGGATTTGTCCTCGAAATCTAACCTGAATAACTCTTGGAATTGAGCCCTCATATTTGACTCCAATTCTGAGGTGGTTTCCTCTACCTTGCTGTTTCTCCAGAGTACCTTGACCAATGTTATGGTCCTATTCCGAAGGATTTTATCTTTTCTGTTAAGGATCTATACTGATTGCTCCTCGTATGACAAAACTGGTTGGAGCTCCAGGATTTCATAACTCAAATCATGTGTGGGATCTGAGATGCATTTTCTTAACATGGAGATATGAAATATGTTGTTTATTGTTGACAACGCTGGAGGCAAGGCTAGACGGTAAGCTACCAATCTAACCTTCTCGAGAATTTCAAAAGGTCTTATAAATCTAAGGCATAACTTTCCCTTTTTCCTAAAGCGTTTCACCCCTTTCATTAGACATATCCGTAGTAATACATGATCTCCTACATAAATTCTACATTTCTGCGTTTTAGATCTGCATAACTTTTCTGCCTACTCTAAGAGGTATGCATTCTGACCTTAATTTTCTCTATTTCTTCATTGGTCTACTTAATTGATTCCAGACCTAAGTATTTTCTTTCTCCAGTTTCATTCCAATGAATTAGAGATCTACATTTTCTACCATAGAACATCTCATAGAGAGCCATCCCTATTGTACTCTGATAACTATTGTTGTATGAATACTCTATCAGTGAAAAATACTTACTCTAGGAGCCTTCAAAATAAATCACACATGCTCACAACATATCTTTAAGTATCTGAATCGCTCGTTTAGAATGACCATCTATATGAGGATGGAAAGCTATGCTAAACTTTAACTTTGTACCCATGGCTTGCTGGAGACTTTCCCAGAACTTTGAAGTGAAGTTGGGATCTCTATATGAAACAATGGACTTCAGAGCCCCATGTAATCTTACTATCTCCTTTACATAAAGTTCTGCATACTGATCTACTATGTACGTTGTTTTTACCGAAAAAAATGTGATGATTGGGTAAATTGATCCACAACTACCCATATGGAGTCAAACATACTCGTGGTTCTAGGTAATCCAACCAAAAAATCCATGGTGACATCATAACATTTCCACTTAGAAAGAGTCAAAGGCTACAAACCCCTACAAGTCTTTAATGTTTAGCCTTAATCTGCTAACAAGTCAAGCACTGCGTATTCTACCACATCCTTTTTCATAACGCACCACCAGTAATGGTATGAGCTTCATCAAGAATTTCTTTTCTAAGTTCCACACTATTAGGGACACAAACTCAGGTTTTGCAAAGTAAAATCCCATTTTTTCATATCGAGAAGTCTTTAGTTTGACCAATTAAGACTTCTTCTCGGATCGTCACTAATTCTGGATCCACCAACTGATCATTTTTAATTCTATCTAACAAGTCTGATTCTAGTGTCAAATTATTAAGTTTCCCAACTACAAACTCAATACGTGAATTGACCATGTCATCTGCCAACTGAGATGAAATCATAATCGTGTTGAATACCTTCCTGGGACCTTTCATTCTTAGGGCATATGCCACTATATTGGCCTTCTTGGGATGGTAAGGAATTTCACAATCATAATATTTAACCAACTCCAACCACCACCTCTGTCTTATATTCAAATATTTCAAGGAAGAGAAATATTTGAGGCTCTTGTGATCGGTATAAATTTCACACTTTTCTCCATAAAGATTGTGTCGCCAAATTTTCAATGCAAAAACCACTGTAGCAAGCTCCATGTCATGAGTTGGATATCGCTGCTCATACTCCTTCAACTAACAAGAAGCATAGGCAATAACCTTATTAGCTTGCATTATAACACACCCCAGACCCTATCTGGATGCATCACAGTAAACCACAAACTTTTCTTGATCTAACAATAATGCTAATACAGGAGTTATGATCAATCACTGCTCAGTTCTTAGGAACTTACTTCACACTTTTCCGTCCATATAAACTGCTGATTCTTTTTAGTTAATTCTGTTAAGGGCAATGAGATCTTAGAAAACCCCTCAACAAAATGTAAATAGTATCCAGTTAAACCCATAAAACTTCTGGTTTAGTGACTATCTTCGACCTTGGCCAATTCCTAACGGATTCTATCTTTCCTGGATCAATCATGATCCCATTCTTAATGACAATGTATCCTAAGAATGACACTTGGGATAGCCAAAATTTACACTTTTTAAATTTGGCATAGTGCTTGTGTTCTTGTAATCACTGTAAAAACAATTTGTAGATGTTGCTCATGCTCCATTTCAGACTGAGAGTACACAAGAATATCATTGATAAATACTAAGAACACATATATCAAGGAAATCCTAGAATAACCTATTGATTAGATCCATGAAAGCTATCAGAGCATTGGTTAGTCCAAAACGCATAACCAAGAAATTATAGTGACCATACCTAGTATGAAAAGCAGTCTTTGGAATGTCCTATCAGATTCTCAATTGATGATAGCCTGAGCAGAGATCAATCTTAGAGAGGAATATCTTCTCCTGAAGTTGATCAAACAAATCATCGATCCTAGGCAGAAGGTACTTGTTTTTAATTTTCAACTTGTTTCATTCTCTGTAGTCAATACACATGCAAAATGATCCATCTTTTTTCTTAACAAAATGCACCGGATCTCCCCAAGGTAACACGCTAGGTCAGAAAAACCCTAAATCAAGCATCCCTTTAAGTGTATCTTTAATTCCTTGAATTCTGCAAGAGCCATTCTATAAGGTGCCTTAGAAACTGGCTCCACTCCGGGTGCCAAGTCAATTACGAAATCTATTTCTGATTCCGGTGGTAACCCTAAAAGTTCTTCTGGAAACACATCTAAAAACTCTTGAACCACTTTAATATCTTTAGGCTGAACTGACTCTGGCCAAGTGGTTTGTAATACCATTGCTAGAAACCCTATGCACCCTTCCTTTAACAAATCTCTCACTTTCAACACTAAGATCACTGGAAATTGGGAACCTTGAATTGATCCCACAAACACGAATAGGTCTTCACTTTTGGGCTGAAAGACCACCATCTTTCACTTACAATCTATGTTAGCAGCGTACTTGGACAAGAAATCCATTCTAATTATAATATCAAAATTTGCTAAACCCAATTCCACTAGATCAGTGCTCAACTCCCTATCCTCGATCCTAATTGGCATAGACCTAATCCACCTTTTGGAGAGAACTATTTCTCTGCCTGGCAGTAGGGTTCCAAACCCTATTTCATCACTATCGCACAACCTACCCAATTTATCAATTATTTTGGTCGTCACATAAGAATGTATGGCTCTAGAATAAAATAATATAGTGCAATAAAAGTTGTTAACTAAAAGCTAACTTGTGACAACTAAAGAACTAGCTTCAGCATCAGCCTTGGTAAGAGTAAACACCCTTGTTGGAGAGGGCTTTGCTTTTGTCTTTTGCTCCACTTTCTTTAACTATGGGCACACTCTTTTGTAATGTCCAGTTACTCTAAACTAGAAACATCCTTGAACTCTACACTCGCCCAGATGATGCTTCTTACAATGGGAGCATTCTGGGTAAGTGTATCGGTTTTCAGATCCACTCTATCTATTACCAAGACATTGGTTCCTCTAGAACCTCTTGTTCTGGTTTGATCCACCAGATGAAAATGGAGCCTTTCTTTTTTGATCAGAGGTTGAGTCACAAACACCCCTACCGTAACCAGAGGTAGGAAAAGTAGTCGCCCTACCAGCACTAGGAGTCCCTCAGGGCTCTTGAGTACACTCCATTGTGCCCTCAGCTCGTAGTGTCTTCCCTACCATGTCAGCATAAGTAGTTTTATCATCTGTTTGGATCATTAAATTGTGTTTGATCTTGGAATTCAACCCATCTAGATATTTTTCTTTCTTACTAAAATCAGTTGGCACTATTGCTGAGGCCATCCAGCCATCCTAGCCAATCTGTCAAACTGTGTTGTATACTCTGTAACTGTCATGTTCTCTTTTTGGGTCAACTGCATAAATTATTTTCTCCTTGCACTACAAACTACTTCATTATAGTACTTTGCATTAAATAATTCTTGAAATTCTTCCTATGTAATTATAGTGACATCTCAGGTGAGGGACACCATGTCCCATAAAACTATGGCATCCTCCTAGAACTGGAAGGTAGCACTAGTCACTCTGTTATTGTCAGTGACTCCCATAAAATTAAGTAGTCTGTTAATAAGTATTAGCCATTGCTTAGCTTCATAACGTCCAAAACTCCCAAAAAGATTAGAGGTGATTGCTTACGGAATCTCTCATAGAGTGGTTCTATACGATTGCCAACAGAAACTGGTCCCACTTGCATAACAGGGGAAGGAGCCATTTGCACCTCAGTGGTAGGCATTGTTAGAGTATCTTACTATCTTAGACGCTGGATTTTTTCATCTTGTTCATTAATCTTGGCTTGCATTTTAGCAAACCTATGCTCCTAATCCTGGGCTGCCTACGACAGGTTAACGTCACCCCAACTGCGTGCCCTACCTCTTAGGCCTCTGCCTCAGCCACGAACATTTAGGGGAAATTGAACTCCCTAACCGCCACTAAATATAACCGAATCACACTGGCTTCTCGTGTTCTGCCTGGCGTCCATTCTATTAGAATAGCCTACATAACCATGAGCTAGCTTGATCAAATCGTGATAAAGATTAATTTTTAATTAGCGATTACTTGAGAAAATAAAATATGCACCTATTCAGCTATCAGGCTATCTACATGCTTCCTATTAGGCTTTCCTTATAACATACTAATAAAGAAAACTAATAAGGCATAGAAAGGCATACTGAATTGTGAGTAGAGCATAACTCTAATGATGATTTTACATATCATGATTTTCTTTAGAAGACAACTTGGCAGCTCTAATACCAAATTGTGACACCCTACTAGTTTAGGCATGTAATCTATTATGAATTCTTAAACATGCACGCTAAACATGCAAACACTATGCAATTATTATACTAATCTTACCTTGATTTCAAATTCAGGTGTAACGGTCAACCTAAGTGGAAACTACTGCTCGACGGTTTACAGGCCCCTAAGTCACAATATATGTAAAACTGATAAGTGATAAACTAAATCACTTTCGGGGACTTAAACTTAAAACTAAAAGTTTTCCTATAAATAGATAACATGTCAATACACCAAATATCAAGAAAACACTAAAAAATGAGATTCTCAAGAAAATACCACAAAAAACAGCAGGTTGTTTCCTAAAAATGGTAGGCCATTTTTTTATGTCCCTGGATGCTAAAAATGGTAGACCGATTCTATAGAAATGGTTTGCCATTTTTTACTATAGAAACACAAAGAACCTCATTTCTCCTAGAATTCTACCCCAAATCTCACCAAATTCTCTAGAACACCTATTTGAGTCGTACACACCATATACCAACTAAAAAATCCATCAACAAGAAACTATAGCAAAATTCACCATGAATGACCTATGTTTGAGCTTAGAAGCTCAAGTTTAGGTCTTTCTCAATAACAAGCACTAAAACCAGCTCAAAATAACTTGAATGACCTTAAAACAACCTCAAAAAATGTTTCAGTACAGCCCCAAAACATACAGAACCCAAAACTTAACTTACATGCAAGAAAACCTAACTTTTCACTTGAAAAACAAAGAGAAATAGAAGTAGAAGCTTACCTTGATCTTTAACTAACACCACTCTTGAATTCCTAGTGAGAAACCTCTTGATTTAGGTCTGAAATTGAAATAAATACTTGGAGTGTTTAAGTTTTGCTTGTGGCCGAACCGAGAGAGAGAGAGAGAGAGAGAGAGAGAGAGAGAGAGAGAGAGAGAGAGAGAGAGAGAGAGAGAGAGAGAGAGAGAGAGAGAGAGAGAGAGAGAGAGAGAGAGAGAGAGAGAGAGAGAGAGAGAGAGAGAGAGAGAGAGAGTTGGATATTTTTTCTTATTCTTTTAATTTAGATAATCATTAACTCAATGGATTACTTCAGCATATACTAACACAATTAGGGATAATAGTAAAAATAAATCCTAATTATTCTCACTAACAAACAAAAAGGTAAAGGACAAATTTACCCTTACTTCTCAAAGAAGTAACCTATCTATTTAGGGGTAAAATAGTCCAAAATTATAACCCCAATTATTTACAGCATTCCCAATGTCTAACTAAATTACCCCTCTAAAACCAAAATACTAGACCTTGTCTATGTGACTCTATAGGCCAAGTCTCGCATTCCACTGTTACCAGCATAAAAATATGAAAAACATAAAATTTCATATATAACATAATTAATACACCTAAAATTCAAATATATCTCCATAATCATAATATAATAATTAAAAGCTTACTTCTAACAACAAGCCCTAATTATATACTAATTCTTAAAATAAAGCTAAGCGATCATTACATGCATTTTTATCTAGTTGTAGCCAGAGTAAACATCCATGAAACTCAATAATCTATATCTAGATGTGGCATCTACCATTTGGTCTATCAGCGGGAGTGGAAAACAGTCCTTCGGACATGCCTTTGTTTAGGTCCGTGAAGTCGATGGACATTCTCCATGTGCTATTAGGCTTGGGGACTAGGATAGGGTTGGCCAACAAAACCGGATACAACACTTCTTGGAGGAAGTCATTTGTAGTAAACTTATTGACCTCTACCTTCATTAATTCTGCCCTTACGGGATCTAAGGGTCTTCTTTTTTGGCGGACAAGCATCACATCTTCCATGTTCAAGGCATGGCCAATGGTGTTGCGGTTGATCCCTGTCATATTAGAATGGCTCCATGCCAACACATCCTGATTCTTTTTGACAGTATCAGTGATGCTTTCTTTCACCATCGGAGGCAATTTTCTTCCCACTCTGATGGTTCTGGTGGGGTCTATGTCATAAATGCTAACCTCCTCTACATCTGCCATTTGTTTGATCATTCTCTCTACCCCAACCCAGGGATCTAATTCATCTTTAAAGTTCTCCCGGACGGCTTCAGCTTTTGCTTGAATGTCCATTCTGCGAGCAATAGGTGCCTCTTCCCAGACCATAAAAACAGCCCGAACATAGACATTATAACAACTTGTGGCACTCTTTTGGTCATCCCTGATCACTACAACATGTTCATTGTTGTAGGGAAACTTCATACATAGATTCCTGATAGAAGTTACTGCTCAAAAATCTACCAAGACTGAGCGTCCTAATATTGCGTTGTATGCCGTGGGGATAGTCCACTACCACAAAAGTGCAATGTTTGAAGGCAAAAATATTATTTTCTCCTTTTAGGGTTATAGGGAGCTATATCTTTACCATTGGCATCAGAGCATCCCCATTAAAGCCTTGCAGCTGAATAGGTAAAGGTTATAGGTCTACCTCCGAGAGCCCGATTGCCTAGAATGCAAATTTGATCAGAATGTTCACTGACCTTCAATTATCCACCAAAACTCTAAAAACTCTTTTGTTGGCAATTTGAGCTTCAATGACCAAGGGGTAATTATGGGGAAAGTTCACATGTTTGGCGCCCTCCTCTGTGAATGTAATTGGCAGGTTCATTATTCGAGGACGCTGAGCTGGTGATTGCATAATGACACACCCGTCTAACCCCCTAAAATGTCTCTTATGGGAGTTTCTGGTGCTTCTTGCAAGGTGTGGTCCCCCAAAGATCGTGGCCACATGTCCATCAATAGGTGGCAGAGCTAGGCCTAGAGGATATGGGTATCCCGATCCCAGAGCCAATGCAGCTATTACAGTCAGATATGGTGAAGTAGGGAGCGCTGGAAGTTGCACTCCGAAGGGTGACCTACCCCTTGTGGAGGATTTATGGTACCCTACCATATGGGAATGATTACTTTCCATGAGCGATCCCCTGTCCAAGATATATGATGGGAATGACCCATTATTCCAAATGTCTTGCTCTTACCAACATCTCAATCTCATCTTTTAGGTGGTTACATTCATTGGTGGTGTGTCCTACTTCTTTGTGGTACTCGCACATATTACTTGGATCTCTTTTGAACTTGCCTCTTGAGTCGTCCATGGGGGCTTTCTACAGTGGACCATGTTGCAGGTTTCTCTATACACATTCTCTCAAGTATCCACTAGACTGGAGTACTCGGTGTACTTGGGTTCATTTTCTTTCTTTGATCTCTTCGAAGTTTCACTCCAATTTTGGCCCTTTCCTCCTTTCTTGTTCTGGGAATTACTCATGTTTCATTCCAAAACTTTAGCTTTTGAATTTCTAGGAGTGACCCTACATCTGGTTTGTGTGACCCCATACCCAAAAAAATTAGTTTGTGTAGGCACGGGCACAGATGGAAATTGTCTGTAGTCTGTTGGGTTATATTGTGTTCCAGGAATAAAGGTAAATTTGTCAGTAAAAGCAATAGGAGCTGGTGTTGGAGGGACTTTGAATTGCTAATAAGCATCTTCCAAACTGATAAAGCCTTATACCTTTTCCATGAATTTTGACAACGTCTTGGTCCTCCTTCCTTTCATCTCTCCCCATAAGAGAGAGCCAACTGCAATTACAAAATGTAGTGCCACACATTTCATGTCATCGGTCACCTTAATCTTAGTTGCCACATCTGTTATTAGATGAACGAAACTCTTCATGCATTCTCCTGCCTGTTTTTTGATATTGGTGATGGAGCCTATTTCCATGTCAAAGTCGTAAGCAGCAATGAACTTTTTTTGGAAGGTAGACTGCAACTACTTCCAGGAATGGATTGATACGGGAGCCAATCTCTTCCACCAATCATATGTAGATTTGTTAAGGATCAGGGAGAAAGACAAACACTTGGCATCTTCACTCACCCTGACCTCTTGCATCATGTTGTTGTATTTGGCTAGATGGGTCTTTGGATTGGTGCGCCCATCATACAACTTGATTAGGGCATCTTGAAGTTCACCGAGAGTGGAGCTTTTGTGATCCTTCTGATGCATGGCTTTGGGTCCTCATCCTCAAAGTCGATGAGGGCCCCACTTTGTTTTTGAACCAATTTCGTTAGTGTAGCAATTTGTTGTTCCAATATTTTGGTGTCACTGTTTAGGAGATCTCTTCCACGAACCTTATCGTTAAGATGATTCCTGAGGTCATTACTACATGGCCTCGCCTTTTCACTTTTTGCTTTTTCATACTTGGCGTCCAAGCGCCTTCTGAGATCTATTGTGGACAAACTGTCATCAAAATATTATCCCTTGGTCCCACCATCCAGGTTGATAAAATCACTAGGGCAGTATTTCAACCCTTGGGCTTTGGTACTTTTGTACCAGCCCTTTTTGGCGTAACAGGGCCTTTCCAAGCCCAGAGGCATTGATGGTCTTCTGCGCATGAGAAGGCCTCTTGGTCGGATTCATGCATCTCCAAGGAGGTATAGGAGCAGTTGGGTTTTGGGTGTCACCTAGTTTTACCTTTCTTTTATTTTGAGCAAGAGTAAAGGTTCTAGCATTAGTAGGGTTTTCCTTATTTTTTTTGCCGACACATTCCACCGAGGGATCATCGTCTAAATCTCCCTTGTCTAGATCTCTGAACTTACTACGAAGGTGGACCATCATCCTCTCCATCTTTTGAGAGAAATTTTCTTGATGGGCTAGTTTTCACTAAGTCTCAAACAACTCCTTGGACACTCGTACCACTTTGGGGTCTTGCTCATACTAGTAGCGATCTTTGTAGTACCCATCTTTAACATACTCTCCATCGTCATCCTCCTCTTCATCCTCAACATCTAGGTCTTCATCAACACCGTCATGTTATTTGTCAAGGTTGGCCTCTCGATTGTTTGGATTGGATGTATCCACTTTTCTCGCATTGCTCAGCTGGGTGAGGCTTGGAGACAAAGGGTTTACATCTTCCATAATAGCGTCTATGCAACCATCTTGAGGAGTCTTCTTAGAAACTATTTTTCGTGTAAAAACCATGGTAGCAGTAAGACTTTAGGTTTACATCTTTCTTCAATTATCAATGAAAGCACAAAAATATTTACTGAGATTTTTTGAAACTAAATATTTAAGAACTAAAGAAATAATAAAATGCAAAAATAAAGAGATGGAGATTTTTTATGTTGTTTGGGTATTAATTAACCTTAGTCCACGAGTCAGTCTATTACCCTCTAAGGGCGTATTTGATGTGTTTACAATACTTTTGCAGAAAACCCTAATTCTGTACTCTCAATTTTTCTTGAAGAAGAAGAGGACGAGGAGTAATATTGACAAAGTTTTATATATGTAGGTTCTAATCCCCCTTCATAAGGAAATGGAATGGTATATATAGGCTAAGTGGCAGGTATGGATGCGCCCATGACCCGCCTAGGGTTTCTACTCAAAGCCCACTAATGGGGTAAATTACATGCAAAGGAGAGCTGACTATTGGGTCCCCTAAAAACAATTGTGCCTGTGCGTGTTGCAGTTGGACAATTGGGGACCGTTTGTACGTTGTTCACACGTGGTGCTCAAATATTTATCCTTTAAAAGTAGAAGCCACGTGTCGCCCAAAGTTTCTACCGTAATATCCGTCTGGAAAAAAGGTGGTGGAGGTGTGTGCACTACCATGCTTGGACGCAGGGGACAAGATTTGATCCTATGTCAAAAAAAACATAACTGTCACTTAGTGATCTGGCTTGTATCAAAGGTAGACATTTGCGACACTCCTGGGCAGTCGCATCCCCATTAGGACCTCCAAGTACCCGTCCGGGTATTAGCTGGGCCAGCATCCATATTTAGACCCCTTCGGGTCCAGGAGAGACACCACACCTTCCGCATCTGGGAAGTTAAGACAGGGCCAAGTGGACTTCTATGTATCTCCCCAACCTTGACATGTTCGTGGCCCTGTGAGGCTTCTCTATGACAAGATTGTAGTAGGAGAATTATAGGACTAATTATTTTCTTTATATGTCACGTGTCGCATGCTAAAAAATACGAATAATAGGGAGAAACACCTATAGTTTTCAAAATACATACATCTTAATATATATATATATATTATTTTCTCTCACATTCTCATAATATTTGTCATCTTCTCTTAAAAAAAATACTTCAGTGGTTGACAACTCTAAAAGTTGTCCACCGTGGTTCCACATTACATTGAACTGATAACTTTTTAGGTAAAAAAATAATTTTTTTGTAAGAAAAAAAATTTAAGAAAAAAGAAAAAAATATATCATGTAGCTATTGCCTATATTGAAGAACACTTTATATAAAATTAGTCTTAAAAATTAGAACTTATTGCATATGTGGCAAGACTACTCCAATGAACAACTCCTACTTGAGATGTTCTAATTGCTAAAATCCTATCATTGGTTAAGGCTTGTTAGCTACTAAGTGTAATATAAATACATGTGTACTAAAATTTGTGTGTGAGTAATTTGTGATGTTTATATAAAATTTAAGTAATAAATGTTAAGTTTTATGTGATATTTTATAAATAAAAAATAATAATAAAAATAAATTTTTATTTTGACTTCATAATTATTTTAATAAAATTGGACAAATAAAAAAAAAATATAAAGTATATGTGTAGATAGTTTAAATTTGAATTATATAAAATTTCCTATTTATTTACGTACTCTCAAATGTTCATATGTTTTTATAAAATATTATTATGAGCACCACTAAGTTAATGGGTCCAACTACAAGACAAAAAGTTTGAGTACTACCACTAGCAAGCTAGTAGTAGCTTGAACTTCACAGCTGTTCCACTTGGCCAGTTTATATATTGAAAAGAAAAATCCTTTAAAAGCAAAGTTTCTCCAGCTATGTATTTCTTACTTCTCATATATTTTTTTTTTCTCGAAAAGACTTGGAGACATAAATCAAGTGCAAAATCCTACATTGTGCTACTATACTGTCTCTAAAAATATATATATTTTGATTAAAGTCCCTAAAAATAATATTAGTTTTCCCATACAAAAATTTAATTTAAACTATAAAGAAAAAAAAATTATTAGTTTAGATTTTAACTAAGGGGACATCAGTGGAAGTTTTCTTCTTCCAGGATTCTCGATATCGACACAAAAGCATTTTTTTTGCTTTTTATGTGGGCAATAATAATAACAATAAGAGAAATTTGCCGTATTAATTTTTTTTTTTTTTTATAATTTTATTTATTGTATTTTAATGTGTATAAAAAGAGTATTATTATGAACTGAGGTTTAGTATTACAGAATTGTGGTTCTATAATTATTTAGTAATTTTTTATAATATTTATTTAAATAAATTAAGTAGAATTAGATATTTAGTTATATGAATAGAAATATTGCATCTCATAAAAGTATTAATCAATTCTTTAGCATTTTTCCTATACAAAATTTGAGGATAATAATACTTAAAAGTTCGTTTGGAACGTTATATTAAGTCGTATTGTATTATATTATATTAAATTAGATTATATATCATATTTTTATATAATACTATGTTAAACTTTAATTTATACTAAAATATTATATATTTAAGTGCCCATAAAAATTAATACCACACATAAACATATTGCATAAAATACAATATAATACAATACAATACGGTGTAATATGACGTATCAAATAAACCCAAAAATACATATTCAACAAGTAAGTATAACTAGAAATCTACGTTGCAGCCACGTATTTGTACTTAATTAGTCCAATTATTTTAAATTTTTAAATATTAAAAACACAATTTAAAAATTAATAAAATAAAAATAAAAACAATTCTTTTTTCTCTTCTTTTTTTCTCAGTCAAATTAGATTTCTCAACACTTACTGAAAAAACCCAATAGGTGAACCTTTACACAAATAGTTGCAAACACCAATAATTGCAAAAAATGAACAAATAAATGAATAACAATCAAAACAAGAAAATAGAATTCATACAAAACAAAAGGAAAATTTGTTAAAACATACTTAAAAATTTAGACTATTCTTTTAATATACTACCTTTAAACATTACCAAGCTTATGACAAGAGGAAGAGTTTATCAAGTTGAACAAGCTAAATAACTTGAGGCTAGCCAGGCAAAGGAGCCCATGGCCGGCCAAGAGGAGGAGTCTGATCAGACTGAGCCTAAAAAAGAGCCTAAGGCTGCTAGGAGGAATCCTATGGAGTGCAACGTGGTATAGGGTAATCTTGTTTGCTCTTATGGTGAGTCTAGAGTGCCTCTGAATAGCAGGGGTCAACCTTCTGAGGTCGGGGTTGACCATATTGAGGATGAGGCTACAGTGCCATGGGTTTTGCAGATGGGGAATGGAGATAGATGGGTATCTCCTCGCTCTACTTTATCGGCTGCCAACCTTTACAACATCATCGCTAGTGGACTTGTTAGCCAAGTTTGATGTATTAGGCCTGCTCAAGACCACTTGGCTCACCATCCTCAGCCGAACTGCATAGCGTGGTCTCGCCCCCATGTCGAGCAAGGGGATGTACTTTCTCTGCACTCATACTTCATGGACATAGCTAACTTCTTCAAGTTATGTCTGACTTAGATTACACCAAAGGGGATAAAGTACCTTTCAGTGCTCTTCGTCATGTACGCTGAGCTTTGTTGGCCGCAGTCTACACCTTTCATGGTGAATTATTATTTTGAGCTGAAATCTAGTCCAGGAAAGTATAGGTTTGGTTACTTCTACTTTAGCCAGCAGGGCTATCAGTAGTTGGGTGGCACTATTGACACGCCCATGTCAAAGATTGGAGGCTATACCAATAGTTACTTTATGGCGTACGGTGTAAAGGGTGTATGCTAGTTTTCTCACTGGGTCCCAACCTACATTCGATGGACCCCTAAATTAAAATTAAGGGATAGGGCCAATCATATCTTATCACTCCCAACTGCTCGGCATAACATTTATGATTTGGCTTGTGAGGAGAACTTCAGAAAGTATGGCATGTACCTTTCTGGTGAGGGTGTTGTTGCCCCGGCTAATCCTCTTGAGGATCCAGGCAATGCTCCTGTTGGGAAGGAGAAGAGCAAGACAAAGAGCCTTGATGCTGAGAAGGACAAGAGCAAGTCTTCTAAAAAGTCCTCATTGGTTGTGGTGGCTTAGACAGAGACTAGGAGGGACCGCGCTCTTCAGTAGTGTCTTGCCCGCGGGAGAACTGTTGGTGATGCCCCAATTTTCATCAGGCTTGAGAGACTGGAGCCTGCAAGACCTATCCAGCCTGTGCCAACTAATAAAGACAAACACAAGGCTTTTGTGATTAGGGATATCAACAACATATAATAGTAACCAGATTGGTTCACTGTTGTAATACACACAGAGGTCATAATCACTTCTGTTGTACCCAATACTGACCATGAATTCATGAAACCTTAGGTTCTATTGCCTTGGAGCTTGCTTGAGCCCATAAAGTGATTTTTGTAGGAAGCATACATGATTTGGATTGCTGCTTTTGTATCCATCAGGCTCTTCCATATAAATTTGTTCTTTAAGTCTGCCATGCAAAAATGTTGTCTTCACATCCATTTGGTTCATTTCTAGATCATAGTTTGCCACCATAGTCATCATGATTCTTATGGATGTTTGTCTAACCATTGGAGAGAAGATTTCATTGAAATCAACACCTTCTCTTTGATTTAACCCCTTAGCCTCTAATTTGGCTTTGAATTTAACTTCCTCACCTGGCAAACCTTCCTTTTTCCTTAAAAATCCATTTGCAGCCAATTAGTTTCTGTCCTAGTGGCCTTGTGACTGTTTTTCATGTTTTATTCTTTTATAGGGAACACATTTCTTCATCAATTGCAGCAAGCCACTTCTTCTTATTCTTTGAGTTGACAACTTCTTGATATGTGTTTAATACTGTGTTATCAACTTCCTCTACTGATGCAAGAGCAAAGGCTGTGCAATCAGCAAAGCCAAATCTTTTTGGTGACTTTATTTGTCTTCTCTCTCTGTCTCTAACAGGTTGATAATCTTGTGAATCAGCTAGTGATGTTTCATCTTTAGTTGCTTCTATATATGTCTCTGAATGAGTGAGTTCTTGTGTATCCACCTGATTTGCACCCTCATCTTCTTCCCTATTGCCTTGAATTTCCAAACCTGTCACATCTTGATCATTTTGTCAATTGTTGATTGCAGCAGTTTCATAGCCATCTCATGTTCCTTGAACACAACATCCCTACTGATTATGAATTTTCTATGTCCCTCTTCCAAACACCATAATTTGTATCCTTTTATCCCTTTAGGGTAACCAAGGAATAGACACTTGAGAACCCTGTTGGGTTTTATGCCCTAAATAAAACTCTGTTTCAATGTAATCCAGATTATTCAATATCAATAAAGTAACAGAAGTAATTTTTCATTCACTTGTGTATGTTTTGGTTCACTTAATCAATTGCTTGTCTATTTGATTTATAAATTCATCCAAACCCTTTTCACGTACTTGATCATGTTTATTGTGTTGTCAACACAGTGGAAAATAAACATGACTATGTGAATAAAGTATTCCTAGATTTATCAGAACACTGGGTTTCACTGATATGACAATCTACAACAGAATTTACTTACATTTGGAGAAATGTTATGTTCTTTCCAGAACATAGGTTAAAGTAAAGCTCAGGTTGGATGCATGGAGTATGCATTGGAATGGACCGATATTGAACTTTGAATTAGATTTTGAAACTTACCGTAAACATCTATTCAATTCAATATCATAAGTTGATCCTAGATCACATGATCGAAATCCTGATATGGTTAGGCTTAATTTCAAGAGTGTTATTCGTGTTCTTTGATTTGTTAGTTAAGCCTAAATCTTTAGTCTGGGCAATACATACATTTTGGGAACACGGTAGTGCGATTGAGTGGGAGCGCTAACATAAATATGGAATCTATAGCTTCTATCTGGCGAATAGTAAGCAAAGGGTGATTTCCTTCGAGCTTAACTAAACGAGATAAATGATTGAGTACTCATTTCACTTAGTTGAAATATCATTTATACAGGGTTAAGTGTTTTAAGGATAAAATACATTGTAGGGTGTTACGGTAATTTAAGTCCCTTTACAGTGTAAATCATCCATATAGAGGATCATTGATCACATTAGGATTATAACAATGGATAACTAATAATGTGTCTATATGGTGGAACATATAGAGCATTCTATATACTGAGAGTGCAATTCTGAGTTCTATGTGTGGATTCAACGAAGAATTAATAAGTCAGTGAATTTAAGTGGTAAATTCTAGATCTGCTTATTGGAAGCTCGGATATATAGACCCATGGTCCCCTCACTAGTTGAGATGATATTACTTGTAAGACTCATTTAATTGATTTTAATTAATCAATTAAAAATTCTCAAGATGGACTTGTCTGTTTGAGAATTAATCACTTATTAAGGGCAAAACAGTAAATAGAGATTTTGAAGGGCATATTTATTAATTAGGAAACTTTAATTAGTTTCATTATTAATAAAATAAATGATAATATATTATTTGATAATTATTTTTAATTATTAAATAATTAGATTTGTCATTAATATGGTTGAACAATGGAATTGGTAGTTTTTCACAAAACAGGAAACTATCAGTGTAGGAAAAGGAAAGTTGGAAAAGTGGCAAGCCTTGTTTCCACATTGCCTAGGCCGGCCACTTAGCTTCCTTTTCCCTTTGATTTTTTCAATTCCAAATGTCAATCATAGCCCTTGGTGGTCTTCTATAAATAGAAGGCAAAGGCTTCAGAGTTACACACATCTGTACAACCTTTTCACAGCATTATTCTGAAAGAATTTTCTCTCAGAAAATTCTCTCTGAGCCGCCACCCTCTCTCTCTCTATTCCTTCACTGTTTCGAAATGTATGAGTGCTAGAGTAGTGCCCACACACATCAAGTAATACCTCAATCATAGTGAGGAAGGCTGTGTAGAATTCAGAAACAACAAAGAAGGACTTTCGGGCTCAGATCTTGATTATACTCGCTACGTAAAGGAATCAAGGGTTAGAGATCTGAGTGGGAGGAGACATATATTCCGCTGCAATCACTGTAAGATTTCTGATACTCTTATGTGTTTAATTTCATATCGTTTTAGAAGTTCATATTTAGGTTGTTAAATCAACATACTTGTGAGTAGATCTAAGTTCCTGGTAAAATAACTTCCAACAAACCCTTGGCCCTAGTTTATCTTGTCTAGTATGTGAAATGGTTGTGCACCCAAACACTCTGAGGTGATCAACAGTTGGGACATGTCCTGTCTAGAATTCTTGTGGTGTTTTGAATTTAAGAGTTGTTGAGGAACACGTGTTTATCAGGTAGTAAGCAGTTTTCAATGCTTCACCCCAGATTTTTTTGTCAAGTCCAGCACCCTTGAACATGCATCTCACTCTTTCTAATAGATTCCTATTCATTCTTTTAGCAAGTCCATTTTGTTGTGGATTTTTCACAACTGTATTGTGTCAATCAATTCCCTCAAGTTGACAAAACCTAGTGAACTCATCTGAACAGAACTCTAAGCCATTATTAGTTCCGAGTTTCTTTATTTTTCTTCTTGTTTAGTTTTTAATCAGTCTCTTCCATGTGACAAAGGTGTTGAGTGCCTCATTCTTTGTCTTGAGCAAGAAAACCCAAACCTTCCTAGTATAGCCATCTACTATACTCATGAAGTAACTAGAACCTCCCAATGTTTTTATTCTAGAAGCCCCCCAAAGATCAGAGTGAATGTAGTGTAGTTTTCCTTGTGTATTGTGTTTCCCTGGTGTAAATTTCAACTTGCAGCATTTACCATAAACACAGTCATAACAGAAATCTAATTTCTCCCCCAATTTGCCCTTGAGAATCCCTTGTTTTTCAAGTTCTCTCATGCCCCTTTCACTCACATGTCCAAGTCTTAGATGCCAAAGCCTTGTGCTTTCCATATCTAGCCCCCTAACAACCATGCCATTCTCACTAGTGACAATTTTTCCTTTTAGATAATAGATGCCATTTTTAAGTTCTCCTTTCATGACAACTAATGAGCCTTTCATAACCTTAAAAGAGCTATCTATCTTTATGATATATCCTTTTTCAATCAATTCACCAATGAAAGTAAGTTTATTTTCAAATCTGCGACATACCTAACATCTTGAATTAATCTGACTTGATTATCATGAAACTTGATCCTCACAGTTCCAATCCCTGCAACTTTGCATGCCTTATTGTTACCTAATAGCACTGATCCACCATCAAGTTTCTTGAAACTGTCAAATAGTTCTCTTCTTGGTGTCATATGGAATGAACACCCTAAATCAAGTATCCATGAGTCTCCTGATTCTTAGCTACAAACAACCATTACATCAACTAACTCATAGCCATCTGTCACAGCACCATCATCTCTTCCTTTTTTGCTTTTGTCTCTTTGTAGTTTAGCCTTCAATACCCTACATTCATCCTTGTAATGGCCTTTTTCTTGCAGTAGTAGCACTGTTTCTCTGCCTTTGAATTGGACCTTGGTTTGTATGATTGATTCGAGCCTTTGTGATTTGATTTTTGAAAACCACCTTTGTTTTCCCATGTCTCTGATCCGCCTCTAACAAATAGCCCTTCACCATAACCATTTCACCTTTGAATTTCTTTAGAGTTCAAAGCAAATTTCACCTCTGTAATGGTCAAAGATTCCTTACCATACAAAATGGTGTCCAAAAAGTGCTCATAACTTTTTAGAAATGTACTAAGCAGCAAGATTCCTTTATCTTCATCTTCAATCTTAACACTTATATTGCAGAGGTCCAAGATTATCTTCTTACACTCATCAAGATGCTTCCTTAGATCCTTAGTTTCATCTATTCTCATTGTATACAGTTTCTTCTTCAGTATTGACTAGTGACTTCTTCAAGTAAATTGAAGCCAATTTCTCCCATAGTCTCACTGCAGTATCTTCACTCGACACCTCCCTGAGTACTTCATCACCTCAACTCAGTAATTTGGCACTGTGTGCCTTGTTTTGAACTTCTTTAATCTTCTTCTTGTCTTTTCTAAGAGCAGCAAGCTCTTCTCAATCAATGGCCTCTGGAATTCCTTGATGTAATAGGAAAGCTTTCATTTTGATCCTCCATAGACCAAAGTCATTGGTGCCATTGAATTTATCAGCTTCAAACCGTGTAGAAGTCATTGCATATCAGTTCTTGTTCCTTTCTTGATGTTCTTGATTCAATTCTTTGAGGATGCCTCTCGATTGAGCTCTGATACCATTAGATGTGATCAATGTTTGACCATGTACCTCATGCATAAACCAACACAATCAATTGATCAAGAATAATACAAGTTGATAATGCACAAAACAGATTGATCAAACTAGTAGCAAACCAGTAAGAAAAACCTGATCCAAAACTAATGAACAATGAACAATTTAGACAAGGAAGTGGAGAGAATCAAACACAAGAAATTACAAAGTTCAAACAAAGTGATGATGAATCACTTGCCTACTCCTCAACCAGAACAACCCCAATGGATTCAAATTTTATTGAGCTAGAAGAAAGAATTACAAATATTGATCACCAATGTGTTCTTGACACAATCACTCAAGAAGCATAGCTTCATTTACAATCAACCTCACTAATGACACTGTGATTAATCACACCATAGGCCAATACAACAATCTCAGTTTCTCTCTTTCTTGTACACTAAACTAACTCATGAAACCTTTGAAATCTCTCCCTCAATTATGTCTCAAAATAGCAGTGGCAGATGGCTATAAATAATCTGTGTTGGTTGAGCCCGATCATAACTGTCATAACTGACAGTTGGTAGTTATGGGGTTGAGCCAAATGCATTTGTTTCCTCACTTAGTGACCAATCACAACAATGAAAAATTTATGTTTATATATTTATGTATAATAAAAAATACATATATTAATTATATTTTTGCTGGATTTTTTTGTTGAAAATTTGTAGCATTTGGTTGTTTTGTATATTTATTTTTATGATATTTTGTTCCTTTTATTACTTAGTTTTGTTGTTGTTTTAGTTATTTTAAACTTTTAATTGCATTACACTTGTAAGAATTATTTTTTTATGGAGTATTAAACTTAAATAAATTGTGATATTTAGGTAGCGTTTGATTATAGGTAATAAAATAAAATGAAATGGAGAGGAATGACTATTTTATTTTAAAATAGGAGAAAAAATCATTCCAATGTAACATGAGAAAGAATTTAATGATTTTTTATCCATTTTTTTATGTATTTTAAATTTTATTCCATTACCATTTCTATTTTTATTTCTGTTTTTATTCCTATTCTTATATTTTTATTTCTCACAACCAAATGCCATCTTAGTTTTTACCTATTTTTTTTAATATTTTTTAGTTAATATTAAAATTAGATGTGTAATTGAATATCTAATTAAAAACCGATTAAATTCAATTAGTAATTGAATTAGATTGGATTAAATTTTGAGGTTAAATGAAATCAGATTGTATGATAATTTTCTAAATTCAATTACAAATTTAATTAAATTAAATAAAGAGAAAAAATATTAAATAGGATTGGTGTCCATCCCTATTATAATCTATACAATTTAAATATATCACAATTATTATTTATATTTATATAATTAATTACTATTGATGTAGAAACTATTAATGCTTTTAGTATTTCTCTTTTTTGAATGTCAGCCTAGAATCTCTTCGGGAGTAGAGCAATTATCCATTATTACCATTATAAAAAAAATGATTTTATATTACTTAAATCTGACAACATGTGGATAAAATTCGATTTTATTGAAAATAATGTGAGGATAGTGTGTCTCTCTTTTTCTGTATCATATCACTAAGTTAGAAAGAAATGTAGATTTATACATGTATGTAGTAAGGGAAGGTTGTATTAAATCATGCTAAACAAATAATTAGGTTGACTTAGAGATACTAATTAATTAAGATGGTCCACTGATGAGGGACAAGTGAGAGTATTGTATGAGTATTTCATTACAACTGGGCATAAAAGGAGGAAACACATATCTGTTATCATATGTTATCTTAGCTGTCCTCTCTCTCACTCTCTCTGATCTAGTCCTTTAATTACGGTGGCAGCTCCAGATAAAAATTGAGGGTTACAGCTCCAATAATGGTTGACATAACATTATTATTAGAATAAGAGAAATGATAAAGGGCTCCAGTAGTGCTTAGTATATTCTTATGTGTCAATATCGCTATTGGTCTAAATAAGTATCGGGTCCCATATAATTTAATATAATAATTTTTAGGGAGTATCGCTAGCCAATTGCAACGCGATATATCGCAAAGGTACTAGGCACCACTAATGCCTAATAACAATGCTCTTAAAATAAAGAGTATTTAATTTGGACCTAGACGCACACACACGCCTCACTGTACTCAAACTTGGAAAAACATTTTCATATTAATTATGTGTTAATGCTAGCCACATCGATCACACACACAACTACACACATGGGTCACTTTCTCTCTTGAAATCAGAAATAAAAATATAATGAGACCCCCAACAAGCACCCACACAGACGGGTGTACATTAAGGCCATGGTCCCTGTCAAAATTTTTTAAAAGTTAAAAGTTATATTTCCATCCTAATTATTGTTAAGTAAACTCTAAAATTTTAAATATATTTTTATCTTCTTCTTTTCTTTTTTTTTTTTTTTTTTTTTTTTGAGAAAAAGAAGGCTGCAAAGGAGGAAGAAACAACAGCAACAAGCAGCCAAAGAGGAAGAAGAGGGACTTTCTCTAGCTCACTTCTCCAGACCTGAGAGCTTATCGAGCATGATTATGAGCATCCATATTAAATTGCCGAGGAAGGAACTGCAACGAAGCACCAGGGAAGTTTGAGAGGAGCATTCGAATGCGAGAAACTAAACCAGAAAGAGCAGAATTGTCCTGCCAATCTCCATTTACTTTTGAGACGAGATTTAGACAATCTGAGAAAACTACTTGTGGAGAAAATTGAGAGTCAATGCACCACTCATCTTTGTGTGAAACGACGAGAGTGGAAATTTTTAAAATTAATTATTTTTTTATAAAATTATTAATTTTTATAAGTACATCCCACTCATCTTTTAGTTAAAATTGAATAACTTCAAACCCTTAAAAATATAGATTTCGTCAATGAATTATGAACACCACAGAATTGAAACTATCAACCAATGAATCATTCAATAAATTTAGATATATAATTATTTTATTTGTTTATACGATTCTATAATATAAATATTTTTATCATTATAGGGTACCCTTATTTTTATGTGTATGCAAATATGCGATTGTATATATTGTGAGGAAACACTTAAGAAATATAAATATTACAGATCTAAATATATTCTTAAAAGTGTTTTAATATAGAAAATTCTAAATCAAAAATTTATAGAACCTTTGCTAAATTAAAGAAGAAGATGATGATAAAAGATAAGCAGATACACTAACCTGAAACCATTATTGAAGATTGCAGAAAATGTTTTGATCTTCCAAGAATACACTATTTTCTTAGATATTTTTTCTAATGAGGAAAGAGAGAATACAGAAACCCTAGTATTTCTTGGTGACCACTACTTTTTATAGGCTCATTATATAATGAGTTTTGAGTATTTATAATTTGGCCCCTCAACAAATTATAAATTAACTTATGGTACCTACACATTATTTCCATGACAATTCAATACCTTTTGATACCCACAACATAATTGGTCACTTAATTTTGTGTCACACTTTATAATAGCATATACATTATACATATGTGCCCACAATAGGATTTTAATCCAACAATCTCCCACTTGGGCAACATATGTTACCTGATAGAAGTATAACCTTATGAGGTCAAAATTTGTTATTATGTAGAGGTATTCGCAACAATCTCGTCCATCAACTATACCCATATAGGATCAATGCGATTTTTGTCCTATCAATCATGACTAAACTCATCAATGGTCACATATACAAATATAGCCAAATGACATAGATCAATCATGGATGTGTAGCATGGAAATTACATGCAATGTGAACCGAACATGCCTATTTCCAACTGGTCCTCCTTAAACAAAAGTGAGGTCAGACTTAAACATAACAAAACATTGTGAATAAATTGAAAACTTTATTTCTGATCAGAAAATAACCAAATACATAAATGTCTTAAACAAACATAAAGCAAAGAAAATACAAACTCCCACTAAATCATGATATCCTCAAGTAATACTACACCCATATGAGCAGTGTGCTCATGAAAGACCTTGGGTGGTAATCCTTTTGTGAGCGGATTCGCTATCATGGAGTTTGTCCCAATGTGCTCTATGGATATCTGTACACTCTGCACTCTTTCTTTCACAACTAGAAACTTTATGTCAATATACTTTGACTTGGATGAGCTCCTATTGTTATTGGAATACAACACTGCTGATTTATTGTCACAAAATATCTTGAGTATAATGTTCAGGATTCCACACCTGTCATTGATCAAGAAATGAATTTGGAACCTCAACAAGACAATGTTGAAGAACTCTAAAATCTAGATAAGGCTTTGTTCCAGAAGAACAAATTCAACACCCTCAAGAACAAGAGCCATTAAGGAGGTCCACAAGAGAGAGAAGAAATGCTTTTTTAGATGATTATTTTATATTTCTTCAAGAACATGAGGATGAAATTGGAATGATAGAAGATGATCCAATCAACTTGCATCAGGCCATGAAAAGTTCTAACTCTCAAAAGTGAATTGATGCCATGAATGAAGAGAATAAGTCTATGCAAGACAATAAAGTTTGGGAAGTTGTCCCATTACTAGAAGGTGTAAAACCAATTGGTTGTAAGTGGATACTTAAAACCAAGAAGGATGAATATGGTAATTGTTGGAAATATTTTACCAGGATCTAGATTTACTAACGAGTATATTTGATTAACATCCTAATATGAATTCTAAAACAATGAAATAAACACATAAGAGTTTAAGAAACCTTACAATGGGTGCAGCAGAATATTATGACTCCTTCCATTCATATCTCTAGCCCTTGATTCCTTTCTGTAGCAGAGCATAATCAAGATCTGAATCTGGATCTCTTTCTCTCCTTCTTTGATGGTTGATTTTCCATAGTCTTACATACTATGATTAAGGTACCACTTGATGTGTGTGGGCACTACTCATTCACTCAAGGGATTTCAAAAACAGAGAAGAAAAGAGAGAGGAAAGTGGTGGCTCAGGAATTCACTCTGAAAAGAATGAGATACAATTCTCTGTCAAAACTGAAGCCTTTACCTTCTATTTATAGAATAACACATAGGGTTAAGGTTAAATTACTTGGCATTTAAAAATGAAAAATAAAATAATAAAAGGGAAGCAAAGTGGCCGGCCATAGAAAAATGGAAAGAAGCCTCTCACTTTTGCAACTTTCCTATTTTATCATTCCTAGTTTCCCATTCTCCAAAATTGTCAATTTTCTCATTCAACCACATAAATGTCAAATCTAATTATTTAATAGCTATAATTATTAAATAATATATTGTCATTTATTTTATTTATTAATAAAAACTAATCAAAGTTTCCTAATTAATAAATATACACTTTAAACTCTCTATTTCCTGTTTTACCCTTGCTTAGTGAAAATTCATAAAGTAGACATAGTCTAACTTTTAGAATTATAATTGATTAATTAAAATCAATTAACTGAGTCTTACAAGTAGTATGATCTCAACTAGTATGGGGACCATGGGTCTATATAACCGAGCTTCCAATAAGTCGAACCAAATTTACCAAGTAAATTCCCTAACTTATTAATTCCTTATTGAATCCACTCTTCGAACTTGGAATTGCAATCTCAGTCATATAGAACGCTCTATATGTTCCACGATATAGACATGTCATTAGTTATCCATTGTTATAATCCTAATGTGATCAATGATCCTCTATATAGATGATCTACACTGTAAAGGGATTAAATTACCGTAACACCCTACAATGTATTTTATCCTTAAAATACTTAACCCTGTATAAATGATATTTCAGCTATGTGAAATGAGTACTCCACCATTTATCTTCGTTTGGTTAAGCTCAAAGGAAATCATCCTTTTTTTTCTATTCGCCAAATAGAAGCTATAGATTCCATATTTATGTTAGCACTCCCACTCCATTGCACTATCGTGTTCCCAAAATGTACGTATCACCCTGATCCAAAAGTAGGCTTAACTAAAAAATCAAAGAACACGAATAACACTCTTGAGATTGAACCTAATCATATCAGGATTAAGATCATTTGATCTAGGATCAACAGGGGATATTGAATTGAATAGATATTACGGTAAATTCTAATATATCTAATCAAACTTCAATATCGGTCCCTTCCGATGTATACTCCATACATACGATACTAGTAAACTTTGCCAATGTCCTGGAAAGGACATAACACTTTTCCAAGGTGTAAGAATACCTATCGCTGATTATACCATGTCAGTCTAAGTCCAGTGTTCTGACAAATCAGGGAATAAACTTTCGAACATATAATTAAGATTATATTCCACTGTGCTGACAACACTATAATCTTTAACAAATTCATATGTTCTGGACTTAAATAGAATTCATACATTATATATATAATCATGAAATAAATCATGTGAACCATGCAACATAAAATGTTATTTCTGATCTTTATTAATAAGTAAATCTGATTATATTGAAATGAGTTTTATTTAGGGCACAAAACCCAATAGTAATGTGGTGAGATTTTAGGCACGTCTTGTAGCAAAAGGCTATACTCAGAAACAAGGCATTGATTATACAGAGACTTTCTCTCCGGTTTCATTGAAAGACTCTTTTAGGATAATATTGGCACTTGTTGCTCATTTTGACCTTGAGTTACATCAGATGGATGTTAAAATAGCGTTTCTCAATGGGGACATTGATGAGACAATTTATATGGAGCAACCAGAAAACTTTGTGGTTGGTGACCCAAAGAATATGGTTTATAAATTAAAGAAATCTATCTATGGACTCAAGCAAGCTTCTCGTCAATGGTATCACAAGTTTCATTAAGTAATTATCTTATTTCGTTTTGAGATGAATATTATTGATGATTGTGTATATCACACGTTTAGTGGGAGTAAATACATATTTCTAGTTCTATATGTCGATGACATATTGCTTGCCACTAATGATATAGGCTTATTGCACGAAACCAAGAGATTTTTATCTAAGCAATTTGAGATGAAAGATCTTGGTGACGCCTCTTTTGTTTTAGGAATTCAAATACGTCGATATCGTTCTCGTGGTATTTTTGGATTATCACAAAAGAGCTATATCGATAAAGTACTCAAAAGGTTTGACATGCAAGATTGTAGACCAGGTGACACACCTGTTGCTAAAGGAGACAAATTTAGTCTTAGTCAATGCCCTAAAAGCAGCCTTGAAATTCAAGAAATGAAAAAGATTCCCTATGCATTAGTTGTAGGGAGTCTAATGATCTTCAGGTATGTACGTGTTCAGATATTGCGTACATTGTTAGGATGTTAGGCAGATGTTTAAGCAACCATATATGGACCATTGGATAGCAGCAAAGAGGGTTATGAGGTATCTTCAGAGAACAAAAGATTACATGCTCACATACAGGAAGTCAGATCATTTGGAGGTCGTAGGGTATTCTGATTCTGATTTTGCTGGATGCCAAGATAGCAGAAGGTCGACATCAGGCTACATTTTTCTATTAGCTGGAGGAGTTGTATCCTGGAAAAGTGACAAACAGACACTTATAACTTCTTCCACTATGACTGTAGAATTTGTAGCATGTTATGAGGCATCAAGTCAGGGAATATGGCTGAGAAACTTTATCACTAGGCTACGTATTTTGGAGAATGTAGAAAGACCACTCAAGATATTTTGTGACAATAAATTAGCAGTGTTGTATTCCAATAACAATAGGAGCTCATCCAAGTCAAAGTATATTGACATAAAGTTCCTAGTTGTGAAAGAAAGAGTGCAGAGTGGACAGATATCCATAGAGCACATTAGGACGAACTCCATGATATCGGATCCGCTCACAAAAGGATTACCACCCAAGTTCTTTCATGAGCACACTACTCATATGGGTGTAGTATTACTTGAGGATATCATGATTGAGTGGGAGTTTGTATTTTCTTTGCTTTATGTTTATTTAAGACATTTATGCATTTGGTTATTTTCTGATCAGAAATAAAGTTTTCAGTTTATTCACTCTATTTTGTTATGTTTAAGTCTGACCTCACTTTGGTTTAAGGAGGACCAGTTGGAAATAGGCATGTTCAGTTCACATTGCATGTAATTTCCATGCTACACATCCATGATTGATCTATGTCATTCGACTATATTTGTATATGTGACCATTGTTGGGTTTAGTCATGATTGATATGACAAAAATCGCTTTGATCCTATATGGGTATAGTTGATGGACGAGATTGTTGTGAATACCTCTACATAATAGAAAATTTTGAGCTCATAAGGTTATACATTTATCTAGTAACATATGTTGCCCAAGTGGGAGATTGTTGGATTAAAATCCTATTGTGGGCACATATGTATAATGTATATGCTATTATAAAGTGTGATACAAAATTAAGTGACCAATTATGTTATGAGTATCAAAAGGGTATTAAATTTTCATGGAAATAATGTGTAGATACCATAAGTTAATTTATAATTTTTTGAGGGGCCAAATTATAGATACCCAAAACTCATTATATAATGAGCCTATAAATAGGTAGTGGTCCCCAAGAAATACTAGGGTTTATGTATTCTCTCTTTCCCCATCAGAGAAAATATCTAAGAAAATAGTGTATTCTTGGAAGATCAAAACGTTCTTTGCAATCTCCAATAATGGCTTCAGGTTAGTGTTTCCGCTCATCTTTTATTATCCTCTTCTTCTTTAATTTAGCAAAGGTTCTATAAATTTTTTATTTAGGATTTTCTATATTAAAGCACTTTTAGGAATATATTTAGATACACAATCATCAATAATATTCATCTCAGAACCAAATGAGATAATTATTTGATGAAACTTGTGATACCATGGACGAGAAGTTTGCTTGAGTTCATAGATGAATTTCTTTAATTTGTAAACCATATTCTTTGGGTCACCAACCACAAAGTTTTCTGGTTGCTCCATATAAATTGTCTCATCAATGTCGCCGTTGAGAAATACTATTTTAACATCCATCTGATGTAACTCAAGGTCAAAATGAGCAACAAGTTCCAATATTATCCTAAAAGAGTCTTTCAATGAAACCGGAGAGAAAGTCTTTGTATAATTAATGCCTTGTTTCTGAGTATAGCCTTTTGCTACAAGACGTGCCTAAAATCTCACCACATTACCATATTCATCCTTCTTGGTTTTAAGTATCCACTTACAACTAATTGGTTTTACACCTTCTGGTAATAGGACAACTTCCCAAACTTTATTGTCTTGCATAGTCTTATTTTCTTCATTCATGGCATCGATCCACTTTTGAGAGTTAGAACTTTTCATGGCCTGATGCAAGTTGATTGGATCATCTTCCATCATTCCAATTTCATCCTCATGTTCTTGAAGAAATACAAAATAATCATCTGAAATAGCATTTCTTCTCTCTCTTGTGGACCTCCTTAATGGCTCTTGTTCTTGAGGGTGTTGAATTTGTTCTTCTGGAACAATAGCCTCATCTTGATTTGAGAGTTGTTCAACATTTTCTTGTTGAGGTTCCAAATTCATTTCTTGATCAATGACAGGTGTGGAATCCTGAACATTATCTAAAATGATAGTAGGAACTGAGTTTGAATTCAATTCCTCCTCAAAAGCAATGTCTCTAACCTTATTTCTCCCCCCAAATTCAACATCCTAAAAAAATATTACAGTTCCTGTCTCAAAAATATTTATGACAGTGGGATCATAAAACTTATAGCTCCTAGATCGCTCAAAATAACCAGTAAAGTAGTTGCTAACTGTTTTGGAGTCTAATTTATTTTCATGTGGCCTATAAGGCCTTGCCTCAGCTGGACATCCCCAAATGTGGAAATGCTTTAGACTAGGCTTTCCACTTGTCCAAAGCTCATAACGTGTTTTTACAACTGCTTTACTTGGTACTCTATTCAGGATGTAAGCTGCTGTCTTTAATGCTTCTCCCCAGAGGGACACAGGTATGGTACAATGAGCGATCATGCTCCTTACCATATCCTTAAGAGTCCTATTTTGTCTCTCAGCAACACCATTCATGCTAGGTGATCCTTGCATGGTGTACTGTGGGACAATGCCACATTCATCTAGGAATTTAGCAAATGGTCTTGGACGTTGTTCACCTGAGCCATCATATCTACCGTAGTACTCACCACCACGATCAGATTTGACGTTCTTAATTCTTTTGTTGTGTTGATTTTCAACTTTAGCTTTGTAAGCTTTGAACACGTCCACAGACTGAGATTTTTCATGAATGAGATATAGGTACCCATAACGTGAGTAATCGTCTATGAATGATGTAAAATATTGTTGACCATTCCAAGATGCCGTAGGGAATGACCCACAAATATCTGTGTGAATCAATTCTAAGACTTCTGAAGCTCTATTGGCACCTAATCTCTTAGTTTTGGTCTGTTTTCCTTTGATACAATGTACACAGACATTGAAATATGTGAAGTTAAGAGACTCTAAAATTTCATCAGACACAAGACGCTCAATTCTACCTCTTGAGATATGACCTAAGTGTTTATGCCATAATGACGCTGAATTTTCTTTATTTAATTTGCGTTTAGTACCTCGTGATTCCACATGCAAGGTTTCATTATAGGATGCAATTGTTTCTAGCAAATAAAGATTGTCATAAGAATTTAAATAACCAGTTCCAATAACATTTGAATTGAAAGACAAAGTAAACTGATTGTTTCCAAATGAACAACAATATCCAAATTTATCCAACAAAGAAACGAAAACTAAATTTCATCTAAAAGATGACACAACAAAAGTGTCTTTCAAATCAAAATATAAACCAGTTCTCAATAACAATCTGAAATGCCCAATTGCTTCCACGTCCACCGATTGCCCATCGCCCACAAAGATGTATCTTTCACCATCACTTGGCTTTCGGTAGCTCAGGCAAACCTGCATAGAAACACTTATGTGAGTAGTAGTACAAAAATCTATCCACCAAGTGCTTCTAGGTATTGAAACTAAATTAACCTCAGAACAGACCAAAGTAAGATTAATACCTTTCTTTACACGGCATGCATGATATTTGGCACAATCTTTCTTCATATGTCCAGGTTGATTACAAAAGAAATAACCCTTAGAATCTTGTTGTTGTTTCTTTTGAACTGGACCCTTAGCAGCTTCATTCTCAAATTTCCTTTTCTTGCCCTTATCCTTAGGGGTAGTGGCCAAGTGAGCACTTTCAGTTTTGTCCTTTTTCAACCTTTCTTCCTCTTGCACACAATGGGAAATGAGCTCATTGAGAGTCCATTAACAAAACCATGAGTACAAGTACATCATCCGAAAGCTCAATCTTAAGTGTCCTTAATCTTGAGACAATATGATGCATTTCCATAATGTACTCCCTTACATTTCCTTGACCCTTATACTTCATGTTCATTAAAGAACCAAGAAGTGTTGTCATTTCAACCTTATCGTTTTTAGCAAAACGTTCCTCAATTTGTTCAAGGAAATTCTTAGCCATAGTAACCCCTTCGGATTCTGTGCCCTAAAAGGCTTCTAGAATGTTGTGTTTCATAATCATTAGACTCATGCAATTTGAATGATCCCACCTCTCAAATTCCCTTTTATCATCATGGGAACTTTCCTTAGTGAGAGGTGCAGGTTGTTCATTCCTTAATGCATGATCTAAATCCATACATCCCAGAACTATAAGTAAGTTCCTTTTCCAATCCTTGAAATTGGTTCCATTAAGCATCGGAATAGAATTAATATTAGCAGATATTGAGGCAGCAGAAGATGAACTAGCTGAATATAGAACAAATAAAACAAGCTCACATTAATATGCATGATTAAACAATGAATTCAAAAATTGGTTAATCCCTTCTCAAGATACCAAACACACATTAATATCAAGTCTTTGGACATTAATATTAACTTTAAGTGGTACTCTTGCTATAGCAATCAAATATTGACAATAAAAATTGTGCCAAACCATAGGTTAATCTTTGGACTAACGTATTCCTCACACAAAGTACCTTATAATTGTCACATATTTATCGCCAGAGATGTGTTTGAAATCTAGCAAAATATTTACTTACCTTTGGGTCAGTCAATATATGCATCAATTACAAACACACAACCATCTTAATATTTAAATAAATTAATCTAAACAAAAGAGGTCACTTTGGCGACATATTATTTCAATTAATTTACTCAAAATATTAAACATAAACAAACACCAAAATTTGAATTAAATTGTTTGAACCAAAATATATAATAATAAACTATATACGTATACATATATTTTTTTTTTGAAAAATTAGCGAAGTACTTCATTAGAAAGAAACAAGTCTAGACCTCTCGGTCATTACAAAGCAGATTCTCCTGCAAGTCGGAGACTGGAATACAACCAAATATCTGGTGGGTAAACGTCCACTTAGCCACATTATGGACCGCATAGTTACAATGTCTACTAATATTCATAAAGTTACAACTAATAAAAGAAGGAGTGGATCTCAAACAAAAGGAGGCATAGTTCTCAAGTGCCCAATGGGACTCCTTCCCATTGAGAACATTGATAGCTAGTCTCGAGTCACTCTCAATTATAATAAACTTAAACCCTAAGTCAATAGCCAGAGAAATGGTTGAACAACAAGCTGCTGCTTCTCTGCACAAAGCATCCGAAAAGTCCAACTGAGTCATGTGGATCCGGATCACCTTACCCTGATGGTTCCTAGCAACAATAGCTGTACACATGCTTGCCCGTCCCACTCTAACATCACAATTCAGTTTGATCCAATCCTCAGGGGGTGGATTCCATTTTTCCTCCGAAATTGGAGTCGGAGGCGTCACCAGAGAAGCATGTATCTGCAAAAGAAGTGTAAACAAGGTCAATACATTTTAATACATCTGGGGAAGTATTATTGTGAACTTTTTCATTTCGCGCCCTTCAGATGGTATCAACTGCAATCGAAGCATATAGAAAAACCTTCTCCTCTCGGATACCCTTGTTTTTAAGGCTCCAAAGAAATTTTATCCAGTCCCAAACACGAATCCCATTGCCACAAATCGGATATATGCCCCAAAGGAGAGGAGTGCCAAATGTGTAACGCCACATCACACGAAAGAAAAAGGTGTTCAACAGATTCCTCCCCCTACCACATAGAGGACATCTGGTATCCTCAATTTGAAATCTTCTGCCAATGACTGCTCTGACAGGGAGTGCCGTAGAGAGGATGCACCACCAAAGGATCTTATGCCGTTCTAGAACTTTACTATTCCATAGTTTATTCCACAGCAAATGGGCCACCTCACAATGGCTGGCTCTTTCTAGAGCTTGAGCAAGGTAAGAAGATTTACTCGTGAACCTCCCATTAGACTCTAGGATCCAACCCCATCTATCCACATCCTGGCTCAAAGGATTACCTCCTTTCAAAATAGCAGAGACCGTGTCTTTATCAAACAACCTTTTTAGCTTAGAAGTGTCCCATGAGCTAGAATCTGTGAGGAGATCGGCCACACAATTCAAGTTAGGCGAGATTTCTCCTATTGGTTTCAGAATGAAACCTTTTAAATGAGGAATCCAAGGATCCCTCCAGATGCAGGTGTCTCTACCATGACCCACAAGCTTACAAGCCCCTTTCCTCAGAATAGCCTTTGCTTTGACCACATTCTTCCAGAACCACGAGTCAGAATCTTTATATTTGCAATTGAAAAAGTCTTTTCCTCAAAGATATTTGGCCTCTAAAACTTTGCAGCATAAAGATTGACAACCATTCAAAATCTTCCAACCCCATTTGGCCAAGAAGGCCAGATTCATTTCATTCGTTTTCCGAAAACCAAGACCTCCTAAAGACTTAGGAAGGGAAAGTTTATCCCAAGCTCTTAGATGCAATCCCTGGTTTCCTTTCTCAAAACCCCACCAAAAATCCCTGACAAGACCATCTATCCTTTTAACCATTCGATCAGAAAGTTTGGTTGTTTGCATGGCATAAAGAGGAAGCGAAAAACCAACAGATTTAATTAGGGTGGCTCGCCCTGCTTTGGAAAGTGTTTTCGCTTTCCACCCTTGCAATTTTGATGTAAGCCCATCAAGGATGAAATCGAAATCCACGTCCTTT
This sequence comes from Cannabis sativa, assembly GCF_029168945.1. Lineage (NCBI taxonomy): Eukaryota > Viridiplantae > Streptophyta > Magnoliopsida > Rosales > Cannabaceae > Cannabis > Cannabis sativa. The sequence continues at coordinate 27,130,102 of NC_083609.1, read as the reverse complement.
TATTTTGATCTGAACAGAGGCAGACCCAAATACTTAATGACACCCTCGGAGAGCCAATACCCAAGGCCTCCTTAATGCTTCTTCTCATTCCACTGGTTGTGTTTTTGCTAAAGAATATTGACGTTTTGAGCTTGTTCACTTGTTGACCAGACCAGGAGCAAAACTTCTCTAGGAAATTCCAATAACCTTTGGCTTCATTCACAGTGGCCTGACCTAGCAGGATTAAATCATCAGCAAAGAATAAGTGTGTTAGGACCGGACCTCCCCTACTTAACTTAATGCCCTTAAAGACTCCCTTCGCAAGATCCTCTTCCAAGAGTCTCGACAAAACTTCAGCATCACAAATAAAGAGGTAGGGAGAAAGAGGATCCCCTTGCCTAAGACCACAGGAGGGTATAATCTTACCCACCATCCCTCCATTAAGGCACACATTGAGCGAGGTGGTGGAGATGCACTGGGTGACCCAATTATGAACTTTCTGGGGGAAACCAAAACAATCAAGAGCATGATCAATGGATTCCCAGTTTAGCCTATCATAAGCTTTAACAAGATCAATCTTTATAGCAAAGTATCCCTCCTTGCCTTTTTTCCTGTTAGGACGAGCACATTGTTATCCTGAATATTTCTACCTGGGACAAAAGTCGCATGAGTAGGGCAAATTAGAGAAGGAAGGAGAGGCTTCAATGTATTTGTAACTATTTTAGAAATGACCTTGTACAACACATTACACAAAGATATAGGCCTGAAATGGTTAGGTATTTTTGGTTTTGAATTTTTGGGATGAGAACCACAGTTGTCGAATTGATACCTCGATGCATCATGCCAGATTCAAAGAAATCAGCAACCGCATCACAGAAGGCATCGCCCACAGACTCCCAATAGTGCTTGAAAAAGAGAACTGACATTCCATCCGGCCCAAAAGCCTTGTGGTTATTCATGGCAAATAACGTACTTCTGATTTCATCTCGAGTAGGACAGAGGGTGGTCCCATCTTGATCCTCCTGAGAAATTCTAACCTGAAAGAGATGTCTGCAGTCCATAGCCTGACCAGGATCAGACACCGAGAAGATGCCTTTGAAAAACTCAACGAACTCGCGACCAATTGACTCCCGATCATTAATCCAGACATTATTACTATTCAGAATACTTTTTATGGCATTTCATCTTCCTCTAATAGTAGCAGAGAGGAAGAAGAATTTAGAACATTTATCACCATTCTTGAGCCAATCAATTCTTGCCCTTTGCTTCCAATAAATCGCCTTCCTAGTCAAAGATTCATTCAACAATCGTTGAACGTCACATTCCTCCTTCCGATCTCGGACTCCAGCAGGTAACCTCTGGAGGCTATCAAGTTTCTATTCCAGATCTCTAATTATCCAATCCAATTTACCGTATTGTGTTCTATTCCACTGAAGAAGAGCCACACGCGTAGCTCCTATTTTCTTGAAGGCACTAGTACGGGCCCAAGGATGCTCAACTGTTTTCCACGCATTGGCCACAATCAGTTTACTTCTCTCATCTCTCGTCCACCCCTCTTCAAACCTGAACAATCTCTTAAATTTTGGGGGGTTCCCCCTAGAATCAAGACATAACGGTCTATGATCTGAATTGCTCGTGTGAGAGGACTAAAGAACAGCCTTGGGAAACAAATGAAGCCAATCACCATTTACAATTCCTTTATCCAGAGCTGATTTTGCATGGTTACTTCCAGATCTATGGTTATCCCAAGTCATCTTATCACCTTGGATAGACAAATTAATCAGACCTGTAGAGTCCACCAAATTAGAAATAAAAGGGACAAACGGGTCCCTACCCGACGACCCTTCACGCTCAGAATGACTAAGAACAAAGTTGGTATCGCCAATTATCAACCAGGGACCCCCAAATCTATCCCCTAAAACCATGAGGTAAGTCCAAAATTTTTTCTTAGCATGGAGGTAAGGAGGACCGTACACACAAGATAGAAGCCAAGGGTGAGTAGGGGGATCCGAATAGACCAAACCCGAGATGTGGTTACGAGAACAAGAGACACATTCAAAACTAAAATCAATTTTCCAAGCCAAAATAATAACCCCCCAGTACCAAGATGCGGTACATTAATATTAAAATAGTAGTGGATGGATTTTAGAATACGTACCAAGGGAGTTGCATCCACTTTCAGTTCAGTCAGAAAAACAAAATTCGAAGAGCGCGATCTGATCAGGGACTTCAGCTCGCGAACTGTAGAGGTCTGCCCCAACCCTCTACAGTTCCAAGCAATACCTCTCATGGCTCATGTGGAGGAGATAAGACATTCTCCTCCACAGGGGTATTAGAGTGAACAGACAAACTTGATTCAGAGTCTTCAATTACAAATGAACCGACCAGTGGGTTCTTCATAATGCCATTAGTATAGCTCGGTGAACTAGAGCTTTCCTCAGATGGGTCATCCTCAACCACCTTGGATTCAACATCCGGCCGAATAGGGTCCCAAGGAAAATCTCGGACTACATCCGGGTATTTCCCATGCACTTTATGAGGTCTAGAGCACAATGATGCAGAACCTTCAAACTTCCTTTTCTTAGAAAAATTAGTTCTCTCATTAGTTTCTGAAGAAGGCAAGACACCAATGTCACCTCCCAATTTTTTTATTTCAAAAAATCCATCTTTCCAAAGTGCTTTAGATCATAAAGAAATTGTTCTTGGGCATCGAAAAACATAATCAAGGCCCTCTCTTCTTCAACACAAGGCTCGGCCTCATTCCCTTCCACAAGGCCCAATGAACTTGTTGGAATTTATTTTACTAGGATCTTAGATCTACTCACAAGTATGTTGATTAACAACCTAAATATGAACTTCTAAAATGATCATAAGTAAACACATATAAAGTATGAGAAACCTTACATTGGGTGCAGCGGAATAATATGTCTCCTTCCACTCAGATCTCTAACCCTTGAATCATTTCTGTTGCAGAGTATAATCAAGATTTGAGTCTGAATGTCCTTCTCTTGGATATGATCCTTCACAGTCTTCTAATATATGATTGAGGTACTGTTTGCTGTGTGTGGGCACTACTCTCTCACTAAGTATTTTGAAATTGTATCTTTCTTGTGTGTTGTGATCATCAAACAAGACGAAGAGATGGGCGGCTATATATAGAGAAAAGGGAAGCTCAACTTTCTGAAAGAGGCAGTTTCCTGAATTACTGAGTAATTGCTTAATTGCCATATTTGGTGTGAGCCATCACTTTCCATTTATAGATAACTGCTAGGTTTTGGTTAGTAATTATTTGGCATTAAAAAATTGAAAATAATAATTGGAAAATGCACATACAAGTGGCCGGCCATGGGTGCGATTGGGGCTCACTTGGATTTTGCAGTTTCCACAATTTTATTTTTATTTTCCCAAAAACGCCAATTTTCCAATTCTAACCATTTAAATGCCAAAACTAATTATTTAATAACTAAAATAGATTATTAAATAATATTGTCATTTAATAAAATTATTAATTAGACATATAGAGTCTCTTAATTAATAAATAAACCTAGAATCTCTTTTCTTTACAATTTCACCCCTACTTAGTGAAAATTCACAAATTAGACATAGTCTAACTTTTAGAATTATAATGATTAATCATAAATCAATTATTGAGTCTTACAAACAGTATGTTCTCAACTAGAATGGGGACCATGGATCTATATTGCTAAGCTTCCAATAAGTCGAACCGAATTTATCAAGTAAATTCCCTAACTTATTAATTGCTTGTTGAATCCACTCTTAGAACTTGGAATTGCACTCTCAGACTTATATAGAGCATTCTATATGTTTCACGATACAAATATGCTATCTCATTTAACCATCGTTATAATCTTAATGTGATCAAAGATCCTCTATATAGATGATTTACATCGAGATGGGATAAAATTTACCGTTTTCACCCCTCAATGTATTTGGCCCCTTAAAACACGTAGCTACCTGTAAATGATGTTTTAGTGATCTAATATATAGTCTCTGAAACAAGAGCTCATCCATTTACTTCTATTTAGCTAAGCTCGAAGGGAATCATCCCTTGACTTCTATACACCAGTAGAAGCTATAGATTCCATATTTATGTTCAGCGCTCCCAATCAGTCATACTATCATGTTCCGAAAATATACGTATCACCCTGACCCAAAAGTAGGCTTAACTAATAAATCAAAGAGCATGAATAGCACTCCTGAGATTGAGCCTAAGCATATCAGGATTTAGATTCTTTTAATCTACGATCAACTAGTGATATTGACTTGGAAAGATACAACGGTAAGTTTATAATATCTTGACTAAGTTCAATATCGGTCCAGTCCAATGTATACTCCATATATTCGAAACTAGTATACTTTACCAATGTCCTGGAAAGAACATAACACTTACTCCAAGTGTAAGTATACTTCATCGCTGATTATCACATCAGTGTAAATCCAAAACACTGATGAACAGGTACTTAGTCTTTTGAATCATATAATCACAATCACATTCCACTGTGTTGACAATACTGTAATTGTGAATAAATATATGTTCTCGACTTAACTGATTTTGTGTATATATTAAACCATAAAAATGAAAAATACATGTTAACATAAACCACTCCAAAACTCTTAAATTGATAACTAATCAGATCGTAATGGGTTTTATTTAGGGCACAAAACCCAACAAACTCCCACTTGCACTAACATAAAACAAATTGTGCATTCAATCAATCTGTTGTCTTGATCTACAGATCAAGTGTAGTATATTTAAATCCACCCAAATTTCTGGAACCAGGTTCATAAAACATTATGAAACATCCTTAATTATATACTTTCCTCATCAAGGGATACTGAAATCCTTACTGCTTATTAAGTACATCTGAACAAACAGAAGACATGTCTCTCATATTTTAAAATTTGGAACTGAGATAATGCAGTGTAGAATTTTCTTCAGTAGAATAACTTTCTGGTAATTTTGAATTTACAAAGTTATGTATATGTTCTCTGATGGAGCTTGAATTATTATAGATGGGTTTTTACACTCTTCCACAATAACTCCTCCACCCCCAGAGTAACCACCATCTCAAAATCTTAATGAGTTGGTGTGGATATTAGGATTACTAATGTATAGTTCCTTAATATCTAACATATAGGTCACTTTCATAAATCTTTCTTGACTGTCCCCTAAAGTTCCCATTTGATTACATCTCAGATGGCTCCCACTCAATAGTAGATATCTGGTTAAAAAAAAATTAACCTCTTATTATTGTTTTGAGGGTTATCTAGTTGTGACTTATTATCTTAGTCTGAAACTGTAAGTTTCTTTAAGACTATGTCAACAACATAGCAGTCTAGTATTTGAAGTGTAAAATACTTGCTAGAGATTAAGCAATCAAATTAAGATACCATAAAATTGTTATGAGGATTAGAAATCTCGACTCAAGTCATTCGAATGGACTATGCAAGAATTCTTCTATCTTATTCTCATAATTCTGATAAGTTATTTCTATCCACATGAATGGTTAGATTTTCTTTATCAGTAGTGTTCTTAAGTTCCTATCACGAGTGTCAACCAAATGAAAATGGGTAAAGAATTTTAAAATTCTCCCACTCAATTAAGGTAGTGTGATACATTATCAAAGAACTTTATTGGTATCATTATCTATTATAACAGTAAATCTAAACTGGAACATATAATCAAGATCAAGGATTTATTCTGATAATAATAAATTTATTATATTACTTCCATGTTTAAAATATGTGTCACAAGGAGTACTGTGGAATATAGTCCACCTCTAAGTATATACGGGCTGTTTGGTACGCAGGACTGGATTGGATTAGACAGGCTAATTTGTCCAATCCAGTGTTTGGGCATGTTAGAAGTCTGGATAACTAATCCAGTTAACCTCATCTGTCTGGGATTATTTATCCCATCCAGCATGGTGGGATAAATAATCCCATGCAGGTGAGATTTTTTTTTTATCGTTTTTTTAATTTAAAATTTATTAATATATTTTAAATTTAATAAGAATTTAAAGGAAATAATTATCACACATTTATTTATACATTTTTTATCAAAAATTTATTCATTAAAATTAGTGAAAATGTATAATTTTGAATTATTATACATAAGTTTTTAAAATTTAGAATATTATTAATTAAATAATAGTTACTTAAATTGATTCTAAGAAAAAAAAAATATGACGATAAAATTATATATTATTTTTAAATTACTAAAAAATTTATATAAATATTTTAAAAAAATTAATATTTATATTAAATTAGTGATTAAATTAGTGTTTAAGATAAACAATTTTATATTATTCAAGTATTTTTATTTTACTATTTTAATTATTTATTAAATAAAAAATATGACAAAATATTTTATTATATATTTATTATATATTCTTAATTATATATGATATATATTTTTTTGCTACGAATTATTTATTTTTATTTATTTATTATTATATATTTTAATTTTAATTTATTATTATATATTTTTATTTAATTTAAGTTTTTTTTTCTAAAAGGAAATAAATAAAATAGTCCAGTCCATTCTTAAACCAAACACAGGATTACTTTCAGCATAATTCAATCTTGTCCAGTCCAATCTAATCCTTTTCAGTCCAATCCTGCGTACCAAACGGGCCCATAGAGATTATGATCCACCCATAAAGGTTATAGAGATCATGATTCTCTAAGTGTTATAGAGATTATGTGGAGTTGAAATATAATCCAGAGTTCATTAGGTATAAAAGATCGCTGAACTGCATATCATTGTTAACTTTTTCTCCACCCATATCAGATCAAAAGATCTTTTTATTAAACAAATTCTTAATAATTATTTTAGAATTAACAATTATTCATAAACATAGAAATAATTTCTAGTGTTTATGTAGTAATAACTCCGTAAAGAGTTTAAAGAACTATAGAATTTGTATCAATAATAAAAACACATACACATACAAACATATAATAATTGGTAATTGATTTATAAGATAAAGTAATGAAGCTCAACTCATAGATTGCAATTTATTTGTAAAAAAAAATAATTATAAATTCAGAAAAAAAAATTGTTTGCAACATCATGAGAAAAGAACAGGGAATAAAATCCCATACCTGAAATCCAAATTGTTTTAAAACTGAAACAATTAATTCAAAAAAAAAAATAAACGAGCTTCATCTTTATCTTGGACGAGTTCCACCCCTTTGTCCAGCTTTCAAAACCAACTCGCTAAGATAGCACCTGAGTTCAAGCAGCTTGGGCTGTAATAAGAAAAACAAATAAACAAGGTTAGTAGTCCAGAATTAATAAATAATAATTCACTAAAACTCATCAGTTTATAGAAAGAAATACCTTGTTTCTTTGCAAGAAGCTTAGGACATTGGGGTTTCCAATGGCCTTTCTCATTGCAGTAGAAATACTTTCCTTTTGGTGTATCACCAGAAGCAGCAGCCTTTTTGTTCTTAGCTGTTTTCACAGCTTGAGCTCGCTTCTTAGTATTTTTCCACTTCTTCTTATTCTTGGGTTTGGAAGTAGAGGCAACGTGTGCCTCAGGATTACTCATCCCATTACCATTTCCAGAATTCTGAGGTTTACTCCCTTTCTTCTTGGGTCCTCCAATCAAATTTTCATATGTCTGAAGATCATTGACTAACATGTGAAAGTCTTGCTCCTTCTTATTCATGACATAATTTGATGTATAGGGAAGAAAAGCTGGAGTCAGACTATTCAAGATAAGACTCACTTGAGTTGTCTGATCCATTTCAGCACCATAATTCTGGGCTTCCTTGAAATAATTTGCCATTTGGAGAAGGTGATCACGCACATTCTGATGGGGTTCCATCCGTGTGTTGATGAATTTCTTAGTCGCGTCAAAGCGAGACTGGATAGATGCCATACCGAATAGTTCAGTTAACTGCGTCATTATTTCTGCAGCCGTGACAGCGTTAGCAAACCTTGTTTTCAAGGTGTCAACCATGTTGGAAAGCATGAAGTATCGAGCTTTGTTGTTAGCATTCTGCCAACGCTCGAACTTCTCTTTAACAGCTTTAGTTGCATTGTCACCCGGCTGTTCAGGATACGGCTCAGTCAACACAAACAGGGCATTTTCACCTATGAGAGCAATATTAATGTTCTCTTTCCATTTAGGGAAGTTAGATCCATTTAGCTTATTTTCAGTCAACAGTGATAACATGGGATTTGACATGGCAATTCAGGATACTACAAAATAATAAATAGAAATAAATTATGGTTTAACACAAAATCTTATTCATAAATTATTAGCACATAGCAAGTAGGAATGACAAGAGAAAATACTGAAAAAATACAATCCTAAATAATTTCCAAGGTTTTCAACAAACGGATATCAGTCTCCCGTTTAGGCGAGAGTCAAAGTTACCATCCATTGAATAGAGTGGTCAGCTCATCTAAAATAATAACCATTCTAGCAACCTTTTATTCAATCGAAAAGAGAATCCGACGTTGTCCCGTTTAGGCGAGAGTCAAGGTCATTCCTATTTCATGAGCTCCCACCATTGTTTCATACGTTTGTAAGTCAAATACAGTCGTCACCATTAGCGTGATCAATACTAATATAAAACACTTACAAATATACTTATCTTTCGAGATTAAACGGCGCTAACTTGCTAATGAACGTTCCTCCATTAGGGAGGATTACTCACTAAAACAATAGCTATGTAAAGCCAACAATGGAGATCGAATCTCTTAATAATAATAAAGCTCGTTATTTAAAATATATTTTCTTCTATTATTTATTTATTTTAAATATATATTTACTTAATTAAATTTTAAATTTAGAATAAAATTGTAAATAAAATTTAATTTAATATTTATAAAATTAAACTTAGATGGTTAAGAAAATAAAATAAATTATTTCCATCTTAGTATTAATTTTCCAATAAATAATAAAAAAATTATTTAATTTAAGCTGTATTAATTTAAATTAATTTGCAACTCAAATTTAAACTTTCTATAAAAAAATATATTGTATTTCGAAAAATTAAAGTATAAGATTATACAATCTCCGAAATACTTAAAAAATAAATTAATCTTTACTAGAAAAAATACTTCAAGCAAAAATACTATCTATCTAGATTTTCTTTAACTAATTAATTTAATTTCTAATAATAATATATTTTAGTTCATTTATTTTAAATTAATCATTAAATGAAAAAATCATTCATTTTAGTTGGTTCAAAATTAATTGAAATAATTAATTTACAACTTTAATCTATTTTTCAAGATAAATTCAAAATCATCTTGCATAATCAAATGCAATTTCGAAAATTGATTAATAAAATAAATAAAATATATTTTGAAAATTATTCAAATTTAAGTTTTTATAAAAAATTTCCAACTTAAACTAATTTTCTATTTAATTAAATGTCATGAAAATAAAAAAATATTTAATTATCATGATGAAAATCAACTTAGATATTTAATTTTCAATTTAATTAAATGTATTAAATTCAAGAAATAAATAATTAAGTATAGAGAAGGCTTAATTATTAATTTCTAGTTTAATACTAGAAAAAATATTCTTAACTTGAATTGTACCAAAATTAATTATTAAACAATTAATTTCACAATCAATAATATTTTCTTATTTTAATATTAGAAATAATAATTAGTATAGAAATAACTATCTAGAAAATATCTCAATCTAACTAAGTATCTTTTCAAGATTTGGAAAATATCTAATTTAAGTTGTTATAGAAAGAATCTATAATAAGCAACTTAAAATTTTCCAAATAAAATTTAATTAAATATCAAAATTAAGTGGTAATTACCTAATTTAATAATATTCCATTTTAAGTTTAAAATCAACTTAAAAAAAATATCTTAAGAATCTTCAATAACCAATTCCTAGAATTCCTCAACTTAATATTAAATTCAAAAGATATTCAAATTTAAGTTGATAAGGAAAATTAGTTAGAGATAACTAATTTATAACTTAAATAGGAATATTTAATGAAATAATTAAAGTAAGTTTCAGAAAGAATCTAGTTAGTTAAAATTCTTTATTTAATTAAATACAAGAAAAATACAAATAGTTTATCTAGAAATAATATCTTAAACTAAGAGTGTTTTTCTTAAAATTAACTTTAAAATATTAAAATGAAAATAAATTTCACATATTTTAACAGTTAATTATGTTGCTAATCAATTTTATTAGGTTAAACTAATTTAATTAACCTAATACAATTATTCAAATCAGGCAAATGGGTCTTCACAATTGCGGTAGTTCATGTGAGGGGGAGTTGGGTTCAGTATGTCGTACCCACTTCTATTGGCCCCCATCTCTCACATTGCCAAATCTAGTGAAGCTTCGTACACCTCCTCCTGACCGAGCCTTGGGAACCCAGTTTCTCATCTTAGTCGCAGCTTTCCCGGGCACCGCACGAGATGTCCCAATCAACTTTTTCCTCGAGCCACTCACAACATTGGTCGTCCCCCTCGCCGCGGCTCCACCGTTGCTCGTACCAGATGGCGGCCCTTCAAGAATCGAGCTCACTGGCAGAAGCTCCAGTCACTGAACCGGCGCAGGCTTCGTCACAGCGCTTGAGAAGACGTCATGATACTTGGACTCAGTAGATAGCCAAGGACCAAACATAGGAAAGGGGGCACCTTCAAGGCTCTCGACAGTAACTGGAGAAGAAAGAGAGCAACCTTTCCTTTAATGTCCCAAACAGCCACAGAAGTAGCAAAATATACCTATTTTTTCAAACTTGAACTATAACCATCTTTTCACCCCATTAGCTAAATCAAAAAAAATCCAAATACCAAAGGTTTTTCAAGATTAATTCCCAGCAAAACCCTGAGAAATAGCTTCCAAGACATCGATTTGTCCTCCTCCAAATCAACATTGATCACCTTCCCGATTAGCCACCAACAGGTTACCGTTTGTGAGAGAGAAGTACTCATGAGGTAAATTGTGAATTTGTACCCATATCTTGATGCTATCAATACAAACCGATCCATCACAGCTGGGACTCCACGAACGCAATGCAAAGGTATAACCTTTGAAAGACCATGGACAGTAGTGGAACTAACACTTATTAGGGGGAGGGGCCGATGTACATATTAATTTTAACAAAAAAAAAAAAAAATAAATACTATTTTTTGTTAAAAAAAAATTAGTCCACATTGCCACAACAATAATAATATTTTTTAAAAAATCCTTACAATTCTTAAATAATTGCTAAAAAAATTTTATTTGCACTCTAAAATCTTATAAAGCACCCCATTTTATTTATTTTTATTTTATATAAATTATATATCAATAATCTATACTAGTTTGTTTTAATTTTTTTTTTCTTCATTCTCATATTCTTAAAAAAAATATACATAAAAACTAAAAATAAAGTATTTTAAGTATTAAGGTGAAAAAATTAAGATAAAAATTTAGACGAAATTTTATTGTATATTGATTAGAAAAATTATACATGATTTTTTAAAAGAAAATATATGAAAAAATATAAAATAATTATTGAAACTAACACAAAATAAGTTTTTTAAAAATTAATAGATTAATTCTTTTAAAATTAATTTAAATTACTTTTTTTATATGGGGTATATTTATAAATTTACGTGTGTAAAAAAAAAACTTCTAATTACTCTTATGTCTTACTTTTGATTAATTAAAAATAAAATTATAAGGCTAATTAGAATTTTTTTCCCCACGAACTTTGACATGTACCAAATCATGTTCCCTAAACTTTTTTGGCCGTTAAAAATTTCTCCTGAACTATTGAGATTGTTAGATTTAAGGATTTTTGTCTAATTTCATTCAGTTTTACTATTTCAGTGATTGTGTATGTACTAAACTATGCTTCCCAGACTTTGATATCTACCAAATCATGCCCTTCAAACTTTGATATGTACTAAATCATGCCTCCTGAACTTTCATTCATGTTAGAATTTTTTTACTAAAATTAGACAAAAGTCCTTAAATCTAACAAACTCAATAGTTTAAAGGAAATTTTTAACGGCCAAAAAAGTTCAGGGGGCATGATTTAGTGCATGTCAAAGTTCGGGAGAAAAAAATTCTAATTAACCAAATTATAATTTTTACATAAAAACAAAACAAAATGTATGAAAATTATCAATGAAAAGATTTATTAATAAAAACAAAAGGGTATGAAAATAAGTTTCAATGTATATAATTAATATATAATATATATATTTTTACTTAAAAAATATAATATATATTTTTCTCTAATTCATCTTTCTCTCTCCCTTTATATATATAAGTATATATACATTTACTTTAAATACTTAGGGGGGGCCATGGCCACTGCACGGCATAATGAGGTTCCGCCACTGACCATGGACCATGGTCCAATGCCCAATCCCTATCCAAGACGTTTTCAAACCCAAGCTTGAAGCGGTTCAAGTCAGAGTCGGCCAAAGAACACACAACAACCTTTTTCTGCTAATTTTTTGTCACAACCTCCGTGACTTCTCCTGCATCCACAATCATAGGTGCAACCACCTTACCAAATAAACAGAGAGAAGACAAAGCCTTTAGCGAAGTGGCACTAGGGGCCAGAGAGATAGTCAAACATGTGTTTCACTACTTCAATAGTAGTTATCCGTATACATATATATTATATGTATAAATGAGGCGGAACTAACACTTATTAGGAGGAGGGGCCGATGTACATATTAATTTTAACAAAAATAAAAAATAAATAAATACTATTTTTTGTTAAAAATAAATTAGTCCACATTGCCACAACAATAATAATATTTTTTAAAAAATCCTTACAATTCTTAAATAATTGCAAAAAAAAATTTATTTGCACTCTAAAATCTTATAAAGCACCCCATTTTATTTCTTTTTATTTTATATAAATTATATATCAATAATCTATACTAGTTTGTTTTAATTTTTTTTTTCTTCATTCTCATATTCTTAAAAAAAATATACATAAAAAATAAAAATAAAGTATTTTAAATATTAAGGTGAAAAAACTAAGATAAAAATTTAGACGAAATTTTATTGTATATTGATTAGAAAAATTATACATGATTTTTTAGAAGAAAATATATGAAAGAATATAAAATAATTATTGAAACTAACACAAAATAAGTTTTTTAAAAATTAATAGATTAATTCTTTTAAAATTAATTTAAATTACTTTTTTTATATGAGGTATATTTATAAATTTACGTGTGTAAAAAAAAACTTCTAATTACTCTTATGTCTTATTTTTGATTAATTAAAAATAAAATTATAAGGCTAATTAGAATTTTTTTCCCCACGAACTTTGACATGTACCAAATCATGTTCCCTAAACTTTTTGGCCGTTAAAAATTTCTCCTGAACTATTGAGATTGTTAGATTTAAGGATTTTTGTCTAATTTCATTCAGTTTTAGTATTTCAGTGATTGTGTATGTACTAAACTATGCTTCCCAAACTTTGATATCTACTAAATCATGCCCTTCAAACTTTGATATGTACTAAATCACGCCTCCTGAACTTTCATTCATGTTAGAAATTTTTTACTAAAATTAGACAAAAGTCCTTAAATCTAACAATCTTAATAGTTTAAAGGAAATTTTTAACGGCCAAAAAAGTTCAGGGGGCATGATTTAGTGCATGTCAAAGTTCGGGAGAAAAAAATTCTAATTAACCAAATTATAATTTTTACATAAAAACAAAACAAAATGTATGAAAATTATCAATGAAAAGATTTATTAATAAAAACAAAAGGGTATGAAAATAAGTTTCAATGTATATAATTAATATATAATATATATATTTTTACTTAAAAAAATATAATATATATTTTTCTCTAGTTCCTCTTTCTCTCTCCCTTTATATATATAAGTATATATACATTTCCTTTAAATACTTAGGGAGGGCCATGGCCACTGCACGGCATAATGAGGTTCCGCCACTGACCATGGACCATGGTCCAATGCCCAATCCCTGTCCAAGACGTTTTCAAACCCAAGCTTGAAACGGTTCAAGCCAGAGTCGGCCAAAGAACACACAACAACCTTTTTCTGCTAATTTTTTGTCACAACCTCCGTGACTTCTCCTGCATCCACAATCATAGGTGCAACCACCTTACCAAATAAACAGAGAGAAGACAAAGCCTTTAGCGAAGTGGCACTAGGGGCCAGAGAGATAGTCAAACATGTGTTTCACTACTTCAATAGTAGTTATCCGTATACATATATATTATATGTATAAATGAGGCGGAACTAACACTTATTAGGAGGAGGGGCCGATGTACATATTAATTTTAACAAAAAAAAAATGAAAAATAAATAAATACTATTTTTTGTTAAAAATAAATTAGTCCACATTGCCACAACAATAATAATATTTTTTAAAAAATCCTTACAATTCTTAAATAATTGCAAAAAAAAATTTATTTGCACTCTAAAATCTTATAAAGCACCCCATTTTATTTCTTTTTATTTTATATAAATTATATATCAATAATCTATACTAGTTTGTTTTAATTTTTTTTTTCTTCATTCTCATATTCTTAAAAAAAATATACATAAAAAATAAAAATAAAGTATTTTAAATATTAAGGTGAAAAAACTAAGATAAAAATTTAGACGAAATTTTATTGTATATTGATTAGAAAAATTATACATGATTTTTTAGAAGAAAATATATGAAAAAATATAAAATAATTATTGAAACTAACACAAAATAAGTTTTTTAAAAATTAATAGATTAATTCTTTTAAAATTAATTTAAATTACTTTTTTTATATGAGGTATATTTATAAATTTACGTGTGTAAAAAAAAACTTCTAATTACTCTTATGTCTTATTTTTGATTAATTAAAAATAAAATTATAAGGCTAATTAGAATTTTTTTCCCCACGAACTTTGACATGTACCAAATCATGTTCCCTAAACTTTTTTGGCCGTTAAAAATTTCTCCTGAACTATTGAGATTGTTAGATGTAAGGATTTTTGTCTAATTTCATTCAGTTTTAGTATTTCAGTGATTGTGTACGTACTAAACTATGCTTCCCAAACTTTGATATCTACTAAATCATGCCCTTCAAACTTTGATATGTACTAAATCACGCCTCCTGAACTTTCATTCATGTTAGAAATTTTTTACTAAAATTAGACAAAAGTCCTTAAATCTAACAATCTTAATAGTTTAAAGGAAATTTTTAACGGCCAAAAAAATTCAGGGGGCATGATTTAGTGCATGTCAAAGTTCGGGAGAAAAAAATTCTAATTAACCAAATTATAATTTTTACATAAAAATAAAACAAAATGTATGAAAATTATCAATGAAAAGATTTATTAATAAAAACAAAAGGGTATGAAAATAAGTTTCAATGTATATAATTAATATATAATATATATATATTTTTACTTAAAAAAATATAATATATATTTTTCTCTAGGTTCCGCCACTGGATGTCAACTTAAAAGAAAAATAATTAACAGTTTACCATATATTATTTAATTCTTTAAAAATTGAATCCTGCTCAATAAATATATAAATAACTCCACTGAATAGACATATATCAATAAAAAAAATTATTTTTTATATATTTATTCAATCCAAAATATGTTAAAGTTTATAAGCATTGATCAATCAGATAATAACCGAGAAAAAAAAAATAAGAGGCACTCAAACCGAAAGAAACATTATTCAATTGTAATAGAAACAATATATAAGACAAATATTTATATATAGGGTAAATTTACTCTGGGGCTTAGTATCTTTACCTCATGATATAGGGACATAAATTAAGCCAATCAAAGGTTAAAGAAAATAAATTGTATAGAATTTTTGCTTTTGCATATTATATAATAATATTATTATATTATTATTTTTTATTTTCTGTAAAAGTTATAAATATATTAACAGTTGGCAGTGGCGGAACTAACACTTATTAGGAGGAGGGGCCGATGTACATATTAATTTTAACAAAAATAAAAAAACTAAATACTATTTGTCAAAAATAAATTAGTCCACATTGCCACAACAATAATAATATTTTTTAAAAAATCCTTACAATTCTTAAATAATTGCTAAAAAAAATTTATTTGCACTCTAAAATCTTATAAAGCACCCCATTTTATTTATTTTTATTTTATATAAATTATATATCAATAATCTATACTAGTTTGTTTTAATTTTTTTTTTTCTTCATTCTCATATTCTTAAAAAAAATATACATAAAAAAATAAAAATAAAGTATTTTAAATATTAAGGTGAAAAAACTAAGATAAAAATTTAGACGAAATTTTATTGTATATTGATTAGAAAAATTATATATGATTTTTTAAAAGAAAATATATGAAAAAATATAAAATAATTATTGAAACTAACACAAAATAAGTTTTTTAAAAATTAATAGATTAATTCTTTTAAAATTAATTTAAATTACTTTTTTTATATGGGGTATATTTATAAATTTACGTGTGTAAATAAAACTTCTAATTACTCTTATGTCTTATTTTTGATTAATTAAAAATAAAATTATAAGGCTAATTAGAATTTTTTCCCCACGAACTTTGACATGTACAAAATCATGTTCCCTAAACTTTTTTGGCCGTTAAAAATTTCTCCTGGACTATTGAGATTGTTAGATTTAAGGATTTTTGTCTAATTTCATTCAGTTTTACTATTTCAGTGATTGTGTATGTACTAAACTATACTTCCCAGACTTTGATATCTACTAAATTATGCCCTTCAAACTTTGATATGTACTAAATCATGCCTCCTGAACTTTCATTCATGTTAGAAATTTTTTACTAAAATTAGACAAAAGTCCTTAAATCTAACAATCTTAATAGTTTAAAGGAAATTTTTAACGGCCAAAAAAGTTCAGGGGGCATGATTTAGTGCATGTCAAAGTTCGGGAAAAAAAAAATTCTAATTAACCAAATTATAATTTTTACATAAAAACAAAACAAAATGTATGAAAATTATCAATGAAAAGATTTATTAATAAAAACAAAAGGGTATGAAAATAAGTTTCAATGTATATAATTAATATAAAATATATATATTTTTACTTAAAAAAATATAATATATATTTTTCTCTAGTTCCTCTTTCTCTCTCCCTTTATATACATAAGTATATATACATTTCCTTTAAATACTTAGGGAGGGCCATGGCCACTGCACGGCATAATGAGGTTCCGCCACTGACCATGGACCATGGTCCAATGCCCAATCCCTGTCCAAGACGTTTTCAAACCCAAGCTTGAAGCGGTTCAAGCCAGAGTCGGCCAAAGAACACACAACAACCTTTTTCTGCTAATTTTTTGTCACAACCTCCGTGACTTCTCCTGCATCCACAATCATAGGTGCAACCACCTTACCAAATAAACAGAGAGAAGACAAAGCCTTTAGCGAAGTGGCACTAGGGGCCAGAGAGATAGTCAAACATGTGTTTCACTACTTCAATAGTAGTTATCCGTATACATATATATATTATATGTATAAATGATGTCAGTTGGATAGACTTTGATTTCAATATTAATATAGTGCATATATGTAATAATTTTAATAACTTTTTTCATAAAAAAGTACAAGATAATAGTACTTTACGCAAAAAAAACAATGAATTAGTTTTTTTATATAAAATTACTTTTTTAAAATTATTTAAGTTCGTTAATTTAATTTGAGTTATAATTATCAATTTTTTATATTCATTTAGTATTTATCACATAAAATAAAGTTTTCGTGTAAACTCAAAATTAACTCTTAAATAAATAATGGAGGCATTTCTACAGTAGACAGTAGTGGAGAGACATGGGTTAATGTGGGGGCACATGATCCCACTCGACTTTTTAAAATTTATTTATTGTATATATATATTTTTTATAAATTTGTAATTTTATCTCTATAAATTTAATTTTTATTTTAGTTTTACCGTCACATATTATAATTTTGCCTATATAAATTTGTATTTTTTTAATTTTTATCTTCACATATTTTCATATTTATTCTCATAAATCTACTCTAGTTTCTATAAAATCTATATTTTTCTTAATAAAAATAATATTTTTTATAAGTATTTTGTCCCCCTAATATTTGTGGCTGGCACCGCCACTGACAGTAGGACTTGTAGTTTTTCCCTCATGCTATAAGAAAGCAAATTCAACCAATTATAATTAAAAGAAAAGAAGTGTACATAGTAGGAGTGTTCATAAAATAGATAATCTAATCTGCACGATATAATCTAATCAAATATACAAAAAGGGCAGACATCTGCACTTGTGCGGATTATAGATTGGATTGAAAAATTCAAAACCCGCACTCGTGCGTATTGGATGTTGAAAATTCAATTCAAACAATTTTTATTGTATGTGTACTTGCTATTGTACCTTCGTAAAATAAACTGTTTGAACTATGTTCTCAGTATTATAAATTATTCACATTTTTTTAAAAATTTACTTAATATTTTTAATATCTATAATCTCATAATAATTGAGTGAGATGGTAGCTATGTTAAAGAACATAAGTGTACCAATAAATTATTTTGAGAGAGTGTACACCCAAAAAAAAAAAAAAAACACAAAAGCTCACAATATCATATGATAAATAATATTTTTAAAAATAAAAAATAATCAATAAAAATAAAAATAAAAAACACAATCAACCAACAAAAAAATATAACAAACTAAATTGGATAGGTTTAAAAATTCTCAAAATTTATTACTTGTTATGCTTTTCTAGAGGGAGGGAGTGAGAAATATTTTAATTATAAACTATTTTCATTTTTTTAAAAAAAAATAATAAACACGACAATATTAATTCGTACCGGTAATAAATAAACATACTTTTATTTAAGAATAAATAAATAAATAAACTTACTGTTATCTGTTGTGTATTTTGATTAGTTATTGTATATAGTCCTTTTTGGTAAAACTTTTATAACAGGGATCTCCAGAACAAAGTTTTAGTATCGTTATAATGTCCGCTACTAGTGTTTTGTTTTAGTGAAGTTTTTAGTATTATCACAGATTTTAATAATTAATTAATCTATTATGATTTGTATATATAGTAGTGTTAAAGAGAGCTTCAAAAGTGGACTTAATATTGTACAAAAAGGAAATTGTCTAGCATAAATAAAATTGAGTTGTAAGTTTCTCTTTTGAATGAAATCCCCTTGTGGATGTAATTGACTCGTTTGTTTTAAAACATTAATTAACTCGATTTGATTAATAGAAATAATCTTTCTTGATAAAAAAGAATTAACAAAGCAAATTAATTTAAAAGATAATTATAGTAAAATTATGTATCTAAATAAATTAGTAGCAAAGTAGTTAAGTAATCAATTTTGTTATAATTAATTATTAATATAAAAAGATTAATAACAAAATTCGTATGTAAAATTATTTTTTGAAAATAAATACATATAAAAAAATAATTTAAATTAACTTTTTTTTTTAAAAAAAAAAATAATAATTTAAATTAAAAATTAAAATTAAAATTATTATTATCATTTTATTTTTTAAAAAATAAATATATAATTAAATATTATTATAATATGTAAAAGTTTTAATTGTATACAAGCAGTCCTATCGTAAGAGTATACATCTTATATCTTAATGACCACATGATCAAAAATCAATGGTCAAAAAAACTTCCCTACCGGTAGGGAACTTATGCTAAGTCCTACCATAGTCTTGCCCTTTATATATATACTAAAAAAAATTACGCAAGACACATATACATAATTTTATATTAGGTGGTTTATAATTAAATTGAAATCATAGAAATTTAAAAAATAATTCCCTAAGAAACAAAGTAAAAATAAATCAGTTCAATAATGAGTATTAGCATGATAAATATAGCAGTATCTACGAAAGTAATAAAATATTGATTGTGTGGTAATCTTTGACTTTTATATATCTATATCTATATATATAAAGGAAAGATATAAAAGGATGACGTGTCACTCTAAAATCATTCCAAATACTCTAAACTATTCTCTCCTTAATTCTCTTACTTTGTAATGTTTTATTCAATTTATAAATATTAATGGATTAATTAATTAATAAAAATATCTAATATTAAATTTTTACTAATTTTAAAAATAATATATAACCTTAAACCTACATATAATTTTATCACCTTCACTCTATCTCACCTTCTTTTCGATCTTTTTCTTTTCTTTTTCTATTTTTTTTAATTTTTTTTTTCTATTTTAGTGTACAATCTTTTTCTAATCTTATATCTTTTTCATATCTTTTTTGTTTGTTTGTTTGTTTAGAGTACTTGGATGAATAATAAACACTAGCAATGACATCAATAGACAACATCAACGCCTCAAAATCATTCCAAACATTCTAAACTATTCTCTCCTTAATTCTCTCACTTTTTAATTTTTTTATTCAATTTATAAATATTAATGGATTAATTAATTAATAAAAATATCTAATATTAAATTTTTACTAATTTTAAAAATAATATATAACCTTAAACCTATATATAATTTTATCACATTCACTCTATCTCACGTTCTTTTCGATTTGCTTCTTTTCTTTTCTTTTTTAATTTTTTTCTTTTTTTTTTATTTTTAGTGTACAATCTTTCTCTAATCTTATATGTTTTTCATATCTTTTTTGTTTGTTTGTTTGTTTAGAGTACCTGGATGAATAATAAACAGTAGCAATAACATCAATAGACAACATCAACGCATCGATTTTCTATTAGTGTTTCTTACTTTCTATATTCTATAATATATTTTTTGTAAATTACTAATTATTGTTAATATCATCTATTTCTTCTTAATCTTTCACTCATCAAAATATTTCATATACATACTTTTTTTTATGTCGACAATTTTACCATCTTTGATAACTTTGAATTATTCATGATTTTAGCCTCGATTTTTTATTGGTATTTTTTTCTCTCTATATTTTATAATATATTTCTTGGTAAATTACTAATTATTGTCAATATTCTCACTACCTACTTTACTTTTATTTTATTTTATATATATAATATATATTCTAAATTTTCCCCACTCATCAAAATATTATGATTCTTGACTTTGCTTTTAGCCAACGACAATGAGTCTTTTTGATAAGCGATAAACGATATGTCGTAATGAATATATAATAAAGCAATAATAAGACACAGGAATTTTATAGAGGTTCAGCACCAAACAGTTCGATAATAGCCTAATTCTTGTTATTTGTATTGACTCAAGAACAAGGAAGAAGATTCCTTTTCTTATAGCTCTTACAACAGTATCTCTGAATATATAATTCTTAGATAATAATATAGTCTTAGCTTAGCTGTGTATCGACTTTCAATCTCTTTGTCTGTCTCCTTGCCTAGTGAACATTCCTCACTATTTATAGGGCTGGGAAACTTGAGGAGGAAGAGTTTCCTCTCTCGTTACAATGCGCATAAACAGAAAGATCGTGTGATCAATGCTGATGCAAGGATCGTGGGATTAAGGCTGAGTACACTGATAGTGAGATCGTGTGTATGCCATATCCACGTAAGTTGATCCCTGAGTTATAGGGATTGAGCTGATGAATCATAATGCGAAAGCTGAATTCGCTAAGTGTTGAGTGCTCTGCACGGATCGCTGAATATCTTATTCTGGATATGCCAGCGAGGCACCCTGCTCGGTCTATTTTCCCGAGCAGATGCTCCAAGTGGACTCTACATGTCACCATTCTCGTGATGCCACGTCAGAGTGCAAAATTTGGGATAACATTTGCCCCCCAAGTCTGTACGGGACCTCTGAGGTTGCGTGTAGACTTCTTCCAAACTGGCTCTCCCTTTGGATGGGGACACGTGTCGATTATGACCGTTCGAGACTCGATGTGAAGCTGACTGGGCGTCTCTTTGTTTTTCGGCTAATTAATGCTCTGACAATTAATATTTTGAAATTCGATTTTCTCTCTCCACGGCTGACGGTTGCACTCAATTACTTTTGATTTCCCATATTCGCTTTTGAGGCGGGAAGCTGAGGCGTCTAAGGTTCCTTTGATGCAGTTACCTCTTTTCGTGACTTGCCTATAAATACCCATAGCATTGGCACATAAACTCATTTTATCACCCTTCGTTGCTAAGTAAACTTCCAGAGCAAAAAGAGAGTTTTCTGGCTTCAAAGTTGCCGAAGTGCCTTCAAACAATTGCTAGTTGGCTTGACGTTGCTCGAACCCAGACACTCGAATCGTTGAGTAAGTTTCTAATTTCCTTTATGCTTTTCTTTGCATGTTTACACTTTGAATGCAACTATGCTGTAGAAAAATGTTTAGGAAACCCTAGGGTTAGAAACTTATGTGACTCTTCTTTATCATGTCTTCATGTGGGCTTATAGCCATAGAGCTTGTCTCTGAACTGCATTGCGCCTGTCTTTCATCTTGCTTATTCTAAGCTTCATGAACTTTTTTTCCCTAACTCAAGAAAACTTTCTGACTTCTTGAGTTCTGACTTTCCTTGAGACATAGTCGTTCTTTAATCTATTGAGTACTCCTAGTCGGCATATTTGCTTGTTTATCGTTTGATATTCCGTCCAACACTCATCTTGTGTGTTGTCTTTTGTAGATGAACTCAAGTGAGTCTTGGGAACTCGGGCATCAGATCGACCAGGATCTACTTCAACTTCTGCACGAGGATCATCCTCGTCTTCGTTCTAGTCCTCCTTCTAGCGAAGGACATTCTTCTGACCTCGTACCCAGTCATAGGATGATGGCTCGTACAAAGAAAACCACGCGTCTGGCCGACGCTACTGATCCTCAAGTGGCTCGGCTCGCCACTCTGCCCAGCGCCAAACAGGATTAGCCGTCCCGATGGAGGAGGACCGTGAGGGGGACGTTGAGGTCCAGGAGGTTGAGGACCTGGACGATGCGTGTCCGGGTAGTCCTTCTGAGGCAGAGGAAGAGGAAGAGGTTGAACCCCGAAACTTCGGGGAGTACAATGAGGTTGGGCAACCAGTCGATGCTGACGGAGACGTCCTGGTTGAGGGCGTGGACTACGTCAGTGAGGAGCTTGTTGCGGCGGTTCCTCATAGGAGGCAGGGTGCCTTGGGCGCCAGGTCGATAAGTCCTCCGTCCAAGGTGACGGAGGCGCGTCTTTGAACTCTCGACCAGGACAGGTACCTGGGCGAGCTAGTCTGCTACATTCCCGCCCATGACAATCGTGCCACAAACCCTGATAAGGGGATGTGTGCCTGGTTGGGGGCCCACGGCCAGCAAGGGGGACTGATGCCCATACACAAGTACTTTAGGGATGTGGAAGACTTCTTCGGTCTCTGTCCGGCCCAGATTACTCCTAAGGGCATTAAGTATTTGTCCGCCCTCTTCGTCCTCTACGCTTCCCAAGGATGGGATGCTCCTTCTCCCTAGGAGGTCGCCTGGTTCTTCGATCTGAAGTCTACCCCCAAACAAGGCAGGTCGGGGTACTTCTATTTCTCTCTGTCAGGCTTCAAGTGGTTGACCGGCACGAATGCCAAGGCCATCAACAAAATAGGTCGTTTTGCTGACGAGTACTTCATGGTGAAGGATCCGAGCATTACCCGGACTCGGTTTCAGTAGATTTCGACATATCACCATCCTCCCCTCACTCTTGCTCTTAGGGATAGAGCTCAGAAACTTGCCCGGTTGCCGGGGGAAGACAGGAATATTATCCAGTTGACCTCCGATGATAATTTGGTGAAGTACGGGTTCTATCTCGAGGACTTTTCTCCTAAGTCCGTGGCAGGGAAGAAGAGGAAGTCTGATGTTGGCCGGCCTGAACGAGCTCATAAGGAGGATGAGCTCATTCAACTTAAGCGTGAAGCTAAGTTGAAGGGAGGTGCCAGGGCCAAGCAGTATGCTTAGGAGCCTTTGAATCCTGAAGATGAGGCCGAGGAGGAGCAGGTGACCCCATTGAAGAGGAGGAAGAAACTCCCGGCCACGCCTAGGCCCATTGAACATGCGATTCGCATAAGGGAGCCCATTTCACATGTTCAGCCATCTCCCCCCTTTGTCGGAAAAGGGAAAGCTGTCATGTCTAAGATAAGATCGATGTCAGGTGATGATGGACTTCTGAGTCTCTGTGCGGGCGGTCACCTTGCTTTTTACTTTTGAGCTTCTTGACTTTCATGCCTTGTGCTTTCTGATGGCTATTTTCTAACCATGCTATTTTTGTTCTGTGCAGACATGTCTCGGCAGATGATCGAGGCTCTGAAGAAGAGAATGGTCGGAAGCTCTAGCACCTCCCCTCTGGCCAAGAAGTCCAAGGGCGGTGAGGAGTCCTCTTCAAAGGAGAAGAGACCTTCTGGAGAGGTCATTTATCTTTCCGAGGAGCTTACTGTTGCAAACCCCTCTACCCCCAAGTCTGCCAAGTCCAAGGAGTCTGGACCACAAACGGTTGGGTCTGAACTGGTTAGGAGTGATCCTGAGCGGGTGCAAGCACCAACTCCACCTTTGCCCGTGCTCCCAGAGGCTAAAAAGGGCAAGGAGATACTGGCCCACTATATGAACCGGCTGGTTCCTGAAGTCAGTGAGCAACTGGCTGGTGCCGATAGTGACTCATCTCTGGATGTTTTGGTGGGCGGAGTCCTAAAGGAGTTCACCAAGGTAAGTCTTTTTTGATACTTCCCTTTAACTTTCCACACTTAGCTCCATATGCTGAATTTTTTCCTTTGTGCAGGCCGGTGTGAAGTTGGCTTACACTTACTCCCATGTTGAATCTGTGGGTTCCAAGAGCGCGGCTCTGTCGACACCTTGAAGGCAGAGGCGGACTTGGCCAAGAAGGAAGCTGAGGAAGCCAGGGCGGAAGCTGGAGCTGTTTGGTTGGAGTTGGGCGAGGCCAACAAGAAGTTGTTCACTGCTGAGAAGAAGATCTCTGTGCTGACAAAGGATCTCGAGGCAGCTGATCGCTTTGAGGAGACCATCGAGATCTTATCTGCTGAAGTATACAGTCTTCGGGATGAGAGGACTTCTCTGCGAGCGGTTCTTCTTCGGATGAAGGAGGAGAAGGACGCTAAGGTGGGGGAGCTTACGGCTGAATTTGACAGGTTGAAGGAGAAGATCAATGCTTTGGAGACAGCCGGTCTCGAGCTCTTCTTTAACTTCTGGAAGGCTAATCCCCGAGCCAACTTTGACTACTTGGGCGAGGCTAAGGACATGAACCTTGAGTACTGCGCGGCCCTAGTGGCTTATGGTGGGAACGAGGAGGCTGCTTCAACCTCCTGTCAGGCTGCTGATGCTTCTCCCGTTCAAACAACAGATCCTCCTGCTCCAGTTGGCCCAGAAGAACCGAACCAAGAGCTTGGGACTCCAGCTGTTTAAACATTTCCTTTATCTCTATTTTTTATAGATCTTATTCAGCCTTCGGGCTTTTTCTAAGACATCTCGACCGGCCAAGTGGTCTTTAAACTTGGAATTATTTTTCATTTTTTGGACAACGGGCTGACCGGGATGCTTTTAATCCCGGTACTACGTGCTTTTGTTATCCGTAATGAATTTCATTCTCTGTTTATAATTCCATCCAATTGTGATTGTTTTATTTTTACCAAATGCTTTGTACAGGTATAGGTGCCCCCCAAGTGACCGAGCAGACGTATGACTCTTGGTCACTTGTCTTTCGCAAATATATTGCTTATCTGTTCGGTGTTTTGGGTTTGACTAAACCTTTTGTAGGCACTTTAGGTAAATTATAATCATGCTGATTTTTTCGACTCAATAGAATTTGAAATACTATCTTTATTCATTTATTGATCGAAAATGTATTTGTTACTGTAGTAACTTACATCAGAGCTATTTGATCTAATTTGATCTTTTAGCTTAACATGAAATAAAACAAATTGCAGACATAAGAAACTGTACTTTAAAGTGGTCTGGCTAACCTGAGTACTTTGTTTCTGAAACCTTTGCGTGTAATCCGCCCAAAAGGCCATCCACTTAGAAGAGAATGTTCATTTAGTACTTTAAAATGGTCAACCCGACCTGAGTACTTTGAAGTGGTCAACCCGACCTGAGTACTTTGAAGTGGTCAACCTGACCTGAGTACTTTGAAGTGGTCATGCAGACCTGATACTGTTGGGTTTTGTGCCCTAAATAAAACACTTTACAATCTGATTAGTTATTAGTTATCAATATAAGAAAATTGAAGTGATTTATGTTTGCATGAATTTTACATGCTTATGGTTTAATATGTTTATTACGTTTATACACAAAATCTGTTAAGTCCATATCATATATTTATTCACAATTACAGTATTGTCAACACAGTGGAATGTGATTGTGATTATATGAATCAAAAGACAAAGTCCCTGTTTCATCAGTGTTTTGGATTTACACTTATGTGATAATCAGCGATGATGTGTACTTACACTTGGAGTAAGTGTTATGTTCTTTCCAGGACATTGGTAAAGTATACTAGTTTCGAATGTATGGAGTATACATTGGACTGGACCGATATTGAATTTAATTAAGATATTATAAACTTACCATTGTATCTTTTCAAGTCAATATCAGTAGTTGATCTTAAGATTAAAAGAATCTAAATCCTGATATGCTTAGGCTCAACTCAGGAGTGCTATTCATGTTCTTTGATTTATTAGTTAAGCCTACTTTTGGGTCAGGGTGATACGTATATTTTGGGAACATGATAGTATGATTGAGTGGGAGTGCTGAACATAAATATGGAATCTATAGCTTCTACTGGTGTATAGAAGTCAAGTGATGATTCCCTTTGAGCTTAGCTAAATAGAAGGAAATGGATGAGCTCTTGTTTAAGTGACTAATTCTTAGATCACTAAACATCAATTACAGGTAGCTAAGTGTTTTAAGGCGCAAAATACGTTCAGGGGTGAGAACGGTAAAATTATCCCATCTCGATGTAAATCATCTATATAGAGAATCTTTGATCACAATAAGATTATAACAATGGTTAAATGAGATAGCATATCTATATCGTGGAACATATAATATGCTCTATATAAGTCGGAGAGTGCAATTCTAAGTTCTAAGAGTGGATTCAACGAGGAATTAATAAGTAGGGATTTACTTAGTAAATCTGGTTCACTTATTGGAAGCTCAGCATATAGATCCATGGTCCACATTCTAGTTGAGACTATACTGCTTGTAAGACTCAATAATTGATTTGTGATTAATGAATTATAATTCTAAAGTTAGACTATGTCTAATTTGTAAATTTTCACTAAGCAGGAGCGAAATTGTAAAGAAAAGAGATTCTAGCTTTATTTATTAATTAAGAGACTCTATATGTCTAATTAATAATTAAATTAAATGACAATATTATTTAATAATCTATTTTAGTTATTAAATAATTAGTTTTGGCATTTAAAAGGTTAGAATTGGAAAATTGGCGTTTTTGAGAAAATAGAAATAAAAATTGTAAAAACTGCAAAATCCAAGTAAGGCCCATTAACACCTATGGCCGGCCACTTGGATGATGTTTTTCCAATTAATATTTTCATTATTTTAATGCCAAATAATTACTAACCTAAACCTAGTAGTTGCCTATAAATAGAAAGTGATGACTCAGTCAAATAATAAGTTTTTCAAGCCTTCTATCAAAAAATTATTTTTTCAGAAAAACTGAGCCTTCCACTTCTCTCTCTATAGCCGACCCTATACCTCTCTCTTTTCCTCTTCTCAATTTCGAACCTTAGTGATAGAGTAGTGCCCACACACAACAAGTGGTACCTCAATCATAGATTGGAAGACTGTGAAGGATCACACACAAAGAGAAGGACATTCGGGCTCAGATCTTGATAATACTTTGCGACAGAAAGGATACAAGGGTTAGAGATCTGAGTGGAAGGAGACATTATTCCGCTTCATCAATGTAAGTTTTTATCAACTTTATATGTGTTTAATTATCGTTTTAGAAAGTTCATATTTAGGGTGTTAAACAACATACTTGTGAGTAGATCTAAGATCTTGGTAAAATAAATTCCAACAACTGGCCTCAGAGCCATGGTAATTAATTTTCTTGCAAGAAATTTGGACTTTAAAACGATTGTTTATGTTTTGGATGGTTTTCATCTTGTGTTGTGTGTTATATGATGATTGATTGATGTTTGTGAATTTTCGTGAAAAATAATTGAAATTTTGTTTTTGTTGGATAGTATGGAAAAAATTAAGCAATTTACTTTTTTACAGAACTCAATTTTGATTTAATTTGAATTAGTTATGATTTTTTGAAGTTTCAAAAAATATCAGGGAGATGCAACTGACCTACGCGCGCGGATGAGGGGTAACCCTCGGACAGCACGCTTTCGACAGTTGCTCGACCGAGCTTCCTCGGTCAGGACACGAGTTTTTGTCTGAAACTCGCCCCTGCGCGCGGAACAGGCTGCATGCAGCCTCCTACGCCGAGGGACCTCGGTCATGCACCTTCCCTTGCGCGGGCGGACAGTATGCAATGCATACTGTCCGTACAGCTCGCAATTTTTTCGTTTTTCTTCGTTTTTTCATGCTATTTTATGGAATTAACTTCCAATTTTTTGTGTAGTTTTGTATTTAGATTTTTATTTTTCAATTTTCAAATCTAATATTAATTTGAATTTTTTAAAAATTACTCTGTAATTTGAATTTGAAAACAAGTAAAAATCTATCTTTTTGCTTGATTTTTTATCTTATTTTTAAATTTGATTATATCTTATCTTATTTTTAAATTTATGGTCAGATATTAATTTTTTTTAAATTAAATATTTTTTTTAATTTGACCTTATTTAAATTTAAAATAAGATAACTATAATCATGATATTTTGAATAGAAATAAGATATTTTGCTAACTTTTAAATTTTGTTATTTTATTTATTTAAATTAAATCATAAAATCTGAAAAAGATATTTATTTATCTTTTTTAATTTTTATTGAATATTTAATTTATAAAATAACAATAAATTTTTTTAAAAGTAGTTAGCAAATTTTTGAAATGATATTTAGGTTAGTTGAAACCTAATTTTTAAAAATTGTAGGTTTAATTTTAAATATTATTTTATTAATTTTATTTATTTTTTAAATTTGAAAATATATATTTTTTTATCATTTAATTATTTTTTTCGAAATTTAATTATTTAAAATTAAATAAATCCTACATCCAACTATCCAGTTAACCTTGTTACAAGAGTATGTGTTTTAGCTTATGTGTAAGTTTTATAAAACCTATTATTGCTTGATCTAAATTGTCATGGTTAACTTGTTGACAGATCCAATGATATGATTTTAACCCATGGTTCAATTGTCAATAGGTCAAGTAAATAATTTGTAACAGGTAAATTTTACAATCTTCTTTCATCTGTGTATGACCTAGCAACATGATAGGATCCATCCAAATGTGTGCCTGTGTGAGCCTATATGTTTATTTTATTATATAGATGCATATAGGTTGTTGCTAAATAAAATGTCACACCATGATAGATTTTATTTAGGTCCATTTAATTTTTGGACCTATTCAATTAATAACAGTTATTTATTTTAAGGTTAAATTCCTCTCTTTTGGGCCTTGTGTGAGAGTTGGGGGCCCATAGAAGTGGGTACGACATACTGAACCCAGCTCCCCCTCACATGAACTACCCTAATTGTGAAGGCCCATTCGCCTGATTTGAATAATTGTGCTAGGTTAATTAAATTAGTTTAACCTAATAAAATTGATTAGCAACATAATTAACTTTTAAAATATATGATTTTTTTTCATTTTAATATTTTAAAGTTAATTTTAAGAAAAACACTCTTAGTTTTAGATATTATTTCTAGACAAAGTATTTGTATTTTTCTTGTATTTAATTAAATAAAGAATTTTAACTAACTAGATTCTTTCTGAAGCTTATTTAATTAAATATTCCTATTTAAGTTATAAATTAGTTATACTAACTGATTTTTCTTATCTAACTTATATTTGAATATTTTTTTTTAAATTTAAAATTAAGTTGAGGAATTCTAGGCATTAGTTATTAAAGATTCTTAAGATATTTTTTAAGTTAGTTTTAAACTTAAAATGGAATATTTTTCAAATTAAGTGGTTACAACTTAATTTTTGATATTTAATTAAATTTAAATTTGAAAATATTTAATTTCTAGATTTTTTCTATAACAACTTAAATTAGATATTTTTTCAAATTTTTGTTGAAAAGATACTTAGTTGAAATAAGATATTTTCTAGATAGTCATTTCTAGACTACTTATTATTTCTAATATTAAATAGGAAAATATTATACATTGTGAAATTAATTATTTAAATAATTAATTTTGGTACAATTTAAGTTAAGTATATTTTTCTTCCTAGTATTAAACTAGAGATTACTAATTAAGCCTTCTCTACACTTAATTATTTATTTCTTGAATTGAATATTTTTAATTAAATTGAAAATTAAATATCTAAGTTTATTTTCATCATGATACTTAAATATTTCTTTTTCATGACACTTAATTAAATAGAAAATTATTTTCAGTTGAAATTTATTTTTTCAACTTAAATTTAAATAATTTTCAAAATATATTTTCTTTATTTTATTAATCAATTTCGAAATTGCATTTAATTATGCAAGATGATTTTGAATTTATCTTGAAAAATAGATTAAGTTGTAAATTAATTATTTATTTTAATTAATTCTTGGACCAACTTAAATCAATGATTTTTTCATTTAATGATTAATTTAAAATAAATGAATTAAAGTATATTATTAGAAATGGAATTAATTAGTCAAAGGAAAATCTAGATAGGTGATATTTTCGCTTGAAGTATTTTTTCTAAGTAATTATTATTTAAGTATTTCGAAAATAGTAAAGTTTTATACTTTCTTTTTCAAAATACAATAAATATATTCTTATGAAAATTTAATTTGAGTTGCAAATTAATACAACTTAAATAATTTTCTTAATATTTATATATAAAAATTACTACTAAGATGGAAATAATTCAATTTATTTCAATCACCATCTAAGTATAATTTTATAAATATTAAATTAAATTCTAATTTGTAATTTTAATTCTAAATTCGATATTTAATGAATATATTTTATTACAAATAATAAAGAAAATACATTTTAAATAATGAGCTTTATTATTATTAAGATATTCGATCTCCATTGTTGGGTTTACCTAGCTTTTGTTTTAGTGAGTAATCCCCCCTAATGGAGGAACGTTCATTAGCAAGTTAGCACCGTTTAATCTCGAAAGATAAGTAGCTTTGTAAGTGTTTTATATGGTATGGATCACCCTAATGGTGGCGACTGTATTTGACTTACAAAATATGAAACAATGGTAGAAGCTCATAAGATAGAATATCCTTGACTCTCGCCTAAACGGGACAACGCTGGATTCCAATCTTGATCGAATAAAAGGTTGCTAGAATGTTTAACATTTTAGATGAGCTGACAACTCTATTCAATGGATGGTAGCTTTGACTCTCGCCTAAACGGGACACTGATATCAATTTGTTAAAAACTTTGGAAATTATTTAGGATTGTATTTTTTAGTATTTTCTCTTATCATTCCTACACGCTATATTCTTATAATTTCTGAATTGGATTTTGTGTTAAACCATTATTGATTTCTATTTATTATTTTGTAGTATCCTGTATAACCATGATGAATCCCATGTTATCCCTCTTGACCGAAAATAAGCTAAATGGATCTAACTTTCCAAAATGGAATGAGAACATTAATATTGCTCTCATAGGAGAAAGTGTCTTGTTTGTGTTAACTGAGCCGTCTCCTGAAGTGTTGGGTGACAATGCAACCAAAGTTGTTAAAGAGAAGTACGAGCGTTGGCAGAATGCTAACAATAAAGCTCTATACTTCATGCTTTCTAGCATGGTTGACACCCTTAAAACTCGGTTTTCTAAAACCGAAAAGGTTGCTGAAGTTATGACGAAGTTAACTGAGCTATTCGGTAGGGCATCTCTTCAGTCTCGCTTTGACGCGACTAATAAATACATCAATGCACGAATGGAACCCCATCAAAATGTGCGTGATCATGTTCTCCTAATGGCAAGTTATTTCCAAGAAGCCCAGGATCATGGTGCTGAAATGGATCACACTACTCAAGTAAGCCTTATCTTGAATAGTCTGACTCCATCATTTCTGCCCTATACATCAAATTATGTCATGAATAAAAAGGACATAGACTTTCATGAGTTAGTCAATGACCTTCAGACATATGAAAATTTGGTTGGAGGCCCCAAGAAGAAAGGGGGTAAACCTCAAAATTCTGGCAATGGTAATGGGACGGTTAAACCTGAGGCAAATGTTGCCTCTACTTCAAAACCCAAATCTAAGAAGAAGTGGAAAAACACCAAGAAGCGAGCCAAAGCCATGAAAAACAAAAAGGTTGCTGCTTCTGGTGATGCTCTAAAAGGAAAGTGTTTCTACTGCAATGAGAAAGGTCATTGGAAACCCCAATGTCCTAAAATTCTTGCAAAGAAACAAGGTATTTCTTTCTATAAACTTTAAGAGTTTTAGTATATTATTATCCAATTGGATTATTAATTCTGGACTAACTTTGTTTATTTGTTTCTTCTTCTTATAGGCCAAGCTACTTGAACTCAGATGCTATCTTAGTGAGTTGGATCGGAAAGCTGGACAAAAGGGTGAAGATCGTCCAAGATGAAGATGAAGCTCATTTATTTATCTATTTTTGAATTAATTGTCTTAGTTTAAAAACAATTTGGATTTCGAATCTTAGTTTGGGATTTTTATCCCTGTTTTTCTCATAATGTTGCAATACATTTTTTTTATTATTAATAATATTTTATTTTCTATTACAAATAAATTGCAATTTATGAGATTGAGTTTCATTTACTTTATCTTAAACCACAATTACCACATTATATTTATATGTTTGTATGTGTAAGTATTTTTATTATTGATACAAATTCTATAATATTTACAACTCTTCATAGAGTTATATTAAATAAACACTAGAAATTATTTCTATGTTTATTAATAATTGTTAATTCCAATACATTTATTGAGAATTTGTTTAATAAAAGGATCTTTTGATCTGATAGGGGTGGAGAAAAGTTAAGAAAACTATGCAGTTCAACGATCTTTTATATCTAATGAACTCTGGATTGTATTCAACTCCACATAATCTCTATAACACTTAGAGAATCATGATCTTTATAACCTTTAGGGGTGGAATTTATCCACAATACCCTATGCAACACATATTTTCTTTAAACATGAAAGTAATATAATGAATTAGCTATTATCAGTATAAATCCTTGATCTTGATTGTATGTTCCAATTTAGTTTTACTGTTGTAGTAAATAATGATACCTATAAAAGTTCTTTGATAATGTATCACACTACCTTAATTGAGTGGGAGAATTTTAAAATTCTTTACCCATCTTCATTAGGTTGACACTTGTGATAAGAACTTAAGAACACTACTGAAAAGCAAATCTAACCATTCATGTGGGTAGATATAACTTATCAGAATTATGAGAATAAGATAAAAGAATTCTGGTTCAGTCTATTCGAATGACTTGAGCCAAGATTTCTTAATCTTCATAACATTATATGGTATCTTAATTTTGATTACTTAATCTCTGGCAAGTATTTTTCACTTCAAATACTAGTCTGCTATGTTGATGATTTAGTCTTAAAAGAAACTCACAGTTCCAGACTAATACAATAAGTCACAACTAGATATTTCTCCAAACAATAAGAGGTTAAAAGTATAATTTAACCAGACATCTGCTATTGAGTGGGAGCTATCTGAGATGTAATCAAATAAGGAACGTTAGAAAATATTCAAGAAAGATTTATGAAAGTGATCTATATGTTAGATATTAAGGAACTGTATATCAGTTATCCTTATATCTACCCCAACTCATTCAAAATTTTGAGACGGTGGTTACTCTGGGGGTGGAGGAGTTATTCTATAATAATTCAAGCTCCACCAGAGAAGATTTATAACTTTGTAAATTTGAAATTACCAGAAAGTTATTTTACTGAAGAAAAGTCTACGCTGTATTATCTCAATTCCATATTTTAAAATATGAGAGATATGTCTTTTGTTCATTCAGATGTACTTTAAACAGTAAGGATTTCAGTATCCCTTGATGAGTAATGCATATAGTAAAGGATGTTTCATAAATGTATTTATGAACTAGTTTCCAGAAGTTTGGTTGGATTCATATATACTACACTTGATTTGAAGATCAAGACATCAGATTGATTTATTTGCACAGTTTGTTTTATGTTAGTGCAAGTGGGAGTTTGTTGGGTTTTGTGGCCTAAATAAAACCCTTTACAATCTGATTAGTTATCAATATAAGAAATTTGAAGTGATTTATGTTTGCATGAATTTTACATGCTTATGGTTTAATATGTTTATTATGTTTATACACAAAATCTGTTAAGTCCAGATCATATATTTATTCACAATTACAGTATTGTCAACACAGTGGAATGTGATTATGATTATATGAATCAAAAGACTAAGTCTCTGTTTCATCAGTGTTTTGGATTTACACTGATGTGATAATCAGCAATGATGTGTACTTACACTTGGAGTAAGTGTTATGTTCTTTTCAGGACATTGGTAAAGTATACTAGTTTCGAATGTATGGAGTATACATTGGACTGGACCGATATTGAACTTAGTTAAGATATTATAAACTTACCGTCATATCTTTCCAAGTCAATATCAGTAGTTGATCTTAAGATTAAAAGAATCTAAATCCTGATATGCTTAGGCTCAACTCAGGAGTGCTATTCATGTTCTTTGATTTATTAGTTAAGCCTACTTTTGGGTCAGGGTGATACGTATATTTTGGGAACTTGATAGTATGATTGAGTGGGAGTGTTGAACATAAATATGGAATCTATAGCTTCTACTGGTGTATAGAAGTCAAGTGATGATTCCCTTCGAGCTTAGCTAAATAGAAGTAAATGGATGAGCTCTTGTTTAAGTGACTAATTCTTAGATCACTAAACATCATTTACAGGTAGCTAAGTGTTTTAAGAGGCAAAATACGTTGAGGGGTGAGAACGGTAAAATTATCCCATCTCGATGTAAATCATCTATGTAGAGGATCTTTGATCACAATAAGATTATAACAATTGATTTGTGATTAATCAATTATAATTCTAAAGTTAGACTATGTCTAATTTGTGAATTTTCACTAAGCAGGGGCGAAATTGTAAAGAAAAGAGATTCTAGGTTAATTTATTAATTAAGAGACTCTATATGTCTAATTAATAATTAAATTAAATGACAATATTATTTAATAATCTATTTTAGTTATTAAATAATTAGTTTTGGCATTTAAAAGGTTAGAATTGGAAAATTGGCGTTTTTGAGAAAATAGAAATAAAAATTGTGAAAACTGCAAAATCCAAGTAAGGCCCATAACACCTATGGCCGGCCACTTGGATGATGTTTTTCCAATTAATATTTTCATTATTCTAATGCCAAATAATTACTAACCTAAACCTAGTAGTTGCTTATAAATAGAAAGTGATGGCTCAGTCAAATAATAAGTTTTTCAAGCCTTCTGTCAAAAAATTGTTTTTTCAGAAAAACTGAGCCTTCCACTTCTCTCTCCATAGCCGACCCTATACCTCTCTCTTTTCCTCTTCTCGATTTTGAACCTTAGTGATAGAGTAGTGCCCACACAAAGCAAGTGGTACCTCAATCATAGATTGGAAGACTGTGAAGGATCACATACAAAGAGAAGGACATTCGGGCTCAGATCTTGATAATACTCTGCGACAGAAAGGATACAAGGGTTAGAGATCTGAGTAGAAGGAGACATTATTCCGCTGCATCAATGTCAGTTTTTCTCAACTTTATATGTGTTTAATTATCGTTTTAGAAAGTTCATATTTAGGGTGTTAAACAACATACTTGTGAGTAGATCTAAGATCCTGGTAAAATAAATTCCAACAGATACTTTATTGGTAGTATTTCCTTAAATGCTCTCCATTCCAGTACCATGGTACTAGAATGAGTTGCATTTTTTCGTCATACTTACCTAATTTATATGCTCCGGAGTCGAGAACTTCGACCACTTGGTATGGTCCTTCCCAGTTAGGTCCTAGTACACCTAACATGCTGTCTTTGGTGTTTAGGAATACCCTTCTTAGGATCATGTCTCCCACGAAGAATTTTCGAGCTTTCACTTGTTTGTTGAAATACCGAGCTACTTTTTATTGATGAGCTATCAACTTTAAGTTTACAGTTGCTCTTTTTTCTTCGATTTCATCAAGTGATTCTGCAAGGAGTATGTGATTGCTACTTTTATCGTACGTCAATCTTCTGTGGGAAGGTGGCTCGCGTTCGACGGGAAGCATAGCTTCATAACCGTACGCCATTGCAAATGGTGTCTGACCGGTTGCTATTTTTTTCGTTGTACGGTATGACCATAGAACTTCGGGGAGTTCTTCTGGCCAGTTTCCTTTGGCATCTTAGAGTTTCTTTTTTAGTGTATCCTTCAAGGTTTTGTTGACTGCTTCAACTTGACCGTTTACTTGAGGATGTGCCACTGCTGAGAAACTTTTGATGATACCATGGTTCGCATAGAAATCAGTGAAAGATTGGCTGTCGAACTATTTGCCATTGTCCGAGACTATTTTGTACGGTAGTCCGAACCGACATATGATGTTCTTCACTATAAAGTCTTGAACCTTTTTGATGTGATAGTTGCAAGTGGTTCGGCTTCAGTCCACTTAGTAAAGTAGTCGACTGCTACCACTGCATACTGCACTCCGCCTTTACCTTTAGGTAATTGCCTGATTAGGTCAATTCCCCAAATGGCAAAGGGCCACGGACTTTGCATCTGTGTCAGCTCGTTGGGCGGAGCTCTTGGTATCTTTGAAAATCTCTGGCATTTGTCGCACTTCTTGACATGGGCTCTCGAATCTTCAATCATCGTTGGCCAGAAGTAGTCTTGCCTTAGAATTTTCTTTGATAGGCTCTGTCCGGCTGCGTGATTTCCACAGAATCCGTCGTGAACTTCGAATAAAAGCCGTGCAACTTCATCTTGCGTGACACATCTGAGTAATGGCATCAAGAATCCTCTTCTGTACATTACCCCTTCTACTAAGATGTATCGTGCTTCCTTTCTTCTCATCTTCCGAGCTTCATTTTGGTTATCTAGGAGTTCCCCAGAGTTGAGGTAGGCTACTATTGGTGTCATCCAGTTTGGGGATGTGTCGATCCTTTCGATTTCTTCCGTGCCAATGATGTTAGGCTCTTCAAGGAACTGGATAGGGACTAAGTTTGCCTTGTCACTTATATTGCTGCTAGCCAATCGAGCCAGCGCGTCTACAGTTGTATTTTCTTCTCTTGGAATTTGTCTCAGACCGTAGCTTTTGAATTGTGCGAGCAGTTTGTGTATTTTGCTCAGATATGCTATCATTTTTCCTCCCCGAGCCTCGTATTCGCCGGATACATGATTTACCACCAGTTGTGAATCACTACAGATCTCAATGTGCTCGGCCTTCATTTCCTTGGCTAGCTTAAGTCTAGCGATTAAGGCCTTGTATTCGGCTTCGTTGTTAGTGGTCTTGAATCCGAACTTGACTGCAGCGTGCAGGTGTTCCCCCACAGGCGTGACGAGGGCAATTCCTGCACTAGATAGTTGATCTGTTGCCGACCCATCCACATGTAGTTTCCAGGTCGGTTTGTCTTCAATATTACTTGGTTGTGGTACTGACTCGGGATCACTTTCTGGTATGCTTTCTTTTTTGCCTGTGTATTCTACCACAAAGTTGGCGAAGGCTTGGCCTTTGATAGCTGTTCGGGGTTGGAATTTGATTTCGTACTGACCCAATTCCACCGCCCACTTGAGTAACCGTCCAGAGGCATCTGGCTTTTGCAGTATTTGTCGTAGTGGTTGGTTGGTATACACCTAAACAGGATGAGCTTGAAAATAAGGCCTCAGCTTCCTTGTTGCTAGAATAAGGCAGTATACGAGCTTTTCTATCAACGAATATCGGCCTTCGGACGAGTCTTTTACTGATGTAATAAACTGGGTGTTGTACGCTGTTCTCTTCTCTGATCAGCACGGCACTCACGCCATGCTCCGTAACCGCTAGGTATATCCCCAGCTCCTCACTGTCAAGAGGTTTTGCGAGCTGTGCCTTTAGATCATGAAAAGCTCTTTCACATTCTTCTGTCCACTCGAACTTTTTGTTTCCTCGCAGGATGTTGAAGAATGGAACACATTTATCCGTTGATTTTGACACGAATCTGCTAAGTGCGGCGATTCGACCAGTTAGGCTTTGCACCTCTTTTATTTTTGTTGGCGAGTTCATATCCAAGAGGGCTTGGATTTTTTCTGGATTGGCTTCAATTCCTCGGGCATTGACGATGAAGCCTAGAAACTTTCCCGAGCTGACTCCAAAGGAGCATTTTAAGGGATTTAGTTTCATGTTGTATTTCCTGAGGACTTTGAAACATTCGTCCAGGTCGTCTATGTGCCCCCCAGCCTTTCTAGATTTGACGAGCATGTCATCCACGTACACTTCCATATTTCTGCCGATCTGTTCTTTAAACATCTTGTTTACCAATCTTTGGTACGTAGCTCCAGCGTTTTTTAGACCAAACAACATGACTTTGTAGCAGTAGAGACCCATATCTGTTCGGAAACTTGTATGTTCTTGGTCTGGCGGATGCATTTTGATTTGATTGTAGCCTGAATAAGCGTCCATGAAGCTTAAAATTTCATGCCCGGCTGTTGCATCTACGAGCTGATCGATCCTTGGAAGTGGAAAACAGTCTTTAGGGCATGCTTTGTTGAGGTCTGTGAAATCAATACAGACTCGCCATTTCTTGTTTGGCTTGGGCACGAGTACGGGGTTTGTGACCCAAGCCGGGTAAAAAGATTCAATTATGAAGTTGTTGTTGCGCAGCTTTTCAACTTCATCTTTCAGGGCTATTGCTCGTTCTTTATCCAGCATTCTTCGTTTTTCCTGAACTGGCCGGATGTTAGGATCGATATTCAGGACTTGTGAAATTATAGGAGGGTCGATTCCGACCATATTCGCATGTGACCAGGCAAAAACATTTAGGTTTGCTCTCAGAAATTTTATCAACTCTGATTTTACTTCGAGCAACAAACCCTTTCCAATTTTTAGCTTTTTGGCCGGGATAGCTGGATCGATCTCGATCTCTTTTAACTCTTCCACATTTCCTACTTGGGAATGTTTTTTCTCTTGTCTGGGCTCTGGCTAGAGGATATTTCCTTCTTAGCCTTGGCCACTGCAAGGTTGTAACGTTCCCGAGCAGATTGCTGGTTCCCTCTAAGACACCCTACCCCATTCTTTGTTGGGAACTTCAGGCACGAGTGAAATATTCATGTGAGAGCTTTTAAGTTATACAGGGATGGTCGGCCAAGCATTACGTTAAAGGAGGAAGGAACATCCAATATTAGGAACTGTGCCATGATAGTTATGCTCGTCGGAGCTTGTCTAACAGTGAGGGGTAGCTGGATTTATCCTAGAGGTGCAACTCCTTGACCGGAGAAACCATAGACAGGCTGGAGGCATGGAGTTAGATCCTTGAGCTGGAGCCCCATCTTCTCGTAAGCAGTCTTGAATAGAATGTTTGAAGAAGCTCCATTGTCGATCATGGTTCTGGCCACCATTTTATTTGCTATCTGGACTTCCACGACCAGCGGGTCGTTGTGCGGAAATTTAATCTTGACAGCATCTTCATCGTTGAAAGTGATGGTTGGCTCTCCTGCTTGTGGAACTTTGGGCTTCCTTTCTTCCACGGCCAGGATGACTTCTTCTTGCTCGTACTGAGTTGTTCGGGCATACCTCTCTCGAGCTTTGCCCGAATCTCCAGCAATGTGCGAGCCTTCAATAATGACTTGTAAGTGTCCATCTCTGGGTGGCGGTAGCAGATCCTGGTTGTTTTTCTTGATCAGAAATTCTATTTCTCGCTTTAGATTGTAACATTCGTTGGTGTCGTGGCCGTAGTCTCTGTGGAACCGACAAAATTTTGTCATGTCCCTTTTGTTTGTATCTTTCTTCATGGGCCCGGGCTTCTTGTACGAGATTAACGACTGAGTTTCCATATACACACTCTCTATATCTTCAGTTAGAATAGTGAATGAAGTGTGTTTGGCATGATCACGGGGATGTTGGAAATTATTTTACCAGGATCTAGATTTACTAACAAGTATGTTTAATTAACATCCTAATATGAATTCTAAAACAATGAAAATAAACACATATAAAGTTTAGAAAACCTTATAGTGGGTGCAGCGGAATAATATGACTCCTTCCATTCAGATCTCTAGCCCTTGATTCCTTTCTGTAACAAAGCATAATCAAGATCTGAATCTGGATCTTCTTTTCTCCTTCTTTGATGCAGAATTTCCATAGACTTACATACTATGATTGAGATACCACTTGATGTGTGTGGGCACTACTCATTCACTCAAGGATTTTGAAATATTGAAGAGAAGAAAAGAGAGAGGAAAGTGGCGGCTTAGGAATTCACTCTGAAAAGAATGAGATGCAATTGTGTGTTGTTTCCTGAAGCCATTACTTTCTATTTATAGAATGCCCTCTAGGTTTAGGTTAGAATTGTGTGGCATTAAAATAATGGAAAAATAAAATGGTAAAAGCCTATGCATAGTGGGCGGCCCATATAAGGAAATTGGGCCTCACTTTGCAACTTTCCCATTTTGTTATTTCTCATTCCCATTTTCTCAAAAATACCAATTTTCTAATTTAACCATTTAAATGCCAATTCTAATTATTTAATAACTTAAAAATAATTATGAAATAATATTGTCATTTAATATATTTATTAATTTAGACATATAAAGTATCTTAATTAATAAATAAACCTAGAAACTCTTTTCTTTACAATTTCGCCCTAGCTTAGTGAAAATTCATAAAGTAGACATAGTCTAACTTTGAGAATTATAATTGATTAATTAAAATCAATTAACTGAGTCTTACAAGCAGTATGGTCTCAACTAGTATGGGGACCATGGGTCTATATAACCGAGCTTCCAATAAGTCGAACCGAATTTACCAAGTAAATTCCCTAGCTTATTAATTCCTTATTGAATCCACTCTTAGAACTTGGAATTTCACTCTCAGTCATATAGAACGCTCTATATGTTCTATGATATAGACACGTCATTAGTTGTCCATTGTTATAACCCTAATGTGATCAATGATCCTCTATATAGATGATTTACACTGTAAAAGGGATTAAATTACCGTAACACCCTACAATGTATTTTATCCTTAAAATACTTAACCCTGTATAAATGATATTTCAGCTAAGTGAAATGAGATCTCCACCATTATTTTTTTTTGGTTAAGCTCGAAGGAAATCATCCTTTACTTTCTATTCGCCAAATAGAAGCTATAGATTCTATATTTATGTTAGCGCTCCCACTCAATTGCACTACCGTGTTCCCAAAAAGTACGTATCACCCTGACCCAAAAGCAGGCTTAACTAACAAATCAAAGAACACGAATAACACTCTTGAGATTGAACCTAACCATATCAGGATTAAGATCATTTGATCTAAGATCAACAGGTGATATTGAATTGAATAGATATTACGGTAAATTTAATATATCTAATCAAAGTTCAATATCGGTCCCTTCTGATGTATACTCCATACACCCGATACTGGTAAACTTTGCCAATGTCCTGGAAAGGACATAACACTTTTCCAAGGTGTAAGAATACCTATAGCTGATTATACCATGTCAGTCTAAATCCAGTGTTCTGACAAATCAGGGAATAAACTTTTGAACATATAATTAAGATTATATTCCACTGTCCTGACAACACTATGATCTTTAACAAACTCATATGTTCTGGACTTAAAAAGAATTCATACATTATATACATATAATCATGAAATAAATCATGTGAACCATGCAACATAAAATGTTATTTCTGATCTTTATTAATAAGTAAATCTGATTATATTGAAATGAGTTTTATTTAGGGCACAAAACCCAACAGGGGAGTCTGTCCGGATTTATCTGTGAACTTCCCTTTCTTCCTATTTCCTTGCTTGTGGTTGTTGCTTGAACGCTTGCCACTTGAATTGTTGGAATAGTGGGGAAGTTGGCAGATGTTCCAGTGGAAGGGGCCTTTGTTTTGCCCGGCTTTTGCTCACCTTCTGCTCGTTGAATGGCTTCTTCGAGCTTGATGAAGCCTTCGG
Source organism: Cannabis sativa (assembly GCF_029168945.1). Lineage (NCBI taxonomy): Eukaryota > Viridiplantae > Streptophyta > Magnoliopsida > Rosales > Cannabaceae > Cannabis > Cannabis sativa. The sequence continues at coordinate 27,087,986 of NC_083609.1, read as the reverse complement.
CTCGGTCAAGGAAATCACTCATTGAGTCAACCGACCCGTTCTTCCTTATGTCCTTCCATAATTCACCAAGGACTTCAATGCCCCTCAGTATCGCGAATAACTTTCCATCCTCGGTTACCCGTGAGACTTTGGTCGCTTCCGTCATGAATCTGCAGATGTATGCCCGGAGTGGCTCGCTTGGTCGTTGCTTTACTTCGATCAAATCTCCCAGATGCAATGGGAGCTGACGTGAGGAAGAGAATTGTGCATGGAATTCTGAAGAAAAGGTTTTCCATGAACTAAACTTTCCAGGAGCCAACTTGAAATACCATTGTTGTGCGGCCTCCGACAGAGTGGCGGGGAAGATTCTGCGGCATACGTCCCCTCGTACTCCTTGTAAATCCATTTGGATCTCAAAATACTTGAGATGGGAAAGAGGATCTTCTCTCCCAGTATACATCTTCCACCTTGGCATTTTGAACTTGTGAGGCAGTGGGAGGAGATTGATCTCTGGTAAGAAGGGAGTTCCGCGAGCACGGTCTAACTCAAGATTATTGTTACGCTGTCCGGCCATGCCATGAAACATATTTTTCAACTCGTCAAGCTGGGCCTGTACGGCTGGGCTGACTTGCTCGACATTCTGGTCGACTTGGATTACGTCAGCGTCTTTCTGAGCGGGTATTTGAGTATGGGTTCCGGGTTGCACGATCGTTGTAGTATTCTGCTCGTCTGTTCCCCTTCTTCTATTTAGATCGTTCCTTAAGTTGTGGGTTGTTCCCAACCTATCGAACACAGAAGAACCTGGTTGCCTTAACGATTGATTCGCTTGGTTGACTGGTGGAATAACACCATTATTCTGGTTGGATCCGTTAGGTATGGCTCAACCTGATGAATTCCCGGACAAGGTCTGCCCGCCTACCTCTTGGCTCACGAGTGGAACTCGTAACCGGGGATTGGGCGGCTGACCATTAGTTGTCTGGTATTCATCGTCGGGTCATCCTCCGTTTCTCCCAGGGGAATGACGTTCGGCGTTTTCTAACCTACAGTCTGGTAGGCTCTTCGTATCAGCACGGTAGCTTGCTGACTACGATCTTCGATCTCTGCATGGTGAGCCCTTAACGCCTCCATCTCTTTGTCTCTCCATTCAGCGAACATACGCCTTTGTTCGTCAAACATGAGATTCACTGCGGCACGCAGTTCATCCTGATCATGATGCAGAGTGTTGTTATGACTCTGCATGAGTCCGAGCGCGGCACGGAGATTTTACAATTCGGTTGCGTCTCTGATGGTCGTCTGGGCGTTGGTTCCAGGCGGAACAGTCATGTTATGAGTGCCTTGGCTGTGTGCGGAACTGTTATTCCCAGTCTCTTACACACCATGCGCAGTTTAAGTAACAGGAGCTATTTCACCATTCACCATGCTTCCTGTCTATCCAGGATTGACAGCAGGTGGAACCCTTGAACTCCCTGGGTCCTGCAATGTCGGATCCAGCATCTGTGAATTTGCTGGGTCAGACAGGCCTCTACGAGTTTGCACCATCGTGTTGAATGTCGAAAAAAGCGATTTGCGATCCTTCTCTCAATGAATGCACCAAAATGTTGACTTCGCTTTTAGCCAACGACAATGAGTCTTTTTGATAAGCGATAAACGATATGTCATAATGAATATATAATAAAGCAATAATAAGACACAAATTTTATAGAGGTTCAGCCCCGAGCAGTTCGGTAATAGCCTAATCCTCGTTATTTGTATTGACTCAAGAACAAGGAAGAAGATTCCTTTTCTTATAGCTCTTACAACAGTATCTCTGAATATATAATTCTTAGATAATAATATAGTCTTAGCTTAGCTGTGTATCAACTTTCAATCTCTCTGTCTGTCCCCTTGCCCAGTGAACATTCCTCACTATTTATAGGGCTGGGAAACTTGAGGAGGAAGAGTTTCCTCTCTCGTTACAATGCGCATAAACAGAAAGATCGTGTGATCAATGCTGAATGCAAGGATCGTGGGATTGAGGCTGAGTACACTGATAGTGGGATCGTGTGTATGCCATATCCACGTAAGTTGATCCCTGAGTTATAGGGATTGAGCTGATGACTCATAATGCGAAAGCTGAATTCGCTAAGTCTTGAGTGCTCTGCACGGATCGTTGAATATCTTATTCTGGATGTGCCAGCGAGGCATCCTGCTCGGTCTATTTTTCCGACCAGATGCTCCAAGTGGACTCCACGTGTCACCATTCTCATGATGCCACGTCAGAGTGCAAAATTTGGATAACAATGATCATGATTTACTTATTAGCATAAATTTTTTGATGTAGAAAAAATCAAATTTGTAGCATAAATACCTAAATAAATTGTCACGTAGTAATTTTTGATTGATCCAAATCATTAAATTTTTATATTTTTTTTAAAAAAAAATAGTTTAAATATACCAATAAAAAATGACATGTGGATAATGACTTAACATGCCAAAAATTAAATTTAGATATTTATTTACAATCTGGAGTTAAACTTAAGTATCTATGCCACAAATTACTTTTTTTTTAATGATAGGATCTTTGAGATTCATGAATGGTCATAAAAATACTATTGGAATAAAGTTGAGGATGAAGATGGTGACCTAACATCATAAAACACTCTACACTAATTTCTCCTTTTTTTTTAATATTTTTTTTTCAAATATGTATGTATATCTAAATATAAAGCTAAAATATGAGTACACTACTTAATTAAATTAATTTTTTTTATCATGAAAGATAGAATATACTTCTTAATTGATTTTTTTTTCGCATTAGATTGGATTTTATGGATAACAATACACAAGCTTTTACTTTAATTTTTAATAGGTAGATTTTGAGGGTGTAAATTTCAAAAGAAAAGCTTGAATACAATTTTAGTCGGATTCTTCATTTAAAGTTTAGCAACAAAGTTCAAAAAGAAGAAAAAAATAAATTAAAGGTCTTTATTTTATTTTGCCTACTAAATATAAAATATTAAATAGTGTGGATTTAGTGAAGTTGTTGAGATTCAAATTTTGAAATGTACTTTAGCAAAAAAAAAATTGAAATGCATGTTGTTAAGATATTTTTCAAAAATTATAAATGTTGTGAAGTTGTTAGGATAATTTGAGTAAAAAAGATAAAGAATAATTATATATTTGAATTTAAATTTGATTGGATTTTTAATTATGGTAATTAGTTAATTTAATAATTATTATAATAATAAATATTTTTTAGATTATTTATGCTTTTAATTTTTAGTCGTAACTATCTTATAACAAAATTAAAAGAATTTATTTTTAAAAATGGGTTTGGTAAAATTTTATAGTATATATTCTTATATGATTAAATTTTAATTCTGTAATATATATTAAAATATATATGATACCTATATATTGTTAATAAAATTATTTATATAATAAAAAATACATTAAACTAAAATATTAATTTACTTATGTATAATTTAAAATCTTTATACAAACTCTATCTTTTTTCTCCATTCTTATTTTTTAAGTCTATTATGAATACTAAATTGTTATAAGATTTTTTTTTGTGTGTGTGTTATGATCTCTAATTTAAGTTATTTTGATCATTTTTTTTTTGTGTGTGTTATGATCTCTATTTTGAGCTATTTTGATCAATTTTGGCATGTTTTATTAGTATGATTTTGTAAAAAGTTATTATATAATAATAATTTTTTTTTATTCTATAATGACTTAGTGAATGTTGATATTGAGTCATGTATATCATAATTTAGAATATCGAGTTATGTTATAATTGTTTCCTTTACTAATAATGATTTGTATTTTTTTAGGAGTCACGTTGAACAACGAGTTTGCAATTGATGACAAAAATATATCTCGAGAACAAGAAGCATCAGTTTTTATGTGATTATTTAGATTATGGCACTTTGTGGGACTTTTTCTGTTATGAACTTGGGAAAAAAAATCTGGTTTATTTCTTTATTTTTCTAGATTATTTTGTTTTTTGCAGGGTTAATAGAAGTGAGTGTTTTTTTAAGGATAAAAGTGAATGGTTATATATACAGTTTTGAAAAAAAATTATAGTGTGAAAAAAATATATCTCGAGAACAACAACATCAATTTCAGTTCTCTCCAAACTTGAAAGTCCATTGCCCTTGTCTTTGAATGAGCCTGACGAATGTTGTCCAGATTTAGAAATAGTGCCCTCAAAATAAATAATAATGAATTTGACATTGAACAAGTATTCTTTAAAGATTAAAATATTCCCCAAGACAATCAAACTAAGTCTACTATGCAACCATATAAGGTTTGATTCCAAAAATAAATACGCTAATGAGTTGAACAAAAAGCTTTAAGAGAAAAAAAATCAAATAAATTTGTTTGGAAAGAAAGAAGCAACTTTACCAAGTGAAAGATAAAATTTGAAAGGAGTTATGGAAAGGTTGAGTCATGTAAATGCAGTAAAGATAATAGATTCCCAAATCTCCCTCTACTGCTTATATAACCTACACATAAGCTTATCAAAGTTAATCATTTTATCATTAGTAATTCTTGAAATGAGAAATTATAAGCAAAATGATCACGTTGTTATTATTATTATTATTATTATTATTATTATTATTATTATTATTATTATTATTATTATTATTATTTAAAAAAAAAAGAAAAAAGTGTTTCATTCTGAAAAACAATCCAAATAAAAACTTTAACGGGATTTTATAAATAAATTGATATGAGAATATTACAATGTATAGAACACAAAAGTTCACAATCAAACCCAAACAATAAATGTCTCCACACAAATACAAAAACAAATAAAGCAAAATCAAAATTACCCTGAAGAAGAAAAACACTCAAATAGATATTAAGTTACACTGTGAAGCTAAAATTATTGCTTGAAATACCAATTGTACTCACTGAGTTGCTTGACAATGATAACATTCAAGTGACATTCCACCATCTTGATCACTAGAGATGAAATTGAACTGACTTCTCTTAGTTAACTTTGAATCGTCATTAGGCCAACCATCGGGAAAACCATCGGTCTATTAGGCCAACCATCGGTCTATTAGGCCAACCATCGGGAAAATTCGACTACATAGTCAAATACTCTGCACCAAAGAGCTACAATCAGCCTATGCCATAACCTACCGGATGGGGTTCAGATGATGCTTCACAAGATTCACAACCTGAGATAGTTTTGCCTTGTTACAAACGACAAGCAAAAGGGATGAAGAAGCATGGAGAAAAATTTCCAACACCAGCTGTTCAACAATCAGTTTAATCACTTCCTGACGCAAACATGATCACCTCTAGCCCATCCATTGATTATGATGCACAATTTCCTCCTCTCAAGAGGTTTGAAAAAACTGAAGATCAGGGCACCACTTCCCACCATCCAAAAATACAAAATCCTACAACTAGGAATGCTGATTAAACTTTACAAAAGGTCTCAGCGGCCGAAGAAGTATTGAATTGGCAAACAGAAAATATGATCGCCCAAAACCACGTCTTAAAACGGGTAGAAAAACACATCACCCGCACAGAGACAATCGTCAAACAACAATCACAAGATACGATCATTGAAAAGTTGACGAACAAGATTCAACAGACGCATGACGAACTCATGGCCATCATAAAATCAAACTCTGTTCCAATTTCATTATTCTTGGCTAAAGAAGCAGAAATGAAAGCCCTCAAAACCCAGTATGAATCTCTAAAAAAGCAATTTTTTCAACAAGAATCATACCCTACGAGGCCTCAGTCAACACTCTTTGGAGGAAATACAACACTCTTTGGAGCAAATACACCATCAGTACCATGGCAGTTCTCAACCATGCAAAAGACCTCTCCAACATCACCCTTCTCAGTCTCTTCGCAAGAAGACTCACTTCTCTGACTTAGACGAATGCTTGACGAAAATCAATAACAAAAAACCAAAAAGGGGAAGAAAAAGGAAAGCCTAGACAATTCTCCTCCACGAGCATCCTTCCTATCATAAAAAGAGCCAAAGCATTTCATGGCCCAACATAATCCTATTTCTGCCATGCTCCACCAACCAGATAAAGAATTTGATAGTCAGTCTTCTTCTTCTTCTTCTGACCAAGAAGAAAATTCTGAAGAGAATGAAACTTGGTAAGAAGATTCAGATACTAGTAACGAGTCCCAAGATTCGGGTACTAGTGACGAGTCTAAAGACTCAGATACTTCTGATGATGACGTACCCCCTTATTTTATGGCTCAATCTGCAGAAGAAGCATACTCTCAACCGAGCCTATTGTCAAAAGTGAAGATGAAAGTGAAGAAGATGAAGAAGAAGCAGCTACAAAGAACACAGAATCCAAGCATCACCAAAAGAGTAAATATTCTAAGTTTCAAACTTTTACTCTTGATGAAATTCCCCCATCTAAATAGCGAGAGAGATTCCAAGAATTTCAAGCTTGGCTTAGCCTGGAGACACAAAAACCACAGGCACAGACGGGGACGATCCTCTTAAATTTTGTCTCAAGATTCACTGGAACTTTGCAAGATTCGTGGACAAGCTTAGGTGAATATAGACAGATGACTTTCCTACAACTCCCATCTGTCGCAAATGCCCTAAGCCATCTCTATGTCGAATTTTGTGGCCAAGATGCACAAGTAACTGAAAGACTTAGAGCAGAGTTTTCCAAGCTCAAGTGTTGTTCAATGGACAAAAGAGACTTGGAAAAGCATTACAAAAGAATGACTTAACGATTCTACCAAATAGGTGGAATTGATGATCCAAATCTAAAGCAAGCCTTCCTTTCCTCTATTCCGGAGCCTCTTGGCGAAGAAACTTTCAGGCTACTCTCTGGATCAGGGAAAAGCCTAACGGATGATACAATTGGAGAAATTTTCCAACTAGTCTTAAAGGCCCTTGAAAAAATGTGCTCCAGAAGAAATTTCTCTAGGAATTTATGAAGCAATCCAAAAAACTAGGCAAAGTTTGTAGCAGACGAGATTTACTCATCAAATGCCCTTCTGAATCATCGTGTTCCTGCAAAACCCCAAAGAAAAAAAACCAAGTTCAAGACGTTCAAGTTCTTGAAACACAAGGGACGTAAAATAAAATTTTTACGAAAGAAGCGTGACTTTCGCAAAAAATCTGATCGATGTTTTGTGTGTGGAAAAAAGGGGCATTATGCAAAACAGTGCCCAAAAGGAAAAACAGTCAAGCTTATATCACATATTCAACAAACGACCGGAATGTCTCTTAAAGAGAATGACATAGAGTCAATCTTCTCCACCGATGATGAATTCAACTCAGAATCCCTTTGTGCATTCGAACAATGGAGTGATTCAGACACTCCAGAATGCTATCAAATGTTCACTATTCACACAATGCAGCCATCCTCTGTCCTCACTGTGCGAGTTCTTCCAAAAAAATATGCCAAGCCGATAAAAGTGGCCGGATTCTTTGACACGGGAGCATCATACACAATAATGAACCCTGATATTCTTCCGAAAGAATATTGGAAGAAAGAGAAACAATACTTCCATGCTACAAATGGAGGTATTTTTTGCACAAAACTCATCAGCAAACCGATTCGGTTGCAGTTCTTCCCAGGGTGTTCTGTTACTCACAGAGTCATTGGATCAAAATTGCCCGAAAAAGACTTAATTGTTGGATTCGATCTTCATACAAAGAAAAAGGGTTTGCGTATTCTCCCTAGTGGACTTGGTTACATTCGACATTTTGCTCCATGGGAAACAATACCAAACTATTTCTTAATGCCCCATGACCCATTTCATCAGATAAAGAAAGAACTCATCGAAGTCTTATGTGCCAATAATCATGCAGAATTTCTGAAGAAATGTGACCATCCTCTTTGGAAAAATCAACAGTTCTTCATAAGCCTTCCTTTTAAGCTTAATGAAGATATCAACCCTACAAAGGCTAGTCACCCAGGCATGAATCCAGAACACCAACATATGGCGTCCAATGAGTGCAAAGAGCTAGAGCAGCAGGGTTTAATAGAGGCAACTTCCTCTCCATGGGCATGTCATGAATTTTATGTCAATAATCGATTAGAGCAAGCTCGAGGAAAGCAAAGGTTGGTCATAAATTACAAGCCCCTGAATGAGTTCTTAGCAGATGATAAATTCCCAATACCAAATAAGAATTCATTGTTTGCCAGTTTATCCAAAGCCCATATTTTTTCAAAATTTGACCTAAAAGCAGGATTTTGGCAATTAGGCATCAAACCAGATGGCGACCCAAAACAGCCTTTTGCATTCCAAATAATCATTTCCAGTGGACTGTCCTACCATTCGGGCTCAAAATTGCCCCTTCCCTATTCCAAAAGGCTATGACCAAAATATATGGCCCAATACTGGAAAAGGCTCTCATCTATATTGACGATATTTTGCTCTTTTCTCCTGATGCAAAAGCCCATCAAGCGTTATGGGCCCAGTTTGCTTCTATCATTAAAGACCATGGTATCATGTTGTCTGAAAAGAAAATGATTATTGGACAGACGCAAATAGAATTCCTTGGGATGAAATTATCCAAAGGACAATATGAAGCCCAACCACATACAGCCCATGAAATACTCAAATTCCCAGATGAAAATCTCACAAAAGTTCAGGTGCAACAATTCTTGGGCATCATCAATTACTTACGAGACTTTGTTCCCCGATTGTCTATACTGACAAGGCCACTCAGCGATATGCTCAAAAAGAATAGTCCAGAATGGTCACATGACCAAACGGTGGCAGTCAAAAAACTGAAAGAAATCATGCAAAATTTACCACCTCTACAGATTCCTTCTGACGGAAAACGTGTTCTTCAAACAGACGCCAGTGACCAACATTGGGGTGCTGTCCTTCTAGAGCAACATGAACAGGGGAAAAGACGAATATGTGGATACAAGAGTGGACACTTCAAAGATTCCCAGCTCCATTATCATCCAACACTCAAAGAACTGATTGCAATCAAGATGGGAATAATAAAATTTGAGTTTCACCTCATCGGCCATCATTTTTTAGTGGAAACCGATTTTGCTGCATCAAAGGGAATGATAGACCTAAAAAAGAATAAGACAACCAATACTCAACTTTTGAGATTGGCAACATGGTTTGATCATTACTCTTTTGAAATAAAACACCTTCCCGAAAAAGAAAATATCTTAGCCGACCTCCTATCTAGACCTAAGTCTATAAATATGGTCTCCTCACACCCAATCAAAACCATCCCTTTAATCAGTCACAACTCGTCCCATACCATTCCATACATATATATAATGGCATCATCATCATCATCGCAAAAGAATTGCTCATTTCCCTGCTCATTTCCCCGAGATGCAAAGCTCATCCTTTCTAAATCCAAAAAGTCAGCTAAGGAAAAGCCCTCTCACAGGGCTATTTATACTCACGAACAGATTCTCTCCAAACTTGGACCCTATTTTCAATATGATTTTTGATTCACCCAAAGTATCCTTTTGCCCATCTCGTCCCCTTTCGAACTGCACTTTTCACTCCAAAGTCCATAGCCCATCTTTTTTGGTACCTAACATGCCTCTATACAATGGCTGTCGAAGTCCAAACTATGGCTCTTCACACTGCTATACAGTCGTTCCTCGAACAAGAAAAAAATAAACCAGCCTACGAAATCCAAATGGACATTTTGTCTTGGTACGCTCCTATAGAGGAGTGGCAAAAAATACTCTGGGATGAATGGGAAAAGGTTCGCAACAATCGACACGTCTTTGTTTATCCATCAGGACCACATGTAGCCAACATGATGGATTGCTATACGGTCTTCTTTATCAGTCTTAATGCAAAATTGGACGAGAACAAAAAAATAGTTTGCAATCCCACTTTTGAACTATACGGATCCCAGGAAGCACCTTTCAGAGAGCAAGATGAAGAGTACAGAGATCTCCAAAAGATTATCTTTGAGAAAAATCAGACTATTCCACCAGAATTTTGGCCAAGAATAGAAGATGATGCCCCATGGGAAATGTTCCCCTCAGATTATTCACAACACATAGCAAGGGCTCTAGAAAAGTTCCAAATTTTCGAGAATAGTCACAATCAGGTCCAAGCCCCTAAAGCAAAAAAAGAAAAACTCATCACTATTCAAAGAAACAGACACTGTGGGGGTCCTACACCGTAAGACAAGCATTTTTGAAGATCCACAAGATCCATACATGGACCAAGAAATCAACCAGGATCCCTATCTCTTTCAGTACAATGGATTGGAATGGAAGATCGTCTATTCTGATTATGATGCATGTCCACCAGCTGGAAGTGATGAAGAAGATGAACCATGAGGTTGGCACCCACTTCAAGAAGACCCCAATTATGACTCAGACTATAATGCTGATCACGAGCCAATTATCGACCGCTAATAAGAAGAACGAAAGAATTCCATATCTCCTATTTGTGTAAGATAGTAATAAGTGGAAAAATTCCTAATAGTCATGATTTTGTAGGAATTTTTTCTTATCGTTTGGCGTTTTCTATGTTTGTCAGTTAGTCAGTTTGTCCATTTGTTGTCAGACTGTCTTTTTCTCTGTTTGTCATTTTGTCGGTTTGTCCTTTTATTGTCAGAGTGTCCTTTTGTGTGTTTGTTTGATTGTAGGAAATTTCTAGGAAGTTTCCTATTTTGTATTGTACTTCATGTAAATGGCTATATATAGAGCCATCCTTTTCATTGTAAGGACATGAGAAAACTTTCTACTAAATAAATTTCTAGTGTTCTTCTCTCAAAATGTGTTGGAATTTATTTTACCAGGATCTTAGATCTACTCACAAGTATGTTTATTAACACCCTAAATATGAACTTTCTAAAACGATGAAATAAACACATATAAAGTTTAGTAAATCTTACATTGGTTGCAGCGGAATAATATGACTCCTTCCGTTCAGATATCTAGCCCTTGATTCCTTTCTGTAGCAGAGCATTATCAATATCTGAACCTAGATCTCTTTCTCTGAATCTTTGATGCTGAAACTCCTTCTTGCTGAAAGTGTTTCTTCACGATCTTCCTCACTATGATTGAGGTATCACTTGCTGTGTGTGGGCACTACTCATACACTAGAATTTCGAAATTGAAGGAAGAAAAGAAGAGAGGGAGTGGTCAGCCAGATAGGGAGAGAGAAGGCTCAGTTTTTTCTAATTCAGAAAGTGTCAGAAGAAAAGTGTAGAAATTTAGTGTAAATTTCCTGAAGCCTTCACTATCTATTTATAGCATTCCACTAGGGTTAGGTTTGAATTATTTGGCATTAAAATAATAAAAATATCAGTTTAAATTGCCTATAAAAGTGGCTGGCCATGCTTAGTGGATTTGGGCCTCACTTTTTACAATTTTGCAGTTTTATCTTTTCTGCATCTGATTTTCTCAAAAACGCCAATTTTCTAATTCAACCATTTAAATGCCAATTCTAACTATTTAATAACTATAAATAGTTATTAAATAATATTGTCATTTATCATATTTATTAATTGAACCATAAAAAGTATCATAATTAACAAATATGCCCCTAAAACTCTTTCTTTACAATTTCGCCCTTACTTAGTGAAAAAAATTCACAAATAAACATAGTCTAATTTGAGAATTATAATTGATTAATCAAAACCAATTACATGAGTCTTACAAGCAATATTATCAAAACTAGTGCGGGGACCATGGGTCTATATAACCGAGCTTCCAATAAGTAGATCAAGAATTTAGCACTAAAATTCACTAACTTATTAATTCTTCGTTGAATCTACGCATAGAACTTAGAATTGCACTCTCAGTATATAGAATGCTCTATATGTTCCACCATATAGACACATCATTAGTTATCCATTGTTATAATCCTCTCGAGATTGAGCCTAATCATATCAGGATTAAGATCATTTGATCTAGGATCAACTAGGCGATATTGACTTGAATAGATATTACGGTAAGTTTAATAAATCTAAGTCAAAGTTCAATATCGGTCCCTTCCGATGCATACTCCATGCATCCAACCTGAGCTTTACTTTAACCAGTGCTCTGGAAAGAACATAGCACTTCTCCAAATGCAAGTAAACTCAATTGTAGATTATCATATCAGTAAAACCCTATGTCTGATAAATCTAGGAAACTTTATTCACATAGTCATGTTTACTTTCCAATGTGTTGACAGCACAATAAACAGGATCAAGTATGTGAAAAGGGTTTCAGATGAATTTATACATTATGTACATATAATCATGAAATAAATCATGTGAACCATGCAACATTAAATGTTATTTCTGATCTATATTAATAAGTAAATCTGATTATATTGAAATGAGTTTTATTTAGGGCATCAAACCCAACAAACTCCCACTTGCACTAATATAAAACAAAAAGTGTGTTTCAAATAATCTCAACACCTTGATATACAAATCAAGTGTAGTAGTAGTAAACTCCTCGTAATAGGATCTGAAAGGTTGAATTAAACACAACCTTTTCTCCACCATTACTCTTCCTTTAATCACAAAATCATTGATAATGTGAAATTCCTCTCTATATGTCTACTCTCTTGGGATACTGGATTCTATATCTTTGGCAACTACTTTTGGTTAATTAGGAAATTAACACTAGTAGTTTAAGGCAATTTGGAATGATGCCAAAAAATGTATAGAACTTTCCTTAGACTGAATAAGTACCTTTCCTGCAACCTTAACATTCAGTCCCTCTCTGGTAGACCTAGAGACTTCAGATAGGTTTTTACACTTCTCCAAAATCACTATTCCACCCCCAGAGTAACCACCATCTTATCAGAAAGATTTACTAGCACAAAGGCAAATTTCGAAATCTGATATGGTGTAGTCTAAGAGTTTTAAACACACCCTTATAGACTAACATATAGTTCCTCTTCTTAATCTTAGGATTTACTTGATTGTCTTCCAATGTTCTTCTTTTGGATTAATCTGATACCTACTCATTACTCCCACTCAACGACGGTGTAGATCTAAGGCATACAAAAGCATATCTAAGACCTCTCATTGTTGATTTAAGAAATTCTTTCATTGCTTTATCTTTTCTGGAATAGTTGAGACTTTTCCTTAGATAAATAAAATCTATGCCTAGAAGTCGAGAAGCTTCTATAGATTGCCATTAGAAAGAAAATGCTTTAGCATCTTACTAAAGTAAGTTGCTTGCATTAGAGTAAGTAATTACCAGATATACCACAAGCCATAGGTTTAGATAAACTCAAACCTATAATAATAGGAACAGGAAGTTTGTTAAGTCCATAGAATAGACTTATTAACTAAAATTTCCTTTTATGTCCTTGTAATAGAAAACTTTAGGTTACTCCATGTGAATGGATTAAACCATAGTTCTATTGGCTTTTCTTCTTAGTTTCTTCTCTTGACAATCCATTACTTGTTTAAACTCACAATGGATTTTAATCACTAGTGTTTCCCAAGTCATAAGAAGGTGAGTTCCTAGAAACTCTCCCCCTTACGACAGTACCGTGAATTATGTCTAAGAAAACTAAATGGTATTGATCTCTTCGGTTGTGACAAGACAACAGAGGCAGTGGGGTCATCATATATCAAATAAGATGATAGAACACTTTTGGAATCAAGAATTAAATATCTCCTTTATTTGCTACTTGATTTTCAGACTTAGTCATTATCTTAGAAAAGTAGTATTTGTTTGAACAAACACTTTCTTATCTATTATGGGATGGTCCACCCCTAATCACTTAGAATAGCTAACAAACCATGGTTAACAGTTCTAGCTTTTCTTAAGATTTTGATTAGGTCATCCATGAATCTAGTAATGATTTACATTAAGTATACAACCATTACATCATTCTGAAATTGTATTACCATAGAAGGAATTAGACAATGACTAGTAACTAATCATCAATATGCAACTCGAAATTTCTGGGGAGGTAAGTTTGGATATAATTCAAAAATCAATTTAATGATCTTTGAACTGCATATCTACTAACTATTTCTCCACCCCACGATTCGCAAGATCTTTAACCACTTACCTTAATGGTTTTAACCATTGCTAGAAATTTATGAAATTTTTCAAACATTTCAAATTTCTTTGCTAAAAGGTATAATCTAGAGTTATCGTTTTAAGAATACAACGAAAAACTCATATCCACCCCTGAATGTACATCCATCTGCGAATGATATGAACTACTTTCAGTGGATATAGGCATATTAACTCTTTGCAGAGATTGATCTTGTCAAATCCACTATGAACAAGATACAAATGCCATAGATTAAAAAAAAGTGGCAGTGTCTATTGATGACACAGGTTTAGTGACATCAAAGAGTTCTTAGAATACTGCAAGTGGATCCTGGTCACAGAATACCTAACTCATATTCCATACAGTTTTAATCCATTAATAGAAGATGGATATTAAACACTTGAGAAAGTGTAACTGTATTGTATTCTGGAATTAGAAATATAAGAAAATTTCTATTTGGAATCTAAAATTAAAGTCAAAGACTTAAATTTATACCAAATATAATGAGTAATTCTATCTTGGACCAGCACTACTAATACAAACTCTAAGTCAGATTTGCCCATACAAGTAGGAGATTTCTAAGATTGAGGATTTATATCAATTGGGAATAGAATTTCGGGTTTATAATCATATGCGTCATTTAATTTCTTAAGAGAAAATATAGAATGACATGAAATGATTTATAGACCATTCATCCAATGATATTTTTTGAAGCTAATTCGAAATGAATAAGCTAAGAGGAATTAGGATAATTTCGTTTATAAACAAGAATCCAACGATGCTTCGATTACCGAAAGACAAAGTAATCTTATTTATGTAATCTTCTTGTTTCATATTGTAAAAATACTAGTCTAAGGTGTCATCAATTGATGAACATCTAGATGTTTCATATACAATATTTATCTTTCGAGATCTTACACTATTATGTATGTCTGATGGTGAAAATCCATTAGGGATTTATCTCATTAGAAAAATAAACATGTTAGACCAACAATGAAGATTCGAAATTAAACTACAACTTAATAACAGAAAATAACATGGTTCAATATAAATTCATACACAATTCAGAAATTATAAACATATAGCAAGTAGGAATGACTAGTGAAAATACTAAAACATACAATCCTAAATAATTTCCAAGGTTTTCAACAAGCGATACAAGGTCCCTAGGCGAGAGTCAAAGTATCATTTATTGAATAGAGTTGTCACTCATCTAAAATGAAAACCATTCTAGCAACCTTTTATTCGATCAAAATAAGAATCCAACGTTTTCTAGGTAGGCGAAGTCGAGTTATTCTTATTTTATGAGCTTCCACCATTGTTTCATGTTTTATGAGTTTATCTCTAAGTAGTCACCGTAGGGGAGAGTCTAAATAGAGACGAAAACTCACAAAACACTTATCAAATGAAATCTTACGGTATTAAATGCGTTCAACGAATAACCATCCATAGGGGGACGAAGTCTAGCGTCTCGAGGTTATATTGAAAACATTTTACTTTTGTAAGACCAACAATGGAGATCGAATATCTTAATAATAATCAAGCTCATTATTTAAAGTGAGTTGTATTTTCTTTGATTCTCTTTATTTAATTTATTTATTTTAAATATATATTTATTTAAAATTTCCAATTTAGAATGAAAAATTCTAAATATAAATTTTAATTTAATATTTATAAATTTTACTTAGATGGATATGAAAATAACATGAATTATTTCCATCTTAGTAATAATTTCCAATAAATATGTAGAAAAATATTCAATTTAAGTTGTTACAAAATTAATTTAAATTAATTTACAACTCAAATTTTATTTTCTATAAATATATATTGCATTTCGAAAAATTAAAGTATTCAAGGATACAATTTTCGAAAATGCAAGTTAAAATAAAAAATTAATCCTGGAAAAATTATTCTAATTTAATGTTGGCCCAAAATTAATTAATAAAATTAATTTACAACAAAAAATATAATTTTCCTATTTAATTAAATATATAAGAAAAATTTCAAATATTTAAGTATGATGATGAAAATCAACTTAAATATTAATTTTCTATTTACTTAAATACACTAGAAAAATACTTCAAGCAAAAATATCATCTATCTAGATTTTTCTTTGACTAATTAATTCAATTTCTAATAATATACTTTAATTCAATTTATTTTAGTTAATCATTAAATGAAAAAATTATTGATTTAAGTTGGTCCAAAATTAAAATAAATAATTTACAACTTTAATCTATTTTTCAAATAAAATTCGAAATTCGAGCATTTAAGAAATGTAATTTCGAAATTTGATTAATAAAATAAAAAAACTATATTTTGAAAATTATTTAAATTTAGTTGAAAAAATAAATTTCAACTAAAAATAATTTTCTATTTAATTAAGTGTCATGAAAAGGAAATATTTAAGTATCATGATGAAAATCAACTTAGATATTTAATTTTCAAATTAATTAAATGTATTAAATTCAAGAAATAAATAATTAAGTGTAGAGAAGGCTTAATTATTAATCTCTAGTTTAATACTAGGAAAAAATATACTTAAAATAAATTGTATCAAAATTAATTATTTAAATAATTAATTTCACAATGTATAATATTTTCCTATTTGATATTAGAAATAATAAGTAGTCAAGAAATAACTATCTAGAAAATATCTTATTTGACTAAGTATCTTTTCCACAAAATTTGAAAAAATATCTAATTTAAGTTGTATTAGAAAAAATCTAGAACTTAAATATTTTCAAATTTAAATTTAATTGAATATCAAAAATTAAGTTGTAACCACTTAATTTGAAATTATTCCATTTTAAGTTAATATTCGAAAAGATATTAACTTAAAAAATATCTAAAATATTCCATTTTAAGTTAATATTCGAAAAGATATTAACTTAAAAAATATCTAAAGAATCTTAATAACCAATGCCTAAAATTCCTCAACTTAATTTTGAAATTTTAAATCCAAAAGATATTCAGATTTAAGTTGGTTAGTTGAAGATAACTAAATATCAACTTAAATATGAATATTTAATGAAAATTTAAATTAAGCTCCAGAAAGAATCTAGATGGTTATAATTCTATATTTAATTAAATACAAGAAAATACATATAGTTTAGCTTAGAATAAAAAATTCTTTACACTATAATTTTCTTAAATTAATTTCAAGATAAATGAAATTAATTATGTTGGTAATCAATTTTATTAGGTTAAACTAGTTTAATTAACCTAGTACAGTTATTCAAATCAGGCAAATGGGCATTCATAATTGGGGTGGTTCATGTGAGGAGGTGCTGGGTTCAGTATGTCGTACCCACTACTATGGCTCCCAACTCTCACACAAGGCCCAAAAGAGAGAAATTTAACCTTAAAATGAACAACTGTTATTAATTGAATAGGCCCAAAAACTAAATGGGCCTAAATAAAATCTATCAAGAACTATGATATTTTATTTAGCAACAACAACCTATATGCATCTGTAATGAAATTAAACACATAGGCTCATACAGGCACACTTTGGATGGGTCATATCATGTTGCTAGGTCATACACAGATGAAAGAAGATTGTAAATATACCTGTTACAAATTATTATCTTGACTAATGGAGCCATCAGATCATTAGATCTGGCAAAAAGTAACCATGGCTATTTGCAATCAAGTAATAATAGGTTTTGAAAACTTACACACAAGCTAAAACACATACTCCTGCAACAAGGTTAGCTGGATAGTTGGATGTAGGATTTATTTAATTTTAAATTAAATAATTAATTTTGAAAATTAAATAATTAATTAAAAATAATTTTCGAAAATTTAAAAAAAAATTGAAATAAAAAATTTCAAAATTAAATTAAAATTTAAATTTCAAATTAAACCTAAAATTTTGAAAAATTAGGTTTCAACCAACCTAAATATCATTTCAAAATTTATCTAACTACTTTTAAAATTTAAATGTTATTTTATAAATAAAAATTAAATAAAAAATTAAAAAAGATAAATGAATATCTTTTTCAGATTTTAAATGTAATTTAAATAAATAAAATAACAAAATTTAAAAGTTAGCAAAATATCTTATATCTATTTAAAATTACATGATTATTGTTATCTTATTTTAAATTTAAATAAGGTCAAATTATTTAAAAAAAAAATTAATTTAAAATATTAAAATCTGACCTTAAATTTAAAAATAAGATAAGATATAATCAAATTTAAAAATAAGATAGATTATTAAGCAAAAAAGATAGATACTAACTATTTTCAAATTCAAATTACACTAATATTTTGAATTAAATTTAAAAAAATATTAAATTAATTCAAAATGATAATTAGAATTAAATTAGGAATAGTAATAGTATAAATACAGAACTACACAAAAAATCGGAAGTTAATTCCATGAAAAAGCATGAAAAAACTAAGAAAAACGAAAAAATTGTAAGCTGTACGGACAGTTTTCGCGATCGCAGGAAAATTTCAGCACAGCTCCGATTTTTTCGAATCTTCAAAAAATCATAACTAATTCAAATTAAATCGAAATTGAGTTCTGTAAAAAAGTAATTTGCTTAATTTTTTCCATACTATCCAATAAAAATAATTCCAGAAACAGAATCGCAATTATTTTTCACGAAAATTTACAAACATCAATCAATCATCAAATAACACTCAATACAACATGATACCATCCAAAAAACAACAAACAATCGTTTTAAAGTCCAAATTTCTTGCAAGTAAATCAATTACCATGGCTTTGAGGCCATTTGTTGGAATTTATTTTACCAGGATCTTAGATCTACTCACAAGTATGTTTATTAACACCCTAAATATGAACTTTCTAAAACGATGAAATAAACACATATAAAGTTTAGTAAATCTTACATTGGTTGCAGCGGAATAATATGACTCCTTCCGTTCAGATATCTAGCCCTTGATTCCTTTCTGTAGCAGAGCATTATCAATATCTGAACCTAGATCTCTTTCTCTGAATCTTTGATGCTGAAACTCCTTCTTGCTGAAAGTGTTTCTTCACGATCTTCCTCACTATGATTGAGGTATCACTTGCTGTGTGTGGGCACTACTCATACACTAGAATTTCGAAATTGAAGGAAGAAAAGAAGAGAGGGAGTGGTCGACGGATAGGAGAGAAGGCTCAGTTTTTTCTAATTCAGAAAGTGTCAGAAGAAAAGTGTAGAAATTTAGTGTAAATTTCCTGAAGCCTTCACTATCTATTTATAGCATTCCACTAGGGTTAGGTTTGAATTATTTGGCATTAAAATAATAAAAATATCAGTTTAAATTGCATATAAAAGTGGATGACCATGCTTAGTGGATTTGGGCCTCACTTTTTGCAATTTTGCAGTTTTATCTTTTCTACATCTGATTTTCTCAAAAACGCCAATTTTCTAATTCAACCATTTAAATGCCAATTCTAACTATTTAATAACTATAAATAATTATTAAATAATATTGTCATTTATCATATTTATTAATTGAACCATACAAAGTATCATAATTAACAAATATGCCCCTAAAACTCTTTCCTTACAATTTCGCCCTTACTTAGTGAAAAAATCACAAATAAACATAGTCTAATTTGAGAATTATAATTGATTAATCAAAACCAATTACATGAGTCTTACAAGCAATATTATCTCAACTAGTGCGGGGACCATGGGTCTATATAACCGAGCTTCCAATAAGTAGATCAAGAATTTAGCACTAAAATTCACTAACTTATTAATTCTTCGTTGAATCCACGCATAGAACTTAGAATTGCACTCTCAGTATAATAGAATGCTCTATATGTTCCACCATATAGACGCATCATTAGTTATCCATTGTTATAATCCTAATTTGATCAATGATCCTCTATATGAATGATCTACCTTTGTAAAGGGATTAGATTACCGTTACACCCTACAATGTATTTTATCCTTAAAACACTTGACCCCGTATAAATGATATTTCAGCTTATGTGAAATGAGTACTCCACCATTTATGTTCGTTTGGTCAAGCTCGAAAGAGATCATCCTCTGCTTACTATTCGTCAGATAGAAGCTATAGATTCCATGTTTATGCTAGCGCTCCCACTCAATTGCACTACCGTGTTCCCAAAATGTACGTATCACCCTGACCTAAAAGTAGGTTTAACTAACAAATCAAAGAACACGAATAGCCTCTCGAGATTGAGCCTAATCATATCAGGATTAAGATCATTTGATCTAGGATCAACTAGGCGATATTGACTTGAATAGATATTACGGTAAGTTTAATAAATCTAAGTCAAAGTTCAATATCTGTCCCTTCCGATGCATACTCCATGCATCCAACCTGAGCTTTACTTTAACCAATGCTCTGGAAAGAACATAGCACTTCTCCAAATGCAAGTAAACTCTGTTGTAGATTATCATATCAGTAAAACCCTATGTCTGATAAATCTAGGAAACTTTATTCACATAGTCATGTTTACTTTCTAATGTGTTGACAACACAATAAACAGGATCAAGTATGTGAAAAGGATTTCAGATGAATTTATACATTATGTACATATAATCATGAAATAAATCATGTGAACCATGCAACATTAAATGTTATTTCTGATCTATATTAATAAGTAAATCTGATTATATTGAAATGAGTTTTATTTAGGGCATCAAACCCAACAAAATGTTCTTTTAAATTCTTTTTAAGAGATTTCTAAGATAGTGATAGTGTGCATTATGGGTCATACTTAATAGTTATTACTGTTATGAGTTAGGTATCACTCAAGTGTAAAGATACTAAGCAATCTATCCTTCATAATCGTAAGTCACGCTGAAAAGTCGTAAGTCGTGCTGATTCTTGTGAGAACATTGCTCAAGTTATCTTTCATCTTGATGATGCTTAGCTTATAGCTGGAACCCTACTGGTATCAGAGCAATTATTTTCAAATTAACTATTTAGAACTGTAAGATCATATGCAATAAACATTACATATGTAGTGTTAATAAAATATTAAAGCATCAGATCAGATTTAAGAAAATAGTAAATAAAAATGATATTATGTAAATAAGATCTAAGCAATATGTGCAACCCACCTTGACGCTTCTCTCTGTTTCTACACCATTTATAATATCTCATGTATATCAAAAACTTACCAACTCCAAAGATAGGAATGGAATTGATTTCAATATGAATCAATTTAAACATTCCACAAGAAATATAACAATAAAACTGAGGGCCAATTTCAAGAACTTCAAAGAATCGATTACTCTTTGCTTTCTCTCTACCTTTCCTTTTCTTAGAATCCATTTATTCGACATACGAATGTGTCAATTTCAATAAACCTCATAAAAGACAGTAATGAAATTATTCAAAGAATCGATAGATGAGTTGATTTCAAAATGCCACAAGTTTTGGAATTCCGATTCTCTAGAAGGAGAAAGACTAATCTAGCTTATTGCGAACGTAACATAAGTATGGTTAGGAAGTTGCAGTTGGCAAAAGGATTAAAGGGTTTAATTTCAATTTGTTTGAAGTTAACGTGAGAGTTAACCTCTGTTATTTTTTAATATAAAATTTTTTTAAAAAAAAGTCATCTAATAATTTCTCATAAACCAAGAATTCTGTTATATAACCACATTTTATATAGAATAGATATTTTACATAACAGAACCCCATTTTACATTCTTACCCGGAAAACAAAATAGTAATGCTAATAGCGGTCTACCTTATCTTACAATGTTCAATTGGTCCAAACACCATAGATTGTTGAACCACTAGTTAGGATCTTTGTCAATGTCTTTTCTCAGCATCAACTGCACTCACTCTACCTCTTGGTCAGCACACCTAAAAAGAATGGTTTATTATCTCATCACAACAATGGCAGACACTACGACAAGGATTTCAAGATCAAGATAAACTAAGCATTCAAAATTTACACAAATTCCTTGCAGAATTTGACTGAAATAAGTCATTTCAGGCCACAAATATACTGATGTCCCAAACATCTTAAAGTCTCACTAAAGTGAAACAATGTTGCAAGCAAAAATCATTTCTTTGGCAATGGCTGTTGTTCTTATGAGACTAGTTTAATTTTACATCATTACTAACTAGTAACAACCATCTTTTATTAATATTGATGATACATCCCTTTTTTTTTTTTAACTTCCAGGTAATATTAACGTTGTAAATACGAGCTGCACCTTTTGACACAACACAAAATCAGCACGAGCACGTGTTCGGAGAGCACCAGCACGACCAAGCACGAAAAATATGACTTTAGACACAACACAGCATGATATTACAAATCGACACGACACTGTACAAAAATTATGTACTTAAGCACAACACGGCAGGACAAACTCGAAAGACACAACACGTAAGCACAAATAAACTACAAAAAAACACTACACGTTAAAAGACCCTATAATAATAATAATAAATCATGTATTTATAAATAATAAATAAATTCAAATAATAATAAAATTCAAATATAACACCGAATATTATAAATCTATCTTTAAAATGTTAGGACCCTACATTAACAAGTATGTGATTGATTAGTACTAGACTACTAGTAGTATATAACTATTTAGGCACCTCTTAAGCTAGCTTTGAGAGTGAGTTCTAGTGAAATAGTTATCATAAAACTATTAGAAAATGTAAATTAAAATTATATATTAATTTATTTGTAGAGTGACTTAAAAATTTGAGCATCTATTTGTAAATATTTCAATTTCTAATAATTCTAGTGATTTTTTTATTTATTTAATTGTTCCTACAATATTTGAAAAACTGCATGAATAATTAAAAAAAATGCATATAGTTTAATAATTAACTCATTAGTGAAAAAAAAAATATACAAAATAAAGTACAAATTCGAACCCAAACCCCGTATAAGAAAACAAGTTGGCCTGTTTAAGGAAAATAGGCTGGCCTGAATAAATCACGATAGGAAAAATACAAAGCGTACCCGTTAAAATTGTTGGCACAGCACAATACGGTCCATATTTTTTCTATTGCATTAGACAACTCATATTTTAAAAAGCACAAGAAAAAATAAGCCGGGCCAACCCGACACATATTTATAGCACTCGATAATATGATACCTTTACTCAAGACTAAAAATATTTCCCCTAATCTGAATGTGGCATCAAACAAGCTAAATGATGTATGGAAATGTTCAATGGATCGAATACTTACTGTTGCATAAATTATCTGTGGCACAGGGGCTGCTGCATCTTAGATTCAAGTTTTCTCAGATTTTCATAAACTAATTTAACTTTATTGGATACATTTCCGTTATGCTCTTCAACATCTTTCAAAACTGCAAGTAGCTGTTCCCGATATGCTGCACTTAACCTCTTCTTTACCCTCAGTTCTGCAGTTAATTCCTGAATTTTCTTGTCTTTATCATCCTGTAAAAGAAAATAATAAATAAAAAGCTGTTAAATGAACAAGGAGTTGAATACAAATGTTAACATTGTTCACGTGATCAGAGAGTGCAATGTTTTATGTAAAATATTGCTTTGAAGCACAAAACAAAGTGCAAAGATAACATCACAGTAAGAAAACCTGCCTAGTGGTATTACACATCTCCTCACAACTATAGGCCCCAAGTTCAAATTACCCTCCCCAAATAACAATAAAAAGACAGCCAAATAAGTAAGAATCAGCACAAAGCACAATTGGTGTAGAAGTAGAAAAAAACTATAAACTGAAGATAATACACTATCGCTGGATACTCATCCCACACAAAAAGAATGAAAAACATGTCTAACCCCTATATAATAATTGGACACATGTTTGGGAAGGGAAAAAAAGAAAAAAACAACAGTAGAAGACGGTCAAAATAAGTGAAAATCAGTAGACAGAAAAAATGAGGCGAAAGTAGAGTGAAAATACATGAACAGAAAAGTGATTGCTAATAGCCCCAGCCAAAGGACAAAATAATATTTAAACATCTATCCAACTCCAATTATTTAGGGGTTTCCATTTAAGCTCGGCAAATAGTTAAAAAAGCAAGAAAATGGATAACCACAAAGAAGAAAAAAAACCAAGAAAACAGATAACAAGAAGCATGTGGTTAACCAGACATGTAGGAGTTTGAGTACTCTATTTTCTGCATCAATGATTGATATTGACTACAATCCAAATGAAAAAGAGTCAAAACTTGTCGACGAGACTGTGAGCCTAAATCTTGTTATAACAGTAGCGAAGAAACTGAGAAAATCAGAGAGAAAAAGAGATAGGAGCTGAATGATTTTCTGTAGGTAAGACTCAGGTACAACCTTAAAAGTATTCAAGAGACCGTCCACTCTCCACAATCCAAATCCCCAAGGACCCAACCCCTCAATGCCAGAATGTCTCCTCCATTTCTGTCAATATGCTCATGAACACTAACACCCCAACCAAGCCCAACAAACCACATTAACTCACATAGCTACAACTACTCATATATCTGTCTAGTATCATTATCCTATTAAATACCCCCTTCATAGGTGTCTTCATCAGAAACTAGACTTAAAGCTTATGTACAGTATTAACATTTTAACATTTTCATATTACAAAGGAGAGAAAAAAAAATTGAAAACCAAAAGTTGGGAGTTACTTTAAATCTATAAAATTGCTCAATCATATCACACCTCAGTCTTGGAATGAACTTATGCTGTCTAGCAGTTAAAATACACTTACAAGTATCCGGTGACCCTTTTGTAGCTCAATCCCCAAGGGGTGATTATGTTCACTCACGAATTTCCTAACAACCCATATTCCATTCTTCTCTCTTTTCAGCAAAATCATGGCAGTGCAAACGTCTCGTTGCCTACCCTGTTGAATGTCAACTTTTGTTCGACTGTCTGGAAGTCCTCTACATCCAAGCCCACGAGAGATTATTGATCCATCACGCTCAGATTTCCTAGATGATAACACACGAGTCAAGAATCCTTTTTGTCTGGCATAATCATCATAGAATGCTCTACCAGCTTCTTCTGATTCAAATTCCATCCCCTCATGTAGTTCCACATCACTCCCACCTTCAACTTCAACTGCACTTGATTCTCCTGCATAAGTTTCTATTCTCTCAACTCCATCACCCATTTGCACATCTACTCTGCACATTAAGACAGGTGACAAATAAGCACATTCCATTTCCAGTCATGTGTGTCACCAAACTAATTGTTTTATTCCCCATTCTTGAAGGAAGGCTATCCACAAATGGCCAGTTTTATATCATTGAAGCCACTGCTAGAGACCTTTCAGCTGGTCAAGCACAAAGTAGCTAGTACTAATACTATAATGAGCGAGTGATATTGCTTTCCTAGAGAATCTAGTCGTACTTGACTGGACTTGCCGAAATTAGGAAGATAATACAAAGAGCTGAAATAACAGCATGATAGTGTCCATTCACTAAATAAATTTCCCCAGTCTATTTATGGGATCAAATCAATATATTCTAGAAGAAATCTTTGAAATACTCTCATTAGGCATCACTTTCTAACTTTTTCTTTAGAGGGCATTCCACTAAATTGAAGCAAAAGAAAAGTAGTTACTAAATGCAAGCATAGCCCTTTTTCTTTCCAAAAAGGAAATTTTGGGGCTTGTCAACAATTTTTTTTTCCTTAGTACTTTATATGAACTCTTTCACATCTTAGTTCAAAAAGAATGCCTACATTTTTTTGAAGAAGGACAAGATAAATACAAGAATAAAAAGCATCTAACCTACATTAACACCATATTCTCAACTATATCAAAATTAATACAGACAAAAACTTCCAAAATATGACAAATGTAACTATAAAAAATCAAACAGCATTCTCCCTATTTTAATAACCTAACCATGTGTCCAGTTCAACTATAAACAATCAAACAAAACAAGTTGTTGTCCTTTCATAATTGTAACACACATATTTCATAGATCCTACTTCACTAAAATACACAAATTATCAACCTTCCGTAGCACACAAAATTCACAAAACTTGTGTCTACGGATGAATATATAAGATATTTAAACTCTTCTATAAATTAAGTAAAATGTTAATTATAGAAAAAATACCTCTGAATAATGCTCCCAAACAAGCTTTGAGCAACCAAAATCAAACTAAGTTGTGGAACCTACATGCAAAAAACCTATTAAAATAGTCAAAAATCAAGATAAACATTGGAGACAGTCAAAGGAAGAAAGTGTTCATGGAAAAGATACCCAAAACTTTTCATCACATTAAAAACCATAGTACCTTATTTAATAACAAATGATACAGAAGCAAATTTATATACCCTAATGCACCATTTCCTTCTCACTTTCTATAATGATTATTCATGGGATGTCATCATCATCGAATTTGAAATGAATTATATAGCCCACATTGAATTGATCTAAGAAATTTAACAGAGGTAGAACATAAAATATTTTTCTCAACTCAAAATATTCTTAAAAAAACATTAATTAGTCTAATTTTAGCTGCTCCTATTAATTTTTGATTCAAGTCTACTCACACTCGAACATCGTTTCAATATAAAAGACCTGAAATTGAACAACATTACGGTCTGGGTTTTATTTAAGTGCTTAAATTGACAAGAGAAGAGTGTAAAAAAAAAAAGAAACCATTGAGAAAAAGACAAATTTATTTACATAAATATATATACATATATATATCTTACCTTAATAAGAAATGCCTATTTAATAGAATTTCTTGTGGCTTTAAAAGATTATTTTCAAAAATTGTGCTAGTTTTGACAGAAACGTGTCAAATACTAACAACAATGCTAAATGGATGCAAATGAATAAACCATAATTGTTCACAACTTCTCTAAACTAACTATTAGTCGGTAGCATTGTCCATTTTGTTCAAAACTTCTCTAACAGGTCATTAATTGGTAACTACTCAGCCAAGTATTGCCTATTTTCTTCTCCTATACCGGATAAAATTTGAAACAACTTCAAATTATCTCTCCAATCAACAACACAACTTGTTCCAGGCAACATATTTGTCACTATGAGTAGTTAAAATAATTACAATTCAAATTGCCTAGAAACACCATAAATTAGATTTTATTTAAAGAGAAGTCTATCAATGTTACCAAACACCTCATCAACACCAAGATATAGAATTATCCGAAACTTAAACGCTGCAAAGTACTGAAACAAAATATATGTAGGAACAAATACATACAAAGGGGATTCACATGAAAGAAACAGAATTTTTTTATTGAACCAAAATCAGGAAATTAAGAAAGCTTCTTTGGCCCTGGCCCTTAAGTTTCATATCCCCGTAGAACTTTATACTATACAGAACACATAGAATAAAACTCAAACAAGCAGCCAAAGTTTCAACCTCATTGGCAGCCTCAAAACTCAAAACCGTGAGTACAGTACCTGTTGTTGGTGAAGTAAATGCTTATCCGGCCAATGAAGGAAACGGAATTCCTCCTCTCGATCTCCGATCAGTTACCGCTGATGAGATAGTGACAATACCGAAGAAAACCACAATAGGGAGAGAAAAACGAGGAAGTTGTGCTCTGATGAGAGTCATAATAATAAATAATTAAATCTCCAGCAAAAATAAATAGATAAATAATAAAAAATTAAATATTGGGCTTATATAAATATTAGAAAACAAAGGTTTGTATTAAATATAGGGATTTTTGATATTTTTTTTTATTTTTATTTATGTTTAGTTTTTTAAACTTTTTCATAAAATCTGTTTTTTAATTTTATTTTTTAAAATAAAAAATACTTTTATTGTTTAAGTTATCTTTCCCTAATTTTTTTAGGAATTTTTTCTATAATAAACTAATAAGGACAGTATTTTACATTTATACCTTAAAAAGGAAAAAAATAAACATAAATAGAAAACAAAAGTTTCTATTTACAAAAATACCGGCCTAACCAAAAAAACAAAAGAAACTCCTCCTTCTTTGCGAGCCCGCCGAAACACCCCAATCCACTAAATCTCTACTGTTTTCTTTCAAAAACCAAGGAAATCAGCTCAAATCAAGATGTAGATCTCAAGGAAAAAACAATCAAATCCCGAAAAATCCAAATACAAAAAGAGAATTAAAAAAATAGAGAAATCGACCTCCATTGCTGTAAAAAAAAAAATACAAAAACGGTTGGGTTTTATGCCCTAAATAAAACTTTTTACAATCTGATTAGTTATCAATATAAGAAATTTGAAGTGATTGATGTTTGCATGAATTTTACATGCTAATGGTTTAAATATGTTTATTACATTTACAAACAAAATCAGCTAAATCCAAATCATATGTTTATTCACAATTACAGTATCGTCAACACAGTGGAATGTGATTGTGATCATATGAATCAAAAGTCTTGGTCCCTGTTTCATCAGTGTTATTGGATTTACACTAATGTGATAATCAGCGATGATGTGTACTTACACTTGGAGTAAGTGTTATGTTCTTTCCAGGACATTAGTAAAGTATACTAGTTTCGAATGTATGGAGTATACATTGGACTGGACCGATATTGCAACTAAGTTAAGATATTACAAACTTACCGTTATATATATATCTTTCCAAGTCAATATCAGTAGTTGATCTTAAGATTAAAAGAATCTAAATCCTGATATGCTTAGGCTCAACTCATGAGTACTATTCATGTTCTTTGATTTATTAGTTAAGCCTACTTTTAGGTCAGGGTGATACGTATATTTTGGGAACATGATAGTATGATTGAGTGGGAGTGCTGATCATAAATATAGAATCTATAGCTTCTACTGGTGTATAGAAGTCAAGTGATGATTCCCTTTGAGCTTAGCAAATAGAAGTAAATGGATGAGCTCTTGTTTAACTGACTAATCATTAGATCACTAAACACCATTTACAGGTAGCTAAGTGTTTTAAGGGGCAAAATACATTGAGGGGTGAGAACGGTAAAGAAATCCCATCTCGATGTAGATCATCTATATAGAGGATCTTTAAATCACAATAAGATTATAACAATGGTTAAATGAGATAGCATATTGATATCGTGGAACATAGAATATGCTCTATATAAGTCTGAGAGTGCAATTCTAAGTTCTAAGAGTGAATTCAACGAAGAATTAATAAGTAGGAATTTACTTGGTAAATTTGGTTCACTTATTGGAAGCTCAGCATATAGATCCATGGTCCCCATTCTAGTTGAGAACATTTTGCTTGTAAGACTCATTAATTGATTCGTGATTGATCAATTATAATTCTAAAGTTAGACTATGTATCTAATTTTATGAATTTTCACTAAACAGGGGTGAAATTGTAAAGAAAAGAGATTCTAGGTTTATTTATTTATTAATGGACTTTATATGTCTAATTAATAATTAAATTAAATGACAATATTATTTAATAATCTTTTTTAGTTATTAAATAATTAATTTTGGCATTTAAAAGGTTAGAATTGAAAAATTGGCGTTTTTGAAAAAATAGAAATAAAATTTGATAAAACTGCAAAATCAAGTGGGGCCCATAAACTACACCATGGCCGACCCCTATATTGTGGATTTTCAAATTAATATTTTCATTATTTTAATGCCAAATAATTCCTAACCTAAACCTAGTAGTTGCCTATAAATAAAAAGTGATGGCTCAGTCAAAACACAAGTTTTCAATAACCTTTTCTCACAGAAATTTCTCTCTTCAAAAAATTGAGCCTTCCCCACTTTCTATACCTGGCCGAAACCATCCCTCTCTTTTCCCTTCATCAATTTCGTGACCCTAGTGAAAGAGTAAGTGCCCACACACAGCAAGTAGTAACTCAATCATAGATTGGAAGACTGTGAAGGATCAAACTTGAAGAAGAAGGACATTCGGGCTCAGATCTTGATTATACTCTGCTACAGAAAGAATACAAGGGTTAGAGATCTGAGCGGAAGGAGACATTAATTCCGCTGCATCAATGTAAGGTTTTCTTAACTTTATATGTGTTTAATTTATCGTTTTAGAGAGTTCATATTTAGGGTGTTTAAACAACATATTTGTGAGTAGATCTAAGATCCTGGTAAAATAAATTCCAACAACTGGCCTCAGAGCCATGGTAATTGATTTACTTGCATGAAATTTGAACTTTAAAACGATTGTTTGTTATTTGGATGGTTTCATGTTGTATTGAGTTTTATATGATGATTGATTGATGTTTGTGAATTTTCGTGAAAAATAATTGAAATTTTGTTTCTGGAATTATTTTTATTGGATAGTATGGAAAAAATTAAGCAAGTTACTTTTTTACAAAACTCAATTTCGATTTAATTTGAATTAGTTATGATTTTTTGAAGATTCGAAAAAAAGATAAGGGGGCTGTGCACACTCACGCGCGCGCGGATTCAGACAAGCAACACCAAGTTTGCTGTCTGAATTCCTCTTGCACGCGCGGATCATGTGTCTGAAGCCTCACCTACGCGCGCGCAAAGGCTGCAACCTCCCCTGTCTGCCGAGGTTTCTCGGCCTGTCACTCAGGGCTGCGCGCGCAGACAGTATGCTTGGCATACTGTCCGTACAGCTCCCAAAATTTTTGTTTTTCTTCGTTTTTTCATGCATTTTCATGGAATTAACTTCCGATTTTTTGTGTAGTTTTGTATTTATAGATTTACTATTCCTAATTCAACTCTAATTATCATAATGAATTAATTTAATATTTTTTAAATTTAATTCATGGTATTAGTGTAATTTGAATTTGAAATTAGTAAAAATCTATCTTTTTTCTTAATTATTTATCTTATTTCTAAATTTGATTATATCTTATCTTATTTTTAAATTTAAGGTAAGATATTAAATTTTTTAAATTAATTTTTTTTAAAATATTTTGACCTTATTTAAATTTAAAATAAGATAACTATAATCATGTAATTTTAAATAGATGTAAGATATTTTGCTAACTTTTAAATTTTGTTATTTTATTTATTTAAATTAAATTTAAAATCTGAAAAAGATATGTAATTTATCTTTTCTAATTTTTATTTAATTTTTATTCATAAAATAACATTTAATTTTTAAAAGTAGTTAGCAAATTTTGAAATGATATTTAGGTTAGTTGAAACCTAATTTTTAAAAATTGTAGGTTTAATTTTAAATATTTTTTTATATAATTTCGAAATTTAAAATTAATTTTATTTTTTTTTATTTTTCGAAAAAATAAATTAATATTATTATTTATTTTATTTTTCAATATTAAATATTTTTATTTATTTATTTAATTTTAATTTCGAAATTTATTTATTTAAAATTAAATAAATCCTACTTCCAACTATCCAGCTAACCTTGTTGCAGGAATATATGGTTTTGTTTTGTGTGTAAGTTTTCAAAACCTATTATTACTTGATTGCAAATAGCCATGGTTACTTTTTGCTAGATCTATTGATCTGATGGCTCCCTTGGTCAAGTTAATAATTTGTAACAGGTAAATTTTACAATCTTCTTTCATCTGTGTATGACCTAGCAACATGATAGGATCCATCCAAGTGTGTACCTGTGAGAGCCTATGTGTTTATTTTATTATACAGATGCATATAGGTTGTTGCTAAATAAAATGTCACACCATGATAGATTTTATTTAGGTCGATTTAGTTATTGGGCCTATTCAATTAATAACAGTTATTTATTTGGGAAATTTTCATGGGCCACCTTATTTTGGCAATTATTTTTAAAAATAACGTTGTTTTTGTTATGTTAAGTTTCTGTATATATAGTTACCATTTTTTAGTAATTTTCTATTTTTAACGCTTTCTATAATGGGCTTTGTAATCCCGGCTGTATAACAAAAACGAAAACAACAACACAACATAAAAAACACTTTCAAAAATGCAACATACAAAAAAAAAAACAAAAACACTAAAATGAATGAAAAATAACATACTGAAAAAAAAATATGAAAACTAAATAAAAAAAAATATAACGAATCAGTATAAAAAAAAAAATCAACATATCAAATTAAAAAAAAAAACAAAACAAAAATATATATAAAAAACTCACAATAAAACTACTTAGAAAAAAAAAAGCAGAACATCACGAAACAAAAATGAAAAATAAAAAAAGCAACAAAAAAGAAAAAAAAAATAACTTCAAAATCATACAACATAATATATATATAAAAAAAACTAAAAAATGAAAATAAAAAAAGCTAAGATTAAAGAAAAATAACCTTTGCTCCATTGAAGGTTACCGTGGGGAAGACGATGACGTGTCACGTCATTATGTTCCCATTTCAAAAATAACGCTATTTTTGTAAAAAATTACTTAATTTAGTATATTCCTAAAAAGATCCCTATTTATTTTAAGGTTAAATTCCTCTCTTTTGGGCCTTGTGTGAGAGTTGGTAGCGATAGAAGTGGGTACGACATACTGATCCCAGCACCCCCTCACATGGACTACCCCAATTGTGAAGGCCCATTTGCCTGATTTGAATAACTGTACTAGGTTAATTATATTAGTTTGACCTAATAAAATTGAATTAGCAACATAATTAACTTTTAAAATATATGAAAATTTATTTTCATTTTAATATTTTAAAGTTAATTTTAAGAAAAACACTTTTAGTTTTAGATATTATTTCTAGACAAACTATTTGTATTTTTCTTGTATTTAATTAAATATAGAATTTTAACTAACTAGATTCTTTCTGGAGCTTATTTAATTAAATATTCCTATTTAAGTTATAAATTAGTTGTATCAACTGATTTTTCTTATCTAACTTAAATTTGAATATTTTATTTAAATTTTAAATTAAGTTGAGGAATCCTAGGCATTAGTTATTAAAGATTCTTAAGATATTTTTTAAGTTAATATATTTTCGAATATTAACTTAAAATGGAATATTTTAGATATTTTTTAGGTTAATATCTTTTCGAATATTAACTTAAAAAGATATCTTCAAATTAAGTGGTTATAACTTAATTTTTTATATTTAATTAAATCTAAATTTGAAATTATTTAAATTTTAGATTTTTTCTATATAACTTAAATAAGATAGTTTTCAAATTTTTGTTGAAAAGATACTTAGTCAAATAAGATATTTTCTAGATAGTAATTTCTAGACTACTTATTATTTCTAATATTTAAATAGGAAAATATTATACATTGTGAAATTAATTATTTAAATAATTAATTTTGGTACAATTTTATTTAAGTATATTTTTCCTAGTATTAAACTAGAAATTAATAATTAAGCCTTCTCTACAATTAATTATTTATTTCTTGAATTTAATACATTTAATTAACTTGAAAAATTTAAATATCTAAGTTGATTTTCATCATGATACTTAAATATTTATTTATTTTTCATGACACTTAATTAAATAGAAAATTATTTTTAGGTTGAAATTTAATTTTTTCAACTTAAATTTAAATAATTTTCAAATATATATATATTTTTATTTTATTAATCAATTTCGAAAATTGCATTTTATTTATGCAATATTTTTGAATTTTTTTTGAAAAATAGATTGAGTTGTAAATTAATTATTTATTTTAATTAATTCTTGGGCCAACTTAAATCAATGATTTTTTCATTAAATTGATTAATTTAAAATAAATAAATTTAAAATATATATTATTAGAAATTGAATTAATTAGTCAAAAGAAAATCTAGATAGGTGATATTTTTGCTTGAAGTATTTCTTTTCTAATTTTTATTATTTTCGAAATTTGTATATTTTTATATATATACTTTATTTTTCGAATACAATAAATATATTCTCAAGGAAATTTTTAAGTTGCTAATTAATCTAATTTAATTCAACTTAAATTAATTTCCTTAATATTTATATTTAAGATTATTACTAAGATGGAAATAATTAATTTTTTTTCAATCACCATCTAAGTATAATTTTATAAATATTATATTAAATTCTTATTTTTGAATTTCAATTCTAAATTTCGAATTTAATGAGAATTTATTTATTAGAATAATAAAGAAAATACATTTTAAAGAATGAGCTTTATTATTATTAAGATATTCGATCTCCATTGTTGGTTTTACATCGCGTTTGTTTTAGTGAGTAATCCTCCCTAATGGAGGAACATTCATTAGCAATTTCGCACCGTTTAATCTCGAAAGATAAGTAGTTTGTAAGTGTTTTATATGGTATAGATCACCCTAATGGTGGCGACCATATTTGACTTGCAAATTGCGAAACAATGGTAGTAGCTCATAAGATAGAATAGCCTTGACTCTCGCCTAAACGGGACAACGCTGGATTCCAATCTTGATCGAATAAAAGGTTGCTAGAATGTTTAACATTTTAGATGAGCTGACAACTCTATTCAATAGATGATACCTTTGACTCTCGCCTAAACGGGACACTGATATCAGTTTGTTGAAAAACCTTGGAAATTATTTAGGATTGAATTTTTTAAGTATTTTCTCATATCATTCCTACTTGCTATGTGCTTATAATTTTTGAATTGATTTTGTGTTAAACTATTATTAATTTCTATTTGTTGATTTCTATTATTTTGTAGTATCCTGTATTATCAAAATGAATCCCATGTTATCACTGTTGACTGAAAATAAGCTGAATTGATCTAACTTTAATAAGTGGAATGAGAACATTAATATTGCTCTCATAGGAGAAAGTGCCTTGTTTATTTTAACTGAGCCGTCACCTGAAGTGCCTGGGGACAATGCTTCCAAAGCTGTGAAAGAAAAGTATGAGCGTTGGCAGAAAGCAAATGACAAAGCTCTATACTTTATGCTTTCTAGCATGGTTGACACCCTCAAAACTCGGTTTTCTAAAACCGAGAAGGCTGTTGAAGTTATGACGAAGTTAAATGAGCTATTCGGTAAGGCATCACTTCAGTCACGCTTTGACGCGACTAAGAAGTACATTAATGCACGGATGGAACCTCATCAAAACGTGCGTGACCATGTTCTCCTAATGTCAAGTTATTTCCATGAAGCCCAGGATCATGGTGCTGAAATGGACAGTGCTACTCAAGTAAGTCTTATCTTGAATAGCCTGAATCAAGCATTTCTACCATGCACATCAAATTATGTCATGAATAAGAAGGAAATTGACTTTCATGAATTAGTCAATGACCTTCAAACTTATGAAAATTTGATTGGAGGACCCAAGAAGAAAGGGAGTAAACCTCACAATCCTGGGAATGGTAATGGGACGATGAAACCTGAAGCAAATGTTGCCTCTGCTTCAAAGCCCAAATCGAAGAAGAAGTGGAAGAACACCAAGAAGCGAACAAAAGCCATTGTGTGTGAACAAAATCGGCAACACAGAGAGACAAACCTTTTTTGCACCTAACCAAACAATGGTACACATTGTGTGTGAACAAAATCGATAACACAGAGAGACAAACCTTTTTTGCACCCATTGTGTGTGAACAAAGTTATTAAGCGAAGAGACTGATTTCACAAGGTACCCATTGTGTGTGAACAAAATCGGAAACACAGAGAGACAAACCTTTTTTGCACCTAACCAAACAATGGTGTGCAACAATATGATTATGGCAGCATATGACAATAACTCAGCACAGGCAGATGTGCAACAACCTAGAAACAACCCAACAACAACGTCCAAGCAACAACTATATCCACCCACAATTGGATCAGTTCAAGATGATACATTTTTGCTCGAGACTTGGGCTGTAACATCATAGTAAACCATCCAACAACCAAAAAACAACAGCGAAAAAACTCCAGCAATAGATAAATATTTTGACTTCACCGACTACGCAAAACTTGTGGCTGCAGAAATGGTACAACAGCTTGAAAACAACCAAAAAGAAGAAGAAGAAGAAGTCAACAACACAGAAATGATTATTATCAATGATAAACGACATGAAACAATAGAAAATAGACAAATTTACAAGGAAAAAGATACATTGATAAGTGCTCTGTGCTACTTTGCAATCAAGAAAACATTTCAATACAAAGTAGTGAAATCTTGCACTAAAGAATACAACATAGTTTATTTGGACTCAAACTGCAAATGGAGTTTAAAGGCTTCAAAAAATGGAAACACAGAAACATTCATAATAAGGAGTTATCAAGAAGAACACACATCTGCAGTTCTAATAAGATTCAAAGATCAACGACAAGCAACAAAAAAGTTAATAGCAGATTTCGTAAAACCAAAGTTCTTGAACTTGAAAACAAAGTGCAGTCCTATAAATATACAGGGAGAAATGAAAGATAAATACGGAATAAAGATGAATTACATGAAAGCATGGCGTAGTAAAGAGCGAGCACAAAACCAGCTGCATGGAAATGCTAAAGAATCATACAATCTCTTGCCAAGATACATGTACATGCTACAAAAGAAAAATCCAGGTAGAAGGAAAATATTTTTTTAAAATATATTTGTTGAACTAAAAACGTTATTTTTGCGTTGCTAACTGGTTGAATAACAGTTGCTAACTATTACTATTAACGATAAATGGCTGCTTTAATTACAGGAACAATAATTGATATAGAGAAACAAGAAGATGATAGTTTCCAATATGCATTTGTTGCATTAAATGCTGCTATTAAAGGTTGGCCAAACTGTAAGCCAATCATGGTTGTTGACGGGACATTCCTAAAGGCCGCGTATGGAGGCATGTTGCTCACTGCCAACACACAAGATGCAGAATCAAAAATATTTCCACTTGCATACTGTATTGTTGATTCTAAGAATGATAAATCCTGGGCGTAGTTCTTCAAAAAAATCAAAGAAGCATTCGGGGTTCGAGAAGATCAATGCTTAATCTAAGACATACATGAAAGCATCATCAAAGCAACAAGAAAAGTGTTCTCAAAAATAACACATGGCTACTGCATCTTCTACCTCTTGTCAAACATAAAAACAAAATTCAAAAAAAATGCAAAGCATTTCAGAGGTCAATTCTTTGCAGCCGCAAAAGCTTACACAGAATTGGAGTTTGAATTTCATATAAGGGAGCTAGACAACTTGGATAAGCGCATAAGACCGATTTGGAAAAAATTGGCCATGAGAAATGGTCAAGATATCATTCAAAAAATAACAGGTAAAACAATAACAATTAATTTTAGAAAAGGATAACATGTTATACATTGTCTGATATTAAAAACGTTGTTTTTGTGTTTTTTTAGTGTTGCATATCAGTTGGAGTAAAAATTAGAATGATGATAAAAATTGTTTAAATGGTAGGTACTCTACTATGACATCTAACATAGCAGAAGCACTGAACTCAGCAAATTTAGTAGCAAGGGAAACACCAGTCACAAGATTAATGGAGTGCTTGAGGGTACAAATGCAAGAGTGGACATACCATAATAGAAAAGAGGCACAAAAATGCACAACAAGGCTGACACCATCATTAGAAAAAAAAAAACTCATAGGGAACTATGTACACTCATTGCGATTAACAGTAAGTTGATATTAGAGGTCGCATACTCTAAACTGTAGAAGTTGTTTTTATAGAGTTTTTTAGTTGTATTAAAGTTGCTTCGAAAAACATGCAGGTCAAACCAGGAAATCAAAACCTATTTGAGGTGATAGATGAAGACAGAACAAGAATAGTAAACTTGAAGGACAAGACATGCACA
Source organism: Cannabis sativa (assembly GCF_029168945.1). NCBI lineage: Eukaryota > Viridiplantae > Streptophyta > Magnoliopsida > Rosales > Cannabaceae > Cannabis > Cannabis sativa. The sequence goes on along the minus strand of NC_083609.1, from coordinate 27,050,566 downwards.
TGCAATAGATTTCAAAATGATGAAATGCCATGTAACTATGCAGCTGGTGTCATGAAGGACTTGAACATAGACACATACAAATACTATGCACACTACTACACATCAAAAGCATGGCTGCAAACATATGAAGAAATAGTATACCCAGTTGGAAACCTTAGAGAATGGGATCTACCAGAATTTTTTGAACACATCATAGTGTTGCCTTCCAAAGAAAGAATCAAATCTGGAAGGCCAATGAAAAGAAAAATGACGTCAGCTTGGGAAATAAAAAAACTAGACAAGTGTAGCAAGTGTGAACAAAAGGGACATAACAAAAAAACGTGCAGAAAAATTACAACATAGAAGTACAAACAACTATTCAGCAACTAGAAAACAACTACATTGAACCATTTAGATAAACATACATACTATTTTTATTGGTTGTTTCGTTATTTTTAAGTAGAACTTTTTATTTGGTAAAAGTTTTTCAAACATATTGTTGAGAGAAAATAGATACTATGATAATTATTATACAAATGACATTATACAAATCGGCTGGGGGATTAGGTTTTCGAAATATCCAACAATGGAACATTGCAGCCTTGGGGAGATATGTTTGGGACATAGCCAGCAAGAAGGATTGTCTCTTTGTCAAATGGATCCACATGGTGTATCTGAAAGATCAAGACTGGTGGAGTTATATTGTTCCACTGGATTGTAGTTGGGCATGGAAGAAAATAGTAGCTGTCAAGAACATGTTTCAGCAAAAAAGGGGCATGAACAACTTTGTGATGCAGAGATATAAAATTAAACAAGGGTATCAAGTGCTCTTCTCTGAATATGCTAAATTGCCTTGGTGTAATCTTGTTTAAGATAGACTCATTATCCTTAAACATAGATTTATACTTTGGCTAGTGTTTTGGAAAAGGCTAAACACAAAGGAGATAGTAAGCAAATACAATCACAACATAGATTCGACATGTTTGTTGTGTGAAAAGGAAGATGAATCCATTGAGCACTTGTTTTTTCAGTGCGAATACAGTAGGAAATGCCTACAAGAGATCAAGTTGTTCCTGCAATGGAACACACCAGTAGTAGAGATTACTAAACTGCTGCAATCCTGCCATCAAACGAAAAGATTTTCTGCAGGAAGAAAAAGTATGGTGAACACAGTCATTGTAAGTTTTGTGTATCACATATGGAAGGCTAGAAATGAAGTATTGTGGAATCAACAAGTGTGGCTCATCAACACTACAGTGCAGAAAACTCAGCAACTAAGCAAGCTGAGAATCAAAGGGCTGCTGCCTAAGAAAGTCAAGCAAGAGGACACGGAATGGATTTTGAGGATGTGAAGTTGTACATTGTTATACATTGTTGATAGTTGATTGTAATCAATAGTAAATTATAAAGATTAGTGATGTAAAAGTTTGGTTTAGAGCAGTAAAATTTCTTATTCATCAAAAAAAATATTACAATTAAGTGATTAAATGTTTGCTTGATCAATTAAAAACAAGTTGTAATTAAGCTGATATTGAGATATTTTTAACCCAGAAAATGTATATTAACATTATTAATATTAAAATAACACAAATATTACAGAAAAGTATTTAAATGCTAGGTTCGTTCATTAAAAGCAGGTTGTAATTAGGTTGAAATTGAGATGTTTTCTTAGGTTAAAATGAATATATCAACTAAAAAACAAAAAGAAAATTATAAAATAAAAACAATAACCATATAAAAACACTTGCTAGAAACAACAATTTGTCTATGATTTTTAACATAATTTGATTATAAAAATAAAAACAACTAAACAATTAGTCCTTTAGCTAAAAACAACAAAGACATAACTAAAACAAATTCTTTCATGCGAGCATACTTGAAGAACAACACAATCAGCCGATCGCATTGTTTCTCAACATCATATATGGAAGGGATTGGTTTCTTATCAATGACGTATTCAGCAAACGATGCCACAAAAAAATCACAGTCACTGGAAAACAACAAAAAAACATCGAAAAACAAAAAAAAAAGGAAAATACCTAGAAAAAAAACAAAACAACACTTGAAAATAAAAACTTTAAACAACTTACTTCAAGTTTTGTTGAGGTAAACCATCAACCTTAACCACATCAAAAGGGTCTAAAGAAACCGGTTTGTTATCCTTTATGAACTCATCAAACAAAGCAAAAAAGTACGGCAATAACACCGAAAAAGGCTGACAAGCTTTCATAGCGGTACTATCTTTCATAACAGTCGAGAAAGAGTTGTACATGTACATTCACATTTCCTCAACATTCAAACGAGCAAGAATCTAATGTGATTCAGACTCCATATGGATGATTAACAAAACATGATCGCACAAATGTCAATGTGCACCACACAAAATCTTTTTACCTCTGATATAATAGCAATGGCATGTTGAGCAGTTATCAAAAAATGATCTTTTTTCTTTGCCAAAAATTTTTCATACAATGTATTAATGATTTTGTTGAATAAGCAATCAGTGGTTGTAAACTTAACCTTCAGTTCCTTTGAATACTTTCCTTTTTTCCAAAGATAGTAAAAAATGATATCCAAATGCTAAACAATAAAACAAAGAACATATGAAAAAAAAACCAAAAAATATAAACAACTACACAACAACCAAAAAAAATAATCATTAAAACCAATAAAATGACAATTTTAAAAAAGGTCAGCAAAAAAAAAAAACTTACAGAATCAGTTAAACATTGGCCAAGATATGCAAGCTTATGGAACCACATCTTGGATGCAACATCTTCCACGCCAAAACGAAAAGGTGGAACAATCTTATCATTACCCTTCAAGTAAACCTTCTCCTTAACATGACTAAAAGATAAAAAAATAATAAAAAAGAAAAATACAGATAATAATTTAATATCAAGAAAAAAAGAAACATGAAACAAAAAAAAGGCTAAATAAAACACATACTGGTCTTTCTTTGTTCGTCGACCTTCATCAAGCCACAAGTCAAAATCATTCTCGTCTTTATGGTCTATATCTTCTCCAATTTTATCATCAAGAGGACACAAACCAGCAATGTACTTAACAACTCCATAACCAGAACCATCTTTAGAACTTGAATTCGAAGAGTCAAACTCCATAAAGGGAGACGTCAAAGCTATTGGTTTCTTAGATTTCCTCTTGTCAACAAGAGGAGTTTGGTCAATGAAAATTGGATGATCTTCAACAACTTGAATATTAGAATCAACAAAAACACATGTTGTACCCATCTAACTATATATGTAAAAACAAATAGGGGAAAAATATGAAAGTCTTTATATAACAACGAGCAACTAAACAAAAACGGTAAAAGAACCTGTTGACCGAGATTTTTGGCAACCAGTTAAATAATATATAAGAAGAGTTGTAGAAAGTTTAATGCATGAGATTTTTACATGGTTGGGGCATTAATGAGCCTTAGTCCACGAGTCTTTTTTTTATTAATGAGAGTATTTATTACAGAGAATGTTCTTGGTGGATTTCTCTCTTTGATTCCTTTAAACCCAAAATGTTCGACCCTTTTTCAGTCTGTTTGTGGGGTATTTATAGTGTTTTTCTGGGGTGATCCCTAGGAATGGATCATTTGTCTTTCTGTGTTAGCTTCATAGGGGCACATATTCCCAGCAGATACAAGATATGAAATACATGACCTATACCGTAGGTATCTTAGGAGTTAGGTGGATATAATCTTTTATCCCCTCTTGATTGATGTGATTCCTCATAAAGTAGCTGTCACTAGCCTTATTGATTATAGCGTAATAGCTGAAAAAATGGGGGTTACGCCATCTGTCATGTCGTTTATGGAGATTTTAATATGTCTTCCCCCATGTGGCATTAAATGCGAGGTGACTGTTCAAGAGATCTCTGCACCTCCCAGAACTGCCTTATCATACCTTCGGCCTCTCGGAGAGTAGAAATACGTCTTGTGCTCTCCTCCGGAGTCACCTCCCTGAGATACTTCCCTTTCGCCTAGGACTTAGTCGATTTTTTATGTGTTAATCCTCACAGATCCAGGTGTCAGCCTTATCCAAGTCCACGTATTTTGGGAGAAAATAAGGGCAACACAACCATACCTCAACACCAAGACCATGACCCTCCTTAATCTCAAAAATTTCAAAATGTGGAACCTAATTACCAGAATCACCACCAAACTCACTTGAAGACATCTATTTTTTTCTTATAAAAAAATAGTTAGAAAAAAAATCTAAACAATCACAACCATTAAACAACCAAAAAACATCAAACAAATAGCATTATCATAATCTCAATTCTCAACTGCTTTCACACCCGACTGAACAGTAGCCTCAACATCAATTTGAGTGGCTCCATCATTGAAAGCAACAAAATTCTTGATAATAAAAAAATACAAACAAAAAAAGGGAAAAAAAATAAAGTTATTCTTTTTGAAAAAACTTAAAAACAACTTCAAATAAACTAAAAAACAACAAAAAACTAAGAAAAAAATAAAAAGATCATGATCAAATGCAAACACCATAATCTATAATATAACTATTACAAAAACATAAGAAATACAAATTAAGAGTATGACTATTAGTGGCAAATTAATACAGAAAAAAGACGAAAAAATATAAAATAACATAACAACAACATAAAAATACTAATCCATCAACTAAATGGACTTACAATAAAGTAAAACATAGAAAGTAACTAAAACTTAGTTACATTGTCTAATTATCTACTTTTTTCTCACTATCAACGCATTCATAATCACTACCCTTACCATTTTTTCCTTTGGACTCTGAATCTTCATTATCATCCTCATCCTTCTCCTCTCCGTCACTACCCTCCTCCTCTTCATCACCACTACCTTCATCGAAATCTACACCTTCAGCATCTTCCTCTTCATTATCAGATGCTTCTTCATTGTCCTCTGAATCAATATCTTCTTCATTATCACTTCCACCATCATCATTGCAAGAGTCACTCACTTGGTCCTGCAACGAAAATGTAATCAAAATCCAGATGAACACAACTAAAAATAAACTATAAAACAATTATAAAAAAACTAGCATACCTTAGCAACAGAATCAATAAAACAGAAGATAACTGTGTCTGCATTGTAGTCATTTGAGTAGCAAAAGAAACAAACTCTTTCAACTCAACCAAATCAGATGAAATCTTCTGCTGGGAAGTATGCAACAAATCAATCGTAATCTCCAAACCATCAACTTTTTCAGAAAAACTATTAAGCTTGATAGATATGTCACTCTCAACCACAGAAGGTTGTTCTGGAATAGGCACACTCTTGTAAGAATTGTAATCAGTGTCAAACTTGAAACTGCTCAATTTCAAAGATTTGAACTCAGCAGCAGTGGCTTTCATATTATAAAATGGAAAAATATCAATAAGAGTGACTCTTTAAAAAATAAAACAACAACAAAACAAGTACTAATAAAAAACCCTAAAAAAACAAATAGAAATACCTTGTCTTTAGAGACATCAAAAATTGTAGTCTTTAAAATTTTGAAATTCGGCTGGCTGCTACAAGTCCACTGAATAATTCTTGGAATACAAGAAATTTCTTTTTGGCAGTCCTTTGTTGGGTTTTATGCCCTAAATAAAACTCATTTCATATAATCAGATTTACTTATTAATAAAGATCAAAAATAACATTTTATGTTGCATGGTTCACATGATTTATTTCATGATTATATGTATATAATGTATGAATTCTTTTTAAGTCCAGAACATATGAATTTGTTAAGATTATAGTGTTGTCAGCACAGTGGAATATAATCTTAATTATATGTTCAAAAGTTTATTCCCTGATTTGTCAGAACACTGGATTTAGACTGACATGGTATAATCAGCGATAGGTATTCTTACACCTTGGAAAAGTGTTATGTACTTTCCAGGACATTGGCAAAGTTTACCAGTATCTAATGTATGGAGTATACATCGGAAGGGACCGATATTGAACTTTGATTAGATATATTAAAACTTACCGTAATATCTATTTAATTCAATATCACCTGTTGATCCTAGATCAAATGATCTTAATCCTGATATGGTTAGGTTCAATCTCAAGAGTGTTACTCGTGTTCTTTGATTTGTTAGTTAAGACTACTTTTGGGTCAGGGTGATACGTACATTTTGGGAACACGGTAGTGCAATTGAGTGGGAGCGCTAACATAAATATGGAATCTATAGCTTCTATCTGGCAAATAGATGTAAAGGATGATTTCCTTCGAGCTTAACCAAACGAAGATAAATGGTGGAGATCTCATTTCACTTAGCTGAAATATCATTTATACAGGGTTAAGTGTTTTAAGGATAAAATAAATTGAAGGCGTAGCGGTAACAGTAGTGCCTTTTCAATGTAGATCATCTATATAGAGGATCATTGATCACATTAGGGTTATAACAATGGATAACTAATGACGTGTCTATATTGTGGAACATATAGAGCGTTATATGACTGAGAGTGCAATTCTAAGTTCTATGCGTGGATTCAACAAAGAATTAATAAGTTAGTGAATTTAAGTTATAAATTCTTGATCTGCTTATTGGAAGCTCGGTTAGACCCATGGTCCCCATACTAGTTGAGACCATACTGCTTGTAAGACTCAGTTAATTGATTTTAATTAATCAATTATAATTCTAAAAGTTAGACTATGTCTACTTTATGAATTTTCACTAAGCAAGGGTAAAACAGTAAATAGAGAGTTTAAAGGGTATATTTATTAATTGGGAAACTTTGATTAGTTTTTATTAATAAATAAAATAAATGACAATATATTATTTAATAATTAATTATAGTTATTAAATAATTAGATTTGACATTTATGAAGTTGAAAGAGAGATTTGGCAATTTTGAGAAAATGGGAAACTAGAAATGATGAAATAGGAAAGTTGGAAAAGTGGAAGGATTTGTGTTTCCTCAATACATGGCCGGCCACCTTTACCCCTATTTCTCATTTTATTTTTCATTTTTAAATGCCAAATAATTCAACTTTAACCCTATGTGGTATTCTATAAATAGAAGGTAAAGGCTTCAGGTTTGAGACACACACTTTACAGTTTATTCTCTCAAACACTATGAAACTGCCACTCTCTCTCTTTCTTTCTTTCTTCTCTGTTTTTCGAATTCTCTTGAGTGATGAGTAGTGCCCACACACATCAAGTGGTACCTCAATCATAGTATGTAAGACTATGGAAATTCTGCATCAAAGAAGGAGAAAAGAAGATCCAGGTTCAGATCTTGGTGATGCTCTGCTACAGAAAGGAATCAAGGGCTAGAGATCTGAACGGAAGGAGTCATATTATTCCGCTGCACCCACTGTAAGGTTTTCTAATTTTATATGTGTTTATTTTCATTGTTTTAGAATTCATATTAGGTTGTTAATCAAACATACTTGTTAGTAAATCTAGATCCTGGTAAAATAATTTCCAACATCCTTAACATTCATGTATTTACAACACTCATAAAACCAAACTTGAAATACATGAGGACAACCATTCAAAGTGTAAAATACACTCGGCCTCTTTCCTAAATTCTTCGCCTTTCTAACACTTTCAACCCAACTGTCAAGCTTACCCTTAAACGATAAAAGAGTCAATTCAAAATAACTCCATCCCCAAGCAAATTCATCATACCTACCACTGTCTACAACATCTAAAATGGACCGATGAACATCTTTATGCTTAGCACCACTAAGCAAAAACTATTCAACAAAATAAAGAACTGCCAACTTAACAGCATCCTCATCAAAATCACGCCACCTCTTTGTGGTAAAACATTCCCTAACAGATTCTTTAGTAATAGAGGATGAGGTTGGTCAATATTTCATAGAAAGACTGTTAACGTCTTGCTTAAAATCCAACACACTACAATCACCTTCACAATCTAAACCAGTTATCAATGTAAACTCCTCAATGCTAAACATAATCCTAATACCACGAATCATAACCCACAATTCAGCATCATTAGGCTGCTGAACCTCCCGCAACAACAACCCGTGAAAAACTTGCGGTTGAACTTTGAAATCAAGAAGCTTAATGAAATGGCCAAAACAGGTTTTTGAAAACATTTCAAGCTGCTTAGAAGAAAGACAAGTCTTAATATTATCTATAACCTTGTATGAAGCAGTGGAGACGGCTTTTGCAAGAAACAAATTCTTTTGGTCATATATGTAATTCCATTCCTACAACAGTTCCAACAAAAACATCACAAAAACAATAAAAGACTAAAAAGTTAAAATACAAAATACTAAATAAGTAACAAAACAAAAATGTACTAGTAAAAAATAGAAACAAAAATACATACCTTACGAGGATTTTTTTTTGGGAATATCAAAGTCTTCAAACTTCGCTGAACTCTTAGGAGGGACCTGAAAGTAGGTATAACAATAAAAATATAAGCAAAAAATTCGAACTAAATAAATAATTTTCAAAAAATATGAAAAACAAACATCATCTAAGCATCCAGAAAAAAACCAAAAAGCAACCACAAAACAACATTTTAAAAACACCCAAACATAAACAGCCTAAAAGATGACAACCGGGAAAAAACATATCAACAACAATCTGCAAAACATGAAATTACTATAAAAATTGTTAATTGTGAAATTAAATTACACAACACTGAAACTACTGAAAATAAACATTAAAACAACTATTTAGAAAAAGCTAATTTTACTCTAAAATAACAATCAAACAATGAATTAAAAACAAGGGAAAAATGTTATGAAACACAAAACCTTCGTACAAAAAATGAGAACAAAAACAACAATAAACCCTAAAAAAACACATTTAAAACTAAAAACAACTAATAAAAAAACCCATACTTATAAACATTAAAATGGTGTAGTTTGGTTCAATAATGCTACAAACTGTTTAATAACAGAAACAAAACCAAAAGACAATTAAAAAACAATACAAAAACAACATCAAGATAAATACATAAAGAAATACACACGAAAATGAGACAAAACATAAAACCGTGAATAGAAACAGATAAAACAAAAGCAAAAGGAAAAACAACGGTTGATTAAAAATTTTAACTTAAAAAAATGAAAAAATTCAAGGTAAACAAACCTTGGGTTTAACTTTAGGCTTCACTTCCAAATCAGGAACTTCATCCTCGAATTCAGAATCAGAGAGAACCTAAAACATTAAGGGGAAAAAAATTGAAACACAAAACAACAAACAAAAAACAAAATAACAAGAAAAAAACAAAAAAAAAATTGAAAAACAACAGAACCCAACTTACATCCTTGACAGATTTCGAAAATTCGGTTCTCTTTGCCTTACGAGATTCAATCTTATTTGGAAGAGGTCTTTTTTTAGAACCAGATGGCTCTGCAACATCACCCATTCCCTTCTTCGTGAAGCATTTCAAACCCATTTTAGGATCAACTTTAGAGGATTTCGAAGGAGGTTTCTTAGTATTTTTTGAAACTTTTTCAGCTGGTGAAGGGGACTTGGAACCCAACCTAGTGGTGGCCATTTATAGAAAAAGAAAAGAAACTATAAGAGGAAAAAAGAAATGAAGTTATGGAAGAAAGGGGAGATCGTGACATAGATGGGAGGTTGAAATTTGTGGGTTAGGGCTTCACATGTGATGATCGTGGGTTATGGAAAAAGAACAAGAAAAAAAACTAACAGCAAATAAAAGAAAAATTCAAAAGAATAATGAAAGAGAAGAAGATGGTAGGGATGGCGTGTAATATGTGAGAAAACCCATGACATAGGCATGCATAGGTATTTTTGTAATTATCAAACTTTTGAAAATATAATATTGAATAACAAATTTTTTATAAATGTTTAAATAACCAAATAAAGACAAAAATGTAATAAAAAATGGCAAAATGGGGCACCAACTGTAAAAATCTCAAATATATATGGGTGCACTTTTAATGGGTATTACCCATGAGTGGGTAAAATTAAAATTTTTTGAGTTTTTATGCTTAATTTTCTATCAAGAAATTTTATTTACATCCCAAATTTCTATAGACACCCATTTTAATAATTTTTATTTCATATAAAATTTATTTCTTTAATTGTATTAAGTTTTTTTTTAACTTTTTTCTTCTCATTCATATTCTTAAAAAATATAACTATCAAATAAAAATAAATTATATTTTAAATATTATGACAAAAAAAATTAAAATAAAAAATTATATGAAATTCTCCAATAAAAAAATATATATATATATATACATGAATTAGAAAAAATTATGAAAATGAAATCAAAATAAGTATTAAAATTAACATAAAATAATGTGAGAATTTTTTTTAAAAAAAATATTTAGAGTAATTTTTAAAAATTATTTAAGTTTATATTTTTTTAATTATGGGGTGTATTTATCATTTTATGTGGTGCAAATATAACTCCCCTTTCTATCTAATTAAAAAAAATCTCTCATTTCTACATCATATGGGCTGAGATTGTTCCATCGGTAAAAGAAAAAAAAATTAAAAAAAAGTTTTTAAGCAAAAATAAAAGAAAAGAAAAAGTTGAATTTGATTTAAATATTTTTGTATGAACATATTTTTAATTAAGTAGTTAAATTAAGCATAGAAATTCAAATTTGTAATTTTATTATTTAATATTAGATCAAAATTTGATAGTTTAATATTTTTAAAAGGCTAATTAGGAATTTTTCCCCCTAAACTTTTAAGATCGTTAAAAATGTCCATTGAACTATTGAGATTGTTAGATTTAAAGACTTTTGTCCAATTTTTGGAAAAACGTCTAACATGGATGAAAGTTTAGGGGGCATGATTTAGTACATTTCAAAGTTCGAGGGACATGATTCGGTATATATCAAAGTTTGGAGAGCATGATTTAGTATATAAACAATCACTGAAATAGTAAAATTGAATGAAATCAAACAAAAGTCCTTAAATCTAACGACCTTAAAAGTTCAGGGGGCATGATTTGGTACATGTCAAAGTTCAGAGAGCAAAAATCATAATTAGCTTTTTTAAAATTAATATTTATAGTTAAATTTATTTAGTATCATTCATGGGTAATACCCATTAAGAAATTTTACCATATATATAACATTTTTAAATAGGGATAATTACATAAGGCACTATTTTTTGTAAAAAAATTACATCTTTACTTTCAAAGAATTTTTTTTACATTTTTACGGTTTTCCATAGAAACGACATAAAAATAACAAGAAAACTACATAAAAGTAACATGAAAATAACATTTAAATAACATCAAAATAATAACAAAAAATAACATACATATAACAAAAAATCAGCAACAAATCAACAAAATAACAACATAAAAAAGACCGTATTTTTTGTAAATAAAATCAAAAAAATCGTAAAAATGTTTAAAATTCTATAAAACCGTATTTTGTAATTTTTTTTATTATTTTTGTGTATTTGTGAAATTATCCCTTCTAAATATGTATTAAACTTAAAAAAACATAACTGTAATTAAATATCAATTTTAATTGAGAAAATTTCTTTAAGTGCTAAAAATAGATATTTATCAAAGAAAAAAACGATAAAAATAGAGATAGTTCCTATTGTTAGGGGAAAATGGTGCCGCTACTTTAGAATTTTGTTTATCTATGGCGGACCCAGAATTTAAAGTGAGGGGGCGTAATTTTTTTTTTTTTGTAAAAGCAAAGAGGGCAAAAATAAATTTAAAAAAAAAATAAATAAAATATAATTAGTGGGATTTGAACCTTTACCCTCCAACATATTTATAATCTATCTTAGTCATTACACCAAGTTTACTATTATATCTATAAATATCATCTTTTAATACAAATATATATTGTAACTAACTAAAATACATACACATTTTCTTTCTAATTTTTTTTAGGAGAGGCGACTGCCCCCTCTCACTACAATGTGGGTCCGCTCTATGTATATTTATTATATATAAAATGTGCCTACATAACATAATTCTTAGTTTATGAGAAATTATTGGGTGACTTTTTTATTTTATTTTAATAAAAAATAATTTTATTCTAAGATATTTTATTATAATAATAAAAATGTATTTTTAAATTTTGATATTTGCAGTTAGTTTAGAGTTATATGCTATTTTTAAGAGTGTTGGCCTTTGGGTCTCATAATTTATATATTTTAATCTAACTACCCATGTATGATGCAAAAGGAATACGCAGGTTCATACATTCCACTTTTCTTTATTTCATTGAAAAAAAATAAACAAAAAACAAGAAAGTCAAGGTTGTGTTTGGAAGAAATGAGATAATGAAGGTTCTAAACATCTTATAATCCTTAAAGTATAATTTTTTTCTCTATTTTTCTATATCTCTTTTTTAAAACTGAATAATCGCAAAGCTCTTCAAAGAATGATGAGTATTCCTGTATTTAATAATACTGATTGCTCTAACTTCATCAGTTTATAGTTCTAAATTATTCGAGCACTAAATTATTTCAAAACAAGTTGATTGTATCATGAATTTTAATTACTTTTGTCATTCTATAAAAAGTTAAAAGTTTTAATTGTATTTTTAGACATCCTTATAACAACACAAAATTGGTAAGGTATTACATTTTATTATGATTTTTTTTTTGACGCGACATTTTATTCTTTTTATTTGTGTCTAAAAGTGATAAGAAAGATAGATACATCTTTCCTATAATAGTTTCAGTTAAATAATGTTCATCTTATGTTATCATACACATGTTTCCAAATTGAGATTAACTTACTATATGAGTATGAATATATTAAAATTAGCTTATTATTTATTATTAATAACAATGTGCATATCATATGTTTATATACACACGGTATACTTATCAAGTCGTTCAAATAATAATTCATCATTAGTTACCAAATTTTAAAATGAAAAATTCATTGAAACTTAAATAAAACTAATATTTACGTGACTCGACACTACCATATTCAATTTATTAACGAAAAAATGGACAACTCAATTATACGCGGACTCAACGAGAATGAAAAGTGTAAAATATAAAAATTACACTATTGTCTCTGTTGGAGCAAAGGAAGATTAAAATCTACCCATGAGTATCATTATTTTTTTTATCTATAATTTTTAGACAGATGTTATCTTCAATTATCAACAATTTAAAGATTGATTTTTAATTTTTTTTTATCTTACACACAACAATTAAGTTGTGTTTCCTTAAGTATTTGAACATTAATTTTTAGTTTATTTTTAGATTAACTTAAGAACATATTTAAATTATTAAGCTTTCTTAAACACTAATATATTGCATCAGGTATTTTTTTTAAAATTGTTAAAACTATAAATTATATTATCTAGATATACATAATAATAATCTCACCTAATAACTAATAATATTTTTTCTTTAATTTTTGACTTTTAAATAAAGTAAAAAATACTTAGCATAAATTTTAGTATACGTGCCTCGCACGTAACTTTTTGCTAGTATATATGGGTACACTCTTAATGGGTATTACCCATGAATGAATAAAATTAGAAAATTTTGAGTTTTTACGCTTAATTTTTCTATCTAATTAAAAAAATCTCTCATTTTTATTGTTCCATGGGTAAAAAAAAAAATTTAAAAAAAAGCATTTTAGCAAAAAAAATAAAAAAAGAAAAAGTTAAATTTGAGTTAAATATTTTTGTATGAACATATTTTTGATATAGTGCAAAAAGAGATATTTTTTGATATTTTTTCAATTAAGTAGTTAAATTAAGGGTAAATACCATTTTGGACCCTCTGTTTTACAAAAGTTACCAATTGGACCCTGTGTTTTGTTAAATGACAAAATGGACCCTGTATTTTCTAAAATAGTATAAATAGGACCCTCAATTGATTTTTTGTCAAGATAAAATTTAATTATAATCCGATCTAAAAGTGCTATGACAAAACTGTTTACATTTTTTTGTATCTGTTCGTATTAAGCATTGTCTTCAAGTTGGTTGTATTAAAAAAAAAAAGTTGTCAAAAATTAAGCTCAGGGTCTTATTTTTACTTTTTTAGAAAATACAGGGTCCATTTTGTCATTTAACAAAACACAGGGTCCAATCTGTAACTTTTGCAAAACACAAGGTCCAAAATGGTACTAAAAATTCAAATTTGTGATTTCATTATTCGTTATTAGATCAAAATCCGATGGTTTGATATTTTTAAAATTAATATTTATAGTTAAATTTGTTAAGTATCCATTCATGGGTAATACCCATTGATGGGAACTAAAAAAATTAATAAGGTAATAATCTAATAACCTTTTATGGCAAGTTTCTAACAATTATTTTTTTTTTAAAAAATTATATTTATTTTTTATAAAATTGGAAATAATAACTACAACTAATAATTTGAAAAAAAAAAAACTATAAATTATTTTTTAAAAATTAATTAAAATTATTACTTTATTATTTTATGAAATTGTGAGTTTAGTAATAATTTATTATTGTAAAATTAAAAATCATTTACATGTATATTAATGTGTTTTTTTAAAAATAAAACGCTACAATATTTCTTAGTTCTTCCTTAGGCTATCATTGTTAGAGAAATATTATTATCATCCAATGATTTTTTTTAATATTACCATGCATCATTATCCTAGAATAACTAATGAGGTGTTGTTCATTATTTATATTTTTAGGATTGGAAGATGTCTAGGGGTCAAATATAATTTTTTGTGCATGAAATTCTTGTGTTGACAATTGCCATTATTCAATAATGTTTATGACACTTTTTTCTTCCTTTTTTTTTTGTTAAAATTTTCTTCATTGGTTTTGTTCTTATAGATTTGGTAAGCTCAAGTATTTTTTTTTTAAAAAAAAACATATAAATAATTGTTAATTATTATAAAATTAAAGATATTAGGTTTAGAAAAAATCTTATACATTTTATATGTATTACACTTTTTTTCTTTTTAATTTTTAAAATGATTTTTATTAAAAAAATAATTTGTTAATTTTTTCAGTGTGTTTTATTTTTTAAATAACAATTCCATTTATAAATTTTTTATTTCTATTAATAGTTTTATCTATTTTAGGAATATAGAGAATAACAAAATAGGAAATTTTATTTTTTAATATTTAATTAATGATTATAAATATCAACTGTTGACCGAGATTTTCGGCAACTATTAAAATATAATTATAATAGGAGCTGTAAGAAAGTGAGATGAAGACTTTTTACGTGGTTGGGGCATTAATGAGCCTTAGTCCACGAGCCACTGCTATTAATGGATATATTTAATACAGATTCTACACTTGAGAGAATGTTTTTCTCTTAAATACAGAGAATGTTCTTGGTGAGTTTTTTCTCTTCTTGCTCTGTTGCAAACCAAGATTCTCCGACCCCATTAAATGAGCTTTGAGGGGGTATTTATAGTGTTTTGGTGGGGTAATCCCTAGAATTGTTCTTACACATGTGTCTGTAAGTATCCATAAAGTTGGGCATTTCCGATGAATATACCATGGGTGATGCATGGTCAAATCCCTAGGTGCTGTAGGGTTTTTATGGAGAATGTCCTTTTTGTCTTATGATTGACGTGACTCTTCGCAGAGTAGCCGTCGCTAGACTTAAATGATCATTACTGTAGCGCTGCTGTTCGGGGGTTGTGCCGTCAGACTTTATTGCGTGTTACAGTCCCAACACGCTTCCTCCCATGCAGCATTAAATGCGACTTGATTTCTCGGGAGAGACCTGACACACCCCGGAGGGCCTTCACGCTACACTAGCTTCCAGGAGTAACTTGTACTCCGGGTGTCTCCTCCGGGACCCATGCTAATAGCGCTTCCTGGTGGCATAAAAAGACTTAGCAAATCTTTTCAAGTTATCTGATCCACGTGTCCCCTCTTGACTGGTCCACGTATTTTGGGCGAATTTTGGAGCAACATTTACCCCCCAAGCCTTGTTTACTTAGTAAAAATAAACCAAGGCTTGTTCAAGTGTCTCCGGTTGACCCCTCGTTTCCCTAGCTCGAGACTCGAGCGCGTGGGGGCAAATTAAATGATGTCATTTAATGCAGCAATATGCCTTTTTGCAGGAATGTTTCCAGCCGCCTCCTCGGTCTTCTGATACGACTCGGGGGCGCGTGGAGGTGTGTCTAATAATGGCATTAAATGCGGCGATTCACTTTTGCAGAGGTCGATTCGTTTCACGCCCCATGATTGATGCGGCGCATTGATGGTGTCAGACGGATACTCAAACGTTTCCACCGCCTTAATGGTAGATTGATCTGGTCCGTTGATTTTTTGGGAATTCGAATCGTGCGTTTCCCCCACCGTGCGATTGGTAGGTGAAGACGCCTGTTCCTCATGCACTTTTGCCTATAAAAGCCACCACCTTTCCTTCATTTCGGCTACTTTCCGTTCCTTGCCATTTCTGCTCGAATTTCTCAGAGAGAAAATTCCTCAAAGTAGCACAAACTGCTTTAACACTTAAACACTTCTTTTAATTTTCCAGTGTTCGATTTTGCCAGTGCTTCTCAACTCTCACTCAACCACACTTAGTACTCCCAGTTCAACAATCGACTGTAAGTTTCTTGCATCTTTAGATAATAACATGCTTACATTTACTTCGTTTGTTTTCTGGGTTCACACTTAGAGGCTTCTGGGTGTGTGAGTGTTTAAGTTCTTCGAGCTCTGCTTTATGTTCTTGTGTTAGTTGTAGAGTCGCCATTGTCATGCCTCTGTTGTAGGCATACAGCTTTGTTTGAAGAAGGCCATGGGTTCTTCGTTTAACAATTGCTTAGGGCATAGGAAGGCTTTTCTCTTTTCTTTTCCTTTTTGCAAAACCACTTTTCTGCGATTTTACTGCACCCGACACTTGTTCAGGGATTCTCTCCAGAGTTTCCCAGGTGACACGTGTCCGAGGGGCCTCTTTCCGGCGGTTAGGGGACCCCCACTCCCTTTCTGATTTAGGGTTTGGTATGGGGCCTAGCTGTTTGGGTTTTTTCTTTTTGTTTTTCTCGGAACATAAAATGTACGTTTCCGGCTCGAAATCTTCGAAGAAGAAAGGGAAAAACATAGCCACACTGGAGGAGGTTTCTGCGGGACCCGGGTGCCCGGGAGGGGTACAAGTCCGCGCAAGCGGGTTGGGAGGCGGCCGAGCTTCGATCGACCACGACTTGCCCTCACCCGGTGGAGAACATTATTAATGTGGCTGGGATCAAACCCTCTACCTCAGGGACCTTCCACCGGCCTCCTCGTGACTCGGAGACGCCTAATCACAACTATGACGGCTTCGGGGCTTGGAGTCAGACCCATTTGATGGCCGGTGCCATGCTCCCGCTCCAAGATTACTTCGTGAATTTTCTTGTATTTGTCGGCCTTGCGCCATACCAACTTATTCCTCAAGCTTACCTGCTTTGCTCTCGGGCTTATTTATTTTTTACACCGCCGCGTCGAGGTCTCCAATCGGCGGAAATTTTATATTTTTATGAACTTGTATCCGTCCACAGAAAGGGGACAAACTTAAGGATGGTTTTTATGGGTTCGGATCCACCACCTTGCGAGGGGATGGTTCCATATAATAAGCGGACTCATGTTAAGGAGTACCGCCACCGATTTTTCTTCTCGTCGGGTTCGGGGCCGTGGACCACCGGAGCTTCTCACGGAGTGGGTGCGGATCCCACCACCGGCGGACGCTCCCCACTCGGAGCTTTCCTTCGAAGGGCCCAAGCCTTCGCCTCCTACGATCATGCCGATCTTGATGTCGGGGGCACGGTCACCACGGAGAATTGCGGGGAAGGCTAAACTCATCCTTTCTCATCAATCCGTGGATGACTCCAACCTCTCGAAAAGGTCATCCGCCCCAATGTGAGGGCGCGGTTGCGGAGAAGGCCTTCGGGATGAGCTCATTGCTACGGCGAGAAGAAGTACCAAGATTATCTCTACGGAAGGCCCCGGAGAAGGCGTATTCTAAGGCCCGGGCTCCTGCGGGGAGAGGGCTTCGCGTGGGGAGTCGGTGGTGCGAAGGAGCCAAGCCATTGGCGGGAAGTCCGAAGCTAAATTTTTTGACAAGATACGAAGAGATTGGGGGTCCTTGCGGGAGGCCCCTTCGTCTTGAAGGTTCTTCGAGAACCGAGACTTCCGGCCTCGGCCTTGACCCCCGAACCAAACTCGGGTGCTCCGGTCTGCTGCACTTAGGTGCGGTGGTAAGTCTCCTTGATAATTCGCTATGTTCCTTCCGTTGATGAATATACCGGTCATAGGCCCATAGGGTTTGACGAGCGTCTCCGTAGGTTTAAGATGCGTCGACCGGTGGGGGGATCATTGAAGGAATTTTATTTTACGAACTTAGGAGATTACCTAGGTCGGTCCCGGATGAGCTCCGGCCCTCCGGGAACCCTATTCCTTAGGTCCGTCGGCTTACATAGCGTCCAGTGGTTTCGGCCCTCGGACGGTTATCTTGGAGATGATCTTGCCGACATTAAAGTTCGGGACTTTGCTGGGGCCGAATTAGGAAGTTCGGGTAGGAGTAGTTTATTTGTCTTTGCACCTTTTATAAGCGATTTCTCACGAACTTCTAACACTTGCTTATTTTATTGGAACGGTACCTCCATGGATGCCATCCCGGAACAACTTGCGGGGTTCATACTCCCGTGGCTCCTCCGGCTTTCACCCCCTCTCCCCGGCTCCTTCCTTGAAGGTTCCTTCCGGCGCTCCCAGAAACCATTGACTTAGTGGATGACGAGGAGGTGCTTCGGGAGAAGGCCAAGGGAAAGGGTGGGACTTCTCGGAGGAAACCGCCGAGGGTGCGGGAGAGCCTCGAGCCGCTTCCGGTGGTAGCGAGGAGGAGGACGAGGAGGAGCACGAGTGGCTACGATTCGCAAGCGTAAGGGCAAGATGATTGCCCGGGACGAGCCGAAGAGGCCTCGGAGGGCCGGCCTCCCCGCTCATGGCCTAGACGGCGGGGTTTCCCATGGAGGAAAATCACGCTCCTCCTCACATTGATCTTACCCGGGTCCGGGGGATGAGGTGAGGCGGGGAGCTTCGCATAGCCAAACACAACTACGCTATGGACGAGTACTCCCGGGGTATGCGAGGTGGAGGCCCTTAGGAGGATTCTCGCGAGCCGAGGTTGAGGCGAGCATCAACCATCAGGACTATCATGATCCGTGGAACCTCAACACGGACCCCTTAACGGACGGTCCGTCCCCTCCCGGGCCCACTTTGGCTCTCTCTTGCGCGGAAATGACGGTGAGTTCGCTTCTCGGGCTTACACGCCGCGCGCCCAGCGGTTTGCCACTTGTGCCTCCTTGAACTCTATCTTCCGGGTCCGGGACCTCACCATTCCCTCACGGTAGTAAGTACTTTGCAATTTTTTGCGTTTCCTTTTTGTTGTTTGTATTTTGTTTTCTTCCTTTGAGAAATTTTTCCTTATACCTCGTTATGGTTCGGCTTGCTGCTGAAGGTGATCGCCTCTCCCGGGAACATCATAAACCATGGCTTCGCTCTGTCCGACTTTGGGGACATGAACGACGTCGGGAAGGTCCTCCAAGACCTCACGGCGAGAGCGAGATCTACCAGGGGAGGCGGCCGAGCGCCGGGCGGCGGCCAAGGCCAAGGAAGAGAAGGCCAAGGCCAAGGAAGAGGAGGCCACCGGAGGCGAGGCTCGAGCGGAGGCCATGATCCGGGCCGAGGCCCAGCGGAGAGGTAGGATGGAGGCCCATCATCAGGAGGAACTAAGGGCTCAAACCGAGGCTGCCGAGAAGGCCAGGCGAGATCTTCGGGAGGCCAGGGAGGCTTTGGATGAAATGGCCGCCAAGGTGAGGTCTCTGGAGGAGACTCACCAGTCGGATATCGAATCCAAAGCCGCTCTAGCTGCGGAGTTGAAGGAGCTTCGGGCCTACAAAGATCGATCTACCGGGGAAGGCCAAGAGGGCCGAGCTCCTTTCTCTGTCTCCCTGCGCCGGTGCCCGAAGCGCTTTGATGATGGTGTCTACATGGCTTGGGCCACCAACGATCGAGTATCGAAGCTCACTTTTTATCCCAAACCCGAGGACATGATTGCCAAATTTCGGGAAAAGAAGAAGAGGCTTGACGGCGGAAGCCGAGGCACGGATTGGACCTCGTCTTCCACCGCTGGCCGATGCCGCCGTATTATCACCCGCATTCTACCCGTTCTTCTTATAACTTTTTTTTTTGTTTGTACATATTTGCTGCTGCCTTAGAACAATTTACATATAGGCGGCAGCTTTTATTTGAAGGGGAGACAATTATATCTTAAGGCCTGTCCCCGGGCCATTTATATGTATATGACCTGCCCTTTGGGCTAGGATAGTTTTTTTTAGATTGACCTGCCCTTTGGGTCAGGATATTTTACTTAGATTGACCTGCCCTTTGGGTCAGGATATTTTACTTAGATTGACCTGCCCTTTGGGTCAGGATATTTTACTTAGTTTGTTTTTGTTTGTCCGTGCGGTATACCCTAGTACCCACAGGTGGCATAGAAACTTTGTTTTTAAGGCACTCGGTTTTATTTAATATAGAGGAGGCATACATTTGGACGGTACAAACCCTTTGAACAAAATCTAAGTTTAATTCGCTATTGGTAATATTTTACGAGGTGATCGGCATTCCGAGGCTCTTGGGACGGTAGTTCCGAGTCCATTCTTTTCGATTTGTAAGTGCCAGAACCGATTTCGTCCTCGATTTCATATGGTCCTTCCCAATTTGGTCCAAGTACCCCCACTCGGGTTCTTGGGTGGTGGGGAAAACCCTTCTTAGGACCATATCCCCAATAGCGAATTTTCTATTTTTAACCTTGGAGTTAAAATACTTGGTCACCTTCTTTTGATAAGCGGCCATCCGTATTTGGGACTCATCCCGGAGTTCTTCGACTTGATCCAGAGCTTCTTGGAGCAGGGCCTGATTGGTGGTCGGATCATAAGTCGTCCTCCTGTGGGACGGGAATAATGTTTCCACCGGGACCATTGCTTCACAACCGTACGCCATTGAGAACGGCGAGTGACCGGTTGTGGTTACCGGGGTCGTGCGGTAGGCCCACAATACCCTTGGCAATTCTTCGGGCCAGTTATTTTTACGGAGCCCGTTGCGGCTTCTTTTTCAAGGTGACCTTTAGGATTTTATTGACTGCTTCCGCCTGGCCGTTTGTTTGAGGTCGGGCTACGCGAGAAGCTTTTTACCACTCCGTGTTGGTTGCAAAAGTCGAGTAAATTCCTCGCAATCAAATTGCTTTCCATTGTACGAGACTATCTTGTGAGGCAAGCCGTATCGACACACTATGTTTTTGATAACAAAGTCCAACGCCTTCTTAGCGATTATTGTCTTCATAGGCTCGGCCTCTGTCCACTTGGTGAAGTAGTCCACCGCTACTATTGCATACTTTACCCCTCCTTTTCCGTAGGTAGAGACCCGATGAGATCTATTCCCCCGGACCGCGAAGGGCAGTGGGTTTGGTCATCAAAGTGATCTCATTTGGAGGAGCTCTCGGTATGTTCGCGTACCTTTGGCACGAGTCACACTTTTGGACATAGTCTATACAATCTTTTTTCATTGTTGGCCGAAGTATCCACCGCCTCAATATTTTCTTTGAGAGGCAGGTCCTCCCGTATGGTCTCCACGGAACCCTTCATGGACCTCCGGCATGATTTGTCTAGCTTCGAGAAAGGGTCCGATACACACCTTAAATAAGGCATGCTGAGTCCTCTCCGTAGAGAATTTGATCCATCATTACATAACGATGAGCACGATCTTTGAATCTTTCGAGACGATTGCCCTCTCTTGGGGCAACTCACCCTGTGGTTATGTACTTTATGATGGGGACCATCCGGTAGGTTCTTGCCCAACCGTTTGTGTGGTCTCTTTTATTTTGATGCTTGGCTGCGCCAAGCGTTCCGAGTACTACCCCCGGCTCTTCGATTTCGGCTGTCCGAGGCTAACTTAGCCGGACGGTCCGCGTGAGCGTTCTTTTCTCGGGGGATTCTTTCTATTTTATAGTCCGTGAACTCGTGGAGCAGTTCTCGGACTATTGTTACGTACGCGGCCATCCTCTCGCCGCGAGTTTGGTATTCTCCGAACTTGGTTTACGACCGGTGAAATCGGCAGACTTCCACCTCTTGGCTCCTACGACTTTGGCCAATTTTAGCCACCCGCTATCGGGGCCTCATATTCGGCTTCATTGTTCGAAGCTGTGAAGTTGAACCGGAGTGCGCCTGAGCCGCAACCCGATAGGTGATATCATAGCCACTCCGCTCTGAACCATTCTCATTAGAAGCTCCATCCTGAAATACTCTCCAAGTGGGGATGGATGGCTCCGGTGTATTGGTTGTTGCCTCGGCTTCATTACATTCGGTGATGAAGTCCGCCAAGGCTTGGCCTTTTATGGAAATCCGGGGCACATAATGTAAGTCGAACTGACTCAGCTCCATTGCCCACTTGAGGAGTCTTCGGATGCTTCAGGCTTACGGAGAACTTGGAGTGGATGATTGGTCAAAATTCGGCTTAGGATGGGCTTGGAAGTATGGTCTTGCTTCTCTGATGCCATCGGGCGGAATACTAATTTTTCAATAACCGGTACCTTGTCTCGGCACCTACCATGCGTTTACTAACGTAGTACACGGGGTGTCTGAATTTTTCTTCCTCCTGGACCGATGCGGCAAAGACCGACCGCATGCTCGGAGACGGCCAAGTAAAGGAACAAGTCTTCTCCAAGGACGGGTTTTGATAGGATAGGAGGTTTGGCCATGTGGTCTTTTAACCTTTTGAATGCCTCCTCGCATTCATCTGTCCATTCGAACTTTTGGCATTTCTTCAAGGTATGTTGAAGAAGGGTATGCACTTGTCCCGTGGACCGTGAGATAAAGCGGCTCAGTGCGGCTACCTTTCCGGTCAAACTTTGCACGTCCTTATGTTTCTTGGGGGATGGCATGTCCAGGAGAGCTTGGATTTTCTCCGGGTTCGCCTCGATCCCCCTTTGGCTGACTATGAAGCCCGGGGAATTTTCCCGACTTGACCCCAGAAGGTGCATTTTTTCGGATTGAGTTTCATGCCGTATCTCGGACGACTTCGAAACATTCCTGCAGAAGTCGCTTGCATGGGCTGTTGCATGCTTTGGATTTGACGAGCATGTCGTCTACATATACTTCCATGTTTCGTCCCCAGGGAGGCTTTTAAACATCCAGGTTAACCATTCTTTGATAGGTTGCTCGGCGTTTTCGATCCGAAAGGCATGACTAGGTAACGGTATACCCCCTTATCGGTCACGAAGCTAGTGCACTCACAGTGCCGTATGCATTTTTATTTGGTTGTACCCAAGCATAGGCATCCATGAAAGACAAGCGGCTTAAATCCGGACGTGGCGTCCACCATGCAGTCGATCCCCTGGGCGGGGCCGAAGTCCTTTGGGCGGGCTTTGTTTAGATCTGTGAAATCTATACAAACCCGCCAAGTCCCGTTTGGCTTGGGCACCGGGGACGTGATTGGCCAGCCATTCCGGATAGTATACGTCGCGGATCATGCTATTGGGCAAAAGTTTATCCACCTCTTTCTCTAAGGCCTCGGCTTTCACCGAGTCGAGTGGGCGTCTCTTTTTCTTTGTACGGGGGGCATGTCCGGGTTGACATTGAGTACATGGGTGATGACATGAGGGGCGTGCGGTCATGTCTTCTTGGCGCCATGCAAAAATGTCGATGGCGCCATCTTGATGTTTTTATTATTTTATCTTTTTCCTCCGGATCTAGGCTTCTCCCTATCCAGGAGTACTTTGGAGTCGTCGTCGCACACCGGTATTTCTTCGACGTCCTCCATTGGTTCTACGACCCTTTCGGATCCTATGCGAGGATCCGGCTCGTCTTCTTCGGCCTTCTCTATCTCGGGGGCCCCGGACCATGAGTACTTGGCAAGTGGGTGGCAACATTGTAACATTGCCTGGCCTCTCCTTGATTTCCCCTCACCGTTCCGACTCCGGCTTCCTGGGTAGGGAATTTTAGGCATAGGTGTCGGATTGAAGTTATTGCACCAAAGTCGACGAGGGCCGGTCGGCTAAGATTGCGTTGTAAGTACATTGGAGCAGTCTACCACCACGAAGGTGCAGTACTTGCAGGTGCTTTGGGGGGTATCCGGGCACGGGAGTAAGCTGGGAGTCGACTTTTCCCATCGGGATTAGCGTTGTCCCGTTAAACCACAGTGTTGCGATCCACTGGGAGAGAGGTCCGGTCGATTGGCCAACCCTATCGCGAGTGAAGGCTTCTTTGAAGAGCAAGTTCACGGAACTTCCATTGTCAATCGGGACCCCAGCCACCACTTTATTTGCGATGGGGGTCTCTATGACCGGCGGGTCGTGATGAGGAAAACGCACGCGTCTCGGCGTCTTCTTCGAAGTGAACGTTATGGGTTGGTCCATTAGCGAGGCCTTTGGTGGGAGTTGAGTAACCTCCCACACCTCACGTGTCTTGCGGCCTCGGCATATCTCTTTCGCTCCTTTCGAGTGTTTCCTCCGATATGGGGACCTCCGAGATCATGGCTACCGTCCATTAGGCGGGCGGTAGTCCGGGCATATGCTAGGTGTCACTGCGGGAGCAGTGGAGGCAATACTCCTGCTTTGTGCCCCCGGTGTTCCCGAAGGCATACCCCCGCCACCCTGCCCGGATTAAGGGTGGGGCAACCTATTTTTGATCCACTCATAGAGGTGGCCCAAACGGATCGGATTCTCAATCTCATATTTGAGATTTTTACACTCATTAGTCTTGTGGCCAATGTCGTTGTGGTATTCGCACCTTTACTCGGATCTCTCCGGAGCCGTCTCTGTACAATGGCTGGGGTCTCCGGTAGTGCGTATTACGCCTTGTGGCAAAATATACACGTTCCCGAGAGTGCGTGAGCTGTGTATCGGGTGTATTGGGGTGTGTACCTTCTTTTGGCGCTTCTCTCCCGTTCGGTGTCTTGCCCTTGGAAGACCTTTTGCTCCTCGACCCCCGGGTAGGGCACATTTAAGCTAGCGGTCGGGGCAGCCGTGAAGGAGCCCGTCCATTCACCCCGGACGGGTTGCCGTAATGGGAAGATGCGGGGGGCAAAGCTTGTCCCCAGGCATGTCAGGGAGTAGCGTAAACCATGCCACTTATCGGAGGGGTCGCGGTCGGGACGATGCACCGAGGGGCGATACTCGGCATGTATCCTGCTATCCCGGTGGGATAATAGCCTCCGTAAGCCACGATGCGGGGCTTCTTCGAGGTTAATATATTTTTGGACTCGCTTCGGAAGTCCCGAAGGCTAGCGGCGCCTTCTTTAATGGTCGTTCCGGAGAGGAGTCCCGCGGGATTCTGGGAGAAGCGCAAGGCCGTTGTCCGTCGTCGACCTTCTTGGTCTTCGAGGCTTCCTCTCGGAACCTCTTGATGTAATTCTTCAAGGTCTCGGTGGGCGGTTGCTTGATGTTGGTCGAAGGCACTAACCTCCAAGTTGACCTTTCTGGCGGCGACAAATTGTCTCCGGAAGTTGGTTTGGAGTTTGTTCCAACATCCCACCGATCCTGGTTCCAATTTCTTGAACCATTCCTCTGCCGATCCGCTCAGAGTGAGGGGGAAGCATAAGCATTTGGCGTCATTGCGGCCGCATGGTATCATGACTCGGTTGAATCGTGACAAGTGATCAGCAGGGTCGGAGTTCCCGGTATATGCTTTGCCATTTCGGGCATTTTGAAGTTTTTAGGGAGCTCGCCTCCGGGATATGTTTGGCACAAGGCTCCCGATCCTCCGTCCGAGTCGGAATCATCTCCTTTCCGCCTCACGGAGACTCGAGCAATATCTTTTCGAAGTATGGCAAGCTACGCCATAATTCCTTCGTTCTGATGCCGAGAGACTACGGGCTGTATCTTTTTGGTCGAGGTGATCCGGAGGTCACCTTGATTCCCATTGATTTGATTTCTCGGATCAATGGGTGGACATCTCTACATCCCTCCTCTTCCTCTACCCCACAGTTCCCTGGTGCACGGAAACGCTTTTTCGGTCCCCTCGATCACGAGGGCCAAGACTCCCTCTTTGGGGCTTGCCCCTCTGCGGACCTTTCCCTTTAGGAAATCCGAGCGGACCTTTCGCGGATCCTGCGCCTTTTTCTTTCGACCGGGGGCGAGAAGTAGGGTTTTTTGTTTGGTTTTTCTCGGCGGGGTGCCTTATAGGGCTAGGTTCCCAGGCCTTTCTTTGCTGGGAATTAGGCGAAGACGTGTTGGCTCCCGTCGAGTCCGGCGGCCATCGCCTTGGGATGCACGTGAATACCTCGCCTCCATGGCTTTCTGCATGGCTAGCATCACTTCATGCATTTTTTGATTTTGCACTTTCGAGCTTCGATCTCGGCTTCATGATCGATAGCTTTTTGTACGAGGAGCACCGGCTCTTGGTAGCTTCCATCATCATAGGCATACTCGTCGAGGTGTTCCTCGTGGTTTTCCTCGGGAACTATTTCTTCTTCTTCCTCGGACTCCTGCGCACTTGAGGCTACATCTTCCTCATTGGGATCTTGAGCGTCTTAAGAGGGCGAGGATGACGTGTAGCTCTTGTCTCCACCATTATCGTGAAGCTAAATGCTTGTTGTGAAGCGGCTTTCCTCGACTCTCGGCAATGAAAGCACCAAAATGTTGGCCGAGATTTTCGGCAACTATTAAAATATAATTATAATAGGAGAGCAGCAGAAAGTGAGATGAAGACTTTTACGTGGTTGGGGCGTTAATGAGCCTTAGTCCACGAGCCACTGCTATTAATGGATATATTTAATACAGATTCTACACTTGAGAGAATGTTTTTCTCTTAAATACAGAGAATGTTCTTGGTGAGTTTTTTCTCTTCTTGCTGTTCCGTTGCAAACCAAGATTCTCAGGCCCCGTTAAATGAGCTTTGAGGGGGTATTTATAGTGTTTTGGTGGGGTAATCCCTAGAATTGTTCTTACACATGTGTCTGTAAGTATCCATAAAGTTGGGCATTTCCGATGAATATACCATGGGTGATGCATGGTCAAATCCCTAGGTGCTGTAGGGTTTTTATGGAGAATGTCCTTTTTGTCTTATGATTGACGTGACTCTTCGCGAGTGGCGTCGCTAGACTTAAATGATCATTCTTGTAGCTGTTGTTGGGGTTGTCAGGCCGTCGGACTTTATTGCGTGTTACAGTCCCAACACGCTTCCTCCCATGCAGCATTAAATGCGACTTGATTTCTCGGGAGAGACCTGACACACCCCGGAGGGCCTTCACGCTACACTAGCTTCCAGGAGTAACTTGTACTCCGGGTGTCTCCTCCGGGACCCATGCTAATAGCGCTTCCTGGTGGCATAAAAAGACTTAGCAAATCTTTTCAAGTTATCTGATCCACGTGTCCCCTCTTGACTGGTCCACGTATTTTGGGCGAATTTTGGAGCAACATCAACCATTAAATATTTGATCCAATGGTTAAGAATAAAATACTCATACATGGGTAATACCCATTAAGAGCATACCCATATATATATATATACTAGAAGAAAGTTACGTGCAAGGCACGTATATTTAGTTTTATGTTAGGTGTTCTATAATTTAATTGAGAAAGATTCAATAAATAATCATATAATTTAAAATAATTTAAAAACTAATTTTAATTAGTGTGTGAGGTTATTTGAAAATCTATAGTGAAAAATCAAATTTAAAATTTGCAGAAAGAGAAGAGGAGAATGGAGATTAGCTTAAAATATATTTAAAAAATAATAATGCTACACACTTACTATGGACACTTAACTCGAGCCGGTAA
This sequence comes from Cannabis sativa, assembly GCF_029168945.1. Lineage (NCBI taxonomy): Eukaryota > Viridiplantae > Streptophyta > Magnoliopsida > Rosales > Cannabaceae > Cannabis > Cannabis sativa. The sequence goes on along the minus strand of NC_083609.1, from coordinate 27,022,921 downwards.
TAATAAAATTATAAAGAATAAGGGTAGCAGGCATATAACTGGACATATGAAAGAAATAATATAAAAAACAAGAAATATGATAGCTTCCAAATAATATTATAACAAAGCAATGCTCTCCAAATTTATCTTAATATCATTCTTCTCTTGAAGCTTCTCATCAATCTCATAGCACTCCATGATAGATTCAACAAAATATATGTGTTTATGTATATTTGGATTCAACAAAATATATGTGTTTATGTATATTTGTTTTGAGCAAATCAGTAAACATATATTTTCAACAAATTAACCCGATAAACTCAAGATCCACATATATATAGCTAAGTATTCAAATACAATTGTAAAATCTAAACTTAAAACAAAATCAAATGGACAATTCATGCTCAACTAAAGCTATATATATACTGTTATGATTACATCAACTCAAATATTCTTACTTGCTACAACCGAATTATAAAAATTAAAAAGTATAATTTGAGATATATAGACTAAAATCATCCAAATAAACAAATAAATTAGTTACACAGAATTATAAATGATACTTTTTTTAGAGTGTGTTTGAAACTTATGTGAAATTTTTTGGATCTCTTCACTACTATTTTTTATCTCTATTTTTTTTTTTGTATAAATATATATGTATATAGAAAATTTATATTAAAAAAATGAAAAATATACGTACATATATTTTATTGTTGTTAATTAAATTCAAAATAGTATAGTAATAGAGAAAATTTAGAAATTAGATTTTTATTATGAATTTTTATTTATTTAAAATAATTAACTTTAATAAAAAAAATTAGAAAAAATGAGAACGTACAAGATTAGGTATATATATATTGTTGGTTTTAATTAAATTCAAAATAGGATAATAAATTTATGGTTTAAATTATATCACATGAGAACAATATATAATATTGTATATATATAAATAATATCAGTTCAAATATAAATATCAGTTTAAATGGGATTTGTTTTATTTTTATTTTATTATTTTATTATATATAAATAATATTTTATTATTTTATTAAATATAAATAAAAAGTCACACCCATGAATTTCTCATAAACCAAGAATTCAGTTATATAAGCACACTTTATATAGAATAGATATACACGCCTCCAATTAAAAATAAATGGGAAACTTACAAAAATACTAGAATTTAGGTTAACTTTTACAAAAATACTGTCACACGGAAATTTTTTCAAAAATACTGTGTTTTTATAAAACACCAGTAAAACACAAAGCAGTATAACTCAAAACAACAGTAGAACACTAGTAAAATACCAGTAGAACACCAGTGAAAATTTTACACAGTATACTGCAGTATGAAACTTATAAAAAAAATACAGTAAAAAAGTAAAAAATACCGCCTGGCAGTATTTTTGTAAAAAAATGACAAAAGTTAGTATAACATGTAAATTTCCCAAATAAATTATGACGTACGTTGAATAAGTTCCAAGGAATAGATTACAAAACCAGAATAATATTACATCAAGAACTAAGAACTAGTGCAAAGAAGTTCCAGTAGTCAGCACACCCACTACAGAAGTGTGCACCTGAGAATTAATGCTTAGAGGCCCTCCCCAAGTAATCTGGAATGGTAAGTTGAAATGATGTCTTATACTTCAAACCGAGGAGAAACCAAAATCTTCAGATTAAAATGGAAGACTCAAAGCATATATCTTAGATTCCTAATTAGAAGTACAGTGCAGTAAAAAAGAGATTGGCTGTAATTGGGTGCAACTCCTCAAACATTCTCTCACACTGGCTGGACTATCACTATAACCTACAAAGCTGTAATTTGATAATGGAACAGAGTCACCCAGGTCTATACTCAAACATGTAGTTTACATCTCCAAACCTTAAATCTAAATATACCACGAAACATATGATAAGAAAAACCGAACTTTTCTACGACAATGAAACTAATACAAATGCCAGCACTAAAATATGGAAAACTAATTATCATTTATAATAACAACATAAGAAACATCCGTTTAAAATGTACATCAAAGCAAGAGTACAAGTTTAGATTCAGTAACCCTTGCCTAAAGTTTCTTTTCATGTTTTTTCAATCTGTCACTTTGTGTTTTGTATTATTTATAACTAAAACTTAACCAGTTTACATAAAAATAAGAAAAATAGAAAAAGTAATAATAATTTATGCAGAACTATCGGAATTTACAGAGAGAACAACAAGAATACACATACAATAATCATTCAGATCAAGCAGACCAAAGTTAGAGTCTGCAATGACTCAGAAAAGCTTAGTTCACCAATTACCTGCTTAATGTAAAACTGCTTTTGGTTCCTTCTCTTCTCAACAGAATACTTTGCAGACAGTCATCTCCTCAGTCTTTATATGCCTTAGGAGAAATTAAGGTGGCATTAAGAGTATCCGAACAGAATGCAAGGAAAAATTGCCTGCCAAGAACTAGTAACTATTGGTTAATCCGATAAAAGTGAATCTAAAATTAGGCCAGTAAAGCAGAGTAATAATCCTGCTGGGAAAAATGACAGCAAAAAACAAAAACAAACTGACAAGGTACAACAAGACAGGACAAAACAAAACAAAGGACACATGATATTTAGAATGCCACTATTACAAAATATTCTCCTAATTTTAGAATGCTGCTATAACTCATGAGAAACGAGAAGATAAAAAGGACACAATTATTAGAACCAACTGGAGGCAGTGAGCTAACTGTATCTAATATGAAAGAAAAAAAGCAAAACAAAATTTGATTGTAGTTCGTCCATGGAATGCTTCATTTTAAATTAACGTAAATAAACAAGATTTGATAATTGAAAGGAGAGCACCTAAGCTTATATGTACTTACTTAATCCTACCTCTTGCATCTGTAATCCGTCATCTCACCTTGTCACCGCGAACAACTAAATGTCCCAACTATATCAAAGAAATTCCCATGTCTTTAAATATATCTTCAAAAGCTCAGGCAAGTTATTTTGCACTTGCTGTCCACATTCGTGAGTCAATGATCATTGATTCAGTTGAAACTGAACATTAAGTGAAAAGGAGCAATTCACTTCTGTAATTTCCATTTCTTAACTTAATCCCATCTGTCATGTGTTATTTCTCTTGTACAGTTCATTCAACAGCTTCACAGCATTAGCTTTTTTACCTCGTCTAGCAAAAGTAGCACTAATACAGAATTGTGTACTTTCACAAGGAGCATACCCTTTCTCACTCATTTCCTTCAACAATCTTTTGGCCTCACCTAGATATGAATTTTTCAGTGGCCTGTCCAAGTCCGGATGCTTTGATAGCTTACACCAACCACAGATAAGTATGTCATAAGTTGAAGAGTTGGGAAGTATTCCCCTAGACAGCATTTCATTCATAAGCTCCCTTGCTTGGCTCATCTTTCCCACCTTTGCAAAATCACCGATGAGCACATTATAGGTGCCAGTTCTGGGGACAAAACCTTTGCTTATCATTTCAATATAAAGTTTCATATATTCCCTTTTATTTCCAATTTTACCATGGCCAGAAAGTAAAATATTGTAAGTAGAAGCCTCAGGAACACAACCTCTCTCCTCCATTTCATTTAATAACTTTCCAGCCTGTTTCATCAAACCACCACCAGAAAGGCCCTCCAAAAGAAAGTTGTAAGTATCAATGTTAGGAGAAACTCTTTCAGACAACATCTGAAAGTATGTGTCAAAGGCTTTTGATAAATGGCTGCTTATGCAATATCCTCGTATAAGTGCATTGAAAGTAGAAATATCTGCTAGAAATCCTGCTCCTATCATTTCTTTCAACACTGCTGTAGCCTTTTTAGTCATTCCTAACCTGCACAAGACAGTGATTAAATTACTGTAAACAGCCCGGTCAAGTTTCAGCCCAAAACGCACAAGTTTCTCATGCATTTGTAAAATTGCATCAGCCCGTCTACTCTTTGAAGACACATCAAGAAGCACCCTGTGAATAATTGAGGTTAGGGGAGATCCATAAACCAACATTTTATTTAAAACATCCATAGCTTTCTCAACTTCACCAGCTTTACAAAGCCCTTTTATTAGGCTATTTGAAGTGTTTGAATTTGGAATAAAACCTCGGTTTATCATCTCATTCCAGAGTATAAAAGCACGTTGTGAATTATCCTGTCTACAGTATGCATTAATCATGATGTTGTGGGTAGCCTTGTCTGGAGCGAAACCCATCTCTTTCATTCCGTTGTAGATGGATTCTACTTCATATTTCCCAACCCTTGACAAACCGTTTATCAAGACATTATATGCAACAACATCGAATCCGATATTTCTATCTGTCATTTCTTGGGCCAAGTTAAGAGCAGTAGACTCTTTCCCCAGTTTAAAGAAACTATCCATTAAAGATGTGTAATTGACAAGGTCGAGTGAGACACTCCTAGACATCATATCTTCAACTAATTCTTGAACTTCATTTGTCATTCTGGTTTCTTTCATAGTTTTCACAAAAGCATCAAGTACAAAATTGTTGTCCTCCAATCCTGCAAATTTCATTTCATTATACAGTTCAAGAGCAAGTTCTTGCTCACCTGCCTTGAAATACCCATCAATTAGTGTTGCATAAATATGTACATTTGGCAAGATATTTTGTTGCTTCATCTTCCTCACTAAATCAATAGCTTCATCAAGCATGCCTTTCTTCACATAGCCATTTATAATTGAGGAATACATAATGACATCTGGGTAAATATGCTTCTGCTCCATTTCATGAAAGATGCACAATGCACTACTCACATCTCCTAATTGGCAATACCCATTTATTAAAATAGAATATGTGACATGGCTAGGTAGTAGATTAAGCTTTAAAAGAATTTGATACATGTCCTCTGCCTCCTTGGTTTTTCCAGCTTTAAAAAGCCCATCTATCATGGCAGAACACACAACCACATCAAAAATAACTCCGCGCACCACCATTTGGCTTTGAAACATGAAAGCTTCCACTACAAATTTTGACTTAAACAAGGAATCAATTAAAATAGTATGAGAGAAATGATTTGGATGCACACCCATCTTCTCCATCTCCCTCATAAGCACTTTTGCCTCTATTATTCTCCCATGCTTACATAGGCCATACAAAATGGAGCTATATGTTACCACATCAGGAAATATTTCATTCATAACCATTTCTTCATACAAAGAAAGAGCTTCATCAAGCCTATGCTGCTTACAAAGTGCTCCAATAATGGTCGAGTATGTAACAAGGTTTGGTTTCATATACATTACGCCCTCACTCCGAACATCATCAGCATCCAAATCAGCACAAGCCTCTTCCTTTTGTAATCTTAGAATCTCATCAAAAAGGCATTTGGCCTTTTCAAAATCACCCATCTTGCAAAAGCCATTAATCAGAGAATTGTAACTAACAGTATCAGGAAATTCACCCTCTCTTACATCCTCCATCAACTTGAGAGCATGACTTATATGTCCAACTTTGCAGTACCCATCTATCAAGGTGTTCAAACCTACCACATCCCCATGAATCCCTCCCTTCATTAAGTCCTCGAAAACCCGGCTCCCATGATCTACAAACCCAATTTGGCAAAACCCCTTTACTAGTGTATTGCACGTATAAGAATCAATAGGAATACCCCTCTTCACCATTTCGGACAGAAGTCCAAGACCTTGAAAAGCCAAACCTTTCTTACAAAATCCCCAAATGACAGTATTATAAGTAACAGTATCAATTTCAACCTGTCTAAGAAAATCCAAAGCAGGCACCAACTCTCCCACTTTGCAGAGTGAATGGACCATTATGTTATGCGTAAAAACATTAGGCACAATCCCACAAGAGAGCATATCATAGTAAAGAAGCCTAACCTGTGAAACCAAACCACATGCATTGAATTGGTATAGAAGTCGATTCCACAACGGTAAAACGGGAACGAAACCGTGATTTCGCATAGCGTAGAAGGCGTCCGATGCATTCAAAAATCTCCCAGCAGCCAAGTAGAGGTGAATGAGTGTGCAAAAGAAAGAAGTATACAAGTGAGCCTTCATCAATGGCGGAAACGGGAAAGGAGAAAATGTAGTTTGGAAATGACGGGAAGGAGCAGAAGGGGGTTTAATTTGATGGGTTTTGGATATTGAAGGAGAGGGAAGAGAAGGGGTGGTACATAAATGGTGTTTGGTTGGTAGGAAAGTGAAGAAGTGAGTGTGGGGAGAGAAACGACGGAGGAGAAGGAGGGCCTTTGCCTGAGCGTTCAAAGGCACTCCTAATACTGCTTCCATTCTCATTTCAAATTTTAAATGAACGTTCTGAAGTGTTACACTCAACCAAAATCTTGACGGGGAATAGATCTTAAATTTAATTACTCCAACGCTAACAACTAATAATAGGGAAATTCTATAGTGCACGTTCTTCATAAGAATACATCGATACATTATCTGTTTTAGCTTTCGAAATAATTTTTTAGCTAAAATTTTTCTCATTGTCATGTAAAGTATAGTTATTTAAGACATCTTACAAAATTTTAAGAAATTCAAAAAAGTTTCACACACTAAAAATTGCGTTTAAGTAGTGTGTTGCACGCGTGACTATTTTATTTTATATGCGTGTAAAATAAACTGTTTGAACATTATTTTCTATATTGTAAATTATTTCAAATTTCTCAAAATTTTGTAGGAAATCTTATATAGCTATAACGTACATGAATATGAAAAAAAAAAAATTAGAGTAAAATTTTTTTCTGGATATTGAAATAAGTAGAGGGTGCATCAATACATCTCTTTTAAAATAGTGTATTGTAGAATCACTCTAATATATATAGGGTGATTCTATAATGCACTCCCTTAAAATAGTTACGCGTATTTTTACCCTAATGTATATCATGTGATTTAAAATTCTTTGTGGTGCGGGTGCAGTTTGCATTTTTAACCACATGGTGCGGTGTGGTTTGCGGTTCAAACCGCACCACATTATATATTATAAAAATACTAATTTTTAAACTATGATTTCTCTTTGTTATATATGAACAACTCATGATATACTTAAGTCCAAGCCATACAATTAAATTTAAAGAACATCCATATAAATTATTCTTATTTTTTTTGTTAACTTTTTATTGTTAACATATTATTATTGATATATATATACATATATGTTAGAATATATTTTACCAATATCTAGGTTTACTAACAAGTACGTTAGATTATATTTTATAATCTAACACCCTAACCATGAATTCATAACACAATAAAAATAAACACATATAAAGTTTAGATAACCTTACATTGGTAGCAGGGAAATGTTATGGCTCCTTCTACTCAGATTTCTAACCCTTGTTCCTTTCTATCGTAGAGTAATAACAATATCTGAGCCTGGATCTCCTTCAGGTGTTGGATTCTTCACAATCTTCCACACTATGATTGAGTACTTGACTTGATATGAGTGGGCATGTACTTGTTGGGTTTTGTGCCCTAAATAAAATCCATTTTAATATAATCAGATTTACTAATTAATAAAGATCAGAAATCATTTTATGTTGCATGGTTCACATGATTTACTTCATGTTTATATTTAATGTATAAATTCTATTAAGTCCAGAACATATGTATTTGTTCATGATTATAGTGTTGTCAGCACAGTGGAATATAATCATGATTATATGTTCAAAAGTTTAATTCCCTGATTTGTCAGTTCACTGGATTTTGACTGGCATGATAATCAGTGATAGGTATACTTACACCTTGGATAAGTGTTATGTCCTTTCCAGGGCATTGGCAAAGTTTACCAGTATCGGATATATGGAGTATACATTGGAAGGGACCGATATTGAACTTGGATTATATATGATAAATTTACCGTAATATCTATTCAATTCAATATCACCTAGTTGATCCTAGATCAAATGATCTTAATCCTGACATGGTAAGGTTCGATCTCAAGAGTGTTATTTGTGTTCTTTGATTTGTTAGTTAAGCCTATTTTTTGGTCAGGGTGATACGTACATTTTGGGAACCCGATAGTACAATTGAGTGGGAGCGCTAATCATAGATATGGAATCTATAGCTTCTATCTAGACATAGAAGTGAAACGATGATTTCCTTCGAGCTAGGCTAAATAGAAATAAATGACAGAGCGCTCATTTTAGTGATTACATTAGTTCACTAATATATCATTTATAGGTGGCTAAGTATTTTAAGGATAAAATACATTGAAAGGGTGTAACGGTAATTTTATCCCTATGCAATGTAGATTATGTCTAGTTTATGAATTTTCACTAAGGAATGACTTAAATGTGAAGAAAAGAGATTCTAGGGTTCATTTATTAATTAAGAGACTTTATTAAGCCTAATTAATAAATATGTTAAATGGCAATTTTATTTGATAATTAATTTTAATTATTAAATAAATAGTTTTGGCATTTAAGTGGTTAGAATTGGAAAAATGACATTTTTGAGAAAATAATGAAAAATTGTTAAAAGTGGCAAAATTCCAAGTGGGGGCCCACATATCCATGGCCGGCCACTTGTAGGGTATTTTCCATTTAATTTTTCCATTATTTTAATGCCTAATAAATTCTAACCTAAACTAGGTGGTTGCCTATAAATAGATAGTGATGGCTCACACTTAAAGATGATGAAAATTCACCTTCAGTCAAATTTTCCTGAGCCTTCACTTCTATTAATTTCGAACCAGCCCTTCTCTTTCTCTCTTCATATTTTCATACCTTGAGTGATAGAGTGAGTGCCCACACACATCAAGTTGGTCCTCAATCATAGTATGTAAGACTGTGAAGAATTCAAATTCAAGGAAGGAGTTTCGGGCTCAGATTTTGGTGATACTCTGCTATACAAAGGATACAAGAGTTAGAGATCTGAGTGGAAAGAGTCATTTAATTCCGCTGCACCCACTGTAAGGTTTCTCAAACTTTATATGTGTTTAAATTACATTGTTTTAGAAATTCATATTTAGGATGTTAATTAACATACATGGTAGTAAATCTAGATTCTGGTAAAAAATATTCCAACAGTACTCTATCACTAAAGGCTCAAAAATTGATGAAGAAGAAGAGAAGGGATTTCGAAATACAAAGGAAGGAGGCTCTCTCTTTCTAATTGTCTGACAAAGAATGAAAACTAAGTTTTCAGACTTCTCTTAAGTTATTAGAATGAGAGCCATCTTATTCATTTTATACTATTTCATCTAGGGTTAGAATTTAAATTATATGGAATAAAAAAGATAAAATAATAGCAAATTAAAGAACTAAGTGATCGGTCATAGGACGTGGACCCCATAGTTATAATTTTACCATTTTATTCAACAATTTATCTTTTCTTTCACTTATGCCATATTTTCTAATTTTAATCTTATAAATATTAAAACTATTTATTTAGTAATTATAATTAATTATCAAATAAAATTTCCATTTAACTTATTTATTAATTAGACTTTACAAAGTCTCTTAATTAACAAATAAACCCTAAAACTTCTTTTTTTTTCACAATTAAGCCCTTGCTTAGTGAAAATTCATAAATAAGACAAAGTCTAATTTAGAATTATAATTGATTAATTAAAACTAATTAACTGAGTCTACAAGCAGTATTATCTCAACTAGTGTGGGGACTATGGGCCTATATAATCAAGCTTCCAATAAGTAGTTCTAGAATTTACCACCAATTAAATTCTATAACTTATTAATTTCTCCTGACTCCAATATAGATTCAGAATTGCACTCTTAATTATATAGAACGCTCTATACGTTCCAAGATATAAATACGCTATTAATTATCCATTGTTATAATCCAAATAATCAATGATCCTCTATAGATGATCTACATCGAGTAGGGATAAATTTATCACTCCACTATTCAATGTATTTTATTCTTAAAATACTTAGCTACCTATAAATAATATTTCAGTATACTAATATAATTACTGAAATGAGTACTCCACCATTTATCTCTATTAAGCCAAGTTGAAAGGAAATCATCATTTCACTTCTATGCATTTATAAAAGTTATAGATTCTGTATTTATGATTAGCGCTCCCACTCAATTTAACTACTATGTTCTTAATCTGTAAGTATCGGGAAGATCCAATTGGTTTACTTTAATGACAAATCAAAGAACATAAATAATTGGACTATAACCTAACCATCTCATGATTGAGATCATTAATCTAAGATCAACTAGGTGATATTGACTTACATAGATATTACGGTAAGTTTATGATATCTTATCCAAGTTCAATATCGGTCCAATTAGATGTATAAAAATACATCCAATCTAAGCTTACTTTACCAATACCTTAGAAAAGACATAACACTTATCCAAGGTGGAAGCAAACTACATTGTTGATTATCATATAAGTAGAAATTATGTGTACTGATAAATCATGAGACTTTATTTAATCACATAATCTTGATTACTTTCCACTGTGTAGACAGCACAGTAATCATGAATAATAATGTGATAAGGATTTAGATGAATTTATAAATAAAACAAATGATCATGTAATAAAATGTGAACCAAGTAATACATTAAACAAGTAATGAAATAAATCTATTTTCTTATTGATAAATGAATATTCAAGATTATATTGAAATGAAGTTTTAGTTAGAGCACAAAATCCAACAAACTCCCACTTGCATTAACATAAAATAATTAGTACATTTCAATTAATCTTAGATTCTCTCTGTGCCTTTTGTATGCAGTTTTTGTCAAGATCTTGGTGAATGGGTCGGTTAGGTTGTCTTCAATATCAACCTTTTTCACCAGCACATCTCCTCTTGCCACATATTCTCTAATGATGTGGTATTTCCTCTTAATGTGTTTACTCCTCTTGTGGCTTTGGGGCTCTTTACTGTTGGTTATAGCACTAGTGCTGTCACAAAGTAACACTAGTGGTTTTTTCATTCCTGGAACAACACCAAATTCTATGAAGAACTTTCTTAGCCAGACCAGTTCCTTAGCAGCCTCAGTGGCATCTATGTATTCAACTTGCATGGTAAAGTCAGATATTGCAGATTGCTTCATAATTTTCCAAACAACTGCTCCACCCCCAAGAGTGAATACTATCCCAGATCTAGACTTCCTATCATCAAGACAAGCCTAGAAATTTGAGTCGGTATAGCCTACAGGATTTAAAGCACCACCCTTGTAGACTAACACATAATCCCTTGTCCTCTTCAAGTATTTTAGAATATGCTTAATAGCCGCTCAATGTTCCTTTCTTGGGTTTGATTGATACCTGCTCACAATTCCCCAAGAATTCTGGACAATACTCATAAATTGTCCCACCTTTACTAATACTAGATCACTTCTAGATAAAAAGATTGCTTTCTCTGAATCAATTAAATGGATACCTCCATTAGCTGCTCATGTCGTATGTTTCTCTTTGGAATACCAGCAAATTTAGCTCATAGTGTCATTCCTTTAATCTCTCTACCCCGTCAGATAAGCTACCACTAAATAACGTACATGTACCGTCCATTTAGATTTTTTTGGCATCTCTAATTGAATATACAATGTTTAATATAAATATCAATCAAAATAAATAATTTTACCCATAAGATTCTAACCTGAGTCGGTCGAAGGGCCGATACCCGAGTTCCTTTGAGTTATAATCGACACTTGGGCAGGACCCATACACTCTTCTCCTTTAACATCAATCTTTCTTAATTACGGGTAGATTCTTTTCAAATGACCCACCACTCCACAATAAAAACAAGATTTGGTTCTACATTGGCCTAAATAGCATCTTTTGCATCTTGGACATTCAAGATAAGGTTGCCATTTCTTGTTCTCACCTTGACTACTACCCTGGTCACCCTAGAACCTTTCATTTGGTCCCATAATTGATGGTTTATTTAGTTTTTTCTTCCTAATCTGCTTGTAAGTTGATTCCATATGTTCCACCACATCTATTGGCACAACAGGAAGTGTTGGTGGTACATGAATGGACACAAGATGAGCCTGTTATTCTCTCAAATCTCGAATCTATTCCTCTTGTTGTCTAATCGTATCTTGCATAGCACCAATTACTTGTTCCCAGTGTTGAGATGGTAATGGGTTTTCTTCCGTACCATCTATTCTGAGCCCAGAAAACTTGCTAATCGAATTGTTTGATTGCCCTGGCTGCATAATTTATCACAAATTTATTCCACATCTTTCAAGCATTTAGAACTCAGGCATATATCAATATCAATATGCATATACCATACACATATTCTTATCATAATCATCACTATGTTATGTAACGTCCCTGCTTCAAGCCTCCATTGGGCCCTTACACCCACGAACTTATGGCTCTTATACACGAGTATGTCACTCTAGCTGCTTCCTGGATTGACGACTGACCCTACAGACCAACACGAGTGTTTCCAGCGTGCTTTTTCCTCACTCACACGCTTCCTGGGAAAACTTCCCAGGAGGTACCCCATCCTAAAATTGCCCCAGGTCAAGCACACTTAACTGTGGAGTTCTTTCGTGATGGGCTACCGAAAAACAAGACGTCCTTGTTGATATAGGTAGTACCAATCAATCCATTTAACCTCTCTTCAACTGTGTAGTCCCATACCTACACAGCCTCAAAATCATCACACTTGACCTTCCCCAGGCGATGTGGGGTTGCACAGCTTACTCGGTATTTCCTCTTATGGATCACGGGACTACTGATTGTCACATGTTACCTTTCCCAACATACTTTATGATAGTCTAGGTAGGTAATCTAATAGCAAATAATATAAACACTTACTATACCATGAGTCGATCTGTCTTCGCAGCAAATGTACATATTCGACCAGTCTTTAGGACCTTTAAAACCATGGCTGCTTTGATACCAAGTTGTAATGCCCTATCCCATAGCGATACCACGTGTGTGATTTTATAAACTAGCTTAATACTAATAGATTAATTAATTATTAAAAACCGTGATGATATTAAAAACTTGACTAAAATAAAACACTAAAAATAGGCATCGTAACGACATTAAAAACATGTTCCAAGGATCCCTGTTATAAAAGGTTTACAAAACGACTATATATGACATTAATTAAAAACATAAAAATCAAAATACATAGCAAATATGACCCAAAACAACTCATGGCGACTCGGCACATAGGTTGGTGGGGGTTAATATATGCATTGTTAGAGAAGACTGTTACCTCATGGTTGATTTAGCTTTTCTTTGCCTTTACCTGCACCACATAGCACCCATGAGTCACAAAGACTCAACGAGAAAAGTAATAAAAGCTAATACATGGAATAACCAATTATTTATCTCACTAATATGGAATGAGTAAGTAATAACATTCAAAAGTGGATAACATAACCAATTATATGCATGGAAATAAAAGCAATCATATATTGCATGGCCTAATCAGGAAATTCCGTATCATAATCTACCATCATACGTAATGTCGATGCATCAACTAATCAGATGAGCCTATGCCACAATATGGCACCATGTATTGCATCGCCTAACCAAGCAAGCCCGTGCCATATCTAAGCACCTATATGTCACTGCTGCCCGTACCTAATCAGCTACGCCGCTAGGAAAAAACCTAATAATGGTTTCAATCCATGCCATAACTTGGCATGATCATATCATTGCCGCCCGTATCTTATAAGGCACGCCGCCAGGAAGAAACCTAACAACGATTTCAATCTGTGCCATAATGTGGCACACGCATATCACTACCACCTGTATCTTATAAGGTATGCTGCCAGGAAGAAACCTAACAACGGTTTCAATCTATGTCATAACCTGGCACCCACGTGTCACTATTGCTCATACCTAATTAGGTACGTTGCCAAGAAGAAACCTAACAATGGTTTCAGTCTATGCCATAACTTGGCATCCATATATCACATCACCTAATCATGTGCACTTGTATATCACATTGCCTAATCATGTAAGCCCATGTCATAGTCCAGCATTCTTATGTCGCATTGCATAATCAGGCAAATTCATACCATAGTTTGGCATTCTTATGCCACATTGCACAATCAAGAAAACTCATGCCATAGTGTGACATTCATATATCACATTACCTAATTAGCTGAGCTTGTATTTTTGTATTCACATTATCATTGCCTAATCAGACAATCGATAATTATGAAACCTGCATGTCATGTGGTATATTATACATTTCTTACCATTGATCCAGATTCATGCATGTCAGCCAATCCAAGAGGATAAATATCCCTAATGATCTCGGCCTTATGTTACAACAACGGTAAACCAATAAGTGTTTATCCCAAAACACTACTTAGCAGTTGTAAAGGATAACCTAGGGTTTCCTACCAAATCATATAGTACAAATACACTAAAATGAAACTTATAATTTGGCTCTAAAACATACACCATATGGTATATCTTGTCATAAGCTTCAAAATAGTATATAGAACGTCCAAAGCGAATACCTGAGTGAAAAGTAACAACAAAAATACGATTCTCAATTTCTCAAGACTGCCTAGAAACGGTTAACTGCTTCCCCCAGAACCGGTTAACCAGTTCACAACCAGTGGACAAGTTCGGAAGGTGGCTAAAAGTCACGATTTTTAAGTTTTGCACTCACTGAAGCACTACCAAAACCTGTCCAAATCACTCCAAACTTCAAAAGGCACATATATATCATAAATACTGCCATCCTTACGTAACAAAAATTAAAATCAAGCCCTTAAATGAAAAATATCATTAACGTTCAGACTTAAGCTTTAAAAAGTTCCAAACTCAATTTCTAACTCAAAATCACCTCAAATTCAATAAGTAAATATCGAAACTAGTCCCATGGCTACCCAAGAACAATTCTATAAGGTCAGAACCTCCATAACTATTCCAATTCACAAAACTCTTATGTAGAACCAATCGTTTTTAGCTTAAAATGAAATTAATCCATACTTTAAGCTTTCTCTCTTCAAGGATTTGCTATCCCGCTACTACTGGAGCTTAGATCGCTAGGTTTCAAGTTGAAAATTAAAGAAAATGGATAGAGGTAGATGAGGGTTTCATTCGACGAAAGTTGAAGGGTTTTTTTTTGTATGATTTACTGTTTTAAACATAGTATATATAAACTTATAAAATACGATAAGTTTTATAAAAATAATAATATTATAATTGTTTACCGAGATTTTCAACTACTAAATCATTATTGTACTAAGAATTATTTGAAGAGAGTCAATGCAAATATTTTTATGTGGTTGGTATTTCTTACAGAGAATGTTTTTCTCTCTTCTTTTTTCCCCCTCACAAGTATGGTGGGGGGTATTTATAGTAGTTCATTGAGAGGAAAAAAGGTCTCTATTGTCTTGAGTGGCCACCTTGGCTATACATAAGTTCCCAAATCTATGAAGTAGGGTATGCGTTTGTTGGGTTTTATGCCCTAAATAAAACTCATTTTAATATAATCAGATTTACTTATTAATATAGATCAGAAATAACGTTTAATGTTGCATGGTTCACATGATTTATTTCATGATTACATGTATGTAATGTATAAATTCATCTGAAACCCTTTTCACATACTTGATCCTGTTTATTGTGCCGTCAACACATTGGAAAGTAAACATGACTATGTGAATAAAGTTTCGTAGATTTATCAGACATAGGGTTTTACTGATATGATAATCTACAACAGAGTTTACTTGCATTTGGAGAAGTGCTATGTTCTTTCCAGAACATTGGTTAAAGTAAAGCTCAGGTTGGATGCATGGAGTATGTATCGGAAGGGACCGATATTGAACTTTGACTTAGATTTATTAAACTTACTGTAATATCTATTCAAGTCAATATCGCCTAGTTGATCCTAGATCAAATGTTCTTAATCCTGTTATGATTAGGCTCAATCTTGAAAGGCTATTCGTGTTCTTTGATTTGTTAGTTAAGCCTACTTTTAGGTCAGGGTGATACGTACATTTTGGGAACACGGTAGTGCAATTGAGTGGGAGCGCTAACATAAACATGGAATCTATAGCTTCTATCTGGCGAATAGTAAGCAAAGGATGATCTCCTTTGAGCTTGACCAAACGAACATAAATGGTGGAGTACTCATTTCACATAAGCTGAAATATCATTTATACGGGGTCAAGTGTTTTAAGGATAAAATACATTGTAGGGTGTAACGGTAATCTAATCCCTTTACAGTGTAGATCATTCATATAGAGGATCATTGATCACATTAGGATTACAACAATGGATAACTAATGATGCATCTATATGGTGGAACATATAGAGCATTCTATATACTGAGAGTGCAATTCTAAGTTCTATGTGTGGATTCAACGAATAATTAATAAGTTAGTGAATTTTAGTGCTAAATTCTTGATCTACTTATTGGAAGCTCGGTTATATAGACCCATGGTCCCCACACTAGTTGAGATAATATTGCTTGTAAGACTCATATAATGGGTTTTGATTAATCAATTGTAATTCTCAATTTAGACTATGTCTATTTGTGAAATTTTCACTAAGTAAGGGCGAAATTGTAAAAAAAGAGTTTATAGGGGCATATTTGTTAATTATGATACTTTGTATGGTTCAATTAATAAATATGATAAATGACAATATTATTTAATAATTATTTATAGTTATTAAATAGTTAGAATTGGCATTTAAATGGTTGAATTAGAAAATTGACGTTTTTGAGAAAATTAGATGCAGAAAAGATAAAACTGCAAAATTGCAAAAAGTGAGGCCCAAATCCACTAAGCATGGCCGACCACTTTTGTAGGCAATTTAAACTGATATTTTCATTATTTTAATGCCAAATAATTCAAACCTAACCCTAGTGGAATGCTATAAATAGATAGTGAAGGCTTCAGGAAAATTACACTTTTCTTCTGACACTTCTGATTCAGAAAAACCTCAGCCTCCTCTCTCCCTATCTGGCCGACCACTCCCTCTCTCTTTGTTCCCTCTAAAATTTCGAAATTCTTAGTGTATGAGTAGTGCCCACACACAGCAAGTGATACCTCAACCATAGTGATGAAGATCGTGAAGAAAAACTTTCAGCAAGAAGGAGTTTCAACATCAAAGATTTAGAGAAAAAGATCCAGGTTCTGATATTGATAATGCTCTGCTACAGAAAGGAATCAAGGGCTAGATATCTGAACGGAAGGAGTCATTTAATTCCGCTGCACCCAATGTAAGGTTTCTTAAACTTTATATGTGTTTATTTCATCGTTTTAGAAAGTTCATATTTAGGGTGTTAATAAACATACTTGTGAGTAGATCTAAGATCCTGGTAAAATAATTTCCAACAGCGTTCCCTACCTAATAGGAGGCGTAGGGTTTAGGTGAGATAAGCCCTTATCCTTCCTTGATTGATGTGATAGTACATTATGAAGTCATCAATTATATCCTTGATTAGCGTGCAATTGCTGAAGAATGAGTTTAATGCGTTTGACATGACTTTTTGCGTTCGTCCTTAGACATTTCCTCCATACTGCATTAAATGCTAATTGATAGTACATCTCCTGTACCCTAAGTCCAGAGGAGCTGGAGGCTACCCAGCTCCCGGAGGTGAACAAAAGATGGATTCCTCTAGATTTAATCACAACTCTAGGAGGAACTGTTGGGTTATCTTAGGGGATCCTGCCCATGTAACATTTTCCTTTGTTTATCTCTGGGTCCTTAAGCCTAATCTCCAAATGTCGTGTCGTGGGATTGCCACTTATATTAGGAGAAATTTGGAGCTACAATTACCCCCCATGTCTTATTCAATATTTTATAAATGAGACTTTGTATATTGCTTCTATTCTCAGGGAGTGATGTGGCAAACACCTTACGCGTGCGTGGGCCATTTAATATTCATAATGATTTTGCCTCATTTTTGGCAGGCAATGTTTCGATTCTCACCTGTTTGATAGACCCCTTCATTAATGCAGATGTCAGAGAGGTACTCAAACGCTTTAATCGCCTTTTTCTCTTCATCTCGTGATTTTACCCTGGTCGTTGGATCCATAGAATTTAAATCGGTTTGAACCCTCACCATATGATGGCACTCGATCAATGTTGGCTCTTACCCTGAAGGGCCTATAAAAACATGTACCTCTTGTGGTTGGTCTGCTTACACACTACATTTCAATTTATAGGCTTTACAACCCTCTCGACAAAATTCTAGACTTCTCGACTTCCTTTTACTCTTCCTCCGCCCTTGCCAGGCAAACTACTACTATCGTACGGTGACTTCTACCTCTACATTGCCTCTATCGTGTAAGTTCTTCTTTCTTTTTACTTTTTTGTATAGTAGAGCAAAGTGTGACAGATATTGATTCATTCTTTTAAAGGAAATCGTATGCATGTTGTTCCTGGGTAAGCCATGGCGATTATCCCTGGAATATCTTTTCTCAGAATGTCTAATGATATTTTTGTCTTTTTCTTCTCTCTCTTTTTTTTGAGGGGAGCAAAGGGCAAGAAACCCTTCATCCCACATTTTCTTCATGTGAATATTTCATATATTTAGGGTTTTTAGCAAATTGAACTATCTTCACACATTCCCACTCTTTTCTCTTGATTTCTCTATATTGCTTGGACGTTTTCGCACCCGATGTTTACCACTAAGAATCATTAGATTCCTTTTGTCATTCATCCAGAGGGGGTCTCTTCCCAATGGTTAGAGGACCCTCATTCCCCTTTTTGACCTAGGGTTTGATTTGGGGGCTCACTGCTGGATTTCTTTTCTTTCAGAGTGAAGTTCTCTAGGACCTTCACAAACATGGTTTCTTTGGATTCGACAAAAAAATTCTTGAGCACCATTAGCCCAACTCCATGTCAAACTCTAATGTGTCCAACACCAGATCCTCCACAAAGGTGACCAAGGAACTTGCCACACTAGAAGAGCTTATGTAAGGCCTTATTGCCTACAAGAAATACTCTTGTCGCTCTAATGGTTGTGAGGCTGATGAACTCTATTAGACCTTGACTTGTGTCCATCAACAAGAGAAGATAGTGGTTGTAAGTGTGATTAAACCATCCAGTTCTAGAGTTTACCACCGTCTCCCTAGGGATGAAGAGATACCGAACCATAATTATAATGGTTTTGGCGCCTTGAGCCAGACCCATCTCATGTTTAGAGCCAACTACCCCTACATGACTACTTCATTAACTTTTTAGTGCTTGTTGGACTCGCACCATACAAATTGATCCCAAGCCTTTCGCCTAATTTCAGCCCTTTTTATTTTGTATGCTGCTAGGGGTTGGGCCGCTCCCAGCCCCACTGAAATTTTATATTTTTACGAACTTCTTTCTGTCCTCAAGAAGGGTGACAAATTTAAAGACAGTTTTTTATCACTTACAAGCACATCCAGCCAACAAAACCCTGGTACCTTTTAATTTTTTAAAAAATGTTAAGGAATACCATCACAGGTTATTCTTTTCTTCTGGGTTTAAGGCCCTTGAGCATCCAGACTTGTTGATGGACTCGGTCTGGGTCCCTCCAATGCATCGCGCAGCTCCCACTTAACTCTTCATGACTACGCCCAGGTGTTTGCTAGCTATAAGAAGGAAAATTTGAATGTGGGAGATTTGGTGATGACTCCCAATTACCAGAGGGCCAAACTAATTTTGGAGAGCCAATTAGTCGAGGACTTAACATGTCCAAGGTGATTTGCCCCAACGCTCACAATTCGGGGAATGAAATGGGGCTCAAGGCTGACATTATTGCGACTGCTACAGACAAATACAATAGGTATAGATACAAGAAAAATAGGAGCTCAATACACTCGCCTCCAAAATGCATTTGAGAGGTCCAACCAGGAGAAGGCAAGAAAGGAAAAGATGCCAGCCAGGCCTAAGTTCCCCTTTCTGGTTCCTAACTCTGGGACCCCTGGTGCCAGTACCTTTGGAGCTCGTAAGTCCCCTCTAAACCTTCATTTCGTTCCTTCCGCCCAAGATTACTCTTACTTAAGGCCAATGGATTTTGACATGAAGCAGTATAAGTTTTGGAAGCCCCATACTTGGTGGGGCAATCATGCAAAAGGTTTTTGGGTCGGTGTCAAATGGGCTCCGGTCCTCCCATTCCCATCCTTTTAAATCATACCTCCTACATGACCTCGAGTTGGTTCCTTCATTCAGATAGTTTTCTAGGGGATGACAACACCAACTCTTTCATTTATGAATTTGCTAGGGAAAAATTAGAGCGTTAGGGTAGGACTAGCCTTCCTTGTTGTATTGTACTTGCATCTGTGATCTTTATGTGCTTTCTTTTTAAATTTTTGTTTATTTTGAATGGCGAAACCCATGGACAACCTGTTGGTCATGCTAACCACTACTCATAGTCTTGAGCCGAAGGTGCCTAATCCTCCCCAAATGATGGTGACTCCTAGAGGTCTGACTGAGGAGATGCTCGGGAATGAGGAGGTGGTGCTAATTGAGGAAGAGGAAGAAGAAGTATCCCCGCTTGACTGGAAACAGAAAGGTGTGGTTTTCCTTCCGGAGCCTTCCAAAAAGCCTAAACGCTCTGCCACCCCCAGTCCTAGCACTGACTCTGGGATCCCAGTCAAAGTTGAAAACTTTCCTGCTCCACTAACCATTCTCTTGACCCCCACCCATCCTGATGAAGAACGAATCCAACTCTTCATTGCCAAACATAACTACACAGTGGATAAGCTGTAAAAAGGAAATGTTGAGGCTGAGGCTCAAAATAAGTGGCTAAGGGAGGTCCATGATGGGCCCTTTTGAGGTGAGTATACTGGGGAGGTTTGGGACCTAAATCTTTATTCCATTAGCGATTGGTTCAAACGCTACCTGGGCTCATCCCTGGCACATTTTTCTTCTGAGATGGTAAGTCATTTCGCTGCTGACCTGACTCAACTTCTGACAAAAAGGTACGCAGCCTGCACCTCCTCCAATCCCGTCTACCAGATCTAGGACATGAGCGTAGCCCTTCCCTCCGTAAGTATACACTTATTAAGTTTCTTTTTTCTTTTTTGTTTCTCTTGAAGATCTAACCCATTATTATTGATTACCTCTAGATTGTTGTGGAGGCTGATCGTCTTTCTAAGACATTGATCGACCAAGGGTTTGTCGTTTCATAGCTGGATGGCATGGATAGAGTTTTGAGGAAGCTCAGGGAGACAGAGAGCTAGATGGAGACTCTTTGCAATGACACTTTGGCAGAGAAGGCTCTTAGGGAGTAGGATTAGGAGGCTCAAAGGCCAAGGACGAGACCATCGCCTCTGGCCAGAAGGACCTTCTAAATGCCTAAGAGGAGATTCAGGGACTCACTACGAAACTCAAGGCTCTTGAAGAGCTACATAAGACTGACATGGAAACTGCATCAAATATGTCGGTTGAGCTTAAGAAGTTGCTGAGTTTCGGGAATGAACCCAGAAGGAGGTCGCAAAGGCTGGGAGGGATGCATTATTAACTCTTGTTGTATTCTATATCATTTACCATAAACTCAATCGTGGGAGCTTCCCCTTGCAAGATGTTAGTGAATAAGGAGGATTGATTTAACATGATGAGATCATTATTGGAACCTAGAACACCAAAAAAATGCATGCCAAATCAAAAGATCTTGTGTAACGTCCCCGCTTCAAGCCTCCATTGGGCCCTTATACCCACGGAATGAATGACTCTTATACACGAGTATGTCACTCTAGCTGCTTCATGGACTGATGACTGGCCCTACAGACCAACGCGAGTGTTTCCAGCGTCCTTTGTCCTCACTCACACGCTTCCTGGGAAAACTTCCCAAAAGGTCACCCATCCTAAAATTGCTCCAAGTCAAGCACGCTTAACTGTGGAGTTCTTTCGTGATGGGCTACCGAAAAATAAGATGCACCTTGTTGATATAGGTAGTACCAATCAATCCATTTAAGCCCTCTTCAACTATGAGTCCCATACCTACACAGTCTCAGAATCATCCCACTTGACCTTCCCCGGGCGATGTGGGATTGTACAGCTTACCCGGTATTTCCTCTTATGGATCACGGGACTACTGGCTGTCACAATCACCCCCCCTTACGGGGTCCAACGTCCTTGTCGACCACACTTCCGGCTGGGTCAAGGCTCTAATACCATTTGTAACGTCCCCGCTTCAAGCCTCTATTGGGCCCTTACACCCACAGACTAATGACTCTTATACACGAGTACGCCACTCTGGCTGCTTCATGGACTGACGACTGACCCTACAGACCAACACGAGTGTTTCCAGCGTGCTTTGTCCTCACTCGCACGCTTCCTGGGAAAACTTCCCAGGAGGTCACCCATCCTGAAATTGCCCTAGGTCAAGCACACTTAACTGTGGAGTTCTTTCGTGATGGACTACCGAAAAACAAGATGCACCTTGTTGATATAGGTAGTACCAATCAATCCATTTAAGCCCTCTTCAACTGTGAGTCCCATACTTACACAGTCTCAGAATCATCCCACTTGACCTTCCCCAGGCGATGTGGGATTGTACAGATTACCCGATATTTCCCCTTATGGATCACGGGACTACTGGCTGTCACATCTTGTGACGCAATTATTTCAAGCATGATTATTGGGGTACCATAATCACCAAATGTAAATTGCCCTTTCTTGAAACTGGGCAATTTTTCCATTCCCAGTGCATACAGTCAATGCTTCCTAACATACCTAGAAAACCTCAAACCTCTCCCATTTGAAGTAAGCGACGAATGTCATCAACATTGGGTCGTCTCAAATATTCGGTCTCAAAAATCTCATTCACTCCCCGAACAAAATTCACTAGGCAATCAATAGCACTAGTTTCACCAATTCGAACATACTCATCAACGTAATCAGCAGGTACTCCGTATGCCAACATTCGCATAGCAGCAGTACACTTTTGTAGTGGAGACAACCCTCTTTTACTGGTTGTATCAAACCTCATTTGGAAATAACTTGAATGACTTTCTAGAGCTTGCACTATGCTTAGAAAAACGTGCTTACGCATTCTAAATCTTCTTCAAAATTGATATTCTGTATAGACCAGATGATCAGAAAAGTAGTCATCAAACAAACGTTGGTGTCCTTCTTCACAACTCCTGTCTATGTGATTTCTCTTTCGTCCTTGCCTTGTAGAGCTACTTCCAACAAAGAATTCATTGTAATATTTTTCATCAGAATCGTTTAATTCTGAAATTAAGATATCATTCAAACTCATATTTTCATACGGATTTGGAGAATTTGGTGAATCCATGATCAAACTTATAGTAAATTAAATTTGATAAATATAAGAAGTAGGTTATATTTGATAAGTATAATGTTGATAAATATAAGTAGATTACAGTGAAAGATTGATTAAAATGGGAACTAAAATTTGATATTTATAGATGTTAAATTGCTCAACTAATTTAGAAGTAATTAAAATTCTAAGTGCTCAACTAACCTAATTAAATTTACAAGTACCCAACTAACTTAATAATTAAAAGTTAGCTGCCTACTTCCTAACTAACTACTGCAATCGTATATTAAATAAAATATATGAAAGAACATCAAAAAAATTCATTACCAATAACTTTTTTTTAGCTCTCTTTAATTACCGATGTCTCTACCACTGGATAATTAGAACTTTTTTTATGCCTTCACATTGATGATATTATCAAAAGAATTCAATCTCAAAAAATAATATATTTTTAGAGCATTGAAAAATGAAATCATTTCAAACCAAAACTCAATCATATTTATTTATATTACATTATTTAAGTTAATATATATCTATTACCTATTATAAAAGAGTGAAGTTTGGTATTGAAATTTGGGTTAAATAATTTTGTCTTTTGCTAATTAAATTTTTATCTTTTTGTTTAGTTTTTTTTATTTTATTTCAAGTTTTTTAAGAGATTATATTTGTTTTTTTTTTCTTTTTTAATTATATTTGGCATGCATGTCATATTTGTTATAAATTTTAAATTAAACTTCTAAATATGAATGCATAGATATGTTTTCTATAATGATATTATTGGCATGGAGTAATAATAAATAATAATAGATATTGTTGGCAACCATTAGAAATTCTTAAATATAAAAAATTAAAGTTGCACTAGTGTAAATAAAATTAAAAAATATTAACTAAATAAAATAATAAATATTAATAAAAATAGTACAAATACATAATATTACAACTTTAAAATATTAGTCTTAATATGACTACATAAATTTTTATGATCTTTTCTTTGCTCGGCCGTCATATGTGATGTGTCCATGATGAGATAATCCATATATTTTATCATCATATTATGTTCCGTCTTTTTTTTATTGCCGCTATTTTTATCAAAGCAACTTGTTTTCGTGCATTAACATCTATAAATGCAGTATGTGTTTCTTTTTTTCCTTTCCCTTCCACTTAGCCGCCTTTTGGCTAGTAGGACGCACTTCATGAACTTCATGCTCACTCATTTTCGCATTGGACGATGAAGTATATGCCCCTGATTCGGACAACTTTATTCTCTTACCACCTTCTTGTGGTTAAAAAGTTGTATTCTATTTCGGCTCATCCTTTAGCAATCTCCAAAGTGTACATACAAAAAATTAGAATTATTATTTTCAAATTTATACATTACATGTGCATTTTTAATAATTTGCTCTTCAGACCAACCACTATGATGGGCTTGTTGTACTCGTTTATAACACCCATTGAAACGCATCACCTTTTGATTCATCTTGCCCCAATGATCTTTTGATTGTTTTCCAGTTCTTCGTTCTTCACCTTTGTGGTTGGTATTGAAGTATTCTGTGATTCGATCCCAGAATTCAGTAGAAGTTTGGTCATTTCCTACCACAACATCCTCAGATGTATTAAGCCATCCACTTTTTAGTAGTATGTTTGCTTCTTTGCTTCATTTGAGTTTACTTCTCTGACTTGATAGATTTTTATTGTCAATAATCACATTTTTCAGCCTTACATAATCTATATAAAGGGTTTCAAATGCCGATACCGATGAAGTTTCTACATTTAAATTAATTGTACTCTTTTCCATACTTGATCTATAAAAATCATATGGTAGCGAATTTCGTATTGTGAATAATGGAATATGTTGAGAAGTCTCAAAAGGGTTAAAATTTTGGTGAGAGAATGAGGATATGGGAAAATTTTGATTGAGTTGAGAATACTGAAAATTTGGATTGCAGGGGTTAGAATGTGGAGAATTTGAAAATTTTTGGCTAAATTGAGAATACAATAAATTTAGATTTTGGGAGTTCGTATATGAAACTTTTTGAGAATTTTGTGAATCCATTATTTGGTAAGAAAAAAAAAAACGTAATATGACATGTAAAAGAAGAGTATGTGAAATTATTTAGAAGATGAATTTGTGTGAAAAATATAAAATTATTAGTGAGTATTTATAAAAAAAAAATAATAAAAATCTAAATTTAAAACGGTAAAATTACCGTTACTTAATTCTTTATTTTTTTTTTTTTGAAATCTAACATCATTCAATGCAAACTCTTTTTAATACATTAATATTATATATATTCAATTATTCAATTTTAATTAAAATATTATATATTCATTTTTTGAAACTGTACAAAATATTTTTATAATACTTTACTATTATATATATTTAAAAACGTAACACTATTATTATATATGTAAATTCTTTTATTATTATTCAAAAATTATATATATTTTCTAATTTTTAGCAATAATAAATTTTTAGTTTTAATATTTTATTAAAAAATTATGATAGCATCAATGCTACTGTATATCATTCCCACAAATTCCTAGAATGACATCTTTTTCACTCTAATGGTATAGCATCTCAATATTTTACCACATCATCTATCCACCTAAGCAAGCATCCTCTTTTTTTTTAACCATTGGAGATGCTCTAAACCTTGCAGCACTAAGAGCACACCATGACATATACCTTCTCCCTTGATTTCTTGTTCCGGCCCCATCTGGACCCCATAGGATTCAGCGGTTGAAAAGGAAATAGCCAATTTAGAAATAAGTTGTGTATTGATAAATTTATGGGTGGCACCACAATCATTCAACACCACTACTTCTTGATCTTGGATGCTGCTTAATAACTTCATAGTTTTAAGAGAAGTCAACCCCACAACTGAATTCAAGGAGACCTCAACTAATTGTGCTTTTGTCATGGGTGAAGGGCAAATACCCAAAACTTCTTTGATGGGATTTTCTTAAAGAGATTCAGGCTCCTCTTGGATAAGAATAACTTGTAACTCAACGGCTTTACACTCGTGATCACGATGCCACTTCTCATCGCACTTGAAATATACTCCCTGATTTTTCTCTTCTTTCATCTCCGTCTCAGATATCTTACGATACCCTACAATTTTTCCAGAAGAAGTCACTATAGAAGATGGGGAAAATTAGATTTGGATGTTGAAGGAATTAACTTACCCATATAATTAGTCTCACTATAATTAATCTGAAGAAGTAAAAGGTCTTTAGTATTTATTGTGTATTTATTGTTGACTTTTGATTTGGCTTGGTGAGTGTGTGAGTGTTATATATATATATATGTGTTGAAAGGTGTAGTGGGTATGCTTGAATATTGTCAAAGATGAACGAAACGATTGTAAACAATCCCCTCGTGCATTGGATGAAATTGTCAAAGGAGCAAGGCTTTTAACTCTTCCAAAGTTTGTATAAGCTTTCGCGAGTTCTCCCATCAAAACTAGTGCAGAGTTGCTCCTTACAAACACAACACAACGACTTCAAGTTGTTGTGCTACCGACAACTGTTGTAGGCCAAAATAACGATCAACCCTATACGTCCAGTCATCTGGGTCAGCCCTTGAATACAAGGACAGTTCAATTTTTCGAGCTCGAAACTCTTGTCGTCTTCCACCAACTTTGTTGTCGACTGTTGACTGGATTTTTAGCCAACCAATGTGGAGTCAAAATAAATGAGATTTAAACCAAAAACTACCAGTAAATATGAATAATGACACTAGAATTAGCAATTAATGTAAATAAAGACACTAGATTTAAAGAGGTTCGACCCCAAATGTCGGTAATAACCTACTCCCCTTGTGTTTTATTGATCAGAGTTATAAAATCAAGAACACGCTCTTAAATGCAAAAAATAACAATGGCAGAGTCTTTTCTCTCTAAGTACTCAAATTTTTGGATCCCTTTCCCAGGTCATGGGTGACCCTTTATATATGGGAAAAGGTCGATGCTTCTCTCTTTAGGAGACGCGACCAATATGGAGTCATCTCAACCACCTGCTTGGTTTTTGGAGGTGGTAGAAGTCTAATTCTTGTGATAGTATCCTGCTATTTTTGTGGGTTTATAATCATCATCAAACTTCTTACGGGATTTGAATATTTGAACTAGCCACTAATGATGAGGGTCTCCCCAAGGTGTGGTATGACCGTTAAGCCCTTTCAGCTAATACTTAGGGGTGACACCCCTAAGACCCAACATGAGAAGGGTGTCGGTGGCCATCTCGGGGTGACAACCCCGAGATCCCTTCAATGTTGTGGGTAGCCTTGGTGTCATGAGGATGCACTATATCAACCATGTCTTACGTAGGTGGAATGCATGACTTGTACCATGAGGGTGTAGGGGGTAGGGGTATACCCTTAGACTAACCCTTTAAGGGGTAAAGGGTGTATCCCTAGACTAACTTTTTAGGGGTTAAGGGGTGTACCCCTAGACTAACCCTTTAGGGGGTAAGGGGTGTGCCCCTAGACTAAACCTTTAGGGGGTAAGGGGTGTACCCCCTAGACTAACCCTTTAGGGGGTAAGGGGTGTACCCTTAGACGAACCCCGTGTAGATCATTGCATTTGAGGTAGGGGTAGTAGTATATACCCCCTAGACTGGTTTGATTCCTGTAGGTGTGTGGTGATCGTTTATCCCGATTATGAGGCTGCTAGTCCATGTCCCCCTAGGGATAGTCACCTTTCTCAAGCTAGGGGAAAGATGACCGTCAAACTTCTCTTCCAACGGTCATGACAACCGGTCATGAGTAACAGTCATGACCAACGATCATGACTTTACACATTCTTTATCAATTCAGTCTCGATATCATCATGCCACGTGTCATCATTTTTGTCACGTCATTATTGTCAAAATTTGGGTAAATATTTGCCCCCCAAGTTTTTAGCGGTATGACTATACGGTAGAAATTTTCCTATGCAGCCAGCGCTTCAATTTAGTTGTTGATGACTTAGTAGTACGGTGTCAAGAATGCCATGCTTATACTAGAATTACATTTCAAACCCAAGAAATAATTTCTTCTACTTAGCATATTTTTACAACATATCCCAATGATAATTTTTCCCTTGACAAGTAAAAATTAATTACAAGAAAAATAAAGTATTTACAAAGGAAATAATCTAAATATTTACAAAGAAAAAAATAAATAAATTACTTGTAGCATTATAATAATCCTTGGAAGCTTCGAGATCTCCATCGTCATAGTGGGTAAGTTCTCTACACTTTCTCTTGAATTTTTTTGCTTGAAATTTTAAATTTAATGAAGTTTTTAGCACTTCTTCTTGGTAGTTTTGTCCATGGCTGAAAAATGGCATTGAATCATTGGGCTCTTTGAGTTTTTGATGAAATGTGAGTGTTTGACAATTGGGTAATGTGTTTTTGGCTCTGGTTTGATGAAATTTGGTGAAGGAATGACTAATTTTAAAACTTTTGGTTGCAAGTGTTCTTGAGCTTTGGAAGAACATCAAGAACATGGAGAATTTTGATTTTCCCTCTCTTTTCTTGCTTTGATTCTCATAAAATTGAGAAAAAGGTGTTTGTGAAGATATTATGTACCTTGAAAAAATTATTGACCATGTGTTGGTGGTTGAGATTTTAGGTTACCCCTTATTTCCCTTCAAGCCATGACACCACTTCATGGGGTCAGGGTGGCTACCATGAGATGCCCCGAGATACATCCTTCGGGGGTCCGCCTTGATTGCTTAAAACTTTAGGGTATACCCCGAGATAGGCCATGGATAGTTGCGTTGACTACCCCAAATTAAGGGATTAAACGACGATACCCTGAGATAGGGGTTGTTACTCGAAGATTAGGGTGTCGAGTACACCCCGGGTTGGCCAAACACGCACCCCGAGTTGGCCAATATGCCTCGAGCTTGTGGCATTTAGTGATACCCCAAGATGGGGTTTTAAGCATAGTACCCTGTGATTGGGGTGTCGGGGTACACCTCGAGTTAGGGTGTTACCCTGAGAGAGGGGTCTCGAGGTACACCCCGAGTTAATTCAATTTTTTTACACACACCTCGAGATTGGGGTTTGGGGGTGCACTACCCCCGTGACTACCGTGTGGAGGTCAGGGTGCACCACCCTGAGACCACCACATGTAGGTCAGGGTAAGGTACCTCGGGGAGACCCATATGGCCCAAGATGCAGCTACGGGGGTTAATGATGATTGCCTCTTATTTACTTCTTAGAGACTTATATATATATAATTTCATACATTGTTTTTGCCACACACACTCAGTAAAAAATTTAAGTGTGTAATTTTCATTGTTGCTTCTTCCATTTAGCTACATGAAAGGTTATCCCTTGATACACTTTCTTTCTTGTGCACCATGAATGTACATATGTATGCCTTCTCTTTTGGTTTGGAGTTATATGGCTTTATTACTATATGCTACTATGTGTTAACTTGTCTGACATATACCACACTATGAGTAAGCATTTTTTATAGCTAACCATGTACCACATATAGGTCGCTCAAGACATTAAGCAATGCACAAACACTTTAGAATCTGAAAAGAAATTTTCAAACTTGTAAAATCTATTTAAGTGAGTGCGTTTTGTGCTTACTAGTCCATGTATGAGCGTGGTTTCCCCTCAAGTGACAAAACAAGTTCACCTCTTAATCACTTGTTAAGTAACTAGGGCTTTCACATAGGAATTGTCATTGTCATAGGTTTGCCACTATGATTTCATACACTCTTGACCTTAGTTAGGCTTGTAATTTGATTCAATAACAATCATACAAGTTGCATCGTTATATGAAAAATAACTTGCAATTTTTTATTGATGAATAGAATAGGCAAACATGCCTTAGTACATCAAAAGTGGGTAATTCATGTCTTTACATTATCAAACTTTGCTGGTAAGTATGATGACTAGCTATGAAAATGCACTTTGCAAGTATACTAACCAGCTTAAGTCATTGTTGAAAAGTAACTTATATTGGTAGTACTTTTGTAGGAGCTCTCCATTCCAATGAAAAGGCTCTAGTACTAACTTTATGTTGGCACCGTAATGCGCTAACTTGTATATTCCAGGTGGGATGACCTCAACTACTCTGTACTCGGTGATAAGAGATCCTTTGGTGGGATGATGGGTTATCATACCCATAGGCAAGGACAAGGGGAATGTCACACGTGTCTGAAGATTGTTTTAATTAGGAGGACATAGTCATTAACGCTAACTTTATGTTTAGCTTTTTGTTATTAATAAAGTTGTTTCCACCGTTATCGTTGCTGGCCCTCTTTTCATTGTTGAAGCCATTTTTATTGTTGCCCCTAACCCTGGGAGCCTTAGCCACTAAAGCTTGCTCCATTCTTATTTCCCTTAGCTTGGTTGAGGCCTTTGGCATTTCGCTCAACCTCTTCCAGTTTAATAAATTCATTAACTCTATCAAGGAAGTCTTTCGTAGAATGAGTTGGCTTCCTCCTTGTATCTTTCCATAGCCGACCTCCCACTATAATGCCCCCCATTATGGCGGCTCACTTGCCATCGTCACTTAGGTTCTTTACCTTAGTGGATTCATGCATTAAGCGTTGGATATAGTCTTTTAGTGACTCATTGGGCCTTTACTTAATGGCAACGAAGTCACCCAGCTCCGTTGACAGTTTCGAGTGAAGATAATTGGGTATAGAATAACCCTTCAAACTCGTCCCAGGAAGTGATCCTCCCTAGCGGTAGTTTGGTGAACCATTATTGTGAGGATAGCGAGGAAGATTTGACACCTGAGATTAATCCTGATCCCTTGAAGGTCCTTCTGGATCTTAAAGTTCTCAACATGGGTTAGGGGGTCTTTCTTACCCGTGTACTTGCAAGTAGGCACTTCGAACTTTGTTGGAATGGGGAGGTCATTGATCGTTTGTGAGAAAGAAGACCCCCTCCTCCTCTCCAGTTCGAAGTCAGTAAGTTTTGGTACAGTAAGGTCCTTAACTAATCGAGTTAACTCATCTAACCGAGCCTGGACCACCGAATTTGTGGTTGCTTGGGGTTGGCAAGCATTCATGCCCACGTTAACTTGGTTTCCATGAATTGGCTCAGGTAGGGCTATGTGATTAGAATTATAGTTATCCCTATTTTTGTTAAGGGCATCTTGGAGGTCTCCACCCCCTCGGGGGCCTACACGCTCAAAAACTGACCCAGGTCTTGGCCTTTCTCCCGTATTTTGGCTATCATCCCTTCTAGCAACTGAGGGAGGTATCTAGCCATCTCCACCTCTCTAAGGTAGATTTTTAAGTTGATGCTGCCTATTAGGGGCATACGACCCTCCGTCTTGGCAACCCCCCAACCTTAGGTTTGGTTGGTCGTTGGCACGACTTTCAACTTCATCATCGTCATGACTGTCGAGGTAGTTGGGACGGTAGTCACTATTGACCTCGAGGTCTTCCCTTCTCCCCTTGGGCCTAGTGTCTCTCTAGTGATCATTGCCCTCTCGTGGTTGGTTGCTTAATGGGGCTACCACTACCGTTGTTGGGTTGTCCTTCCACCGTTTCTACCACGGTCACCATTGTTGTTTCTGGAGTTTCTGCCACTGCTCTACCTTAGACGAACATTATGGGAGTCATCTCGTCCCATATAGTGACCGGGTAGGACTTGCTCATCCGTAGGGAGCGGTCAATTATTGTTGTTGTTAGGAACCCTGTTGGAGGGGTGACTGCTAGCCCTCTCTTGGTTCCTTAGGCCTTCTTTAGGCCCGTAGACCACCCTTTCCTTTTGGTTTCTTGGGGTATGCACTTCTTGTGGATAGGTTTGGTGGTCTTGAGGAATTTGTTGGTTGTTGGCGTCAGTACCCAACCCTTGAGTGTTTTGGTTGAAATAGTTTTGTATTAAGTTGACAACTTCTTGAGTGCGATGATCTTGGTCATCTTGGCCCCTTCTCATTTCCTGAGCATGCTCTTCCAACAAATATTGGAACTCTCTCCTTTGGTTAGCGAGACTTTTAGTTAGGGTCGCTCGAGTTTGAGTTTGATCCTGGTGAATAGTTTGGAACTGGCCCTGCATTTCGCCTATCACATCTCGTAACTGATCCATCTTTGGGTCAATTCCTTCAATATCCACATGGGTTTCATTTCGTGGCCTAAAGATGTCAGGACCCCGAGTGGTTTGAGTTTGGCTTGTGCCTTCATTAGGTGGGACAAAGTTTCTAGTATTACCCCTTTTGGTGGTGTCGTCAGTAGCGCCGCCTCCAATGGTGGTGGCATGGTGGTACTGTTGGAATTATTTTACCAGGATCTAGATTTACTAACAAGTATGTTATTAACATCCTAAATATGAACTTCAAAAACGACATGAAATAAACACACATGAAGTATTAGAAACCTTACAGTGGTTGCAGCGGAATATAATGTCTCCTTCCACTCATATCTCTAACCCTTGTATCCTTTCTGTAGCAGAGTATCACCAAGATCTGAGTCCGAATCTCCTTCTCTTAAAACTGGATTCTTCACAACCTTACACACTCTGGTTGAGTACTACTTGATGTTTGTCGGCACTCACTCTTTTCACTATGTGGCTTCGGTTTTGAAGAGAGAAAGAGAAAGAGATGGTTTCGGCTAGGGTTATGAAGGAGGCTTTGAAATTTTTACTGAAGGAATGAGATGCATCATCTTTTCCCTTAAGCCATCACTACCTATTTATAGGAAACCACCTAGGGTTAGGTTAGATTTAATTAACATTAAAATAATGAAAAAAAATGGTAAATTTGCCATAGAATGGTCGGCCATGAATTGGTATTGGGCCCCACTTTGCAATTTTGCCATTTTTCTCATTTTCCTTCTTATTTTCTCAAAAACGCCAATTTTCCAATTTAACCATTTAAATGCCAATTCTAATTATTTAACAACTAAAAATTAATTATTAAATAATATTTTCATTTAATATATTTATTAATTAGACTTATCAAAGTCTCTTAATTAACAAATTAACTCTAGAAACTCTTTCTTCACAATTTAGCCCTTGCTTAGTGAAAATTCATAAACTAGACATAGTCTAATTTTAGAATTATAATTGATTAATCAAAATCAATTAACTGAGTCTTACAAGTAGTACTGTCTCAACTAGTATGGGGACCATGTGCCTATATATCTGAGCTTCCAATAAGTAGCTCTAGAATTTACCAAGTAAATTCACTGACTTATTAATTCCTTGTTGCATCCACCATAGAACTTGGAATTACACTCTCAATTATATAGAACGCTCTATATGTTCCACGATATAGATACACTATTAGTTATCCATTGTTATAATTGTTGGAATTATTTTACCAGGATCTTATATCTACTCACAAGTATGTTAATTAACACCCTAAATATGAACTTCTAAAACGATTATAAATAAACACATATAAAGTATGAGAAACCTTACATTGGGTGCAGCAGAATAATATGTCTCCTTCCACTCAGATCTCTAACCCTTGTATCCTTTCTGTCGCAGAGTATTATCAAGATCTGAGCCCGAATGTCCTTCTTTGTTGAATTAGGATTCTTCACGATCTTCCACACTATGATTGAGGTACAACTTGCTGTGTGTGGGCACTACTCTATCACTAAGGGATTTCGAAACAACCAAAGAAGAAGGAATAAGAAGAGATGGTGGCTAAGTTTAGAAAGATAGCTCACGATTTTCTCTGAAAGGAATAAGATGCATTGTTACTTTCTTGAAGCCATCACTTTCTATTTATAGAATACCACATAGGGTTAGGTTTGAATTACTTGACATTAAAATAATGAAAATATTAAATGATAAACCCTATGCAAGTGGCCGGCCATGGCTTGTGGATATGGGCCTCACTTTTGCAATTTTGCTGTTTTATCATTTCTGCATCCCATTTTCTCAAAAACGCCAATTTTCAAATTCAACCATCTAAATGTCAATTTCAACTATTTAATAACTATAATTAATAATTAAATAATATTTTCATTTATTATATTTATTAATTAGACTAACTAAAGTCTCTTAATTAACAAATATATCCTATAAACTCTTTCTTTACAGTTTCGCCCTTACTTAGTGATAAATTCACAAATAGACATAGTCTAACTTGAGAATTATAATTGATTAAAAACCAATTAAATGAGTCTTATAAGTAGTATTGTCTCAACTAGTGTGGGGACCATGGGCCTATATATCCGAGCTTCCAATAAGCAGATCAAGAATTTACCTCTTAAATTGACTAACTTATTAGTTCTTCGTTGAATCCACGTATAGAACTTAGAATTGCACTCTCAGCTATATAGAACGCTCTATATGTTCCACCATATAGACACGCTATTAATTATCCATTGTTATAATCCTAATTTGATCAATGATCCTCTATATAGATGATCTACACTGTAAAGGGATCAAATTACCGTAACAGCCTGCAATGTATTTTATCCTTAAAACACTTAACCCCGTATAAATGATATTTCAGCTAAGTGAAATGAGTACTCCCCCATTTATTTTTCGTTTGGTCAAGCTCGAAGAAAATCATCTTTTACTTTCTATTCGCCAGATAGAAGCTATAGATTCCATATTTATGTTAGCGCTCCCACTCAATTGCACTACCGTGTTCCCAAAATGTACGTATCACCCTGACCCAAAAGTAGAATTAACTAACAAATCAAAGAACACGAATAACACTCTTGAGATTGAACCTAATCATATCAGGATTAAGATCATTTGATCTAGGATCAACTAGGTGATATTGAATTGAATAGATATTACGTTAAATTTCATAAACCTATGTCAAAGTTCAATATCGGTCCCTTCCGATGCATACTCCATGCATCCAACCCAAGCTTTACTTTAACCAATGCTCTGGAAAGAACATAGCATTTCTTCAAATGCAACTAAACTCTGTTGTATATTTTCATATCAGTAAAACCCTAGTGTTCTGATAAATCTAGGAATCTTTAATCACATAGTCATGTTTACTTTCCACTGTGCTAACAACACAATTAACAGGAACAAGTATGTGAAAAGGGTTTGGATGAATTTATAAATCAAATAAACAAATAATGGATAAGGTGAACCAAAACATACACAAATGAATGAAAAATACTTCTGTTTCTTTATTGATATTGAATAATCCGGATTACATTGAAATGGAGTTTTATTTAGGGCATAAAACCCAACAAACTCTTGTTGGGTTTTATGCC
This sequence comes from Cannabis sativa, assembly GCF_029168945.1. Lineage (NCBI taxonomy): Eukaryota > Viridiplantae > Streptophyta > Magnoliopsida > Rosales > Cannabaceae > Cannabis > Cannabis sativa. The sequence goes on along the minus strand of NC_083609.1, from coordinate 26,987,682 downwards.
CTAAATAAAACTCATTTCAATATAATCAGATTTACTTATTAATATAGATCAGAAATAACATTTAATGTTGCATGGTTCACATGATTTATTTCATGATTATATGTACATATTGTATAAATTCATCTGAAACCCTTTTCACATACTTGATCCTGTTTATTGTGCTGTCAACACATTGGAAAGTAAACATGACTATGTGAATAAAGTTTCCTAGATTTATCAGACATAGGGTTTTACTGATATGATAATCTACAATAGAGTTTACTTGCATTTTGAGAAGTGTTATGTTCTTTCCAAAGCATTGGTTAAAGTAAAGCTCAGGTTGGATGCATGGAGTATGCATCGGAAGGGACCGATATTGAACTTTGACTTAGATTTATTAAACTTACCGTAATATCTATTCAAGTCAATATCGCTTAATTGATCCTAGATCAAATGATCTTAATCCTGATATGATTAGGCTCAATCTTGAAAGGCTATTCGTGTTCTTTGATTTGTTAGTTAAGCCTACTTTTAGGTCAGGGTGATACGTACATTTTGGGAACACGGTAGTGGAATTGAGTGGGAGCGCTATCATAAACATGGAATCTATAGCTTCTATATGGCGAATAGTAAGCAAAGGATGATCTCTTTCGAGCTTGACCAAACGAACATAAATGGTGGAGTACTCATTTCACATAAGCTGAAATATCATTTATACGGGGTCAAGTGTTTTAAGGAATAAATACATTGTAGGGTGTAACGGTAATTTAATCCCTTTACAGTGTAGATCATTCATATAGAGGATCATTGATCACATTAGAATTATAACAATGGATAACTAATGATGCATCTATATGGTGGAACATATAGAGCATTCTATATACTAAGAGTGCAATTCTAAGTTCTATGCGTGGATTCAACGAAGAATTAATAAGTTAGTGAATTTTAGTGCTAAATTCTTGATCTACTTATTGGAAGCTCAGTTATATAGACCCATGGTCCCCGCACTAGTTGAGATAATATTGCTTGTAAGACTCATATAATTGGTTTTGATTAATCAATTATAATTCTCAATTTAGACTATGTCTATTTGTTAATTTTTCACTAAGTAAGGGCGAAATTGTAAAGAAAGAGTTTATAAGGGCATATTTGTTAATTATGATACTTTGTATGGTTCAATTAATAAATATGATAAATGACAATATTATTTAATAATTATTTATAGTTATTAAATAGTTAGAATTGGCATTTAAATGGTTGAATTAGAAAATTGGCGTTTTTGAGAAAATCAGATGCAGAAAAGATAAAACTGCAAAATTGCAAAAAGTGAGGCCCAAATCCACTATGTAGGGCCGGCCACTTTTGTAGGGTTTTTCCCTCTGATATTTTCATTATTTTAATGTCAAATAATTCAAACCTAACCCTAGTGGAATGCTATAAATAGATAGTGAAGGCTTCAGAAAAATTACACTTAAATTTTCTACTTTTTCATTCAGAAAAAGCTGAGCCTTCTCTCTCCCTATCTTTGGCCGAAACCACTCTCTCTCTCTTCCTCATTGAGATTTCGAAATTCTTAGTGTAAGAGTAGTGCCCACACACAGCAAGTGATACCTCAGTCATAGTGAGGAAGATCTTGAAGAAAGACTTTCAGCAAGAAGGAGGTTTCAGCATCAAAGATCAAGAGAAAGAGATCCAGGTTCAGATATTGATAATGCTCTGTTACAGAAAGGAATCAAGGGCTAGATATCTGAACGGAAGGAGTCATTATATTCCGCTGCACCCAATGTAAGGTTTCCTTAACTTTATATGTGTTTATTTCATCGTTTTAGAAAGTTCATATTTAGGGTGTTAATAAACATACTTGTGAGTAGATCTAAGATCCTGGTAAAATAATTTCCAACAACTCTCACTTGCACTAATATAAAACTAATTAGTACATCTCAATTAATCCTAAATTCTGACGGTACTTTTCAAATGCAGTCACTGCCATTACTTTGGTGAATGGATCAGCTAAGTTATCTTCTGTATCCACTTTTTCCACCAGTACATCCCCTCTTGCCACATATTCTCTGATGATATGATATTTCCTTTCTATATGTTTGCTTCTCTTGTGGCTTCGAGGCTCTTTACTGTTGGCTATTGCTCCAGTGTTATCACAAAGTAAAACTAGAGGCTTTTCCACTCCAGGCACAACACCGAGACCGGTGAAGAACTTTCTCAGCCAGACTAGTTCTTTGGCAGCCTCTGCAGCAGCTATGTATTCTGCCTCCATGGTAGAATCTAAAATCGCAGTTTGTTTAGCACTCCTCCAAACCACTGCTCCACCCCCAATGGTAAACACCATTTCTGATGTAAATTTCCTGTCATCAAGACATGCCTGGAAATCTGAGTCGGTATAGCCTATGGGATTTAAAGCACCACCCTTGTAGACTAACACATAATGTCTTGTACTCTTCAAGTATTTCTGAATATACTTAACAGCATTCCAATGTTCCTGACCTGGATTTGTCTGATACCTACTCACGATTCCTACTACATAGCAGATGTCAGGTCTAGTGCATAATATTGCATACATTAGACTTCCAACTGTAGAAGCATAAGGAACTTTTCCCATGTCCTCTATCTCTTGAGGATCAGTAGGACACTGTTTCTTAGATAGACGGATACCATATCTAGAAGACATAGTCGCCCCTTTCGTGTTGGTCATGGAGAATCTCTGTAAAACTTTATAAATGTAAGTTGTTTGAGAGAGAGCAAGGGATCTGTTCTTCCGGTTTCTGATAATTTGAATACTGAGAACATAGGCAACCTCACCCAAATCTTTCATTTCAAATTGAATGTCTAGCCATTCCTTGATGTCAGTCATTTTCTTGATATTGTTGCCAATGATCAAAATGTCGTCAACATAAAGGACCAGGAATGTTACTACTTGGTCTTCCTCGAGTTGGTAAACACAAGGTTCATCTTCATTCTGAAGAAAGCCGTAGGTTTTGATGATTTCATCAAACCTTTTATTCCACGAGCGAGAAGCTTGCTTAAGTCCATAAATAGACCTATTTAGCTTGCAAACTTTCTTTTCCTGCCCTGGAAGAACATAGCCTTCTGGTTGCTCCATATAGATGGTTTCTTCAAGAACCCATTAAGAAAGGCTGTCTTGACATCCATTTGCCAGATTTCATAGTTGAAAGCGCCTGCGATGGAGAGAAGAATTCGGATGGATTTGAGCATGGCCATTGGACTAAAAGTTTCCTCATAGTCCACACCTTCTCTTTGGGTATAACCCTTGGCGACCAGTCTAGCTTTAAAAGTTTCGACTTCGCCTCCAGCGCCTCTTTTCTTCTTGTAGACCCACTTACATCCGATTGGACGATAGTCATCGGGTGCGTCTACATATTCCCAGACTTTGTTCTTTTTCATGGAATACATTTCTGAATCCATGCCAGCTGACCATCATTTCCGTTCTGGACTCGCCATTGCCTGTTTATAGGTTAATGATTCGTCTTCAATACCATCACCAACAACCATATTGATTTCACCATCTAAGCCATAACGAGACGGTTTTGTAGAAACCCTCCCACTACGACGAGGAGCAGTGATCTTCTGAACATACACTTTAGTAGTAGTTTTCTCAGTGGTTTCGACTGAGGGAGTGGGATTATCCTCTTCTTGAGTGGAAGAGGATGGAACATTGGAAGGAGTGATATCTGTAAACATTTCCTCTAATACAACTTTACTTTTCGGTTTGTTGTCTTTAATATAGTTATCTTCAAGAAAAATAGCATTTGTAGAAACAAACACTTTGTTATCCTTGTAACTATAAAACAGTCCACCCCTAGTCTCTTTAGAATTCCCGACAAACATGCAAACTTCAGTTCGCGATTCCAATTTGCCTTCTTTCTTTCTCAAGACATGAGCAGGGCACCCCCAAATTCAATAATGGCGTAAACTAGGTGTACGACCATTCCATAGTTCGACGGGTGTCTTAGGGACTGATTTAGACGGAACAACATTTAAAATGTCGTTTGCCATCTGAAAAGCATATCCCCAGAAGGACGTAGACAGAGTTGAATAACTCAGCATAGACCTAACCATTTCCAAAAGAGTGCGATTTCTTCTTTCTACAACTCCATTTTGTTGTGGAGTGCTTGGGGCAGTGTATTGGGATTCAATTCCAAGTTCAAATAAATGATCTTTGAACTGCATATCCATATATTCTCCACCCCTATCAGTTCGCAAGATCTTTAATGTTTTACCTAATTGGTTTTGAGCCAAAGCATGAAATTCCTGAAACTTTTCAAACGTTTCAGATTTCTTTTGCATTAAGTAAAGAAAACTGTATCTAGAGAAATCGTCAATGAAAGTGACGAAATACTCATAACCACCTTGGGCTTTTACATTTAGAGGTCTGCAAACATCTGAATGCACTAACCCTAGGGGTTGTTTGGCACGCTCTCCCTTTGCAGAGAAAGAACGTTTGGTCATTTTTCCTTCTAGGCAAGACTCGCATACTGGCAATTCACCTAAGACGACATTTTTAATGGACCGTCTTTGGTTAGCCTATTGAGTCTATCAAAGCCTATATGACCTAAACGTAAATGCCATAGATAAGTTTGTTCATCATTATCAATCTCTTTTCTTTTAAGGCTTCTAGGTTTTGCTACATTAAAAAGTTCAGAATTTAGTGAGATTTGTGTATCAGGTCTTAAAACATAAAGCCATTGTTTCATGTTAGCAACACATATATGAAATCCATTACGAGAAATTGAACAATTTGAACTCAAAAAATTCAATATATAAAATTGTGTTTGTAAACATGAAACACTAATCAAGTTTCTACTAAAGTTTGGAATAAATAAAACATTTTGTAAAAGTAAAAATCTTTTTGAATGAAACTTGATACGGGTCGTTCCTCTTGCTTTGACCGATACTAACTCGCCATTTCCAACTTTAAACTTTAAATCTTCTGGGTGCAGATTTTCCCAAGTTTCAAGCAGCTGCAGTGAAGAACAAACATGGTTAGTAGACCCAGAATCAACAATCCATGTGGATTTGTCATTCTCTAAAACACATGATTCAAAGACAAAAGCATTACCTTCGTTTGAATTGTTTAGAAGTCGGGGACATCATTCTTCTTGATGTCCCTTTTCATTACAATTCGAACATAGAAGAGAATGACCTATAATTGTACTTGAAGAAGCAGCTTTGTTAGAGCCTTCATGCTTAATCCTCTTCCTCTGATTAAAGTTTGCAAAACCAGGAGGTGGCATTGCAATCAAATTCCGTTCATGAGCTCGTAATTCTGCTTCGAGCTTGTCCATGTCAGAGGAGTTAAAATTGTTGATCATGTAAGATACAACAAATCCATTATACTCTGGAGGAAGACTATTAAGAATGAATTGTACCCATTGTTCCTTTGACAATTCAATTCCAAGTAGATTTGCCTTTTGGAACTTCAGATTCATCAGCAATAGGTGCGAGTTAATGCAACTACCAGGATGCATTTTCACACTATAGAGTTCATTGGCTAAGACATTGACTAGGAGGGGATCGGGGTGAGGGTTATCCATATTGGCACTACAACATATCAATAAAACAGAAGTAAGGTTTTGGTTCAATAAATTCATACACAAGTTCAGAAAATAACAAATAATCACATATGTTATAAAAATACTAAATTTAACATAGTTTATTTTCTAAGGTTTCCAACAAACTGATACAGTGTCCCGTTTAGGCGAGAGTCAAAGCATCATCCATTGAATAGAGTAGTCAATTCATCTAAAATGATAAACATTCTAGCAACCTTTTATTCGATCAAGATTGGAATCCAGCGTTGTCCCGTTTAGGCGAGAGTCAAGGCTATTCTATCTTATGAGCTTCCACCATTGTTTCATACTTATGTAAGTCTTATACAGTCGCCACCATTAGGGTGATCAATACTAATATAAAAAACTTACAAAAATACTTATCTTTCGAGATTAAACGGTGCTAACTTGCTAATGAACGTTCCTCCATTAGGGAGGATTACTCACTAAAACAATAGCTATGTAAAACCAACAATGGAGATCGAATGTCTCTTGGTTAAAGCTCATTATTTAAAAAAAAAATATATGTATTTTATTTAATCATTTATTTTATTCCATATTTTAATGATGAAAAATTACAAACTAAAGTTGGTTTTATCTAAAAAAAATTGAATTAAAAAAAATCCAACTTTAATTAAATTTCAACTATTTAAATTCGAAAAAAAAAAATCGAAATTAAATAAATAATTAAAATATAATGGAATAAATTTGAAAAAATATCTTATTTAAGTTGTTTAGAAGAATCTAAAATATCCAACTTAAATATTTTTCAAATAATAATTTAATTAAATATTAAAATTAAGTTGTAACCACTTAATTTAAAAAAATATTCCATTTTAAGTTTATCCATATTTGAAAAATACCAACTTAAAAAATATCCAAAGAATCTTAATAACCAATTCCTAAAATTCCTCAACTTAATTTTAAAATTTAAAATTCAAAAGATATTTAAATTTAAGTTGATTAGTTAAAAATAACTAATTTTCAACTTAAATAGGAATATTTAATGAAATAATAAAATTAAGCTTCAGAAATAATCTAGTTGGTTATAATTCTATATTTAATTAAAATACAAGAAAATACATATAGTTTATCTAGAATATAATTCATTAAACTATGTTTTCTTAAATTAATTTAAAAAAAATGAAATTAATTATGTTGCTAATCAATTTTATTAGGTTAAACTAATTTAATTAACCTAGTACAGTTATCCAAATCAGGCAAATGGGCCTTCACAATTGGGGTAATTCATGTGAGGGGGAGCTGGGTTCAGTATGTCGTACCCACTTCTATGGCCCCCAACTCTCACACAAGGCCCAAAAGAGAGGAATTTAACCTTAAAATGAACAACTGTTATTAATTGAATAGGCCCAAAAACTAAATGGGCCTAAATAAAATCTATCAAGATGTGACATTTTATTTAGCAACAACAACCTATATGCATCTATAACAAAAGTAAACATATAGGCTCACACAGGCACAAGATTTGGATGGATCCTATCATGTTACTAGGTCATACACAGATGAAAGAAGAATGTAAAATTTACCTGTTACAAATTATTTACTGACCTATTGACAATTGAACCATGGGTTAAAATCAGATCATTGGATCTGTCAACAAGTTAACCATGACAATTTAGATCAAGCAATAATAGGTTTTATATATCTTACGCACAAGCTAAAACACATACTCCTGCAACAAGTAGAATTGGATAGTTGGATGTAGGATTTATTTAATTTAAAATATTAATTTCGAAAATAATAAATAAATAAATAAAAAATATTTTCGGTTTTAAATAAAATAAAATAATATTTAAAATTAAACCTACAATTTTGAAAAATTAGGTTTCAACTAACCTAAATATCATTTCAAAATTATTCAAAAAAAAATATCATTTCAAAAAAAAAAAAAATTGCTAACCACCTTTTAAATTTCATGTTATTTTATAAATTAAATATTCAATAAAATAAAATGATAAATAAATATCATTTTTCTAATTTTATAATTTAATTAAAAAAAATTAAAAGTTAGCAAAATATCTTATATCTATTCAAAATATCATGATTATAGTTATCTTATTTTAAATTTAAATAAGGTCAAATAATTAAAAAAAATAATAATATCTAACCTTAAATTTAAAAATAAGATAAAAATAAGAAAGATAATTAAGCAAAAAAAGTTAGATATTTACCTATTTCCAAATTCAAATTACACTAATATCATAAATTAATTTTTTTTAAAAAAAATTAATTTAATTATGATAATTAGAATTGAAATAGGAATAGTAAATATCTAAATACAAAACTACACAAAACATCGGAAGTTAATTCCATGAAATAGTATGAAAAATCGAAGAAAAATGAAAAAAAAATGCATGTGGTACGGACAGTATGCAATGCATACTGTCCGCGCTCGCACAACAGGGAGGTGGGCCGAGTTTCCTCGGCGCTGGAGGCTGCAAGCAGCCATTCCGCGCGCGGATGAGGGGTTTTAGGACAACCCGAGCGTGTTTCCTCGGACATGAGGCTGTCTGAACACGCGTCTGATCGAGTGTAACTCGGTGTTCGCGCGCGTGAGGGTGTGTCACACCCCTAACTTTTTTCAAATCTTCAAAAAATCATAACTAATTCAAATAAAATCGAAATTGAGTTCTGTAAAAAAGTAAATTGCTTAATTTTTTCCAAACTAACCAATAAAAATAATTCCAGAAACGAAAAATCAATTATTTTTCACAGAATTTTACAAACATCAATCAATCATCAATACAACACACAAAACAACATGATACCATCCAATTCACAAACAAATCGTTTTAAGTCCAAATTTCTTGCAAGCAAATCAATTACCATGGCTCTGATACCAGTTGTTGGAATTATTTTACCAGGATCTTAGATCTACTCACAAGTATGTTAATTAACACCCTAAATATGAACTTCTAAAACGATTATAAATAAACACATATAAAGTATGAGAAACCTTACATTGGGTGCAGCAGAATAATATGTCTCCTTCCACTCAGATCTCTAACCCTTGTATCCTTTCTGTCGCAGAGTATTATCAAGATCTGAGCCCGAATGTCCTTCTTTGTTGAATCTAGATTCTTCACGATCTTCCACACTATGATTGAGGTACAACTTGTTGTGTGTGGGCACTACTCTATCACTAAGGGATTTCGAAACAATCAAAGAAGAAGGAAGAAGAAGAGGTGGCGGCTAGGTTTAGAAAGATAGCTCACGATTTTCTCTGAAAGGAATAAGATGCATTGTTGCTTTCTTGAAGCCATCACTTTCTATTTATAGAATACCACATAGGGTTAGGTTTGAATTACTTGGCATTAAATAATGAAAATATTAAATGATAAACCCTAGGCAAGTGGCCGGCCATGGCTTGTGGATATGGGCCTCACTTTTGCAATTTTGCTGTTTTATCATTTCTGCATCCCATTTTCTCAAAAATGCCAATTTTCAAATTCAACCATCTAAATGTCAATTTCAACTATTTAATAACTATAATTAATTATTAAATAATATTGTCATTTATTATATTTATTAATTAGACTAACTAAAGTCTCTTAATTAACAAATATATCCTATAAACTCTTTCTTTACAGTTTCGCCATTACTTAGTGATAAATGCACAAATAGACATAGTCTAACTTGAGAATTATAATTGATTAATCAAAACCAATTAAATGAGTCTTACAAGTAGTATTGTCTCAACTGGTGTGGGGACCATGGGCCTATATATCCGAGCTTCCAATAAGCAGATCAAGAATTTACCTCTTAAATTGACTAACTTATTAATTCTTCGTTGAATCCACGCATAGAACTTAGAATTGCACTCTCAGCTATATAGAACGCTCTATATGTTCCACCATATAGACACGCTATTAATTATCCATTGTTATAATCCTAATTTGATCAATGATCCTCTATATAGATGATCTACACTGTAAAGGGATCAAATTACCGTAACAGCCTGCAATGTATTTAATCCTTAAAACACTTAACCCCGTATAAATGATATTTCAGCTAAGTGAAATGAGTACTCCACCATTTATTTTTCGTTTGGTCAAGCTCGAAGAAAATCATCTTTTACTTTCTATTCGCCAGATAGAAGCTATAGATTCCATATTTATGTTAGCGCTCCCACTCAATTGCACTACCGTGTTCCCAAAATGTACGTATCACCCTGACCCAAAAGTAGGCTTAACTAACAAATCAAAGAACACGAATAACACTCTTGAGATTGAACCTAATCATATCAGGATTAAGACCATTTGATCTAGGATCAACTAGGTGATATTGAATTGAATAGATATTACGGTAAGTTTAATAAACCTATGTCAAAGTTCAATATCGGTCCCTTCCGATGCATACTCCATGCATCCAACCCAAGCTTTACTTTAACCAATGCTCTGGAAAGAACATAGCATTTCTCCAAATGCAACTAAACTCTGTTGTATATTGTCATATCAGTAAAACCCCAGTGTTCTGATAAATCTAGGAATCTTTAATCACATAGTCATGTTTACTTTCCACTGTGCTGACAACACAATAAACAGGAACAAGTATGTGAAAAGGGTTTGGATGAATTTATAAATCAAATAGACAAATAATGGATAAGGTGAACCAAAACATACACAAATGAATAAAAAATACTTCTGTTTCTTTATTAATATTGAATAATCCGGATTACATTGAAATGGAGTTTTATTTAGGGCATAAAACCCAAAAATAATCCCAATAATCAATGATCCTCTATAGATGATTTACATTGTATAGGAATTAATTTACCGTTACACCCTTCAATGTATTTTATCCTTAAAACACTTAGCCACCTATAAATGATATTTCAGTGAACTAAACATAATCACTGAAATGAGTACTCAACCATTTATCTATGTTTAGCCAAGCTCGAAGGAAATCATCATTTCACTTCTATGCCCTGATAGAAGCTATAGATTCCATATCTATGTTTAGCGCTCCCACTCAATTGCACTACCATGTTCCCAAAATGTACGTATCACCCTAACCTAAAAGTAGGCTTAACTAACAAATCAAAGAACATGTATAATACTCTCGAGATCGAACCTAACCATGTCAGGATTAAGATCATTTGATCTAGGATCAACTATGTGATATTGAATTGAATAGATATTACGGTAAGTTTAACATATCTATTCAGAGTTCAATATCGGTCCCTTCCGATGCATACTCCATGCATCCAACCCAAGCTTTACTTTAACCAATGCCTTGGAAAGGACATAGCACTTATCCAAGGTGCAAGTAAACTATGTTGTAGATTATCATATCAATTAAACCTTGTGTACTGATAAATCTAGGAATATATATTTAATCACACAATCTTGATTACTTTACACTGTGCTGACGACACAATAAACAAGAACATAAATGTGATAAGGATTTGGATGAATTTATAAATCAAATAAACATATAAATGATAACATGAACCAAATGAGACAATAAGTGATGAAAATACTTCTGTCTCTTTATTGATATTAAAATGATAGAGATTACATTGAAATAGAGTTTTATTTAGGGCATAAAACCCAACAGGTACGCCCAGCTGTTGTCTGCCCAGCAGCGGCAGTTTGGCCAGTTGTCCCATGACTAGCAGTAGTCTGGACAATGGCATTAGTGGTGGCTGCACCACTAATACCAGGATGCAGGGGTCGCTCTACATTATTCTCGATGAGATTGCTTGCAGATGGAAATTATTGGGCATTATCCATCTCCTCATTAGGTCGTTCTTGAGATTTTCTAGTTAGCAACATTTTTTCCAATAAAAAACTTCAAGATTTTGGATTAATCTCTCAATGAAAGCACCAAAATGTTGAATGGATTTTTAGCTAATTGACACAGAGTCAAAATAAATGAGATTTAAACCAAAAACTAGCAGTAAATATAAATAATGAGACCATAATTAGAAATAAATATAAATAAAGACACCAGATTTAAAGAGGTTTGGCCCAAATATCGGTAATAGCCTACTCCCCTTGTGTTTTATTGATCAGAGTTGCAAAATCAAGAACACGCTCTTAAATGCAAAAAATAGCAATGGTAGAGTTTTTTTCTCTCTAAGTAATCAAATTTTCGGATCATTTTCCCAAGTCATGGGTTACCCTTTATATAGGGAAAAAGGTCGGTGCTTCTCGCTTCAGGAGACGCGACCAATGTTGAGTCATCTCAACCGCCTCCTTGGTTTTTGAAGGTGGTTGAAGTCTTATTCTTGTGATAATATCCACTATTTTGTGGGTGTATAACCGTCATTGAGCTCCTTGCAGAATTTGAATATTTGAACTAGCCACTGACGATGAGGGTCTCCCCAAGGTGTTGTATGACCGTTAACCATCTTTGGGGGTAGAAGCTAATACTTAAGGGTGACACCCCCAAGACCTAACATGAGAAGGGTGTCGGTGGCTATCTCGGGGTGACAACCCCGAGACCCCTTCAATGTTGTGGGTAGCCTTGGTGTCATGAGGATGCACTATATCAACCATGTCTTACGTAGGTGGAATGCATGACTTGTACCATGAGGGTGTAGGAGGTAGGGGTATACCCCTAGACTATCCCTTTAGGGGGTAAGGGGTGTACCCCTAGACTAACCTTTTAGGGCTTAAGGGGTGTACCCCTAAACTAACCATGAGGGTGTAGGGGGTAGGGGTATACCCCTAAACTAACCCTTTAAGAGGTAAGAGGTGTACTCCTAGACTAACCCTTTAGGGGTTAAGGGATTTACCCCTAGACTAACCCTTTAGGGGATAATGGGTGTACCCCTAGACTAACCCTTTAAGGGTTAAGGGGTGTACCCCTAGACTAACCCCATCTAGATCATTGCATAAAAGGCAGGGGTAGTAATATATACCCCTTAGAATGGTTTGACCCCCGTAGGTGTGCGGTGATCATTTATCCCGTTTATGAGGGTACTAGTGTTGGAAATATTTTACCAGGATCTAGATTTACTACCATGTATGTTTCATTAACATCCTAATATGAATTCTAAAACAATGAAATAAACACATATAAAGTTTAGGAAACCTTACATTGGTTGCAGCGGAATATAGTGACTCCTTCCATTCAGATCTCTAGCCCTTGATTCCTTTCTGTAGCAGAACATAATCAAGATCTGAACCTGGATCTTTTTCTCTCCTTCTTGTTGGTTGGATTCTACACAGTCTTCCACACTATGATTGAGATACCACTTGATGTGTGTGGGCACTACTCTATCACTTAAGGTATTTCTAAATTGAAGAGAAGAAAGAAGAAGAGAGAGGGGCGGCTTTCAATAGAATAGGAGGCTAGGTTTTTCTCTAAAAGAAACAATGTACAAGTCATAGTTTCTTGAAGCCAACACTTTCTATTTATAGAATGCCATCTAGGTTTAGGTTAGAATTGTATGGCATTAAATTAATGAAAAATATAAATGGTAAATTTAATCATAGTGGCCGGCCATATAAGGATAATGGGCCTCAATTTGTAATTATGTCATTTTGTCATTTTTCAATCCCATTTTCTCAAAAATGCCAATTTTCCAATTTAATCATTTAAATGTCAATTCTAATTATTTAATAACTAAAAATAATTATTAAATAATATTATCATTTAATATATTTATTAATTTAGACATATAAAGTCTCTTAATTAATAAATAAACCTAGAATCTCTTTTCTTTACAATTTCTCCCTTGCTTAGTGAAAATTCATAAAGTAGACATAGTCTAACTTTAGAATTGTAATTGATTAATCAAAATCAATTAACTGAGTCTTACAAGCAGTATGGTCTCAACTAGTATGGGGACCATGGGCCTATATAACCGAGCTGCCAATAAGTCGAACCGAATTTACCAAGTAAATTCCCTAATTTATTAATTCCTTATTGAATCCACACTTAGAACTTGGAATTGCACTCTCAGTCATATAGAACGCTCTATATGTTCCACGATATAGATACGCTATTAATTATCCATTGTTATAATCCTAATTTGATCAATGACCCTCTAATAGATGATCTACATTGAATAGGAACTAAATTACCGTTACACTTTCAATGTATTTTATCCTTAAAACACTTAGCTCCGTATAAATGATATTTCAGCGAGGTGAAATGAGATCTCAACCATTTATCTCTGTTTAGCCAAGCTCGAAGGATATCATCGTTTCACTTCTAAATTCCTATAGAAGTTATAGACTCCATATTTATGCTAGCGCTCCCACTCAATTATACTATCATGTTCCCAAAATGTACGTATCACCCTGACCCAAAAGTAGGCTTAACTAACAAATCAAAGAACATGTATAATACTCTTGAGATCGAACCTAACCATATCAGGATTAAGATCATTTGATCTAGGATCAACAGGTGATATTGAATTGAATAGATATTACGGTAAATTTTAATAAATCTAATCAAAGTTCAATATCGGTCCCTTCCGATGTATACTCCATACATCCGATACTGGTAAACTTTGCCAATGCCCTGTAAAGGACATATCACTTATCCAAGGTGTAAGAATACCTATCGCTGACTATGTCATGCTAGTCTAAATCCAGTGAACTGACAAATCAGGGAATAAACTTTCGAACATATAATTAAGATTATATTCCGCTGTGCTGACAACACTATAATCATTAACAAATTCATATGTTCTGGACTTAAATAGAATTTATACATTATATATATAATCATGAAATAAATCATGTGAACCATGCAACATAAAATGTTATTTCTGATCTTTATTAATAAGTAAATCTGATTATATTAAAATGGATTTTATTTAGGGCACAAAACCCAACAACTAGTCCACCGTCCCCCTGGAGATAGTCACCTTGCTCAAGCTAAGGGAAAGATGACCGTCAGACTACTCTTCTAACGGTCATGATTTTACACATTCTTTATCAATTCAGTCTCGGTATCCTCGTGCCACATGTCATCATTTTTACCATGTCATTATTGTCAAAATTTGGGTAAACATCGTGTATACTAAATCCAGTTGCACTTGTGGTTGATAAGTTCTCACCAACATTACGCCAAGCAGGGGTTTGAGAAGTCCTAGAAGCTTCACGGATGCTAGCGAGTTCATTGGCGATACGAGCTTGACCATTCATCAACGTCTTTAGTTGTTATGTGATCACGACCAAGTTGTGATCATGGGATTTTAAATGTTCTTTCATGCCTGAAATCTCGGCATCAACAATCTCCATTCTCGTCAACACAATTCACTTGAATCGGTGCTTTGATACCAATTAATATGATTTGAACTGTTGGTGTCTGGTTAATAACAAATACAACATCTATATATATAACTAGGGAACTAAGCCGCGCTTCGCGCGGTATTGTCCAACTTTTATAAATTATACATATATATTATACTTATTAAGTAAAATAATCTAAAATATAATATTTTGATATATGTATTATAAACAAAGTAATAATATTAAAATTAAAAATATAATTTTAAATTACTTAAAAAGATAACGGTTTTGTAACAAATATTAAATGGTAGACTTGACAAAAAAAAAATTGCATGTGTTTTTATAATAAAATAAAGGAAAAAGATAACAACTTTTGAATTTAATAAACTGAATTTGTGATTGATGATGTAGTTGTTTTAAAATAATTTTTAGACTTTTTTTTTTTTATAGAAAGAAACAATTTAACATACAATTTATGAAAGTTTTTATATTTTATTTTGTGGATGTGAAATTTCTACTTTAAATGAAAAGGAAAGTCGTGATTCATATAACTAATTAATTTCATAATAAAATGTGTATTTGTCTTACTGTTTTGTGGTAATTAAATAAAATCACTAATTTTATGATTTTAAATGGTGCATAATATTCTCTTAGTTAGTATACATATTATATTTTTTGATATTATTTAATTATAGTTGTTATGTTATTGAAAGAAAAAATTAATGCATAAAAAAGAGCAATAATTTCGGCCTCTTTTCTTTTCGTGCATAAAAAAATCTTATCAAACATTAAACACTACATAATAAGTATGAATATTTATATAATTATTATGTATGTAATATAATTAATATATACATATTTTTTCTAAACTATAAACAAAGAGAATAAGAAGAAGAAGCATAATTACCAATAAAAAAGCAAGATAGTCAATGATATAAATAATTTTCACTGAATTTCAAGAAATTAATCCACAATTTGTCTTCTTTTTTTTTTTTTGAAGATTTATAATTTCTTTACTTCCTTAATTTACTTTGTTTATTTAATTTCTTTTTCTTGTTTACTTTAATGATTTGTTTATTCTCTTTTGATGAGCAATTAATGTGAGTTGTTAATGCTATATGTAAATTTTGGTAAAAAATATTTCAAAAGTGCGCTTTTCTTATTATTATAATAATATTAAATGTATCATATTATTAGAATTTTATTTTGAATTTCATTAAGTAATTAAATAAATAATATATTTATGATAAAAAAAAATTATACATTAATTCAACATACAAATATTATTGTGATAATTTAATTGCAATAACATTACTTACTTCTTAAAAAAATTTAAAAAAAAAAGCCTAAAAAATGTAAAATAAATTCATTGTAATTAAAAATTATATATATTCAATACCTTTAGTCTTCTCAGAAAAACTAATACCAAAAATAAATAAAATAAATAAATAAAAAAGAGACTAATTAAAATAATAATAATAAATTTTTTGACAATTTAATTGCAATAACAATGCTACTTAATTTTGTTTTTCAGTTTATATTATTATGATTGTACGTTATTATTATTAAACAATGTTAATTAATTAATAGTATTTTATATTAAAAAAATATTTATTAATAATAATAGATAATAAAATTAAAAATAACTATACTATTGTAAAAAATTGTTATTTTCGAATCTTTTAATGAGATTATGAGTATATTTTTTTTTAATTATGTTTCCCTTTTGTTTAATAATATGCTTGCTAATTAGATTTTCATTTTATTTTTTTTTCTTTTTGGATAATGAATGATGTGTTTTAGTAAAAAAAATTAATTTTCTTTTAACCAAAATATAATTGTCATTATTATTAATAATAATTGTGCATTGTAGTTAATTTACAAATTACGGTGTCTTTTTCTTCTCGTATTTATTTCCTCGTATTGTTGAATATTATATATCTCTCTTTTTATTATATTACATTACATTTCATTTCTTTTTTATTCTTTAACACAAATACATACATATACTATCACCTCCTCATAATTATTTTCCTTTATATAAATTTATTATAAATACTATGCTATAGTCTCTTAGTTCACTTTTTTATTTTTTATTTAAAAAAGAAACTCCCAATACAACTAACAATTAATTTATACACAAGTGAGACAATAAAATATGAATTATTAATTTGATAAATAATATTACAAATCATTTAATAATAATATTAAAAATTGCAGTCAGTATTATACAATATTATTTAGGTTAAATCAGATAATAAAAATAAATTACCATAGAAGAAAAATTATCAATCTTAAGATTTACATCTTTCTATTTCCAAAAAAAGAAAGAAAAGGAATAATAAATTTATAACTTTCTAATTTTATTTATTTGGTTAATGTAAATAAATTTATACTGACATTTATTCATAGTATAATAATATAATAATTAAGTTTCAGAATAAATTATTTTTCTTCCAATATGAATGGTTCAAGTATGGAGAATCTTTTTTCTTCATATATGCTTCTGTTAATCTCTATAAGCCTTACGCATCTTATTAACTTTTGGTGATCCAATATTTTTAGATTTTTTATTCCAACCTGCATCAATATATAAAATTGTTAATAACAATTTAATCAAGTATATAAAAAAAAATGGAATGAGTCAAGTGTATAAAATAAAAAAAAATATATAAAATGATTTTATTAATATACCATCTAAAAATACTTGGTCTTTATTTCAATGTTAGTATGAAGCCTACATCAACATAAAAATACTTACCTCAACATTCCATTAATCACAATATTGATAAGTGTTGATTCTTGAGTACTGCCATGACAAAAAAAAAATAAAAATTAAAATTTGTGATAATCAAACTTAAAGGAAAAAAAAAAAGAATTAAAAATTAGAAATAAGATATTGGTACAAAAAAAAAGAGGTATGATGATAATGAAAAGTGAAAAAGATCTATTTATATAGAGCACATAAATTACAAAAAATGAATAGGATCTCATAGGCATAGCAAATGTCACATAATTAAATTAGAAGAGAAATGAAAAGTCTCTATAGTTAGTCAATTAATTATTAAAAATTGAATAAAATTCCATAACAAAGGTCACATATCAAATTGGAAGAGAAAAGAAAAGTCTAGGTAGTTAATCAATTAATTATTATTGTTATCAATTATTTTTTCAAAGAAAAATAATAAACTAATTTAATTAGAGAAATATAAAATGAAAAAAATAGAATATGTTAAAATAATTAAAATAATATTTTTTTTGACAAATTCCTATTAAATTACAATATACATAATTAGTATAATTAAAACATTATATATATACATTTCAAAAAAAAAAACATTATATATATATCTTTAAAAAAAACGTTAGATATAGGTATATATCAAATAAGTATTACTACAATCAACCAAAGGTCACTTAAAAATTAATTAAAAACTCTTATGTAATAAAAAATAATTAATTAGCATAATAGAAAATATATTACATAATTAATATAACTTGTGTGTTTTTTTATTGGACAAAATATGAAAATTTTAAAAAATTAGAAAAATAGAATAAAAAAGTTATAGAATGCCACATAAACTTGTTTGTGCATTCCTTTATATATACTAGGGAACTAAGCCGCGCTTCGCGCGGATTTGACCCTAGTTTTGTATATTTTTTTTACTAACTGAATTATATTATACAAAAGGGTAAATATTATTTTGGACCTTGTGTTTTGCAAAAGCTACCAATTGGACCCTCTGTTTTGTTGAATGATAAAAATGACTTTATATTTTCCAAAATGGTAAAAATAGGACTCTGAGCTCAATTTTCAACAATTTTATTTTTTAATATAATCAACTTTAAGACAATTTTAATACGAACAGATACAAAAAATATAACCAGTTTTACCATAACATTTCTAGACCGGATTATTGTTAAGTTTTATTTTGACAAAAAATTAATTCAGAGTCCTATTTGTACAATTTTGGAAAATACAAGGTCCTTTCATTTAACAAAACAGAGGGTCTAATTATTTACTTTTGCAAAACACAGGGTCCAAAATAGTATTTACCCTATACAAAATGTTGTATTAGATTTTTATTAAATTATGAATAGAATTTAGAAATTTTTTCTTTATTTTATATATATTGATTTTTTATTTATGTTGTAAAAAATAAAATTTATATTTAATATATTAAATGAAAAAAATTAATTAATTAATATGTTAATATTCTATAAAAAAAATTATAATTTTAATATGTTAAAATATCAAGTAACATTATCTTATTAAATTATTATTATTATATTGATATCTATATATTTATAAGTATAATTATTTGTTAGAATATGTGAAAGATTTATTTAAAAAAAAAATGAAATTACTTTAAATTAAATTAACCACAAAATAAATAATTTAAAATTGACAAATTTTAGGGACTTAAGGCATCATTTTTGTAGTTTATATTATATATATAAGGAGCATTAATTAAAAAATAAAAACACAAAATCTAATAAGTAAAATAAATTTAGAGAATGAATAGTTTAAAAATGAATATATCATCAAATATACAAAATAATAGAATCTCTTTTCTTTCATAGAAGCATATATATACACACATATTTATAGGTATGAGATAGTTATTAAGTAAATATGTAATAATAATAATAATAATAATAATAATAATAATAATAATAATAATAATAATAATAATAATAATAATAATAATAATAATAATAATAATAATAATAATAATAATAATAATAATAATAATAATAATAATAATAATAATAGTGAGAGTTATAAAAATAAAAAGTCACCATTGATAATGGAGGATTAATTAAAAAAATACTAAACACAAACATTTCTTTCATTAGCAAATAATAGCATAAAAATAGAAAAAAATAAATAAATTCAAAATAATAAGAAAATAGAGAACATAAAGTACAATTCATAGAAAATGTTATATGACCTATTTTATGCCTTCTCTTATATATCTTTATATATTAAAAGTGTCTATCTAACGACATTTTTTGGTTTAACAGAATATACCTTAAAAATAAAAGAATATTCTGTTAAATTTAACGATGTTAATAGGTTTGATCTCCCGTTAACAAATAAACCAAATAATTAAACCAAAAAAAATTAAACAATCTTTTTTTAAATTAAAAAAAATCATCTTAGCCACATATTTCTTTAAGAAACTTTATAAAATAAAGCTCCTAAAATATAAATTAAACCCTAACTCAACTCTTCAACCGTGAACTACAATTCTGAGTAACTTTAATTAGTCGTTTCCGTCATTTTTGGGACTGCCGATTTTTTTGGCTTCATTCTCGCTATCGACTCTATATTATTTCTTAGTATTCATCATCCTAAAAATCGCAGCCATTCTTTTTAAAATTTTATCTAAATTTTTCAATCTAACAATTTTTGAATGTTTTTTTTTTTTTTGGTTTGATGAGCAGAGGAGAAAACTGACGAACAAGAGCCTCCCAATGAGGAAGAGGTGAAAACTGTTGATCAAGAGGCTTCGAAGGTTGAAACAGAGAAAGAGAAAGAGAAGGCTGTAGTTGTGATGACCGAGGTTGCTTCTGTGGATGACGATGGCGCTAAGACTGTGGAAGCAATCGAAGAATCTGTCGTATCCGTAACCCCTGCCCCAGTCGACGAGGCAAGCTCATCAGCAAAACAGAAGCGGAGGAACCGAAGAAGAAGGAAGAAGAAAAGGAAGAACAAGATCAATTGAACGTTTGGACGTAAGTGAATAAGATCAATTGTATATATTTCAATTAATTTTCGATTTGAAACCCTCTTTTGTAGTGTATTAATTGATTTCTGTTTTGAGAGAATTTAGGTTTCGTTTTGAATTTTGGGGAAAAACGGAGGAAATATGGAGAAGAAGAAGAGTAAGAAGAATCAGAAAGGTGGTGGTGTGGATGAGCAAGTTGAGAAGAAGATATATCCGACTGGAGCTGAGCATTACGAGCTCTATGAGGAGGTTGGCCATGGTGTTAGCGCTTCTGTACATCGAGCTCTCTGTAAGCCCTTAAATGAGATTGTCGCCATCAAAATTCTTGATTTCGAGCGCGAGAATTGTGATTTGGTACTTTTTATTGTTAAATTTTTGAGATTTGGTATTGTGTAAAAAAAAATATACACAAATTGCATATTAGGATCTGTAAAATTAAAAATATGGGTGATGATTTCTTATTATTGTTTTCGTTAGTTACCAGAAAGTGGTCAAAATATTCATAATTCTATTCTAGCTAAATACTCAATCTTTATGTTATGAGTGATATAAGGCAATGGTGGATTTGCTATTATAAGCAAACTATATTGATTCAATACTGTATATGAATAGAAAAGTGGTATTTTTCTCTTGCTTATTTTAATTAATTAGAGCTACTGATCTAATAGCACAATATTTTTCTAGACATTCGTTTCTGTATGAATCACATCTTCTTTGCACGCTTGGCAAAGGATAGATGACTCATATCTTGATCTGTTGGTCTATTATGCAGACTTTGGACCCCATTGATGGTGAATTTGATAATTACATTTCCCTATATATACAATGAAATGTGGAAATTTAAAGAAAAGTAAATATGCTTACTTTGATGTTATGCTCTGTTTTGCTATTTTTTTTTTTTTGTTGTGATCTTGAAATGTTATTTTTGGGGTAATTTCACAGGTGTTGTTTTAAAGCTGCTCTGATTTTCAATTATTGCATTAATCTTGAAGGTGAGTTTCTGATTTTTTTTCTTTTGGGAAGTGACTACTGTAAGTTGCCATGTAGCTATATGTTGTTTTAGAAAAATCAAGAAGATGGTCAATAGAGTCAATGAAGGGATTTAATCCATTGATTGAGTTGAGTTGTATATCTATTATTTAATATGGGAGGAGAAAATAGAACTTCGGTTCAATTGGGATATTAGTATTGTCTCCTAGAGTAAGTGGCGGTCAGACTGGAAGAGAGGAACAAAGTTCGACTTGTCGGTGCCGAGAGAGACTGGCGAAAATAATTATTTCTCAAATTTGCACAATATTTTTATATAACAGGACTATTCTTAAGCTTATGTACTTAGCGGATTTCATGAAAATGAAATGAGTTAATTATTGGAATATTTACTATTATTTATTAATTATTGTTTCATTATACTAATAAGATTAGTCGCTAAAGCAATACAAGATTAGAAACACCTCTTATAATTATCTTAAATTATAAATAAAAATTAAAAATTTATTTTTGAAACTTTATACACTGTTTTTCTTTTTATTTTATATTATATATTATTTTTTTTTTAAAATGAGATTGTTTGTTTACCTAAAAATTTTAAAAAATTCACTAAAATTATCAAGCTTTATAAAAAATAAAAATTATCAATAATATTATATATTATAATAATTATAAGTTATAATATTTAAAAAAAAAAACTAAAATATAACTAAGTATACGTGCAATTGCACGTAACCTCAATCTAGTATATATATATATATATTTATAGATAAATAAATAATTATTATTATTATTATTATTATTATTATTATTATTATTAAAAGAATATAATGTACCCTTGTGTATTTTTTTATATAAATATATATTTATAGATATAAAATATTAATTATTATAACTTACTTTTGAAATAAAATAAATTTAAAGGAGAAATAGTTTAGAAACTGAATAATTTTTTTTAATATGCATGTTGTACTATTAGTTTTAAATGTGTTAAATTATATTAAATAGAAAATGGATAATAAATGATTAAAATAGATTAAGAAATTAAAAAATAATAAAAAAAATAAGAATAGATTTTTTAAAAAAATTAATTTTAAATATTTGACAAAGATTGAAAAATATAAAATATGTATTGCATTAATTTAAAGACTAAGTTTATCAATCACACATCGTAAATAAATTATATTAATCACATGTATATAAAATATATAATACTAATTTTAAAATAGACAATAGTATAAATATATAATTTATAAATTTAACATTCTCAATATTCTCATATGTACACTGAGCATTAATTTGATTCTTACACTATTAGGAAACACGCAAAACATTCAAATTCTTAGAAAATATTTAGAATATATAAATTATATATAAAAAAGAGATTACATAATAAGCTTTTGCTCATTATCTTTTCTTGTAATATAATAATGTAAAAGAAATTACATGAAAATAAAACTTTAGAATTTCTCGTTAAAAAGAAAAAAAAAATATTTTAACCTTCTAAAGCACTGAAGAATTTAAGAACACTTCCACCAATTCAAAAAGCTAGTCAATATTCTTGCTTTGGAGATCCTCATCAGCAATCTTAAAACTGTAAATTCAACAAATTTGTCTACTATTATTATAAAATTCCAAAATTATATTCAAAAATATTCTCAATAATTATATATATAAACATTCTCAATAATGAATCAAAAATAATTTTAACTAATTTACATAAATATTAGAACAAAGCATAGATAAAAAATATTATATACCTTTGCAATATGATCACAAACGCCTCACCCAAAACTAAGAAAGAAGGTACAACATTTAGTCTTGGAAACTAACCTCTTCACCTTGAAAGAGAGCCTTGATTGTGTTTGTACAATTTTATTAGGATATATGTAGAGAGAATGAATGATATAAGAAGTCCAATTTCTAAATTAATTGCACACAACTAATACATAGTAAACATATAGAGAGGGGAGAGGAAGGGTTATATAAGAGATGGATAGTCACACATTATAAACTACCACCAATTACAATATAATTTATCTATTTATTAGTTCCTTTCTATAACCTATAATTAAATGATACTAAATTGTAACAGAAAAAATGTATTTATATATATATATGTTATTACGTACTCTTATCCGTATTTTTTTAATTTAATATTAATATAAATAGATATAAATTGCTAGTTTGTTTTTATAACCTACAATTATAAGTTTAAATGATATTAATGTACGTAAGAGAAGAGATGTATTTATTTATGTTATTACTCTTATTAGTTTTTTATTTTAATATAGATAGATATAGATTGTTTGGTATTAAATAGAAAGAATAAATCAAAAAAATGAGAGAATGAAGATTAGAGAAAGAAGCTTATTGAGATTGCCACATGTCCTCCTTTATACTTTACTTTATATATATACTAGGGAATATAACCATGCGTTGCGCGGTCTTCATAATAATAATAATTCAACTTATACATTTTTAAATTATTTATTAGTTTATTTATACATATGTAAAATTACTATTTAAGAGTAAATATCATTTTAATTTCTAATTAATTAATAATATTATTATTGTAGTGTTTAAAACCGCTACAAAAAAAATTAAAATAACAGACAATTATAATATATATTACACATTAAGAAGTATTCCATATATATATATTAGCTATTGCAATAATATTATTTCAGCAATATTACATTTTACAATAACGTGTATTTATATATACTTATGAGGAATACTTCTTAATGGGTATTACCTACTAATGAGTAATAAACAAATTTAACTATAAATATTAATTTTAAAAATACTAAACTATTAGATTTTGGTCCGATAGCGAATAATAAAAGAGAAATTTAAATTATATAATATTGAATTAATATATGTAATATATATTATTATTTTTTATTTTTATATATTATTTTAATGAACTAAGCCGCGATTCGGGTGGCTTTTTACAATAATTATAATATTTTTATATTGTTAAATCTTTATGGTAGCTTATGTACTAACCTACTCATGCCTCTCAGGTTGCTCTTGCTCTTTCTATGTAGCATATATCATGGTATAATTAGTTCCAAACTTCTCACCCAAAGCTTTTTCCTCTTGCCATATATATGCCATTTATATTTTTGATGTCCCATCTCATGATCTATATATTATATGTATACATGAGAAAGTATAAGATCTAAATTTTTAAATAATCAATGGTATAACAAAAGGTCTCCTAAATTAATTACAAATAAATTTATTATATAAGTTACATTTTTTTATTAAAAAATGCCAAAAACTTTGATTCTCTTAAAATTAACATAATTATGTAAATATTAATGTGAATATAAATCAATAAAGAATTAACTAATTAAAAAAAATAATTGTTGCTAACTTATGAACTAATATATTTTATCCTAACTAATGATTATTTCTTTATTGGGGATGTAAAGTTTAGAAAAAATTGTTACAAATCAATTATTTTATAGATAAAGAAAATTATCACATCACCGTTAATATATTAGAATTATATATATTTATTTTTTCTAAAAAAACAAATCACTTCTATATCAACTTACGAAGTAGATGAGATTTCATTAAAATTCAAGGAAGTAAACAAACACATGTATTTTTTTTTACTCTTTCAACATTATACTTTTTTATTCTCTCACATAAAATTGATATTCTTAAAAAAATCATTATTATAACATAAAAATTAAAATAATCATTATCTTGAAAAAAAAATTTAAAATAAACGGTTAAGATTTGTCCTTACAAAAAAAAAAAAAACTGTTAGAATTTGTACAAACAAAATTAAAATAGTTTTATGATACTCTTAGGAATATAAAGACAAATGCAATCTAGATATAGAAAGATCTAGAGATTTGATTTTTTTTTTCTTTTGCTTGATTGGTTGATTTAATGATTTTTAGTAAAAAATTGTGAGCATAGGTAGAGAATCAAATGGATGTATAAAATAAAAAAAATACTTATTTATTTGGAATATCAATAATTGTTATATATTGTACAAAATAGATAGAGTATATATTATTTATGCCATATTTTTATAACTTTAGCATTTAATATACGTTTATTTTTATTTTTTAGTTTTTTCTAGCAAACACTAACAAGTAATGATGTTAATATTTAATATGAATTGCAATTAACAGTTGAGAAAAAATAAATTAAAAACTTTGAAAAATGAGAGAAAATATACTTCACATGTGAGACTTGTAAGAATAATTTTTTAAGTTGATAATTTCTATTAAATTACTTTTATTATATAATGGAAAGAGTGTGCACACATATTATAACTTTTAAATTTTGTCATTATTATTTATTTTTTTTTAAAAGAAAGTTATTGTCATTATCAACATAAATTATAGGATGGGAAAGATTTTAGTATTATTATTGTATACCACATAGACTAAAAATAAAATATGAGTTTATTGTACTACAAATAATGAAATTTAATTTGTAATTTATGTTTTACTTTTATGTGTGCCTTATAAAATTTGTTCCATCTTAATTCTCTACACTCTAGCCTCTCTCTTTTCATAGCTTCTAACATACAATTTGAAGAATTTTTTGTGGATAGAAATAAAATAACATATAAATAGAAATAAAAATAGGTATTATATATTATGAAATAATATTATTGAAGGGGAGTAATTTTTTTTTTTTTGCTTAAATAATTATGCTAATGTAAATATATATATATAATATTCATAAAAACTTGTACATATATCAAAAGATTTTTTTTTATTTAATTATTAGTAATATGTGAACTTTGTTACTTAAATGATTGATTCATAAGAAAATTTATGATGTATACATCTTTCTTAAATCAAATAAAAAAAATGAAAGAAGTCATATAAAATTGAAATCTCATTTAAATATATAAAGCTCTAATACTTACAATGTAGCATAACAAGAGAGTGATTGTAAAAGAAATAATGTAAATATAATAATACACAATGTTGAATAAGCATATATTACCATCTTATTTTGCTATGACCTATAAGTTTCTTTCTTCTCATAAAATTTCATCTCATTGTTGTTCTTTCTTCATTACTTCGTGAGCCAAAGACTTACATATATATATATATATTGATTGTATACAATGGTCGATTACCTGCATTAAGAATATTAGTAGACTCACTGAAAAATTAAAATTTGAGACAAATAATTTCATATAAAAAGATGGAGAAAATTTATATACCTACAATGTTTAAACCAAAAATGTGTTGCACGACAACTTTGCTATGATCATCTCTTAGAAGTCTATTTTCAAACTAAAAAATACTACACGAAATAACATTCTTAATATAAAAAAAAAACAAAGACTAAAAAGAAAAAAGATACTTTCAATGTCCAAACTAAAAATACCTTCCATGACAACTTTGTTATGGTCTTTAGCCATTAAACAAAATCTATCATTCACTCCTTAAGCTAAGCCATCACAACTATTTAGTGAAACCTTATATACTATTTGAAGATTGAGAATTATATGTTATTTAACCCTAATAAAAAAAAACAAATTAAATGTTATTTGGGAATACAAAAAGAATGATATAATAATAATAATAATAATAATAATAATAATAATAATAATAATAATAATAATAATAAGAATAATAAAAGGGGAGTTATAAGAATGAAAACATTAATACTTAATGGCCCTAAAAAACTTAAATCACAATAAAAAAAATATAGTAACAGAATTAATGTTAAAGAAGGCTACGGTTATGTAAAAATCAAAAGCCACAATGACTAAATTAAAAATTAATGATTGAAAGTTGGAGGTTAGGAATATTTTTTATTGATATAGTATTAGTAATAGTTATTAAAATTAATTAAAAGAAGAGAACAATTAGAAAAATATAAAACAGATTAGAGCAATTGTAGAGAAACACCTCATCTACAATATTTTTTATTGATATATATCATTTACAATTGTCTTTAAAACTTTATTTTTAAATTATAATTAACAATTAATTAATTATTGTCTTTTCAACTTTTTTTTATATTATAATTAACAATTAATTAATTATTATCTTTTCAATTTTTTTATATACGGTTACAATATGTTTAATAATATCATTATTACTATGTGTAAATTTTGTCATTATTACTATGTGTAAAATTTAAGTTTATCGAGTCTTCTTTTTCTTAACTGAACATTAATTTTTGTATAAGAAATATCATATATGTAATATATATGAAAAAATTAGAATAAATCACAAATTAGAGAAAATTAAACACTGAAAGGAAAACGTGCCACATCATTAGCCCTAACAACACAATTAGATATAGATAGATATAGATTGATTCTCTTGCTTGGACAGATGACATGACGGTCTCTATGAGTTTTTTTTCACTTTTCTTTATTTTCTCACTAACTAATCCGCGCTTCGCGCGGTGTTGGACAACATTTGTTATTCTTTTTTTTTGAAATTGCTATTTTTTTTTTTACCAAATTACTGATATAATATAGAATATTATATAGTATTTGTAAAGCCCGCTTAGTTAATTTGGAAATTAGCAGTTATTTATGTTAATCAGGAAATTATTTATAGCTATTTAAATAATTTATCATTGTTATTTATGGAATTCAGATATGCATAATTATGTCATCAGCAGTTTTTATATTTCGCATTTCCGGTGTCCGGTATTTTGGAACGCGGCGTTTGGCTCAGTAGAGATCACAACTTAGTATGTTAGTATTTTGGGGACGGGTTTTAGACATTGGGAATGTCGGGAATGGCCGGGAATTTAGAATGTCCCAAAAATACCCCTTTAGTGATTTTTATGTGATTTTAGAAAGGAGGGGCAAAATGGTCTTTTTGCCCCAATGACTTTTTGTCTTATGTGACTTGTAATGGAAATTATATGTTGATTTTATTTATTCTTTCTTGGCTGAAATTAAATGATTAACATGTTAATAATTCCTTTTTCTCTCATTTCAAACACTTAGTCAAATTTTAAAGAAAATAGAAAAAACTCTCTCTCTCTCTCTCTTTTCCTCTCTTTCGGCTGGGCTTGGGGGTTCAAAAGAGCTGGTTTTCTTTGGTGATTCAAGCTCTAGTTTGCAAGCTTTATTGATCTCTTGTGTGGTATGTGCTTCCTTGTTCATTTCTCTTTAAATTTCTTGGAAAAAAATGATGAAAAGTGATGAATGCATGCATGTTTTAGTTGATTTTGGCTGCTGTGTTTTGAGGTTAAATTGTGTGATTCAAAGCATGATTTTTGATGTTAAATGAGTTGTGTGAAGCATGAGTAGCTAGGTTGTTCAAGCTTTTAAATTATATGTGAAAATTGATGATTTTTGTGAGAAAATGCCATGTTTAGTTTCTGTGTTATTGCTGGTTGTTATTGTTAGTTTGCAGAGGTTAGATTATGCTTAGTTATGTTGAATTATGTTGGTTTGCATGCTGGTTTTGGTGGTTTGCTCAAGCTTGAGTTTGGAACTCAAAGCTTGAGCTCCAATGGTGAATTTTGCATGTGGGAGTTCTGGGTAGGTTTGTTGCTCTAGAATGGTCATTTGGGACCTATGTAGGAGGTCTGGAAAGTTTGGGACCATTTGGGTTCGAATTGGTCAAGATATGGGAATTTTTGGTTGCTGCCTGCGAGGAACCGGAATTCCGGTTGAGCATCCGGAATTCCGGATGGGGTCCTGAATTTTCCCAGAACCGGAATTCCGGTTGGGCAACCGGACTTCCGGATGGGGGATTTTTTCAGAACCCTAGTTTTCCTCGTTTTTGGGTTTTTAGGGGTATTGCCATGCTTTTTATCGATAGGGAAACTTTTAGTTTCGAGTTTTAGTCCCCGGGAAGTGATTTAGCGTGTCACTTATAGCGTTGTGGTTTTTATGGTTTAGGAGCCGATGTCCGCCGTTCGGCCTTCGGTTCCAGTCGGGTTGACCGGCACACCTGAAATCGGAATCCAGGTAAGATTAGTATAACAGTATGCATATGTAGATTACATGTTTAGCGTGCATGTAGGAAGCCTGCTAGATTACATTAGATATGTATTTAGGCTTCGAACCATCCAACCCTGTCACGTCGGTACAGGCTGGAGTATGACCAGCAGCCGGAGTATGACCGGTTTGACCGATCAGGCTGACACTTGGTTGGTGGTTCCGTGCTATTGACGTATCCCGTCGGTACAGGCTGGAGTATGACCAGCAGCCGGAGTATGACCGGTTCGACCGATCAGGAGGATATAGTAACACGTCGGTACAGGCTGGAGTATGACCAGTAGCCGGAGTATGACCGGTTCGACCGATCAGGTTGTTACGTGTCAATAGTACCGTCCCCTGAACGTTCAAAACTCGGTACCATGTTGGACATGGCAAGGTAGTGCTCGGTACCATGTTGGACATGGCGGTAAGCGGGACTCGGTATCGTGTTGGACACGGCGGTCGGTTTTATGTATGATATTATTATGCTTTTCTTACCGAGTCCGTCGACTCACGGCTTTCGTTGCATGTGTAGGTAAAGGCAAGGCGATTCTTGATGGACCGTGAGCGAGCTTATGGGATTGTACATGTCGGGGCGGTTAGGCACGGAGCGTACGATCCTCGGGACGACGGCTGAGATTTTGTAAATGTCGTTAGACGACTTTATTTTGATGTAAAAGTTAAACAGTAAAAACGTTTGTAAATATTTTTATAAATCGGGATCCCGAGACTTTTTATAATATGGTTTATAAGTTTAATTAAAAAGCAAAATTTTAATTAATCACGTTTTTCCATAAACCTCGTTGATTAGCAACGAGCTGCACAGTACGTTTAAAAATCACGTAATACGCCTAAGATAGTTAGGGTGTTACAATTTGGTATCAGAGCCGCCAGGTTGTCTTCCGAAGATCGTCACGACATGTACAATCATCATCAGCAGTTAGCTCGGTTCACGGTTCGCAAGCCTTTATTGCTTTAGTAGTTTATTTTATTCAGTTATGAAAAAGAAAAGCCTGTTAGGAAGCATGTTAGTAGCCTGATAGTAGAATAGGCGCATGTTTCATTTCTAATTTCCAAATTAAGCGGCATTAGTAAGCTCGCCCTGAATACGACCTGATATGCCAACTCTTGGTTTCGCAGGCGGTTCTAGCTAGATGGACGCCAGGCGGACTACCAGGAGTCGAGGCAACTCAGTGGGGTCGAATCAGGGAGAGGGAGCTCGGTTTCCCCCACCTGCTAGGGGCCGAGGTAGAGGTCCCCGAGGCAGGGCTCGTGGTCGGGGTGATGAGAACCCGCCACAGCCGCCCTGTGCTCCCCGCCCGATCAGGGAGCCCCGAATTGGGAGTTACGGTTTGCGGAGATGCAAGCCCGGATCGAAGAGCAAGACCTCGAGATTCAGAGGTTGAGACAGCAGGGTGCTCCTGCAGTTCCAGTGCCAGTAGTTCCAGCGGCACCTGCCCCTGCTGCCCAGGCCGAGATGGTAGTGGCGGCCCATAGATTGGAGCCTTTGTATGAGAGGTTCCGGAAGCAAGCACCTCCGGTATTCCTGGGAGGTCCAGATGTGTCGAAAGCCGAGCAGTGGCTTACGGTGATCACCAGAATTCTGAACTTCATGGGTGTCACCGGCAACGACAGAGTGGTGTGCGCCACATTCCAGTTCCAGGAGGATGCCCTGGTATGGTGGGACATGGTGTCTCAGATTCACGATGTCACCACCATGACTTGGGAGAGGTTCCAGGAACTTTTCAACGCGAAGTACTACAACGAGGCGGTTAGAAGCGCTAAGAGAAAGGAATTCGTTCACCTGACCCAGCGGGAGAACATGAGTGTCACTGAGTATACAACTCAGTTTGACCGGTTGGCGAGGTTAGCCTCGGGTATTGTGCCGACCGACTTCAGCAGAAAGGAGAAGTATCTGGACGGGTTGAATCCCAAGATCAGGCATGACCTGATGATTACCACCGACGACAGCACCACCTACGCTCAGATGGTGGAGAAGGCACTGCGAGCTGAGGGCGCAGTGGGGTGCATGTCAGAGTCAGCTAGTACTCCGGTTGGTGGCGGAGCTCCTACCCCTCCTGCATCAGGCTTCAGCAGGGGGAGTAGTGGTTCGGCCATTGATCAGAGGAAGAGGGCACCCACTGCTTCCGGCGGCTCGAGCCAGAACAAGAGGTTCGGGGAACCGAACGAGAGGAGTCGTCCTGGTGGTAATGAGACTCGCTTCTCCTACCCCGAGTGCCCTAGCTGCAAGAGGCACCATCGGGGAGAGTGCAAGGGGCGGTGGATGCTTTCATTGTGGCATGCCCGGCACTTCAAGAGGGAATGTCCCCGGCTCCGCCGGAGGCACCGAGAGCTCCCGCGATGCCCACTCCAGCCAGGGTATTCGCGATCACGCAGCCGATGCGGATGCCGGCCCATCGGTTGTTACAGGTCAGATTCTTATTAACGACTCGTTTTATTCAGTGCTGTTTGATTCTGGGGCTACACGTTCTTATGTGGCGGCCAGAGTCTTTAGTAAGTTGGGTAGACCCTATGATAGATATGAGTCAGGGTTTGGAACCCTGTTACCTGGCGGAGAATTGGTTATCTCCAATAGGTGGATTAGATCTATGCCGATCAGGATAGATGGTAGAGAGTTGAGCGCTGATCTGATAGAGATGAGCTTAGTCGAATTTGATATTATTTTAGGAATGGATTTCCTATCTAAATATTCGGCGAGCATTGATTGCAAAAGGAAGATGGTGGTCTTCCAACCAGAAAGTGAAGAACCGTTCGTATTTGTGGGTTCGGTTCAGGGATCTCGGATCCCGGTGATCTCGGCCATGTCAGCGAGAGAATTATTGAACGGTGGGTGCTTAGGGTTTCTGGCCGTGGTGGTGGACACCACTCGGCCAGACACCATTCGGCCAGAGGACATCAGTGTGGTTCGGGAATTTCTGGACGTTTTTCCCGAAGAACTTCCAGGGTTACCACCTCATCGGGAGATTGACTTTGTGATTGACTTGGCACCAGGGGTGGATCCGGTTTCTAAAGCCCCGTATAGGATGGCTCCAGCTGAACTTAAGGAGTTAAAGATTCAGCTCCAGGGGTTGCTTGACATAGGGTTCATTCGGCCCAGTGTATCACCTTGGGGAGCCCCGGTTTTGTTCGTGAAGAAGAAGGATGGATCGATGAGGATGTGCATCGACTACAGAGAGTTGAACAAGCTGACGGTGAAGAATAAATATCCATTACCTAGGATCGATGACTTGTTCGATCAGCTTCAGGGGAAGACGGTCTTTTCTAAGATTGATCTCCGTTCGGGTTATCATCAGTTGAGAATCCGAGAGGAGGACATTCCAAAGACGGCTTTCCGCACTAGGTATGGACACTACGAGTTCCTGGTTATGTCATTCGGACTAACCAATGCTCCTGCAGCATTCATGGACCTGATGAATAGAGTATTCAAGGATTTCCTCGATATCTGTGTAATTGTGTTTATCGACGACATCCTCGTGTACTCTCAGTCAGAAGAGGAGCATGAGTTACATCTTCAGATGGTACTGCAACGACTTCGAGAACATAGACTTTACGCCAAGTTCAAGAAATGTGAGTTCTGGTTGTCTCAGGTGTCCTTCCTAGGGCACATTGTGAGTAAAGATGGGATCAAGGTGGATCCCGGGAAGATCGAATCCGTCAGGGATTGGCCGAGACCGAAGACAGTGATGAGATCGAAGTTTTTGGGATTAGCTGGGTATTACCGTAGGTTCGTGGAGGGGTTCTCCAAAATTTCAATGCCCCTAACCGAGCTTACAAAGAAGAATCAGCGATTTATCTGGTCAGATAAATGCGAAGCTAGTTTTCAGGAGCTGAAACAGAGGTTGATTACTGCTCCGGTACTAGCTTTGCCTTCGGACAAGGAGAAGTTCGTGGTTTATTGTGACGCATCCAAACAGGGTTTGGGGTGCGTATTGATGCAAGCCGATCGGGTTATCGCTTATGCCTCCCGTCAGTTAAAGGATTATGAACAGCGATACCCGACTCATGATTTAGAATTGGCCGCAGTGGTTTTTGCACTGAAAATTTGGCGGCATTACTTGTATGGTGAGAAGTGCGAGATCTATACCGACCATAAAAGTCTCAAGTATTTCTTTACTCAGAAAGATTTGAACATGAGACAAAGGCGTTGGTTGGAACTAGTGAAGGATTATGATTGCGAGATCCTCTACCATCCCGGGAAAGCCAATGTGGTGGCCGATGCCCTGAGCAGAAAGGGTCCCGGGCAAGTGGCTAGCATGGTTCAGATCTCACCTCAGCTAGCAGAGGATATGGTTAGATCCAGCATTGAGTTTGTGGTAGGTCAGCTACACAACTTAACGCTGCAATCTGATCTGTTAGAAAGAATAAAAGTTGCTCAGACGACAGATCCGGAGTTAGTGAAGATCCGAGATGAGGTATTGGCTGGTCAAGCCAAGGACTTTTCAGTGTCAGATAGTGGGATGCTTTTGTATAAAGCCAGGGTTTGCGTCCCGAACAGTGTGGACTTGAGGAACGAGATCTTTGAGGAGGCTCATTCTACTCCATATTCTCTACATCCCGGCACCACCAAGATGTACCAAGATTTGAAACCGTACTTCTGGTGGAGCGGTATGAAGAAGAATTTGGTAGAATTCATTTCGAGATGCCTCACGTGTCAGCAGATCAAGGCTGAACATCGTAGACCCACAGGTTGTTGCAGCCTCTAACCCTACCAGAATGGAAATGGGAGGATATTACGATGGATTTTGTGGTCGGGTTACCTAGGACCACGGGTATGTTTGATTCCATCTGGGTAGTGGTGGATCGATTTACGAAATCTGCTCATTTTCTGCCGGTCAGAACAACGTTTACAGTGGATCAGTTGGCAGAACTGTACGTCAGAGAAATAGTGAGACTTCATGGGGTACCGAAGTCTATTGTTTCGGACAGGGATCCGAAATTCACCTCCAAATTTTGGCAGAGTTTGCAACGGGCAATGGGTACGAAGCTAAAATTCAGTACAGCATTCCATCCTCAGACAGATGGTCAGTCCGAAAGGACAATTCAGATATTGGAGGACATGCTGAGAGCCTGTGTTATGGACT
This sequence comes from Cannabis sativa, assembly GCF_029168945.1. Lineage (NCBI taxonomy): Eukaryota > Viridiplantae > Streptophyta > Magnoliopsida > Rosales > Cannabaceae > Cannabis > Cannabis sativa. The sequence goes on along the minus strand of NC_083609.1, from coordinate 26,953,131 downwards.
TTGAGGGTTCATGGAATAAATACCTACCGTTAGTAGAGTTCTCATATAACAACAGTTATCAGAGTACGATAGGGATGGCACCCTATGAACTGTTGTACGGTAGGAAGTGTAGATCCCCTATCCACTGGGATGAGACAGGGGAGAGGAAATATCTAGGTCCGGAGTCAGTTCAGCGGACCAATGAGGCAATACAGAAGATTAAAGCTAGAATGCTTGCCTCCCAGAGCAGACAGAAGAGTTACGCAGATCCGAAACGTAGGGATGTTGAGTTCCGAGTAGGGGACCATGTGTTTTTACGAGTATCTCCGATGAAGGGGATTAAACGTTTCGGGAAAAGAGGCAAGTTATGCCCTAGATTTACAGGACCTTTCGAGATTCTCGAGAAGATAGGTCAAGTGGCATATCGGTTAGCATTGCCTCCAGCTTTATCGGCGGCTGCACAACGTATTTCATGTCTCAATGTTGAGAAAATACGTTTCAGACCCCTCTCATATAATCAGTTATGAGAGCCTTCAGCTTCAGTCAGATATGTCCTATGAGGAACAGCCAGTGCAGATCCTGGATAGAAAGGATAAAGTCCTTCGGAATAAGACCATAGCATTGGTCAAGGTTCTCTGGAGAAACAGTAAGGTGGAAGAAGCCACCTGGGAGCTAGAATCAGATATGCGAGCTCAATATCCAGAGTTATTCAGGTTAGATTTCGGGGACGAAATCCTTTTAAGGGGGGATAGTTGTAAAGCCCGCTTAGTTAATTTGGAAATTAGCAGTTATTTATGTTAATCAGGAAATTATTTATAGCTATTTAAATAATTTATCATTGTTATTTATGGAATTCAGATATGCATAATTATGTCATCAGCAGTTTTTATATTTCGCATTTCCGGTGTCCGGTATTTTGGAACGCGGCGTTTGGCTCAGTAGAGATCACAACTTAGTATGTTAGTATTTTGGGGACGGGTTTTAGACATTGGGAATGTCGGGAATGGCCGGGAATTTAGAATGTCCCAAAAATACCCCTTTAGTGATTTTTATGTGATTTTAGAAAGGAGGGGCAAAATGGTCTTTTTGCCCCAATGACTTTTTGTCTTATGTGACTTGTAATGGAAATTATATGTTGATTTTATTTATTCTTTCTTGGCTGAAATTAAATGATTAACATGTTAATAATTCCTTTTTCTCTCATTTCAAACACTTAGTCAAATTTTAAAGAAAATAGAAAAAACTCTCTCTCTCTCTCTCTCTTTTCCTCTCTTTCGGCTGGGCTTGGGGGTTCAAAAGAGCTGGTTTTCTTTGGTGATTCAAGCTCTAGTTTGCAAGCTTTATTGATCTCTTGTGTGGTATGTGCTTCCTTGTTCATTTCTCTTTAAATTTCTTGGAAAAAAATGATGAAAAGTGATGAATGCATGCATGTTTTAGTTGATTTTGGCTGCTGTGTTTTGAGGTTAAATTGTGTGATTCAAAGCATGATTTTTGATGTTAAATGAGTTGTGTGAAGCATGAGTAGCTAGGTTGTTCAAGCTTTTAAATTATATGTGAAAATTGATGATTTTTGTGAGAAAATGCCATGTTTAGTTTCTGTGTTATTGCTGGTTGTTATTGTTAGTTTGCAGAGGTTAGATTATGCTTAGTTATGTTGAATTATGTTGGTTTGCATGCTGGTTTTGGTGGTTTGCTCAAGCTTGAGTTTGGAACTCAAAGCTTGAGCTCCAATGGTGAATTTTGCATGTGGGAGTTCTGGGTAGGTTTGTTGCTCTAGAATGGTCATTTGGGACCTATGTAGGAGGTCTGGAAAGTTTGGGACCATTTGGGTTCGAATTGGTCAAGATATGGGAATTTTTGGTTGCTGCCTGCGAGGAACCGGAATTCCGGTTGAGCATCCGGAATTCCGGATGGGGTCCTGAATTTTCCCAGAACCGGAATTCCGGTTGGGCAACCGGACTTCCGGATGGGGGATTTTTCAGAACCCTAGTTTTCCTCGTTTTTGGGTTTTTAGGGGTATTGCCATGCTTTTTATCGATAGGGAAACTTTTAGTTTCGAGTTTTAGTCCCCGGGAAGTGATTTAGCGTGTCACTTATAGCGTTGTGGTTTTTATGGTTTAGGAGCCAGTAATCCGCCGTTCAGCTTCAGTTCCAAATCGGGTTGACCAAGACACCTCGAAATCGGAATCCGGGTAAGATTAGTATAACAAGTATGCATATGTAGATTACATGTTTAGCGTGCATGTAGGAAGCCTGCTAGATTACATTAGATATGTATTTAGGCTTCGAACCATCCAACCCTGTCACGTCGGTACGAGTGGAGTATGACCGGCGGCGGAGTATGACCGGTTTGGACCGATCAGCCGACACTTGGTTGGTGGTTCCGTGCTATTGACGTATCCCGTCGGTACAGTGAGTATGACCAAGGCCGGAGTATGACCGGTTCGACCGATCGTGAGGATATAGTAACACGTCGGTACAGCCGGAGTATGACCGCAGGCGGAGTATGACCGGTTCGACCGATCAGGTTGTTACGTGTCAATAGTACCGTCCCCTGAACGTTCAAAACTCAGTACCATGTTGGACATGGCAGTAGTGCTCAGTACCATGTTGGACATGGCAGTAGCGGGACTCAGTCTCGTGTTGGACACGGCGATCGCCTTTATGTATGATATTATTATGCTTTTCTTACCGAGTCCGTCGACTCACGCTTTCGTTGCATGTGTAGGTAAAGGCAAGGCGATGCCTTGATGGACCGTGAGCGAGCTTATGGGATTGTACATGTCGGGGCGGTTAGGCCTGGAGCGTACGATCCTCGGGACAGCACGGCTGAGATTTTGTAAATGTCGTTAGACGACTTTATTTTGATGTAAAAGTTAAACAGTAAAAACGTTTGTAAATATTTTTATAAATCGGGATCCCGAGACTTTTTATAATATGGTTTATAAGTTTAATTAAAAAGCAAAATTTTAATTAATCACGTTTTTCCATAAACCTCGTTGATTAGCAACGAGCTGCACAGTACGTTTAAAAATCACGTAATACGCCTAAGATAGTTAGGGTGTTACAGTATTGTGAAAATTATTGAAATTATATATTTTTTTATTTTTAAATGTGCATAAGTTTAACAACAAATTCAACATTATTCTCTTTTCTTTTGAAATTATAAGACATTATTTTAATTAAATATTCAATTTGAAAATACATGTGCTATCTTTTTTTTTTTAATTCCCTTTGTAGGTTTTTTTTTTTCTTTTAAATGGAATCCCTTTTCGTAGTTTGTTATAAAATATTGAATTAGTTATATAATTATATATGTTTTATTTTTAATTTAAACTAAATAAAATATATATTAAAAAAATTTATAAGCATAAGTGAAATAGAATAAAAATAAATATTATCTTAATTATTTTTAATTTGTAAGTCTTTGCTCTGAAATTGTCATAATAATAAATAAAACATACCTAACATAATATCAATATTATTATTGTTTGATTTTTTTTTTAATATTTTTATTATTGTCATTATCACTATCAATATCATTATTGTTTAACTATTTTACTTTTTTTTTTTATATAAATACTTTAACTGTTTTATTTATATTTGTGATTGGTTAAATATAGGAATGGCAATTTGGGCTATTTTCGCGGGCCGGGCCGGGCCCCCCGCCCGACGGGGCGGCTTTGGCCCGATTACATCGGGTTATTATCGGGCTTTCGGCCCGGTCCGGCTCGGCCCGGTACATATTATTTCGGGTCGGGTCCGGCCCGGCCCGGTTTCAATTTTTTTTCTGCTTGTTTGTTTTCTTCTGCTTTTATTCTCTTTTCTGTTTGTCTGTCTGTCACCACAGAAATCCAGGTATATATATATCTTTCTTCCTATTATTTATTCCCTTTTTTATTATACTTGAAACCGATCCTTACAAAATAAATAGATAAAAATTAATGATCCGATTATGGTCGATACTTTGACATTGTTACAGAAACAGATCCTTATAAAATTAATAGATCAACTGATTTCAATGATCCGATTATGGTAGATACTTTTGCAGAGCAAGATCTTAAAAGGATTACTTCTATTGCTCTGTTTTTATATAAATAAATAAATATATATATTTTTTTTGCTGAGTATAAAAAATGTACTACAGAGTGTAGAGATCTTTAATTACGATCTCCGACTAAAGGAACTTCTCTTTTATTAAAGAAAATGTAGAATTATTCTGTTCACTATTATTTTTAGTTACAAAACATCAGTGAAGATAAGACTATTTAGTGATGAGAATATGTTACCATTCATATGCTTATATATGTATAGAGAGTTAGTAGTAAAATAAACTGATTTAAAAAAAAAAAAAAAAAAAAAAAAAGGAATACGGGTCGGGCTCAACCCGGCCCGATTATATCGGGTCGGGCTTGGCCCGCAATGCTGAATAAAAAAGTCGGGTCGGGCCGGGCCGGGCCAAAACACTATCGGGCCGGGCCGGGTTTATGGCGGGCCGGGCCGGGCCCGGCCCGATTGCCATTCCTATTAAATATGATATAAATAAGTCATTAATATACTAATTAATTTTAAAAAGTTCTATAAGAAATCGGTTATGGCTTCATTTTTTTATTTCATTAATTGGTGGTCATTTGTCATTAATTGAAGTACTTATGAATTAACATGAGAAGATAAATAGTTTTTTTTTTTTTTGACTTGTTAAATAAAAAAAAAATAAGAAATTTTTTTTCTTGCATTAATTGTTAATTTTTTGGCAAAGGAATAGTATAATTGTGAATAATCTTTTTTTTTTTTTTTTTGCTAAAAGTAAATAAATAAACATTAGCACAATAACACTACAAAGCCTTGTGTAATATTATCAATATCTTTAGCTTTAAGCTTGCTAAAATAGCATTAGTTTTAAGAAGTTGCCTTTAAATATTATCATTTCTATAATAAAAATAAAATACTCATACAATGCTAACATTAGGATTCCAAGTCATCTAAGTATTCAGTTGTTGCTTTTACTTAATAATAAAATCTAAAATAGCTAAGATACGCAAAAAAATAATTAAATAATAGTTAAAAATAGATAAATTATATAATAGAAATATCATAAATATATTCTAATCTTTTTAAATATTTCTATATTGAAGAGAAAGAGAATTTTTTCTCTTTTCTTCAGTTTTTTAAATATATTTTAATTAATATGTCAAAAAAAAATTTCTAGTTAAAAGATTGTTATATATCCTTTTATATTCTTCCTTTTTATTTTATTTTTTGGAAAAAAAAATCCTTTCATATTCTTTAGTTGAAAAGAGAAAAAGTTTTCATTCTCTTCAATGAAAGAATTAATATTTTATTAATTATGTTTTAAAAGGCTATTAATTATTAACACTAATTCATAACAATTTTTTTTGTTAATATTAATATTAATAATATTATTAAAGGAAAGATTGTAGACTATTTATTACATAACTATAGAAATATAATGTTAATAGCACATTTAATTTACATTAAAATTAAAAATAATTAATATATATACATTATATATAGAGTTTAGGGTGACTATTCAATGGTTACATTTTTATTGTAACCATATGGTTACATTTTTCTTTAACCTGTAATAGCAGGTTACTAATAGGTAGACTTTCCTTTTTTAGATTTAATTAATTATAATTAACTATTTTCTTAAAATAATTAATTAAATAGACATTCTTTTTTTAGAATTATTTAATTATAATTATCTATTTTCTTAAAATAATTAATTAAATATTTAACAAGACCTCTTTTAGTAATTAATATTTATATTTAAATCCTTATTTGAATTATTTTAATAATTAAGCCATTTAATTATAATATTTACAAAAAAAATATATTTTTTTTTACAAAAATTAAACTTCTTTTGACACAAATTAAAATTCTCTTCTTATAATAAATTTTTAAATAATTAATTATTTTTAAATGATATTTAATTATTTTGTTACAATTATATGAACTAAGTATGAGGCCTCAAGCTAATCAATCGATAACAAGTGCAGCCATTTTTTTAAAAAAAAAATCCTTCAACTTATTTCATTTTTTACTTTTTAAATATCTAAATAAAAAAATTAAATAATTATGCGTAATTATTTAAAATTAAGATTACAAGTATAATAAAATTTAAATTATGAAATTATATGTGTATTATTTTAAATTATAAAAAACTTTGCTATAAAATTTTAAATAATTTAAGTATAAAAAAATAAATTGCTAAAGAATCCTTATATAGTAATAAATTGCAAAAAATTAATTAATAATTATAATTAATTTAATTTTAAAATATAATTAATCTTAATTAAAGTTTTATAAGGAAATAAATGATTAGGTTACTTTCAGGTTACAAGTTATTTTTTATTTATTTTTATTTAATTTCCAAATTAATCACAACCATTAAATAGTAATCCAATGGCTTAAAAGAATGTAACCATGATGGTTACAATAAAAATGTAACCATTGAAACCTCTTCCATAGAGTTTATATATAGAGTATGGAGTATAAAAATAATATTAAAAAACTAAAATACATGATAAAAATTGAGAAAACTAATAATAACATGATAAAACTCATGTAGATTGTCACCTCGTACTTTGGTTGTGCTCATACTCAAGATTAGTAAGTGTCCCTTTAAAAAAATTAATAATTGTAATACATGTAAAATAATAAATGAAGAAGCATATATATATATAAATACACATATATATTACAAAGGAGATGAGACTATTAGAAAAAATATAATAAAAATTAAGAAGAATTGTGTCATTTTTATTTTATTTTGTAATAGATAATAGTAAGAGAATTGAGAAGAATATAGTAAGAGAATATATGAGAGAATTTTTTTTTTCAAAAGAAAATTACCTGATATTTTTTTTTTCTTGCAACTATAACAATTGAATAGAATTTACTTTCTCTCTTGTGTTGAATTTTCATTTGTGACGATAATCTTGCAAAATATCATATAAAAACAACACTAACATGACAATAATTTTCAATTACAGTGATATATATTACTTGAATATTTTTCAATAGCTCAAAAAGAAAAACAAAAAAATAGAAGAAACTAAAATCTTAAGAAGACATAAAAAGAATACATGAATATTTTCAATTACAGTGATATATATTACTTGAATATTTTTGAATAGCTCAAAAAGAAAAAAAAAAATTTCAATTACAGTGATATATATTACTTGAATATTTTTGAATAGCTCAAAAAGAAAAAAAAATAGAAGAAACTAAAATCTTAAGAAGACATAAAAAGAATACATGAATATTTTCAATTACAGTGATATATATTACTTGAATATTTTTGAATAGCTCAAAAAGAAAAAAGAAAAAAATAGAAGAAACTAAAATCTTAAGAAGACATAAAAAGAATACATGAAAGTGGTTTTCTATATGATTACAATATCAAACTCATATAACATTTGGACTTTGGAGCTTCTAAATATATATAAGTACATAAATTTTAGGGGTCCTATAGTCTTTACCAATACCAAAACATATTATATATATATATGTATAAAATAAATAGTGTTATTACTAACCTAGTCTTTTGAACTTTCAAGAGTAATGTATAATTATTAATATTGATGATATATAATTTTATTATATTAATTAAAATTTATATTGTCTCAAATATAGGAAGGTGGAAGAGTGTATATGTGTATATATGCATTGTATCTTGATTAATCGTACTATTATTTTTGTAGAGCTATTATTATTTTGTAATTGTATATGTTAAGAAATTTTTAAAATAATAAAGAAATAAAAATAGATAACATAGAATATAAGAATATTAGAAGTCATTGCGGATCATAAATTATGTATGTGAATATACAATTATAAACTATATATGTGAATAATGTGTAAAATAATATTGTATATGTGTGAATATTAAGTACTGATTTTTTTTATATATATATAGAAATGAATTTTATTGCTCATAAATTAAATTATATATATATTTTTTAAAAAACTCAATTATATGATCTATAAAATTCTATAAATAAATAATATATTTTGTGTTTAATAAAGACTAATTATATATATATGTGGAAGGAATACCAATAGTTTTTATATGTTACAAAATAAATGTGCATATTAATAGTTTTTTTTTTTTTTTAATGTTACAAAATTAATGCAAACACACTTTGATTTTATTTTTGTTGGAGAAAATGTTAAGCCCTCAAAAATTAGAAAAAATAGAATAAAAAAGATAGAGAATGCCACCTAAATCTTTTTTTTATATATATATATAGAAATGAATTTTATTGCTCATAAACTAAATTATATATATATTTTTTAAAAAACTCAATTATATGATCTATAAAATTCTATAAATAAATAATATATTTTGTGTTTAATAAAGACTAATTATATATATATATGGAAGGAATACCAATAGTTTTTATATGTTACAAAATAAATGTGCATATTAATAGTTTTTTTTTTTTTTAATGTTACAAAATTAATGCAAACACACTTTGATTTTATTTTTGTTGGAGAAAATGTTAAGCCCTCAAAAATTAGAAAAAATAGAATAAAAAAGATAGAGAATGCCACCTAAATCTTTTTTTACATATATATAGAAATGAATTTTATTGCTCATAAACTAAATTATATATAGATTTTTGAAAAAAACTCAATTATATGATCTATAAAATTCTATAAATAAATAATATATTTTGTGTTTAATAAAGACTAATTATATATATATATATATATGGAAGGAATACCAATAGTTTTTATATGTTACAAAATAAATGTGCATATTAATAGTTTTTTTTTTTTTAATGTTACAAAATTAATGCAAACACACTTTGATTTTATTTTTGTTGGAGAAAATGTTAAGCCCTCAAAAATTAGAAAAAATAGAATAAAAAAGATAGAGAATGCCACCTAAATCTTTTGATGCTTTCCTTTATATTGATATATTGATATTGATATTGATGATTGATGATTGATATTGATTTTTTTTTTCAATTTTTTAATATTATCTTACTTTTGTTAGCTTTTTAACATTAATTAATAATAATAATGTAACATTTAATAATGATGTAACATATATCAATCAATAAAGATTATGAAGAAGAATAATCTCTAACCCCTCTTCATATCTATTTAAATGTACGATTTGTGTAGGGTGTAGTTAAAATGATGATGTGGAAGCTGATGAATTTAGTAATCTAAATTTTCTATTTTGTGAATTTATCTAAGTGTTTCAAGCTTTTTTTTCACTACTTAAATGCTATTATTTTTTAGGGTAAATACCATTTTGGACCCTGTGTTTTGTAAAAGTTAACAATTGGACCCTGTGTTTTGTTAAATGACAAAATAGACCCTGTATTTTCTAAAAGAGTACAAATAGGACTCTGAATTGATTTTTAAAGTTTAATTATAATTCGATCTAAAAGTGCTATGATAAAACTTTTTATATCTTTTGTATCTGTTCGTATTAGGAATTATCTTCAAGTTGGTTGTATTAAAAAAAAAAGTTGTCTAAAATTAAGCTCAAGGTCCTATTTTTACCATTTTAGAAAATATAGGGTCTATTTTGTCATTTAACAAAACATAAGGTCCAATCTGTAACTTTTGTAAAATACAGGGTCCAAAATGGTATTTACCCTATTTTTTAATGTGATCTTCCATAACTATTCTATGGAGTCTCTTCTCTTCACCCTTTATTTTTAAACGTATATTATTCATAATATTTCTAAAGTATACATTAATTAACATTAATATCTTATTACAAGAGAGAATTAAAACAAAAAAAAATATTTTATGGAGACCTGTTAGTTTCCCCCTTTATATAATGGTAAAGTTCTTTGGTCTAGGTCTCTTCATTTAAATGTTATGCCTTATCATGAGAGTTTGCCCTTGGTTTGAAATTTATAGGAAGTTGTGGGTCTCTTCTCTGTGACGCCAAGCTCCACAGGTTTGTTTCCACTTATGTAATTCGTAAGTATATATTGGATGGGCTTAGCTGTTGGAGATCAAATAATCATTTAAATGGTTTAAGTTTACCTATGAAAGACAATATTTTTTATGGTATTTTAGGTAATGCAGAAACATGAAATGTGGACTATACATATATAAATAGATGTGTGTGTGCATGCGTTGGTGTTTTTATATTGGTTATTTTTTTTGATGAAGAATATATGAGATATTTGATTAATTAATCATGTATCTTGCAGTATAGGTCAAACTACTCATCTAAAAGACTAAAACTAATATTATACTCACTTATATTATATTTCTTATTCTATTATTACACACGCATGCTTCAATAAAAATAGTTTATCATTATAACATTCATTAATACATCATATATATTGAAAATATTTTGTGTTTAACTGTTTATAATTGAAAATATTCATTAATACATCATATATATTGAATAGGTTTTTTTTTTTTTTTTTTTTTTTAATTTTTGTAAGGATCTAAAAAGAGAAGTTTTTTTTTTCACTGAAATCTAAGAGAAGTTGTGTAGTCACTAAATGAGTTAAGACAATTTTCTCCTTTATTTGACTACTAATTGCCATTTCATTTCCAGACACCTCCAATAAAGTAGATGCACTCATAATGCTTGGAAGAACTATAAGCCAAGCCAATTATAGCAGCAAAATTGCTAGGTGAAGTAGAGCATAAAATCAAGAATGATGGGAAGAAGACAAAATTTTGTGTGTGGAGAAAGTGTAGAAAGATGTAGTTTTATTTTATGAAAGAAATTCTTCTTTCTTTCTGTAATTGATATGATGGCTTTAATTTTTTCTATCTAATTGATTCTAAAAAAAAATCAGTAATTATTGTCATTAATTTAAAGGTAAATACTATTTTCGATCTTGTATTTTTCAAAAGTTATAAATTAGAATTTATTTTGTTAAATAACAAAATGGATTATGTATTTTTTAAAATTGTACAAATAGGACTTGTTGGGTTTTATACCGTAAATAAAACTCTGTTTCAATGTAATCCAGATTATTCGATATCAATAAAGTAACAGAAGTATTTTTTCATTCATTTGTGTATGTTTTGGTTCACTTAATCAATTGCTTGTCTATTTGATTTATAAATTCATCCAGACCCCTTTTCACATACTTGATCATGTTTATTGTGTTGTCAACACAGTGGAAAGTAAACATGACTATGTGAATAAAGTATTCCTAGATTTATCAGAACACTGGGTTTTACTGATATGACAATCTACAACAGAGTTTACTTACATTTGGAGAAATGTTATGTTCTTTCCAGAACATAGGTTAAAGTAAAGCTCAGGTTGGATGCATGGAGTATGCATTGGAATGGACCGATATTGAACTTTGAATTAGATTTTTGAAACTTACCGTAAATATCTATTCAATTCAATATCATAAGTTGATCCTAGATCACATGATCGAAATCCTGATATGGTTAGGCTCAATTTCAAGAGTATTATTCGTGTTCTTTGATTTGTTAGTTAAGCCTAATCTTTAGTCTGGGCAATACATACATTTTAGGAACACGGTAGTGCGATTGAGTGGGAGCGCTAACATAAATATAGAATCTATAGCTTCTATCTGGCGAATAGTAAGCAAAGGGTGATTTCCTTCGAGCTTAACCAAACGAGATAAATGATTGAGTACTCATTTCACTTAGTTGAAATATCATTTATACAGGGTTAAGTGTTTTAAGGATAAAATACATTGTAGGGTGTTACGGTAATTTAGTCCCTTTACAGTGTAAATCATCCATATAGAGGATCATTGATCACATTAGGATTATAACAATGGATAACTAATGATGTGTCTATATGGTGGAACATATAGAGCATTCTATATACTGAGAGTGCAATTCTGAGTTCTATGTGTGGATTCAACGAAGAATTAATAAGTCAGTGAATTTAAGTGGTAAATTCTAGATCTGCTTATTGGAAGCTCGGATATATAGACCCATGGTCCCCTCACTAGTTGAGATAATATTACTTGTAAGACTCATTTAATTGATTTTAATTAATCAATTAAAAATTCTCAAGATAGACTTGTCTATTTGAGAATTTATCACTTATTAAGGGCAAAACAAGAATAGAGATTTTGAAGGGCATATTTATTAATTAGGAAACTTTAATTAGTTTCATTATTAATAAAATAAATGACAATATATTATTTGATAATTAATTTTAATTATTAAATAATTAGATTTGACATTTATGTGGTTGAACAAAGGAATTGGCAGTTTTTGACAAAACAGGAAACTATCAGTGTAGGAAAAGGAAAGTTGGAAAAGTGGCAAGCCTTGTTTCCACAATGCCTAGGCCGGCCACTTAGCTTCCCTTTTCCATTTGATTTTTTCAATATTAAATGTCAATTAATTCAATCATAGCCCTAGGTGGTCTTCTATAAATAGAAGGCAAAGGCTTCAGAGTTGAAAAGAACTGTACAACTGATTCACAACATTATTCTGACAGAATTTTCTCTCTGAAAATTCTCTCTGAGCCGCCACCCTCTCTCTCTCTCTTCCTTCACTGTTTCGAAATGTATAAGTGCTAGAGTAGTGCCCACACACATCAAGTAATACCTCAATCATAGTGAGGAAGGCTGTGTAGAATTCAGAAACAACAAAGAAGGACTATCGGGCTCAGATCTTGATTATACTCTGCTACAGAAAGGAATCAAGGGTTAGAGATCTGAGTGGGAGGAGACATATATTCCGCTGCACCCAATGTAAAATTTCTGATACTCTTATGTGTTTAATTTACTATCGTTTTAGAAGTTCATATTTATGTTGTTAAATCAACATACTTGTGAGTAGATCTAAGTTCCTGGTAAAATAACTTCCAACAACTGGCACCAGAGCCATGGTAATTGATTTTCTTGCAAGAAATTTGGACTTAAAACGATTTGTTTGTTTTTTGGATGGTATCATGTTGCTTTGAGTGTCATATTGATGTTTGATTGTTGTTTGTGAATTCTGGGAAAAATAGTTACTTTTCTGTCTCTCTAATTATTTTTGTTGGATAGTTTGGAAAATTCTAAGCAATTTACTTTTTTACAGAACTCGATTTCGATTTAATTTGAATTAGTTATGAATTTTTGAAAATTGGAAAAATCGGGATGATGAACCTCATCACACGCGCGCGGAATGGCTGCATGCAGCCTCCCTGCGCCGTGTGAGCTCGGCCATTCCCCCTAGAACGCGCGCGGATGAGCATGCATGGCATGCCATCCGTACAGTTCATCCAATTTTTCAATTTTTTCGATTTTTCATGCTATTTCATGGAATTAAATTCCGATTTTTTGTGTAGTTTTGTATGTTGATTTTTGTTTTTCAAATTTCAAATCTAATTATCAGAAATAAATTAATTTTAATTTTTAAAAGATATTAGTGTAATTTGATTTTGAAAATAGCAAAAATCAAGTTTTGCTTACCTCTTCTCTTATTTCCTTTAAAATTTGATTATTTTATTTTTTTTAAGGTCAGACATTAATTTTTTTTTGGTAACTTGACCTTAATTAAAATAAGATCAAAATAATCATGATAATTTTAAAAGAGGAAATAAGGTATTTTTGTTAACTTTTAAATTTTGTTATTTTTTTAATTAAATTAAATTATAAAACTAGAAAAGGGTATGTATTTACCATTTTCTATTTTATTATTTAATTTATTAAATGACATGAAATTTAAAAGGAAAGTTAGCAATTTAATTTTGAAATGACATTTAGGTTACCCAAAACCTAATTTTTCAAAATGGTAGGTTTAATTTTAATTTTATTTTCGAAATAAATGTTTAAAATTAAATAAATCCTACATCCAACTATCCAAATCTAACCTTGTTGCAGGAGTATGTGTTTTAGATTGTTTGTAAGTTTTCTAAAACCTATTATTGCTTGATCTAAATTGCCTTGGTTAACTTGATGATAGATCCTATGATCTAATTTTAACCAAAGGTTCAATTGATGATAGATCAAGTAAATAATTTGTAACAGGTAATTTTAACAAACTTCTTTCATCTGTGTATGACCTAGCAACATGATAGGATCCATCCAAGTGTGTATGCCTGTGTGAGCCTATATATTTAATTTCTGTTATAGATACATATAGGTTGTTGTTGCTAAATAAAATATCATAACTGATAGATTTTATTTAGGCTCATTTAGTAGTGAGCCTATTCAATTAATAACAGTTGTTCATTTTAAGGTTAAATTCCTCTCTTTTGGGCCTTGTGTGAGAGTTGGGAGCCTTAGAAGTGGGTACGACATACTGGACCCAGCCCCCCCTCACATGAACAACCCCAATTGTGAAGACCCATTTGCCTGATTTGGATAACTGTGCTAGGTTAATTATATTAGTTTGACCTAATAAAAATTGATTAGCAACATAATTAATTTCATTCTTCCTTGAAATTAATTTAAGAAAAACATAGTTTGAATAGTTATATTCTGGAAAGCTATATGTATTTTTCTTGTTTTTAATTAAATATGGAATTATAACCATATAAATTCTTTCTGAATCTTAATTTTATAATTTCATTAAATATTCCTATTTAAGTTGAGATTTAGTTAAATCTATCAAATCAACTTAGATTTGAATATTTTTGAATTTCCTATTATAAATTAAGTTGAGGAATTTTGGGAATTGGTTATTAAGATTCTTTAGATATTTTTTTAAGTTGATATTTTATAAATATGGGAACTTAAAATGGAATATCTTCTAAATTAAGTGGTTACTACTTAATTGGTAATATTTAATTAAGTCATTGATTGAAGAATATTTTAAGTTGGGTATTTAGATTTTTTCTAAACAACTTAAATAAGATGTTTTTCAAAATTATTCCATTTTTTGAAATTTAATTAAAGTTTTTACTTTAATTTGTAATATTTCATTATTGAGATATGGAATATAAGTGATTAAACAAAATACATTTTTAAATAATGAGCTTTAATCAAGAGAAATTCGATCTCCATTGTTGGTTTTACATAGCTATTGTTTTAGTGAGTAATCCTCCCTAATGGAGGAACGTTCATTAGCAAGTTAGCGCCGTTTAATCTCGAAAGATAAGTATTCTTATAAGTTTTTTTTTATATGGTTCATGACCACCCTAATGGTGGCGACTGTATAAGACTTACAAGAATGCGAAACAATGGTAGAAGCTCATAAGATAGAATTGCCTTGACTCTTGCCTAAACGGGACAACGCTGAATTCCAATCTTGATCGAATAAAAGGTTGCTAGAATGTTTGACATTTTAGATGAATTGACAACTCTATTCAATGGATGATGCTTTGACTCTCGCCTAAACGGGACACTGTATCAGTTCGTTGGAAACCTTGGAAAATAAACTATGTTAGATTTAGTATTTTTATAACATATGTGATTATTTGTTTTCTGAACCTGTGTATGAATTTATAGAACCAAAACTTTACTTCTGTTTATTGATATGTTGTAGTGCCAATATGAATAACCCTCATCCCGATCCACTCCTAGTTAGTATCTTTGCAAAAGAACTCAATAGTGTGAAAATGCATCCTGGTAGTTGCATTAACTCGCACCTATTGTTGATGAATCTGAAATTCCAAAAGGCAAATCTACTAGGAATTGATTTATCAAAGGAACAATGGGTAAGACTCATACTTTATAGTCTTCCTCAGGAGTATGACAGTTTTGTTCTATATTACTTATTGAACAATCCTAACTCCTCCGACATGGACAAACTCAAGACTGAGTTGAGGGCCCATGAGCGGAATCTGATTGCAATGGGACCTCCTGGTATTGCAAGCTTTAATCAGAGGAAGAAGATTAAGCATGAGGGCTCTAACAAAGCTGTTTCTTCAAGTACAATTATCAGACATCATGTTCTATGTGCGAATTGTAATGGAAAGGGACATAAAGAAGAACAATGTCCCAGGCTTCTAGACAATTCAAACGAAGGTGATACTTTTGTATTTGAATCATGTGTTTTAGAGAACGACAAATCCACCTGGATTGTTGATTCTGGATCTACTAACCATGTATGTTCTTCATTGCAGCTGCTTGAAACTTGGGAGAATTTCACCCAGATGAGTTAAAGCTTAAAGTTGGAAATGGCGAGTTGGTATCAGTTAAAGCAAGAGGAACAACCCGAATCAAGTTTAATTCTAAGAAGTTTTTACTTTTAGAGAATGTTTTATATATTCCCAATTTTAGTAGAAACTTGATTAGCGTTTCATGTTTACAAACACTTTATTATATATTGAATTTTTCGAGTTCAAATTGTTCAATTTCTCGTAATGGATTTCATATATGTGTTGCAAACATGGAACGAGGGCTTTATGTTTTAAGACCTGATACTCAAATCTCACTAAATACTGAACTTTTCAATGTAGCTAAACCTTGAAGCCTTAAGAGAAAAGAGATTGATAATGATGATCAAACTTATCTATGGCATTTACGTTTAGGTCATATAGGTTTTGATAGACTCAATAGGCTAACCAAAGACGGTCCATTGAAAAATGTCGTCTTAGGAGAACCGCTACCGCGAGTCTTTCCTAGAAGGAAAAATGACCAAACGTTCTTTCTCTGCGAAGGGAGAGCGTGCCAAAGAACCCCTAGGATTAGTACATTCAAATGTTTGCGGACCGCTGAATGTAAAAGCCAGAGGAGGTTATGAGTATTTCGTCACTTTCATTGACGATTTCTCTAGATATAGTTTTCTTTACCTAATGCAAAAGAAATCTGAAACGTTTGAAAAGTTTCAGGAATTTCATGCTTTGGCTCAAAACCAATTAGGTAAAACATTAAAGATCTAGCGAACTGATAGGGGTGGAGAATATATGGATATGCAGTTCAAAGATCATTTAATTGAACTTGGAATTGAATCCCAATATACTGCCCCAAGCACTCCATAGCAGAATGGAGTTGCAGAAAGAAGAAATCGCACTCTCTTAGAAATGGTTAGGTCTATGCTGAGTTATTCAACTCTGTCTACGTCCTTCTGGGGATATGCTATTCAAATGGCAAACGACATTTTAAATGTTGTTCCATCTAAAGCAGTCCCTAAGACACCCGTCGAACTATGGAATGGTCGTACACCTAGTTTGCGCCATTATAGGATTTGGGGGTGCCCTGCTCACGTCTTAAGAAAGAAAGAAGGCAAACTGGAATCGCGAACTGAAGTTTGCATGTTTGTCGGAAATTCTAAAGAGACTAGGGGTGGACTATTCTATAGTCATAAGGATAACAAAGTGTTTGTTTCTACAAATGCTACTTTCCTTGAAGATAACTATATGAAAGACAACAAACCGAAAAGTGAAATTGTATTAGAGGAAATGCTCACAGATACTGTTCCTTCAAATGTACCATTGTTGGAAATTATTTTACCAGGATCTTAGATCTACTCACAAGTATGTTTATTAACATCCTAAATAAGAACTTTCTAAAACGATAAATTAAACACATATAAAGTTTAAGAAACCTTACATTGGGTGCAGCGGAATTAAATGACTCCTTCCGTTCAGATCTCTAACCCTTGTATCCTTTCTGCAGCAGAGTATTATCAAGATCTGAACCTGGATCTCTTTCTCTGAATCCTTGATGCTGAATCTCCTTTGCTGATGATCTTTTGTTAGGTTTTATGCCCTAAATAAAACTCTTTACAATCTGATTAGTTATCAATATAAGAAATTTGAAGTGATTGATGTTTGCATGAATTTTACATGCTGATGGTTTAATATGTTTAATATGTTTATTACATTCATACACACAAAATCAGTTAAATCCAGATCATATGTTTATTCACAATTACAGTATCGTCAACACAGTGGAATGTGATTGTGATCATATGAATCAAAAGTTTTGGTCCCTGTTTCATCAGTGTTATTGGATTTACACTAATGTGATAATCAGCGATGATGTGTACTTACACTTGGAGTAAGTGTTATGTTCTTTCCAGGACATTAGTAAAGTATACTAGTTTCGAATGTATGGAGTATACATTGGACTGGACCGATATTGCAACTAAGTTAAGATATTACAAACTTACCGTTATACATATCTTTCCAAGTCAATATCAGTAGTTGATCTTAAGATTAAAAGAATCTAAATCCTGATATGCTTAGGCTCAACTCAGGAGTGCTATTCATGTTCTTAGATTTATTAGTTAAGCCTACTTTCGGGTCAGGGTGATACGTATATTTCGAGAACATGATAGTATGATTGAGTGGGAGTGCTGAACATAAATATGGAATCTATAGCTTCTACTGGTGTATAGAAGTTAACTGATGGTTCCCTTCGAGCTTAGCAAATAGAAGTAAATGGATGAGCTCTTGTTTAACTGACTAATTATTAGATCACTAAACACCATTTACAGGTAGCTAAGTGTTTTAAGGGGCAAAATACATTGAGGGGTGAGAACGGTAAAGAAATCCCATCTCGATGTAAATAATCTATATAGAGGATCTTTAAATCACAATAAGATTATAACAATGGTTAAATGAGATAGTATATTGGTATCGTGAAACATACAATATGCTCTATATAAGTCTGAGAGTGCAATTCTAAGTTCTAAGAGTGGATTCAACGAAGAATTAATAAGTAGGAATTTACTTGGTAAATTTGGTTCACTTATTGGAAGCTCAGCATATAGATCCATGGTCCCCATTCTAGTTGAGAACATTCTGCTTGTAAGACTCATTAATTGATTCGTGATTGATCAATTATAATTCTAAAGTTAGACTATGTCTGATTTTATGAATTTTTACTATTCAGGGGTGAAATTGTAAGGAAAAGAGTTTTCTAGGTTTATTTATTTATTAATGGACTTTTTGTGTCTAATTAATAATTAAATTAAATGACAATATTATTTAATAATCTATTTTAGTTATTAAATAATTAGTTTTGGCATTTAAAAGGTTAGAATTGGAAAATTGGCATTTTTGAGAAAATAGAGATAAAATTTGATAAAATTGCAAAATTAAGTGAGGCCCATTACAACACCATGGCCGGCCACTTAAGTTGATTTTCCAAATTAATATTTTCATTATTTTAATGCCAAATAAATCCTAACCTAAACCTAGTAGTTGCCTATAAATAGAAAGTGATGGCTCAGTCAAAACACAAGTTTTCAGATTAGCTTTCTGACAGAAATTTCTCTCTTCAGAAAACTGAGCCTTCCTCACTCTCTACCTTGGCCGAAATCTCTCTCTCTCTCTCTCTCTCTTTTCCCTTCATCTTTTTCGTGACCCTAGTGAAAGAGTAAGTGCCCACACACAGCAAGCAGTAACTCAATCATAGATTGGAAGACTGTGAAGGATCAAAGCTTGAAGAAGAAGGAGATTCGGGCTCAGATCTTGATTATACTCGCTACGTAAAGGAATCAAGGGTTAGAGATCTGAGTGGAAGGAGACATTTATTCCGCTGCATCAATGTAAGGTTTTCTTAACTTTATATGTGTTTATTTTATCGTTTTAGAAAGTTCATATTTAGGATGTTAATAAACATACTTGTGAGTAGATCTAAGATCCTGGTAAAATAATTCCCAACATCTTTCTTCACGATCTTCCTCACTATGATTGAGGTATTGCTTGATGTGTGTGGGCACTACTCTAATCACTATGGTAAGTCGAAATTATCAAGGAAGAAGAGAGAGAGAGGGTGGCGGCCAAGGTAGAGAGAGAGGCTCAGGTTTTCTGAATCAGAAGTGTAATTTTCCTGAAGCCTTCACTATCTATTTATAGCATTCCACTAGGGTTAGATTTGAATTATATGGCATTAAAATAATGAAAAAATCAACTTAAAAAGCCTACAAAGGTGGCCGACCATGGCTTAGTGGATTGGGCCTTGCTTTTTGCAATTTTGCAATTTTAACACCTTCTGTATCTGATTTTCTCAAAAATGCTAATTTCCTAATTCAACCATTTAAATGCCAATTCTAACTATTTAATAACTATAAACAATTATTAAATAATATTGTCATTTATCATATTTATTAATTGAACCATACAAAGTATCATAATTAACAAATATGCCCCTATTAACTCTTTCTTTACAATTTCGCCCTTACTTAGTGAAAATTTCACAAATAGACATAGTCTAATTTGTGAATTATAATTGATTAATCAAAACCAATTACATGAGTCTTACAAACAATATTATCTCAACTAGTGGGGGGACCATGGGTCTATATAACCGAGCTTCCAATAAGTAGATCAAGAATTTAGCACTAAAATTCACTAACTTATTAATTCTTCGTTGAATCCACGCATAGAACTTAGAATTGCACTCTCAGTATATAGAATGCTCTATATGTTCCACCATATAGACACATCATTAGTTATCCATTGTTATAATCCTAATGTGATCAATGATCCTCTATATGAATGATCTACACTGTAAAGGGATTAGATTACCGTAACACCCTACTATGTATTTTATCCTTAAAACACTTGACCCCGTATAAATGATATTTCAGCTTATGTGAAATGAGATCTCCACCATTTATTTTCGTTTGGTCAAGCTCGAAGGAGATCATCCTTTGCTTACTATTCGCCAGATAGAAGCTATAGATTCCATGTTTATGCTAGCGCTCCCACTCAATTGCACTACCGTGTTCCCAAAATGTACGTATCACCCTGACCTAAAAGTAGGCTTAACTAACAAATCAAAGAACACGAATAGCCTTTCAAGATTGAGCCTAAACATAACAGGATTAAGATCATTTGATCTAGGATCAACTTGGCGATATTGACTTGAATAGATTTTACGGTAAGTTTAATTAAATCTAAGTCAAAGTTCAATATCGGTCCCTTCCGATGCATACTCCATGCATCCAACCTGAGCTTTACTTTAACCAATGTTCTGGAAAGAACATAGTATTTCTCCAAATACAAGTAAACTCTTGTTGTAGATTATCATATCGCAAAAACCCCGTGTCTGATAAATCTAGGAAACTTTATTCACATAGTCATGTTTACTTTCCAATGTGATGACAGCACAATAAACATGATCAAGTATGTGAAAAGGGTTTAAGATGAATTTATAAATCAAATAGACAAGCAATTGATAAAGTGAACCAAAACATACACAAATGAATGAAAAATACTTCTGTTTCTTTATTGATGTTGAATAAAATAGATTACATTGAAATAGAGTTTTATTTAGGGCATAAAACCTAACAACCATCTTCTTCTACTCAAGAAGAGGAACATCCCACTCCCTCAGTTGTAGCAACTGAGAAAACTACTACCAAAGCTCCTGTTCAGAAGGTCACCGCTCCTCGTCGTAGTGGGAGGGTTTCTACAAAACCATCTCGTTATGGCTTGGATGGTGAAATCAATATGGTCATTGGTGACGGTATTGATGATGACCCATTAACCTATAAACAGGCAATGGCAAGTCCGCAACGGAAGCGATGGTCAGCCGGTATGGATTCAGAAATGGATTCCATGAAAAAGAACAAAGTCTGGGAATATGTAGAACCACCTGATGATTTTCGTCCAATTGGATGTAAATGGGTCTACAAGAAGAAAAGAGGTGCTGGAGGCGAAGTCGAAACTTTCAAAGCTAGACTGGTCACCAAGGGTTATACCCAAAGAGAAGGTGTGGACTATGAGGAAACTTTTAGTCCGGTTGCCATGCTCAAATCCATCCGAATTCTTCTCTCCATAGCTGCCGCTTTAGATTATGAAATTTGGCAAATGGATGTCAAGACAGCTTTTCTTAATGGGCTTCTTGAAGAAACCATCTATATGGAGCAACCAGAAGGTTATGTTCTTCCTGGGCAGGAGAATAAAGTTTGCAAATTAAATAGGTCCATATATGGACTTAAGCAAGCTTCTCGCTCATGGAATAAAAGGTTTGATGAGATCATCAAAACCTACGGCTTTCATCAGAATGAAGATGAACCTTGTGTTTACCAACTCGAGGAAAACCAAGTAGTAGTATTCCTGGTCCTTTATGTT
Organism: Cannabis sativa; assembly: GCF_029168945.1. NCBI lineage: Eukaryota > Viridiplantae > Streptophyta > Magnoliopsida > Rosales > Cannabaceae > Cannabis > Cannabis sativa. Next base: position 26,931,227 of record NC_083609.1, on the reverse strand, counting down.
GATGACATTTTGATCATTGGCAACAATGTCAAGAAAATGACTCACATCAAGGAATGGCTTGACACTCAATTCGACATGAAAGACTTGGGTGAGGCAGCCTATGTTCTCGGTATTCAGATTGTCAGAAACCGGAAGAATAGATCCCTTGCTCTCTCTCAAACAGCTTACATTGACAAAGTTCTAGAGAGATTTTCCATGACTAATACCAATGGGGCAAACATGCCCTCTAGACATGGTATCCGTCTATCTAAGGAACAATGTCCTACTGATCCTCAAGAGATAGAAGACATGGCAAAAATTCCTTATGCTTCTGCAGTTGGAAGTCTAATGTATGCTATGCTATGCACTAGACCTGACATCTGCTATGCAGTTGGAATCGTGAGCAGGTATCAGTCAAATCCAGGACGGGTACATTGGAATGCTGTTAAGTATATTTTGAAATACTTAAAGAGTACAAGAGATTATGTATTAGTCTACAAGGGTGGTGCTTTAAATCCTTTAGGCTATACAGACTCAGATTTCCAGGGATGTCTTGAAGACAGGAAATCTACATCTGGGATGGTGTTTACTCTTGGGGGTGGAGCAGTGGTTTGGAGAAGTGCTAAACAAACTGCGATTTCGGATTCTACCATGGAGGCAGAATACATAGCTGCGGCTGAAGCAGCTAAAGAGGTTGTCTGGCTTAGGAAGTTCTTCACCAGTCTCGGTGTAGTTCCTGGAATGGAAAGGCCTCTAGTCCTGCTTTGTGATAACACTGGAGCTATAGCCAACAGTAAGGAACCTCGAAGCCACAAGAGAAGTAAGCATATAGAAAGAAAGTATCATATTATCAGAGAATATGTGGCAAGAGGGGATGTACTGGTGGAGAAAGTGGATACGCAGGATAACTTAGCTGATCCATTCACCAAAGTCTTGGCAGTAACTTCATTCGAAAAGCACCGTCAGAATTTAGGATTAATTGAAATGTACTGATTTGTTTTATATTAGTGCAAGTGGGAGTTTGTTGGGTTTTATGCCCTAAATAAAACTCTGTTTCAATGTAATCCAGATTATTCGATATCAATAAAGTAACAGAAGTATTTTTTCATTCATTTGTGTATGTTTTGGTTCACTTAATCAATTGCTTGTCTATTTGATTTATAAATTCATCCAAACCCCTTTTCACATACTTGATCATGTTTATTGTGTTGTCAACACAGTGGAAAGTAAACATGACTATGTGAATAAAGTATTCCTAGATTTATCAAAACACTGGGTTTTACTGATATGACAATCTACAACAGAGCTTACTTGCATTTGGAGAAATGTTATGTTCTTTCCAGAACATAGGTTAAAGTAAAGCTCAGGTTGGATGCATGGAGTACGCATTGGAATGGACCGATATTGAACTTTGAATTAGATTTTTGAAACTTACCGTAAATATCTATTCAATTCAATATCATAAGTTGATCCTAGATCACATGATCGAAATCCTGATATGGTTAGGCTCAATTTCAAGAGTATTATTCGTGTTCTTTGATTTGTTAGTTAAGCCTAATCTTTAGTCTGGGCAATACATACATTTTGGGAACACGGTAGTGCGATTGAGTGGGAGCGCTAACATAAATATGGAATCTATAGCTTCTATCTGGCGAATAGTAAGCAAAGGGTGATTTCCTTCGAGCTTAACCAAGCGAGATAAATGATTGAGTACTCATTTCACTTAGTTGAAATATCATTTATACATGGTTAAGTGTTTTAAGGATAAAATACATTGTAGGGTGTTACGGTAATTTAGTCCCTTTACAGTGTAAATCATCCATATAGAGGATCATTGATCACATTAGGATTATAACAATGGATAACTAATGATGTGTCTATATGGTGGAACGTATAGAGCATTCTATATACTGAGAGTGCAATTCTGAGTTCTATCTGTGGATTCAACGAAGAATTAATAAGTCATTGAATTTAAGTGGTAAATTCTAGATCTGCTTATTGGAAGCTCGGATATATAGACCCATGGTCCCCTCACTAGTTGAGATAATATTACTTGTAAGACTCATTTCATTGATTTTAATTAATCAATTAAAAATTCTCTAGATAAACTTGTCTATTTGAGAATTTATCACTTATTAAGGGAAAAACAGTAAATAGAGATTTTGAAGGGCATATTTATTAATTAGAAAACTTTAATTAGTTTCATTATTAATAAAATAAATGACAATATATTATTTGAGATAATTAATTTTAATTATTAAATTAGATTCGATATTTATGTGGTTGAACAAAGGAATTGGCAGTTTTTGACAAAACAGGAAACTATCAGTGTAGGAAAAGGAAAGTTGGAAAAGTGGCAAGCCTTGTTTCCACAATGCCTAGGCCGGCCACTTAGCTTCCCTTTTCCATTTGATTTTTTCAATATTAAATGTCAATTAATTCAATCATAGCCCTAGGTGGTCTTCTATAAATAGAAGGCAAAGGCTTCAGAGTTGAAAAGAACTGTACAACTGATTCACATCATTATTGTGACAGAATTTTCTCTCTGAAAATTCTCTCTGAGCCGCCACCCTATCTCTCTCTCTTCCTTCACTGTTTCGAAATGTATAAGTGCTAGAGTAGTGCCCACACACATCAAGTAATACCTCAATCATAGTGAGGAAGGCTGTGTAGAATTCAGAAACAACAAAGAAGGACTATCGGGCTCAGATCTTGATTATACTCTGCTACAGAAAGGAATCAAGGGTTAGAGATTTGAGTGGGAGGAGACATATATTCCGCTGCACCCAATGTAAGATTTCTGATACTCTTATGTGTTTAATTTACTATCGTTTTAGAAGTTCATATTTAGGTTGTTAAATCAACATACTTGTGAGTAGATCTAAGTTGCTGGTAAAATAACTTCCAACAGGACTCTGATCTGATTTTTGGTCAAAATAAAACTTAATAATAATCTAATCTAGAGATGTTATAATAAAACTGATTATATTTCCATATCTGTTCGTGCTAAAAATTGTCTTAAAATTATATTAAGGGATATTGGCGGCTAAACCACCTGAACTTTACGGTTTGTAACACTTAACCACAAAAACTGAATTTTTGGCGGCTAAACTACCTAAACCCGTTTTGCTCTGCACACCTCCGTCCAAAAATCACACTTAAGTGCCACGGTGGACTGTCCACGTGTACACACTTGTACACGTGGTAAGTTTTTAGTGGTCCACGTAATATTAGTTTTAAAAAATAATTATAAATATTTAAAAAAATTAAAAAATCAGAATTTTTTTTTCTTTCTTTTTTTTTTACTTTTGTTTTACTTTTTTTTTTCTTCTTCTTTCTTCTTCTTCTTCTTCTTCTCTCTTAACTCACTGCCTTCCTCAACTCAAAAGCCTAACTCAACTTGGATTGAACCGACCACCATGCAGTCGGAAATTGACCTGCAGGTAAAGCTATCACCCCTCGGCTGAAGGCAAAAATCCGAGTTAAGAAACCCTTCGAGAATCGCAGACATGCCGTTCGAGCAACACGAACCGGCGCAGTTCACGACACGGCACGCGTCCGACTCGTTCCCGCAGTGACTCAGCAACAGCCCTCAAAAATCGTTCCTGATTGGGCCTCTTGTTGCCCCGGCAAAGGAGGAAAGAGTGTTCCTGTTACGGTTCTGGACGAAGCTCTGCCATTCGACGACGTCGGAGTCTGATCTGGGGTGGAATACAGTGGGGTAAGGCATACCGATGTCGAAATAGTCCCACGGGTTTCGCTCAATCAAAAGCCGAGCGATGTTACTCGAGCCCCACGACACACTGATGTCGAAATAGTCCCATGGCACACCTGCATCCCTGGCAAGTAAATGCAGCTCGAGCCCCAGTCTTTATCCTTAGACCGCCTGAAAGAAGAAGAAGAAGAAAAAAAAAGTAAAAAAAAATAATTTTTAATTTTTTAAATTAAAAAAAAGTAAAAAAAGAAAGAAAAAAGAATTTCTCATTTTTTAATTTTTTTTAAATATTTATAATTATTTTTTAAAACTAATATTACGTGGACCACTAAAAACTTGTCACGTCTACAAGTTTGTTTACGTGGACAGTCCACTGTGGCACTTAACTGTGATTTTTGAACGGAGGTGTGCAGAGCAAAACGGAACCAGGGTTTAGGTAGTTTAGCCGTCAAAAATTTAATTTTTGTGGTTAAGTGTTACAAACTGTAAAGTTCAAGTGATTTATCCGCCAATATTCCTTATATTAAAAAATAAAATTATTGAAAATCGAGCTCATGATCCTATTTTTACTATTTTAGAATATAGAGTCTATTTTATCATTTAATAAAACAGAGGGTCAAATTGCTAACTTATGCAAAACACAATATCCAAAATGGTATTTACCCTTAATTTAAAATTTTGATTTTTGTTTTATTTTGTGATTTTTTCTTTTCTTTTCATTAATCAATTGGGATTAATTAAAATGTGATTATCAATATATTATATATCAGCATCGTTATTGGGGATCAGTGTGCTTAAGTTTAATTTTTCTAATTGTTTAATTTTATATGAACTATTTGTATAGTCCAGTTTTTGAAATTTTTTGTTTATAAATTGTTTAAGTTTCTTTTATTTCTTTCTATAAATTTTTTAGTTTTCGCAACCATTTTTGTTCCCTGAATTATGATGCTTGTGGAGTGTTGCTTCCGTTTTTTTTTTTTGGTTGAAATTTTTTCTCAAACTATATAAATTGTTGCAAAAATTCCCCTCCAATTATATTCTACTCATTTTTTAAAAAACAATTACATTCTACTCATTTTTTCTCAAACAATTTAATAGATAGGGCTTTTTCCAGTTTTAACCAAAAAAAGTAACAATCTTACAAAAATACTTTCAGTTAGCCAAATAAACAAATATACAGCTCAAATAAAAAAAAATTACACAAATACCACTTACACACACCTTCAACTCAGAATATATGCTTCTTGGGCAACCATCGTACAACCATGCAATAACCCAACATAACCGAAACGAAAATTCAACCAGAAAGAGAACCGCCCCTTAATTTCGGCGACTTCACCTGAGAAGACGACCAAAATCAATCAAAACAGGGGCTGTTTATTCATAAAAAAAAGTGTAGAAAAACTACTACGAATCTAAAATTTAACTGTAAATCCAGTTTAATTTGTATAAAACTAATGTCCTAACTTCAATTTTCAGATCCATGAAAGGCATATCTCAAAAAGTTGAATTGGAGTTCCCAAACAATCCAACTCAAGTATAATAAAAAAATTACATCAATACTATAGTAAAATATTTATCTTTGTGTATTTTCGTTGTTTTCCAAATTTTTAATGGTGAATTTGTTCATATTAATCATAAAGAGACATGTAGATAGAGTTACGTACGTGGAAACAATGTTCTAGTTTTTAATGTTTCACAATAGTTGCATTACAGTTGCATAAACATTTTGCTAACAGTTATTTCGTCTGATTGAAACATTCGTCTGATGCAACCTTCGGCCAACCACCCTACAACCATCGTCTTATTGAAACATTCGTCTGATGCAACCACCATGCAACCACGTAGCAACCACCCTGCAACCATCGCTTGATTACGTAAATGATAGTGTAAGTGGTATTTTGGTAATTAAAATTACATAAAAAGTATAAATATTGTTCTTTTTTTTTTGATTTAAGCGTTTATATATTACATCAGCGTTACCTGAGACTCGAACCCAGGACCTCCAACATACACGCACCCCCTATGGCCACTTGAGCTAGCCTCAAGTGGTAAAGTATAAATATTGTTCACACCTTATGGAGGTATTTTTGTAAATAAAGTGTCAATTTATATTTTTTATGTAATAATTCCTAAATATAATTTCAATACAAAAACCTGTTGACCGAGATTTTCGGCAACTAATAAAATATGATTATACTATTGAGCTGTAAGAAAGTGAGAGAAGGATTTTTACGTGGTTGGGGCGTTAATGAGCATTAGTCCACGAGTCTTTGTTATTAATGGATATATTTAATACAGATTCTATACTTGAGAGAATGTTACCCTTATAAATACAGAGAATGTTCTTGGTGAGTATTTACTCTTCTTGCTCATCTGCAGCCCAAGATTCTCGATCCCATATAATGAGCTTTGAGGGGGTATTTATAGTGTTTTGGTGGGGTAATCCCTAGAATTGTTCTTACAGGTGTATCTGTAAGTATCCATAAAGTTGGGTATTCCCAATGAATATACCATGGGTAATGCATGGTCAAATCCCTAGGTGCTGTAGGGTTTTTATGATGAATGTCCTTTTTGCCTTGTGATTGACGTGACTCTTCGCAGTGTAGCCGTCGCTAGACTTAAATGATCATTACTGTGGCGCTGCTGATTGGAGATTGTGCCGTCAGACTTTATTGCGTGTTGCAGTCCCAACACGCTTCCTCCCATGCAGCATTAAATGCGACTTGACTGCTCAGAAGAAGCCTGACACCTCACGGAGAGGCTTTATGCTATGCGAGCGTCCGGGAGCGCCTTGCACTCCGGGTGCCTCCTCCGGGACTTATGCTTAGGGTATTTCCTTGTGGCATACAAAGACTTAGCAAATATTCATAAGTTATCTGATCCACGTGTCCCTGTTCGGTTGGTCCACGTATATTGGGTGAAATCAGGGGCAACATTTACCCCCAAGCCTTGTTTACTTGAAAAATAAACCAAGGCTTGCTCAGGTGCCTCCGGTTGACTCCTCGGTTCCCTGGCTCAAGTTTAGAGCGCGTGAGGGCGTATTTAATGATGGCATTTAATGCAGCGATTTGCTTTTTGCAGAGGTGTCTCCGGCCGACTCCTCGGTTTCCCGGCACGAGCTTGGAGCGCGTGAGGGTGCGTCTAATGATGGCATTAAATGCAGCGATTCGCTTTTTGCAGAGGTCGATTTGTTTCATGCCCATTGATTGATGCGGCGCATTAATGGTGTCAGACGGATACTCAAACGTTTCCACCGCCTTTATTGCAAATCAATCTGGCCCGTTGATCTTTGGGTATTTGAATCGTGCGTTCCCCCCACCGTTCGATTGGTAGGTGGTGACGCCTGTTCCTCATGCACGTTTGCCTATAAAAGCCACCACCTTTCCTTCATTTCGGTTACTTTCCATTTCTTGCCAACTTTGCTTGAATTTCCTAGAGAGAAAATTCTCAAAACCAGCACGAAACCTTTGAACACTTTGCCATTTTTTCCAGTTCTTCCTTGCTTGCTGCTATCAGTCCTTCTCGTCTTTACTCGACTCACGTCAGGACCCCCAGTTCAACACTTCATTGTAAGTTTCCTGCATCCTTTGGTAGTGACATGCTTTTACTTGTTCTGTTTGTTCTTTTCTGGGTTCGCATTTTGAGATTTCTGGGTATGCAAGTGTTTAGGTTCTTCATGTATTCTGTTTTGCATTTACTGCTTTAGTTGTAGGATCGCCATTATCATGCCTCTGTTATTATTGTGCATTTTCGTTGAAGAAGACCATACGTTCTTCATTCAATGGTTGTTTAGGGCATAGAATAGGGTCTTTTTCTTTCTGTTCCCCTTATTGTGTGAAACCACCTTCTGCAATTTTACTGCACCCGACACTTGTTCAGGGAATCTTTCTAGGGTTTCCCGTGTGACACGTGTCCGGAGGGGGCCTCTTTCCAGCGGTTAGAGGACCCCCATTCCCTTTTTCTTGACTTAGGGTTTGGTATGGGGCCTAACTGCTGGGATTTTCTCTTTCTCTTCTTTTTTTCACCGAGTAGAAAATGTCGGCCTCTGGTTCGAAGTCCTCAAAGGCAAGTGGGAAACGCATGGCTACTCTAGAGGAGGTCTCCTTGGGACCCATTGCCCAGGAGGGGTATAAGTCTCGGGCGACCGGATGGGAAGCGGCTGAGCTTCATTCCACTTTAACCTGTCCCCATCAGGAGAATATTGTGGAAGTTGCTGGGATCAAGCCTTCCACATCTGGAACCTACCATTGGCCACCTCGCGACTCGGAGACGCCCAACCATAATTATGACGGCTTTGGAGCCTGGAGCCAGACGCACCTGATGGCCGGTGCCATGCTTCCTCTTCAGGACTATTTTATTAATTTTCTTGTTTTTGTCGGCCTTGCGCCATACCAACTCATTCCCCAAGCTTATCGCCTGCTCTCAGGCTTATTCATTTTTTATGCCGCCCGCGGATGGGGATCTCCCCGCCCGGCGGAAATTTTGTATTTTTATGAACTTGTATCCATCCCCAAGAAGGGGGACAAACTTAAGGACGGTTTTTATGGTTTCCGGATCCATCCTGCTAACGAAGGGGTGGTTCCATATAATAGGCAGACTCACGTCAAGGAGTATCGCCATCGCTTTTTCTTTTCCTCCGGGTTCAGGGCAGTGGACCACCCGGAGCTCCTTACCGAGTGGGTGAGGATCCCTCCCTATCAGCGGACGGCCCCCACACAGACCTTCCTCCGAAGGGCCCAGGCCTTTGCCTCCTATGACCGAGCCGACCTTGACGTCGGGGGTTTGGTCACTACAGAAAACAGCAGGAAGGCCAAACTTATCCTTCCGCATCAATCCGTGGAGGACTCAAACCTCTCCCGGGTCATCTGTCCCAATGTAAGGGCGCCGGTCGCGGAGAAGACCTTCCGGGACGAGATTATCGCCACGGCGGAGAAAAAATATGAGGACTATCTCTACCAGAAGGCGCAGGAGAAGGCATACTCTCAGGCCCAAGCGGCCTCCGGGAGGGGACTTCGCGTGGGGAGTCCGGTGGTAAGAAGAAGCCAGGCGATTGCCGGGCACTCCGAGGCTAAATATTTTGACAAGATTCTTCAAGAAGAGATTAGAGATCGTCCTGCCGGGAGGTCCCTTCGCATTGAGGATTCTTCGGAGAGAAGGGCTCCTAGGTCACAGCCTTCGGTTCCAGAGCCAAACTCAGGGGCTCCTGGTGCCAGCACTTCCGGTGCCGGCGGTAAGTCTCCTTTGATAATTCATTATGTTCCTTCCGTTGGCGAATATGCCAGTCGTAGGCCCGTTGGGTTCGACGAGGGTCTATATAGGTTTAGGATGCCCTCGACCCGGTGGGGGGATCGTTTGAAGGAGTTCTATTTTTCAAACTTAGGAGATTTTCTAGGTCGGTCCCGGATGGGTTCTGGTCCTCCGGAACCTGTTCCCTTAGGTCCTTCAGCTTACATTACATCCAGCTGGTTCCGGCCTTCGGACAGCTATCTTGGAGATGATGCTGCCAACATTAAAGTTCAGGACTTTGCTAGGGCCGAATTAGGAAGTTCGGGTAGGAGTAGTTTATTTGCCATATCTTGTGTAAGGGGTTTCCCACGGATGTCTAACACTTGCCTATTCTTTGTTAAGCAGGTACCTCCATGGACGCCATCTTGGACCAGCTTGCCGGAGTTCACACTCCCGTGGCTCCTCCGGCCTTTACCTCTTCCCCAATAGCCCCTGCCCTAAAGGCCTCTTCCAGCGCTCCCCCTGACACTATTGACTTAGTGGATGACGAGGAGGTGCTACCGGGAGAAGGTCAAGAAAGTCAATAGGGCTTTTCTGAGGAAGTCGCAGAAGGTGCGGGAGAGCTCCGGGCTCTTCCTGGGGACGCTGAAGAAGGTGAAGAAGAGCCTGAGGTTGCTCTGATTCGCAAGCGCAAGGGCAAGATGGTTGCCCAGGATGAGCCCAAGCGGCCTCGGAGAGCTGACACTCCTGCCCATGGTCTCGACGGTGGGGTCTCCCCCATGGAAGAACATCCTGCTCCTCCCAACATTGTGCTGACTCCAGTTCCTGGGGATGAGGTGAGGCAAGAGCTCCGGATAGCCAAGCATAACTATGCCATGGATGAATATTCCCGGGGGTTCGCCGAGGTGGAAGCCCTTAGGAGGGTTCTGCAGGTTGAGATGCACGAAACCATCAACAACCCGGAGTACCAGGATCCGTGGGACATAAACTTGGACCCGCTGTCGGACTGGTTCCGTCGCTTCCTTGGGCCCACCTTGGCTCCTTTCGCCGCGGAGATGACTGGTGAGTTTGCTTCTCAGCTTACCCGGTGCGCGCCCAAGCGGTTCGCAACTTGTGCCTCCCTGAATTCTATCTTCCAGGTCCAGGACCTCTGCCACTCCCTCACCGTGGTAAGTGTTTTACAAGTTTGCTTTTCCCTTTATTTTTCTTTTTTGGGGATTCTTTCTTACACTTGTATTGTTTTTTAGCTTGCTGCTGAGGCTGGCCGCCTCTCCAAGAACATCATTAATCATGGCTTCGTTCTGTCTGATTTTGGGGACATGAACGACGTCAGGAAGGTCCTTCAGGACCTCACTGCGGAGAGGCAGCTCTATCAGGAGGCTGCTGAGCGCCGGGCGGCAGCTGCCAAGGCCAATGAGGAGGAGGCCAAACGGAGGGAGGCTCAAGCGGAGGCCATGATCCGGGACGAGGCCCAGCGGAGGGACAGGCTGGAGGCCCAGCGTCAGGAGGAGCTGAAGGCACAAAGCAAGGCTGCTGATAAGGCCAAGCGGGAGCTCCGGGAGGCCAGGGAAACTTTGGACGAAATGGTTGCCAAGGTGAGATCCTTAGAGGAAACTCACCAGGCAAACTTAGAGTCCAAGGCCGCTCTAGCCGCGAAGTTGAAGGAGCTTAGGGACTTCAAGGAGCAGACCATCAAGAACGCAAAAAGAGCCGAGCTCCTTTCTCCTGTTTCCTGCGGCCGGTGCCCGAAGCGCTTCGATGATGGGGTCTACATGGCTTGGTCTACCAACGACCAAAATATCAAGCTTATCTTCTATCCCAAACCTGAGGAAATGATTGCCGAATTTCGGGAAAAGAAGAAGAAGCTTGATGCCATGGTAGAGGCACGTATTGGACCTCGCCTTCCTCCGCGCATTGACTGAGCTGCTTTGAGATTGACCCAGAACAACCAAGATTCCACCCGCTTCTTTTATTATTATTATCTTTTTTTCTCTTTGTACATATTTGCTGCTGCCTTGGAACAATATATTTAGGTAGCAGTTTTTGTTCGAAGGGGACACAATTTTTTAAGGCCTATCCCCGGACCGTTTGTATATGACCTGCCCTTTGGGTCAGGATATTTTATATGTGATCTTTCTTTTGCCACATATTTCTTTTTTTTAACCTGTCCTTTGGATCAGGATTTCTATACTTATGCTTTTTATTTTTGTGCACACTTTTGACCTGCCCTTTGGGTCAGGATATTTTACTTAGTTTGTTTTTCTGTCTGGCTGTGCGGTATACCCTAGTACCCCCCTGAGTGGCATAGAAACTTTGTTTTTAAGGCACTCAGTTTTATTCAACATGTAGAGGAGGTATACATTTGGACGGTACAAACTCTTTGAACAAAATCTAAGTTATATTTTTGCTATTGGTAATATTTTCTGAGGTGATCGGCATTCCAGGCTCTTGGCACAATGGTTCCATCCATTCTTTTTAGCTTGTAAGTGCCGGAGCCGATCTCGTCCTCGATTTCATATGGTCCTTCCCAATTTGGCCCAAGTACCCCCACTCCAGGTTCCTGGGTGGCTGGGAAGACTCTTCTTAGGACCATATCCCCAATAGCGAATTTTCTGTTTTTAACCTTAGAGTTAAAATACTTGGTCACCTTCTTTTGATAAGCAGCCATCCGTATTTGAGACTCATCCCGGAGTTCTTCGACTTGATCCAAAGCCTCTTGAAGCAGAGCTTGATTCGTGGCAGGATCGTAAGTCGTCCTCCTGTGGGATGGGAATAATGTTTCTACCGGGACCATCGCTTCACAACCGTACGCCATTGAAAAAGGCGAGTGACCGGTCGTGGTTCTGGGGGTCGTCCGGTAGGCCCATAATACCCTTGGCAATTCTTCAGGCCAATTGTTTTTGCAGGCCATCAGCTTCTTCTTCAAGGTGACCTTTAGGATTTTATTGACTGCTTCCGCCTGGCCGTTTGTTTGAGGCCTGGCTACCGCGGAGAAGCTTTTCACTACTCCGTGTTGGTTACAGAAGTCAGTAAATTCCTCGCAATCAAATTGCTTTCCATTGTCAGAGACTATTTTGTGAGGCAAGCCGTATCGACATACTATGTTTTTGATAACAAAGTCCAATGCTTTCTTGGCAGTTATTGTCTTCATAGGCTCGCCTCTGTCCATTTGGTGAAGTAGTCTACTGCTACTATTGCATACTTTACCCCTCCTTTTCCTGTTGGCAGGGACCCGATCAGATCTATTCCCCAAACCGCGAAGGGCCAGGGACTGGTCATCAGGGTGATCTCATTTGGAGGGGCTCTCGGTATGTTCGCGTACCTTTGACACGAGTCACACTTTTGGACATAGTCTATACAATCTTTTTTCATTGTTGGCCAGAAGTACCCTTGCCTCAATATTTTCTTTGAGAGGCTGGGTCCTCCTGTATGATCTCCACAGAACCCTTCGTGGACCTCTAGCATGATTTGTCTAGCTTTAGGGTCCGATACACACCTTAAATAAGGCATGCTGAGTCCTCTCTTGTAGAGAATTTGATCCATCATCACATAACGATGAGCCTGATACTGAATCTTCCGAGACAGTGCCCTTTCTTGGGGCAACTCACCTTGTGTTATGTATTTTATGATGGGGACCATCCAGCTGGGTTCTTGCCCAACCGTTAGTGTGGTCTCTTTTATTTTGATGCTTAGCTCTGCCAAGCGTTCCACTGGTACTACCCCCAGCTCTTCGATTTCGCTATCCGAGGCTAACTTAGACAGACAGACCGCGTGAGCGTTCTTTTCTCGGGGGATTCTTTCTATTTTGTAGTCCGCAAACTCGTGGAGCAGTTCTCGGACTATTGTTACGTACGCGGCCATCCGCTCGCCGCGGGTTTGGTATTCTTCGGATACCTGGTTTACGACCAGTTGGGAGTCACTGTAGACTTCCACTCTTTTGGCTCCTACAACTTTTGCCAGTTTCAGCCCTGCTATCAGGGCTTCATATTCGGCCTCATTGTTTGAAGCCGTGAAGTCGAATCGGAGGGCCGCCTGGAGTCGCAGTCCAGTTGGTGATATCATAGCCACTCCGGCTCCGGAATCATTCTCATTAGAAGCTCCGTCTACGAATACCCTCCAGGTGGGGATTGGTGGTACCAGCGCATTTGCTAATGCCTCGGCTTCGTTACATTCAGTAATGAAGTCTGCCAAGGCTTGGACTTTTATAGAAATCCGGGGGACGTAGTACAAGTCGAATTGACTTAGTTCCATGGCCCACTTGAGGAGCCTTCCGGACGCTTCAGGCTTTTGGAGAACTTGCCGGAGCGGGTGATTGGTCAGAATCTTGATCGGATGGGCTTGGAAGTATGGCCTTAACTTCCTTGACGCCATCAGGAGGCAAAATACCAGTTTTTCAATGATCGGGTATCTCGTTTCGGCCCCTATCATGCGCTTACTGACATAGTACACGGGATGCTGAGTTTTTTCTTCTTCCCGGACCAGGGCAGCGCTGACCGCGTGTTCGGAGACGGCCAAATAAAGAAATAAATCTTCTCCGAGGACGGGTTTTGATAGGATAGGAGGCTTGGACATGTGGTCTTTTAGCTTTCTGAATGCCTCCTCGCACTCGTCCGACCATTCGAACTTCTGGCATTTCTTTAGCACGTTGAAGAAGGGTATGCACTTGTCCGTGGACCGTGAGATAAAACGGCTCAATGCAGCTACCTTTCCGGTCAAGCTCTGCACATCTTTATGCTTCTTGGGGGATGGCATACTCAGGAGAGCCTGGATTTTCTCCGGGTTTGCTTCAATCCCCCTTTGGCTGACTATGAAACCCAGGAACTTTCTTGATTTGACCCCGAAGGTGCATTTCTTTGGGTTGAGTTTCATGCCGTATATCCGGACCACTTCAAAGCATTCTTCTAAGTCGCTTGCATGGCTGTTGCATGCTTTGGATTTGACGAGCATGTCGTCCACGTACACCTCCATGTTCCGCCCCAGGAGGCCTTTAAACATCCGGTTAACCATTCTTTGATAGGTTGCTCCGGCGTTTTTCAGTCTGAAAGGCATGACTAGGTAGCACTATACCCCCTTATCGGTCCTGAAGCTAGTGCACTCCTGGTCCGCCGTATGCATTTTTATTTGATTGTACCTAGCATAGGCATCCATGAAGGATAACAGCTTGAATCCGGAAGTGGCATCTACCATCTGGTCGATCCTGGGCAGCGGGAAACAGTCCTTTGGACAAGCTTTTTTTAGATCGGTGAAGTCTATACATACTCGCCAAGTTCCGTTTGGCTTAGGCACCAGGACCGGATTGGCCAGCCACTCCGGATAGTACACGTCGCGGATCATGCCGTTAGTCAAAAGTTTGTCCACCTCTTTCTCTAGAGCTTCGGCTTTCACCAAGTCGAGCGGGCGTCTCTTTTGCTGTACAGGGGGCATGTCCGGATTGACATTGAGTACATGTGTGATGACATGAGGGCTTATGTCAATCATGTCTTCTTGGCGCCATGCAAAGATGTCGATGGCGCCCTTCAGCGTTTTTATTATTTTGTCATTTTCCTCCGGATCCAGGTTTTTCCCTAACCGGAGTACTTTGGTGGAGTCGACGTCGCACACTGGTATTTCTTCGACGTCCTCCATTGGTTCCACAATTCTCTCGGACCCTACACGAGGATCCAACTCGTCCTCTTCAGCCATCTCTGGTTCAGCGGACTCCCGGACCATAAGTACGGGCAGGTGGGTTGCGACATTATAACATTGCCTTGCTTCCCCCTGATTTCCCCTCACAGTCCCGACTCCGACCTCCTGGGTTGGGAACTTTAGGCACAGGTGTCGGATTGAAGTGACTGCGCCAAAGTCCACTAAGGCCAGTTGGTCGAGGATCGCGTTGTAGGCTGTCGGACAGTCCACCGCCACGAAGGTGCAGTATTTAAACGTGCTCTGGGGAGTGTCCGGGCACAGGGTAACCGGGAGCCTCACTTTTCCCATTGGGATAAGTGTCGTCCCGTTAAACCCTGTGAGCTGGGATCCGCTAGGCGAGAGGTCCCGATCTGTCAAGCCTATCGCGGTGAAGGCTTCTTTGAAGAGTAGGTTCACGGAACTCCCATTGTCAATTAAGACTCTGGCCACCACTTTATTTGCGATGGGGGTCTCTATGACCAACAGGTCGTGATGGGGGAAACGCACCGTCTTGGCGTCTTCTTCTGTGAACGTGATGGGTTGGTCCATCAGCCGAGGCCTTTGAGCTGGGAGTTGAGTAACTTCCCATATCTCATTGTGTTTTACGGCCTCGGCGTATCGCTTTCGCTCCTTGCGAGTATTTCCTCCGATATGGGGACCTCCGGAGATCATGGCTACCCGTCCATTAGGCCGGGGCGGCAATCCGGGGATATCTTTGGGCGTCACTGCTGAGCAAACTCGGAGCCAATACTCCTGCTGTACCCCCTAGTGTTCCCGGAGGCATACCCCCAGCCACCTGACCCGGATTAAGGTGGGGCAACCTATTCTTGATCCACTCATAGAGGTGGCCCAATCGGATTAGATTTTCGATCTCGTCCTTGAGATTCTTACATTCATTGGTGCTATGACCAATGTCGTTGTGGTACTCGCATCTTTTGCTTGGATCTCTCCGGGAGCTGTCTTTGTACAACGGCTGCGGTCTCCGGTAGTGTGTATTTTGCCTAGTGGCGAAGTACACACGTTCCTGGGAGTCCGATAGCTCCGTGTATTGAGTATATTGGGGGGTGTACCCTTTTTTCTGGCGCTTCTCTCCCGTCCGGGTGCTGCCTTTGGAGGACCTTTTACTCCTTGATCCCTGGGAAGGGCCTGCTAAGCTAGCAGCCGGGGCAGCATGTGAAGGAGCTTGCCCATTTACTCCGGACGGGTTGCCAAAATGAGAGGATGCTGGTGCCAAAGCTTGGCCCTGGCTATACCCGGGGGTAGCAGAGAACTGTATACCACTTGCTTGCAGAGTTGCGGTCGGGGCAGTACCCGAGGGCGATACTCCGGGCATGTACCCTGCTATCCCGGTGGGATAGTAACCTCCATAAGCCACGATATGGGCTTCTTCGAGGTTGATATATTTTTGGACTCTCTTCTGGAAGTCCTGGAGGCTAGCAGCCCCTTCTTGCTGCAACTCATTCCAGAAGGGAGTTCCAGTACGGATTCCTGCTTGGAGAAGTGCAAGCTGTTGTCCGTCATCAACCTTCTTGGTCTTCGAGGCTTCCTCTCAGAACCTTTTGATGTAATTTTTCAAGGTCTCGGTGGGCAGTTGCTTGATATTAGTCAAGGCACTGACCTCCAGGTTGACCTTTCTTGCGGCGACAAACTGTCTTCGGAAGTTGGTCTGTAGTTTGTTCCAACAACCCACAGATCCTGGTTCCAGTTTTTTGAACCATTCCTCCGCGGACCCACTTAGAGTGAGTGGGAAGCACAGACACTTGGCGTCATTGCTGACCCTCATGACCGTCATGACACGGTTGAACCGTGACAGGTGGTCGCTGGGATCGAGTTCCCGGTATATGCTGCCATTTCGGGCATCTTGAAGTTTTTAGGGAGCTCCGCCTCCAGGATGTGTTTGGCACATGGCTCTCGATCCTCGCTGTCCGAATCGGAGTCGTCTCCCTTCTGCCTCCGGGAGACTCGGGCAATGTCTTTTCGGAGTATGGCAAGTTCCGCCATAATTCCCTCATTCAACGTACCCGAGGAAACCACGGGTCCGTATCTTTTTTGGTCAAGGTGATCCCGAAGGTCACCTTGGTTCCCATTGATTTGATTTCTCAGATCAACGGGAGGACATCTCTGTCCTCTTCTCCCTCTACCCCCGGGTTCCTGGTGTACAGAAACGCTTTTCCGGTCCCCTCGATCCTGAGGGCCAAGACTCCCTTTTCTGGGCTTGCCCCTCTGCGGACCTTTCCCTTTAGGGAAATCTGAGCGGACCTTTCGCGGATCCTGCACCTTTTTCTTTCGCCCAGGGGTAGAAGTAGGGTTTTTTGTTTGATTCCCCTCAGCAGGATATCTTATAGGGCTAGGCTCCCTAGATTTCTGCTGCTGGGAATTAGGCGAAGATGTCGCTGGCTCCTTGTCGAGTCTAGCGGTCAATGCCTTAGGGTGCACGTGAATGTCAGCTGCTTCCATGGCTTTTTGCATAGCCAGCATCACTTCCTGCATTTTCTGGTTTTGCGCTTTCTGAGCTTCGATCTCGGCTTCATGATCGATAGCTTTTTGTCTAAGAAGCACCAGTTCTGAGTAACTACCTTCGTCATAGGCGTACTCATCGAGGTTTCCCTCGTAGTCGTCGTCGGGGACTATTTCTTCTTCCTCGGAATCCTCTGCTGCTCTTGAGGCTACATCTTCCTCGTTTGGGTCTTGAGCGTCTTCCAGAGGGCGAGGCTGACGAGTATTTCTTCTTGTCTCCACCATTTTTGTGAAGTCAAATGCTTGTTTTGTAGCAGCTTTCTTCAGCTCTCAATGAAAGCACCAAAATGTTGACCGAGATTTTCGGCAACTAATAAAATATGATTATACTATTGAGCTGTAAGAAAGTGAGAGAAGGATTTTTACGTGGTTGGGGCGTTAATGAGCCTTAGTCCACGAGTCTTTGTTATTAATGGATGTATTTAATACAGATTCTACACTTGAGAGAATGTCACCCTTATAAATACAGAGAATGTTCTTGGTGAGTATTTACTCTTCTTGCTCATCTGCAGCCCAAGATTCTCGATCCCATTTAATGAGCTTTGAGGGGGTATTTATAGTGTTTTGGTGGGGTAATCCCTAGAATTGTTTTTACAGGTGTATCTGTAAGTATCCATAAAGTTGGGTATTCCCAATGAATATACCCTGGGTAATGCATGGTCAAATCCCTAGGTGCTGTAGGGTTTTTATGATGAATGTCCTTTTTGCCTTGTGATTGACGTGACTCTTCGCAGTGTAGCCGTCGCTAGACTTAAATGATCATTACTGTGGCGCTGCTGATTGGAGATTGTGCCGTCAGACTTTATTGCGTGTTGCAGTCCCAACACGCTTCCTCCCATGCAGCATTAAATGCGACTTGACTGCTCAGGAGAAGCCTGACACCTCACGGAGAGGCTTTATGCTATGCGAGCGTCCGGGAGCGCCTTGCACTCCGGGTGCCTCCTCCGAGACTTATGCTTAGGGTATTTCCTTGTGGCATACAAAGACTTAGCAAATATTCATAAGTTATCTGATCCACGTGTCCTTGTTCGGTTGGTCCACGTATATTGGGTGAAATCAGGGGCAACAAAACCTATTTAACAATTTTAACCTACCCAAAATTCATTTTATTAATAAACATATAAATATTAGCTCTAAATATATCTTTATATATTAAAAGTGCCTATCTAACGGCATTTCTTGGTTTAACAGAATATTCTGTTAAATTTAACGATGTTAATAGGTTTGATCTCCCGTTAACAAATAAACCCAATAATTAAACCAAAAAATTAAACAATCTTTTAAATATTAATAATCTCTTTTTAAATTATAAAAATAATCTTAGCCACATATCTCTCTAACAAACTTATAATATTCTGTTAAATTTAACGATGTTAATAGGTTTGATCTCCCGTTAATAAATAAACCCAATAATTAAACCAAAAAATTAAACAATCTTTTAAATATTAATAATCTCTTTTTAAATTATAAAAATCATCTTAGCCACATATCTCTCTAACAAACTTATCTTGGGTGAGTTAACATCTGTTGGTCTCCTTTCTTATTTTGTTTTTATATTTTGAACCGATTTTTTTTTTCAGTATATGTATAAATAGTGGTTGTAGGATAGTGATTATGAAACCTTTCTTCTTCAACAGAATTGCAATTTCTCCAAATAAAAATAACAAATTCTTTTCTCTTTTCAGATTCACTCAGTCACCTTTCTTCTTCAACAATATTGCAATTGATATTGTCGTATTCACTCAAATACAGTATTTTGCATAGAAATAATGGATGTCATTGTCTTCCAAGTCGATCCTTTGCTTTTCAACAAGTATATTTTGACGAGTACAAGTGAAGCCCTTCATTCTATTATCTTCTTTCTCAAGGTTATTAAATTAACCACATCTATATACCTTCTTACCTTTATTGTACCAACAATTTCTTAAATTACGAATACAAATTTATATAGGCTGAAGAAAAAGAGGTTTCATGAATGATCCTATTTTGTCTTTAAGGTTGAAATTTTATTTATTTATTCTCTTTTAAAACTATTGTTTAAGATTGAATAATATGATTAATTTATTTCGTACTACATTTTTTTTACTTATTTACTTATTTACTTCTTTTTGCTAATTTATTGTAGCTAACATTATCGGACTTGAGAATGAAAGCGAATGGTGGTTGCCTGCAACGGATTTGTGGTTCTGTTGGTGATATATATTATGCTGTTGTAGTTCTACAATTAGTGACATTGCAATAGGTGGAGCTGACCGTACTGTGATTATCTACGATCCTCGCAAGTTAGTGACCTTAAACCATTTTAAAACAAGGCACTTAGCTCACAAGCGTTTACTTGGCTAACTTTTATTTGTTGAGGATGACATATGTTCTGTATTTGTCATTTGTAAATTATAAGAAGAAATTAATTATCATCAATAGATTTAAAATCATATACCACAAATACAATACATGTACCATTAATTCAACAATCTCATACTGTTTTACTACATTAAAGTGATTATGATAAGATAGAACTTGAGGGATCCTATGATAGTTTTTGATGTAAAGGATTATTATTGTTGTTGTGGTAATAGTATTTACTGTCTTTTATCCTTTGAGAAAATATTTCTTTGTATTTATGTGATGAAGTTGATTATTCTATAAGATTAGTTTCAAGTTTTAAAAGTAAAATCCTAAGTATTATATGATAAGCTAAAATAAGGAAGTAGCTCTAAGGGTATGAATAAATGATATGTTATGACCAAAAAGGTAGTAGTTCCAAGACCTTTTATTATGTGCTTTGTAAAAAAAAAAAATTAAGCAATTTTTTATTAAAGTAATATTGTATACTTAATTAAATTATATTTGATATTTTTTTAATTCAAAGATTTAAATACAACAATTAAAATAAAAATTAAATATAAAACTAAGTATACGTGCATTGCACGTAATTTCTGCCTAGTATCTATTCTATATAAAGTGTGCCTATATAACTGAATTCTTGTGTTTATGAGAAATTCATGGATAATTTTTTTTTTTTAAAATAATTTTCTATTCAAAAATAATATATTTTTTTTTATTAAGATGTATTTTAATATTAATTTTTAAATAAATTAATATTACTTTTAAATTTTAATCGGGTTTATGAGAAATTTATGGGTAACTTTTTTTTAAAATAATTTTCTATTCAAAAATAATAATTTTTTTTATAAAGATGTATTTTAATATTAATTTTCAAATACATTAATATTACTTTTAAATTTTAATCGTATAAACCTAACCGGAAACACAATCTCTGAAAATTCTCAATAAAATAACTAACCCCAAAAGGATGAGCAACCAATCGTGATTATTTAGGATAATCATTTATAATTTCTTTTTCTAAATCTCAACCCTCAAACCCTATATTGCTATTGAATTATTGCCTCATCTTCTATGCCGTGATTCATGGCCTCTCTGCTGCGATTCCTCACTTTTTGTTTAGTTGGGTGTAATATTCAGTGTTCTATTAGCGAGTTATCCTTTGTTGCTCAAGTAATTATTTATTTGAGTAAGTCTTCTATTCCCTTGTTATATTGCTTTACTTTTAAACAGCTTTGAGATATGCGAAATATAATGTCATCCGTTAGAGAGTTTGTTGGGCACACCAAAAGTAACAATATATCCTTTTCAATTTATAATCCTTGAATTTTTGATGATGCTCATTTTGAAAGGCTAGGTGTAATTGTAATGTCGGAGTAGCTAGATTTTTCCCAGAAGATAAAACTCACATCAGCACCGCCATTGCTGGCACCCATTCTAACGAATACTATTCTTCTAAGCTCATATCTAACACACAATCCTATGGGAACAACATAAAGTTGGGTTGAACCAAGATGAGATAAATATTTTTAAGTGTATTACTTTTTAATATAATAAAAAATACCTAGCATAAAATTTAGTATACGTGCCTCGCACGTAACTTTTTACTAGTATATATATATATATTCTTGTAATTCATTATTTTACTTATATATATGTATTTATTTTTGGTCTGAACTCTTAAACTTTAATAAATACAACTGCAAACAGTAATTTTTATAGTTTAGCAAAAATTTTTGTAACAAAATTCAACGAGAAAACTCTTTAAAAAAATTAAGAATAAATTCTATTTATTATTTAAGAAAAGGTTAATTAGGATTTTTACACCCTAAATTTTAATATGTACTAAATCATGCCCTTGAATTTTTCTAGACATTAAAAATTCTCCCTAAACTATTGAGATTGTTAGATTTAAGGACTTTTATTTAATTTCATTAAATTTTACTGTTTCAGTGATTGTTTATGTACTAAACTACTCCCAAACTTTGATATCTACCAAATCATGCCCCTCGAACTTTGATATATACTAAAATTAGACAAAAGTCTTTAAATCTAACAATCTCAATAGTTCAAGAAATATTTTTGACGACTTTAAAAGATCAAAATTTAATACATATTAAAATTTTGGGGATTAAAATCTTAATTAGCCTTAACAAAATACAAATAAATAAATAAACTTGATTCACGTGAGTTGTTAGTAAATTATAATAGATGTAAGGGCAATAAGAGATAGGTGACAAGTGGTGAGAGAGGAGTGGTTTAGAGTTTACAGTGTCATCGTCAACCTGTATACCCTGATTCACCCTATCAAACACCACCCACACAAAATCACACAGCTTCAACACTGGTCTCTCTCTCTCCCGGGATTCTGTGATGCTGTAACGCCATATCCTATTTCAATTCTTCAACGGAAATCCATCTCCATAACCACAACGCCTCCACGTATCTATCTTAACTGCCTCTGCCCTCCAATCAAGTAAGTACCCAATTCGAAGACAACCCATTATAAAGCCTTTGTCTCTCTCTCGTTCAGTCTTCCAATTCTATTGGCCCTTTTTTTGCTCACTCTGTCAGTATCTCAATCAATCATTTAAGTGAACTGCTAAAAAGTATATGTGTATAACTATGTATTTACACCAACATGGGCCTTAAATTTAATGGGTACGAGTCTTTTCGGCCTCTTGCGTTGTTTTCTCTTTTTTTGCTTTGGATTTTTCTTGGTGCCCATTCTATTAGGCCCTGCCATTGGAGAAGGCCGTATTATTTTTGCTTTGATCGTATTTTTTTTTAATTTTTGGATGTGTATGGCTTTTTAGTAACTGACTTTAACACACTGAATCTGAAACGGGGGTTATTAAGTATTGTGTTTGTTTTCCGCTCCGCTCACCAAGCGTTCGATAAAATAACTAACAGAATATTAATAATTTGTTAAATTATGAGGGAGGGTCATAAATACTAGTAGTCTATAGAAAGAAAAAAACAAAAAAACTCTACTTGGTTTTTGTTACCTTAACGAGCCAACGAATTTATGAATTTAATACATTTTCTTTTATGGTAAAAAAAGTCCAAAAGGACTACTTCTAATCCATTTTCTAAAGGAGTTATTGTCTCATTATAGTGAGATGATGGGTTTTTCTTTGCTTTGTGTTTGACAAATAAGTGACAGTCAATTTTTGGCAGTGGATTCAGATGAGGGAGCTGAGGCAGTGGAGAGTTGTGGTGTGCAAGAGCAAGAGTTAGGGACATATGAAGGAGATGGGATTGTAGAACCTTATGAGGGTATGGCATTTGATTCTGAAGATGCTGCCAAGATATTCTATGATGAGTATGCGAGGCAGGTGGGGTTCGTCATGCGTGTCATGTCATGTCGCCGTTCTGAAAGAGATGGAAGAATTCTTGCCCGTCGACTTGGGTGTAATAAGGAAGGTCACTGTGTTAGTATTCGAGGTAAATTTGGGCCAGTTCGAAAGCCTCGACCCAGCACAAGAGAAGGTTGCAAGGCTATGATTCATGTTAAGTATGATAAGTCTGGAAAATGGGTGATTACTAAATTTGTAAAGGACCATAATCACCCACTTGTCTTCTCACCTCGTGAAGCTCGTCAAACAATGGTGAGTAGTCCTGTATTTAATAATGTGGCTGCTCTAACAAGGCGATTCTATTTTTCTTTTCATCAGAAACATTTTCACATATTTGCCTGTTTTTAATATAACAATGTATTTGTTAATAGAAATTCAGGAAATTTCTATAATTATAATGTTTTGCTTGACATCAGTTTTGGTGAATGTGTTTACAGACACTCATGCAATTCATGCCCTCACACATTCTGAGAATACATATGATGCATAGTCCTTGGCTGCTATCTTACATGTTTCTTCAGAATATACCAATTGATTAAATGTGTAGGCATCAACAATTCTGGCCTCATCAATTTTTTGATTGTTCTAAATTATTTTGATGAATTTTTTAGTCATTTAATCATCAAATTGAACAATTGTGTGTGTATAAACCTGCTGACCTGATAGTGGTTCCAAATGCTCTGGAGAATTCACTACCTTGTGTAAACTCAACAGCATTGCTTGCCTGTGATATTCGAGCACTAAATCATTTCAAATCAAGTTGAATGTATCATGAATCTTAATTATATTTTCCATTCTGTTGAAAGTTAAAGCTTTAATTGTATTTTTTAGGCATCCTTATAACAACACAAAATTGGTAACGCATTACATTTTATTTCTTTTATTTGTGTCTAATAGTGATAAGAAAGGTGGATATATTTTTGGGCTATTTTTTACTTGGAAACTTTTGAAGACTGTTATGCTTCTATAAGTTATTAGAAAGGTGTTCCTACATGGATAGTTCAGGGTTTCATATTTGAAATACAAATGAGACAGTTGGCTGTCCTCCCTTCTCTTCTTGTTGTTAACATTAGGAAGTTTTCTTTTTATTATTTTCTTACTAAATCATGGTTGATGATTAAGTACTGTATGATATAAGTTTGGCTTTATCTTGTTTTTGTGCGTTACTATTTTTAGGATGAAAAAGATAAGAAGATTCAGGAATTGACTGCAGAGCTGCGGAATAAGAAGCGACTATGCACTACATATCAAGAACAGCTTACTGCATTTATAAAAATTGTTGAAGAACACAGTGATCAGCTATCCAAGAAAGTTCAAAATGTAGTTAGCAATCTTAAAGAATTTGAATCCGTGGACCAGGATCTCTTACACCATAGATAAGCTCAATCTTTTACTGTGAGTACTTGGACCACCTTACAAGTAGCTTTGATAAGATGCAATATTTGTTTTACTGTTCTATTTTTATTGATTTGGCCTTTTTGCGTTTATCAAGGGCAATCTGTAGCAAAGCAATGGTTTTGATTAGTGCTCTCATTTTATGGGCTCAGCCAAAACTTACAAATAACCTGCTATTTTGAGTATTTTCTAGTGTAAGCATGCTTAGATTTATATGTGAATTAAGTGAATAGCAGAGGTAAGAATTTCAGGACCCCCCTCATTTAAATAGGACAAGTATTATTCCAGGCATTATCTATTGTGTACATCTTTAACATGACCACTTTAATTCACATAGATTCTTGATAAGAACTCATTTCTTTGTGTGATTATGAACTTGTCACATCAAGTAGGTAAACGAGATCACGCCGAATCATTGTTCTTTCTAATGTATACAGCTTTGTCAACCATAAATTATTGAAGCTCTTACTTGTTTAGTTTTTCATTTACATACCTATTTTGCAAACCATAACACTTACCATTTATGATAAAATTGATATAGATATCTTGGGAAACTGAAAGTGGGATCTCAAGTTACACCAGAGATATTGTTTTTACATCTTCATAAATTATATTCTTGGTTTTTTTATTAGTTATTGCAGATTGATGTGGCTAATCTTCCATAATAGAGCACTTTCGATGTGGCACTTTCAATTATGAAATTATGTTTAAGATGTCTAGACTAGAGTTACTCCATCTCTTGGTGTATTTAAATTGTTTAGGTCAGTTAACTTGACTAGAGTCATATGCTACCTACTTAATAATATTTAGACATTACATACAGGATGATCATAGTTTATACCTTGACTTTATTGCATGGACTTTGCCTTGCAAACACAAAACATGCATAATGTTTGGGTTCCCCATTTGACATCTTATATAGTCCATCGAAGCTGCAAATTGACTGAACTTAAAATTATAGTACCAGATTGCCATTTTGTTTACTGGACATAACAATTTGTGTTTGTTATTAGTGTCAAGTAACAACAGACAAAACTAAAGAGAATTAAATTATATACTAATGTTATGTGACTTGTATCTCGTTCACAAATAAAAGAAGCTTTATAGTGTATGCCCCCATTGCCAAGTTTGATTATTTCTTAAGTTTTCAGTATCAATTAGCCATGACTTTGACGTTTCCATTTTATTCAGGGGCATGGATATTTAATGATGTTTCTGTGAGGAGTAAAGACGTGAAACTCGAAAGAATAGGGGTGGTCCAGGTGATGTTAATAGTTAATTTGTCAATGCAAGTGCAGGAAAAGAAAGATTGTGGCTGCAGACAGGCAGAAGCACAAGCACATTGTTTGCTGTGTCCATGCTGATGCTGGAATCGATAGCAGCCATCGCCGAGATGTTAGTGATGGCCAACTTTTGTTAGCTGCATTAACAACTTGCAAGAAAGCTCAGCTGGAACTGGGAAGATGAAGGTTGACATTCCCAAGTCCCAGAAGACTGAGACTCTTAACTGTGTAATATGATTAGATTGGCGGGAAGGGGCATTGTGCTGTGGATGGACAGGAATTCACTTGAGTGCAAAGCAAATAGACTGAATTCGCTTGTATTTTACAACATTTTGTGCTATTGAAATCTGAATGTTACAATAATCCACTTTCAGTTAAAAATTGTCAATTCTAGCAGCTATTGTGATTCTATTTCCATACCACATAGGTAATAATAATAAGAAATTTTTACATGAAAAATCTATTTTACACAATTTATTACAAAATTACTCATACACGCTTATACCTACTTTTTTACTTACAAAGTTTGTTTTATTACACATATACCACTTAGTCATCATTCCATCCATCATCAATCAAATCCTACTCTCTTCCCTCTCTTTTTTTCATTTTCTATCAATCAATCCATCATTTCACTCTCTTTTTTTCTTCTTTTCTTTTTATTTTTAATTTTATTTCAGTTTTTAATTTTTTATTTTTAATTTTATTTCAGTTTTTAATTTTTTATTTTTAATTTTATTTTCAGTTTTTAATTTTTAATTTTTTTTCCATAACAATTCTTCTTTTCTTTTTATTTTTAATTTTTAATTGTAAAGCTAGTTTCTTATATATTGTTGCTTAGGTCTAGGATTGACTTCTATCAATCAATCCATAATTTCACTCTCTTTTTTTCTTCTTTCCTTTTTATTTTTAATTTTATTTCAGTTTTTAATTAAATCTTTTTAACTTATTAGTTTAACTTTACAACTTCTGAAATACTTTCATGACAAAAGAGAAGACTTTGACTAGGCCACTCAACTGATATAAGCATGTACAAGTAAATTCGTACAATTTTAATGTCATTTTCATTCTCGCTGGACTAGCTCAAAGCCACGTCGAAATAATTAGATAACAAAATAAAATAATAAGAAACAATTACCGATGATATTCTATACTTGAAAAGAAAACGATCTAATTCATGCTTATAGTAGTATTGACGTGAGTAGAGTTATAAAATTAATATTAGAAAAGTATTAGGACAAACATGATTAAGATTTATGAGTGAAGGTGGCAAAGCTAATAGATTAGATTAACCTGGTTAGTTCCATTTTTATATCATCAATGGGTAACAATGAGATTTATCATGGATGTTGATGTTCAAAGAGTTTTTCCTGTATTTTAGTTTGTATACAGTTGTTTTGTAGTTTTATTATAGTTTTGCTACTTGCATATGTTATTTCACTATAAAATTAATATGCAACTATTTGCACAAAACTTACTATGTATAACTACTATTTCTTAGTCCCCATCAAATTAAATTCTTGCATAATATATAAACTATCATAAAACGATAATGCAACTATAAGGCAACTATTTGCACTTGCATACAGTTGTTTTGTAGTTTTATTATAGTTTTGCTACTTGCATATGTTATTTCACTATAAAATTAATATGCAACTATTTGCATAAAACTTACTATGTATAACTACTATTTCTTAGTCCCCATCAAATTAAATTCTTGCATAATATATAAACTATCATAAAACGATAATGCAACTATAAGGCAACTATTTGCACTTGCATACAGTTGTTTTGTAGTTTTGTTATAGTTTTGCTACTTGCATATGTTATTTCACTATAAAATTAATATGCAACTGTTTGCACAAAACTTACTATGTATAACTACTATTTCTTAGTCCCCATCAAATTAAATTCTTGCATAATATATAAACTATCATAAAACGATAATGCAACTATAAGGCAACCAAAACAAAAAATAAATCAAAATGCAACTGTATATAACGTAGATGTATTATTCATGAGGTTTTTTTTTAAAAAATTTTCACATCATACATTGTTTTGGATTTAGTGGGAGCTCCAGATCTGTTTGTTACAGATCTACATTTCATGAATATAGATTTCGATATTAGGGGGAGTTATTTTGATCGAATAAAATAGAAAACAAATGTGTAATTTCAGTTTCTTCACAGTTTTTCTGATTTTTTTTTTTCGTCATTTTCAGTTTAGATCATTGCAGGTATTCTTTTCCAGTTGATTTTGTCAGCATTAATAGTTGTATTTTTCTCGTTTTGGTTTCATTTTGGTTGTTTTGCGGTTTTGAAACGAGCGCGTATTTTCATCTTCATGGTTCGCTCTGTACAGCTGAAGGCTTAGTGCATGTGGTATTTTTGTAAATATTTGTATGTGGACTGTATAAATGTTTAATGGGCCAGCCCAAAGTATTTTTGTAATTTTTTTTCCTTTTTTGTATTTTTTTGTTTTTTTCCCTAATAATAATAATAATAATAATTAATAGAATAAAGTAAGAATAAGTGAATATTATATAATTTACAGCTCAGCACGTTAATTATAAATATGAGTGTAATTTAATTTCCACAAATATGAAATACCGTAATTCTCATACCAAATTCAAAACCTATAAAATACAGATTCGGAATTTGTTTGGAACATTGTACTGTGTTATTTAATATAATACTTTGGTATTGACTTGTATTAATAGGATATGTAAAAATTATACTATCTTTACCATAAAGTTGATCCTGACCCTAGCTCCGGACTCTGAACTCGACCCTGACTTATACCCGGGCTCAGAAGAGAACCTCGACCACAAACACAGACCATGGGCCCAACCCCAGCGCCGACCCTAGAATTTGGTTGTATTATTTACTCAAATTGCTATATATGATTTAATAAGAAGATTTGAATTTAAATAATTAATTAAATAAAATTTTTATTAGGTTAATTTAATATACCGGGTAAACCAAATTAAGGGACAAGAATTTTAGCATAACTTTTTAAAAAGCCTAAAAGGATTAATTTGATTTAGTCTTTTCTCTCAAACACTCTAAATTATTCTTGCTCATGTGTTGAGAATCCAACAAGAACTTCATATACATTTTATCCTACTAGTGCACACTAGTTCTTGTGTGTGATGGAAGATATGGAAGAATAATGTGTGAGTTTGATGAAACTGTTCCAAGAATACAACATACGAAAAAGACTCGAGGATACCCTAATAGGCTTTGAGAGGTAAACTATCTTTTCATCTATTTTACTTTTAGATTTAATATATGTATATATGGTGATCTTGGGGATATGGTACCATGATAATCAGAAACTTTTATTGTAACGCCCGTATTTTCAATTTAACAAACTCAAAAAATAACTTTAATATATTATATCTTTATAATTATATGGGTCGAGATCCCGAGTTTCAAAACACAGCTAAAGGTATTTTACTAATATAGAGCTTACTAGTATATACATACATATATATTTTCTAAGGAAATACGTGTACAGGCAACTCAAAATATAACTCAAAATAGTAAAAGATTGAAACCCTCCAGGTTGCACTGCCGCGATATGTATAATCACTGTCGAGCTCCATCTCACTGTTCCTCCAACTTCGCATTTCCTTTACCTACACAAGGTAGCAAACTAATGAGTCAACAGACTCAGCAAGATAAGCAAGAAATATGTATAAGTAATGCGAGGTCGGCTTTATGCTTAAGCCGCCTTGAGCTCAATAATTGAGCTCACCAAATGATTAAGAACGTTCTTAAGGGAAGTACGACCTCTGTACCAAATGCACTAAACTACCAACCTTGTACTCGTGTTGGTAGAGCCATTATTGTACTCCCGAGAGTTACTAAGTGTTGTACCACATGCACGACGTACCCTCTGGTATTCGTGTTGGTAACACTGTAACCATTATGATATCCCACACTATACTAACACTCTTAAATCATACGAACAATCAGTGTTAGAAGTGTAAATAATCAAAAACAGGCATTCATTCACATATACGTAATATTCATGCTATCTTACCTCGCTCTGTGCTCAGGTGTGCCGGTCAGCTTGAGTGGAAGTGCAGCTCGACGCTTTACAGGGCCCTTGAATTAGATCCCAAAAGCAAGCTGAAAAACTCTATAATTTCAGCAAGAAATTCCTTTCTCTTGCTGGCTTTGGGTAACACAAGAGAGAGAGAGAGAGAGAGAGAGAGAGAGAGAGAGAGAGAGAGAGAGAGAGAGAGAGAGAGAGAGAGAGAGAGAGAGAGAGAGAGAGAGAGAGAGAGAGAGAGAGAGAGAGAGAGAGAGAGAGAGAGAGAGAGATGAAGCTTCTAGGATTTTCTCACTAAAACCTCCCTTTTTCCTTTCTTTCTTTCTAATTTACTATTTAAAATAAAAGATTAATAATAAACCTTTTAAAAGAGGCAACTACCAATTCCCACTAAAACAAAAGTCAACATATGAAAATGACTTATTTGCCCTCTTAACTTAAGCCAAAGGTTAAACAATACCAAGGGTAGTTTAGACATTTTACAAATCCCGACAAATTTCCAACACCTCCAATACCCAACAATGTTACCCCGATAATAAAATTCTAAACATATAAAATGCGACTCTCTAAAGGCCCAACGTTGCTTTCCACAGCTTCCGAACACAATCACAGAAATTGAGGAATTTACATAAATAGCATAATAAACACACATGAACTTAAGTAAATTTCCACAATGTGCATTTTATAAATAATAATAAAATCTCATGCATAACCCTAATTATTTAATAATCCAAAGTGTTAATCTTAAGCGGTCTTTACAATTATCCCCTCGTTAAAAGGATTTCGTCCCCAAAATCTAACTTGAACAACTCTGGATGCTGAGTCTTCATATCAGACTCCAATTCCCAAGTGGCTTCCTCCACTTTGCTATTCCTCCAGAGCACCTTAACCAATGCTATGGTTTTACTTTGAAGAACCTTTTCTTTTCTATCCAGAATTTGTACTGGTTGTTCATCATAAGATAGGTCCGGTTATAACTGTTGGGTTTTGTACCCTAAATAAAACTCATTTCAATATAATCAGATTTACTTATTAATAAAGATTATAAATAACATTTTATGTTGCATGGTTCACATGATTTATTTCATGATTATATGTATATAATGTATGAATTCTATTTAAGTCCAGAACATATAAATTTGTTAATGATTATAGTGTCGTCAGCACAGTGGAATATAATCTTAATTATATGTTCGAAAGTTTATTCCCTGATTTGTCAGTTCACTGGATTTAGACTGACATGATAATCAACGATAGGTATTCTTACACCTTGGATAAGGGTTATGTCTTTTCCAGGGCATTGACAAAGTTTACCAGCATTAGATGTATGGAGTATACATCGGAAGGGACCGATATTGAACTTTGATTAGATACATTAAATTTACCGTAATATCTATTCAATTCAATGTCAACTGTTGGTCCTAGATCAAATGATCTTAATCCTGATATGTTTAGGTTTGATCACAAGGGTATTATACATGTTCTTTGACTTGTTAGTTAAGCCTACTTTTGGGTCAGGGTGATACGTAAATTTTGGGAACATGATAGTGCAATTGAGTGGTAGCGCTAACATAAATATGGAATCTATAGCTTCTATCTGACAAATAGAAAGTAAAGGATGATTTCCTTCGAGCTTGACCAAACAAAAATAAATGATGGAGTACTCATTTCACTTAGCTGAAATATCATTTATACGGGGTTAAGTGTTTTAAGGATAAAATACATTGTAGGGTGTTTCGGTAATCTAATCCCTTTACAGTGTAGATCATCTATATAGAGGATCATTGATCAAATTAGGATTATAACAATGGATAACTAATGACGTATCTATATCGTGGAACATACAGAGCGTTCTATATACTGAGAGTGCGATTCTAAGTTCTATGCGTGGATTCAACGAAGAATTAATAAGTTAGTGAATTTAAGATATAAATTCTTGATTTGCTTATTGGAAGCTCGGATATATAGACCCATGGTCCCCATACTAGTTGAGACCATACTGCTTGTAAGACTCAGTTAATTGATTAATCAATTATAATTCTAAAGTTAGACTATGTCTAGTTTATGAATTTTCACTTAGCAAGGGCGAAATTGTAAAAAAAAGAGATTCTAGGTTTATTTATTAATTAAGAGACTTTATATGTCTAATTAATAAATATATTAAATGACAATATTATTTAATAATTAATTTTCAGTTATTAAATAATTAGAATTGGCATTTAAATGGTTGAATTTGAAAATTGGCGTTTTTTAGAAAATGAGATGCAGAAATGATAAAATAGCAAAATTGCATAAGTGAGGCCCAATATCCAAAGCCCAGGCCGGCCACTATTGTAGGATTTTATCATTTATTTTTTCATTATTTTAATGCCAAATAATTCTAACTTAAACCTAGGTAGTTACCTATAAATAGGTAGTGATGGCTTCAGGAAAAGATGATACATCTCATTCCTTCACAAAAAATCTTCTAGCCGCCACCTTCTCTCTTCTTTCCTTCTTCTTTTTCAAAATCCTTGAGTGAATGAGTGAGTGCCCACACACATCAAGTGGTATCTCAATCATAGTGTGTAAGACTGTAGGAGATTCTAAACAACAAGAAGGAGAATCTGCATCAAAGGAAGGAGAGAAAGAGATCCAGGTTCAGATCTTGGTGATGCTCTGCTACAGAAAGGAATCAAGGGCTAGAGACTTGAACGGAAGGAGTCATTATATTCCTCTGCACCCAATGTAAGGTTTACTAAACTTTATATGTGTTTATTTCATTGTTTTAGAATTCATATTAGGATGTTAATGAAACATACTTGTTAGTAAATCTAGATCTTGATAAAATATATCCAACAACTGGCCTCAGAGCCATGGTAATGATTTACTTTCATGAAATATGAATTAAAATGATGTTATGTGTTGATTTGGATGGTTTCATGTGGTTTATGTGCTTATTTGATGATAGTTTAGAAATCGCAATATATGTTACTGAAACATTTTTTATTTCGATCTGGAATTAAAGTAGACGAAAAATTAATAAATTTAGGCTTTATAGAACCTAATTTGGATTTTTTATTAATTAGTTATGATTTTTTGAATTTGAATGAAAATATCGAGTTTTGAATGCACTCACGCGCGCGCACCCTCGGACACGCACGCCCATTCAGACAGCAATGGCCGAGTTTTCTCGGACACGCCTCTGTCTGAAGAGTCTGCATGCGCCGAGGTTACTCAGCCACTGAGGCTGCACGCAGCCTCGTTCCTCGGCCAGACTTCCCCTTTCGCGCGCGGAGGGGTATGCAATGGATACCCCTGTGCCTCAAACTTGTTTTTCGTCATAACTTTTGATTCAAAATTCGTTTTTCATTGAAAAAAAAGCCAATTTTTGGTAGAATTTTGTGTAGAATCTAAATTTTCAATTAAAAATCTAATAGTCAGAATAAAATTAATTTTCTTAATTTTTTAATTAATTAAAATTAGTTTCTGATATTAGTAGGCTTTGAATTTTGAAAATTTGATTTCTCACAAAGGAGCCTTATGGTTAATTTTGAAAATTTTAGATTATTTTATTTATTTTAATTATAAGATCAGATATTATTTTTTATTAAATTTAATGATCTTACTTTGATATTAAAATATTATCTTTTAAAATAATCTTGTTCAAATTTCAAAGTTTGCTAACCATATCATATCTTTTTCAAATTTGTTATTTTCAAATATATTTTATTAATTAAAATTATAAGATTAGGAATATGTTAGGTTTAACATTTTATCTTATGAGATATTTTTTTATTCAAATTATATTTTGGCAAAAATAACATGAAATTTGAATAATTGGTTAGTTTAGTTTGAATAGATATTTTAGGGTTTCAAACCTTAAATTTTTCAAACTTATAATTTTTATTTTTTTTAAATATTCTAACCATATAAAATATCTTATTTTTAAATTAGTTTATTTATGTAATATTTAAATTTATTAAATTATAAGACTTAGAATATAATAAGGAAATATCTAAATTTAAAATTCAAGATATTTTATTATATTATCTTATTAGAAATTTTAAATAAACTTGAAATTTGAAAAATTGGTTAGATATTTTTGATTTTTTGTTAGAATTTAAGAAATTTAGGAGTTTGTTGAATTTTGAATTTTTTTTTTCAAATATTCTCTAACAACCTAAATTTGAATTCTAGTTAAGATATTTATTTTAAAATTTAATTTTATTTTAAATTTTAAAATTGAGATATTTTAGCTTACTTTCCAGATATTCCAGATCAGTTATTAGTTTGTATTGTTTGATTATATTATTAATATACAAATTTTTTTACAAACCTATTATTTATTTGATCTAAATTGCTATGATTAACTTGTTGACAGGTCCAATGATCTGATTTTAATCATAGTCCAATTGTCAATAGATCTTATAAATAATTTGTAACAGGTAATTTTTGCTATTTCTTTCATCTGTGTAAACCTAGTAACATGATAGGACCCATCCAAATCATTTTGACCTGTGTGAGCCTATATGTTTACTATTGGGCTTAGATGCATATAGGAAGCTCATTTAAGTTTTACTAAGTAAATGGACTAGGTTGCTAAAATAAATTTTGACATAAGTAAATTTATTTAGGCCCAATTAGATTTGGGCTTATTCAATGAATAACAATTATTTATTTAAAGGTTAAATTATTCTCTTTTGGGCCTTGTGTGAGAGTTGGGGGCTAATAGAAGTGGGTATGACATACTGAACCGAGCTCCCCCTCACATGAACTACCCCAATTGTGAAGGCCCATTTGCCTTATTTAAATAATTGTATTAGGTTAATTATATTAGTCTAACCTAATTAAAATTGAATTAGCAACATAATTGACTTTTAAAATATATGAAATTTAATTTTTCATTTAATTTTTTAAAGTTAATTTTAGAAAAACACTTAGTAAATGAAATTATTCTAGATAGTTATTTCTAGAATTAGTTATTTTTTCTAATATTTAATTAGGAGAATATCATAGATTGTGAAATTGATTATTTAATAATTAATTTTGGTACAATCTAATTTAAGTATATTTTTTCAAGTATTAAACTAGAATTAATAATTAAGTCTCCTCTATACTTAATTATTTATTTCTTGAATTTAATACATTTAATTAAATTAAAAATTATTTTAAGTTTGAAATCTTATTTCAGAATAACTTAAATTTGAATTATTTTCAAAATATATTTTATTTTATTTTATTAATCTTTTTCCCACAATTTTGAAATTGCATTTCTTAAATGCAGAAATTTCGAATATTATTTGAAAAATAAATTAAAGTTGAAAATTATTTATTTTAATTTTGGACCAACTTAAATCAATGATTTTTTCATTTAATGATTAATTAAAATAAATGAAGTAAAATATATTTAATTAGAAAATGAATTAATTAGTCAATGAAAGTCCAGATAGATATTATCTGTTTTGCTTGAAGTATTTTTCTAGTGTATTTAATTAAATAGAAAATTAATATTTAAGTTGATTTTTATCATGATACTTAAATATATGAAAATTTTCTTATATATTTAATTTAATAGGAAAATTATATTTTTTGTTGTAAATTAATTTTATTAATTAATTTTGGGCTAACATTAAATTAGAATTATTTTTTCCAGGATTTATTTTTATTTTATTTTAACAAGCAATTTTGAAAATTATATTCTTTAATACTTCAATTTTTCGAAATGCAATATATATTTATAGAAAATTAAATTTGAATTGTAAATTAATTTAAATTAATTTTGAAACAACTTAAATTGAATATTTTTCTAAATATTTATTGGAAATTATTACTAAGATGGAAATAATTCATGTTATTTTCATATCCATCTAAGTATAATTTATAAATATTAAATTAAAATTTATATTTAGAATTTTTCATTCTAAATTGGAAATTTTAATTAAATAAATATATATTTAAAATAAATTGATTAAAATAAATATTAAAAGAAAATACACTTTAAATAATGAGCTTAGACTAGTATTTTA
Source organism: Cannabis sativa (assembly GCF_029168945.1). Lineage (NCBI taxonomy): Eukaryota > Viridiplantae > Streptophyta > Magnoliopsida > Rosales > Cannabaceae > Cannabis > Cannabis sativa. Next base: position 26,895,676 of record NC_083609.1, on the reverse strand, counting down.
CAATATGAAACAAGAAGATTGTATAAATAAGATTACTTTAACTCTCGCTAATTGGAGTATCGTTGGATTCTTATTTAAATACGAAATTATTCTAATTCCTCTTAGCTTATTCATTTCGAATTAGCTCAATAACATATCATTGGATGAATGGTCTATAAATCATTTCATGTCATTCTAAGAAATTTAATGACGCATATGATTATATTCCCGAAATTCTATCCCAAAATGATATAAATCCTCAATTTTAGAAATCTCCTACTTGTATAAGCAAATCAAACTTAGAGTTAAATTAGTAGTGGTGGTCCAAGAAAGAATTACTCATTATATTTGGTATAAATTTAAGTCTTTAACTTTAAATTTCAGATTCCAAATATTTTTTTTACAATACAGTTTCACTTTCACAAGTGTTTAATAACCATTTTCTATCAATGGATTCAAACTGTATAGAATGTGAGTTTAGTATTCTGTGACCAGGATCCACTTCAACTATTCTAAGAACTCTTTGATGTAACTAAACCTAAGTCATCAAAAGGACACAACCACACTTTTTTATAATCTATGGCATTTGTAGCTTGTTCATAATGGTTTTGACAAGCTCAATCTCTGCAAAGAGTTAATATGCCTATATCCACTGAAAGTAAGTTCATCTCATTCGTAGATGGATGTACATTCAGGGGTGGATATGAGTTTTTCGTTGTATTCTTAAAACGATCACTCTAGATTATACCTTATGCAAATAAATTTGAAATGTTTGAAAAATTTCATGAATTTCTAGCAATGGTGAAAAACCATTAAGGCAAGTGGTTAAAGATCTTGCGAACTGATAGGGGTGGAGAAATAGTTAGTAGATATGCAGTTCAAAGATCATTAATTTGATTTTTGAATTATATCCAAACTTACCTCCCCAGAAATTCGATTCGCATATTGATGATTAGTTACTAGTCGTTGCCTAAGTCCTTCTATGGTAATACAATTTCAGAATGATGTAGTGGTTGTATACTTAATGTGAATCATTACTAGATTCATGGATGACCTAATCGAAATCTTAAGAAAAGCTAGAACTGTTAACCATGGTTTGCATGTTTGTTAGTTATTCTAAGAGATTAGGGGTGGAACATCCCATAGTCAATAGATAAGAAAGTGTTTGTTTAAACAAATACTACTTTTCTAAGAAAATGACTAAGTCTGAAAATAAAGTAGCAAATAAAGGAGATATTTTTTCTTGATTCCAAAAGTATTCTATCATCCTATTTGACATATGATGATCCCAGTGCCTCTGCTGTCTTGGCATAACCGAAGAGGTCAATACCATTTAGTTTTCTAAGACATAATTCACGGTACCTTGTCGTAGTGGGAGAGTTTCAAGGAACTTCACTTCTTATGACTTGGAAGACACTAGTGATTAAAATCCATTGTGAGTTTAAACAAGTAATGGATTGTCAAGATAAGAAACTAAGAAGAAAAGCCAATAGAACTATGGTTTGATCCATTCACATGGAATAACCTAAAGTTTTCTATTACAAGGACAAGAAAGGAAATTTTCGTGTATAAGTCTATTCAATGGACTTAACAAGACTTCCTGCTCCTAGTATTATAGGTTTGAGTTTATCTAAACCTATGGCTTATGGTATACCTGGTAATTACTTACTCTAATGCAAGCAACTTACTTTAGTAAGATGTTGAAGCATTTTCTTTTCTAATGGAAATCTATAGAAGCTTCTCGACTTCTAGGCATAGATTTTATTTATCTATGGAAAAGTCTCAACTATTTCAGAAAAGATAAAGCCATGAAAGAATTTTTTAAATCAACAGTGAGAGGTCTCAGATATGCTTTAGTGTGCCTTAGACCAAACACCTGCTGTTGAGTGGGAGTAATGAGTAGGTATCATATTAATCCAGGAGAAGAACATTGGAAGACAATCAAGTAAATCTTAAGATTAAGAAGAGGAACTATATGTTAGTCAATAAGGGTGTGTTTAAAACTCTTAGACTACACCACATCAGATTTCGAGACTTGCCTTTGTGCTAGAAAGTCTGCTGATAAGATGGTGATTACTCTAGGGGTGGAGTAGTGATTTTGGAGAAGTGTAAAAACCTATCTGAAATCTCTAGGTCTACCAGAGAGAGACTGAATGTTAAAGTTACAGGAAATGTACTTATTCAGTCTAAGGAAAGTTCTATACATTTTTGGCACAGTTCCAATTTGTCTTAACTACTAGTGTTACTTCCTGAATAACCAAAAAGTAGTTGCCAAAAGTATAGAATCCAGTATCCCAAGAGAGTAGACATATAGAGAGAAATTTCACATTATCAAGAATTTTGTGATTAAGGAAGAGTAATGGTGGAGAAGAGGTTCTGTTTAATTCAACCTGTCAGATCCTATTACGACAGGTATACTACTACTACACCTGATTTGTATATCAAGGTGTTGAGATTATTTTAAATGCACATTTTGTTTTATATTAGTGCAAGTGGGAGTTTGTTGGGTTTTCTGCCCTAAATAAAACCCATTTCAATATAATCAGATTTACTTATTAATAAATATCAGAAATAACATTTTATGTTGCATGGTTCACATGATTTATTTCATGATTATATGTATATAATGTATGAATTCTATTTGAGTCCAGAACATATGAATTTGTTAATGATTATAGTGTTGTGAGCAAAGTGGAATATAATCTTAATTATATGTTCAAAAGTTTATTCCCTGATTTGTCAGTTCATTGGATTTAGACTAACATGATAATCAGCGATATGTATTCTTATACCTTGGATAAGTGTTATGTCCTTTCCAGGGCATTGGAGTATACACCGGAAGGGACCGATATTGAACTTTGATTAGATATATTAAATTTACCGTAATATCTATTCAATTCAATGTCACTTGTTGATCCTAGATCAAATGATCTTAATCCTGATATGTTTAGGTTCGATCTCAAGGGTATTATACATGTTCTTTGATTTGTAAGTTAAGCCTACTTTTGGGTCAGGGTGATACGTACATTTTGGGAACATGATAGTGCAATTGAAAATTAGAAAGTAAAGGATGATTTCCTTCGAGCTTGACCAAACGAAAATAAATGATGGTGTACTCATTTCACTTAGCTGAAATATCATTTATACGGGGTTAAGTGTTTTAAGGATAAAATACATTGTAGGGTGTTTCGGTAATCTAATCCCTTTACAGTGTAGATCATCTATATAGAGGATCATTGATCAAATTAGGATTATAACAATGGATAACTAATGACGTATCTATATCGTGGAACATATAGAGCGTTCTATATACTGAGAGTGCAATTCTAAGTTCTATGCGTGGATTCAACGAAGAATTAATAAGTTAGTGAATTTAAGATATAAATTCTTGATCTACTTATTGGAAGCTCGGATATATAGACTCATGGTCCCCATACTAGTTGAAACCATACTGCTTGTAAGACTCAGTTAATTGATTAATCAATTATAATTCTAAAGTTAGACTATGTCTAGTTTATGAATTTTCACTAAGCAAGGGCGAAATTGTAAAGAAAAGAGATTCTAGGTTTATTTATTAATTAAGAGACTTTATATGTCTAATTAATAAATATATTAAATGACAATATTATTTAATAATTAATTTTTAGTTATTAAATAATTAGAATTGGCATTTAAATTGTTGAATTTGAAAATTGGCATTTTTGAGAAAATGAGATGCAGAAATGATAAAATAGCAAAATTGCATAAGTGAGGCCCAATATCCAAAGCCCAGGCCGGCCACTATTGTAGGCTTTTATCATTTATTTTTTCATTATTTTAATGCCAAATAATTCTAACTTAAACCTAGGTGGTTACCTATAAATAGGTAGTGATGGCTTCAGGAAAAGATGATACATCTCATTCCTTCACAGAAAATCTTCTAGCCTCCACCTTCTCTCTTCTTTTCTTCTTCTATTTCAAAATCCTTGAGTGAATGAGTGAGTGCCCACACACATCAAGTGGTATCTCAATCATAGTGTGTAAGACTGTAGAAGATTCCAAACAACAAGAAGGAGAATCAGCATCAAAGGAAGGAGAGAAAGAGATCCAGGTTCAGATCTTTGTGATGCTCTGCTACAGAAAGGAATCAAGGGCTAGAGATCTGAACGGAAGGAGTCATTATATTCCGCTGCACCCAATGTAAGGTTTACTAAACTTTATATGTGTTTATTTCATTGTTTTAGAATTCATATTAGGATGTTAATGAAACAGACTTGTTAGTAAATCTTGATCCTGGCAAAATATATCTAACAGTAACTCCGATGCCTCATAACTCAAGGTATGCATTGGATCAGATACGTATTTCCTCAACATGGAAACGTGAAATACATTATGCACAACTGACAACGATGGAGGTAAGGCTAACCGATAAGCAACTTGCCCGACCTTTTCAAGTATTTCAAAAGGTCCAATAAATCTAGGACTTAACTTGCCTTTCTTTCCAAAGCACCTGATTCCTTTCATTGGGGACACTCGTAGAAAGACATGGTCTCCAGGTTGGAACGTAACATCTCGGCGTTTAGGGTCTGCATAACGTTTCTGCCTACTCTGCGAAGCAAGCATTCGAGCTTTAATCTTATCTATTGCCTCATTTATTTTCTGGAGCAACTCAGGGCCTAAATATTTTCGTTCTCTTGTTTCGTCCCAATGGATAGGGGATCGACATTTCCTACCATAGAGCAGCTCATAAGGAGCCATTCCTATGGTACTTTGAAAGCTATTATTATGGGAGAATTCAATCAGAGGCAAATACTTGCTCCATGACCCTCCAAAATCCATGACACAAGCTCGTAAAAAGTCTTCAAGTATCTGAATAGTTCGCTCAGATTGCCCATCTGTTTGAGGATGAAAGGCCGTGCTGAATTTTAAGTTAGCTCCCATGGCCTTCTGCAAACTCACCCAAAACTTCGAGGTAAATTTAGGGTCTCTATCTGAAACAATAGACTTTGGTACCCCATGAAGATGAACAATCTCTTTCACATATAAGTCAACATACTGATCTACTGTATAGGTTACCTTGACCGGAAAGAAATGTGTTGACTTTGTAAAGCGATCCACTACAACCCAAACTGAGTCGTACAATCCTGTGGTTCTGGGCAAACCAACCACAAAGTCCATCGCAATGTCTTCCCACATCCATTCTGGAAGTGTTAATGGCTGAAGTAATCCTGCATGTTGCTGATGTTCTACTTTAATTTGTTGACAAGTTAAGCACTTAGTGACATAGTGTTGGAATTTATTTTACGAGGATCTTAGATCTACTCACAAGTATGTTGTTTAACATCCTAAATATGAACTTTCTAAAACGATAATAAACACATATAAAGTTAAGGAAACCTTACATTGGTTGCAGCATAATAATATGTCTCCTTCCACTTAGATCTATAACCCTTGTATCCTTTCTGTCGCAGAGTATTATCAAGATCTGAGCCCGAATGTCCTTCTCTTTGAATTTGATCCTTCACGGTCTTCCAAACTATGATTGAGGTACCACTTGCTGTGTGTGGGCACTACTCTATCACTAGGAGGTTTCGAAATTATGAAGAAGAAAAGAGAGAGAGAGAGGGTCGGCTATAGAGAGAAAGTGGAAGGCTCAGTTTTCAGAAAAAGGCAGTTTCCTGAATTACTGAATAATTGCTTATTTTGGTGTGAGCCATCACTTTCTATTTATAGGCAACTACTAGGTTTAGGTTAGTAATCACTTGCCATCAAAATAATGAAAATATTAATTGGAAAAAGCCAATCAAGTGGTCGGCCATAGGTGTTAGTGGGCCTCACTTGGATTTTGCAGTTTTCACAATTTTTATTTCTATTTTTTCAAAAACGCCAATTTTCCAATTCTAACCATTTAAATGCCAAAACTAATTATTTAATAACTAAAATAGATTATTAAATAATATTGTCATTTAATATAATTATTAATTAGACATATAGAGTCTCTTAATTAATAAATAACCCTAGAATCTCTTTTCTTTACAATTTCACCCCTGCTTAGTGAAAATTCTGAAATTAGACATAGTCTAATCTTTAGAATTATAATTGATTACTCATAAATCAGTTATTGAGTCTTACAAGCAGTATGGTCTCTGTTAGTGTTATTATTTTGTGACAGTGTATGTTCTGTTCAATGTCTAGTCGTATCTGGAATTTTAGACTGTTATATCTGCACTAACGTTTGTTTACGAGAGTCTTTTTAAGTGTTAGTTAGTGCCACCTGGACTTATCGTTGTGGTCATATATATAATCAGTTTCTGTTAGTAAAGTGGTTATCCATTAATCATTCAGACAGTTATTTCGGTTGTTTTTAGAGAGATAGTCGTATCTTGTTTCTTGTGATTGTGATTACAGGTTAGATCTTGAAGCTTGAGAGTGTTCGTCAATGGCGGAATGATCTGAATCTGGAATTGTTGAGTTCAAACTGAAGGGATTTCAGTGTCATCTTCATCATCAGATCTGAAGGGATTTCAGATTGAAGACATGTTGAAGAGGAGCTCAGTTGCTGCACAAGGGATTGTGCATTGACAATCAGTGTTCTTGATTGTCGTTGGTAATTCATTACTATTTGCTGAAAAAGGTTGTATTTGATTCCTTTAGAGAGAATTGGAAATTGTAATATGAACCTTTGATTGATAGTGGATGAATTTACCCTGGTTCGGGGAACCCAAGCACTAGTCGGCTGAGATGTGTTCTCAGTGCAGATGAAGCTTGTAAATTGATGTGTGATTTACTGCTTAAAGCTTAATTCTTGTTCATAACTCATATCTTGAAATCGATCAATTTAAAGATGTACAACTTGGTAACTTGAATCATTAAAATCTACTAGTTGCACTTTCAATTGGTATCAGAGCTTGAAATTTTATAAAAATTTGTGTTAGATCCTACTACTGTATGATTCTTGATTGTTGATTCTTGAATCAACCTTGACGATCGATTCTGTTGCAACTAACTTCCTCTGAGTTCTCTCTCAAAGAACTACAGAACATTTGTGTGTCTGTTTATCACTTCTGTGTGCAGGATGGAAATGTTCAGAGAAGGAGGCTCCACCTCGAGACCTCCTATGCTGGAAGGAGCCAATTATCCATACTGGAAAACCAAGATGCGTGCTTTCTTGAGAGCTGTTGATGAAAGAGTCTGGATGTCCATAGAAGAAGGGTGGTGGAAACCAACGATGATGGAGAATGAAATCGTCATACCCAAACCAATGAGTCAATGGACCACTGTTGAAATGGAAAGAGCAAATTTCAACTCAAAGGCTCTTCATGCCTTGTTCAACGCTGTCTCCACTAACCAGTTGAAGGTTATAGCCAATTGTGAAATTGCTAAGGAAGCTTGGGAGAAGCTAAAGATTAAGAACGAGGGAACTGATGCTGTCAAGAAATCAAGGCTGCGTGCCTTGGCAAAGGCTTTCGAAAATCTCACCATGGAGGAGGATGAGTCTGTGGCCGAATTCCATGCAAAACTGTGTGACATTTCTAATGAATCATATGCTCTTGGGAAAACTTACTCTAACTCGAAACTGGTTCGAAAGGTGCTTGGTGTCCTCCCCAGAAGATTCATGTCCAAAGTTACCTTTATCGAAGAAATGAGAAACATTGAGGAACTCGATCTTGACGAACTCATCGGATCATTACAAAACTATGAGCTATCTCTGTCTAGATGGAAGAAAACCAAGAAACAAAAGGAGATGGTGAAAGAAAAATCAGAGGTTGGCGTTGCACTTATTCACCAAGAAAACAAAAAACCTGTTCTGGAGGACTTAAATGGCATTACAGATGAAACTGTTGCCATGTTAACAAGAAACTATGCAAAGTTCTTGAAAAAGAACTACAGGAAAAATTCACCAGCTGACAAAGAAAATCTGCTCAAGAGAAACAAAGGAGTAAATTTCAAACCAGGACAATCCTCAACTGACCAAAAGGGACGAGGGATCAAGTGCAGAGAATGTGATGGATATGGTCACATTCAGGCTGAGTGTGCCAACACACTAAAAAAGAAAAAGGCCCTTGCAGCAACTTGGAGTGATAGTGATGAGGAAAAGAACTCCACAGCCAGTGAAGGATCAGATGAGGAGAAGCAGGTACTTGCATTCATGGCCCAAAGCTGTAATCCAGTTGAATCTGAAGATGATGCAGTCTCCACCTCATCAGAAGCTGACAGCACAGGTCGTCAACATGCCTATGAAGAAATGTTTGCACAATGGGAGTACATGACTAAACAGATTCGTGCCCTAAAGAACTCCCTTGAGCAAGTGGAGACTGAAAAAGGAAAGTTAGAAGACTCTGTCAAAAACCTCAACCGACTTCTTGATGAAAAGGAGAATGAGATTTACAAACTCACAGCTGATCTAATCCGAACCAAGCAAGCGTTACAGTTCATTCCCCCAGGCACTGCTGCCATCAATCAAACCCTACAGCTTCAGAAGCCCTATGGTGATCGAACTTCATTAGGATATAAGATGCTTTACAAGCAAGGGAATGAATTGTCTGTTGAGCATTCCTTACCCTCCAATGTCAATTCATCAAAGAAGGAAGATGGGTCTCCTGACACCTCAGTCACCATTAATGAATCTGACTCATCTGAGAGGAGACAGGTTCCAACTGGACCCACCAAACTCAAATTTGAAGGAAGGAGGACTGATGCTGACAACTTTCCACAGAATGACAATTTCATTCCTACATGTCATTTCTGTAATAGGAGAGGTCACATTCGTCCTAAGTGTTACAAATTGCAGAACTACTTGAAAGCCATGATCAATCGACCAAATAGTTTCCCTCCTCCAAATAAGTCACATGGACGCAAACCTCGTCGAGAATGGAAAATAAAGTCCAAACCAAATTCTGATGTTGGTTTGGTTGCAAAGCTATCTCTGTCTGCCTTTGTTGAAGGTCAGTGGTACTTCGACAGTGGATGTTCGCGTCACATGACTGGAAATAAGAAATTGCTAGTTAACTTCAAAGATGAAAAAGGAGGATCTGTCACTTTTGGGGATGGCAACAAAGGACAGATTGCTGGGAGAGGTGATGTAAATGTGAATGGAGCAGCTCACCTGACAAATGTCTTATATGTGAGAGGACTCAAAGCAAATCTCATCAGCATCAGTCAATTGTGTGACGACAATCTCTCTGTAAGTTTTACTAAAACTCAATGTTTAGTTTCATCTGATGGGTGTGTTGTCTTAACAGGAAACAGAACTGTCGACCAGTGCTATGCTGTGTGCAATACCATAGTGTGCAACAGGACCTTCTTGGACAAACCTGACTTATGGCACTACAGGCTGGGACACTTGAAATACAGAAGTATGATAGGTGGCTTACTGTATCTCACAGCAAGTCGCCCTGATATATCCTTTAGTGTAGGTTTATGTGCCAGGTATCAAGCCAATCCTAAACAGTCTCATCTCTCTGCTGTCAAAAGAATTTTCAAATATCTAGCTGGGACGGTTAACTATGGTCTTTGGTATAGTTGTGACACAAATACCTCTTTGGTAGGATATAGTGACTCTGATTGGGCAGGATGTATAGATGATAGGAAAAGCACTTCAGGGGGTTGCTTTTACATTGGGAATAACCTTGTCTCGTGGTATAGCAAAAAACAGCAGTCCATCTCCCTTTCTACTGCAAGGTAATATATTGCGACAGTAGCTGTTGCACTCAATTGATATGGCTGAATAAAATGCTTACTGATTATGGGTATCCTCAACACACACTGACCATCTTTTGTGACAGTACAAGCGCCATCAACATCTCTAAAAACCCTGTGCAGCACTCTCGGACCAAACACATCGACATCAGGTATCACTTTATCCGAGAACTAGTTGAGTCAAATATGCTGTCAATATCTCATGTGCCCACAACAAATCAATTAGCAGATTTGTTCACTAAAGCTTTAGATACTCAAACTTTTACTCATTTAAGAACATGCATTGGTCTCTGTACCATCTAAACTGTTCTTAGTGTCATCTGATCAATCTATTTTGTCTAAGAGTATGCATGTATGTCACAGTTCTTCAGCAATGGTTCTTCTGTCCTTCCCCATCTACTATATACTACTTTGATTGTTACTACACTTGAATCTTCCCCAGTCAAAAAGGCTACCTCTTCCAGATATACTACTTTGATAGTTACTACACTTGAATCTTCCCCAGTCAAAAAGGCTACCTCTTCCAGATGCAATGGGAAGAGCTCTCATACACCAGGTTCTAATAAGTAGTATGCTCCTTCTATATTAGTTCTTGGTTCTCAAAGAGGACGGCTACATCTCTGGAAGAGAGTGAAATCCATGTCTGGGTACTAAAGCAAAAGCCAGAGTGATATATTAAAAAAAAGGCTTCAAATAAAAAAAAACAACAACAATACAAAAATCGTTATTTTCCAACTATCTGTTGGTTCTTAATTGAGAGAGTGGTCCAGCTGAATTTCACTCTTCTTGGACCACATGAGATCACTGTTCACACACGAATGGAGATTCAATGTGTAGTGCTCTCGTAAGTATCATTGTCGATGGGGCAGGGGAATGATTTGTTGCTCTAGTTGTGCAGTACATGTGCTCTCAGAGACACTGTTCATTGATCAGCTGATATATTTTTTTCTTAAAAGCTGAGTATCTTGAAGTTTTTGTTATTTTTCTGTTTTGTCTAAGTGTGGGCTAATTGCATATATTGTTGGTATATTTGTCACAATTCTGGTTTCTTTGATACACTCATTGCCTGATGACGTTGGTTTGTTTCGTTTAGTGTGCCGTATGATGTGGTAGTAAATATTCAATTTGGGCGCGTACGGTTTATTTGGCAAAAATCAAATTTTAAAAAAATCATCATCATTTTTTTTGCCTGGTCAGTTGTGTCAGGGTGCCTATACTTAAGGCCTACGGAAAGTGATCAGTCTCACTTCTTCACTTTCCTCTCCGAAACCCTAAGCTCTGCTTCATCAAAATTTCTTTTTCTCATGGAGAATATCACACCCATTGCAGTCACCCCTGTTGCTATGGTTGTTCCATCCATGGAGTCGACTGATGATCCTCCAGTGCCTCCTACTGTCGCGTCTGCATTGCCTAATCTCTGTCGTGACATTGTCCTTTACCAGTCGGAGGCTGGTGGTTCTGCACCTTTCCCGAGTTCAGAGTCAACTCCGTCTCCTCCCTCACCTCCGGTCAGTCAGAAATCTCGTACATTTCAAGGTAAGGCTCCTCCTATCTCTAAAAAGGTTCGTCCTTCTCTTTCATCTCCTTCCCCACCTGTGTCCAAACGTGTCACTCGTTCCTCGTCGAGTCACCAGTCTCCCTCGAAACCTATAGGCCCTCCTCGTCCTCCATCTAAGGTCTCTATTCCTACCCCAACCAGTGAACGTGTTCAACCCAAAAGAAAATCCTCTGCTGATACCACGTATCATCCTCCTGAAAAGAAATCCAAGAAAAAACCCACTCCAGTTGCCTCTACAGAGTCATCTCCCAAATGGTCGTCTAGGGGTTCTAAAAAGTCCAAACTTCCCAAAGTTCCTATATCAACTGTCGACCTTGCAACAGTACAATGCTTTGTTGATGCCTCTAAAGCCTCTGTCTATCAACGGTGGTTTGGTAGTCGTGAGCTTTGGTTCGAACAAGTGGTCATTTTAGATGATTTTCCTGAACTGCATGAGTTTTTAAAACTTAGGAAATGGGTCAACACGGTCACTAACTTGTCTGCTCCCCACCCCATATTAGTTCGAGAATTCTATGCCAATCTGGATAGAACTGTTATTGCTGAGGGTCATCCAGGGTGTGTGAGTGCCTTTGTTAGGGGTCATAGAGTTCCTTTTGGTCCTTCCACTATTGCTTCCTTATTGCAAGTTGAGTCTATCAGGAATCCAACATATGGGAAACACTTCAATCCAGATCAATCTTTGATGGGTCGAGTGCTAACTGGCAGGGATGACTATGTTTGGGACAAACAGGAAATACTGGTTACTCACTTGACTCCATTCTATAGGGTTCTTCATCGAGTAGCCTTGTACAATTGGTTTCCTAATTCTCATTTGTCTGCTGTTACCCTTGAGATTGGCAAGTTCTTGTATGCTGTAGGCACTAATGTATCCATTGATATGCCCTCGCTCATCTTTGACCGGGTACTGGAAGCATCTGAATCCACTGGCACTCGTAACAAGCTACCATTTCCAAGTTTAGTTCATTGAGCTTCATTTAATTTTATCTTCATCAATTATTACAACATTATATTTGTATGTTTGTATGTGTAAGTGTTTTTATTATTGATGCAAATTCTATAATATTTACAACTCTTCATAGAGTTATATTATATAAACACTAGAAATTATTTCTTTGTTTATCAATAATTGTTAATTCTCATACAATTATTAAGAATTTGTTTAATAAAAGGATCTTATGATCTGATAGGGGTGGAGAAAAGTTAAGAAAACTATGCAGTTCAACGATCTTTTATATCTAATGAACTCTGGATAGTATTCAACTCCACATAAACTCTATCACACTAAGAGAATCATGATCTTTACAACCTTTAAGGGTGGATCATAATCTCCATATACTTAGGGGTGGAGGTTATCCATAGTACCCTATATGTATATTCTTAGGGGTGGAGTCTATTCCACAATTCCCTATGAAACACATATCTTGTTTAAACATAGAAGTAATATAATGAGTCAGCTATTGTCAATATAAATTCTTGATCTTGATTGTATGTTCCATTTCAATTTTACTGTTGTAAGTAAAAGTTTGATACCTTTGAAAGTTCTTTGTTAAAGTTTCACACTACCTTAATTGAGTGGGAGAATTTTAAAGTTCTATACCCATCTTCATTAGGTTGATAATTGTGATAGGTACTTAAGAACACTACTGAAAAGAAAATCTAACCATTCACATGGATAGGTATAGCTTATCAGAATTATGAGAATAAGATAAAGAACTCTAGTTCAGTCCATTCGAATGACTTGAACCAAGAATTCTTAATCCTCATAAAATTTGATGGTATCTTAATTTTGATTACTTTAATCTCTGGCATGTATTTTTCACTTCAAATACTAGTCTGCTATGTTGATGACTTAGTCTTGACTTAAAGTTTCAGACTAATACAAAAGTCACAACTAGGTAACTCTCTAAACAATCAGAGGTTAAAAGTATTATTTAACCAGACATCTGCTATTGAGTGGGAGCTATCCGAGATGTAATCAAATAGGGAACATTAGAAGATATTCAAGAAGGATTTATGTAAGTGATCTATATGTCAGATATTAAGGACACATTGTATCAGTTGTCTTTGTATCTCACCATCTAATTTCGAAATTCTATAAGATGGTGCTTACTTTGGGGGTGGAGGAATTATTGTATAATAATTCAAGCTCTACCAGAGAAGAACTATAACTTGGTCTATTCGAAAATACCAGAAAGTTATATCACTGAAGAAAAGTCTACACTGTATTATCTCAATTACATGTTTTAAAATATGAGAGATATGTCCTCTGTTAATTCAGATGTACTTTTAAAACAGTAAAGATTTCAGTATCCCTTGATGAGTAAAGCATATAGTAAAGGATGTTTCATAAGTGTATTTATGAACTAGTTTCCAGAAGTTTGGGTGGATTCAAATATACTACACTTGATCTGAAGATCAAGACATCAGATTGACCTATTTGCAATTGTTTTATATTAGTGCAAGTGGGAGTTTGTTGGGTTTTATGCCCTAAATAAAACTCTTTACAATCTGATTAGTTATCAATATAAGAAATTTGAAGTGATTGATGTTTGCATGAATTTTACATGCTAATGGTTTAATATGTTTAATATGTTTATTACATTCATACACACAAAATCGTTAAATCCGGATCATATGTTTATTCACAATTACGGTATCGTCAACACGGTGGAATGTGATTGTGATCATATGAATCAAAAGTTTTGGTCCCTGTTTCATCGTTGTTATTGGATTTACACTAATGTGATAATCGGCGATGATGTGTACTTACACTTGGAGTAAGTGTTATGTTCTTTCCGGGACATTAGTAAAGTACACTAGTTGCGAATGTATGGAGTATACATTGGACTGGACCGATATTGCAACTAAGTTAAGATATTACAAACTTACCGTTATACATATCTTTCCAAGTCAATATCAGTAGTTGATCTTAAGATTGAAAAGAATCTAAATCCTGATATGCTTGGGCTCAACTCAGGAGTGCTATTCATGTTCTTTGATTTATTAGTTAAGCCTACTTTTGGGTCAGGGTGATACGTATATTTTGGGAACATGATAGTATGATTGAGTGGGAGTGCTGAACATAAATATGGAATCTATAGCTTCTACTGGTGTATAGAAGTTAAGTGATGATTCCCTTCGAGCTTAGCAAATAGAAGTAAATGGATGAGCTCTTGTTTAACTGACTAATTATTAGATCACTAAACACCATTTACAGTAGCTAAGTGTTTTAAGGGGCAAAATACATTGAGGGTGAGAACGGTAAAGAAATCCCATCTCGATGTAAATCATCTATATAGAGGATCTTTAAATCACAATAAGATTATAACAATGGTTAAATGAGATAGTATATTGGTATCGTGAAACATACAATATGCTCTATATAAGTCTGAGAGTGCAATTCTAAGTTCTAAGAGTGGATTCAACGAAGAATTAATAAGTAGGAATTTACTTGGTAAATTTGGTTCACTTATTGGAAGCTCAGCATATAGATCCATGGTCCCCATTCTAGTTGAGAACATTCTGCTTGTAAGACTCATTAATTGATTCGTGATTGATCAATTATAATTCTAAAGTTAGACTATGTCTGATTTTATGAATTTTCACTAAGCAGGGGTGAAATTGTAAGGAAAAGAGTTTTCTAGGTTTATTTATTTATTAATAGACTTTATATGTCTAATTAATAATTAAATTAAATGACAATATTATTTAATAATGTATTTTAATTATTAAATAATTAGTTTTGGCATTTAAAAGGTTAGAATTGGAAAAATGGCATTTTTGAGAAAATAGAGATAAAATTTGATAAAATTGCAAAATTAAGTGAGGCCCATTAACACCATATGGCCGGCCACTTATAAGGCTTTTTCAAATTAATATTTTCATTATTTTAATGCCAAATAAATCCTAACCTAAACCTAGTAAGTTGCCTATAAATAGAAAGTGATGGCTCATTCACAACACATGCTTTCATTAGCTTTCTGACAGAATTTTCTCTCTTCAGAAAAACTGAGCCTTCCCTCACTCTCTACCTTGGCCGAAATACTTCTCCCTCTTTTCCTTCATCTTTTTCGTGACCCTAGTGAAAGAGTAAGTGCCCACACACAGCAAGCAGTAACTCAATCATAGATTGGAAGACTGTGAAGGATCAAAGCTTGAAGAAGAAGGAGATTCGGGCTCAGATCTTGATTATACTCTGCTACAGAAAGGAATCAAGGGTTAGAGATCTGAGTGGAAGGAGACATTTATTCCGCTGCATCAATGTAAGGTTTTCTTAACTTTATATGTGTTTATTTTATCGTTTTAGAAAGTTCATATTTAGGATGTTAATAAACATACTTGTGAGTAGATCTAAGATCCTGGTAAAATAATTCCCAACAACTGGCCTCAGAGCCATGGTAATTGATTTACTTGCATGTAATTTGGACTTTAAAACGATTGTTTGTATGTTCTTTGGATGGTATCATGTTGTATTGAGTGTTATTTGATGATTGATTGATGATTGTGAAATTTTCGTGAAAAATAATTGTTATTTCGGTTCAAGAATTATTTTTATTGGATAGTATGGAAAAAATTAAGCAAGTTAGCCTTTTACAGAACTCAATTTGGATTTTATTTGAATTAGTTATGATTTTTTGAAGATTTGACAAAATCGGGGCTGTGCTGATAGTTTCCTGCGATCGCAGAACTGTCCGTACAGTTTCGAATTTTTTCAATATTCTTCAATTTTTCATACTTTTTCATGGAATTAACTTCCAATTTTTTGTATGGTTTTTTATATATATACTATTACTATTCCTAATTCAATTCTAATTATCATTTTGAATTAATTTATTTTTTTTTAATTTAATTCAAGATATTAGTGTAATTTGAATTTGATTAGAACTAGTATTTATCTTTTTGCTTAAAAATCTATCTTATTTTTAAATTTGATTATATTCTTTTTAAATTTAAGGTCAGATTTTTTTTTTGGATATTTAAAATATCTTTTAAGATATTTATAATATCTTTTAAAGATATTTATAATATCTTTTAAGATATTTAAAAATATCTTATCTTTTAAGATATTTAAAAATATCTTATCTTTTAAGATATTTTAAAAATATCTTATCTATTAAGATTTTTTAAATCTTTTTAGATATTTTGACCTTATTTAAATTTAAAATAAGATATTTATAATCATGTAATTTTAAATAGATATAAGATATTTTGCTAACTTTTAAATTTTGTTATTTTATTTATTTAAATTAAATTTAAAAAAAATCTGAAAAAGATATTTTATTTATCTTTTCCATTTTTATTTAATTTTTATTTTTAAAATAACATTTAATTTTTAAAAGTGGTTAGCAAATTTTGAAATGATATTTAGGTTGGTTGAAACCTAATTTTTCAAATAGTAGGTTTAATTTTAAATATTTTTTTAAAATAATTTCGAAATTTTAAATTTATTTTTATTTTATTTTCGAAATTAATTAAATTTTTTTTTATTATTTTTTCGAAATTAATTAAAATTTTTTTAATTATTTATTTTTCAAAATTATTTATTTAAAATTAAATAAATCCTACTTCCAACTATCCAGCTAACCTTGTTGCAGGAGTATGTGTTTTTAGCTTGTGTGTAAGTTTTAAAAACCTATTATTACTTGATTGCAAATAGCCATGGTTACTTTTTGCCAGATCTAATGATCTGATGGCTCCCTTGGTCAAGTTAATAATTTGTAACAGGTAAATTTTACAATCTTCTTTCATCTGTGTATGACCTAGCAACATGATAGGATCCATCCAAAGTGTGCCTGTGTGAGCCTATATGTTTATTTTGTTTTAATATAGATACATATAGGTTGTTGCTAAATAAAATGTCACACCATGATAGATTTTATTTAGGTCCATTTAGTTATTGGACCTATTCAATTAATAACAGTTATTCATTTTAAGGTTAAATTCCTCTCTTTTGGGCCTTGTGTGAGAGTTGGGTGCCATAGAAGTGGGTACGACATACTGAACCCAGCACCCCCTCACATGAACTACCCCAATTGTGAAGGCCCATTTGCCTGATTTGAATAACTGTACTAGGTTAATTATATTAGTTTGACCTAATAAAATTGAATTAGCAACATAATTAACTTTTAAAATATATGAAAATTTATTTTCATTTTAATATTTTAAAGTTAATTTTAAGAAAAATACTTTTAGTTTTAGATATTAATTCTAGACAAACTATTTGTATTTTTCTTGTATTTAATTAAATATAGAATTTTAACTAACTAAGATTCTTTCTGGAGCTTATT
Organism: Cannabis sativa; assembly: GCF_029168945.1. Taxonomy (NCBI): domain Eukaryota; kingdom Viridiplantae; phylum Streptophyta; class Magnoliopsida; order Rosales; family Cannabaceae; genus Cannabis; species Cannabis sativa. Next base: position 26,878,174 of record NC_083609.1, on the reverse strand, counting down.
TAATTAAATATTCCTATTTAAGTTATAAATTAGTTGTATCAACTCATTTTTCTTATCTAACTTAAATTTGAATATTTGATTTAAATTTTAAATCAAGTTGAGGAATCTTAGGCATTAGTTATTAAAGATTCTTAAGATATTTTTTAAGTTAATATCTTTTCAAATATTAACTTGAAATGGAATATCTTAGATATTTTTTGGTTAATATCTTTTCAAATATTAACTTTAAAAGATATCTTCAAATTAAGTGGTTACAACTTAATTTGTGATATTTAATTAAATCTAGATTTGAAATTATTTAAGTTTTAGATTTTTTCTATACAACTTAAATTAGATATTTTTCAAATTTTGAAAAGATACTTAGTCAAATAAGATATTTTCTAGATAGTAATTTCTAGACTACTTATTTTTTCTAATATTTAAATAGGAAAATATTATACTTTTGTGAAATTAATTATTTAAATAATTAATTTTGGTACAATTTTATTAAGTATATTTTTCCTAGTATTAAATAGAAATAAATAATTAAGCCTTCTCTACACTTAATTATTTATTTCTTGAATTTAATACATTTAATTAACTTGAAAAATCTAAATATCTAAGTTGATTTTCATCATGATACTTAAATATTTATTGATTTTTCATGACACTTAATTAAATAGAAAATTATTTTTAGGTTGAAATTTAATTTTTCAACTTAAATTTAAATAATTTTCAATATATATATATTTTTCTTTATTTTATTAATCAATTTCGAAATTTGCATTTTAATTATGCAATATTTTCGAATTTTTTGAAAAATAGATTGAGTTGTAAACTAATTATTTATTTTAATTAATTCTTAAACCAACTCAAGTCAATGATTTTTTCACTTAATTGATTAATTTAAAATAAGTGAATTTAAAATATATATATATATTATTAGAAATTGATTTAACTAGTCAAAAGAATATCTAGATAGGTGATATTTTTGCTTGAAGTATTTCTTTTCTATTTTTTATTATTTTCGAAAATTGTATATTTTTATATACTTTAAATTTTCGAACCCAATAAATATATTCTCAAAGGAAATTTTTAAGTTGCTAATTATTTATTTAATTCAACTTAAATTAATTTCCTTAATATTTATATTTAAGATTATTACTAAGATGGAAATAATTAATTTTATTTCAATCACCATCTAAGTATAATTTTATAAATATTATATTAAATTCTTATTTTTTGAATTTTAATTCTTAATTTAGAATTTAATGAGATTTATTTATTAGAATAATAAAGAAAATACATTTTAAACAATGAGCTTTATTATTATTAAGATATTCGATCTCCATTGTGGGTTTTACATCGCGTTTGTTTTAGTGAGTAATCCTCCCTAATGGAGGAACGTTCATTAGCAATTTCGCACCGTTTAATCTCGCATGATAAGTGGTTTGTAAGTGTTTTATATGGTATAGATCACCCTAATGGTGGCGACCATATTTGACTTGTAAATTGCGAAACAATGGTAGAAGCTCATAAGATAGAATAGCCTTGACTCTCGCCTAAACGGGACAACGCTGGATTCTGATCTTGATCGAATAAAAGGTTGCTAGAATGTTTAACATTTTAGATGAGCTGACAACTCTATTCAATGGATGATAGCTTTGACTCTCGCCTAAACGGGACACTGATATCAGTTTGTTGAAAACCTTGGAAATTATTTAGGATTGAATTTTTTAAGTATTTTCTCATATCATTCCTACTTGCTATGTGCTTATAATTTCTGAATTGATTTTGTGTATTAAACCATTATTAATTTCTATTTGTTGATTTCTATAATTTTGTAGTATCCTGCTTTTGTCAAAATGAATCCCATGTTATCACTGTTGACTGAAAATAAGCTGAATGGATCTAACTTTAATAAATGGAATGAGAACATTAATATTGCTCTCATAGGAGAAAGTGCCTTGTTTGTTTTAACTGAGCCGTCACCTGAAGTGCCTGGGGACAATGCATCCAAAGCTGTGAAAGAAAAGTATGAGCGTTGGCAGAAAGCAAATGACAAAGCTCTATACTTTATGCTTTCTAGCATGGTTGACACCCTCAAAACTCGGTTTTCTAAAACTGAGAAGGCTGCTGAAGTTATGACGAAGTTAAATGAGCTATTCGGTAAGGCATCACTTCAGTCACGCTTTGACGCGACTAAGAAGTACATTAACGCACGGATGGAACCTCATCAAAACGTGCGTGATCATGTTCTCCTCATGTCCAGTTATTTCCAAGAAGCCCAGGATCATGGTGCTGAAATGGACAGTGCTACTCAAGTTAGTCTTATCTTGAATAGCCTGACTCCAGCATTTCTACCATACACATCAAATTATGTCATGAATAAGAAGGAAATTGACTTTCATGAATTAGTCAATGACCTTCAAACTTATGAAAATTTGATTGGAGGACCCAAGAAGAAAGGGAGTAAACCTCATCCTGGTAATGGTAATGGGACGATGAAACCTGAAGCAAATGTCGCCTCTGCTTCAAAGCCCAAATCGAAGAAGAAGTGGAAGAACACCAAGAAGCGAACAAAAGTCATGAAAAAGGCTGCTTCTTCTGGTGATGCTACACTTAAAGGAAAATGTTTCCACTGCAATGAAAAAGGTCATTGGAAACCCCAGTGTCCTAAACTTCTTGCAAAGAAACAAGGTATTTCCTTTCATAAACTTTAAGAGTTTTAGTGAATTATTATCCAATTGGATTTATAATTCTGGACTAACTTTGTTTATTTGTTTTCTTCTTCTTATAGGCCAAGCTACTTGAACTCAATTGAGTTGGATCAGCAAGCTGGACCAAGGGTGAAATCGTCCAGATGAAGATGAAGCTCTTCAATTTATTTTTGAATTAATTGTTTTAGTTTAAAGACAATTTGGATTTCAAATTTTAGTTAGGGTTGTTTATCCCTGTTTCTCTCATATTGTTGCAATATTTTTTTTTAATATTAATAAAGTTTTTTTTCGAAATTCCCTATTGCAATTTATGAGATTGAGCTTCATTTAATTTTATCTTCATCAATTATTACCACATTATATTTGTATGTTTGTATGTGTAAGTGTTTTTATTATTGATGCAAATTCTATAATATTTACAACTCTTCATAGAGTTATATTATATAAACACTAGAAACTATTTCTTTGTTTATCAATAATTGTTAATTCTCATACAATTATTAAGAATTTGTTTAATAAAAGGATCTTATGATCTGATAGGGGTGGAGAAAAGTTAAGAAAACTATGCAGTTCAACGATCTTTTATATCTAATGAACTCTGGATAGTATTCAACTCCACATAAACTCTATCACACTAAGAGAATCATGATCTTTACAACCTTTAAGGGTGGATCATAATCTCCATATACTTAGGGGTGGAGGTTATCCATAGTACCCTATATGTATATTCTTAGGGGTGGAGTCTATTCCACAATTCCCTATGAAACACATATCTTGTTTAAACATAGAAGTAATATAATGAGTCAGCTATTGTCAATATAAATTCTTGATCTTGATTGTATGTTCCATTTCAATTTTACTGTTGTAAGTAAAAGTTTGATACCTTTGAAAGTTCTTTGTTAAAGTTTCACACTACCTTAATTGAGTGGGAGAATTTTAAAGTTCTATACCCATCTTCATTAGGTTGATAATTGTGATAGGTACTTAAGAACACTACTGAAAAGAAAATCTAACCATTCACATGGATAGGTATAGCTTATCAGAATTATGAGAATAAGATAAAGAACTCTAGTTCAGTCCATTCGAATGACTTGAACCAAGAATTCTTAATCCTCATAAAATTTGATGGTATCTTAATTTTGATTACTTTAATCTCTGGCATGTATTTTTCACTTCAAATACTAGTCTGCTATGTTGATGACTTAGTCTTGACTTAAAGTTTCAGACTAATACAAAAGTCACAACTAGGTAACTCTCTAAACAATCAGAGGTTAAAAGTATTATTTAACCAGACATCTGCTATTGAGTGGGAGCTATCTGAGATGTAATCAAATAGGGAACATTAGAAGATATTCAAGAAGGATTTATGTAAGTGATCTATATGTCAGATATTAAGGACCTGTGTATCAGTTGTCTTTGTATCTCACCATCTAATTTCGAAATTCTATAAGATGGTGCTTACTTTGGGGGTGGAGGAATTATTGTATAATAATTCAAGCTCTACCAGAGAAGAACTATAACTTGGTCTATTCGAAAATACCAGAAAGTTATATCACTGAAGAAAAGTCTACACTGTATTATCTCAATTACATATTTTAAAATATGAGAGATATGTCTTCTGTTAATTCAGATGTACTTTTAAAACAGTAAAGATTTCAGTATCCCTTGATGAGTAAAGCATATAGTAAAGGATGTTTCATAAGTGTATTTATGAACTAGTTTCCAGAAGTTTGGGTGGATTCAAATATACTACACTTGATCTGAAGATCAAGACATCAGATTGACCTATTTGCACAGTTTGTTTTATATTAGTGCAAGTGGGAGTTTGTTGGGTTTTATGCCCTAAATAAAACTCTTTACAATCTGATTAGTTATCAATATAAGAAATTTGAAGTGATTGATGTTTGCATGAATTTTACATGCTAATGGTTTAATATGTTTAATATGTTTATTACATTCATACACACAAAATCAGTTAAATCCAGATCATATGTTTATTCACAATTACAGTATCGTCAACACAGTGGAATGTGATTGTGATCATATGAATCAAAAGTTTCATCAGTGTTATTGGATTTACACTAATGTGATAATCAGCGATGATGTGTACTTACACTTGGAGTAAGTGTTATGTTCTTTCCAGGACATTAGTAAAGTACACTAGTTTCGAATGTATGGAGTATACATTGGACAGGACCGATATTGCAACTAAGTTAAGATATTACAAACTTACCGTTATACATATCTTTCCAAGTCAATATTAGTTGATCTTAAGATTGAAAAGAATCTAAATCCTGATATGCTTGGGCTCAACTCAGGAGTGCTATTCATGTTCTTTGATTTATTAGTTAAGCCTACTTTTGGGTCAGGGTGATACGTATATTTTGGGAACATGATAGTATGATTGAGTGGGAGTGTTGAACATAAATATGGAATCTATAGCTTCTACTGGTGTATAGAAGTTAAGTGATGATTCCCTTCGAGCTTAGCAAATAGAAGTAAATGGATGAGCTCTTGTTTAACTGACTAATTATTAGATCACTAAACACCATTTACAGGTAGCTAAGTGTTTTAAGGGGCAAAATACATTGAGGGGTGAGAACGGTAAAGAAATCCCATCTCGATGTAAATCATCTATATAGAGGATCTTTAAATCACAATAAGATTATAACAATGGTTAAATGAGATAGTATATTGGTATCGTGAAACATACAATATGCTCTATATAAGTCTGAGAGTGCAATTCTAAGTTCTAAGAGTGGATTCAACGAAGAATTAATAAGTAGGAATTTACTTGGTAAATTTGGTTCACTTATTGGAAGCTCAGCATATAGATCCATGGTCCCCATTCTAGTTGAGAACATTCTGCTTGTAAGACTCATTAATTGATTCGTGATTGATCAATTATAATTCTAAAGTTAGACTATGTCTGATTTTATGAATTTTCACTAAGCAGGGGTGAAATTGTAAGGAAAAGAGTTTTCTAGGTTTATTTATTTATTAATAGACTTTATATGTCTAATTAATAATTAAATTAAATGACAATATTATTTAATAATGTATTTTAATTATTAAATAATTAGTTTTGGCATTTAAAAGGTTAGAATTGGAAAATTGGCATTTTTGAGAAAATAGAGATAAAATTTGATAAAATTGCAAAATTAAGTGAGGCCCATTAACACCATATGGCCGGCCACTTATAAGGCTTTTTCAAATTAATATTTTCATTATTTTAATGCCAAATAAATCCTAACCTAAACCTAGTAAGTTGCCTATAAATAGAAAGTGATGGCTCATTCACAACACATGCTTTCATTAGCTTTCTGACAGAAATTTCTCTCTTCAGAAAAACTGAGCCTTCCCTCACTCTCTACCTTGGCCGAAATACTTCTCCCTCTTTTCCTTCATCTTTTTCGTGACCCTAGTGAAAGAGTAAGTGCCCACACACAGCAAGCAGTAACTCAATCATAGATTGAAAGACTATGAAGGATCAAAGCTTGAAGAAGAAGGAGATTCGGGCTCAGATCTTGATTATACTCTGCTACAGAAAGGAATCAAGGGTTAGAGATCTGAGTGGAAGGAGACATTTATTCCGCTGCATCAATGTAAGGTTTTCTTAACTTTATATGTGTTTATTTTATCGTTTTAGAAAGTTCATATTTAGGATGTTAATAAACATACTTGTGAGTAGATCTAAGATCCTGGTAAAATAATTCCCAACAAGTCTACCCCTAAGTATATAGAGATTATGAACCACCCCTAAAGGTTATAAAGATCATGATTCTCTAAGTATTATAGAGATTATGTGGAGTTGAATATAATCCAGAGTTCATTAGATATAAAAGATCGTTGAACTGCATATTATTCTTAACTTTTCTCCATCCCTATCAGATCAAAAGATCTTTTTATTAAACAAATTCTTAATAATTGTTTTAGAATTAACAATTATTCATAAACATAGAAATAAAATCTAGTGTTTATGTAGTAATAACTCTATGAAGAGTTTAAAATATTATAGAATTTGTACCAATAATAAAAACACTTTTACATACAAACATATAATTATAATTGGTAATTGTTGTTTAGGATAAAGTAGATGAAGCTTAACTCATAAATTGCAATTTATTTGTAAAAGAAAATAATTATAAAATTAAAGAAAAATTGTTTTGCAACATTATGAGAAAAACAGGGAATAAATATCCCAAACTAATAATCGAAATCCAAATTGTTTTTAAACTAAAACAATTAATTCAAAAATAAATAAATGAATAAATGAGCTTCATCTTTATCTTGGACGAACTCCACCCCTTTGTCTAGCTTTCCGATTCAACTCACTAAGATAGCACCTGAGTTCAAGCAGCTTGGGCTATAATAAGAAGAAAAATAAATAAACAAGGTTGGTAGTCCAGAATCAATAATCCAATTGGAAAATAATTCACTAAAACTCATCAGTTTATAGAAAGAAATACCTTGTTTCTTTGCAAGAAGTTTAGGACATTGTGGGTTTCCAATGGCCTTTCTCATTGCAGTAGAAACACTTTCCTTTTAGTGCATCACCAGTAGCAACAGCCTTTTTGTTCTTAACTGTTTTCACAGTTTGAGCTCGCTTCCTGGTATTTTTCCACTTCTTCTTTGTCTTGGGTCTTGAAGTAGAGGCTACATGTGCCTCAGGTTTAATTGTCCCATTACCATTTCCAGAATTCTGAGGTTTACTCCCTTTCTTCTTGGGTCCTCCAATCAAATTTTCATATGTCTGAAGGTCATTGAATAACATCTGAAAGTCTTGCTCCTTTTTATTCATGACATAATTTGATGTATAGGGCAGAAAAGCTGGAGTCAGACTATTCAAGATAAGACTTACTTGAGTTCTCTGATCCATTTCAACACCATGATTCTGGGCTTCCTGGAAATAACTTGCCATTAGCAGAAGGTGATCACGCACATTCTGATAGGGTTCCATCCGTGCATTGATGAATTTCTTAGTCGCGTCAAAGCGAGACTGGATAGATGCCATACCGAATAGCTCAGTTAACTTCGTCATTATTTCTGCAGCCGTGTTGGTTTTTGCAAACCTTCTTTTTAAGGTGTCAACCATGCTGGAAAGCATGAAGTATCGAGCTTTATTGTTAGCATTCTGCCAACGCTCGAACTTCTCTTTAACAACTTTAGTTGCATTGTCACCCGGCTGTTCAGGAGACGACTCAGTTAACACGAACATGGCACTTTCACCTATGAGAGTAATATTAATGTTCTCATTCCATTTTGGGAAGTTAGATCCATTTAGCTTATTTTCAGTCAAGAGTGATAACATGGAATTTGACATGGCTATACAGGATACTACAAAATAATAAATAGAAATCAATTATGGTTTAACACAAAATCTAATTCAGAAATTATTAGCACATAGCAAGTAGGAATGACAAGAGAAAATACTAAAAATATACAATCCTAAATAATTTCCAAGGTTTTCAACAAACTGATATCAGTATCCCGTTTAGGCGAGAGTCAAAGCTACCATCCATTGAATAGAGTTGTCAGCTCATCTAAAATGATAAACATTCTAGCAACCATTTATCTTAAAACTAAAATTATCCAAAGCTTCAGAAAGAATCTAGTTAATTAAAATTCTATATTTAATTAAATACAAGAAAAATACAAATAGTTTATGTAGAAATAATATCTTAAAACTAAGAGTGTTTTTCTTCAATTTAACTTTAAAATATTAAAATAAATTTCATATATTTTAAAAGTTAATTATGTTGCTAATCAATTTTATTAGGTTAAACTAATTTAATTAACCTAGTACAGTTATCCAAATCAGGCAAATGGGCCTTCACAATTGGGGTAGTTCATGTGAGGGGGAGCTGGGTTCAGTATGTCGTACCCACTTCTATTGGCCCCCAACTCTCACACAAGGCCTAAAAGAGAAGAATTTAACCTTAAAATAAATAACTGTTATTAATTGAATGTTATCCAAATCAGGCAAATGGGCCTTCACAATTGGGGTAGTTCATGTGAGGGGGAGCTGGGTTCAGTATGTCGTACCCACTTCTATTGGCCCCCAACTCTCACACAAGGCCAAAAAGAGAGGAATTTAACCTTAAAATAAATAACTGTTATTAATTGAATAGGTCCAAAAACTAAATGGACCTAAATAAAATCTATCAGGGTGTAACATTTTATTTAGCAACAACCTATATGCATCTATAATAAAATAAACATATAGGCTCACACAGGCACACAAATTTGGATGGACCCTATCATGTTTCTAGGTCATACACAGATGAAAGAAGAATGTAAAATTTACCTGTTACAAATTATTTACTTGACCTATTGACAATTGAATCATGGGTTAAAATCAGATCATTGGATCTGTCAACAAGTTAACCATGGCAATTTAGATCAAGCAATAATAGGTTTTATAAAACTTACACATAAGCTAAAACACATACTCCTGCAACAAGTTGAACTGGATAGTTGGATGTAGGATTTATTTAATTTTAAATAATTAAATTTCGAAAATAATAAATAATAATAAAAAAAATATTTTTCAGATTTTAAATTAGAATAAAATAATATTTAAATTAAACCTACAATTTTGAAAAATTAGGCTTCAACTAACCTAAATATCATTTCAAAAAAAATTTGCTAACCACTTTTGAAAATTTCATGTTATTTTATAAATTAAATATTCAATAAAAAAATGAAAAATAAATATCCTTTTCTGATTTTATAATTTAATTTAAATAAAAATAACAAAATTTAAAAGTTAGCAAAATATCTTATTTTTATTCAAAATATCATGATTATAGTAATCTTATTTTAAATTTAAATAAGGTCAAATTATTTTTTAAAAAAAATTAATTTTAAAAAAAAATTAATATTTGACCTTAAATTTAAAAAATAAGATAAAGTAATCAAATTTAAAAAAATAAGATAAAAAATTAAGCAAAAAGATAGATTTTTACCTATTTTCAAATTCCAATTACACTAATATCTAAAATTAATTTTAAAAATTTTAAATTAATTTATTTCTGATAATTAGATTTGAAAATAGAAAAGTAAAAATCAAAATACAAAACTACACAAAAAATCGGAAGTTAATTCCATGAAATAGCATAAAAAATTGAAGAAAACGACAAAAAAAATGCAAGTGGTATGGACAGTATGCATTGCATACTGTCCACACGCACGAGCAGGGAGGCTTGACCGAGGTCCCTCGGCACAGGAGGCTGCATGCAGCCTCTCCGTGCGCGCATGGGACGATTTCAGACAGGATCTTGTCCTGACCGAGAAAGCTCGGTCGAGCATCTTGTCTGAGCGCGTGCAGCCGAGGGTTGCACCCTCATCCGCGCGCGTAGGGTGGGTGACACCATCCATCCCGATATTTTCCGATTTTCAAAAAATCATAACTAATTCAAATAAAATTGAAATTGAGTTCTGTAAAAAACTAAATTGCTTAATTTTTTCCAAACTATCCAATAAAATTAATTTCAGAAACAGAATTACAATTATTTTTCACGAGAATTCAAAAACATCAAACAATCATCATATAACACATAGATCAACATGAAACCATCCAAATCACATACAAATCGTTTTAAGTCCAAATTTCTTGCAAGCAAATCAATTACCATGGCTCTGAGGCCAGTTGTTGGAATTTATTTTACCAGGATCTTAGATCTACTCACAAGTATGTTGTTTAACATCTTAAATATGAACATTCTAAAACGATAATAAACACATATAAAGTTAAGGAAACCTTACATTGGTTGCAGCAGAATAATATGTCTCCTTCCACTCAGATCTCTAACCCTTGTATCCTTTATGTCGCAGAGTATTATCAAGATCGGAGCCCGAATATCCTTCTCTTTGAATTTGATCCTTCACGATCTTCCAAACTATGATTGAGGTACCACTTGCCGTGTGTGGGCACTACTCTATCACTAGGAGGTTTAGAAATTATGAAGAAGAAAACAGAGAGAGAGAGAGAGAGAGGGTCGCAATAGAGAGAAAGTGGAAGGCTCAGTTTTCAGAAAAGGCAGTTTCCTGAATTACTGAATAATTCCTTATTTTGGTGTGAGCCATCACTTTCTATTTATAGGCAACTACTAGGTTTAGGTTAGTAATTACTTGTCATTAAAATAATGAAAATATTAATTGGAAAAAGCCAATCAAGTGGCCGGCCATAGGTGTTAGTGGGCCTCACTTGGATTTGCAGTTTTCACAATTTTTATTTCTATTTTCTCAAAAACGCCAACTTTCCAATTCTAACCATTTAATTGCCAAAACTAATTATTTAATAACTAAAATAGATTATTAAATAATGTTTTCATTTAATATAATTATTAATTAGACATATAGAGTCTCTTAATTAATAAATAACCATAGAATCTCTTTTCTTTACAATTTCACCCCTGCTTAGTGAAAATTCTGAAATTAGACATAGTCTAATCTTTAGAATTATAATTGATTAATCATAAATCAATTATTGAGTCTTACAAGCAGTATGGTCTCAACTAGAACGGGGACCATGGATCTATATTGCTGAGCTTCCAATAAGTCGAACCGAATTTACTAAGTAAACTCCCTAACTTATTAATTCCTTGTTGAATCCACTCTTAGAACTTGGAATTGCACTCTCAGACTTATATAGAGCATTCTATATGTTCCACGATATAGATACGCTATCTCATTTAACCACTGTTATAATTTTAATGTGATCAAAGATCCTCTATATAGATGATTTACATCGAGATGGGATAAATTTACCGTTTTCACCCCTCAATGTATTTGGCCCCTTAAAAAACTTAGCTACCTGTAAATGATGTTTTAGTGATCTAAGAAATAGTCACTGAAACAAGAGCTCATCCATTTACTTCTATTTAGCTAAGCTCGAATGGAATCATCACTTGACTTCTATACACCAGTAGAAGCTATAGATTCCATATTTATGTTCAGCGCTCCCACTCAATCATACTATCATGTTCCCAAAATATACGTATCACCCTGACCTAAAAGTAGGCTTAACTAATAAATCTAAGAACATGAATAGCACTCCTGAGTTGAGCCTAAGCTATTTAGATTCTGTTGATCTAAGATCAACTAGTGATATTGACTTGGAAAGATACAACGGTAAGTTTATAATATCTTGACTGAGTTCAATATCGGTCCAGTCCAATGTATACTCCATACATTCGAAACTAGTATACTTTACCAATGTCCTGGAAAGAACATAACACTTACTCCAAGTGTAAGTACACATCATCGCTGATTATCACATCAATGTAAATCCAAAACACTGATGAAACAAGGACTTAATCTTTTGAATCATATAATCACAATCACATTCCACTGTGTTGACAATACTGTAATTGTAAATAAATATATGTTCTGGACTTAACTGATTTTGTGCATATATTAAATATATTAAACCATAAGCATGAAAAATTCATGCAAACATAAATCACTTCAAATTTCTTAGATTGATAACTAATCAGATTGTAATGGGTTTTATTTAGGGCACAAAACCCAACACATAGTCCACCACATCCCTTTTCATTCCATACCATTAAAAATATGGCTTCAGATCTTGATACATTTTGGTGGTTCCTGGATGCAGTGAGTAGGGAGTAGTATGAGCTTCATCCAAAATTTCTCTCTTAAGCTCAGTGTTATCAGGGACACACACTCGTGCTTTAAACAATAACATTCCACTATCAGAGATTGAAAAGTCCTTAGCTTTGCCTGATAAGACATCTTCTCGAATCCTAACCAGTTCAGGATCTTCTAATTGAGCCGTTTTGATTCTTTCCAACAAGTCTGACTGAAGTGTCAGATTATGTAATTTCTCAACCACAAACTCAATATTTTCCCTAGACATATCCGAGGCTAACTGAGGAGAAATCATGACCATTTGAATATCTGATCAGGTCCTTTTCGGCTTAAGGCATCTGTCACAACATTTGCCTTTCCAAGATGATACAGGATTTCACAGTCATAGTCCTTCACTAGCTCTAACCATCTCCGTTGTCTCATGTTCAAATCCTTCTGAGTGAAGAAGTACTTGAGACTTTTGTGGTCAGTATAAATCTCACACTTTTCACCATATAAGTAGTGTCTCCAAATTTTTAAAGCAAACACCACTGCTGCAAGTTCCAGATCGTGAGTTGGGTAACGCTGCTCATAATCTTTCAATTGTCAAGAAGCGTAAGCTATGACTTTATCTGCTTGCATCAGTACACAGCCCAAACCCTGCCTTGAGGCATCACAATACACCACAAACTTCTCTTGATCAGATGGCAAGGCTAAAACAAGAGTTGTAGTTAGTCGTTGTTTCAGCTCTTGGAAACTTTTCTCACAGTTATCCGACCATATAAACCGTTGGTTTTTCCTAGTTAACTCAGATAACGGCATTGCAATCTTGGAAAAACCTTCCACAAAACGCCGATAATAACCCGCTAAACTGAGAAAACTTCGAACTTCAGTGACTGTTTTAGGTCTAGGCCAATTCTTCACTGCTTCAATCTTCCCTAGATCAACCATAATCCTGTCTTTTCCCTAGAAAACTCACACTTTTTGAACTTCGCATAAAGTTTATGATCTGTGAGTCGCTGCAGAACCATTCAGAGATGCTGTTTGTGTTCTGTTTCTGACTGAGAGTACACAAGGATATCGTCGATAAATACAATTACAAAATTATTGAGAAAATCCTTGAATACTCTATTCATGAGATCCATAAGGCTGCCAGTGCATTTGTTAACCCGAATGACATAACCAGGAACTCATAATGACCATACCTGGTTCGGAAGGCTGTCTTCGGAATATCCTCTTCTCGGATTCTTAGCTGATGATATCCAAACCTCAAGTCAATCTTAGAGAATACTGTCTTGCCCTGAAGTTGATCGAACAGATCGTCAATTCTAGGCAAAGGATATTTATTTTTAACGGTTAACTTGTTCAGCTCCCGATAATCAATACACATCCGAAGAGTCCCATCCTTTTTCTTTACAAACAGAGCCGGAGCTCCCACAGGTGACACACTAGGTCGTGTGAACCCTAGATCCAACATCCCTTGGAGTTGTATCTTCAGTTCTTTTAATTCAGCAGCTGTCATTCAGTAGGGTGCTTTTGAAACAGGTTCTGCTCCAGGAATTAGATCAATGATAAAATCTATCTCCCGCTGAGGTGGTAACCCAGGTAATTCCTCTGGAAACACATCCAGGAATTCCTTAACCACTTTAACCTCTTCAGGTCCAAGTAACACAGGTTTACTGGAATCCACTACAACTGCCAGGAATCCTACACATCCATTGCGTAACAAATCCCTAGCTTTCAACGCTGAGATTCTTGGAACACGAGAACCTTGAACCGAACCAACAAAGACGAATGGTTCCTCATTTTCCGGTTGAAAAGTTACTATTTTTCATTTACAATCAATACTAGCATAATATTTGGACAAGAAGTCCATTTCGAGTATAATATCAAACTCGGCCAATGGTAACTCCACAAGATCAGTGCTCAATTCTCTATCTTCAATTCTAATTAACACTGATCTAACCCACTTTCTTGAAATAATTAATTCCCCATTAGGCATCAGGGTTCCCAATCCCATCTCAAAAACTTCCCTTGGTCTATCAAGTTGATTAAGAACTCTCGATGACACATAAGATCGAGTAGCACCCGAATCAAACAAAACAGTAAAAATAAAACCGTTGATAAGAAGCTGACCTGTGACCAGTGAAGGGCTGGCGGCAGCATCAGCCTGGGTAATAGTAAATACACGAGCAGGTGCAGGTTTGGCTTCAAGCTTTGGTTCCTCCTTCTTCAATTGGGGACAATCTTTCTTGAGGTGCCCCACTGATCCACACTGAAAGCAAGCCCTCCGGTTGCAAGTCCCAGGATGATGTTTCTTATAGCGCGGGCACTCAGGATAGGAATAAGTCTGTCGTCCCCCTTTATTCTAGTTTCCTCGAAAACTTTTACCTTGCCCTGAATTTCCCAAAGATGGGAAAGTTCTCTTCTTTTGCTCAAAAGTGGAGTCACCACTCTCTTTTCCAGGGCCAGAAATAGGGAGAGTAGTGGCCCCACCAACACTAGAAGTCTCTCGAGTTTCATGCAAAAATTTTACTGCTTCTTCAGCTCAGAGAGCCTTATCAACCATTTCTGCATAAGTTGTAGTGTCATTCGTTGTAATAACCAAATCATGCCTAATCTTGGCATTCAACCCTGCCAAGTACTTCTCCTTTTTACTGAAATCTGTTGGTACGATCCCAGAGGCTAACTTAGCCAAGCGATCAAACTTGGTTGTATACTCAGTCACTGACATACCCTAGCCTTGTACCAACTCAACAAATTCTTTCTGCTTTGCACTGCGGACCGCCTCATTATAGTATTTAGCATTAAAAAAATCCTGAAATTCTTCCCAGGTCATTCTGGCAACATCCTTGGTAAGGGATATCATTTCCCACCATACCAAGGCATCTTCCTGAAACTGAAACGTGGCACATGCCACCCTGTCATTTCCAACCACTCCCATAAAATTCAATATTCTTTCGATGATTGTCAGCCACTGCTTGGCCTTAAGTACATCAGGACCTCCCAGAAACACTGGAGGTGCTTGCTTCCTGAACCTTTCATATAAAGGCTCCATACGATTACCAGCAACATGCAGTTCTGTTGGTACCGTAGGAGCTGCAGGAACCGCAGCAGACGGTTGCGAAGGAAGCTCAGCAGGAGCATCCCGCTCCCTGAGTCTTCGAATCTCCTCATCTTGCTGCTCAATTCTGGCTTGCATCTGTTAGGTTATATTTAGCCTATGTTTCGGGTCTGTAAAGTTAGCATTTTCTCGTCTATTAGTGTCTTTTGGAGCGGTTTTATGCTTGATTTTCATTGTTTCAGGTTCCCGGGGTGTCAAAGTTCAAATTCAGTCAAATGGTGAAAAGACGGGACAAACTGGCAAAAAATTGGAAAAATCTGCTCGAGATGCATCAGTAGTCGCGACCACCAATGAGACAGGTCGCGACCCTTTTTCATGAGTCGCGACTTCGAGATTTTGGCAGAACCGTGGATTTTCGAGGTTTGCCTATAGTCGCGACCAGCTTAAAGGCTTGTCGCGACTAGGTACGTAAAACGCAGTTTTGACCTAATTTTGATTTTTCTCTCAATTGGAGGCACACCTCTCATCCCTATATAAGGAATACGACTCAGAAGGTCAACCTAAGCAGAAAAAGACCTAAAAAGTGGATGAAGGTGGAGAGGAAGCTATCTTGAAGACCCGAAGCGATATCACCTTCTAGTTTCTTTCTTTTACCCTTATTTCTTCCTTTTATGTTTAGTTTTGTTTCAGATTTAATCATGGATGTTTTTATTGTTTTTATGAGCTAAATTTCCCATTAAGGGAGGATGATGAATGTTGTTTAAGTTTATGCCTAGTTAATAAATATTTGTCATTCCTCCATCTTGTTTGTGAATACTATTTATATTTGTGTTTAATTCTATGTGCAAGTCTGATCACCTTTTACATGTTTAATGATCTCAATTCGAAATCTGGAAAGTGAGAATTGAGAATGCTAAAATTGGATAGTCTAGGTTTTGATGTGAAACGAAAGTATTTACATAGCCTTAGTGACAATTAGATTAGTGCTTAATGCTGATTTTATGTTGATTTAATTAAGAAGTTAATTAGAGAACATGAGATTTAGATACTAAAAGATCTGAAAAGAGTTAGGTTAATTCATAATCTATCATTCACATTAAGATAAGGATATGAATTAGGTATTAACATTGGTAACTTATCAACAGGATTCACCTCCCTAATCTCTCATCTTGATTAATCTTTATTCTTTTTCTTCTTTTTTAATTTTCTGAATTATTTTCTTTAAATTGCAAAAAGTATTGTTTTACCAGATAGAATCATAAGTATAGTTTAGTAGTACTTAATCCAATTCCCTGTGGTTCGACCTCACTTGCGTGAGATACTACTTGATTGTGTATACTTGCGTAGTAATCATAATTTTCGTAACAGCATCTCAGCAAACCTTTGCTCCCAATCAACCGGAGCCTGAGGTGGTTCCTCCTGACCACCCCTTGGAACACGATCGCAGCCTCTACCGCGTCCACGGGGATTTTGGGGATTTCTACCACACCGACCACCTCCGGTCTCAACCATTTCACCCTGCCTTCTGTTGTTTCGCTGGGCGTCCATTATTAGGACTTAGCCTGCGAACCCACAAGGCATGCAGGTTAGACAGTGGTCAAAATATTTTCCAAGACCGCATTAGGGTTTTAAAACATCTATTTAATCATAAATGCAATATATCCTAAAACAGTTTGCAAAAAGTAAAGCTTACGGAACCGTGAGTTGAGCTCGACACTGGCCTTAATTGTACATATCTTGTCAGTCTTCAGTGAACAACCTGGTGGCTCTGATACCAAACTGTAACGCCCGTATTTTCAATTTAACAAACTCAAAAGATAACTTAAATATATTATATCTTTATAATTATATTGGTCGGGATCTCGAGTTTCAAAACACAACAAAAGGTATTTTACTAATATAGAGCTTACTAGTATATACATATATATATATATATATATTTTTCTAAGGAAATACGTGTACAGGCAACTCAAAATAGTAAAAGATTGAAACCCTCCAAGTTGCACTGCCGCGATGTGTACAATAGCTGCTGAGCTCCATCTCACTGTTCCTCCAGCTTCGCCTTTCCTTTACCTACATAAGGTAGCAAACTGATGAGTCAATAGACTCAACAAGATAAGCAAGACATATGTATAAGTAATGCGAGGTCGGTTTTATGCTTAAGCCGCCTTGAGCTCAATAATTGAGCTCACCAAATGATTAAGAACGTTCTTAAGAGAAGTACGACCTCTGTACCAAATGCACTAAAGTACCAACCCTGTACTCGTGTTGGTAGAGCCATTATTGTACTACCGGGAGTTACTAAGTGTTGTACCACATGCACGACGTACCCTCTGGTACTCGTGTTGGTAACACTGTAACCATTCTGATATCCCACACTATACTAACACTCTTAAATCATACGAACAATCAGTGTTAGTAGTGTAAATAATCAAAAACAAGCATTCATTCACATATACGTAATATTCATGCTATCTTACCTTGCTCCGTGCTCAGGTGTGCCGGTTAGCCTTAGTGGAAGTGCAGCTCAACGCTTTTACAGGGCCCTTGAATTAGATCCCAAAAGCAAGCTGAAAACTCTATAATTTCAGCAAGAAAATC
Organism: Cannabis sativa; assembly: GCF_029168945.1. Taxonomy (NCBI): domain Eukaryota; kingdom Viridiplantae; phylum Streptophyta; class Magnoliopsida; order Rosales; family Cannabaceae; genus Cannabis; species Cannabis sativa. The sequence goes on along the minus strand of NC_083609.1, from coordinate 26,860,216 downwards.
CTTTCTCTTGCTGGCTTTGGGTAACACGAGAGAGAGAGAGAGAGAGAGAGAGAGAGAGAGAGAGAGAGAGAGAGAGAGAGAGAGAGAGAGAGAGAGAGAGAGAGAGAGAGAGAGAGAGAGAGAGATGAAGCTTCTAGGATTTTCTCACTAAAACCTCCCTTTTTCCTTTCTTTCTTTCTAATTTACTATTTAAAATAAAAGATTAATAATAAACCTTTTAAAAGAGGCAGCTACCAATCCCACTGAAACAAAAGTCAACATATGAAAATGACTTATTTGCCCTCTTAACTTAAGCCAAAGGTTAAACAATACTAAGGGTAGTTTAGACATTTTACAAATCCCGACAAATTTCCAACACCTCCAATACCCAACAATGTTACCCCGATAATAAAATTCTAAACATATAAAATGCGACTCTCTAAAGGCTCAACGTCGCTTTCCACAGCTTCCGAACACAATCACAGAAATTGAGGAATTTACATAAATAACATAATAAACACACATGAACTTAAGTAAATTTCCACAATGTGCATTTTATAAATAATAATAAAATCTCATGCATAACCCTAATTATTTAATAATCCAAAGTGTTAATCTTAAGCGGTCTTTACATTTATTCTGCTAGTACCATAAAGCCAACAAATAGGTGAGGCCTAGTATGTAGGTAACCATCGTCCATACACGGATGCACTATCGACAGTGATAGATTCATATGTGTCATCGGTTTTAGGAAAGAGAATGTCAGAGTAATGGGCATTGGCCAAAAAAGTGACTTCCTTTTTGCTGTGAGCCTTTCTGTGGTTTGACACGAGAGACAAGCTGCCTGATTACTTGAGATCGTGTCAGGATTGTGCCATGTGGATCGACGTTCGTGTCCTTAAGTAGTCCCAGACTCCCTTTCATATTCTATTCTTGGATGCCTCCTAAGGGCATTCTTCTTCGATCTAGACTTGTCTGCTCTTTGAGCATATGTTGGGTGATCCAGACTTGGGATCTCCAGATCTGTAGTCGAGGGTTACTCATGATGGAGTCAGACGTCAAGTCTGGCTTCGCCCATTCTTAATGAACGAGTCATGCCACTGACCTCCGTGGTCCCGATGAATAGGCCTCGTTTTCATATTGAGTTGGCCCACTACTAGCTATCAGAAACAAAGATAACAGTCACTATTATCACCACCACCGTCTCAGACCCATATTTCCTTCTCTTCTTGCCAAAATCTCATCAATAGAAAATTAAAGTTTCAAGAAAAAAAGAAGAAAAAAATTAAACTTCAATTGCCAAACGCAAAGAGCTGTAAATGCCATTATCCCTCTCGATCTTCCCTCCATTGTCGGTGAAAGGAGCTTCAAAATCCATCCACGTGCAAAGAAAAGAGCATGAGAGAGAGAGAGAGAGAGAGAGAGAGAGAGAGAGAGAGAGAGAGAGAGAGAGAGAGAGAGAAAGCTGAGACTACATAGTCATTGGGGATCTCAGATTTAGGGATTTCGAGGGTTGGGGTTCTCAAATTTAGGACCATCGGATCCTTTCCCCGTCAATCTCAGGGTTTTGGGGTTCTAGGTTGGGGCTTGTGGTCGATTGGGGTTGGGGCTAACTGTCGATCGACTGAGAGGGTTTGAGGCTCGAGGTTCTTAGATCATGTTTTAGGGAGTAGGAAAAAGAAATGTAAAGGAAAGGAAAAGGAAAAAAAAATAAAGATATTTAATTTTGTAATTATTTTTTTTTTAAATTGTTATTTTTATTTTTGTATTATTTTTATAATATTTAAATTATTAAAATGATGTGGACTAATGAAAATATGTCACGTGTATATTGGCCTACACATCAATTGTACAAGGTAACATTTAACACCTATTCACTAACAAAATAGTAAAACTCACAATGAAAATAAAATTTAACAGGTTTCGCCCTTAAAAAATTAATTCATGGGATTAAGTGTAATAAAATGCAAAATCAAATAATTTCACCACTGATATCCCTAAATAAAATAATTAAAAAATAACATCTCTAACAAATTGAAATTTAATAGTAACTGTCATTCATCCATAATAATTATCATTGTTTCCTTTTCAAAACCCTAGTTTGCTCAGTTACTAATGTAAAACAAATTCTCATTAACCTATGATATCATAATTCATTATTAAACCCCTTCAAAATAATAATAATAACAATAATTCAAAATAAAAATAATAAGTTATTAGTACAACAAAATGATTAACAAAGATGCTTTCATACAAAAATTACACTTTAAATATCCTTAAAATTTTAAATGATGATTCAAACACATTATGTCAGTATTGAGCTACGTTATGGAACTACCAATAGTGTACACCTAAAATCTAGCAGGTCTAGCCACTCGCATCTTCAACCCCATTCACCTTTGAAGATTCCTCTTTTATTCTCCAGATTGCTTCCACTTCATCAGTCCTAAATCGCTGAGTAAATGTTGATTCCTCCAGTGGGGTTGATGCGCCATGAGCATAAGCCAGAAGACCAGTGTAAGCAATCATTGCTCCATTATCAATGCAATACCTATCATCAGTAGCAAACAACTTTCCACCGCGCTCTGAGCACATTATTCTCATCATTTCCTGCAATCTTTCATTGCAGCCTACACCGCCAACAATAAGAACATCTTTTGTGTCACAGTGAGCCATTGCCCGCTCAGTGATCTCCACGAGCATTGCAAATAGTGTTTCCTGCAACATATCATAACTTTGTGTATAAAAGTAATAGGACAATCTAGTAACGGTTTCGTTTAACTTAGATTTTGGTGTGCATTAGAATATTTTTCAAGTGGAATTCTTTACTAATATAGCATTTTTGTATTGTTAAGTGCTTGCTAATATAAGTAATCATTGCGAAAAGACATATGGAAGGCTCACCTGCAAAGAGTAGCACAAATCTGCAGGGGTGCACTCGTTGTTTTTCAGTTTCTCCTCAGCAGTTGCTTCAATAAAGCTTAAAATCCCACTAAAAGAAACATCCATTCCTTTGACAACATAGGGAAGGTCTATAAATTGTTCTCCTTTCTTTGCAAGCTAGATGAGAAAAATAAAACAAATGCATGTACTACAGTCAAGAAAACACTTTCTGACACAGTACATAAGCCAACACAAACAATAAGCTAATTTAGTACACAGGACCTGTTTGGAAACTACCAATACCGATTAAAAAACTACGATATTTATACGATCTTCACTCATCCACTCATTACTGATGATACCATGTTACCACAAACAATAAGGAAAGCACACACACACAACACACTTACATATACATAAACATCATGAAATGTCTTCAAATAATACCATGTTAAACACAGCGAAAGAGGAAAAAGTAAAAACAGATATCTATCACGTTATGTTCCTCACGTAAGTTTGAACTCATTAACGTACCTGCTCAATGTTGTATCCAGGACTTGGATCATTAGAGAGAGTTAAAACCCTAGCAAAGCGATCCAAGCAATTCCCAACAGCAATATCAATAGTCTCTCCAAAGATTCGATACCGACCTTCACTATATGCAATTACTTGTGTATTCCCACCACTAACATATAAGACTACAGGATCATCTGCCCCAGTCACAATCCTTCCCATCTCAATATGAGCAACACAGTGATTAACAGCAACAATGGGCTTCTTCCACAATTGTGAAAGAACCCGAACAACAATTGCAGAAACTTGCAGTGGTGCTCCCATGCCAGGACCCTTGGTATAGCAGAGACAATCAATGTCATCTGGGGTTATTTCAGCAGTTTTCAAAGCAGCCTTGATAAGCGGAAGAACATGCTGGAGATGATGTTGGGCAGTCTCTCGAGGAAGGAATCCGTGGCCAGGTGGGGTAATGTAAGTGTGGCGAGGATTTGATAGAATGGTTCCATCTAAGGTTACAACTCCAACACCAATCTTGTTGGCGGAACCCTCAAAACCAAGGGCTATTATTTTCTTCATTTTTCACAAAGACTATATGGCAAAGGCAAACCCTATTATTCAAAATCATAACATTCAATTTGACTACATGAGGAAAACAAGAAATCAAATAAAAGTCAAACCTCATAACATATCACTTCCCAATTCCCATGCTAGCTTTTGGAAAATAATCCATAAGAAATCTAAGGCTTTATTAATTTCAAACAAAGACTATTTTTGTCTTATTTATTTCTTATACTTCTGTGATTACAGATTGGTGCGGTTTAAATAAGAAAAACAAAAGCAGACATAATTCATAAGCTAAATTTATGGAATCATAAGCATAATAATAAAGTCAAGTATTGTCATTAGAACATTATTACAAACACATGGTGGGCAGAGAGAGAGCAGGACTGCCATAAAAATAAAAACAAAATCGCCCAAGTCACTGAGAATCGAATTAGAAAATATGAAATGCGAAAGTTGCTTAAAGCTAGCGTTTTGGTACCCATATCATATGCAGAGATTTTGTTTTGGAAAGATTTTTGCAAGGTTAGCATCAGTAATTGGTAGTTAAAGTAGACGATTTTACTAACCTCAATGTGGCGGGGGAAGGGAGCAGCCGCACTTGGGAGATAGACTGATAGAGGCTCAAGAAAGTGTTTTTTCTTATTTTGCTAGAAGAGGCTCAAGAAAAGGGGGAGAAATAGCATGTTTAAAAGGGTATTTTTCAAAATTTAACCCTTCTTTTTTTATTTATTGCCTTATCTCCTAGTTTATCGGAAATGTACTTTTTGGTTTCTACATTAATTTTAATGGAATATAGTTAATTTTATAATATTATAATATATTTAAAAATAAAAATTATATAGATATTTTATATAAAAATATTTAATTTTTATTTAAAATACTTAAAATATTATAAATATTTTTAATCATATTTTTAAATTTATTAATTTAACTTTGAATTAAAATAAAAAAAAATTATATAAATATTTTATATAAAGAAATTTAAATTTAAAATATTATAAATATTTTTAATCATATTTTTTAATTTTATTATTATTTATTTTATATTTTAAATTAAAATAGTTGTAATAAGAAATTGATTGCTTTCTATTTTAGTTATAGTAAATCGATTCACACACCATATTTTTCGTAAAGTTTATTGCTTTCTATTTTAGTTATAGTAAATCGATTTACACACCATATTTTTCGTAAAGTTTGGGAATAAAAAACTTTTATATCAAATTTACGAATCCAGCCTATATATAGACACACTTAAATTTAATTATGTGAGTTTTGGTTAAGAATATAGTATACATTACCTAATTAAAAAAAATTTAAATAATTAAAAAATACACATATATATATAATCATATCCAAATGACACACCAATACAGCAATAGTTAATTTTTTTTTTCTTAAAGATCAAAATCTCAAATCTCAGTTAAAAATTGAAAAAAAAAATGCATTACCTAATTAAAAAAAATAAACATACATGTATTGCACTTAACATCACCTAATTAAACTTAATTAAAAGAACTAATTATACGTGCATTGCACGTAACATCAACCTAGTATACATAGGTGCATATAAGTCAACTTCGAAAAATTTAGTCACTTTGTTAACAAAAGAAAAAAAAATTATGGACTATATGGACTCATGAAAACTTAGAGTAACTGTTTAAAAAAAAGTCACTTTTGTTCAAAAAAAATAACTTACCGTTGTTAAAGATATTTTAGAGCTTTAGCATTCTGTTAAACCGTTATAGGTTAGTACTGGTTAGTTAATTCATTCCAATTCTGGTTAGCAGGACCGTCTCAAGCTTTTGAGGGACCTAGTTTAAAATTTTAAAATTAGGCTTTTTATTTAAAAAAAAATAATTTTTTTTAAAAGAAATTATTGAACATACTAAATTTTCGAAAATTTATACAATTATAAAATTAAACTTAATTAAAAAGAATCAAATGTCATATATTCTATATGTAATTATAATAATAATAAAAAAAACTTAAAAACAATATTCAAATATATAGATCCATCCATTTAACAAGCGACTTTTTTCTCCATATTTCTTGCAACGAACAATCTTCAACTCGCAAAACCTAAAAAGAACATAAATTTAAATGCAATAAATGAATCATATAAAAATGTATCTTTCTTATTTTTTTGAGATACAAATTTGCTAATCAAGTCATCGTAATGAAGTTTATTTAGCAATTTATTTTTGATAGACAACATAGCTAACCCACTCAATCGTTGTTGCAACATAGTGGATCTTAAATATAATTTCATCAATTTTAATTTTGAAAAATGTCTCTCTGCTGAAGCAACTGTTACTGGAATGGTTAATAATATTCTGTAAGCAATATATGCATTTGGAAAAGAATTAACTTTTTTTATATAATCAAGTATTTCAATTGAGTTACTATTTTCATTTGGAAAAATTTGCTTCAACACTTTAAATTCTGAAAACAAATCTAAACCATCAATATAAGATAATTTACTGTATTTTAAAACATCCTTAACATTTAAAGAGTGGTCTTTTAGACCATCTTCATCCAATGCTTTCAGTTTCTTCATGCTAAACAAAAAATCAAAAATATTTTCATACACTTGAAATTGTTCAAACCTATTTTTAAGTGAACTAATAATTTGGTCAATCAAGTAAAGAAAATAATCAATTCGAAATGATTCTTCAGTAGATTTAATTACATCAACATTTTCATCAAATTGCTTTTTCCTACGAATTAATCATTTTTCAAAAAATTTAATCTCTATGCCCATCTCACTTGCAATTTTTTAGTTGAATTCATAGCAGTTACAAATCTATTTTCCCTATAATCTTCAAAATAAGAAATGCGATTATTTAAATCTTTTATAGCCTTGTCAATGTCCATATTTTACTTTGTAAATGTTTACTTATTGAATTTATAGGAAATTAAATGTCATACCAAATGGTCATGCCCAATAAAAATTCAAAATTCGAAATTCTCTAATTCATAATTTACTAGACTTGTAGCCTCACTTTTTATTTTTAGATCTTCACTTATTTCTGGAAGTTCAAACAAAGCATCTCGTATGTTTAGAGTTTGTGATATAATACCTTAACACTTTCAATTTGACTTTCCCAACGAGTTTGAGACAATAATTTCACAGTCAAATTAGTTATATTATTTTTTAATATTGTCCATAGTTTGGTTGAAGAAGAGAATAATGAATATATGCGTTGTAAAACACCAAAAAATGATTTAACTTTAACACAAGAATTAGCAACATCACAAATCACTAAATTAAGATTATGAAAACCACAATGTGTATAAAATGCTCGAGGATTTATATCTAATAATCTTTTTTGTACACCTTTGTACTTTCCTTTCATGTTAGATCTATTATCATACTCTTGTCCTCTTATATCATTAATGTCAAGTTTTAAAATTTCAATTCTTTTTGTAAGTTCATCAAAAAGACCTTTTCCCGAAGTATCCTCCACATTCAAAAATCCCAAAAAATATTCTTCTACTCTTATTGGATTAGATGAAATATCTACACACCTCAATATGAGAGACATTTGTTCTTAATGACTTACATCAGGAGTACAATCAAGTAAAATTGAAGAATATTTAGCTTCTTTGATCTTTTCAAAATTATATTTTTCACTTCACTTGCTAACAATTGTATCAACTCATTTTGAATATTATGTGCCAAATAATGATTATGAATGTTACCATTTTGAATACGTCGAACATGTTCTTACATTATTGGATCAAATTCAGCAATCATTTCAATTAAGTTAAAAAATTTCCATTATTTTCTTGATAGATCTTTTCATTACATCCTCGAAAGGCTGAATTGTTCTTAGCTAAAATTTTTGACAATTCTAATTATTCTTACTAAAATATTCTTCCAATGCTCTTTCTCTTTATTAAGTCTTTCTTGAGCATCTTTATCAATTGTTTTGTTTTTCGATTGTCTCAATTCTAAGTCAATTTAAGCACTCATGTTAAGTATGTGATCATTACTTGTTTCGTGATTCTTCAAATTATCACCTAGATGTCTCCAATCTTTAGTTCTTTTGTTACTTAATTGACTCACACTCACCATATTAGACTATTTACCAAACAATTTATAACAAAAACAATATACTTTATCAAACTTTTTTGAATAACCACCTTCTATCATATTTTTCTCCATTTAACAATATTCTTGAATAATAAGAAGTTGAAAAGTGTCTACCATTTTCATCTTTAATTAAACTAAAATCAAGTATTACTCTAATTTGACCATTTTTTACTAACAAGTTTATTAGTTTATTATCAAGACTTTCCCATCTTTCCGGATCATAAATATAATCTAAATCTTCTTTGAAATTTCTAGTTTCCATGACCTCTTCAATATTTTCTTGACATTTTTCCTCAACCATCACATCATCACACATTTCATCATCTCCTAAATTATCTAAATTTATTTGTTCTTGTTCATTAGTTTCTTTACTGGAGTTACTTTTATTTTTTTTTCTTAGTGATAATAAATTTTTCTAAAGCTCCTCTTTGAGATTTAATCAAAGTTTCTATTCTCCTTTTCTTTTTAAGTTTTTCATTACCCGACATATATTTTGTACTAGACATTTTTGTTCAAATTTTAGGCACAACAAAACAAAACAAAACCAATTCAATGAAAAATAATAAAACTAAACTATTGCATATAATCACCAATAATAAAAAAAAAGTAAATGAAAGAAAGATAAAACCTTGAATTATTTTATTGTAAATAAAAGTAAGTGTTCCAAACTCAAATAGGGATCTTTTCTTTATATTTTGAAGTTATCCTTTCTTTTTGAAAGATAAAGAACCTATTAAAAAAATTCAAAGTTAAGAAAGATATATCATACATATATAATTATATACAAATATGTAATATGTGAACAGGAAGAGTTGAATGAAAGTGTACCTCTATGATAATTTTTTTCTTGTATATGCAAACTCAATACCACAATAAATTCAACAACAAATGAAGATTTTAGAATATAAAAGATATATAGTATATCTTATAAAAGAAATAGTGTATTGTGTTTAAAATTGTAAAAGAGAACATATACATAGGCTTTATTTATATAACTGAAAAAAAAAAAAGATAAATGGTGCCAACGGTTGAATCTTTTCATATGCCAACTATTTAATTTTTTTTACTAGGAGACAACTAATTAATTGCTTTTTATCAAACAAATACACAATTTAATTATTATAAATCTTTTCATATATCACATAATTAGGCATTATTGTGCATTAAAATAGGCTTTTTGTCTGTTGTGCATTAATGTGGGTGGGTGGGCACGGTTGGAATTTTTCTAACAAAATTGGTTTGCCCATTTGGGCTTTGTTATAGAAAAAAAAAATTATGGGGCCTATTGGGCTGAGGGGCCTGGGGCAGTGGCCCCTGCTGCCCCACCCTTCAGCCGGCCGGCTGTGCTGGTTAGTTATAGATACCTATCATTGTAATTGATCATTACACTTATATATATTAAGCTTCATTTTTGAATAATAATTTACAGCTCAACTCTCTCTCTCTCTACATTCTGTTATTTCTTAGATGGTATCAAGAGCTACTTTTTTTTCTAATCAATCGTTGCTCTTTTGTTCTCTTCATCTTCTCCAAAAATGTCTTATTCAACCTCTGCTCGGCGACTTCTCACACCAATGCCACTACTTCATTCAGTCCAATAATCTTCTCTCACAAGCTCTCTGCCAAGCTTGACAATAAAAACTTTCTTCTCTGCCAAGCTTGACAGTAACAACTTTCTTCTCTGGTGCCCTCAAATTCTTTCAGCCATTAAAGGTCGTCAGGTATTGAATTTTATCTCTAATTCTATCACTGCTCCACCACGATTTCTCACTGATCGTGATAAAGAAATTGGACTTATCAATCCATAATTTTCTCAGTGGAAAATTCAAGATCAGCTTCTCTATCTATGGCTCCTTTCGTCTATGACTGAAGGTATTCTCACATGTGTGGTTGATTGTGATACCTTTGCTCAAATTTGGAAAATTCTCAAGGTCTATTTTGTTACCCAAACATCCACCAAAATTGATCAGTTCGTCGCTTAACTTCAGAATCTCAAGATAGGCTCTCTCTTAATCAATCAATATCTCCTGCGTATCAAGACTATAGTCGATCATTTGAGCTCTGTTGGTCATGTTGTGTCTCTTAAGGAACATGTAGTTGCGATCTTCAAAGGTCTTCCTCTTGATTATGACATGTTTGTCATATCTACTAATTCCAAAAATATTCACATAGTCGCTGAAATTGAATCATTGTTGCTCTCTCAAGATCATTGCAGGGACAGTCACTCCAAGGATATTGATTCAACAAATCTTGCCATAATCGATCAAATCACAACAAGAATTCAAGTTACTCCCCCTTCCATGGTCCTCGGCCCTCTTCTTCAAATTCAGCTGGTCGAGGCTCATGGAATCCATATGTTGTTAATCCTCGTGGTAACTTCTCTTCTCGCATGTCTGTGTTAGGGTTTATGCCCTAAAAGTAAGTATTTAATGGATAATATATTATACAATATATAAAATACAATTATAAAATATTAAATATATTAATTATAGAAGTACAATTAATAAATATATGAAAATTTCATATTCATATATAGATGGTATGATCTTGTAAAGTAGTACAAGAGAATTAAGATCATACAATATGAATAAAATAAGTCGGTAATGTATTAAAGTATGGAATCTTTAATATGGAATTACCAAGTACGATTTATATGCACTATACTCTAGTGCGTGTGATTTTGATTTGAATTACATATGTAGATAGGCATATGGTAAATGTATGTAATAACATCTTTCATCAATATGTCATTTATCATGAAAGTTTTATTCATATCACAACGATGATCATTAGTAGATCTATTTGAATCCTGGGTATACATGAAGTCATGTTTGTGTTCATTGAGTTCTTTGATTCACTCGTTAAAGTTTCTCCGAGAAGATGATTCTTGCAACTTCTTTTTTGGGAGCTTAATAACATGAGTGGCTGGGAACATGTTATACAATAATAGAATTTAAGGTTTCTGAGAGGATTGAATATTAGTTCTCTTATAGTGTTAATTCTGTGAGTGCTAACAATTGGATCTAAATATATAATTGGATTATAGATTAACTATTAACATTAAATTAATGGTAAATAAAGAATTCAAGAGATAATCAGAAGGTTAAACGGTAATTTTGACCAACTCTAATTATGAATTAATAATTGGAGAGCAAACTACTTATATTGATTATATCAATGGACTACAAGTAAAAATTTTGTAAATATAATTGTATATTATCAAAGAGTACAATTTCATATTTATAGTGGAGCAATAATAGAATTAATAGACTAAATTATTCTATAGAAGATTTCAATAATAATCTAAAGTTTATTGAAGCTTCGAAATATAAGTTTATAGTCCACAGATCACCCCTATACAACACTGTATAGGGGAATATTTAATTTGAAGAATAAATTGAGAAAGAATTAATTTCTATAAGAAATAATTATTATTGGAAAAAATAGTATTTTTTTTTTTTTATAAATTGTTATTATTTTGAATAAATATATCAATTATGAATTGAATAATTAAATTAACGTGATATTTAACTATTTAGTTTTATTTGATAAAACTATATTAACTAGCTAAATATAATATTATTTTTAAATAATATTCAAATAGAAAAAAAATATTATTTTAGTATAAAATAATATTTATTTTAATCCTAGTGAAATAAAAAATTAATGAGAATTAATATATTATTATTTATTTTAAAATAAATAATAAATCTTTGTGGCAAATTGGGAAATTAATTTGGGCTTTAAAATATAGCCCACACGTGTGGGGTGACATATAAAAGTCTAATTAATTTATTTTGATTATTTTATTAAATAAGATAAATTAAAATAAATGATAATTATCTTTTTAATTATTTAAATTAAATATATTATAGTATAATGTATTTGAATTAAAAGATACTATAAAATAAAAGGATATAATTCAGTTATTAAGTTATGTGATATTTAATTTGAATTTTAAATTAAAATAATATTATATTTTTATAGGATGAAAAGGGTTTTAATTAATATAAACATGATATATATAATTTATAATTAATATATATACATATATATAAGAGTGAAAAGAACTTAACAAAAAAGAACAAATTTTGGAATTAAAAATACGATTGAGACACTGTCTCTCTCTCTCTCTCTCTCTCTCTCTCTCTCTCTCTCTCTCTCTCTCTCTCTCTCTCTCTCTCTCTCTCTCTCTCTCTCTCTCTCTCTCTCTCTCTCTCTCTCTCTCTCTCTCTCTCTCTCGCAACACACTCTAAGTGTGGTTGTGTGATTTTTTCCAATCTCCATTACATTGTCTCATGAGTAGAAAATATATTGTAATAAAAAAATTCATTCATCATATTAGATCTATTAGCCCACTCTTATCCTGAGTGTTGAGGTTGATCTAGAAGATTTGGTGTAGATTCTTCATCAATCCCATAAAGCTTTAGATTGGATGATCGAAAAATTATACGAAAAGATATAAAGATACAAACCCTGATAGGCATTAAGAGGTAAAATTATTATTCCAAGTAGTTAGATTTAATTTATGTTATATTGTCTTAAGATTCAGCGTTTAAGGTTCATATCAGATTTAACAAATATTTTTTTTAAATCTTGATCCTATTTTCTGCTTCCGCTGCGACTGTGATATAAACCCTAAAAACTAACAGTCTGCTCCTCCTCCTTGATTTGGCCACAGTGCTCTACCTCAGTTCTCCCATAATTCTAACTTTCCTTCTGGCAACTTTGGTAGACATGTGTGTCAACTCTGCTCCAAGGTTGGCCAAAGTGCATCTCGCTACTATCAAAGATTTAACATGGAGTTTCTAGGAATTTGTCCAGCCAATGTTGATAAAATTTTTTGCCAACATATGTACTTTTGATATTGCTAATGATGTTGTGTGGTATCTAGATTCAGGAGCAACATCTCATTACATTGCAGATGTGAATAATTTCACTCACAAGGATCCCTAATTTGGCTCAGAAAAAGTTCATATGGGAGATGGTGTTCAAAATGTTAGTGAGACTTCCTTCACCACTCCTTACTCATCCAAAACCCTTTATCTTAATTGAGTTCTTCATGTCCCTCAAATCACGAAAAAATGAATGTGTATCTCAAAATTTGCCTATGATATTAATGCCTATTTTGAGCTCTTTCTAAATCAGTGTTTTGTCAAAGATCAGGTTCCAAGGAAGTCCTCTTGTAGGATTAGCTTAGTCTTTTTACGTCATTCAACCGTCTCAAATGCATTTGTCACACCATTCTTGTTTAGCTCCATCCTCTCTTCCTTCTTCAGATCATGTTCTCTTAATAATGCTACACATTCTGTTGTCAATGTACCAAGTTGTTCTGATTTCTCTTTATGGCACAACAGGTTGGGTCATCCCTCTACAAAATTTTTAAAAATCATCATCCAATCTTATAAAATTTCTGATGTCAATAAAAGTGTTCATGATTTTTTTGAAGCATGTTGCAAAGGTAAAGTATACAAGTTTCCTTTCTCTTACTCTGAAACTGTTTACACTTATCATGCAGCTAATTCATACAGACATTTGGGGTCCCTCCCCCATTCTTTCCTTAAATGGATACAAGTGTTATACTTGAAATTCGACTATCAACCAAAAGCTGACACGTGTACTATAAAAGGAATATGAATCAGCTCATTGATTCATATATTAAATTACATTATTAAACGTGGCTTAAATAACTCGTTGCAATAAATCATAGTTAATAAAAAATATTCAAACTCGCTGTCACATAAGCATATGCGAGATAAGAATAATAACTATTAATAGATGTAGCTGATGAGAAAATATGTCCATATCGGGATAGACAAAGTATATAATAGAAGTATTCAAGACAATATATCAAGAAGCTCGCTACAAAATAACTACAATCATTCATCTCCCCCTCTACGCGACAGAATTGCCACCTCGCTAATATCATTATAATACAAGAACACTGGGAGGCGAAGCATATCTATACTTAGCATTTTTTCTATAGAGATAGTGAAGAAGAATAACTCACATTTAGCGAGAAACAACCTTCATAGTCAGCATAACCATTTAAGGATAAAGACAAAAGAGTGGTTGAGTAGTTATTTAATATTATCCCATGTGCACAAAAATAAAACGTGAGAATTTCCATGTTTCATGAGTAGTTGTAAATGATTAGATCCTAGTGAAAATAACTGCCATCATATACACCTATAAATAGGGGTAGAATCGAGGATAAAAGGACGGTAAAATTAAGAGAAAAACTATATTTTGCATTTACTGAGGGGATTGTACTCTATATCCAGATCATCATCCCTAATAAGAAGGACTCGAGGAGTATGTAGATTTTAACTAAAAAATCACGTAAAAATATCTAGTGTTTATTTGTTATTTTTATTAAATTCTGTGGTATATTTATTATATAAAAGGTTTATATATTTAGTTAACGAAAATCTGCGTTAACAACAAGTATTATATACATTTCATAGATGCATATTCTAGGTATACTTGGGTTTTTCTGTTAAAAACAAAATCTGAGGCTTTACCAACATTCATCAATTTCAAAACTCAAGTTGAAAAGGAATTTAATTGTTCCATAAGGTCTATTCAATCAGACTGGGGTGGTGAGTACCAGTCTCTTGAACCATTTCTAATAAAACATGGGATTTCTCATCATGTGTCTTGTCCCACCACTCATGAATAGAATGGTGTTACTGAGCGTAAACACAGACATCTCTTTGAGTCAGCACTGACCTATCTTGCTCATGCATTTATGCCACTCTCTCTTATTGGGATGAAGCTATGAGAACTGCACCCTTTTGTCAAAATAGATTGCCTATTGTTGTTCTTCAACAACAGTCTCCATTTCAAGTTATTTTTCACAAACCTGCTGATTACATCTCCTTAAGGGTATTTGGTTGTGCATGTTTTCCCAACATTAAGCCATACAACAGGAATAAGCTTTAGCTTAGGTCTGTCAAGTGTACTTTCCTAGGAAATAGCTTGAAACACAAAGGCTACAAGTGTTTGTCTTCCACAGGCAGGATTTACATTTCTAGAGATGTGTTTTTCAATGAATTTTTTTCTCCTTTGCCACCCAATCCAATCTTATTCCTATCTCTCAAACCAAAAAATTTCATATGCGTGCTGCTACACCAATCATTTCCCCTTGTGTCTCCCACCACTACTCATACTCCTATTCTAACTATCTCTCTCTCATCCCTTTTGTGTCTACTTCTGCTGCCACTCCATTCTCATCTTTTGGTAACATGTCTCCATCCACCACTTCCTCTCATCCCAGCTCCACCTCCACACCACATTCCTTTTCCCTTCCACCTAATCTTGCACCTGCACCTGCGCCTGATCCTCCTTCTCTCAATACCCATCATATGGTTACTAGAGCCAAAGTTGGCATCTCCAAACCTAAAGTTTTTCTAGCTACTAGTGTCCCACTTTCTGTCACTAAGGCATTAAAAGATAATAACTGGAACAAGGCCATGAACAATGAAATACATGCTTTGGTGAATAACAAGACTTGGACTCTAGTCAAACTGCCTAAAGGGAGAAGAGGTATAGGCTGCAAATGGACTCAAAATAAAAGAAAACATTAATGGCGCCATTTGAAAGTACAAGGCCAGACTAGTTTCCAAGGGTTTTCTTTAATAATTTGATTTTCGAGAGAACTTTAGCCCTGTTGTGAAGCGAACCACCATAAGTATTGTATTAACAGTTGCTTTATCTAGACATTGGCCAATCAAGCAACTCAATGTCAACAATGCCTTCCTCAATGGTGATCTAAGTGAAGAAGTGTACATGCTGCAGCGTCCTGGTTTTATTGATTTCAGCCAACAAGATTTAGTTTGCAAGTTGTGTAAGGTATTGTATGGTCTAAGGCAAGCCCCTCGTGCTTAGTTTGACAAGCTCAAACAGTACTGTTATCCTTCGATTTTGTATGCTCTAAGGAAATTAATTCTCTCTTCATTTGTATTACTCATCAACACACACTTTCTGTGCTTGTCTATGTTAATGACATCCTTGTTATAGGGAGTTCTAGTACTATTGTTCAGTTCCTCATCAATCAACTGCATTCTTATTTTGCTCTCAAAGATCTGGGTGACATCACCTACTTCCTTGGCATACAGGTGCATCACACAACTACAACTCTCCATCTTTGTCAGAAAAAGGTATATACATGATCTCTTAACAAAGGTTAAAATGCATGATGCTAATTCCTTGCCAACTCCTATGCCTGGGGGTGAGAAACTTTCAGCCTTTGGAAGTGATCCAATTTCTGAGCCTTACTTGTATAGAAGCACATTTGGTGCTTTGCAATATGCCAATGTTACAAGGCTAGAAATTGCTTATGCAGTATACAAGGTATCTCAATTCATGAAAACTCCATTAGAGTCTCATTAGGAAATTGTTAAAAAGATTCTAAGATACCTTAAAGGTACACTAGACCATGGTCTTCATCTCAAGTCTACTCAAGCCTTATCTCTCAATGGTTTTTATGATGCTAATCAGGCATTAGATCCTGATGATAGGAGGTCCACATCAGGTTTCTATGTTTATCTTGGCCCTAATTTGGTATCTTGGTCCTCTAAAAAGCAGAGAATAGTTTCTCGTTCTAGAACTGAAGTTGAATGCAAAAGTTTGACCAATGCTATAGCTGAAGTTATGTGGATACAAGCTCTCCTCACTGAGATTGGTCTTCCTCTACATCAACCACCTGCAATCTGGTGTGATAACTAAAGTACTATTCTTATGTCAGCCAACCCTGTCTTGCACTCTCAGACCAAACACATTGAGTTGTACTTATACTTTATGAGAGAAAGAATTTTTACCAAGCAGCTACAAGTCAAGCATACCCATGCTCATGATCATATTTCAAAAATCTTAACAAAAGATTTTTCTAGCACTAGGTTTTTGTTTCTTAGATACAAACTCAGCTTAGTCTCATTGGCCAAGCTGAGTTTGGGGGGTGTTAGAGATATTACAGAGCTTTAGCATTCTATTAAGCTATTATAAGTTAGCCTGGTTAGTTAACTCATTCTAGCTCTGCTTTGTTATAGTTAGTTATCATTGTAAGTGACCATTATACTTGTATATATTGAGCTTTAGCTCATTTTTTAATGAATAATAATTCACAACTCAATTCTCTCTCTCCCTCTCTCTCTTTACGTTTTATTATTTCTCACAACCATAACTTAGTTTAATTATTTTTATTTTGCGTAAAATAAGTATATTTTGTTGTGAATTAGTTGTGGAACAAGATTTAAGATGAGGGTCATGCTTTTTTTGTGTGTATGTAATGGAGGAGGGGCGTGCTTTTTTTTTTTTTTGTATTATTAATATAAATGATCTAGTTGGGATTCGAACGCTTTTCCTCTATTATATGTGTATAAGATAGCTTAACCATTATATAATTACTAGCATAGCTTAACCATTATATAATTACTAGCACTAAATTAATAAACACATTTAATTAAAAATATATGTTGCAACTGAAAAATATATATTTTTTCTAGATTTATTTTTAGGGAGGACAAATGTCCCCTCTTGCCCCTTCATAGGTCTGCCCATGGTTGTGATATCGAATTTCAATTTAATATGTGTTATTTATGATTTTTTATAACGACATTCATACCTTGCCCAAAATAGACGTTTTTATTTCTTTCTTTCTTTCTTTACGAGCTCTTACTTATAGAAGAGGATCTTGTGCTTGGACAAGAAGAGCTTGTGGTCATGCATGAGGAGCTCAAGTTTACACATAAAGAACTTGTGGTCGTGCATGTAAAGCTTTTGCTCTCACATAAGGATCACATTAAGATGAAGTTCACACATTGGGAACTCATTGATACAAAGCTTGCACCTTGGGAGCTCGACGGAACAACACTCACAATTTAAAAGCTTGTGCTCATACAGGAGGAGGTCGTGCTCAGGTAGGAACTAGACCACTATTTGCACCAATTCAACTCAATGTGAAGTCTACTCATGAGGCACTTTAGGAATGACTTGTTCGTATTCTGACCTCTAAAAGTTATTTGGCTTATTTCAAGTGGTTTTTCCTAGATTCATGTATGGAACAAAGCTAAGTTTCTTCCACATTGCAAGGAGGCACATTTACAAATTTTTCATTTGTTTGCAGTTGGGAATCTTGAAAATTATATTTTTAAATATTTTGTCAATTTTCCTTAAGGATTCTTCCAATTTAGGATTCTTACCATGAGTAACAAGGCAATGAGAGAATGATAGGCTTGTTAAGCCTAACATCAAATTTACTTACACTAGGAGAGGTGTGAGACACATGGAACAAGGGAAGGCTTAGTCATTTGAGAGGTGTGATAGCTATGGATTTGTTTGAGGGTATTTTCGTTACTGTGTAGGCCTTTTAGTGCCTTTAGCGAGCTATTATTTATCATGCAAGAATTGAGATTATTATTTGTATCATGGAGAGTCTTCTCTCCCTCTCTCTCATTTTGTATGAGACCTTGGTCTTCTTTCATTTATTCAATATAGCTTCTCGAACTCAATCTTCAAATTTCTACTATTCTATTAATTTTCCCTTCTGCTGCTATTTTTTTTCTTGATAAAAACTCTGTTGCTATTATTGACTACTGGTTTAGGAGCTTATCATTTGGTATCAGAGCTTGTCGTTCTTCATGAATTTTGGTGACTTCATGAATGGAATCAAGATTTTATAAAAAGAAAGTCAGCTTAGTGACCATGGAGCATTACTAAAGACTCATGGGATGGAGCTTCCCATGAGAAAAATTCTAAAAAAATTTGTTATTGCCAATAGTAGATTCATTGATGAACTGGCCTCTCTCCAAGAAGGATTGAACAAAATCCATGGCTTTGGTCGACATCTTCAAGGAGTAGGGACCACTGCAATTGGAGGATCTCGTTTTAATGGTAGTATCATTGGAGTTGGTTTCAGTGGTAGGAACATTGGACCTAGTTTGAATGAGAGAAACATTAAGGCAGGAAAGCATCGAATAAAGTTTCAAGCCCAGAAAATTGAATTACATGTGTTTACTAGCAATGACCCAAATGAATGTACATATCAAGCTAAGCGATACTTAGGATTACAACGACTATCTTCAATGAAGCAATTAGAGGAGGTCGTTTTGTGCCTGGAAGGGGGGCTTTAAACTGGTTTCATTGGGAAAACTAGAGGTAAGTTATTAGTTAATGGGAGGAAGTAAAATCGCTTTATTCCAGCGATTTCATCCCAAGGGAAATGGCACAATGTACAACTGATATTTTTTCTCTGTCAAATGAAATTGGTGCAAGAGTACACAAGTAGATTCAAATCTCTAGCTGCGACTGCTGGAACGATGGGAGACCAGGCACTTCAAGTAGTATTTTTTAAAGGGTTGAAGACCAAAATCCAAGCCCCTTTAAGAATTCTGGAGCCCAAAGGGCTGTTGCACATGATGGAGCTTGCTAAATAAATTGAAGAAAATAAGGCCCTAATAAGATTTTATAGAAGTGGGTCGACTGGGCCTATTAGGTCAGGCCCAAGACCTCCATTGTCTAATATTCTTCTACCTGAGCCCAGCAAGGGAACTTTTGTGAACTTCCTGACTTCTTCATCATATTTGACTCCACACTGACTTCTTCATCGTTCTTCATTCTTCAGTTTATGTTTTAAAACATATAATATATATAAATTGATAAGAACACGTTTTAATAATAATAATAATATAATATTAATAAAAATTTTAACATTAATAGTTATCTTATTGTTTCTTAGCCACTAAAAAATCTTTAAATTTAGGGTATTTGGTCAACTCCGAGTATCCCAAAGTATTTCGATATCTCTAAAATCAACTTATCTTAATAATCCTTTCAATATTTTTAACTAAAATTATTGTGATATTTTTTGCCTCTAAGATCGCCGAACTTGAAAATATCTATATTTCACAAATAACTCATATGATATCCACATATTTCAAATAAATCTCCATGGTTAACAAACTACGCTTATTTTTCCACTTATAGCAAAATTTATAATTTATGCTAAATTAGATTAGCAGGATCATAATGCTACTCATTACTACTTATTTAATCCATAATATATAATAAACCCTAATTATTCGTAATTAGGTTTCTGGGATATTACAACCATCCCCTCCTTATAAAAATTTCATCCTTGAAATTTACCTGAATAATTTGGGATATTACCCCCCGTATTCATGATTTTAACTCTCAAGTTGCTTCTTCCATCTTGTTGTTTCTCTACAACATTTTCTTAATTAGTGGAAATATCTCATTCCATATTACTTTCTTTTTCCACTTTAAAACCTGGACATGATGTTTTTCCCATGTAATAAATTTGTCTGAAGCTTAACATCGACACAACTCAAAATATGGGTTGAGTCTAATACATATTTTCTCAACATGGATATATGAAACACATTATATACTCCGGCCAAGGCAGGAGTCAAGGCTAGCTAATAGGCTACCTGGCCTAACTACTCTAGTATAAAAAAAGATCTAATGAATTTAGGGTTTAACTTCCTTCTCTACGTATCTCTTTTATATGCAATACTCGGAGAAAAAACAAAATCTTTTATTTGGAACTCGATATTCCTACACTTTAAATCAGTGTAGCTTTCCTATGTACTCAATGAAGCGAGCATACAACTCGAATTTAATCTATGATTTTATTAGTTCCTTGGATTTTTTTGGTCCATCACATTCTTTTCTCACTTGTGTTACTCAAGTGAACAGGTTTTTAACATTTCTCTCATCCCACACTTATTAAAGTACCTAACTAATGGTACATTTAATTATCACTTTTAGATAAACACTCTATCAGTAGAAGAGATTATTCCAATATAATCTAACCTTTATCAAATATTCCCACAACACGTTTCTAATATTCCATTGATCCTCCCAGGTTACCCATCGTGCAAGAATAAAATATCATACTATTTTACTTTAATCTCAATGGTTCTCAATAACCTTCTTTTAATATTAATATCATAGACAAAGATATAAACTTTGGGATTTCACAAAATTAGATTATTCCTTCGTATGAACTCCATATCCTCATTTATTGTATAAATTGTCTACACTGATAGACAAAATATTAACTCGTATGTCCAATTGTTACTACTCAATCGAAATCATAAGATCCCACAATACACTATTCATAATTATGTCTTTCTATTCCTTGTGTGGGATCTCCTAAGTTGATGTACTGATTTAACTTATTAACAAGCCAAATATTCGTTTCTGATAGATATTCAATTATAGATTTCCTTACTTCCATCCACTAATATATACTCATCTTGATGCCTTGTAAATCTTTACTTATAAATACATTCCTTCCTCTTGATAATCTCTAGAATGACTGTTGATTCTGCATCCTAATACAAATCTTTCTAGAGTACTTTGTCCTCACTCGTATGCTTTCCAAGATGACACTCTGAAAGATTTCCTATTTTGAGATTACTCCAAGTTAAGTATACTTAACTCTAAGGTAAGCTCATGGTGAGTTATCAGAAAGTAGATGCTTCTTTGTCGTTCCTAATTATAATGTCCCCGCTTCTAGCCTCCATTGGGTCCTTACACCCACGGAATGAATGGCTCTTATACACGAGTACGTCACTCTGGCTGCTTCATGGACTGACGACTGACCCTACAGACCAAAACGAGTATTTCTAGCATTCTTTGTCCTCACTCGCACGCTTCCTGAGAAAACTTCCCAGAAGGTCACCCATCCTTAAATTACCCCAGGTCAAGCATGCTTAATTATGGAGTTCTTTCGAGATGGGCTGCCGAAAAACACAATGCACCTTGTTGATATAGGTAGTACCAATCAATCCATTTAAGCCCTCTTCAATTGTGTAGTCCCATACCTACACAGTCTCAAAATCATCCCACTTGACCTTCCCTAGGCGGTGTGGGATTGTACAGCTTACCCGGTATTTCTCCTTACGGATCACGGGACTATTGACTGTCATAATCACCCCCCTTACGGGGTCTGACGTCCTCATCGACCACACTTTTGGCTGGGTCAAGGCTCTAATACCATTTGTAACAACCCCGCTTCAAGCCTCCATTGGGTCCTTACACCCACGGAATGAATGGCTCTTATACACGAGTACGTCACTCTGGCTGCTTCATGGACTGACGACTGACCCTACAGACCAACACGAGTGTTTCCAACATGTTTTTTCCTCACTCGCACGCTTCCTGAGAAAACTTCCCAGGAGGTCACCCATCCTTAAATTATCCCAGGTCAAGCATGCTTAACTGTGGAGTTCTTTCGAGATGGGCTGCCGAAAAACAAGATGCACCTTATTGATATAGGTAGTAATAATCAATCCATTTAAGCCCTCTTCAACTATGTAGTCCCATACCTACACAGTTTCAGAATCATCCCACTTGACCTTCCCCAGGTGGTGTGGGATTGTACAACTTACCCGGTATTTCCCCTTACAGATACCGGGACTACTGACTGTCACACTAATTGTATTTCCTCCATTCATTCCTTCGTTAATTAAATCTAATTTCCATCACTTCCTTCATTAACATCTTACAATTCCTCATCAATTTTATACACTTAAACTTGAGAAATTTCCATCTTATCGTCAACTTAAATCTTGCTCATCTCCACTTATTTTAACTCGTATCAATTTCCCTTGAACTGACACAACTTTTAAATTTTCCAATCATTTATGGTTAACCACCATTATAAAGTGAATTGATCCAGTCTATACGGTAGAGGCAACATCGCTCATACATGGTACCCATAATTTACTTGAAAATACCCATTTCCTACATTCTCAACTGATAAACAATTAATCAGAGATTATTTCTTGATCTCAAAGTTTCTTTTCTGTGTTTGGTAGAAATCTTGATAATTTATTCAAACACATCCAAAAATATACATACCTCAAGTATATTCGTTGTTTTATTGACAAACACTTGGTACGAACAACCACACCAACTTATAGTGATTCTCCCATTGATGGTGCTGATTCATCAATATCTGAGACTCTCATGTTCTTTTTCCATCATTACCACTAAGATTTCACTTCCTGGTTCATACGCTACCATTGCTTCTTTGAATTCATCACTATCTTCATACTTGGTTAACCACTCTAAAACTTATATTACATTCAATTATATAGTTTGTTGTTTAATAAACAACCTACTTTGTGATCCAACATTCACCAACCACTTGAATACATGTCCATTAAATTGCATCTCAGTTTATAAGCTTTTCTCATTCTGGGTGAGCATACCTTTTCATCATTACTTAATAAGATAATCTTTTTCTTGAAATTTCAATGGTCACCTCGTATACCATATTGACCATTCGGTCAAATATAAAAGTATTCTCCATCATTACCGTATCACCATGAGTAATTCAAATAATCTTCTTTACCTTAGTGATACCACTACTCTCCCTAACGTTCTGTTACTCGTTACTTTTGTAACGTCCCCTCTTCAAACCTCTATTGGGTCTTCCCCCACGAACTAATGACTCTTATCCACAGGTACGCCACTCTAGCCACTTTCTAGATTGATGACTGACCCTTCAGGTCAACTCGAGTGTTCCCAACGTGCGTTGCTCTGGCTCGCACGCTTCTGGGAAAACTTCCTGAAATGAAATCACCCTAGGTCAAGGACACTTAACTGTGGAGTTTTTTTCGTGATGGGCTACCAAAAATTAATATGCACCTTGTTAATATAGGTAGTCCTAATCAATCCATTCAAGTTCCCTACAACCATGTAGTCTCATACCTACATAGTCTGAGAATCACTACATACGACCTTCCCCTAGGGGATGTGGGATTGTACAGCTCCTGGTCTTTTCCTTGTGGATCACGGTCTCTGACTGCCACACTTTGACTCATGCCCCCTTTGATCATTTCCCCCTGGTAGTGAATATATCAACCCACATGATCGTCGCCTTTAATTCACTTAGGATTCCAGACAATATTCATAAATGGTCCCACCTTTACTAACATTAGATAACTTCTAAACAAAAATATTTTGTTCTTTGAATAAATTAGATGGATTCCTCCATGAGCTACTCATGTCCTATATTACGCTTGAGAATATCTAATAAATTTAACTAATACTGTCATTTCTCTAATATGTCTGCCCTGTCAAATGAGTTACCATTAAATGACATACATGCACCGTCCATTCAGATCTTTTGATGTCCCCCCATTGAGTGTACAATGTTTAATACCAATATAAATTAAAATAGCAAATATAATATTTCCCATAAAATTCTAACATGAGTCGGTCAAAGGACCGATACCTGAGTCCTCTTGAGTCATAACCGCCACTTGGGCAGGAACCATACACTCTTCTCCTTTAACATCAGTCTTTCTTAATTGCGGGCATGTTCTTTTTAGATGACCCACTATTCCACAATAAAAACAAGATTTGTCACTACATTGGTCGATATGGCGTCTTTTACATCTTGGACACTCAAGATATGGTCATCATTTCTCGTTCTCACCTTGACTGCTATCCTGATCACCCTGGATCCTTTTGTTCAGTCCCATAATTGGTGGTTTATTTAGTTTTTACTTCCAAATTTGCTCGTAAGTTAGTTCCATATGTTTCACCACATCTAGTGGCACAACAGGATGTGTCAGTGGTACAAGAATAGACACAAGACAAGTATATTGTTCTCTTAGATCTCGGATCTATTTCCCTTGTTGTCTAATCATATCATGCATAGTGGAATTTACATGTTCCCAGTGTTGCAGCAATAGAGGATTCTCTTCCTTGCCATTTTCCGCGAGCCCCAATAGCTCACTAATCAGACAATTCAATTGCCCTTACTGCATAACTTATCACACATTTAGTCCGCATCTTCTAACCATTTAGAACTCAGACAGATATCAATATCAATATGCGTATACCATACACATATTCATATCATAATCATCACTATGCTACTTTTCCCAGCATGCTTTATAATAGGCTAGGTAGGCAATCTAATAGCAAATAATATAAACACTTACTATACCATGAGTCGACCTATTTTCCCAGCAAATGTACATATTCGACTAGTCTTCAAGACCTTTAAAATGATGGCTGCTCTGATACCAAGTTGAAATGCCATTCCTATAGGGATACCACGTGCATGGTTTTATAAACTAGTTTAGTACTAATAAAATAATTAATTATTAAAATCTGTGATAATATTAAAAACTTCACTAAAATAAAGCACTAAAAACAAACATTATAACGACACTAAAACTGTGTTTCGGGGATCCCTATTGTAAAAGTTTTACAAAAAGGATAAAGACGGCAACAAGCCAAAATACTAAATCAAAATTCATCACAGATACAACCCAAAAACAACTCCTGGCAACTCAACACACGGGCCAGTAGGGTCAATATGTACATTGCTAAAGAAGACTGTCACCTCATGGTTGATCTAGCTTTCCTTTTCCTTTACCTGCACCACATAGCACCTGTGAGTCACAAGGACTTTACAAGAAAAGTAATAACAACAATTATATAATTTATTATTCGAATATTATTATTTATACTTATACAATCAAAATCAAACGATCACGCATTACTCATAAGATGAATCCCAAATCAATACTAGCATCTGTCACAAATAAACATCAGTATAAAGATATTTGGTAATACAAAACTATTATACCAAGAATAGAAATCATATGCATTTAATAATATAAATTATATATATGTTATCTCATAAAGTAACCATCTTCATTACATCACATAGCCTAATCAGGCAAGTCGATACTTTAATCTGATAATCATGTATTGCATTGCCTAATCAGGCAAGCCTGCACCATAGCCCGACACCCATATATCGCATAATCTCATCACCAAATCAGGTGAGCTCGTGCCATAATTTAACATCATACATAATATCATTGCATCACCTAATCAGGTGAGCCCGTGCTACAACCTGGTACTAATATGTTGCATCACCTAATCAGGGGAGCCCGTACCGTAGCCTCGTACTCAAATGTCACTACCGCCTGTACCTAATAAGGTACACTGCCAGGAAGAAACCCAACAACAGTTTCAGTCTATGCCATAACTTGGAATTCACATATCACTAGTCCTCGTACCTAATAAGGTATTGCCGAAAGTATATCACATCACCTGATCAAGTGAGCCCATATATCACACTCATGGTATCTTCACATTATTATTGCCTAATCAGGCAATCTTTTCATTACATAACAATAATAACCATATCTTAATCCCAATATCAATTAATTCTCAACAATATTAATTGTATTGCAATATAACATGTTATGCAGTACAATATACTTTTCTTACCTTTGATCCGAATTCAAGCATGTCGCCCAACCCAAGTGGAGAAACATCCCCGATGATTTTTGCCCTATGTCACAATAACAATAAAACAATAAGTGTATATCCCAAAACACTGCTTAACACTTGCGTAAGACGATCTAGGATTTTCTACCAAACCCCACAGTACAAATACAGTAAAATAAAACTTATACTTTGGCTCTAAAGCATACACCACATTATAGAGCTCATCACAAGCTTTGAAATAGTATATACAATGTCCAAAACGAACACCGAGTGAAAATTTATGACAAAAATACGATTTCTAATCTCCCAAGAATTTTCAGAAACGGTCTGGCCCAAAAATCCCAAATTTTGTACTCACCGAAACACCCTCGAAACCTATCCAAATCATTTCAAACTTCACAGGACACATATATACCATATATACTACAGTCCCAATGTAACCGAAATTAAAAGTTAACCCTTAAACTGAAAACGCCATTAAAGCTCAAACTTAAGCTTTAAAAAATTCCAAACTCGATTTTTAACTCAAAATTACCTCAAATTCAACAAGTAAACATCAAAACTAGTCCCACAGCTACCCAAGAACAATTCTATAAAGTCAGAATCTCCATAACTACTCTAAATCATAAAGTTATTATATAAAACTAAACGTTTTCAACTTAAAACAAAAGCAACCATTACCTTAAGATTTTCCTCTTCGATGATTTACTATCCCGCCACTACCGGAGCTTGAATTACAAGGTTTTAGATTGAAAATTGAGAAAATAAATTAAGGGAGAAGAGGGTTTTGTTGCACCAAAGGAGAGGGTTTCGTCATTCTTCATTCTTCAATTTATGTTTTAAACATATAATATACATATAAACTGATAAGAATACGTTTTATTAATAATAATATTATTAATTATATAATATAATATTAATAAAAACTTTATTATTAATATTTATCTTATTATTTCTTAGCCACTAAGAAAATTCTAATATTGAGGTATTTGATCAACTCTGAGTACCCCAAAATACCCCGGTATCTCTAAAATTAACTTAATTTCAATAATCCCATCAATATTTCTAACTAAAATTGTTGTGACATTTTTGACCTCCAATCGAGTCTCCAGGGTCGGGAACTTGAAAATATATTTATTTCACAAATAAGGCATATTATATCCACATATTTTAAATAAATTTCTGTAATTAACAAATTACGCTTATTTATCCACTTACAGAAAAAATTTATAATCTAAATTAAGTTAGAAAAATCATAATCCTACTCATTACTACCTAATTAATCCATAATATATAATAAACGATAATGATTCATAATTAGGTTTCTGGGATATTACAAGGAACATCTTGGATATCTAATTTTTACAGGTTGTAAAGCAGAGGCTTCACTTGAATGCACCAACTTACAAGTGTTAGGGGCATCGCCTAATAGACCCTGTAGGGATTTGACAAGCTTCCCGAAGAACACTCGTTGGTATTTGTTTACAAGACTGTTTCCTTCCTCCACACGGATGTACTTCTCTGCTCTCTCAAGGCTCGTTTGGTACGTTGTATTAGGTCGTATTGTATTATATTATATAATATTAAATTAGATTATACATCATCTTTTTATATAATACTATTTTATTTTTTAATATATACTAAAATATTATATATTTAGGTGCCCATAAAAGTCAATACCACATATAGTTTTATATAAAAGTATTGCATGAAATACAATTCAATATAATACTATACAATACAATACGGTGTAATACGGCGTACCAAACGAACCCTGACATAGAAGTCTTTTATGCCAACCAATTCCTTTTTCAGCATATTCACACATAGTCCACTTCCAGGGTGCACTCTAGCGGCTATGGCGAACTTGAGTTCATCTTCAGACATCTTCCCCACTTTGTTGACTTTGACATTGAAGCATTGGATGTAGCTTCGTAAGCTTTCTTGTTCCCCTTACTTCACATTGGTGATACTTGTTTGTTACATGCATAACATAACCACTTGCTACTTGATGTTGTTGTAGGGATTCCTTTGAAAATTCCTTCCAGGATGTAATTGTTCATGGTCCAAGCCTTTTTGAACCACTTATATGCAGAGTGTGACCACAAAACATTGGCACCTTGTCTTGCATGACACATTTTTCATCTTCATTAGCTCGTTAAAAGCTCCTAGATGGTATTGTGGATTAGTTGTACCATCATATGGAGTCATGCAAGGCTCCTTGAAATTGGGTGGAAGCGGATCAATTTGAATTTCCCTTGAGAAAGGGGATTCTTCATCGAACCCAGCATCCTCCAAGTTTCCCTCTAGTGTGGTAGCATCTGTTGACATAGATCTTTCATCTCTGCTTCTAGCTCCTTTATTCTTTTGTTCATCCTTTCTCGAGAGCTAGTGAGTGGAACTTGGGTTTTCCTAGCGGCTTGCATGGGGCCTGCGAGTATTACTCCTCTCATCCCCTCACTGTGCGACTTCCCAACATAATTGGGGAAGGACACCTTTCGTTTGCTTTGATCTTAAAAAGGGGGCGTAGGCGCGGTGCCCCCTAGCATGAGACTCTCTGGGTGATATCCCTTCATAGGATCACGGGATGTTTCCATCGTGTCGGTCTTACTATGGTGAGTAGGCCTACATTGCCTTGAATGACCTATAGGGTCCTTGTCTCGCAATGGTCCATTTTCTCTCTCATCCTTTGGGGTGCTATGTGTTGATGACATGGAGTTCCCTCCACCAGCTTGTGCAGTTGGGATCTCGTGCTCTCGCAATTGGTTTTTATGCAGAAAGTGCAAGGCTTGGGTTTTTCCTTTAAGCATGTCACTCAACACCTTTTGCACGTCAGCCACCGTAGTTTCCAGCCTTTGATTCTTCTAGCAAAGATCATTTATTTCATATTTATGGTGGCAAGTTCAGGATGTTAAGCTCATAGAGTTGGCTCGCTTCCCCTTTTTGGGGCGATGTTGTGAGGTATTAGGATCTCGCAGTGTTGGTGGTGGATGGCACCTTACTGGCGATGTTTTTAGCCTTCGCGGACTTATTCTCACCAGCAGGTGTGATGGATGCAGGTTTTCCATCTTGGTGTGTATTTCACAATTTCTCTTCACGACGGTGGCCCTCTCCTCTTGTTTGAGCTACTTAGCTTTTCTGGCCAACTTCTTCAACCATGGGTGTTGGTGGCTTCTTTTTGGAGGTGATCAGTTGAGTGTTATCTAGATGAATCTTGATGCCCTGAAGATGCCCAGAGCGTCTAGGCATCTTACAGCATCGGTAAGTAAGGAAACAACATGACTTGAGCTTGTCATTCCCACAAACGACACCAAACTATTAACGGTGAAAACTTGTCAACTAACTTAAGGTCGGAAAATCAAAACTCAAACATAAGACTTAGAATGAAGACGAAAATATGAAGATTCAAAAACTTAAAGAGTTGTTCAGAGCAACAATGGAGGAAGAGAAATGATTTTATTTCTTGGAGTGAAGCTTTATAATGATTTTTCAACCCCATCTCACATCTTGAAGAGGGGTATTTATAGGCTCTAATAGCCTGGGGTATATTAGTGGTCCCAAGGGACATGGTAACATCCATGACCTACAGTTTGTAAGTTGCAGGTGGTGGTCTTGCGCCTTGTACCTTTGTCTGGTGTCAGGTGGTCCTGAGTTAGTGGGGTAGTGGTTGTGTGCGCTCTTGGTCGGGATGTCGATACTTGCAGGTGTGGTGCCTCCACTACTCGTACCTCCTTGGCATTAGAACTTGTAGAAGGCGTGGTTGTATTGCATGCATGCCTTGTCCTTGCAATCGTACCCTTGTTGCCTTCGTCTTCAACACTTGGGAAAATTCATACTTGGCATGGTTGTGTCATTGATAAGAGCATGGCCGGGTGATGTGCAGGCTTGGCACATGACCGAGTGACTTTCTCAAGTGCATGATCGAGTGACTTTCTAGGAAGCATCACCAAGTGACTTGTTGAAATCATGGTCGAGTGGCTCCCAATCTAGTGTTTGGTTGAGTGGCCATCAACCCTACTTGGGCGACTCTTAAATTCGATTTATTTTCCTTCTCAAGACTAATTGTTGACTAATCTCAAGAATTTTCCTTGCTAATTTTTGTGGTTAACATGCTTACCTAAGTTAGACAGGGTGGATACTATATTGGTAGTGGTGGATTGCCTTAGTAAATACAACCACTCCATTGGTGTCAAGCATCCCTCAACTGCTAAAATAGTCGCTGAAGTGTTCACTAATCAATTGCTTTTTCTCAAGTGGTGCCTCTCACCATTGTTTCTAATTGAGATCGGATTTTTCTCAACCATTTTCGGTCTGAGCTCTTTAAACTTCATGGAGCTGAGCTCCGTTACAACACTTCCTATCACCCTGATACAGATGGGTGATCTAAAGTTGTCAATCGCTTCCTTGAAACATACCTTCGTTGTTTTTCTTTAAGCTACCCCAAAGCTTAGGCTAAGTGGTTGGCGAGGGCTGAGTATTGGTACAACACCACTTACCATTATTCTTTGGGGTGTACTTCTTTCAAAGTGTTGTATGAAAGTGATCCACCTTCCTTGGTTCAATATTCCTCGGGTTCCACTTCTATGTTGGCTGTCGATCAATAGCTGGAAGAGAGGGACTCATTTTTGGGTGATTTAAAGATGCGTTTGTTGCATGCCCAACAAAAGATGAAGGCCATATGGTTCTCGTCGGCCAGTGGAGTTTGATGTTGGAGATAAGCTTTTTGTCAAATTGCGTCCTTACCGACAAAAATCTTTAGCTACTCGTAAGAACGAGAAACTAGCAGGAAGGTACTATGACTCTTTTTCGATTGTGAAACACATTGGCAATGTGGCTTATCGTTTAGACCTGCCCTCCTTCCACTGCCATTCACCCTGTTTTCCATGTCTCTCAGCTCCGCACTGCTTTCGGTAATGCTCACTCTTCCACAACATTTCCCCTCATATTGACCTCTAACTTAGAGCTCATTGTGGACCTCGTAGAACTACTTAGTGTGCGACAACAACCATCGTCTTTAGACTAAGTTGTGGAAGTAATGATTCATTGGAAAGGCCTTCTTTTGCTCGAAGCTACTTGAGAGAAGTTTGATATTTCTAGCCCTCAACCTTGAGCAGAAAGTTTTTTTTTTTGTGGGAGAGGGTAATGATAGGCCTTTTACGCCTTACACCAGATTTACTTACGCTAGGGAGGTGTGAGACACATGGGACAAGGGTAGGCTTAGCCATTTGAGGGGTGAGTTGGCTGTGGGTTTGTTGGGTGATATTTTGGGTACTGCCAG
The DNA here is from genome assembly GCF_029168945.1 of Cannabis sativa. Classification (NCBI taxonomy): domain Eukaryota; kingdom Viridiplantae; phylum Streptophyta; class Magnoliopsida; order Rosales; family Cannabaceae; genus Cannabis; species Cannabis sativa. The sequence goes on along the minus strand of NC_083609.1, from coordinate 26,828,612 downwards.
ACCTTTTAGTGCCTTGAGGAAGCTTTTGTTTGTTATGCAAGGATTGAGATTATTCTCTCATTTTGTATGACACCTTACTCTTCTTTTATCAATTCAATAAAGCTTCCAGGAATTAATCTTCAAATAGCTTAATTTTTTCTTCTGCTGCCATCTTCTTCTTTTTTTCAAAAAAAAAAATATACTCTGCTGCTATTGTAAACTACTAATTCAGGAGCTTATCAGAGAATGTAGAATGATAATGGTAGTATCAAGAGTACAGTGGATTTGTTTTGAGGAGTTCTTTAAAAATAAACATGATGTATTAAAATATTTTAGCGGTGCATTATTAAGACACATTAATAGGAGGGTTCTAATCATGGAAAAATAAAATCAAAAACAAAAACAAAATTCCATTCTATACAAGCAGAAAGAAATGGATCCCACATGAAACACAATTGAAGAATTCAATACCCCTGGGACATTTTATATCCCTTTTTAAGTGATTTTTGCCCATGAATAGGCTCAATGGATCTATACATGACTAACCTAATTTCTCCCCTACCACACCATTTCTTTTACACAATGGCGCATAGTCATACAATGACAATATAATGAATGGCACTGGTCCAAACATCGACACTAGAGAAATTGACTAGAATACCCCTAAACCTGTAATGAAGCATTAGAGTGTTATAGAATCATACTAATGTGCCCTTCATCCACAGCAGCGAGCTCTATACGGTCACCTGATGACTTTGTGTTTCATCAATTGAGACTAAAAGAAGCTTCAAAAATCACCTGAAACTATCTATGACCTTGCTGCTCTTTTGTTTCCACGTCCTTCACACTCTCTACTATGTGATGGATCTTCTTTGACAAGCTCTCGTTGTGCTCCTCAATATGCTCAAATATGAGTTCGAGATGCCTTTTGTAAGTTGCTGCTCGCTTTTTCTCTATGGCTAACTGCTGGGATAGTTCCCTGATCTTGTCATGCTCGTTCTGCGAAAAGCAAGATAATAATACAATATCAAAAGCTGTGTCATCAGATGTCATCAAAGTTAGGAATAACATTATATGTATAAGATTTGAATGCAATCAAAGGAGACCAACTCCAGCAACATGTATTTATCTTTTCTTTCACTCTCATACGAATACAATAAGGTGCAATTATATTGGGAAGAAAAGCTTCTTTTTACTACCATTAAGCCAAAAACACAGCTACACTACTGTCAACTTAAAAGAGCCAATTATTCCTAAACAATAATAACCTGCTATACAATGTTTTCACACACTAATATTTTTGGATCAGTTTAAAAACTGCCTAATGGACGTTCCAACAGTTCATTTTTTTAAACTTGGTAGCACAGAGGTAATTAGTGTGTGATTGCAATACACCCACCATGGTCCATCCCATCCCCACCTTTGCCCACTCAGCTAACCTAAATGGGTAAGTTTCAACAGTAGAAACAAGCCAAATAGAAATTTTCAATCCACAAACTAGAAACAAAGTCTACAGCCTATCATCCTACCGGACTTCTATGTTTATAGTCCTAACTGAGTATAATTAGACATAGTAATTTCACATAATTAACTAAAATATTAGATATTTAATATTCTATTTGGCAAACACTATAATTATCCCTTTTCAAACTAATGGAATTTAGAATCCACCCATTTGGGATGAATTTTTTATTACCGCTGAAGGTAAAGATACAACTACTATGATATTCACATGTCGAGGCTTAAAAATAGTTAAAACTGATAACAAACAATAGAATATTTTGAAATTTTCAACCTCGTGCTAACACTCTCACAAACTAAACAATTCCTCAATGAAATGCAGATCCCTCTCTATAAAAGCTTTCTAAACCCATTACATATTCCATTCGGTTTGAGTGCCTACATAAAAGCCATAATTTCACTGAAAACCTATCTGTAATCAATATCTTAAAACTCAGCTTATCACATATAACCTTTTGCACCATAGCACATTAAAAAGAGTACTACAATAAAACAGTTAATTCAAAATTCCAGCTTTTTACAGATTCCCAAACATAATAAGTTTCAGCCTTGAGAGAAAACTCAACCCCAGCTTGATTTAGTAACTTCTTACTTTCTTAGGCACATAGATGCTAGCAGTTGTAGTCCAAAAATATATTTTTATCACTTAATTTGTATAAAAATACACCATGTGGATGAAAAGAACTTGGAACACTTGGGGGAGTTCAATCTCATATAAATCAACAGCGTTCAAAAACCGAGCAAGAAAGATCATCAACCAATGAATAACAATTAAAAAAAAACAAATCAAATTTGAGACAAACAATCTCTTACTAGCAATATACAGAATAATGATAAAACAATGCTCGTACAAAAATAAAGCCCATCAGAATCTCTCATCATCATTCAAATTACAGTAAACAATAGAATTCAAAATGACATTGGAATCGGAAAAAGAAATTAACCAATTGACTTGAGAAGGTTCTAGAGAAAATAGGATCTTGAGTAGTCTATCCTGTACTTCCGTTTAAAAATGATTGGTATCATTGAAATATTAAGATTGCAATCATTGAAACAAATCAGGCAAAGATGATTCATCCTCCATTTTTTTTCCCAGAAACAAATTCTATTCCTTTCTCACAAGAAAGACAAATAACGAATTGAAAAGAGAAAAAGAAAGTGAGAATATGAGTCTTCGCGAACAGATTAAGGGATGTAGTAGCTGCTAATGATCAAACAGCATAACCATGACATTGTGTTCTGATGTATTCAAACAATTTACGCTATTGATCAAACTAGAGCATATAAACATATATCAAAATGTAATCCTTCATCATATCTATGCCTGAGTCAAGTAAATGTTAATTAAGCAGCATGCTGCCAATATTTCCATAATCTGTCCCTGTAAATTATAATTTAATCACTGCACTATAATATGTGTTTTGCCATAATTTAATGCAGTTGACAATTTAATGGGTTTTCATACTTGCTTAACACCAGAAATGCAAGTGAGTTTGGAGCATGCATTATCTGCATGTTTTAAGTAGAACAACTACCACGAAAATGTAGAAGCGATCCTCACAAACAGCAATAGAAGGAACACAAAACAAAACATTTATCAGATAGCTAACCCAAAAATTAAAAAATAATAATAAAAAATATTGAACTCTTTTAGAGATATAATTCACAGAAACACAATTCTTAACTCTACCTAAGCAAAAATTTCAGAATGAAGTTATTTTCAGAAGCTCGAAGCTGAATCGCTATTCAACAATGCCTGCATTTCTTTCCTTCACAAATAAGCTAATTATCTCCACTTGTTAGTCAAATACTCTGAATCCCACTCACAAGTCTCAACAAATAACTAACTTTTCTTATCTTGAAAAATTTCTCCATATTAAAACATGTTTTTTTTACATTCTTCACTTTACTAATTTGTATCCCTCATTCTCTCGTAGTAATAAAAAAAGTGGAGTTCTCACCATAGTGTTATAAGGAGACATGGGGCATACAAATTTACTTATTGACCTCTTCAACCTGGATTTTAGTTCCTCCTAGGGAGGATAGCAAATAACATCCTCAATTAACAGAATAAATTTTCATGGCCTGCTGCATTACTTTCTAGAGTCCAAATTACAATGTATATGATTCATAACATCTCAGTCGCTTCATTTTATCTTGGCTCATTGACTACTAAACTAGTGTATTGATCAATCACAGATGTCATTATACTTTTACTCACGTTTTTATTTTCCATATTTTTTAAACCTCACATGTTTCTGGAATAAATTGTTTCTTTTTCACATTGAATAAAGTAATATTTGCAACTAATTAAATAAAAACAATGTAATACATCAATTCCAAACAAGAAGAGAAGAGACTAACCGGATATTGATCATAAATGCAATCCCTTCGGCCTTTTCCAGGCGTCAAAGGATGAGTATGCTCCTTAACAAATTTCGTCACAACCCACTTTCCAGAAGTTACTTTCCTCACCAAAATCATTGCCCTGCAGCCAACCCTTGTCTCTGCCCTTTGCCTAACAATCTTTTCACGCTTGTCAGGCATTCTATACCCCTCTTTGTTACAAACAAGTGCACGGCCAATTGCAGTTCCATCTCGCCTTGACCTAGAAAGTTTACTCACACGGATGATAAAACCAATGCGCGTGGCATATGCATTGTAAAATGCATGGGCAGCTGCTTCAGAATCAAACTCCTGCCCCACAAAAGGCTCATCGGCTGGAACCAGTGATGTAGTAGGAACTCCTACAGGTATCATATCCCCATCAGGAGAATCTTGGTTCATCTTTTCATCATGATCGTGTTGGAATGCCCCTTCAACAGAACTCCCACCAGTTTCATTTTCATCCCCTCCCCTACTATTCTCAACCTCGACAGAATTCCGCAAAATCTCTCCATTGACATCTCCATCGACCCCAAACTCCACTGCAGTAATAACAAACTCTCTCCTATGAACTTCGGATGCCCATATATTCAAACACTACTGCCTAACTTCTATTCAAATAATTATTGGAAAAAAATGGGTTCAAATTAACAAAGAAAAAAATTTGTAATTAAATGATTAATATGGTCATTAAAAAAATATTGACCAATATGGTTGGCAGCATAATTTTATTCCATATTAGCATGATTTTTTTTCTCAAATGAGCCAAAAAGACTTTTTTCTCTGGCCCCGGATTGATTACATAATTATTGCTTTTAAAGAAATATTTGTTTAAAGAAAAAAAAAAAAAAAAAGCAACTCGATCAAACCAGAAAAGCAATTTTCATATCCAATTTGAAAATTTCTATAAAAATAAAAACTCGATTGAACCAAAGCTCTACCTTCATTTTGAAATTAAATCAAACAAACCTAAAAACAAAATCGATATCTCCCAATATTCAAAGTATACAATTGGAAACAAAGAATTAAGTTGAATTATGAAAAGAATTGGTCCCAAAATACAGCCGGAAGAAGGAAAAAGAAAAACCTAATTAATTATCATAATTAGACGTCAAAAAAAATATTAAAATGGTTTAAAACAAATAAAAGATACATATAATAAACTAACTTACTGAAATTACGACCGATCCTGGTTTAGATGATCGGGAAGAACATGAGAAGGCGTTGCTTAGGTTTCGAAGGTCCAGAGACAGAGAGAGAGAGAGAGGCGCAGCGCAAGGGTTCAGGATGTAAATATGGGGCCTCAATGGTTGCTGACGTGTAAACATTTGATTGGTGACTATGTAAAGTAAAAGTCAACTTTCAAATACCAGTGACTCATTTCTCGACACGTGGTCAACGAGGTAAACCATTTCTCGGAGGATCACCTCTCGCTTGCTTACTAAGTACAGATATTCGGGTCGACCCGGTTCTGTCTGTGGCCGTTACTCCCTTTTCTGTCATCTTTCTTTCTCGCGCTCTCTGAAAATTACAGAGAAAATGGAGGTTCTTGGCTCGTTAGCTTCTATGTAGCTCACTCTAGTTCATTTAAAGAATACAAATATGTTTCAGGAAAATTTGACACACTCTAGTATGACTAGGGGTGGGCATCATCCAATCCAATCCAATTGAACCGAACCGATCCAATCCAATCCAATTACAAAAAGTTGGATATCCAATTACAATTGGATTGGATTGGATGCTAAAAGTTGGATTCTAATTGGATTGGATCGGTTATTGGATGTCAATCTCAAAATCCAATTAAAAACCGATCCAATCCAATTACATTTATACATATTAAAAAATTATTTATATAATAAAAAATATTAAAAAATATAATAAATATTTATTAGATTTTTTTGTATGTTAAATTTATAACACTTGATTGTTTAGTGTATTTTTTAAATGATGTTTTGTTCTATTTTATTACTTAGAAATGTTATTGTTTTAATTATTTAAAACTTTTAGCTACAATACACTTGTAAGAATAGTATATTTATGAAGTATTAAACTTAAATAAAAAGTTATACTTAGTTTTTTACGTATTTTTCTTTATATTTTTAAGCTAATATTGAAATTTATGTGTGTAATTGGATATCCAATTAAAAAACCGATCCAATCCAATTAGTAATTGGATTGGATTGGATTGGATTTTGAGGTCTAATTGGATTGGATCGGATGATGATTTTCCAAATCCAATTACTAATTGGATTGGATCGGATGAGGAAAAAAAGGTTGGATTGGATCGGATGCCCACCCCTAAGTATGACGGTATACATTAAACGGTTTATAACATGTTTTAACCAACTCAAATGTGGATATCAAATTGTAAACATTTTTTCTTTCTGTAATGTAACATTTTATTTTTATTTTTTTGATGGGGAGATGTAACATTTTATTTACTTAAATCGGCTACCAAATATTTGAAAGGACAGACTCCCTTAAGAATACAACCAGGACAAGCTAAAGAGCCCACATTACCACTCGCAGCAATATTTATAATTATCAAAATGAACATATTATTATAAAATATATTTTTTTCTCATTCACATAAAAATTATCACATTTTTGTTAAAAAAAAAATACTTCAATAGTTAAAAACTCTAAAAATTATCCACCATAACTCAACATCACATTAAATTAATAATTTTTTTGGGTACAAAATAACTTCTTTCTAATTAAAAAATGAAAAAAAAATTATATAGTCGTTGTCTATATTAGAGCAACACTTCACATAAAATTAGTCTTAAAAATTAGACCACATTACATATGTGGCAAAATCACTTTAATGGACAACTCCCACTAGAGATGCTTCTAACAAGTATATGGGCAACTCTATTTTACAAAATCAATAGAAATACTTGGGCAAGTTAACATCAACTGTTTATTGACATTCACAATCAAACCAAGGATAAGACGTCTGAATAAAGCTCTAAATGGCTTGCACTACTATTACTCGACAATTTGCTTCAAAGATTCTACTTTCACATCTATACATATTTAGAAGTGATTGTAACAAGAAAAAAGGGAAACGAGTACAAGATTACAATTACAACAAAAAAGGGGAGCTAAGCTCTCCAAACTAATTCTATATCTTGTCGTAATGCATCTCTAGCAATATTATAAGTTGAAACGTTGTACAAAGATATATTAGGAAAAGTAGATAAAGAGTGTATAATCTTTGAGATGAACCTTGAGGTTGTTGAATGACATTTCCATTTGTGTTTAATCTTCAATGTCAGTTGGAGACAATCTATCTCTATGTGTGTGATTGGCATCTTGATTAAGGAGCACCATCTGAGAGCAAAAAAAAGGGCCTGAGCTTCAGTGTAAAGAGGAGAGGCAAAACCCACAATAGGAGATGAAAACCCTGCTATCGTGTTTCCTTCCCAATCAGTAACAATCGCTCCTAACCCTGTACAATGCCTTCGGTTGTCTAAGACAGCATCCACATTTATTTTATATTGTTCTGGGTGGATTGGAGGACCATTTGTAATGTTGGTAGCTGAAGCATTTCTCATGCCTACCTCGACATTGTTGCTTGCTATCAAAACTTTGTCTTGTGGGCGCTGATTGGGCATTCTTATATTTGTGCAGAAGGTTGTTAATAATATCTTCTATATCTGATAAAAGTGTGGTCTTCTTTTTAAAGCGATAGTCATTTTTTCTAGACCAGGTCAACCAAATAATGGTAAGGAAAAGGTTAAAATCATCCATATTAAGAGTGTCAAAACCCCTAAAAATATTCCTTAATGTCACAATATTTATTTTTAACATAAAAGTGATAAAGTGAGAAATTCTTCCACACAAATTTAGCTCTGGAATATCCTAAAAGGGCATGAGTAACAGTCTCCTCTCTATTTCCACATAAGGAGCAGTGAGGACTTAAATAGATTAAAAGCACACGGCAAAGCATGGTTAAAGGATGTCTAAACAAAGAATTTGATTTTAAAAGGGATTTTGATAGTTCAAACCGTCTTCCACCAAGTTTTAAAACAATCACGCGAAGAAGAAGAAGGAGAACCTGAAACAGGTATGGAATTAGCCAAATGATAAGCAGAGTTTACCGTGAAGTTGTAGAAGGATGATGCCCCCAAATGAGGCAATCATTGTTGGAATATATTTTACCATGACCTAAATTTACTAATAAGTATGTTTTTAACATCCTAAATATGAACTTTTAAAACGATAAAAATTAAACACATAAAAGGTATGAGAAACCTTACATTGGTTGCAGCGGAATTAATGACTCCTTCCTCACAGATCTCTAATCCTTGTATCCTTTCTGTAGCAAAATATCACCAAGATCTGAGCCCGACACTCCTTCAATTGTTTGGATTCTTCACAGTCTTACACACTATGATTGATGACTAACTTGTTATGGGTGGGCATACACTCAATCACTAAGGCTCATATTTTGATGGTGAAGAACACTGAGAATTTTAAAATTAGTAGAGAGAAAAGAAGAAGAAGTCTCAAAACACTAGTTGTCTGACATAATGAAAAACTAGGTTTAAAAGCTATAGAAGTATTAGTTGGATAGTGAGACCTTTCTTTTCTTTTTATACTAATTCACTTAGGGTTAGGATTGAATTATTTGAAATAAAAAAATGATAAAATAAGAGTAAAAATAGGACCTAGTGGTCGGCCCCTATGTGGGTCCATCACTAGTTAGATTTTTGCCACTTTTCTCAATCATTTATCTATTTTTCACAAATACCACTTTTTGCAACTTCAATCTTATAAATATTAAAACTATTTATTTAATAATTAAAATTAATTATCAAATTAAATTGTCATTTACATTATTTATTAATTAGACTCCATAAAATCTCTTAATTAATAAATAAACCCTAAAATTCTATTTCTTCACAATCAAGTCATAACTTAATGAAAATTCATAAACTAGACATAGTCTAACTTTAGAATTATAATTGATTAATTAAAATCAATTAACTGAGTCTTACAAGAAGTATGTCTCAACTAGTATGAGGACCATGGGCCTATATAATCGAGCTTCCAATAAGCATATCTAGAATTTACCAAGTAAATTCTCTAACTTATTAATTCTTCCTTGCACCACTATAGACTTGGAATTGAACTCTCAACTATATAGAACGCTCTATATGTTCCACAATATATATACGCTATGAGATTATCCATTTGTTATTATCCCAATAATCAATGATCCTCTATAGATGATCTACATTGAGAAGGGACTAATTTACTGTTACACCCTTCAATGTATTTTATCCTTAAAACACTTAGCCGCCTATAAATGATATTCCAGTGAACTAATATAATCACTGAAATGAGTACTCAACCATTTATCTCTGTTAAGCCAAGTTCGAAAGAAATCATCATATGACTTCTATATCCTGTTAGAAGCTATAGATTCTATATCTATGATTAGTGCTCCCACTCAATTGAACTACCATGTCCTTAACCTATATGTCACGAGAAGAACCATTTGGTTTACTTTAATGAACAAATATAAGAACATAAATAATACAACTGAACTAGAACCTAACCATCTCAGGATTAAGATCACTTGATCTAGGATCAACTAGGTGACATTGAATTGAATAGATGTTACGGTAAGTTTATCATATTTGATTCAAGTTCAACATCGGTCCCTTTCGATGCATACTCCATGCATTCAACCCAAGCTTACTTTAACCAATGCCCTGGAAAGGACATAGCAGTTATCCAAAGTGCAAGTAAAGTACATTCTAGATTATCCTATCAGTTAAACCCTGTGTACTAATAAATTATAGGAATATATTTAATCACACAATCTTGATTACTTTCCACTGTGTTGACGACACAATAAACAAGAATATCAATGTAATAAGGATTTGGATGAATTTATTAATTAAATAAACAAATAAATTATCACATGAACCAAATAACACATTAAATAAGTAATGAAATAAATCCGTTTCTTTATTGATAATTGAATAGAAAAGATTACATTGAAATAAAGTTTTATTTAGGGCACAAAGCCCAACAAACTCCCACTTGCACTAACATAAAACTATTAGTACATTTCAATTAATCCTAAATTGAGTTTGTGCTTTTCAAATGTAGTTACAATCAAAACTTTGGTGAATGGATCAACTAATCAGTATCAACTTTCTCCACCAGTACATCCCCTCTTGCCACATATTCTCTGATGATATGATATTTGCTTCTCTTGTGGCTTCGAGGCTCTTTACTGTTGGCTATAGCTCCAGTGTTATCACAAAGTAAAACCAATGGTTTTTCCATTCCAAGAACAATACCAAGTCTTGAGAAGAACTTTCTAAGGCATACAAGTTCCTTAGTAGCCTTAGCGGCAGCTATGTATTCGGCCTCCATGGTAGAGTCTGATGTTGCGATTTGTTTAACACTTCTCCAGAAAACTGCTCCACCCCCAAGAGTAAAACCATCCCAGATGTATACTTCCTATCATCTAGAAAAGCCTAGAAATCTGAGTCGGTATAGCCTACGGGATTTAAAGCACCGCCATTATAGACTAACACATAATGCCTTGTACTCTTCAAGTACTTCAGAATATGCTTAACTGCAGTCCAATGTTCCTCTCCTAGATTTGTCTGATACTTGCTCATAGTTCCTACTGCATAGCAAATGTCAAGTCTAGTGCATAACTTTGCATACATTAGACTTCCAACTGCTGAAGCATAAGGAACCCTTCTCATGTCTTCTATCTCTTAAGGATCAGCGGGAGACTGTTCCTTAGATAGACGGATACCAAGTCTAGAAGGCATCACTGCCCCTTTGGTATTTGTCATTGTAATAACCGCTAGTTCAGAAAGGGGATTTTTGTAATTTTTTTAGCGGAGAGTATTTTTATTATTTTACTTATTTATGAGTTTAAATATGTATGAGATTTTTATGATGATATAATATTTGATTTTATTGGCATGTGCATAATGCCTAATAAATATATATATCTGTTAGAAATATTTTACCAGGATCTAGATTTACTACCATGTATGTTTCATTAACATCCTAATATGAATTCTAAAACAATGAAATAAACACATATAAAGTTTAGTAAACCTTACATTGGGTGCAGCGGAATATAATGACTCCTTCCGTTCAGATCTCTAGCCCTTTATTCCTTTCTGTAGCAGAGCATCACCAAGATCTGAACCTGGATCTCTTTCTCTCCTTCCTTTGATGCTGATTCTCCTTCTTGTTGTTTGGAATCTCCTACAGTCTTACACACTATGATTGAGATACCACTTGATGTGTGTGGGCACTCACTCATTCACTCAAGGTTCGAAAAATTGAAGAGGGAAAGAGAAGAAGAAGTGGCGGCTAGGGTAAATAAAAAGAGGCTCAGTTTTCATCTGACAAAGTTAAGTGTGAATGAGAGCCATCACTATCTATTTATAGGTAACCACCTAGGTTTAGGTTAGAATTATTTGGCATTAAAATAATAGAAAAATAAATAGTAAAATCACACTAAGTGACCGACCCTAGAATGGATAATGGGCCCACTTTGCAATTTTGCCATTTTTTCATTTTTCCATCCCATTTTCTCAAAAACGCAAATTTTCCAATTTAACCATTTAAATGCCAATTCTAATTATTTAATAAATAAAAATTAATTATTATATAATATTGTCATTTAATATATTTATTAATTAGACATATAAAGTCTCTTAATTAATAAATAAACCTAGATCTCTTTTTTTTACAATTTCGCCCTTGCTCAGTGAAAGTTCATAAACTGGACATAGTCTAACTTTAGAATTATAATTGATTAATCAAAATCAATTAACTAAGTCTTACAAGCAGTATGGTCTCAACTAGTATGGGGACCATGGGTCTATATATCCGAGCTTCCAATAAGCAGATCAAGAATTCATATCTTAAATTCACTGACTTATTAATTCTTCGTTGAATCCACGCATAGAACTTAGAATTACACTCTCAGTATATAGAACGCTCTATATGTTCCACCATATAAACACGTCATTAGTTATCCATTGTTATAATCCTAATTTGATCAATGATCCTCTATATAAATGATCTACACTGTAAAGGGATTAGATTACCGTAACACCCTACAATGTATTTTATCCTTAAAACACTTAACCCCGTATAAATGATATTTCAGCTAAGTGAAATGAGTACTCCACCATTTATTTTCGTTTGGTCAAGCTCGAAGGAAATTATCCTTTACTTTCTATTTGTCAGATAGAAGTTATAGATTCCATATTTATGTTAGCGCTCCCACTCAATTTCACTATCATGTTCCCAAAATGTATGTATCACCCTGACCCAAAAGTAGGCTTAACTAACTAATCAAAGAACATGTATAATACTCTTGAGATTGAACCTAAACGTATCAGGATTAAGATTATTTGATCTAGGATCAACGGGTGATATTGAATTGAATAGATATTACGGTAAATTTTAATATATCTAATCAAAGTTCAATATCGGTCCCTTCCGATGTATACTCCATACATCCGATGCTGGTAAACTTTGCCAATGCCCTGGAAAGGACATAACACTTATCCAAGGTGTAAGAATACCTATCGCTGATTTTACCATGCAAGTCTAAATCCAGTGTTATGACAAATCAGGGAATAAACTTTCGAACATATAATTAAGATTATATTCCACTGTGTTGACACAACTATAATCATGAACAAATTCATATGTTCTGGACTTAAATAGAATTCATACATTATATATATAATCATGAAATAACTCATGTGAACCATGCAACATAAAAATATTATTTCTGATCTTTATTAACTAATAAATCTGATTATGTTGAAATGAGTTTTATTTAGGGCACAAAACCCAACAATATATGGATATTATTATATGGGTGTGTGATTTGTTTGATTTTGGTACATATTATTATTAGTGTGGGAATAATAATAATAATGAATGTTAACTTATAATAGTATTGGGATTATTATTTTAGTATAATAATATTGGTAAATATTATTATAGTGTTAAAGGGTATATTATTATTATTATTATTATTATTATTATTAATGTTATTATTATTATTATTATATTATTATTATTAGTTAAACTGAACGTATATGTATATACGCACGGTTCGGTTTGGTCGAAATTTTTGGAATAAGAATCGTTCCACTTCGGTTCAAAGCGATCTCTTTGCTTGGGTTAAAACACGATAGAAATTAGGTTTTGAGCTCTATTTGCGTACACCAAAAAACAAAGAACGAACGAGAGAGAGAGAGAGAGAGAGAGAGAGAGAGAGAGAGAGAGAGAGAGAGAGAGAGAGAGAGCACGTATACGGCGTATACGATACCAATTTTTTTTTTGTTTTTCAAGCGGATCGCAACCTGGGTGAAAGGGGAGGTTTGGGATCACTTATATACAACCTAAGGAAGCTTTTTAATGTGGTATAAGGGGATCACTCAAATTCGAACGTGTTTAAGCTTGTTCTTGGGTCATGGGAGGTTATATATGAGTGCATGGGACCCTAAGGATTGTTTTTGACGTAAGAAAACGAAGCTTTAATGTCCAAACGAAGAACCAATATTTTGACTCCATTAAAGACGGTACACCGCCAACGAAGTCGGATCACTTTTCTTGATCGTTTTGAGGTCCTGAGCACTGTGGAGAGCTTCCCCAATCGAAAGGACGCTTCAAGAGCAATCAGAGACAAAGTTACACTTTACCGGCGACGAAACCGACGAGAACGCCGGCGACCACGTTTTGACTGTTTCTGTGGTGTTTTTCTTAGATATTTTTGTATATTTTGATTCCTTATTTTATTCTAAGGTGCTTGGTGAAGTTTCATAATTTTATGAATTTATTTGGAATTATTGTGAATTAATTAGTTTATTTCATAAATTAATTATGAAAAATACTTAGGTTGCTTAGAAAAATCTAGATTTATTTTATATGATGGGCTATGATATATAAACTGTTATAAAATTGGTAGATTGAATTTTCAGGCGATTATGTATTTTTCATGAATTATTGATGTTATTTCTTATTTTAATTATGAAAAATACCTAGGTTGCTTACAAAATTCAAAGAAAATTATTTGTGACTTAGTACAGAATATAAACTGTGTTAGAAGAGTTAGATTCAGTTTTTAATCAATTTTGGTATTTTTCATGAATTTACTTAATTAATGCTTAAGTTAATTATGAAAAATGGATAAGTGTTGTTAAAATAGTAAAATGTATTTTTGTAATACCATTTACTGTCTATGATATCAAATGGAATAGGTTTTATTATTTATTAGTTGTTGTAGGTATTTATTATAATTATTGGTGATTAATTAACTATTTATTTAGGTTTTAATGAGAATAAATAGTATTTTAGTAAATTTTACGTGAAAATGTGTTGTATGAATTCATGTTTTACGTTAAAAATGTTTGTTTGAGTGCATGCAATATGTTTGTGTGAATCAAAATAATAAATGCTTATGTATGGTGTGTCATGTAAGTGAAATGGACCTATGTGTTACGTATTTTTACGTAAGTTTTTGTATGGGTTTAGAGATTCATACTTGAATGTATTTTGAATGTATTGTTGTGTTAATAAATGTTTAGGATCTTGTTCTCAACAAGGAAATTCGTTGAGGTGCTCGAGGTAGCAAGTGTGGTCTTAGCAACTGAGGTAAGAAGAGTGGACATCTGTGCACAGGGTGTATGTTATTGTTGGAAATTATTTTACCAGGATCTTAGATCTACTCACAAGTATGTTGATTAACACCCTAAATATGAACTTTCTAAAACGATGAAATAAACACATATAAAGTTTAGGAAACCTTACATTGGGTGCAACGGAATAATATGACTCCTTCCGTTCAGATATCTAGCCCTTGATTCCTTTCTGTAGCAGAGCATTATCAATATCTGAACCTGGATCTCTTTCTCTGATTCTTTAGTGCTGAAACTCCTTCTTGCTGAAAGTCTTTCTTCACGATCTTCCTCACTATGATTGAGGTATCACTTGCTGTGTGTGGGCACTACTCTAACACTAAGAATTTCGAAATTGAAGAGGGAAGGAAGAGAGCAAGGTGGCGGCTAAAGATAGGGAGAGAGAGGCTCAGTTTTTTCTGAATCAGAAGTGTAGAAATTTAGTGTAAATTTCCTGAAGCCTTCACTATCTATTTATAGCATTCCACTAGAGTTAGGTTTGAATTATTTGGCATTAAAATAATGAAAATATCAGTTTAAATTCCCAACAAAAGTAGCCGGCCATGCATAGTGGATTTGGGCCTCACTTTTTGCAATTTTGCAGTTTTGTCTTTTCTGCATCTGATTTTCTCAAAAATGCCAATTTTCTAATTCAACCATTTAAATGCCAATTCTAACTATTTAATAACTATAAATAATTATTAAATAATATTGTCATTTATCATATTTATTAATTGAACAATACAAAGTATCATAATTAACAAATATGCCCCTAAAACTCTTTCTTTACAATTTCGCCCTTACTTAGTGAAAAATTCACAAATAGACATAGTCTAATTCGAGAATTTATAATTGATTAATCAAAACCAATTACATGAGTCTTACAAGAAATATTATCTCAACTAGTGCGGGGACCATGGGTCTATATAACCGAGCTTCCAATAAGTAGATCAAGAATTTATTACTAAAATTCACTAACTTATTAATTCTTCGTTGAACCCACGCATAGAATTTAGAATTGCACTCTCAGTATATAGAATGCTCTATATGTTCCACCATATAGACACATCATTAGTTATCCATTGTTATAATCCTAATTTGATCAATGATCCTCCATATGAATGATCTACACTGTAAAGGGATTAGATTACCGTTACACCCTACAATGTACTTAATCCTTAAAACACTTAACCTCGTATAAATGATATTTCAGCTTGTGTGAAATGAGATCTCCACCATTTATTTTTCGTTTGGTCAAGCTCGAAGGAGATCATCCTTTACTTACTATTCGCCAGATAGAAGCTATAGATTCCATGTTTATGATAGCGCTCCCACTCAATTGCACTACCGTGTTCCCAAAATGTACGTATCACCCTGACCTAAAAGTAGGCTTAACTAACAAATCAAAGAACAGGAATAGCCTCTTGAGATTGAGCCTAATCATAACAGGATTAAGATCATTTGATCTAGGATCAACTAGGCGATATTGACTTGAATAGATATTACGGTAAGTTTAATAAATCTAAGTCAAAGTTCAATATCGCTCCCTTCCGATGCATACTCCATGCATCCAACCTGAGCTTTACTTTAACCAATGCTCTGGAAAGAACATAGCACTTCTCCAAATGCAAGTAAACTCTGTTGTAGATTATCATATCAGTAAAACCCTGTGTCTGATAAATCTAGGAAACTTTATTCACATAGTCATGTTTACTTTCCAATGTGTTGACAGCACAATAAACAGGATCAAGTATGTGAAAAGGATTTCAGAGGAATTTATACATTATGTACATATATTCATGAAATAAATCATGTGAACCATGCAACATTAAATGTTATTTCTGATCTATATTAACAAGTAAATCTGATTATATTGAAATGAGTTTTATTTAGGGCATAAAACCCAACAAACTCCCACTTGCACTAACAAAATGTGCATTTCAAATAATCTCAACACCTTGATATACAAATCAAGTGTAGTAGTAGTAAACTCCTCGTAATAGGATCTGAAAGGTTGAATTAAACACAGTCTTTTCTCCACCATTACTCTTCCTTAATCACAAAATCATTGATAATGTGAAATTCCTCTCAATATGTCTACTCTCTTGGGATACTGGATTCTATACATTTTGGCAACTACTTCTTGGTTATTCAGGAAGTAACACTAGTAGTTTAAGGCAATTTGGAATGGTGCCAAAGATGTATAGAACTTTTCTTAGACTGAATAAGTACCTTTCCTGCAACTTTAACATTCAGTCCCTTTCTGGTAGACCTAGAGACTTCAGATAGGTTTTTACACTTCTCCAAAATCATTATTCCACCCCAGAGTAATCACCATCTTATCAGAAAGATTTTCTAGCACAAAGGCAAATTTCGAAATCTGATGTGGTGTAGTCTAAGAGTTTTAAACACACCCTTATAGACTAACATATAGTTTCTCTTCTTTATCTTAAGATTTACTTGATTGTCTTCCAATGTTCTTCTCCTAGATTAATCTGATACCTACTCATTACTCCCACTCAACAGCAGGTGTCTGGTCTAAGGCATACTAAAGCATATCTGAGACCTCTCACTGTTGATATAAGAAATTCTTTCATGCCTTTATCTTTTCTGGAATAGTTGAGATTTTTCCTTAGATAAATAAAATCTATGCCTAAGAAGTTGTGAAACTTCTATAGATTGCCATTAGAAAGAAAATGCTTCAGCATCTTACTAAAGTGAGTTGCTTGCATTAGAGTAAGTAATTACCAGGTATACCACAAGCCATAGGTTTAGATAAACTCAAACCTATAATACTAGGAACGGGAAGTTTTGTTAAGTCCATTGAATAGACTTATAAACAAAAATTTCTTTTTATGTCCTTCTAATAGAAAAAATTAGGTTACTCCATGTGAATGGATTAAACCATAATTCTATTGGCTTTTGTTCTTAGTTTCTTATCTTGACAATCCATTACTTGTTTAAACTCACAATGGATTTTAATCACTAGTGTCTCCCAAGTCATAAGAAGTGAAGTTCCTAGGAACTCTCCCACTACGACAAGGTACCGTGAAATATGTCTAAGAAAACTAAATGGTATTGACCTCTTTGGTTGTGACAATACAACAGAAGCAGTGGGATCATCATATGTCAAATAAGATGATAGAACACTTTTGGAATCAAGAAATAAATATCTCCTTTATTTGCTACTTTATTTTCAGACTTAGTCATTATCTTAGAAAAGTAGTATTTGTTTGAACAAACACTTTCTTATCTATTGACTATGGGATGGTCCACCCCTAATCACTTAGAATAGCTAACAAATCATGGTTAACAGTTCTAGCTTTTCTTAAGATTTTGATTAGGTCATCCATTAATCTAGTAATGATTTACATTAAGTACCCAACCATTACATCATTCTGAAATTGTATTACCATAGAAGGAATTAGGCAACGACTAGTAACTAATCATCAATATGCAAGTCGAAAATTCTGGGGAGGTAAGTTTGGATATAATTCAAAAATCAATTTAATGATCTTTGAAATGCATACCTACTAACTATTTCTCCACCCCTATCAGTTCGCAAGATCTTTAACCTTAATGGTTTTAACCATTGCTAGAAATTTAGAAATTTTTCAAACATTTCAAATTTCTTTGCATAAGGTATAATCTAGAGTGATCGTTTTAAGAATACAACGAAAAACTCATATCCACCCCTGAATGTACATCCATCTGCGAATGAGATGAACTACTTTCAGTGGATATAGGCATATTAACTCTTTGCAGAGATTGATCTTGTCAAATCCACTATGAACAAGATACAAATGCCATAAATTAATAAAAATGTGGTAGTGTCTTTTGATGACTTAGGTGTAGTTACATCAAAGAGTTCATAGAATAGTGCAAGTGGATCCTGGTCACAGAATACTAAACTCATATTCCATACAGTTTGAATCCATTAATAGAAGATGGATATTGAACACTTGGAAAGTGTAACTGTATTGCTTCCTGGAAATAGAAATATAAGAAAATTTCTGTTTGGATTCTAAAATTAAAGTCAAAGACTTAAATTCAACCAAATATAATGAGTAATTCTATCTTGGACCACCACTACTAATATAACTCTAAGTCTGATTTGCCCATACAAGTAGGAGATTTATAAGATTGAGGATTTATATCAATTGGGAATAGAATTTCGGGATTATAATCATATGCGTCATTTAATTTCTTAAGAGAAAATATAGAATGACATGAAATGATTTATAGACCATTCATCCAATGATATGTTATTGAGCTAATTCGAAATGAATAAGCTAAGAGGAATTAGGATAATTTCGTTTATAAATAAGAATCCAACGATGCTTCGATTAGCGAGAGTCAAAGTAATCTTATTTATGTATAATCTTCTTGTTTCATATTGTAAAAATACTAGTCTAAGGTGTCATCAATTGATGAACAGCTAGATGTTGCATATACAATATTTATCTTTCCAGATCTAATACTATTATGTATGTCTAATGGTGAAAATCCACTAGGGATTTATCTCATTAGATAAACAAACCAAGTTAAACCAACAATGAAGATTCGAAATTAAATTACAACTTAATAATAGAAAATAACATGGTTCAATATAAATTCATACACAATTCAGAAATTATTAAACATATAGCAAGTAGGAATGACAAGTGAAAATACTAAAACATACAATCCTAAATAATTTCCAAGGTTTTCAACAAACTGATATCAGTGTCTCGTTTAGGCGAGAGTCAAAGCTATCATCCATTGAATAGAGTTGTCAGCTCATCTAAAATGTTAAACATTCTAGCAACCTTTTATTCGATCAAGATTGGAATTCAGCGTTGTCCCGTTTAGGCGAGAGTCAAGGCAATTCTATCTTATGAGCTTCCCACCATTGTTTCGCAATTTGCAAGTTAAATATGGTCGCCACCATTAGGGTGATCCATACCATATAAAACACTTACAAACTACTTATCTTTCGAGATTAAACAGTGCAAAATTGCTAATGAACGTTCCTCCATTAGGGAGGATTACTCACTAAAACAAACGCGATGTAAAACCAACAATGGAGATCGAATATCTTAATAATAATAAAGCTCATTATTTAAAGAGAGTTGTATTTTCTTTGATTCTCTTTATTTAATCTATTTATTTTAAATATATATTTATTTAATTAAAATTTCCAATTTAGAATGAAAAATTCTAAATATAAATTTTAATTTAATATTTATAAATTTTACTTAGATGGATATGAAAATAATATGAATTATTCCATCTTAGTAATAATTTCCAATAAATATTTAGAAAAATATTCAATTTAAGTTGTTACAAAATTAATTTAAATTAATTTACAACTCAAATTTAATTTTCTATAAATATATATTGCATTTCGAAAAATTAAAGTATTTAAGAATACAATTTTCGAAAATGCATGTTAAAAATAAATCCTAGAAAAATTATTCTAATTTAATGTTGGCCCAAAATTAATTAATAAAATTAATTTACAACAAAAAAATAATTTTCCTATTTAATTAAATATATAAGAAAAATTTCAAATATTTAAGTATGATGATGAAAATCAACTTAAATATTAATTTTCTATTTAATTAAATACACTAGAAAAATACTTCAAGCAAAAATATCACCTATCTAGATTTTCCTTTGACTAATTAATTAAATTTCTAATAAAATATATTTTACTTCATTTATTTTAATTAATCATTAACTGAAAAAATCATTGATTTAAGTTGGTCCAAAATTAAAATAAATAATTTACAACTTTAATCTATTTTTTAAATAAAATTCGAAATTCCAGCATTTAAGAAATGCAATTTCGAAATTTGATTAATAAAATAAAGAAAAAAAATATATTTTGAAAATTATTTAAAGTTAGTTGAAAAAATAAATTTCAACTAAAAATAATTTTCTATTTAATTAAGTGTCATGAAAAAGAAATATTTAAGTATCATGATGAAAATTAACTTAGATATTTAATTTTGAAATTAATTAAATGTATTAAATTCAAGAAATAAATAATTAAGTGTAGAAAAGGCTTAATTATTAATCTCTAGTTTAATACTAGGAAAAATATACTTAAAATAAATTGTACCAAAATTAATTATTTAAATAATTAATTTCACAATGTATAATATTTTCCTATTTAATATTAGAAAAATAAGTAGTCTAGAAATAACTATCTAGAAAATATCTTATTTGACTAAGTATCTTTTCCACAAAATTTGAAAAAATATCTAATTTAAGTTGTATTAGAAAAAATCTAGAACTTAAATATTTTCAAATTTAAATTTAATTAAATATCAAAAATTAAGTTGTAACCACTTAATTTAAAAATATTCTATTTTAAGTTAATATTCGAAAAGATATCAACTTAAAAAAAATATCTAAAATATTCCATTTTAAGTTAATATTCGAAAAGATATTAACTTAAAAAATATCTAAATAATCTTAATAACCAATGCCTAAATTTCCTCAACTTAATTTTGAAATTTTAAATCCAAAAGATATTCAGATTTAAGTTGATTAGTTAGAGATAACTAAATATCAACTTAAATAGGAATATTTAATGAAAAATTTAAATTAAGTTTCAGAAAGAATCTAGATGGTTATAATTCTATTTTTAATTAAATACAAGAAAATACATATAGTTTAGCTAAGAATAAAAAATTCTTTAAACTATGTTTTTCTTAAATTAATTTCAAAATAAATGAAATTAATTATGTTGCTAATCAATTAAACAGTTATTCAAATTAGGTAAATGAGCCTTCACAATTGGGGGTGGTTCATGTGAAGGGGTGCTGGGTTCAGTATGTCGTACCCACTACTATGGCTCCCAACTCTCACACAAGGCCCAAAAGAGAGGAATTTAACCTTAAAATGAACAACTGTTATTAATTGAATAGGCCCAAAAACTAAATGGGCTTAAATAAAATCTATCAAAAACTATGATATTTTATTTAGCAACAACAACCTATATGCATCTATAATGAAATTAAACACATAGGCTCACACATGCACACTTTGGATGGGTCCTATCATGTTGCTAGGTGATACACAGATGAAAGAAGATTGTGAAAATATACATGTTATAAATTATTTACTTGACCAAGGGAGCCATGAGTGAAAATCAGATCATTGGATCTGTCAACAAGTTAACCATGGTTATTTGCAATCAAGCAATAATAGGTTTTAAAAACTTATAAATAAGCTAAAACACATACTCCTGCAACAAGATTAGCTGGATAGTTGGATGCATGATTTATTTAATTTTAAATAAATAATTTCGAAAAATTAAATAAATAAATAAATAAAAATTAATTTTCGAAAATAATTAAAATATAAATATATTTATATTTCGAAAATAATTAATAAATAATATTTAAAATTAAACCTACAATTTTGAAAAATTAGGTTTCAACCAACATAAATATCATTTAAAAATTTGCAAACTACTTTTAAAAATTTAATGTTATTTTATAAATAAAAATTAAATAAAAAATTAAAAAAGATAAATAAATATCTTTTTCAGATTTTAAATGTAATTTAAATAAATAAAATAACAAAATTTAAAAGTTAGCAAAATATCTTACATCTATTTAAAATTACATGATTATAGTTATCTTATTTTAAATTTAAATAAGGTCAAATTATTTAAAAAATATTTAATTTAAAAAATTTAATATCTGACCTTAAATTTACAAATAAGATAAGATATAATCAAATTTAAAAATAAGATAGATAATTAAGCAAAAAGATTGATATTTACTATTTTTCAAATTCAAATTACACTAATATCATGAATTAAATTTAAAAAATATTAAATAAATTAATTATGATAATTAGAATTGAATTAGGAATAGTAAATGTATAAATACAGAACTACACAAAAAATCGGAAGTTAATTCCATGAAAAAGCATGAAAAAACGAAGAAAAACGAAAAAATTGCGAGTTGTACGGACAGTATGCAAAGCATACTGCCCGCGCGCGCAAAGAAGGGTGCACAGCCGAGGAATCTCGGCGCTAGAGGAGCCCAGCAGCATTTCCGCGTGCGGAATGGGGTTACAGACACCCCATGCGCGTGTTCTCGGACAAAAAGTTGTCCTAACACGCGTCTGGCCGAGGATTTAGGCCATCCGCGCGCGCATGTCTTAGTGATGTCACCCTGATATCTTTCGAAACTTCAAAAAATCATAACTAATTCAAATTAAATCGAAATTGAGTTCTATAAAAAAGTAAATTGCTTAATTTTTTCCATACTATCCAATAAAAATAATTCCAGAAACAGATATTTAATTATTTTTCACAAAAATTCACAAACATCAAGCAATCATCAAATAACACTCAATACAACATGATACCATCCAAAACATCAAACATACGTTTTAAAGTCCAAATTTCTTGCAAGCAAATCAATTATCATGGCTCTGAGGCCAGTTGTTGGAAATTACTTTACCAGGATTTTAGATCTACTCAGAAGTATGTTGATTAACACCCTAAATATGAACTTTCTAAAACGATGAAATAAACACATATAAAGTTTAGGAAACCTTACATTGAGTGCCGCGGAATAATATGACTCCTTCCGTTAAGATATCTAGCCCTTGATTCCTTTCTGTAGCAGAGCATTATCAATATCTGAACTGGATCTCTTTCTCTGATTCTTTAGTGCTGAAACTCCTTCTTGCTGAAAGTCTTTCTTCACGATCTTCCTCACTATGATTGAGGTATCACTTGCTGTGTGTGGGCACTACTCTAACACTAAGAATTTTGAAATTGAAGAGGGAAGGAAGAGAGCAAGGTGGTGGCTAAAGATAGGGAGAGAGAGAGAGGCTCAGTTTTTTCTGAATCAGAAGTGTTCAAATTTAGTGTAAATTTCTTGAAGCCTTCACTATCTATTTATAGCATTCCACTAGGGTTAGGTTTGAATTATTTGGCATTAAAATAATGAAAATATCAGTTTAAATTCCCTACAAAAGTGGTCGGCCATGCATAGTGGATTTGGGCCTCACTTTTTGTAATTTTGCAGTTCTATCTTTTCTGCATCTGATTTTCTCAAAAACGCCAATTTTCTAATTCAACCATTTAAATGCCAATTCTAACTATTTAATTGTTGGAAATTATTTTACCAGGATCTTAGATCTACTCACAAGTATGTTGATTAACACCCTAAATATGAACTTTCTAAAACGATGAAATAAACACATATACAGTTTAGGAAACCTTACATTGGGTGCAGCGGAATATAATGACTCCTTCCGTTCAGATATCTAGCCCTTGATTCCTTTCTGTAGCAGAGCATTATCAATATCTGAACCTGAATCTCTTTCTCTGAATCTTTGATGCTGAAACTCCTTCTTGCTGAAAGTCTTTCTTCACGATCTTCCTCACTATTGTTGAGGTATCACTTGCTGTGTGTGGGCACTATTCTCACACTAAGAATTTTGAAATTTCAATGAAGAAGAAAGAGGAGAAGAGGTCGGCCAAAGATAGGGAGAGAGAGAGGCTCAGTTTTTTCTGAATCAGAAGTGTGAAATTTAAGTGTAAATTTCCTGAAGCCTTCACTATCTATTTATAGCATTCCACTAGGGTTAGGTTTGAATTATTTGGCATTAAAATCATGAAAATATCAGTTTAAATTCCCTACAAAAGTGGCCGGCCCTATACAAGTGGATTTGGGCCTCACTTTTTGTAATTTTGCAGTTTTATCTTTTCTGCATCTGATTTTCTCAAAAACGCCAATTTTCAAATTCAACCATTTAAATGTCAATTCTAACTATTTAATAACTATAAATAATTATTAAGTCATATTGTCATTTATCATATTTATTAATTGAACCATACAAAGTATCATAATTAACAAATATGCCCCTAAAACTCTTTCTTTACAATTTCGCCCTTACTTAGTGAAAAATTCACAAATAGACATAGTCTAATTTGAGAATTATAATTGATTAATCAAAACCAATTAGATGAGTCTTACAAGCAATATTATCTCAACTAGTGCGAGGACCATGGGTCTATATAACCGAGCTTCCAATAAGTAGATCAAGAATTTATTACTAAAATTCACTAACTTATTAATTCTTCGTTGAATCCACGCATAGAACTTAGAATTGCACTCTCAGTATATAGAATGCTCTATATGTTCCACCATATAGACACATCATTAGTTATCCATTGTTATAATCCTAATTTGATCAATGATCCTCTATATGAATGATCTACACTATAAAGGGATTAGATTACCGTTACACCCTACAATGTATTTAATCCTTAAAACACTTAACCCCGTATAAATGATATTTCAGCTTATGTGAAATGAGATCTCCACCATTTATTTTCGTTTGGTCAAGCTCGAAAGAAATCATCCTTTACATACTATTTGCCAGATAGAAGCTATAGATTCCATGTTTATGTTAGCGCTCCCACTAAGTTGCACTACCGTGTTCCCAAAATGTACGTATCACCCTGACCCAAAAGTAGGCTGAACTAACAAATCAAAGAACACGAATAGCCTCTTGAGATTGAGCCTAATCCTAACAGGATTAAGATCATTTGATCTAGGATCAACTAGGCGATATTGACTTGAATAGATATTACTGTAAGTTTAATAAATCTAAGTCACAGTTCGATATCGGTCCCTTCCAATGCATACTCCATGCATCCAACCTGAGCTTTACTTTAACCAATGCTCTGGAAAGAACATAGCATTTCTCCAAATGCAAGTAAACTCTGTTGTAGATTATCATATCAGTAAAACCCTGTGTCTGATAAATCTAGGAAACTTTATTCACATAGTCATGTTTACTTTCCAATGTGTTGACAACACAATAAACAGGATCAAGTATGTGAAAAGGGTTTCAGATGAATTCATACATTATGTACATATAATCATGAAATAAATCATGTGAACCATGCTATATTAAATGTTATTTCTGATCTATATTAATAAGTAAATCTGATTATATTGAAATGAGTTTTATTTAGGGCATAAAACCCAACATTAATAACTATAAATAATTATTAAATAATACTGTCATTTATCATATTTATTATAGAACCATACAAAGTATCATAATTAACAAATATGCCCCTAAAACTCTTTCTTTACAATTTCGCCCTTACTTAGTGAAAAATTCACAAATAGACATAGTCTAATTTGAGAATTTATAATTGATTAATCAAAACCAATTACATGAGTCTTACAAGCAATATTATCTCAACTAGTGCGGGGACCATGGGTCTATATAACCGAGCTTCCAATAAGTAGATCAAGAATTTATTACTAAAATTCACCAACTTATTAATTCTTCGTTGAATCCACGCATAGAACTTAGAATTGCACTCTCAGTATATAGAATGCTCTATATGTTCCACCATATAGACACATCATTAGTTATCCATTGTTATAATCCTAATTTGATCAATGATCCTACATATGAATGATCTACACTGCAAAGGGATTAGATTACCGTTACACCCTACAATGTATTTAATCCTTAAAACACTTAACCCCGTATAAATGATATTTCAGCTTATGTGAAATGAGATCTCCACCATTTATTTTCGTTTGGTCAAGCTCGAAAGAAATCATCCTTTACATACTATTTGCCAGATAGAAGCTATAGATTCCATGTTTATGTTAGCGCTCCCACTAAGTTGCACTACCGTGTTCCCAAAATATACGTATCACCCTGACCCAAAAGTAGGCTGAACTAACAAATCAAAGAACACGAATAGCCTCTTGAGATTGAGCCTAATCCTAACAGGATTAAGATCATTTGATCTAGGATCAACTAGGCGATATTGACTTGAATAGATATTACTGTAAGTTTAATAAATCTAAGTCACAGTTCGATATCGGTCCCTTCCAATGCATACTCCATGCATCCAACCTGAGCTTTACTTTAACCAATGCTCTGGAAAGAACATAGCATTTCTCCAAATGCAAGTAAACTCTGTTGTAGATTATCATATCAGTAAAACCCTGTGTGTGATAAATCTAGGAAACTTTATTCACATAGTCATGTTTACTTTCCAATGTGTTGACAACACAATAAACAGGATCAAGTATGTGAAAAGGGTTTCAGATGAATTCATACATTATGTACATATAATCATGAAATAAATCATGTGAACCATGCTATATTAAATGTTATTTCTGATCTATATTAATAAGTAAATCTGATTATATTGAAATGAGTTTTATTTAGGGCATAAAACCCAACATTAATAACTATAAATAATTATTAAATAATATTGTCATTTATCATATTTATTATAGAACCATACAAAGTATCATAATTAACAAATATGCCCCTAAAACTCTTTCTTGACAATTTCGCCCTTACTTAGTGAAAAATTCACAAATAGACATAGTCTAATTTGAGAATTTATAATTGATTAATCAAAACCAATTACATGAGTCTTACAAGCAATATTATCTCAACTAGTGCGGGGACCATGGGTCTATATAACCGAGCTTCCAATAAGTAGATCAAGAATTTATTACTAAAATTCACTAACTTATTAATTCTTCGTTGAATCCACGCATAGAACTTAGAATTGCACTCTCAGTATATAGAATGCTCTATATGTTCCACCATATAGACACATCATTAGTTATCCATTGTTATAATCCTAATTTGATCAATGATCCTACATATGAATGATCTACACTGCAAAGGGATTAGATTACCGTTACACCCTACAATGTATTTAATCCTTAAAACACTTAACCCCGTATAAATGATATTTCAGCTTATGTGAAATGAGATCTCCACCATTTATTTTCGTTTGGTCAAGCTCGAAGGAGATCATCCTTTACTTACTATTCGCCAGATAGAAGCTATAGATTCCATGTTTATGATAGCGTTCCCACTCAATTGCACTACCGTGTTCCCAAAATGTACGTATCACCCTGACCTAAAAGTAGGCTTAACTAACAAATCAAAGAACACGAATAGCCTCTTGAGATTGAGCCTAATCATAACAGGATTAAGATCATTTGATCTAGGATCAACTAGGCGATATTGACTTGAATAGATATTACTGTAAGTTTAATAAATCTAAGTCAAAGTTCGATATCGGTCCCTTCCAATGCATACTCCATGCATCCAACCTGAGCTTTACTTTAACCAATGCTCTGGAAAGAACATAGCATTTCTCCAAATGCAAGTAAACTCTGTTGTAGATTATCATATCAGTAAAACCCTGTGTCTGATAAATCTAGGAAACTTTATTCACATAGTCATGTTTACTTTCCAATGTGTTGACAACACAATAAACAAGATCAAGTATGTGAGAAGGGTTTCAGATGAATTCATACATTATGTACATATAATCATGAAATAAATCATGTGAACCATGCTATATTAAATGTTATTTCTGATCTATATTAATAAGTAAATCTGATTATATTGAAATGAGTTTTATTTAGGGCATAAAACCCAACATTAATAACTATAAATAATTATTAAATAATATTGTCATTTATCATATTTATTATAGAACCATACAAAGTATCATAATTAACAAATATGCCCCTAAAACTCTTTCTTTACAATTTCGCCCTTACTTAGTGAAAAATTCACAAATAGACATAGTCTAATTTGAGAATTTATAATTGATTAATCAAAACCAATTACATGAGTCTTACAAGCAATATTATCTCAACTAGTGCGGGGACCATGGGTCTATATAACCGAGCTTCCAATAAGTAGATCAAGAATTTATTACTAAAATTCACTAACTTATTAATTCTTCGTTGAATCCACGCATAATACTTAGAATTGCACTCTCAGTATATAGAATGCTCTATATGTTCCACCATATAGACACATCATTAGTTATCCATTGTTATAATCCTAATTTGATCAATGATCCTACATATGAATGATCTACACTGCAAAGGGATTAGATTACCGTTACACCCTACAATGTATTTAATCCTTAAAACACTTAACCCCGTATAAATGATATTTCAGCTTATGTGAAATGAGATCTCCAGCATTTATTTTCGTTTGGTCAAGCTTGAAGGAGATCATCCTTTACTTACTATTCGCCAGATAGAAGCTATAGATTCCATGTTTATGATAGCGTTCCCACTCAATTGCACTACCGTGTTCCCAAAATGTACGTATCATCCTGACCTAAAAGTAGGCTTAACTAACAAATCAAAGAACACGAATAGCCTCTTGAGATTGAGCCTAATCATAACAGGATTAAGATCATTTGATCTAGTATCAACTAGGCGATATTGACTTGAATAGATATTACGGTAAGTTTAATAAATCTAAGTCAAAGTTCAATATCGGTCCCTTCCGATGCACACTCCATGCATCCAACCTGAGCTTTACTTTAACCAATGCTCTGGAAAGAACATAGCACTTCTCCAAATGCAAGTAAACTCTGTTGTAGATTATCATATCAATAAAACCCTGTGTCTGATAAATCTAGGAAACTTTATTCACATAGTCATGTTTACTTTCCAATGTGTTGACAGCACAATAAACATGATCAATTATGTGAAAAGGGTTTCAGATGAATTTATACATTATGTACATATAATCATGAAATAAATCATGTGAACCATGCAACATTAAATGTTATTTCTGATCTATATTAACAAGTAAATCTGATTATATTGAAATGAGTTTTATTTAGGGCATAAAACCCAACAGTTATGCATACAACTTGGGTTGGTTTGCTATTTAATTTGATTGTGTTATGATTTCCTTACATGTTGTGAGCATCGTTAGCATGAGAATTATATTAGGGTCTTGCTGCTTGTGTGAGCATAACACTTGCAGGTTATAACTTTATCATGGGTGAGTACAACTTATGGTAAATAAATTGCTCTGTTGGATGCCAAGTGTGAGAATAACACAAGGCAGGGCAGGTTACCTCATGTCTGATCAACATGAGTGTATAGTTGATTATCGTATGTGGGTATAATGTGCGGTATGAGACTTGATTTATGCATGTGAGAACAACATGCGTTGTGAATATATTTATGGAATGTGAATTATTGCTGATCAATATTAAGAGTAACTTATGTCAAGTATCTAGTTGGGAGGGTTATGTCCTACATAGCTCTTCTTACTGGGCATTAGCTCACGGGTACTCTGTGTGCAGGTAAGGGTAAGGCTAAGCAGTGAGATTGAAGAGCTCGAGGCGTGGTCTGCATGTTAGGGGGCTGGCGCAGTATTTTGTTTTTAATGTTTTTTTTTAAATGCTAAACATTGTGGTATCGTTATTTTGATTTAACTAATTCTTATTTAAGTTTATGGTACTAAAAGTATTTTGTTTTAAACAGTGAGATCTCATGCTTAGATATTTTTCAATAAAGATGTATTTTATTGTCTTTATCTTATTAAATTATTTTATACGGACTATCCTATGTGACATCTCGGGAAATCAGGGTGTTACAATATGGTATCAGAGTAATACGGTCCTAAAGAATGTGGTTAGCCCTAACATGTAAAGTTCACCGCCATGAGACGAGCTCGACTCACTGTACTGTAAGTGGTTATTACTTATAATTAAGTTGCCTTAAATTTCTGCATGCGGGAGTGTAACATTCTTTTCATGTAAAATTGATAATAAAAATGATTCTTCTTGATGTGTTTTGGTCTGTGTGGTTCAGGAGTTTAAAAATGCCTCCTAGAAGGTCAGTCAGATTGGGTCGAGGTCGAGGTCGAGGCCAAGGCCAAGGCCGAGATAGAGGCCAAGATGATGGAGGGATCACTGAACCACCTCAAGCACCTCATGTTGGAAATATTTTACCAGGATCTAGATTTACTACCAAGTATGTCTCATTAACATCCTAATATGAATTCTAAAACAATGAAATAAACACATATAAAGTTTAGTAAACCTTACATTGGGTGCAGCGGAATATAATGACTCCTTCCATTCAGATCTCTAGCCCTTGATTCCTTTCTGTAGCAGAGCATAATCAAGATCTGAACCTGGATCTTTTTCTCTCCTTCCTTTGATACTGATTCTCCTTCTTGTTGTTTGGATTCTTCACAATATTCCACACTATGATTGAGATACCACTTGATGTGTGTAGGCACTTCTCTATCACTAGGGTTCGAAATTGAAGAGGAAAAGAGAAGGGAAGTGGTGGCTAGAAAGTTTTCTATGAAAGGAATGAGATGCTTGTGCATTGTTTCCTGAAACCATCACTTTCTATTTATAGAATACCACATAGGTTTACGTTTGAATTGTGTGGCATTAAAATAATAAAAAAATATAAATGGTAAAACACTTTGCATAGTGGCTGGCCATGATATGGATAATGGGCCTCACTTTGTAATTTTGCCATTTTGTCATTTTTCAATCCCATTTTCTCAAAAATGGTAATTTTCCAATTTAACCATTTAAATGCCAATTCTAATTATTTAATAACTAAAAATTAATTATTAAATAATATTGTCATGTAATATATTTATTAATTTAGACATATAAAGTCTCTTAATTAATAAATAAACCTAGAATCTCTTTTCTTTACAATTTCGCCCTTGTGAAAATTCATAAAGTAGACATAGTCTAACTTTAGAATTATAATTGATTAATTAAAATCAATTAACTGAGTCTTACAAGCAGTATGGTCTCAACTAGTATGGGGACCATGGGCCTATATAACCGAGCTTCCAATAAGTCGAACCGAATTTACCAAGTAAATTCCCTAACTTATTAATTCCTTATTAAATCCACACTTCGAACTTGGAATTGCACTCTCAGTCATATAGAACGGTCTATATGTTCCACGATATAGATACGCTATTAGTTATCCATTGTTATAATCCTAATTTGATCAATGACCCTCTAATAGATGATCTACATTGAAAAGGCACTAAATTACCGTTACACCTTCAATGTATTTTATCCTTAAAACACTTAGCTCCGTATAAATGATATTTCAGCGAAGTGAAATGAGATCTCCACCATTTATCTCTATTTAGCCAAGCTCGAAGGATATCATCGTTTCACTTCTAAATTCCTATAGAAGTTATAGACTCCATATTTATGTTAGCGCTCCCACTCAATTATACTATCATGTTCCCAAAATGTACGTATCACCCTGACCCAAAAGTAGGCTTAACTAACAAATCAAAGAACATGTATAATACTCTTGAGATCGAACCTAACCATATCAGGACTAAGATCATTTGATCTAGGATCAACAGGTGATATTGAATTGAATAGATATTACGGTAAATTTTAACAAATCTAATTAAAGTTCAATATTGGTCCCTTTCGATGTATACTCCATACATCCGATACTGGTAATCTTTGCCAATGTCCTGGAAAGGACATAACACTTATCCAAGGTGTAAGAATACCTTCGCTGATTATCATGTCAGTCTAAATCCAGTGAACTGGCAAATTAGGGAATAAACTTTCGGACATATAATTAAGATTATATTCCACTGTGCTGACAACACTATAATCATTAACAAATTCATACATTCTGGACTTAAATAGAATTCATACATTATATGTATATAATCATGAAATAAATCATGTGAAACATGCAACATAAAATGTTATTTCTGATCTTTATTAATAAGTAAATTTGATTATATTGAAGTGTGTTTTATTTAGGACACAAAACCCAACACCTCAGGGATGGGAAGAGCGCCTTGCCGCACTGGAAGGAATCATTCATAGGCAGGATGAAGAACTTTGTCAGCTGAGACGTCAACTGGAGCCGCCAGTCCAAATAAGGCAGGATGCAGAAAATAGAGACCCACCAGCTGCGGTGGTATATCCTGCTACAGAGGCTAGACATGAGATGTTAGCAGAGAGATTTCGAAAACAACACCCACCTGAGTTAGATGGAGGCATAGATCCAGTGGTTGCTGAAGAGTGGATAAGTCGCATAGAAAGCATTTTGCAGATGCTAAGGGTCGATGGGAATGACCGAGTGAAGTGTGCATCATACATGCTGAGGAAAGATGCTCATATCTGGTGGGAGGTGGTGGAACAAACAAAGGATGTAGATACCATGAACTGGGATGGTTTCAAAAAGATCTTTAATGAGAAATATTATAACTCAGCAGTTCTAGCAGCGAAGATCGATGAATTTACTGAATTATTCCAAGGGAGCCTTACTGTGACTGAGTATGCACAAAAAATTGATAGATTGGCAAAGTTCGCTCCAGATCTGGTACCTACTGATAGAGTGCAAGCACAACGATTTTCGGAAGGCCTAAAACCTATGGTTGCTCGAGATGTGGAAATTGTGTCAAGGGATCAATTCAGTTATGCTCAAGTTGTCGAAATGGCTCTTACGGCGGAGCGGAGTGAAAACAAAATTTGGAAGGAAAATGCTGCCAGGAGAGAATCTAAGAAAGGTGTATCCAATTCTAATGACCACAAGAAACGGGGACAGGACCAGTCTGTGCATTCAAGTCAAGACAAGAGGTACAAAACTGATAACGACCAATGATTTAATGGCAGCAGTGGGGGAAACATTCCAGACTGCCCTAAATGTACCAAACGTCATCTCAGCGAGTGTCGAGCAAAAGCATGCTACAAATGTGGAAAGGAAGGACATATCAAACGCAATTGCCCACTGTGGGGATAGACTGGGAACAAATCAGAACCTAAGAAAGACGACAAGTATGTCCCAACCAGAGTTTTTGCCATCACTCAAGCAGAAGTTGAGGCCGGTCCTTCGGTTGTATCAGGTCAGATTCCTATGGCTAACACCACTTGTAAAGTTTTGTTTGATTCTGGTGCAACTCATTCTTTTATTGCTAGCACAATTGTTAATCATATAAATGCACCAAGTGAATTATTTACTGTGGGGTTTGGGACCATGTTACCATCTGGGGAGGTTGTAATCTCTAGAAATTGGCTTAGGGGTATACCTGTTAGGATAGATGGTAGGGAATTATTTGTAGACTTGATTGTATTAGATTTATTTGATTTTGATGTAATCTTGAGCATGGATTTTCTTACCAAATATGGAGCATCAATTGACTGCAAAGCAAAAGAAAGTTGTTTTCACACCAGAAGATGGAGAGACATTCGAGTTCAGGGGGTAGGAAAGAAACCCCGCACCTCTATTATTTTGGCAATGAAGGCTGGGCAACTATTGCAGCATGTGTGCTTAGGGTATCTAGTTAATGTGGTTGATGGCACCAAGAAAATTGAAAGAAATCCGGAGGAGACACGGGTAGTCGCTGACTTCCTTGATGTGTTTCCAGAGGAGTTACTTGGGTTACCACCACACAGAAAAATTGAGTTTGTGATAGAATTAGTGCTCAGGACAGCACCAGTTTCCCGCGCACCATATAGAATGGCACCATCTGAATTGAAAGAACTCAAAATATAGTTGGAAGAATTGCTTAAGTTAGGGTTTATCAGACCTAGCTACTCTCCGTGGGGCGCACCAGTTCTATTTGTTAAAAAGAAAGACGGTACTATGAGAATGTGCATAGACTACCGAGAACTGAACAAGGTGACTATTAAGAATCGGTACCCATTACCAAGGATTGACGAATTGTTTGACCAGCTTCAAGGGAAAAATGTGTTTTCTAAGATTGATCTTCATTCAGGATATCATCATCTAAGAATCAAAAATGAAGACATACCGAAGCCAGCCTTCAGAACAAGATACAGGCATTATGAGTTCATGGTGATGCCATTTGGACTTACAAATGCCCCAGCAGCTTTTGTGGACCTCATGAACCGAGTCTTCAAGGAATATGGA
This sequence comes from Cannabis sativa, assembly GCF_029168945.1. NCBI lineage: Eukaryota > Viridiplantae > Streptophyta > Magnoliopsida > Rosales > Cannabaceae > Cannabis > Cannabis sativa. The sequence goes on along the minus strand of NC_083609.1, from coordinate 26,794,285 downwards.
TCAGTTTGTCATTGTATTCATAGATGATATATGTTGGAAATTATTTTACCAGGATCTTAGATCTACTCACAAGTATGTTTATTAACACCCTAAATATGAACTTTCTTAAACGAAGAAATAAACACATATAAAGTTTAGTAAACCTTACATTGGGTGCAGCGGAATATAATGACTCCTTCCGTTCAGATATCTAGCCCTTGATTCCTTTCTGTAGCAGAGCATTATCAATATCTGAACCTGGATCTCTTTCTCTGATTCTTTAGTGCTGAAACTCCTTCTTGCTGAAAGTCTTTCTTCACGATCTTCCTCACTATGGTTGAGGTATCACTTGCTGTGTGTGGGCACTACTCATACACTAAGTATTTCGAAATTTGAATGAAGAAGAGAGAGAGAGTGGGTTCGGCCAAAGATAGGGAGAGAGAAGGCTCAGGTTTTTCTGAATCAGAAAGTGTCAGAAGAAAAGTGTAAATTTCTTGAAGCCTTCACTATCTATTTATAGCATTCCACTAGGGTTAGGTTTGAATTATTTGGCATTAAAATAATGAAAATATCAGTTTAAATTGCCTACAAAAGTGGCCGGCCCTATACTAGTGGATTTGGGCCTCACTTTTTGCAATTTTGCAGTTTTACCTTTTCTGCATCTGATTTTCTCAAAAACGCCAATTTTCTAATTCAACCATTTAAATGCCAATTCTAACTATTTAATAACTATAAATAATTATTAAATAATATTGTCATTTATCATATTTATTAATTGAACCATACAAAGTATCATAATTAACAAATATACCCCTAAAACTCTTTCTTTACAATTTCGCCCTTACTTAGTGAAAAATTAACAAATAGACATAGTCTAATTTGAGAATTATAATTGATTAATCAAAACCAATTACATGAGTCTTACAAGCAATATTATCTCAACTAGTGCGGGGACCATGGGTCTATATAACCGAGCTTTCAATAAGTAGATCAAGAATTTAGCACTAAAATTCACTAACTTATTAATTCTTCGTTGAATCCACGCATAGAACTTAGAATTGCACTCTCAGTTATATAGAATGCTCTATATGTTCCACCATATAGACACATCATTAGTTATCCATTGTTATAATCCTAATGTGATCAATGATCCTCTATATGAATGATCTACACTGTAAAGGGATTAAATTACCGTTACACCCTACAATGTATTTTATCCTTAAAACACTTGACCCCGTATAAATGATATTTCAGCTTATGTGAAATGAGTACTCCACCATTTATGTTCGTTTGGTCAAGCTCGAAGGAGATCATCCTTTGCTTACTATTCGCCAGATAGAAGCTATAGATTCCATGTTTATGCTAGCGCTCCCACTCAATTGCACTACCGTGTTCCCAAAATGTACGTACCACCCTGACCTAAAGGTAGGCTTAACTAACAAATCAAAGAACACGAATAGCCTTTCAAGATTGAGCCTAATCATAACAGGATTAAGAACATTTGATCTAGGATCAACTAGGCGATAATGACTTGAATAGATATTACGGTAAGTTTAATAAATCTAAGTCAAAGTTCAATATCGGTCCCTTCCGATGCATACTCCATGCATCCAACCTGAGATTTACTTTAACCAATGCTCTGGAAAGAACATAGCACTTGTCCAAATGCAAGTAAACTCTGTTGTAGATTATCATATCAGTAAAACCCTGTGTCTGATAAATCTAGGAAACTTTATTCACATAGTCATGTTTACTTTCCAATGTGTTGACATCACAATAAACAGGATCAAGTATGTGAAAAGGGTTTCAGATGAATTCATACATTATATACATATAATCATGAAATAATTCATGTGAACCATGCAACATTAAATGTTATTTCTGATCTATATTAATAAGTAAATCTGATTACGTTGAAATAAGTTTTATTTAGGGCATAAAACCCAACAAACTCCCACTTGCACTAATATAAAACACAATGTGCATTTCAAATAATCTCAACACCTTGATATACAAATCAAGTGTAGTAGTAGTAGTAAACTCCTCGTAATAGGATCTGAAAGGTTGAATTAACCACAACCTTTTCTCCACCATTACTCTTCCTTAATCACAAAATCATTGATAATGTGAAATTCCTCTCTATATGTCTACTCTCTTGGGATACTGGATTCTATATCTTTGGCAACTACTTTTGGTTAATCAGGAAATTAACACTAGTAGTTAAGGCAATTTGGAATGATGCCAAAAATGTATAGAACTTTCCTTAGACTGAATAAGTACCTTTCCTGCAACTTTAACATTCAGTCCCTCCTTGGTAGACCTAGAGACTTCAGATATGTTTTTACACTTCTCCAAAATCACTATTCCACCCCCAGAGTAACCACCATCTTATCAGAAAGATTTTCTAGCACAAAGGCAAATTTTGAAATCTGATGTGGTGTAGTCTAAGAGTTTTAAACACACCCTTATAGACTAACATATAGTTCCTCTTCTTAATCTTAAGATTTACTTGATTGTCTTCCAATGTTCTTCTCCTAGATTAATCTGATACCTACTCATTACTCCCACTCAACAGCAGGTGTCTGGTCTAAGGCATACAAAAGCATATGTAAGACCTCTCACTGTTGATTTAAGAATGGCTTTATCTTTTCTGGAATAATTGAGACTTTTCCTTAGATAAATAAAATCTATGTCTAAGAAGTTGTGAAGCTTCTATAGATTGCCGTTAGAAAGAAAATGCTTCAGCATCTTACTAAAGTAAGTTGCTTGCATTAGAGTAAGTAATTACCAGGTATACCACAAGCCATAGGTTTAGATAAACTCAAACTTATAATACTAGGAACAGGAAGTTTGTTAAGTCTATTGAATGGACTTATAAACGAAAATTTCCTTTTATGTCCTTGTAATAGAAAAATTTAGGTTATTCCATGTGAATGGATTAAACCATAGTTCTATTGGCTTTTCTTCTTCGTTTCTTATTTTGACAATCCATTACTTGTTTAAACTCACAATGGATTTTAATCTCTAGTGTCTCCCAAGTAATAAGAAGGTGAGTTCCTAGAAACTCTCCCACTATGACAAGGTACCGTGAATTATGTCGAAGAAAACTAAATGGTGTTGATCTCTTCGGTTGTGACAAGACAACAGAGGCAGTGGGATCATCATATGTTATATAAGATGATAGAACACTTTTGGAATCAAGAAAAATATCTCCTTTATTTGCTACTTGTTTTCAGACTTAGTCATTATCTTAGAAAAGTAGTATTTGTTTGAACAAACACTTTCTTATCTATTGACAATGGGATGGTCCACCCCTAATCACTTAGAATAGCTAACAAACCATGGTTAACAGTTCTAGCTTTTCTTAAGATTTTGATTAGGTCATCCATGAATCTAGTAATGATTTACATTAAGTATACAACCATTACATCATTCTGAAATTGTATTACCATAGAAGGAATTAGGCAACGACTAGTAACTAATCATCAACATGCAACTCGAAATTTACGGGAGGTAAGTTTGGATATAATTCAAAAATCAATTTAATGATCTTTGAACTGCATATCTACTAACTATTTCTCCACCCCTATCAGTTCGCAAGATCTTTAACCACTTACCTTAATGGTTTTAACCATTGCTAGAAATTAATGAAATTTTTTAAACATTTCAAATTTCTTGCTAAAAGGTATAATCTAGAGCTATCGTTTTAAGAATACAACGAAAAACACATATCCACCCCTGAATGTACATCCATCTGCAAATGAGATGAACTACTTTCAGTAGATATAGGCATATTAACTCTTTGCAGAGATTGATCTTGTCAAATCCACTATGAACAAGATACAAATGCCATAGATTTAAAAAATGTGGTAGTGTCTTTTGATGACTTAGGTTTAGTTACATCAAAGAGTTCTTAGAATACTGCAAGTGGACCCTGGTCACAGAATACCTACCTCATATTCCATACAGTTTTAATCCATTAATAGAAGATGGATATTAAATACTTGAGAAAGTGTAATTGTATTGTCTTCTGGAATTAGAAATATAAGAAAATTTCTATTTGGAATCTAAAATTAAAGTCAAAGACTTAAATTTATACCAAATATAATGAGTAATTTTATCTTGGACCACCACTACTAATACAAACTCTAAGTCAGATTGGCCCATACAAGTAGGAGATTTCTAAGATTGAGGATTTATATCAATTGGGAATAGAATTTTGGGATTATAATCATATGCGTCATTTAATTTCTTAAGAGAAAATATAGAATGACATGAAATGATTTATAGACTATTCATCCAATGATATGTTATTGAGCTAATTCGAAATGACTAAGCTAAGAGGAATTAGGATAATTTCGTTTAAAATAAGAATCCAACGATGCTTCGATTAGCGAAAGTCATAGTAATCTTATTTATACAATCTTCTTGTTTCATATCGTAAAAATACTAGTCTAAGGTGTCATCAATTGATGAACAGCTAGATGTCACATATACAATATTTATCTTTCGAGATCTAACACTATTATGTATGTCTAATGGTGAAAATCCACTAGGGATTTATCTCATTAGATAAACAAGCCAAGTTAGACCAACAATGAAGATTCGAAATTAAACTACAACTTAATAACAGAAAATAACATGGTTCAATATAAATTCATACACAATTCAGAAATTATAAGCATATAGCAAGTAGGAATGACAAGTGAAAATACTAAAACATACAATCCTAAATAATTTCTAAGGTTTTTCAACAAACTGATACAGTGTCCCGTTTAGGCGAGAGTCAAAGCATCATCCATTGAATAGAGTTGTCAGCTCATCTAAAATGATAACCATTCTAGCAACCTTTTATTCGATCAAGATTGGAATTCAGCGTTGTCCCGTTTAGGCGAGAGTCAAGGCAATTCTATCTTATGAGCTTCCACCATTGTTTCATAATTTGCTAGTCAAGTATGGTCGCCACCATTAGGGTGATCCATACCATACAAAACACTTACAAACTACTTATCATTCGAGATTAAACGGTGCGAAATTGCTAATGAACGTTCCTCCATTAGGGAGGATTACTTACTAAAACAAACGCGGTGTAAAACCCACAATGGAGATCGAATGTCTTTTGATTAAAAGCTCATTATTTAAAAAGAGTTGTATTTTCTTTGATTCTATTTATTTATTCTATTTATTTTAAATATATATTTATTTAATTAAAATTTCCAATTTAGAATGAAAAATTCCAAATATAAATTTTAATTTAATATTTATAAATTTTACTTAGATGGATATGAAAATAACATGAATTATTTCCATCTTAGTAATAATTTCCAATAAATATTTAGAAAAATGTTCAATTTAAGTTGTTACAAAATTAATTTAAATTAATTTACAACTCAAATTTAATTTTCTTTAAATATATATTGCATTTCGAAAAATTAAAGTATTAAAGAATACAATTTTCGAAAATGCATGCTAAAATAAAAAATAAACTCTGGAAAAATTATTCTAATTTAATGTTGGCCCAAAATTAATTAATAAAATTAATTTACAACAAAAAAAAATAATTTCCTATTTAATTAAATATAGATAAGAAAAATTTCAAATATTTAAGTATGATGATGAAAATCAACTTAAATATTAATTTTTTATTTAATTAAATACACTAGAAAAATACTTCAAGCAAAAATATCACCTATCTAGATTTTCCTTTGACTAATTAATTCAATTTCTAATAATATATTTTAATTCATTAATTTAAAAATTAATCAATTAATGAAAAAATCATTGATTTAAGTTGGTCCAAAATTAAAATAAATAATTTACAACTTTAATCTATTTTTCAAATAAAATTCGAAATTCTAGCATTTAAGAAATGCAATTTCGAAATTTGATTAATAAAATAAAGAAAAAATATATTTTGAAAATTATTTAAATTTAGTTGAAAAAATAAATTTCAACTAAAAATAATTTTCTATTTAATTAAGTGTCATGAAAAAGAAATATTTAAGTATGATGATGAAAATCAACTTAGATATTTAATTTTCAAATTAATTAAATGTATTAAATTCAAGAAATAAATAATTAAGTGTAGAGAAGGCTTAATTATTAATCTCTAGTTTAATACTAGGAAAAATATACTTAAAATAAATTGTACCAAAATTAATTATTTAAATAATTAATTTCACAATGTATAATATTTTCCTATTTAATATTAGAAATAATAAGTAGTCTAGAAATAACTATCTAGAAAATATCTTATTTGACTAAGTATCTTTTCCACAAAATTTGAAAAAATATCTAATTTAAGTTGTATTAGAAAAAATCTAGAACTTAAATATTTTCAAATTTAAATTTAATTAAATATCAAAAATTACGTTGTAACCACTTAATTTGAAAAATATTCCATTTTAAGTTAATATTCGAAAAGATATTAACTTAAAAAATATCTAAAATATTCCATTTTAAGTTAATATTCGAAAAGATATTAACTTAAAAATATCTAAAGAATCTTAATAACCAATGTCTAAAATTCCTCAACTTAATTTTGAAATTTTAAATCCAAAAGATATTCAGATTTAAGTTGATTAGTTAGAGATAACTAAATATCAACTAAAATAGGAATATTTAATGAAAAATTTAAATTAAGCTTCAGAAAGAATCTAGATGGTTATAATTCTATATTTAATTAAATACAAGAAAATACATATAGTTTAGCTTAGAATAAAAAAAATTCTTTAAACTATAATTTTCTTAAATTAATTTCACAATAAATGAAATTAATTATGTTGCTAATCAATTTTATTAGGTTAAACTAGTTTAATTAACCTAGTACAGTTGTTCAAATCATGCAAATCGGCCTTCACAATTGGGGTGGTTCATGTGAGGGGGTGCTGAGTTCAGTATGTCGTACCCACTACTATGGCTCCCAACTCTCACACAAGGCCCAAAAGAGAGGAATTTTACCGTAAAATGAACAACTGTTATTAATTGAATAGGCCCAAAAATTAAATGGGCCTAAATAAAATCTATCAAGAACTATGACATTTTATTTAGCAACAAGAACCTATATGCATCTATAATGAAAATTAAACACATAGGCTCACACAGGCACACTTTGGATGGTTCCTATCATGTTGCTAGGTCATACACAGATGAAAGAAGATTGTAAATATACCTGTTACAAATTATTTACTTAACCAAGGGAGCCATCAGATCATTAGATCTGGCAAAAAGTAACCATGGCTATTTGCAATCAAGTAATAATAGGTTTTGAAAACTTACAAACAAGCTAAAACACATACTCCTGCAACAAGGTTAGTTGGATAGTTGGATGTAGGATTTATTTAATTTTAAATTAAATAATTAATTTCGAAATAATTAATTAAATAATTTAAAAAAATTTTGAAAAATTCGAAATTTTTAAAAAAATTTAAATTTAAAATTAAACCTACGATTTTGAAAAATTAGGTTTCAACCAACCTAAATATCATTTCAAAATTTGCTAACTACTTTTAAAATTTAAATGTTATTTTATAAATAAAAATTAAATAAAAAATTAAAAAAAGATAAATGAATATCTTTTTCAGATAAATAAAATAACAAAATTTAAAAGTTAGCAAAATATCTTACACCTTTTTAAAATTACATGATTATAGTTATCTTATTTTAAATTTAAATAAGGTCAAATTATTTAAAAAAAAATTAATTTAAAATATTTTAAATCTGACCTTAAATTTAAAAATAAGATAAGATATAATCAAATTTAAAAAATAAGATAGATTATTAAGCAAAAAAGATAGATACTAACTATTTTCAAATTCAAATTACACTAATATCTTGAATTAAATTTAAAAAATATTAAATTAATTCAAAATGATAATTAGAATTGAATTAGGAATATTAATAGTATAAATACAGAACTACACAAAAAATTGGAAGTTAATTCCATGAAAAAGCATGAAAAAACGAAGAAAAACGAAAAAAATTGTGAGCTGTACGGACAGTTTTCGAGATCGTAGGAAAATTTCATCATAACTCCGATTTTTTCGAATCTTCAAAAAATCATAACTAATTCAAATTAAATCGAAATTGAGTTCTGTAAAAAAGTAACTTGCTTAATTTTTTCCATACTATCCAATAAAAATAATTCCAGAAACAGATATTCAATTATTTTTAACGAAAATTCACAAACACCAATCAATCATCAAATAACACTGAATACAACATGATACCATCCAAAAACAAACAAACAATCGTTTTAAAGTCTAAATTTCTTGCAAGTAAGTCAATTACCATGGCTCTGAGGCCAGTTGTTAGAAATTATTTTACCAGGATCTTAGATCTACTCACAAGTATGTTTATTAACACCCTAAATATAAACTTTCTAAAACGATGAAATAAACACATATAAAGTTTAGTAAACCTTACATTGGGTGCAGCGGAATATAATGACTCCTTCCGTTCAGATATCTAGCCCTTGATTCCTTTATGTAGCAGAGCATTATCAATATCTGAACCTGGATCTCTTTCTCTGATTCTTTAGTGCTGAAACTCCTTCTTGCTGAAAGTCTTTCTTCACGATCTTCCTCACTATGGTTGAGGTATCACTTGCTGTGTGTGGGCACTACTCATACACTAATTATTTTGAAATTTGAATGAGGAAGAGAGAGAGAGTGGGTTCGGCCAAAGATAGGGAGACAGAAGGCTCAGGTTTTTCTGAATCAGAAAGTGTCAGAAGAAAAGTGTAAATTTCCTGAAGCCTTCACTATCTATTTATAGCATTCCACTAGGGTTAGGTTTGAATTATTTGGCATTAAAATAATGAAAATATCAGTTTAAATTGCCTACAAAACTGGCCGGCCCTATACTAGTGGATTTGGGCCTCACTTTTTGCAATTTTGCAATTTTACCTTTTCTGCATCTGATTTTCTCAAAAACGCCAATTTTCTAATTCAACCATTTAAATGCCAATTCTAACTATTTAATAACTATAAATAATTATTAAATAATATTGTCATTTATCATATTTATTAATTGAACCATACAAAGTATCATAATTAACAAATATGCCCCTAAAACTCTTTCTTTACAATTTCGCCCTTACTTAGTGAAAAATTCACAAATAGACATAGTCTAATTTGAGAATTATAATTGATTAATCAAAACCAATTACATGAGTCTTACAAGCAATATTATCTCAACTAGTGCGGGGACCATGGGTCTATATAACCGAGCTTTCAATAAGTAGATCAAGAATGTAGCACTAAAATTCACTAACTTATTAATTCTTCGTTGAATCCACGCATAGAACTTAGAATTGCACTCTCAGTTATATAGAATACTCTATATGTTCCACCATATAGACACATCATTAGTTATCCATTGTTATAATCCTAATGTGATCAATGATCCTCTATATGAATGATCTACACTGTAAAGGGATTAAATTACCGTTACACCCTACAATGTATTTTATCCTTAAAACATTTGACCCCGTATAAATGATATTTCAGCTTATGTGAAATGAGTACTCCACCATTTATGTTCGTTTGGTCAAGCTCGAAGGAGATCATCCTTTGCTTACTATTCGCCAGATAGAAGCTATAGATTCCATGTTTATGCTAGCGCTCCCACTCAATTGCACTACCGTGTTCCCAAAATGTACGTTTCACCCTGACCTAAAAGTAGGCTTAACTAACAAATCAAAGAACACGAATAACCTTTCAAGATTGAGCCTAATCATAACAGGATTAAGAACATTTGATCTAGGATCAACTAGGCGATATTGACTTGAATAGATATTACGGTAAGTTTAATAAATCTAAGTCAAAGTTCAATATCGGTCCCTTCCGATGCATACTCCATGCATCCAACCTGAGATTTACTTTAACCAATGCTCTGGAAAGAACATAGAACTTCTCCAAATGCAAGTAAACTCTGTTGTAGATTATCATATCAGTAAAACCCTGTGTCTGATAAATCTAGGAAACTTTATTCACATAGTCATGTTTACTTTCCAATGTGTTGACAGCACAATAAACAGGATCAAGTATGTGAAAAGGGTTTCAGATTAATTCATACATTATATACATATAATCATGAAATAAATCATGTGAACCATGCAACATTAAATGTTATTTCTGATCTATATTAATAAGTAAATCTGATTACATTGAAATGAGTTTTATATAGGGCATAAAACCCAACAATATATTGATTTGTTCTAAGACAGAGGAGGAACATGAGGAGCACTTACGCATGACCTTGAAGCGACTGAGAGAACATCAATTGTATGCCAAATACAAAAAATGTGAGTTCTGGTTGTCCGAGGTTGCTTTTTTGGGCCACATTGTCACTAACAGGGGAATAAAAGTAGATCCTGCCAAGGTTGCTGCAGTGAAAGAATGGCCTAGACCAAAGACCGCCTCAGAGGTTCGAAGCTTTTTGGGTTTAGCAGGCTATTATAGAAGGTTTGTTGAGGGGTTCTCAAAAATAGCCACACCCTTAACAGAATTAATTAGGAAGAATCTAAAATTTTCCTGGTCAGACAAATGTGAGCAAAGCTTCCAGGATTTGAAGAGTAGACTTATTTTGGCACCAATCCTCAGTTTACCAACAGAAGAGGGACAATTTGCGGTATATTGTGATGCATCTAAACAAGGGTTGGGTTGTGTTCTAATGCAAGAAGGGAGGGTAATTGCTTACGCTTCAAGGCAATTAAAAGAATACGAACAGAGATACCCGACACATGACCTAGAATTAGCCGCAGTGGTTTGTGCACTAAAAATTTGGCGTCATTATCTCTATGGAGTGAAATATAAAATCTACACCGATCATAAGAGTTTAAAGTACTTTTTCACCCAGAGGGAGTTAAACATGAGGCAGAGGAGGTGGTTGTAGTTAGTCAAAGACTACGACTACGAGATAATGTACCATCCTGGTAAAGCCAATGTGGTAGCGGATGCACTCAGCCGTAGAGGTTCAGGACTAGTTTTCACTTTACAAAGAGTATCAAGGGAATTAGTAGAAGACATGGAACGAGCTGGTATAGAGTTTATTATAGGGTAGCTTGCAAAGGTCACACTTCAATCAACTTTGTTAGAAAGAATTAAGGAGGGGCAGCCGACAGATCAAAAGCTTAGTGAACTAAAGTAAGAAATTTTGAATAGTAACGCCAAAGATTATGAAATATCAGACACGGGATTAATTCGGTTCAAGGGACAAATTTATGTGCCCAATAATGATGAGCTTAAGAAGGGGATATTGGTAGAAGCTCATACTACACCTTATTCAGTTCACCCCGGGACCACTAAAATGTACCAAGACCTGAAAGCATTGTATTGGTGGCCTGGTATGAAAAAGGATGTAGTTGAATTTGTGGCCAAATGTTTAACATGTCAACAAGTTAAAGTAGAGCATCAAAGACCAGCAGGATTACTACAGCCACTGAAACTCCCTGAATGGAAGTGGGAAGAGATTTCCATGGATTTTGTGACTGGGTTACCTAAGACTACAAGGCAGCATGACACCATTTGGGTAGTTGTGGATAGGTATACAAAATCTGCCCATTTTCTACCAGTACGCATGACTTACTCCATGGACCAATTTGCTGAACTTTATGTGAATGAGATTGTGAGATTACATGGGGCACCGTATTCTATTGTTTGTGATCGAGATGCTCAGTTTACTTCATCTTTTTGGGAAAGCTTACAGAGAGCAATGGGAACTCGATTGAAGTTCGCATCGCATATCATCCAGAGACAGATGGTCAGACTGAGAGAACAAATCAGATCTTGGAAGATATGTTGAGGGCATGTGTGATAGATTTCCAAGGATCATGGAGCAAATACCTGCCTTTGATTGAATTTTCTTACAACAACAACTATCAGTTTACTATCGGGGCAGCACCCTATGAGATGTTGTATGGAAGAAAATGCAGGTCTCCACTGCATTGGGATGAGTTGGGAGAGAACAAACTCCTAGGGCCAGATGCAGTTCAGCACACCAACGAAGCTATTCAGAAGAACAGGGCTAGAATGATCACAACTCAGAGCAGACAGAAATCTTATGCAGACCTGAAGCGGAGAGACATTGAGTTCGAAGTGGGTGATCATGTGTTTCTTCGAGTGACACCACGAAAAGGACTCTCGGTGAAGAGATTTGGCAAGAGAGGGAAACTAAGTCCAAGATATGTTGGTCCATTTCAGATATTGGATAGAGTAGGCAGTGTAGCTTACAAAATAGCTTTACCGCCATCATTATCTGGGGTGCACAATGTATTTCATGTATCTCAACTTCGAAAATATGTGTCAGACCCATCACATGTTTTGAGCTATAAAACACTGGGTTTGCAGGAAGATTTGTCCTACAATGAATGTCCGGTAAAGATTCTTGATCAAAAAGATAGGATTTTGAGAAATAAGACAATACCTTGGTGAAAGTCCTATGGAGAAACAGCGTGGTTGAGGAAGCTACTTCAGAGCTAGAGTCTGATATGCGAGAACAATATCCAGAATTATTTGAGTAAAATTTCCGGACGAAATTTTCTTTTAGAGGGGGATAATTGTAATAATCTCTAGTTCAGAAAGGGTATTTTTGTAATTTTTTTAGCGGAGAGTATTTTTATTATTTTACATATTTATGGGTTTAAGTATGTCTGAGATTTTTATGATGATATAATATTTGATTTTATTGGCATGTGCATAATGCCTAATAAATATATATATCTGGATATTATTATATGGGTGTGTGATTTGTTTGATTTTGGTACATATTATTATTAGTGTGGGAATAATAATAATAATGAATGTTAACTTATAATAGTATTGGGATTATTATTTTAGTATAATAATATTGGTAAATATTATTATAGTGTTAAAGGGTATATTATTATTATTATTATTAACGTTATTTTTATATTATTATTATTATTATTATTATTATTATTATTATTAGTTAAACTGAATGTATATGTATATACGCACGGTTCGGTTTGGTCGAAATATGTGGAATAAGAATCGTTCCACTTCGGTTCAAAGCGATCTCTTTGCTTGGGTTTAAACACGATAGAAATTAGGTTTTGAGCTCTATTTTCGTACACCAAAAAATAGAGAACGAAGGAGAGAGAGAGAGAGAGAGAGAGAGAGAGAGAGAGAGAGAGAGAGAGAGAGAGAGAGAGAGAGAGAGATAGAGAGCACGTATACGGCGTATACGATACCGAATTTTTTTTCATTTTTCAAGCAGACCGCAACCTGGGTAAAAGGGGAGGTTTGGGATCACTTATATGCAACCTAAGGAAGCTTTTTAACGTGGTATAAGGGGCGGAGTTCCTCGTTTCGAGATTCGCCATTTTTGAAGCTTCGAAGGTGCGGCTTGGAACGGACTCGAATTCAAACGTGTTTAAGCTTGTTCTTGGGTCATGGGAGGTTATATATGAGTGCATGGGACCCTAAGGATTGTTTTTGACGTAAGAAAACGAAGCTTTAACGTCCAAAACGAAGAACTAATATTTTGACTCCATTAAAGACGGTACACCGCCAACGAAGGAGACGACCCTGATCTGCCTTCTCGGATCACTTTTCTTGATCGTTTTGAGGTCCTGAGCACTGTGGAGAGCTTCCCCAATCGAAAGGACTCTTCAAGAGCAATCAGAGACAAAGTTACACTTTACCGGCGACGAAACCGACGAGAACGCCGACGACCACGTTCTGACCGTTTCTGAGGTGTTTTTCTTAGATATTTTTGAATATTTTGATTCCTTATTTTATTCTAAGGTGCTTGGTGAAGTTTCATAATTTTATGAATTTATTTGGAATTATTGTGAATTAATTAGTTTATATCATAAATTAATTATGAAAAATACTTAGGTTGCTCAAGAAAATCTAGATTTATTTTATATGATGGGCTATGATATATAAACTGTTATAAAATTGGTAGATTGAATTTTCAGGCGATTATGTATTTTTCATGAATTATTGATTTTATTTCTTATTTTAATTATGAAAAATACCTAGGTTGCTTAGAAAATTCAAAGAAAATTATTTGTGACTTAGTATAGAATATAAACTATGTTAGAAGAGTTAGATTCGGTTTTTAATCAATTTTAGTATTTTTCATGAATTTACTTAATTAATGCTTAAGTTAATTATGAAAAATGGATAAGTGTTGTTAAAATAGTAAAATGTATTTTTGTAATACCATTTACTGTCTATGATATCAAATGGAATAGGTTTTATTATTTATTAGTTGTTGTAGGTATTTATTATAATTATTGGTGATTAATTAACTATTTATTTGGGTTTTAATGAGAATAAATAGTATTTTAGTAAATTTTACGTAAAAAGGTGTTGTATGAATTCATGTTTTACATTAAAAATGTTTGTTTGAGTGCATGCAACATGTTTGTGTGAATCAAAATAATAAATGCTTATGTATGGTGTGTCATGCAAGTGAAATGGACCTATGTGTTACGTATTTTTACGTATGTTTCTGTATGGGTTAGAGATTCATACTTGAATGTATTTTGAATGTATTGTTGTGTTAATGAATATTTAGGATCTTGTTCTCAACAAGAAAATTCATTGAGGTGCTCGAGGTAGCAAGTGTGGTCTTAGCAACTGAGGTAAGAAGAGTGGACATCTGTGCACAGGGTGTATGTTATGCATACAACTTGGGTTGGTTTGCTATTTAATTTGATTGTGTTGTGATTTCCTTACATTTTGTGAGCAGCGTTAGCATGAGAATAATATTAGGGTCTTGTTGCTTGTGTGAGCATAACACTTGCAGGTTATAACTTTGTCATGGGTGAGTACAACTTATGGTAAATAAATTGCCCTGTTGGATGCCAAGTGTGAGAATAACACAAGGCAGGGTAGGTTACCTCATGTCTGATCAACATGAGTGTATAGTTGATTATCGTATGTGGGTATAATGTGCGGTATGAGACTTGATTTATGCATGTGAGAACAACATGCGTTGTGAATATATTTATTGAATGTGAATTATTGCTGATCAATATTAAGAGTAACTTATGTCAAGTATCTAGTTGGGAGGGTTATGTCCTACATAGCTCTTCTTACTGGGCATTAGCTCACGGGTACTCTGTGTGCAGGTAAGGGTAAGGCTAAGCAGTGAGATTGAAGAGCTCGAGGCGTGGTCTACATGTTAGGGGGCTGGCGCAGTATTTTGTTTTTAATGTTTTTTTTTTAAATGCTAAACATTGTGGAACTGTTATTTTGATTTAACTAATTCTTATTTAAGTTTACTGTACTAAAAGTATTTTGTTTTAAACAGTGAGATCTCATGATTAGATATTTTTCAATAAAGAAGTATTTTATTGTCTTTATCTTATTAAATTGTTTTATACGGACTATCCTATGTGACATCTCGAGAAATCAGGGTGTTATAGTCATCGAGAATCTCTCTAACACCTTATCAATGTAAGTTGTTTGAGAGAGAGAGCAAGGGATCTGTTCTTTCGGTTTCTGATGATTTGAATACCAAGAACATAAGCAGCTTCACCAAAATCCTTCATTTTGAATTGAGTGTCAAGCCATTCGTTGATGTCAGTCATTTTCTTAATATTGTTGCCAATAATCAAAATGTCATCAACATAAAGGACCAGGAATACTACCACTTGATTATCCTTGAGTTGGTAAACACAAGGTTCATCATTGTTTTGGTGAAAGTCGTAGGTCTTGATTATGTGACAGTTAGTAGTCCTGTGATTCGTAAGGGAAAATATTGGGTAAGCTGTGCAATCCCACATCGCCTGGGGAAGGTCAAATGGGATGACTCTGAGACTGTGTAGTAGGGGTTGATGGAAATTATTTTACCAGGATCTCAGATCTACTCACAAGTATGTTTATTAACACCCTAAATATGAACTTTGTAGAACGATGAAATAAACACATATAAAGTTTAGGAAACCTTACATTGGGTGCAGCAGAATTAAATGACTCCTTCCATTCAGATATCTAGCCCTTGATTCCTTTCTGTAGCAGAGCATTATCAATATCTGAACCTGGATCTCTTTCTCTGAATCTTTGATGCTGAAACTCCTTTTGCTGAATGTCTTTCTTCACGATCTTCCTCACTATGATTGAGGTATCACTTGCTGTGTGTGGGCACTACTCATACACTAAGTATTTCGAAATCTCAATGAGGAAGAGAGAGAGAGTGGGTTCAGCCAAAGATAGGGAGAGAGAAGGCTCAGGTTTTTCTCTGAAGGAAAAATAGAAAATTTAAGTGTAATTTTCCTGAAGCCTTCACTATCTATTTATAGCATTCCACTAGGGTTAGGTTTGAATTATTTGGCATTAAAATAATAAAAATATCAGTTTAAATTTCCTACAAAAGTGGCTGGCCCTATACTAGTGGATTTGGGCCTCACTTTTTGTAATTTTGCAGTTTTACCTTTTCTGCATCTGATTTTCTCAAAAACGCCAATTTTCTAATTCAACAATTTAAATGTCAATTGAAACTATTTAATAACTATAAATAATTATTAAATAATATTGTCATTTATCATATTTATTAATTGAACCATACAAAGTATCATAATTAACAAATATGCCCCTATAAACTCTTTCTTTACAATTTCGCCCTTACTTAGTGAAAAATTCACAAAAAGACATAGTCTAATTTGAGAATTATAATTGATTAATCAAAACCAATTACATGAGTCTTACAAGCAATATTATCTCAACTAGTGGGGGGACCATGGGTCTATATAACCGAGCTTCCAATAAGTAGATCAAGAATTTAGGACTAAAATTCACTAACTTATTAATTCTTCGTTGAATCCACGCATAGAACTTAGAATTGCACTCTCAGTATATAGAATGCTCTATATGTTCCATCATATAGACACATCATTAGTTATCCATTGTTATAATCCTAATGTGATCACTGATCCTCTATATGAATGATCTACACTGTAAAGGGATTAAATTACCGTTACACCCTACAATGTATTTATTCCTTAAAACACTTGACCCCGTATAAATGATATTTCAGCTTATGTGAAATGAGTACTCCAACATTTATGTTCGTTTGGTCAAGCTCGAAGGAGATCATCCTTTGCTTACTATTCGCCAGATAGAAGCTATAGATTCCATGTTTATGCTAGCGCTCCCACTCAATTGCACTACCGTGTTCCCAAAATGTACGTATCACCCTGACCTAAAAGTAGGCTTAACTAACAAATCAAAGAACACGAATAGCCTTTCAAGATTGAGCCTAATCATAGCAGGATTAAGAACATTTGATCTAGGATCAACTAGGCGATATTGACTTGAATAGATATTACGGTAAGTTTAATAAATCTAAGTCAAAGTTCAATATCGGTCCCTTCCGATGCATACTCCATGCATCCAACCTGAGCTTTACTTTAACCAATGCTCTGGAAAGAACATAACACTTCTCCAAATGCAAGTAAACTCTGTTGTAGATTATCATATCAGTAAAACCCTATGTCTGATAAATCTAGGAAACTTTATTCACATAGTCATGTTTACTTTCCAATGTGTTGACGGCACAATAAACAGGATCAAGTATGTGAAAAGGGTTTCAGATGAATTTATACATTATGTACATATAATCATGAAATAAATCATGTGAACCATGCAACATTAAATGTTATTTCTGATCTATATTAATAAGTAAATCTGATTATATTGAAATGAGTTTTATTTAGGGCATAAAACCCAACAAACTCCCACTTCCACTAACAAAATGTGCATTTCAAATAATCTCAACACCTTGATTTACAAATCAACTGTAGTAGGAGTAAACTCCTCGTAATAGGATCTGAAAGGTTGAATTAAACACAGCCTTTTCTCCACCATTACTCTTCCTTAATCACAAAATCATTGATAATGTGAAATTCCTCTCTATATGTCTACTCTCTTGGGATACTGGATTCTATACCTTTGGCAACTACTTTTGGTTAATCAGGAAATTAACACTAGTAGTTTAGGCAATTTGGAATGGTGCCAAAGATGTATAGAACTTTCCTTAGACTGAATAAGTACCTTTCCTGCAACTTTAACATTCAATCCCTCTCTGGTAGACCTAGAGACTTCAGATAGGTTTTTACACTTCTCCAAAATCACTATTCCACCCCCAGAGTAACCACCATCTTGTCAGAAAGATTTACTAGCACAAAGGCAAATTTCGAAATCTGATATGGTGTAGTCTAAGAGTTTTAAACACACCCTTATAGACTAACATATAGTTCCTCTTCTTAATCTTAAAATTTACTTGATTGTCTTCCAATGTTCTTCTCCTGGATTAATCTGATACCTACTCATTACTCCCACTCAACAGCAGGTGTCTGGTCTAAGGCATACAAAAGCATATCTAAGACCTCTCACTGTTGATTTAAAAAATTCTTTCATGGCTTTATCTTTTCTGGAATAGTTAAGACTTTTCCTTAGATAAATAAAATCTATGTCTAAGAAGTTGTGAAGCTTCTATAGATTGCCATTAGAAAGAAAAAGCTTCAACATCTTACTAAAATAAGTTGCTTGCATTAGAGTAAGTAATTACCAGGTATACCACAAACCATAGGTTTAGATAAACTCAAACCTATAATACTAGGAACAGGAAGTTTGTTAAGTCCATTGAATAGACTTATAAACGAAAATTTCCTTTTATGTCCTTGTAATAGAAAACTTTAGGTTACTCCATGTGAATGGATTAAACCATAGTTCTATTGGCTTTCTTCTTAGTTTCTTATCTTGACAATCCATTATTTATTTAAACTCACAATGGATTTTAATCACTAGTGTCTCCCAAGTCATAAGAAGGTGAGTTCCTAAAAACTCTCCCACTACGACAAGGTATCGTGAATTATGTCTAAGAAAAACTAAATGATATTTATCTCTTCGGTTGTGACAAGACAACAGAGGCAGTGGGATCATCATATGTCAAATAAGATGATAGAACACTTTTGGAATCAAGAAATAAATATCTCCTTTATTTGCTACTTGTTTTCAGACTTAGTCATTATCTTAGAAAAGTAGTATTTGTTTGAACAAACACTTTCTTATCTATTGACAATAGGATGGTCCACCCCTAATCACTTAGAATAGCTAAGAAACCATGGTTAATAGTTCTAGCTTTTCTTAAGATTTTGATTAGGTCATCCATGTATCTAGTAATGATTTACATTAAGTATACAACCATTACATCATTCTGAAATTGTATTACCATAGAAGGAATTAGGCAATGACTAGTAACTAATCATCAACATGCAAGTCGAAATTTCTGGGGAGGTAAGTTTGGATATAATTCAAAAATCAAATTAATGATCTTTGAACTGCATATCTACTAACTATTTCTCCACCCCTATCAGTTCGCAAGATCTTTAACCACTTACCTTAATGGTTTTAATTATTGCTAGAAATTAATGAAATTTTTCAAACATTTCAAATTTCTTTGCATAAGGTAATCTAGAGTTATCGTTTTAAGAATACAACGAAAAACTCATATCCACCCCTGAATGTACATCCATCTGCGAATGAGATGAACTACTTTCAGTGGATATAGGCATATTAACTCTTTGCAGAGATTGATCTTGTCAAATCCACTATGAACAAGATACAAATGCCATAGATTAAAAAAAATGTGGTAGTGTCTTTTGATGACATAGGTTTATAAAAGAATTCTTAGAATAGTGCAAGTGGATCCTGGTCACAGAATACCTAACTCATATTCCATACAGTTTGAATCCATTAATAAAAGATGGATATTAAACACTTGAGAAAGTGTAACTGTATTGAATCTGGAATTAGAAATATAAGAAAATTTCTGTTTGGATTCGAAAATTAAAGTCAAAGACTTAAATTCAACCAAATATAATGAGTAATTCTTTCTTGGACCACCACTACTAATACAAACTCTAAGTCAGATTTGCCCATACAAGTAGGAGATTTCTAAGATTGAGGATTTATATCAATTGGGAATAGAATTTCGGGATTATAATCATATGCGTCATATGAAATGACATGAAATGATTTATAGACCATTCATCCAATGATATATTTTTAAAGCTAATTCGAAATGAATAAGCTAAGAGGAATTAGGATAATTTCGTTTATAAATAAGAATCTGACGATGCTTCGATTAGCGAATGTCAAAGTAATCTTATTTATACAATCTTCTTGTTTCATATCGTAAAAATACTAGTCTAAGGTGTCATCAATTGATGAACAGCTAGATGTCGCATATACAATATTTATCTTTCAAGATCCAACACTATTATGTATGTCTAATGGTGAAAATCCACTAAGGATTTATCTCATTAGATAAACAAGCCAAGTTAGACCAACAATGAAGATTCGAAATTAAACTACAACTTAATAACAGAAATTAACATGGTTCAATATAAATTCATACACAATTCAGAAATTATTAACATATAGCAAGTAGGAATGACTAGTGAAAATACTAAAACATACAATCCTATATAATTTCCAAGGTTTTCAACAAACTGATACAGTGTCCCGGTAGGCGAGAGTCAAAGTATCATTTATTGAATAGAGTTGTCAGCTCATCTAAAATAGAAACCATTCTAGCAACCTTTTATTCGATCAAAATAAGAATCCAACTTTGTCCCGGTAGGCGAGAGTCAAGGTTATTCTTATTTTATGAGCTTTCACCATTGTTTCATATTTTATGAGTTTATCTCTAAGTAGTCACCGTAGGGGAGAGTCTAAATAGAGACGAAAACTCACAAAACACTTATCAAATGAAATCTTACGGTGTTAAATGCGTTCAACGAATAACCATCCATAGGGGGACGAAGTCTAGCGTCTCGAGGTTATATTGAAAACATTTAACTTTTGTAAGACCAACAATGGAGATCGAATATCTTAATAATAATCAAGCTCATTATTTAAAGTGAGTTGTATTTTCTTTGATTCTCTTTATTTAATTTATTTATTTTAAATATATATTTATTTAAAATTTCCAATTTAGAATGAAAAATTTCAAATATAAATTTTAATTTAATATTTATAAATTTTACTTAGATGGATATGAAAATAACATGAATTTCTTCCATCTTAGTAATAATTTCCAATAAATATTTAGAAAAATATTCAATTTAAGTTGTTACAAAATTAATATAAATTAATTTACAACTCAAATTTAATTTTCTATAAATATATATTGCATTTCGAAAAATTAAAGTATTTAAGAATACAATTTTCGAAAATGCATGTTAAAATAAAAAATTAATCCTGGAAAAATTATTCTAATTTAATGTTGGCCCAAAATTAATTAATAAAATTAATTTACAACAAAAAATATAATTTTCCTATTTAATTAAATATATAAGAAAAATTTAAATATTTAAGTATGATTATGAAAATCAACTTAAATATTAATTTTTTATTTAATTAAATACACTAGAAAAATACTTCAAGCAAAAATATCATCTATCTAGATTTTCCTTTGACTAATTAATTCAATTTCTAATAATATACTTTAATTCAATTTATTTTAAATTAATCAATTAATGAAAAAATCATTGATTTAAGTTGGTCCAAAATTAAAATAAATAATTTACAACTTTAATCTATTTTTCAAATAAAATTCGAAATTCCAGCATTTAAGAAATGCAATTTCGAAATTTGATTAATAAAATAAAGAAAAAAATATATTTTGAAAATTATTTAAATTTAGTTGAAAAAATAAATTTTATCTAAAAATAATTTTCTATTTAATTAAGTGTCATGAAAAAAAAATATTTAAGTATCATGATGAAAATCAACTTAGATATTTAATTTTTCAAATTAATTAAATGTATTAAATTCAAGAAATAAATAATTAAGTGTAGAGAAGGCTTAATTATTAATCTCTAGTTTAATACTAGGAAAAAATATACTTAAAATAAATTGTACCAAAATTAATTTCACAATTTATAATATTTTCCTATTTAATATTAGAAATAATAAGTAGTCTAGAAATAACTATCTAGAAAATATCTTATTTAACTAAGTATCTTTTCCACAAAATTTGAAAAAATACCTAATTTAAGTTGTATTAGAAAAAATCTAGAACTTAAATATTTTCAAATGTAAATTTAATTAAATATCAAAAATTAAGTTGTAACCACTTAATTCAAAAATATTCCATTTTAAGTTAATATTCGAAAAGATATTAACTTAAAAAATATCTAAAGAATCTTAATAACCAATGCCTAAAATTCCTCAACTTAATTTTGAAATTTGAAATTCAAAAGATATTCAGATTTAAGTTGGTTAGTTGTAGATAACTAAATATCAACTTAAATAGGAATATTTAATGAAAAATTTAAATTAAGCTCCAGAAAGAATCTAGATGGTTATAATTCTATATTTAATTAAATACAAGAAAATACATATAGTTTAGCTTAGAATAAAGAATTCTTTAAACTATAATTTTCTTAAATTAATTTTAAAATAAATGAAATTAATTATGTTGCTAATCACTTTTATTAGGTTAAACTAGTTTAATTAACCTAGTACAGTTATTCAAATCAGGCAAATGGGCCTTCACAATTGGGGTGGTTCATGTGAGGGGGTGCTGGGTTCAGTATGTCGTACCCACTTCTATGGCTCCCAACTCTCACACAAGGCCCAAAAGAGAGGAATTTAACCTTAATAAGAACAACTGTTATTAATTGACTAAGCCCAAAAACTAAATGGGCCTAAATAAAATCTATCAAGAACTATGACATTTTATTTAGCAACAGCAACCTATATGCATCTATAATAAAATTAAACATATAGGCTCACACATGCACACTTTGGATGGGTCCTATCATGTTGCTAGGTCATACACAGATGAAAGAAGTTTGTAAATATACCTGTTACAAATTATTATCTTGACCAAGGGAGCCATCAGGATCTGGCAAAAAGTAACCATGGCTATTTGCAATCAAGTAATAATAGGTTTTGAAAACTTACAAACAAGCTAAAACACATACTCATGCAACAAGGTTAGCTGGATAGTTGGATGTAGGATTTATTTAATTTTAAATTAAATAATTAATTTCGAAAATAATTAATTAAATAAAAAAATAATTTTCAAAAATTTTAAATAAAATATTTTAAAAATTCGAAAATTTAAAAATAATTGAAATTTAAAATTAAACCTACAATTTTGAAAAATTAGGTTTCAACCAACCTAAATATCATTTCAAAATTTGCTAACTACTTTTAAAATTTAAATGTTATTTTATAAATAAAAAATTAAAAAAGATAAATGAATATCTTTTTTAGATTTTAAATGTAATTTAAATAAATAAAATAACAAAATTTAAAAGTTAGCAAAATATCTTATATCTATTTAAAATTACATGATTATAGTTATCTTATTTTAAATTTAAATAAGGTCAAAATATCTAAAAAAGATTTAATTTAAAAATATATATAAAATCTGACCTTAAATTTAAAAATAAGATAGATTTTTAAGCAAGAAGATAGATACTAATTCTATTCAAATTCAAATTACACTAATATCTTGAATTAAATTTTAAAAAAAAATATTAAATTAATTCAAAATGATAATTAAAATTTAATTAGGAATAGTAATAGTATATATATAGAACTACACAAAAAATCGGAAGTTAATTCCATGAAAAAGCATGAAAAAACAAAGAAAAACGAAAAAATTGTGAGCTGTACGGACAGTTTTCGCGATCGCAGGAAAATTTCAGCACAGCTCCAATTTTTTCAAATCTTCAAAAAATCATAACTAATTCAAATTAAATCGAAATTGAGTTCTGTAAAAAAGTAACTTGCTTAATTTTTTCCATACTATCCAATAAAAATAATTCCAGAAATAGATATTCAATTATTTTTAACGAAAATTCACAAACACCAATCAATCATCAAATAACACTCAATACAACATGATACCATCCAAAAACAAACAAACAATCGTTTTAAAGTCCAAATTTCTTGCAAGTAAATCAATTAACCTGGCTCTGATACCAGTTGTTGGAAATTATTTTACCAGGATCTTAGATCTACTCACAAGTATGTTTATTAACACCCTAAATATGAACTTTCTAAAACGATGAAATAAACACGTATAAAGTTTAAGAAACCTTACATTGGGTGCAGCGGAATATAATGACTCCTTCCGTTCAGATATCTAGCCCTTGATTCCTTTCTGTAGCAGAGCATTATCAATATCTGAACCTGGATCTCTTTCTCTGAATCTTTGATGCTGAAACTCCTTTTGCTGAATCTCTTTCTTCACGATCTTCCTCACTATGATTGAGGTATCACTTGCTGTGTGTGGGCACTACTCATACACTAAGTATTTCGAAATCTCAATGAGGAAGAGAGAGAGAGTGGGTTCAGCCAAAGATAGGGAGAGAGAAGGCTCAGGTTTTTCTCTGAAAAAAAATAGAAAATTTAAGTGTAATTTTCCTGAAGCCTTCACTATCTATTTATAGCATTCCACTAGGGTTAGGTTTGAATTATTTGGCATTAAAATAATAAAAATATCAGTTTAAATTTCCTACAAAAGTGGCTGGCCCTATACTAGTGGATTTGGGCCTCACTTTTTGTAATTTTGCAGTTTTACCTTTTCTGCATCTGATTTTCTCAAAAACGCCAATTTTCTAATTCAACCATTTAAATGCCAATTCTAACTATTTAATAACTATAAATAATTATTAAATAATATTGTCATTTATCATATTTATTAATTGAACCATACAAAGTATCATAATTAACAAATATGCTCCTATAAACTCTTTCTTTACAATTTCGCCCTTAGTGAAAAATTCACAAAGACATAGTCTAATTTGAGAATTATAATTGATTAATCAAAACCAATTACATGAGTCTTACAAGCAATATTATCTCAACTAGTGGGGGGACCATGGGTCTATATAACCGAGCTTCCAATAAGTAGATCAAGAATTTAGGACTAAAATTCACTAACTTATTAATTCTTCGTTGAATCCACGCATAGAACTTAGAATTGCACTCTCAGTATATAGAATGCTCTATATGTTCCACCATATAGACACATCATTAGTTATCCATTGTTATAATCCTAATGTGATCACTGATCCTCTATATGAATGATCTACACTGTAAAGGGATTAAATTACCGTTACACCCTACAATGTATTTATTCCTTAAAACACTTGACCCCGTATAAATGATATTTCAGCTTATGTGAAATGAGTACTCCACCATTTATGTTCGTTTGGTCAAGCTCGAAGGAGATCATCCTTTGCTTACTATTCGCCAGATAGAAGCTATAGATTCCATGTTTATGCTAGCGCTCCCACTCAATTGCACTACCGTGTTCCCAAAATGTACGTATCACCCTGACCTAAAAGTAGGCTTAACTAACAAATCAAAGAACACGAATAGCCTTTCAAGATTGAGCCTAATCATAGCAGGATTAAGAACATTTGATCTAGGATCAACTAGGCGATATTGACTTGAATAGATATTACGGTAAGTTTAATAAATCTAAGTCAAAGTTCAATATCGGTCCCTTCCGATGCATACTCCATGCATCCAACCTAAGCTTTACTTTAACCAATGCTCTGGAAAGAACATAGCACTTCTCCAAATGCAAGTAAACTCTGTTGTAGATTATCATATCAGTAAAACCCTATGTCTGATAAATCTAGGAAACTTTATTCACATAGTCATGTTTACTTTCCAATGTGTTGACATCACAATAAACAGGATCAAGTATGTGAAAAGGGTTTCAGATGAATTTATACATTATGTACATATAATCATGAAATAAATCATGTGAACCATGCAACATTAAATGTTATTTCTGATCTATATTAATAAGTAAATCTGATTATATTGAAATGAGTTTTATTTAGGGCATAAAACCCAACAGGGGTGTATGTCGGTCGGTTTGGTCAATTTATGTTACATTTTATTTAACCCAATGTAAATATCAGGTTACAAAAATCTAAGTGCAATCCGCCCAATTAAGAAAAAAAAAAAGTTTTAACCCGCCCAATGATTTGGTCAGTTTAGTCAGGTTAACCCGTCGAAACGGAGCACTATTATTTATTTTATTTCACATTAAATTGTTATATTTTAGTTATTGTGATAATGAGATAAATATAAAGATTATACTTAAAGTTCAAATCATCTGTCATAAAAAAAATATTTGAACTTTCTATTTTTATAAACATGTATATAAATTATATAATATATAGATTATATATAATAAAAATACATATATATATAAAAACTCTCTTAATCGGATTGGTCGGGTTAGTTCGAGTTGATTGGGCGGGTTATTATTATTTTTAACTCGCCCAATATAAAGATTGGGCGGGTTATATTTTGGTTGGATTTTTTGGTTTACATTTTTTGTTGGGTTATCTTGGTTTGGTTTGGGCAGATTGTTCGGATTGGACGGTTTACAAAAATTTATGTACAACCCTACTATGTAGGTATGTGACTACACAGTTGATGAGAGCTTAAATGGATTGAATTGTACTACCTATATCAACAAGGTGCATCTTGTCTTTCGGTAGCCCATCTCGAAAGAACACCATGGTTAGGCGTGCTTGACCTGGAGTAATTTTAGGATGGGTGACCTCCTGGGAGGCTTTCCTAGGAAGCGTGCGAGTGAGGACAAAGCACGCTGAAAACACTCGTGTTGGTCTGTAGGGTCAGCCATCAATCCAAGAAGCAGCCAGAGTGACGTACTCGTGTGTAAGAGCCATTCATTCTGTGGGTGTAAAGGCCCAATGGAGGCTTGAAGCGGGGACGTTACAAATGGTATCAGAGTCTTGACCCAGCCGGAAGTATGGTCGATGAGGACGTCGGACCCCGTAAGGGGGGGTGATTGTGATAGTTAGTAGTCCCATGATCCGTAAGGGGAAATACCAGGTAAGCTGTGTAATCCCACATCGCCTGAGGAAGGTCAAATGGGATGATTTTGAGACTGTGTAGGTATGGGACTACCTAGTTGAAGAGAGCTTAAATGGAATGATTGGTACTACCTATATCAACAAGGTGCATCTTTTTTTTAGGTAGCCCATCACGAAAGAACTCCATAGTTAAGCGTGCTTGACCTGGGGTAATTTTAGGATGGGTGACCTCCTTGGGAAGTTTTACCAGGAAGTGTGCGAGTGAGGACAAAGTACGTTGAAAACACTCGTGTTGGTCTGTAGGGTCAGTCTTCAATCCAAGAAGTAGCCAGAGTGACGTACTCGTGTATAAGAGTCATTCATTCTGTGGGTGTAAGGGCCCAATGGAGGCTTGAAGCGGGGACGTTACAGTAGCAGTTACCCTTTCCTCTTCCTCTATAAATAATTTGTTTTTCAAGTGGGATTATAGCATCCACTAGTGTTCCATCAAGTGGACAAATTTCCCCTGCAATAAATTAATAAGTTTAAATATTTATAACAAATATTTTATAATAAAATAATGTTTTAGAGAAACAATACCTTAAAAAAATTTCTGATATTTTTTTGAGCAGTTGGAATATTGAAATCAAGATCAATTGTGGGTACTATCATCTCTTTTGCAAAGTGCATTATTGATTCAAGAACCTCGTGAAAATACTTGTGAACAATTTGTGAAGAATGTTGAAATCTTCGTTTTATGACAATAAATCGCTCATTATGTGTTATGATAGTTAAAAACATTGCTATCTTTTCTTCAACTGATACATGCTTACTATTTTTAATCTATTCTCTTTGTCTAAAGTGGTTGCACAAAAGAACAAATGCATCACGAGACATCTGCATCAACTCTATGCATTGCTGATTTGAGCCATATAATAACTCCAAAGTGTATCTTTCACTTGATAGAGTTGATGTATTATCTTTAACTCTAGGTAAATAGTTGTGTTTACGACATACATACCAGTAGATGATCATTAAAAGTAAAAGTTGATCTTCAAAATCCATATAAAATCTGTTAAGAAAATTATAGCCACTTTAGAGGAACATAAATCATACTAGGACTAAAAATGAAACATTCATAGATTATTGTAATAGATCAATAAACTTCAGTACACAAAATTAAAAAAGTATGACATAATGTAATAAATAAAAAGTTATCTAAGCATAACTATAACTTAATCAACTAAATTAAAAATATCCCAATTTTTTTCCCATAGCCTTAACCCAATTCTCCATTATGGTGATGTCTTTCATGTTCATCCATGCTTTTCTATAGCTATCGCCTTCACAAAGTATACCAATAGTTCAACTATACAAAGGCTCCTCCTATCCAAGTCCTTCTAATTTTTCCATGCAGTCCTCAACTTCAGGACCATTATTTTTTTTTAATTAACAACTCCAATGCAACAAACATCTTATCATCAATATCTTGTTGAGATGAGAGCTTTCTTTTCTTCTTTTTTCCTCCTAAAGGATTTGAATATTGAGATGGAGAAGTGTTCACAACATCATCATTTTGGTTACTAGGTGCACTTTCTTCAGCAAAAGCATCTGTGTCCATATTCAGATATGTAGATGAGGTAACAAGTTGAGGAATTGAACAACTAGGACTTCAACCATAAACTGTTAGAGATATTATTACAATGAAAGATAAACCAAGATATATACAACTCAATTGTAAAAATAATACAAGGACAATAAAAGAGATTAATTAAAAAAATATGTTACAGCACATATATATATACACTATATATATTGCATACATATATATGAAAGGTAGATGAAGAAGATTACAACACATGTAATATAATACATATATATAATAAAAGAAGAATATATGTATATACACTCACTCACAACCTTGAGTGTAGATATTAGTGGGGATCACCATGACTTGAACAGGGTATTACACCTTTGTCCAAAAGCTTATTTCCCCCTATCTCTAAGCACAAAGGGAACTCTCTAAGAAATAGCTTTGGAAATTATCAAGTCTTAGGGTTTTCTAAGAAAGTGCTTTTTTGATAGAAAACGTTTCCTCATTATAAGCATCTTAGACCTCTTTATATAGTGTTTAGGATATCACCATTTGAAATTCAAATTCATAAGTCATAACCTCCATGGATGTTATGGACTCAATAAAGAGATGTAACTCATGCACACCATAACTCTTATAGAGATGTAACTCATGCACACCATAACTCCTATACCATTAAGAATTTCAAATAAAGATGTGTAACACCTTTTACACTCTTAATGTTGGTGATAATGGTGGAAGTTACTCATAGTAACAAGTAACTCCTCCAAATATTACAAAATGATGACACATAATATATAATGTCATATGTTACATATTAGTTTGTTACATGTACATATTTAATCTATACATTATATTATTTATAAATAATATAACAATCCCCCTCTAGATTAAATATTATCTCATTAGTAACAAACTTGTAACTTTTGTAACATTTATTTAATCAATCAAAAACATTATATCAAAATATAACATTCCCCCACTTTGATTGACTAAATACACACTATTATAGAAGTCTTGCTTAGGTGCATTACGTAAAATATCTTTCGACTTGAATTTTACCTTAGTGTAATTACCACAAAGTTTGATGAAATTTTGGTTGCCGTAGCATTGAACCACTATTTCTTTAGTACAAACCGGTGATAACACACACACCCTTGCTAATGCTCACTTGAGACCGCATGTCTCGCTCTTGCACTGTTAATGGCCATGTGCAAAATTCCAATTCATAGACTCTCTCGAGAATAACTTACAATTCTTATAAGAGGCGGCACCACCTCTAGTCCATATAGGTAGAGTGTCTCACCACTCTTTAGACACTTCTTAAGCTTAAGCTCCATTAAAAAATCTTTCGATTTTAACCCTCAATTTTCACAACATGTACTCATTCATAGATGGGACAATTGAGTACCATATTCACTCTATTGACTTGTTATCACCTATTGAACTTAAGACTAGATTTTTACTAGTGTTAAGATAGGTTACCATCAATGAGAGAAACACTAAGGGAGTTTAGGTCCCATCCCTCGAAAGTTCATGCTTTAATCTTGTACGAAGATTAAGCGATTTGTTATAACCACACACTTTTCGATTCCAAGCGAATCATGCTAGCCAAAATTACTGTCCATTATTACATGGTCACTTTTGTCCTTAAGTATACTTAAGCTTTGAAAACTTAATCATAAAAGATTAATTTTCACACTTACTCAATTTCTCACTAATTTTGATACCAAGCATATCAAAATTAAACACTAATTTAGACACCAAATATGTCTAAGTTATACTCAAGTCTTAGGCACCTAGCATGCCTAACTTTCATATATCATCCATTCTTTTACCAAATTGCTAGATAAATATTGGACATCACCCCCACATTTTATCACATTTCACGATCAAGATAATATCTTGATATCTTGATTTTAAAATATAGAAGACCACTTTGTCTTTATAGTTTCTCTTTAATTTCCTTCCATGATATTATTTTTACTAAATTTTGATATCAAAATATGTCAAAATTTTCGTATATGCACATAGCTAAAATTGATTTAGAATTTGAATTCTAAATCAAATAAACTAATCAACGATGTCTCATCACATTTTGATTAAGTTTGTGGCTCACCCCCTCAATTCTATCATAAAGTGTATATAAAATATCATTTTTGTGTATTTTTCTTTTGAAATGACTTTTTAAGGTCACTTTGAAAAAAAAAATACTATTTGACATTTTTAGTTTTCTCAACAAAACTTAAATATCAAAGTTACATTATCACTTACAAATAATGTGATTATTTTTATCCATAATTTTAAGGTTATCCCCTCATTGAGATTAACCAAAATTATACCAAGGTTAACAAAATTCTTATCAATTTTGCTCACTACTTTAATAATTCAAAATTGCTTCTCTAATTTGATCTTTTCATAATTTTTGAATCCACATTAATTTATTTTATTTGAGTCTAAAATTGCTCTTCTAATTTATGACTCATTTTACAAGTTTAGATCCACTATGATCTTAATTGTTCTTGCTTATGACAATGCAAGTCTAATAAAAGTGTAACTCTCATAGTCTACTTTTTCTTATCTCAAATATGAGATGATTATCTCTTATAATCTAATAAAAGATGTAACTTTTAAAATCTATCTTTTATTATCTCATAAAGTGAGATGTTCACTACCAAATTGAAAAAGAATTCAAAATATTCTTTATTCACAAAATAAATGATAATAATGTAATTCATATATTAATATAAAATTAATATATAACTCTCATACATAAAATTATAACTCCCAAATTATAATCTTATGCTAACTAATATAATATGTACGTAACATACATAATATTAATTATATAAACATATATGTTATATATCTTATATACATATATATCATATATCATATACACATAATATATATAAATACACAATTATATATGTTACATACCTCACACATATATAATATATATACAATTTAATACACATGCATGATATATATATTATATATAATATATGTATGATATATGCATGTCTCATATAAATACATAAAAAATAAGTATTTCTACATATTTAATCTCACAATATATATGTATATTATATTATATCTCATCATATATATAATACACATAACACATATTCATGATATATATATTGTATATCTCATATATATACATATAATAACATGATATAAATTCAAATATCATTGATTGGTGGTGAATAATGCATATTTATTGATCTCAAATGTTAAACTAAATTAAATTTTAATTTATATTTTCATGAAATTAGTGAAAAATATATTGTATAACTGAAAATATTTAGTTTGAATTTAATTTGGTTCATTTTGCAGGAATTATGTGTATTTTGATACAAATGAAAAGAATGATTCAATTGTGAAAGAAAGAAATGAGAAAAATTGACATTCTTGCAAGGGAAGAACCCAATTTAAGAAGAAATAACATCAAGCCCAGCCCAAATTTCTACCATGCGGATCATATTGTGACTAAAGCTATTCAATATATATATATAATTCCAAGTTGCTCATTAAGTCTTATTCCTATCCATGACTTGGTCTCTTCCCTTGTGATCGACATGTGGCAAGGTGGACCATCATTGTGCTTTGATTTGGAAAGGCAATATTCTTCCAGCCAACTTCTTTTAATTCAAATCCCATTATTTTAGTTTTAAGAATCAAATCCCATTGTTTTAGTGATTAGATTAAAAACTGTAATTTTTCGTATTGACTTTCACACAATTTTTGCTTCAGATTTATTTTCTTTTTATTGTGTTATAATTGTGTCCCCAAAACACTATATAAAGGGACCTCTTGTACATATTAAGGGGGGATTCATTGGCAAAAACTATAGTAAATTTTAGTTTTATTTTATCTATCCCTTCTCATATTTTCTCTTTAGATTATTGTGAGAATGTCTAGCATTTTTGGCTAGTTTCCTAGATAAGGTAAAGGATGATCTTATATGTGAGGTAATATTTACTTGTGTTTTGATTCACCAAGTGCTTAAAGTTTATACATTTGAGTAGTATATTTTTCTTCTTTTTTTTTATCTCTATATTACTATATTTTTCTATTTAGTATTATATAGAAATAGTCATGCTTTTTCTATGTGAATATGATTAGGATAAATATACATTAATATTATAATTTTATGATTAATCTCTTATTGCATTATTACCAAACAAAAGGTATATTGTCATTTTTAGATTTTTCATAAGATTATTTTCTACAATCTTAATGTGAGAATTCTATATTACTCAAATACATTTTTTTATTATATGTTCTTCAAAGTTTTATCTTCCGATTAAATTATTGGGAAGTGAATAATTTAATTGTGTTATATGTGTGAATCAAAACCCAAATAAATGAGCCAAACATATAGGTGATTCTTGAAACCTTATCATTTTTTTTTATTATAATTTTCTACCAATTTTATTTACTTTAAATTTATTTTCAAAATTTTCTCAAAAACCACCAACGATTTATTTACTTTTTGCGCTTAAAGTTCTACTAATCACTTTTTGATAAGATATCTCTCTGTGGACACGACCGCCCATACTACACTACAACAACCGCTTTGTGAAGACAAGTTTGGGCGTAATCAAATTTTGGCGCCGTTGCCGGGGAGATTGAAATCAAAACTTAGTGGACTTTTCAGCCAAGAGGTAAGTCATTCTATAATGTGTATATATAACACTTGTATTTTTTTTTAATTATTAATTTTTCTCTTTGTGTCTAATAACTTAAAAAAAAAAATTGTCATATTTATTATACGCTTATATATTTATATACATATATTTTTATTTTCTCTTTTCGTTCAATTATATATGTGGTATTAGTTATATATAATATATATATATTAGTCATTAATTTTTTTTTTTTACATATTTTTCTTTTCTTTTCTACATTTATTGTGTTCAAATTATCATTCATTGTTAATTTTGTAATTATTTGTCATTTATTATTTTTTTCTTTAGCTTTAAATTTATAGATTTCAAATTATTAGGTTTAGTCCCTTAATTTGTGTAACCTTAGGTTTTAGATTAGCTTTAATTTAGGTTCCACCTCTTTATTATTAAAAAAAAAAAAATCATAAAATTCTAAAATAAAATTATTCATAAAACTTTATAGTATTAGGAACAAAGTGTAATGCAACAAGTGGTAAAAACTGAGATTATTCTGTCTAGAAAGATTGGCTTTTAAGGCTTGTGATAGAGTACCCTCTACACTTTCCTGGGAACCTTGGTTCTGTCTAGGAAAGTGTGGGACGAAGCGGTACCTTGGCAACCTTCCCAATCGGCCTGGGAATATTTCTTGTGTATGCCCTTGTCTTATTACATTTTTGGACTTATTACTATTTAAAAAAAAAAACCAAGCTTGTTCCTTCAAAATAAGTAATTTATTTTACTTATTGGTCATTTGGTTAGAAATATTTGAATTGTGATTTTTCATACTCACTTAGTACCCCGGGGAGTCTGGTGAGGCATGTAAGATCATTTCAAATTGTCCAAATTTACCAAGAAACAAGTTTAATAAAAAAAAAAATTAAAAAAAAAAAAAATTTAAGTGAATGAATCGTCATAGAGATGAACTAGGGAGATTTGTAAGGAGACCCAACACCCCTAGTGATAACTCTTCCGATACATCAAGCATTGCCTCTCCCACCTCAACAATTGCTCATAATCCATTCGCCATGGCCCATCATGATGAAATTCAGCAGAGAAGTCTTAATGACTATCTCCATCCTACTCGCACTCCTACCCCTTCTTGTATCCTCTTTCCACCTAATATGCCCAATTTTGAATTCAAACCTGGCATGATTCAACTCTTGCCAAATTTCCATGGTTTAGAAAATGAAAATCCTTATGTGCATATTAGGGAATTTGAGGATGTGGTAGCCACTTTTTATAACCAAGCTAATATCGCGGATACTGTGCGATTGAAGTTTTTTCCCTTCTCTTTGAAGGATAAAGCTAAAAGCTGGTTATACTCTCTGAGACCAAGGTCTATTGGAACATGGGAAGAAATGACATCATCATTCTTTCACAAATACTTCCCTAACCACAAGACCAATGGTTTAAAAAGGCAGATTTCTACCTTTTCCCAAAAAGACAATGAAACTCTTTATCAAGTCTGGGAAAGGTTTAAAGAACTGTTAACTCTTTGTCCCCACCATGGTTATGAAAAATGGCGCCTAGTTAGTTATTTCTATGAAGGCCTCACTAGTCGTGAACGCCAGTTTATAGAAATGATGTGCAATGGTGAATTCCTCCAAAAAGATCCTGAAGAAGCCTTTGAATATCTCAATGAGCTTGCAGAAAAATCTCATACTTGGACTGGTCCAAGTGCTACTGAAAGCACTAACAGAAATCGACCAGCAGGAATTTACCAACTAAGGGAGGAGGACAGTCTCAAAGCCCAAGTTGAGTCCTTAACAAAGCAACTTGAGGCCTTTAAAAAAAAAGTGGGCAAGGACTGAATATGGTTGCCAAAGCAGAAATACATGAGCCATGTTTTGTGTGTGGAGAATCGGATCATTTAGCTAAGGATTGTTTAGCCTTTAGAGAAATGAAGGGGGTTTATGAAGAGCAATGCAATGCCTTAGGGACCTACAATAAGCCATTCTCTAATACGTACAACCCTGGTTGGAGAAACCACCCAAATTTCAGTTGGAAAGATCCCAACCAAGCACAATCTTCCGGAGGGCAATGGAGAAATGAGCACCAAAATCAACCATCAAAAGCTCAGCCTGCTCCTCAATACAATTCTCCACCTCAAAGGAGTTCTCTTGAGAACACCGTTCAATCATTCATGGAGGAGCAAACTAAAATAAATCGCCAAATGATGGAAGAAATCAAAGAAATGAAGAGTCAATTTTCAAAATTGACTGGGTCCTTGGCTATTTCTGAAAGAGGCAAACTTCCTTCTCAGCCTCAATTCAATGCACAAGGGCAACATATGGCTCAAACCTCCAGCTCTAATGATCAAATCGTTAAGGAGGCTAACGCCATCACAACTAGAAGTGGAAAAACTTTGGAAGATCAACCAATAGCAGCTACCACTTCAAAATCTCCACATGTTGTCCCTGAAAGTGTGCCATCCAATGCTTCTGCAAAAGTTCCATTTCCCCAGGCTTTGAGACCTGCTGGGAAAAATCTTGAAAATCGAGGAGAAATCCTTGAGCACTTGACACAAGTGAAGATTAATCTTCCTTTGCTTCACGTCATCAAACAAGTGCCAACCTATGCTAAAATCATCAAGGATCTTTGCACTGTAAAAAGGAAGCATCATGTCAAAAAGACTGCTTTCTTAAACAAGCAAGTTAGTGCGGTAATTGAACAAAAGACACCGCTGAAATACAAAGATCCTGGCTGTCCCACCATTTCTTGTCAAATCGGGACTCATGAATTTAGTCAAGCTTTGCTAGACTTAGGAGCGAGTGTTAATCTCATGCCTTATTCTGTCTACTCGCAACTTGGTCTTGGTGAAATCAAGCCTACTTCTGTTGTCTTACAGTTGGCTGATCGTTCTATCAAGAAGCCTCGGGGAATTGTTGAGGATGTTCTTGTTCAAGTTGACAAATTCTATTACCCCGTGGACTTTCTTATCCTGGATACTCAATCTGTGGTTAACATGGAATCCAAAATCCCTATCATACTTGGAAGACCTTTCCTCGCTACAGCTAATGCCCTTATTAACTGTAGGAATGGTCTAATGAAAATATCTTTTGGGAATATGACTCTTGAGGTCAATATTTTTCATGTTGCAAAGCAACCACATGACGATGATGAGTGTTATCAGACATTTTTGATTGACACGCTCATTTCTGAGGAGATTCAATTGCAAAAAAATTCTGATGATCTTGATGAACTCTTCTCAGTTTCTGAAAGTTCTGGTTTTAATGAGTCAATTAATGAAATTTCTTGTTATAAAGACTCACAAAACGGAAGAGCAAAGTTTTGGCAGCCTCGATTTGAAGAGCTACCTGGTGAAAGGGAAAAGCCAAAACCTTCTACTGAAGAGGTTCCCACTGTTAAGCTAGCCCAACTACCTGAGGGTTTAAAACATGTTTTCTTGGGAGATGGTGATACCTTTCCTGTTATCATCTCGTCCAAACTTGATCCTTCACATGAAATGCAATTAGTCAAGCTACTAAAGAAGCATAAACCTGCAATAGGTTGGACGTTTGCTGATATTAAAGGTATTAGCCCTTTAATTTGCTCCCATAGAATCAAGTTGGAGGAGGGAGCAATCCCTCGAAGAGATCCTCAAAGAAGACTGAACCCCACCATGAAAGAAGTTGTGAAAACTGAAGTGTTGAAACTTTTGGATGCTAACATCGCTTATCCAGTGGCTGATAGCAAATGGGTCAGTCCAATTCAGGTAGTACCTAAGAAATCGGGTGTAACTGTTATTGAAAATGATAAAGGGGCCCTTGTTCCCACAAGGACTGTGACAGGTTGGCGCATGTGCATTGATTATCGAAAGTTGAATGCTGCCACCCGTAAGGATCATTTCCCACTTCCATTTATCGACCAAATCCTTGAACGTGTGGCTGGGCATCCTTTTTATTGCTTTCTTGATGGCTATTCAGGCTATTATCAAATCGAGATTGCATTGGAGGATCAAGATAAGACCACTTTTACATGTCCTTTCGGTACTTATGCTTTTCGGCGTATGCCATTTGGACTGTGTAATGCACCAGCCACCTTCCAAAGGTGCATGATGAGCATTTTCAGTGACATGGTTGAAAAATGTATGGAAGTATTTATGGATGATCTAACAGTCTTTGGAAGTTCTTTTGAAACATGCCTTCTTAATTTAGAAGCTGTTTTAACACGATGTATTGAGAAAGGTCTTGTACTCAATTGGGAGAAATGCCATTTCATGGTATCTTCAGGCATAGTCTTGGGACACATTGTCTCCGAAAGAGGGATTGAGGTAGATCAGTCTAAGATTGATCTCATTCTAATTTGCCCACTCCAAAGACTGTCAAAGATGTTAGATCTTTTCTTGGGCATGCTGGTTTTTATAGGAGGTTCATCCAAAACTTTTCAATGATTTCTCGTCCACTGTGCAACCTCCTCGCCAAAAATGCTAATTTTGAGTGGACACAAAAGTGTGAGGATGCATTCCGAACACTTGTTGCAAAATTAACGTCCGCTCCCATCATACAGTCACCTGATTGGAATTTGCCTTTTGAAATCATGTGTGATGCAAGTAATTTTGCTGTTGGAGCTGTTTTGGGACAACGAAGGGAGGGGAAACCTTTTGTTGTCTATTATGCAAGTCGAACTCTTAATAGTGCTCAAATGAACTATTCCACTACTGAAAAAGAGTTGCTTGCTGTTGTCTTTGCTCTTGACAAATTTCGAGCTTACTTGATTGGTTCACCTATTACGATCTTCACAGATCATTCTGCCCTTAAGTACCTCCTTTCCAAAAGGATACTAAGGCGCGCTTAATACGGTGGATCCTTCTATTGCAAGAATTTGACATCACAATCAAAGACAAGAAAGGTGTTGAGAATGTCATTGCTCATCACTTGTCTCGACTTGAATTTAGTGATTCTGCTGATGATCCACCTATTCGTGATGATTTCCCCGATGAACAACTGCTTGCTGTTACTAAGTTACCGTGGTATGCACACATAGTTAACTACTTAGTAACAGGTGAACTTCCTTCTGAGTGGAGTTCACAAGATAGACGCAAGTTTCTGGTCGAGGTGCGCAATTTCTATTGGGATGATCCATACTTGTTCAAATATTGCCCCGATCAGATCATACGAAGATGCATCCCTGATGATGAGGTGTCTAGTGTTTTGAACTTTTGTCACAATGATGCTTGTGGTGGTCACTTCTCTGTGAAGAAAACTACTGCAAAAATCTTACAGTGTGGCCTTTATTGGCCCACTTTGTTCAAAGACACCAACGAATTTTGTCGTTCATGTGTGAGGTGCCAAAAGTTAGGCTCTCTATCTCGTCGTCACATGATGCCCTTGAACCCTATTCTTGTGATTGAGATATTTGATTGTTGGGGTATAGATTTCATGGGACCATTTCCATCATCTTCTGGTTACCTTTACATTCTCCTTGCTGTGGATTATGTTTCTAAATGGGTTGAGGCTGTACCTTGTCGAACCAATGATAATGCAACAGTTACCAAGTTCTTGAAGGAAAACATTTTGTCAAGGTTCGGTACGCCTCGTGCTATCATTAGTGATCAAGGCACACACTTTTGCAACAAGTCTTTTGAGGCTCTCATGCGGAAGTACGGTGTGCTCCATAAGGTTGCTAATTCTTACCATCCGCAGACCAATGGGCAAGCGGAGTTAGCCAATAGGGAGATAAAACAAATTCTGGAAAAAACGGTAAATCCAGACAGAAAAGATTGGTCTTCTCGTCTTCTTGACGCTCTCTGGGCATACCGTACTGCTTTCAAATCCCCTCTTGGGATGTCTCCCTATCGGCTTGTTTATGGAAAAGCCTGTCATTTGCCTGTTGAACTCGAGCATAAGGCATATTGGGCTGTCAAAGCCTTTAATTTTGATCTTAGTGCTGCAGGCATTAATCGCAAACTCCAGTTGTCTGAAATTGAGGAGTTGAGAAATGAGGCATATGATAATTCCAGGATCTACAAGGAAAAAATGAAAGCTGCTCATGATAAACAGATCCTGCGAAAGAATTTTGAGGTGAATCAAAAGGTGCATCTTTATGATTCTCGGTTGCATTTCCACCCAGGTAAGTTGAGATCGCGGTGGACTGGCCCATTTGTGGTGAAACAAGTTTTTCCCAACGGTTCTGTTGAAGTTGAGGACCCAACTGATGGGAGAATTTTTAGAGTCAATGGCCAGAGATTGAAGCATTACATCGAGAGTGTGAGTCATGTTGAAGAGGTCCTTCTTAAGGACCCTATTTATACACTCTGAGTTGTTCATTTCTTTTACATGTTTTATTTTATATATATTTTTTTACTTTTCTATTAGTTTTGTGTGTTTTCGTTTTCGTTTTCGTTTGTTTTGGGTTTGTGTTGTGTTATCAGGTTGTTTCAATTACCGCCCCATGGATATTGTCATCTTCCAGGTGTTCTCTTTCCCCTATCTTTTTCATTGCATATTTATTTTGACATTGAGGACACTGTCTGATTTTCGGTTGGGGGTGGTAAGTTCTGGTGAGCTTTCATTTGGAGAATTACATTGTTGTGTTGAACTTTTAAGTCAAATTTTCTCAAAATTTTCTAAGCATGATTGAAATATTTTGTTTGAGTTGGATTTTGCTATGTTTAGCTATTAAGGAGTGATTTTCAGAGTTCTTTAATGCACTTTCCAAACATGTGGTAAGATGGTTGTTAACACAAATAGTTGAGAAAATTTTCAAGCTTAAAGTTTTCCATATTTTTTTTGTAAGTTGTGAGAGTTGAGAAAACGACTTTTTGAACTTTTATTGATCATTTGAGTTGGTCAATTTAGATTTTTAGAATTTAAACACATGACATATACTGGAGGGACAATTTCATTTGTTAAAAGAGCCTTTGTTGTAATGTTATTTTTCATATTTCTTTTTATTCATGTATTTTTATGTTGCCTCTTGTAAAAAAAAATCAAAAAAAAAAAAAAAATTCAAAAAAAAGAAAATTAATACAAAAAAAAGAAAAAAAAAAAAAAAAAGAACAAGAGCAACATTTCGTTATTGTATTTTCTTTTTACAAAAAAAAAAAAAAAAAAAAAAAAATTGTTCCATATAAAAAATTGAATGAAAGAAACATCACTTCATGTGTTTCTTAAAAAAAAAAAAAAAGTGTTCTTTTCTAATATTTACAATTTTCTTTTAGTTGGCTCTTTATTCTTCAAGTCTCTTGTAAATCCCAAAGGTTGTTTGTCATTTAAATTCTAATTATTTGATTTTCCTATCTTATGATCAATATTTGTTCAAATTGTTTGTCCTAAAAAGTTTGTCTTCTCTCATTTGAGCGTTAATTGTTACAATTCCAACTCCAAGAGTGTCATCTCTCCCATAAAAAAAAAAAATACTTTCAATGCCTGTGAGGAAATTGGAGTTGAGACCTTTACGCTTTTGAGATTTTTCGATGCTATTTGTGTTATGGCTTGTGGTAAGAAATGGATATGGTTTGGTGCACACACCCACAACTCTGGGGTTACAACTAAGTAGTTTGCTTAGCAATTTCTGATTTCTTGATGATATTTTAAAATGCATGGCTGGTTTTGATTGGTTTGACTTGATTATTCAGCTTGATAATTTCCTTCTCCACTTGAATTGCTAGGGACTAGCAATAAGCTGGTTGGGGGTTGTGATTGGTGGTGAATAATGCATATTTATTGATCTCAAATGTTAAACTAAATTAAATTTTAATTTATATTTTCATGAAATTAGTGAAAAATATATTGTATAACTGAAAATATTTAGTTTGAATTTAATTTGGTTCATTTTGCAGGAATTATGTGTATTTTGATACAAATGAAAAGAATGATTCAATTGTGAAAGAAAGAAATGAGAAAAATTGACATTCTTGCAAGGGAAGAACCCAATTTAAGAAGAAATAACATCAAGCCCAGCCCAGATTTCTACCATGCGGATCATATTGTGACTAAAGCTATTCAATATATATATATATAATTCCAAGTTGCTCATTAAGTCTTATTCCTATCCATGACTTGGTCTCTTCCCTTGTGATCGACATGTGGCAAGGTGGACCATCATTGTGCTTTGATTTGGAAAGGCAATATTCTTCCAGCCAACTTCTTTTAATTCAAATCCCATTATTTTAGTTTTAAGAATCAAATCCCATTGTTTTAGTGATTAGATTAAAAACTGTAATTTTTCGTATTGACTTTCACACAATTTTTGCTTCAGATTTATTTTCTTTTTATTGTGTTATAATTGTGTCCCCAAAACACTATATAAAGGGACCTCTTGTACATATTAAGGGGGGATTCATTGGCAAAAACTATAGTAAATTTTAGTTTTATTTTATCTATCCCTTCTCATATTTTCTCTTTAGATTATTGTGAGAATGTCTAGCATTTTTGGCTAGTTTCCTAGATAAGGTAAAGGATGATCTTATATGTGAGGTAATATTTACTTGTGTTTTGATTCACCAAGTGCTTAAAGTTTATACATTTGAGTAGTATATTTTTCTTCTTTTTTTTTATCTCTATATTACTATATTTTTCTATTTAGTATTATATAGAAATAGTCATGCTTTTTCTATGTGAATATGATTAGGATAAATATACATTAATATTATAATTTTATGATTAATCTCTTATTGCATTATTACCAAACAAAAGGTATATTGTCATTCTTAGATTTTTCATAAGATTATTTTCTACAATCTTAATGTGAGAATTCTATATTACTCAAATACATTTTTTTATTATATGTTCTTCAAAGTTTTATCTTCCGATTAAATTATTGGGAAGTGAATAATTTAATTGTGTTATATGTGTGAATCAAAACCCAAATAAATGAGCCAAACATATAGGTGATTCTTGAAACCTTATCATTTTTTTTTATTATAATTTTCTACCAATTTTATTTACTTTAAATTTATTTTCAAAATTTTCTCAAAAACCACCAACGATTTATTTACTTTTTGCGCTTAAAGTTCTACTAATCACTTTTTGATAAGATATCTCTCTGTGGACACGACCGCCCATACTACACTACAACAACCGCTTTGTGAAGACAAGTTTGGGCGTAATCAATCATATTATATACTACTATATATATTAATATGATTCAAACACATAATCACATATATATAACTCATATATATACATCATATATATTACTACCATATAAAATAGTAAATCACATAATATACACCACCATGCTCACCCATGAATGGTTTTCACATAAAATCTCTTATCTTTGTATTCTCACAATCTTGATTTATTTCTTCTTTCATTGAAAATGGATAAGCTTTTGATTGTTAGAGATATTATTACAATGAAAGATAAACTAAGATATATACAACTCAAAGATGCACTTAGTTGGATCAAAGCTAAAAATTAGAACCATGTTGTGATTGAGATAGATAGTTTAGTCACGGTCCAAGCGGTCTGAAGCACTCAATCAATGGGGTCTACTTTTGGTTTGATTATTCAGGACTGTCGTGTTGCTTTATTATCTTTGCCTAATGTCCATTTATACTTTGTTAAACAATCAGCAAATCGTGTTGCACATTATGTTGCTAGGCAGTCTCGATTTCATGTTGGTTGTAGCATTTCTGATTTCCCAATTTCCTCTGAACTTTAGAATATTTTGTATTCAGAATGCTAGTTTTATTTTAATGAAGTCGATATTTCATTCAAAAAAGATACATACAACTCAATTGTAAAAATAATACAAGGACAATAAAAGAGATTGATTAAAAATATGTTACAACACACATATATACACTATATATATATATATATATGAAAGGTAGATGAAGAAGATTACAACACATGTAATGTATTACATATATATAAAAAAAGAAGAATATATGTATATACACTCAATCACAACCTTGAGTGTAGACATTAGTGGGGATCACCATGACTTGAACAAAGTATTACACCTTTGTCCAAAAGCTTATTTCCCCCTATCTCTAAGCACTAGGGGAACTCTCTAAGAAATAGCTTTGGGAATTATCAAGCCTTACGGTTTTCTAGCAAAGTGCTTTTTTGATAGAAAACTTCTCCTCAATATGAGCATCTTAGGCCTCTTTATATAGTGTTTAGGATATCGCCATTTGAAATTTAATTTCATAAGTCATAACCTCCATGGATATTATGGACTCAATAAAGAGATGTAACTCATGCACACCATAACTCCTATAGAGATGTAACTCATGCACACCATAACTCCTATACCATTACGAATTTCAAATAAAGATGTGTAACACCTTTTACACTCTTAATGTTGGTAGTAATGGTGGAAGTTACTCATAGTAACAAGTAACTCCTCCAAATATTACAAAATGATGACACATAATATATAATGTCATATGTTACATATTAGTTTGTTACATGTACATATTTAATCTATACATTATATTATTTATTGATAAATAACATAAACTCCAGTTGCAGTAGTGCCATCAAAAAGTGCTTATAATGTTTCAGAAATGGTAAAGGAGAGATTTTCAATACTTTTTCCTTTGGGTGCGCCTATATCCAATACAAAAAGAGAATATATTAATATGTGAACCTTAAATATCTAAAAATTATAAAATGATAGTCATAGAAAAATAACCTTAATGTACTCATTCCATTCGATATTTGACATAGAAATTGTATTAGTCGTAGGATCATAAATATTTCTTGTTTTTTTAGTTATTGGAAACCAAGCTTGATATTTATCCTTTAGATAATCAAAATAATTCTTCATTTGCTTTTGATTTGCAATGAAAGAATGAGTAGTTGTAATGACCGCTTTAGTAATTTGGATTAGTAAAGGCAATTAGCACTAATTTCTGATATTTTTATAATTATTTATGAATTTAATTATTTGTGGACCCCAGTATTAGAATGAGCATTAGAGTTATAATTTCTCAATTTCAGAGATTTTATTAAACTCTAGGGGTATTATTTGGCTTATATGTGAATTATATTATTTTTGTAATTTGTGCTCTGCGACAACGGAAAATGCGATGGATGGCTAGCTTGATCACATGGGTAAGTTTAGAACCTTAGTTCTTAGCGGGAAATTTATGGGAGAAAATAGAATATCAGGGTTGTGCGGAGTTATGGTTTTTGACCATTTTAACACTAAGTCTGAAATAGGCTTAAGTTATGTAACAAGGGTATTTTATTAATTTACTAAGGCAAATTATTTGGTGACTGCCTTATTGGGTGACACCTAGCAAATTAATTCAGCAAGATTAAGTTAGAGATTAAACTCTTTTCACTTAGAGGAATTCAAGGAAAATTAATGAAAAACTAAAAATAGAGAACCCTCTCTCTTTCTCTTTCGGCTGAAGCAAACTAGGGGGATTT
This sequence comes from Cannabis sativa, assembly GCF_029168945.1. Classification (NCBI taxonomy): domain Eukaryota; kingdom Viridiplantae; phylum Streptophyta; class Magnoliopsida; order Rosales; family Cannabaceae; genus Cannabis; species Cannabis sativa. The sequence continues at coordinate 26,749,861 of NC_083609.1, read as the reverse complement.
CATCTTCCAATCTAGTGTTTTTTGAATATTAAGCAAGGTCTTTGTGAATCTAAAGCAAAGGTAAAACCCTAGAACCTTTATTTATGTGTTTTTGAAGCTTTGAGTAAGTTTGAGTATGTGATTTTGATAATTGAGAGCTGTTAGGGTTTGGTTGATGTGTAATTCAAATTCTAGGGTTAATTTGGATTGATTTTAAGTTCTGAATGCTGGTGTAGTGGTATTGGGTTGGATTTGCTCAAGTTTGAGCTTAGAAACTTAAAGCTTAGGTCTCTAATGGCATGTTGTGTTTCATTGAGATTTTCTGTGAATTACTGGTTGGAAAATATTGTTTATGCATTGTTTAGGTGTTCTAGAAAATTTGGTTGCATTTGGTGCGGTTTTGAGCAAGAAATAGAATTTTTTGGGTGAACTGGTGCAAACTGGGTAACCTGTTTTACCAATACCAGTAAAATCGGTTAGCTGGTTTTTGCAGGGTTCCTCGAATGTTCAATTTTCTCGATTCTCATGCATTGGGGGTTTCCCTATTTCCTGAGTTGGAGTAATCCCTAGAGAGTATAATTGAACCAAGAGTGCTGGGTTTGGGTTTCCCGGATTAGGGTTTTTGATCATGTGATTTACCCAGTTTCGTTATGTGATTAGGGCATCCACTTCGCACAAGACTTTCCGTTCAGATCGACCAGCACACTTGAATCTAGAAAGAAGGTAAGAACTGTATATAAGGTATAATAGGAATATCTGAATGTATATATGTGTTAAGTGTATATGCATGCTTATAGTTTAGTTGCACTACCTACAACTGTACAGTTATGGTACAGAGTGCATTGGTATAGTGAATATTGTTTAAGACTACATTACAGTGATACCAGCACAAGTACGGAAAAGTACAAGGTGTTTGTAGTACATCACTCAGTGGTACTCAGGGTACGAAACAATACCTACCAACACTTGTACAGCAAGGTACGTAGTGTGTTGTTGGAATATATTTTACCAGGATCTAAATTTACTACCAAGTATGTTATTTAACATCCTAAATATGAATTTCTAAAACAATGTAAATAAACACATATAAAGTTTAGGAAACCTTACAGTGGGTGCAGCGGAATATTAATGGCTCCTTCCACTCAGATCTCTAACCCTTGTATCCTGTCTGTAGCAGAGTATCACCAAGATCTGAGCCCGAATGTCCTTCTCTTGATTCTGGATTCTTCACAGCCTTACACACTATGATTGAGATACCACTTGATGTGTGTGGGCACTCACTCTATCACTCAAGGTATGAAAAATATGAAGAAGAAAAGAGAGGGGCTGGTTCGAATATAGGGTATAGAATAGATGGCTCAATTTTTTCTTAAAGGCAAGAAATTTCATCATCTATAAGTGTGAGCCATCACTATCTATTTATAGGCAACCACCTAGGTTTAGGTTAGGATTTATTAGACATTAAAATAATAGAAAAATTAAGTGGAAATTACCAAACAAGTGGCCGACCATAGTAATGGGCCCCACTTTGGAATTTTTCCACTTTTGACAAATTTTCTCTTATTTTCTCAACTAGTATGAAGACCATGGGCCTATACAACCGAGCTTCCAATAAGCAGTACTAGAATTTACCAAGTAAATTCCCTAACTTATTAATTCCTTATTGCATCCACCATAGAACTTGGAATTGCACTCTCAGTCATACAGAACGCTCTATATGTTCCACGATATAGATACGCTATAAACATTTAACCATCGTTCTAATCTCAATAATCAAAGATCCTCTATAGATGATTTACATCGAGTAGGGATAAATTTACCGTTTCACCCTTCAATGTATTTTATCCTTAAAACACTGAGCTTCCTATAAATGATGTTTTAGTGAGCTAATATATAATCACTGAAACAAGAGCTCTTCCATTTATCTCTATTAAGCCAATCTCGAAGGAAATCATCGTTTCACTTCTATGTCCTGATAGAAGCTATAGATTCCATATCTATGTTTAGCGCTCCCACTCAATTGTACTATCATGTTCCCAAAATGTACGTATCACCCTGACCAAAAAGTAGGCTTAACTAACAAATCAAAGAACATGAATAGCACTCCTGAGATTGAACCTAAGCATGTCAGGATTAAGATCTTTTGATCTAAGATCAACTAGTGATATTGACTTAGAAAGATACAACGGTAAAATTATAATATCTTTACCAAGATCAATATCGGTCCCAGTCCAATGTATACTCCATACATCTGAAACTAGCATACTTTGTCAATGTTCTGGAAAGAACATAACACTCGTCCAAGGTGTAAGGACACTTCATCGCTGATTATCACATCAGTGTAAATCCAGTGCATTGATGAATCAGGTACTTTGTCTCTTGAAGCATATAATCACAATCACATTCCACTGTGTTGACATCACTGTAATTGTGAATGACTATATGTTCTGGACTTAACAAATTTTGTATATATTAAACCATAAACATGAAAACTACATGTAAACATAAATGACTTCTAATCTTTCATTGATAACAAATCAGATTAGATTGAAATAAGTTTTATTTAGGGCATAAAACCCAACATGTATGTGGTATAGTGGTTGTACCCTAGTATGGAACGTTCTTACTCATCTGTTGAGCCTTGTAAATAGGTGCATGGGCACCTAGATACAAGTCAGCATTATATGATATGTTATATGCATTTCTTACTGAGTCTGTCGACTCACAGTTTTGCTTCCATGTGTAGGTAAAGGTAAGGCGAAAGCTGAATAGGAGTGAGCATGGCTAGGATGTGATTGTACATGTCATGGCAACGTGACCTGGAGTGTTCGGTCTCGGGACATCTGGGGACTTTATTTTGTAGTCGTTGTGCGACCTGGATAATGTATTTTGGCATATTTTATATAAAAGTTTAGAAACGGGATCCCGGTGTTTGTAAATAAATATGTAAATTATAAAGTTTAGTATAGCGGCATAAGTACCTAAAGTTTTGAGTTTGTAAGCGGCATAAACCCAATGATTTTTTTTAGTGGCATAAGTACCCAATGTTCGTAAAACTGTAATTTTTCTCTATTTTCGTCAGTACAGGCTCCGTTTTAAATTTTTAAAAAAAGATTTAGAAGTAACTGATACTACATATTTTTCGTCCAGACCAAATAATCTAAAATTTGGGTCTTATATTTGTTATGTTTAAGACAATAACAGAGTCTTTACTGATGAAACTGGAAGAAAATTACAGTTTTATAAATATTGGGTACGTATGCCACTAAAAAAATTATTGGGTTTATGCCGCTTACAAACCTAAAACTTTGGGTACTTATGCCACTATTTACCCTAATTATAAAAAGTTTTAATTTGACACGTTTTCTGGTCCTAATCATATCATTATAAGAAAGAGGAAGTTTAGAGTAATAAGTATTAAGAGTATTGTCAATGGTGTTAATTTTGGTTTTGAGATTGTCAAAAGAGTTTTTCCAATTCTTGATAGAATTAACACAATTATTTTGCTTGAGAATGAACTTATTCAAATGGTTAGAATTACTACAGTCAAAATTATTATTCCAGGATTTATTAACAGTGTGAATAAAAAGAAGATTTAGTAAGCCAGTGATTTTCAAAAATAAACCTTTTATTACTAGAACTACCCATACAATTATTATTAAGAACTAACTTTAACACCCTGTGATCTTAGCCATTAAATTTCATGTGATAAAGAGTAGCATTCGAGAAAATATCAAACCAACTTTGAGTAGGAATGCTCCAATCTAAGCGTTCAAAAGAAGCTTCGTGTTTCCAAGTAACACAATTCCCAACAACCTGAACAGGTTGAAGGTCAAAGTAGTTAACAAAATTTTGAAAATTAGTAATAGCATAGGAAGGGGGTTAAAGTTACACTTCCTATCGTGAATTGAAAGATAATTGTTAATGTCACCTATAATTAGCCAAGAAAGAAAATGTGTATCATCAAAAAGCCTACTTAGCAAGTTCCAAGTATGAACTTCCTACAAATAAGGGGAGCCATAAAAGCAAGAGACATGACATTTCACATTATCATCAAACATAATAATATACTCGATATGATTTAAAACGAAGTTTAAAATATTAACACTGATTTCTTGATTCCAGAACAACAAAAGACCACCCAGTAAACATTTCCTAAGAACCTCAAAAGCATGATCAAAAGAAAGCTTGACCCTAAGTTTTTCACAACTACCTAACATAAGCTTAGATTCCATAACAGAAAAAACATAGGCTTATTCTTATTTACAATAAGGGAGAGGTTACGAAATGTTCGGGGATTCCCCAACCCATGAGCATTCCAATTTAAAAGGCTCATTTTTCTGAATGGGATTGCTTAGCAACACCCGCCTGTTCATGAGAATCAGTATCAGCAGATGTAGTCACAACAGTAATAGAGCTAGCTCGAGCTCTTTTCAGCATCTTCCTCACAGAGTCACCAACCAGAGATAATGGGAGGTAAAAGCAGACCTCTTTGCCCCTAAAATTGCCTTATCCTTGGACTTTGAGGGGAGTTTGGTGGCTTGAACCTTAGGAGCAAAGATACCAGAATTCAGAGACAGATTGGCACCAGTAACACCAGATGAGTACACAACAGGAAGAGTACAATTAGCACTCAAAGGAATATCAGAAAGACACACAAGATCCAAAAGTAGAGTGAGAAAAGCTAGTCCCCCTCATAGAGCTACTAAACATTCCCAAAATTAGGGGTTTGAGGCCTAGTCTACATACCAGTCAAAAAGAGGGGTAGCAGAAGGAGTAACCTCTCTTTGGTGGTAAGGAATTGACTAATAACAATAACCAAGGATTGGTCATAATTGTAATGAGGAGTAGCCATCTCCTTAAAGGGGGTTGAGTTGAGTCAAAAGAGTTACGCTTAAACAACGATATGTCAGGAGCTTTTAAATGTATTTTATAAGGAAGAGGGGGAGGATTAGGGATGCACTTTTCCTCCATGGGGATGGGGCTTCGCGGGGACCCACCCTTAATGGGGAACAGGGCGGGGATGAAATTTTTTTTTATCCCCGAATGTTAAACGCGACGGGAATTCTCCGTCTAAATGGGGAACGGGGTGGGGACGAAATTATTTTTTGTCCCCGAATATTAAACGCGACGGGGACGGGAATCACACTCCCAGCCTCGATGGGGACCCGTTTGGTATTTAACTTTATATTTCTAATAATATTTTATAATTTGTAATTTATGTTCGCATTTTTTAATATATTAGTATTTTTTTGATGACTTTTAAGTTGTGTTTTGGATAATAATTAATGTGTAATATTTTAATTTTTATGTAGTTTAATATTTTTTTTTTGATCAAGAAGGAATATACTTCATTAATCAAGAACAAACAATTACAAAAAATCAAGCAAGGGCCAAACAACCCTTAGCCGAGACAAACAAACAGCTAATTACAATTGAATAATCTGTAAAAACCTGCTCTCAACTCTATTCAATCTTCTATTTTTTACATTTTGAACTCTATATCTTACTATACTTTTAATATCAACAACAATGCGAGTATCCTTGTGCGAATACCCCTCAAAAACACATCTATTACGATTAATCCAGAGGTAGTAGCAGGTTGCGGCAGCAGCTGCTATGCTGATTTTTCTCACCCAATTGTCCATGTTCAATGACAGCCAGCCTATCCAACTTTGAAAATCTGATGGCCACATGCGAGTACCAAGCCATTCAAACACCAACTCAATCACTTTTTGGGATAGACAACAGGAGAAGAACAAATGTTCATGAGTTTCAATGCATTCCTCACAAACTGGGCACTTATTCGACTCCAAAGGAATGTGTAATCTTGCCATATTATCCTTTGTTAATAAATGGGAGTTAACCACTTGCCAAAGAATAAATTTGTGCTTTGGTAAGTTAAGAGAACTCCAAATAGTTTTATGGCACTGAAATTGATTTTGATCAAGCAAGCTGTTATATAATAGACTAGTTCTGAATTTACCTGTTTTCCCAGCAGCTTTTATGTCATCTTCTGTGAATCTCTTCTTCAAGTGGCATAGCTTACGCCAATACCAACTTGTGTCGGGTTTGAGCTCGTACAACCAGTAAGAATCTTGTTTTAGGTAAATGGTATTGATCCATTTAACCCATAACAAGTCTTTTTTATTATAAAGCGCCCAAACAAACTTGGCTAAGTTCGCATGATTCCATTTAGCACCATCTTTGAATCCCAAACCTCCATAAGCTTTAGGCAAGCAGACTTTATCCCAAGAAGCAACATGGACTTTGCTTCTGTTGCCATTTAAACCCCAAAGGAACCTTCTACAAAGCCTCTCAATTTCCTTGGTAACACTTTGAGGTAATACAAAAATGCTCATCCAGTAGTTTCGAAGGCCAAGCAAAACAGAGTGAATTAATTGAATTTTTCCAGCAAAAGAAAGGTGCTTACTTGCCCAATTATGAAGTCTCTGAGTGATCTTCTTGATGATTATGCTACAGTCTTCAGCTTTCCACTTAGTTGGACGCAAAGGTATCCCAAGGTATTTCATCGGGAACTTTCCTTCAGCAAGCTTTAATTCTTCAAGAATGCTTTGTTTGTTCAACGGATTGACTCCATCAAGAAAAATTTGAGACTTGTCATGATTGATGTGTAACCCCGAAGCTTTACTAAACTCCTCAAGAACAGATCTTAGAGCTACAATTGACTGTTGAGAACCCTTACTAAAGATGATGAGATCATCCGCAAAGCAAAGATTGATAAGCCTAAGCTTTTTGCAAAGTGGATGAAATCTATAATTGGAGTTGTTGGTAGCCAGCTGAAGCAATCTAGTCAAATATTCCATAACAAGGACAAAGAGTAAAGGCGAAAGAGGATCACCTTGACGCAGCCCTTTTTCACCTTTAAATCTTCCTTGAATTCTTCCATTCATGATTATGGAGTAGGAGGTCGAGGTAATGCAAGTCATCAACCATTTAATAAATCTCTGAGGCAAGTTGAACGCTGCCAGTAAGTTTTCAATAAAGTCCCAGTTCACCGTATCATAAGCCTTGCTAATGTCAATCTTAATGGCACACCGAGGAGAGATGTTTTTCCTGTTATAGTTCTTTAAAAGATCCTGCAAAATCATCACATTATGAGCAATCGATCTACTTTGAACAAAGGCACCTTGATTCTGATTTGTAATCGATGGAAGAACTTTGGCCAGTCTAGAACAGAGAAGTTTAGACACACACTTGTATAATGTAGAGGAGCAAGCTATTGGGCGAAAGTCAACTGCCTTAGTTGGGTTATCATTCTTCGGAATTAATGAAATCATGGATGAGTGAAGCTCAGCTGGCATGACACCTGTAATAAAGAAATCAGAGATAGCCTTGCAAACTTCCTTCCCAGTATCAGCCCACATCACTTTGAAAAATCCAGAGTTGAACCCATCCGGACCAGGAGATTTCGAGTCAGGGATGCTGAACATAGCTTTCTTAATTTCCTTGTTGGAGAAAGGCTTCAGTAAAAGAATGTGTTGGTCCAGATTCAATCTAAAAGTCAAATCAAAACACTCCATATTTAGACTTGCTGCAGTATCATTCCTTGTCCCCATAAAGCCTTTAAAATGATTCATGAAGTGATCCACAACTTCAGAGAAGTTATCAATAATGTCTCCATGATCATTGGTAAATGAAGCAATCCTGTTTTCAGACTTCCTTTTTTTAATACAAGCATGAAAATACTTTGTGCTATCATCTCCCTTTTGAATCCAATTGATCTTACTTCTCTGTCTGAGGAGCTTCTAGTACATTTTGTCACAACTGTTAAAATTGGTAGCGGCTACCCTCTCCTGATCCTGATAATCTGAATCCCCAGCATGAGCTTGAGCCTTCAAACGAGGTTCCTGATATCTATCCTTGGCTTGTTGAAAACTCTTACCAATATCTCCAATTGTCTCATGATTGAACTTCTTAAGAACATGTTTCAGTCTCATTAGCTTCAAGTATAATCCTTTCATACCCGATGCAACAAGAGGCTTCTTCCAGCTCTGTAAAACTAGCTCTTTGAAATTAGGATGGTCAGCCCAAAAATTGTAAAAGCGAAATGGTTTAACCCCAATTTTCATATTAGCTTTAATAGAGACAACACAAGAGCAGTGGTCCGAGGTAGTTTCCCAGCCGTAATGAGCAGAAGTATTTCCAAAAGTATCATGCCAATCCTCATTAGCAAAGACATGATCAATTTTGGAGTATATTCTACTAGTCCCGTCCTGCTTTTTTTTTTTTTTTTTTGAAAGGAAAACATCCATTGAACTAAAGATAAGTGGGAATTACAGGGGGAATTCCCTCCCCTAGGACTATACCTGGATCAAGAGCTGCTAATCTAGCGCTCTTTGCAAGGCCATCCGCATACACATTACTACAACGCTTGATGAAAAAGAAATTGCAACTACTAAACTGATTAATAAGTTCCAAAACAACTAAAGATACACTAAAGGTTTTCCAATCCGCTGGGCATTGTTTCTTTTGGAATGCCTCTGTTGCTTGTTGACAGTCTGAAAGAATATGGATTTCTTTCCAATCATTGTCCAAAGCCCACTCTAAGGCCATCTGAATTGCTCTGATCTCAGCCTCTAAGGGTGTGATAGCAGTAATTTGTTGAGTCAAGTAAGCCCAACCCCTATTTTCTTTATGAAACGCGACTGCCGCCAAGCCCGCCGTTCCTTTAAGCCAGGAAGCATCAGTACAAATGATATGTTCTGCCCTGGGGGCATACAATTGTAACAAAACTCCTGGTCCATTCCTTATAGCATTCCCCTTCATATCACTGTTCTCCTCTCGGCTGGAATATGAAGAATGATCGAGGAAAGATTTGTTCACTCTTGTCCGAGCCTCATTTGCATTGACTGCAATCCCTTTCCAAACAAAGATGTTCCTTTGATGCCAAATTGATCAATAACACAACCAAATAAAGGTGAGAATTCCCTTCCTGTCCATACTTGGAATACTTGCAACCAAGTTCTCAAGAAACTGGAACATATCATCCCCTGGGATACGATCAATCAGAATCGGAATTAAGGTTGAGAACCAAAGACTTTTGGCAAAGCTGCAATCTCTAAACAAATGCAGACTAGTCTCCACTCCATTGTCACACAGCACACAATCTTTCTCCTTCACAAATTGGAGCTTGCTTCTTAAGGCCATAGCATCATTCAAAACTCTCCACACAGTGATAGCAATTCTGGGGTGAAGATCAGATTCCCACAGCCACTTCCAAACTTCCTTCTTGGGAGCAAATCTGAAACTTTGGTCCACACCATAGGCACTCTTGACTGAAAAGTTTCCATTCCTTTTATTCTTCCAAACTACCTTATCCTTGGAAGAAATTGGTAATCTTGGAATTTCCAAAATGCGACTGCCCATAACTTGACCAAAAATTTGTATGATCATCTCCTTGTTCCACGTATTACCTATGGATACATCAACCCCCCTTTTGACAGTGAATCTTCTTGACTTCAAACTTTGCATCAGCTGAAGGAACTCCTCTCCCTCGAGCCAAGGAATCCAGGGTTGTGTCCAGAAGTTTATTGCTGATCCATCTGCCGCAAGAGACATAGAACCTTTGAGGATAACATCTCGAATCTCCACTATGCTCTTCCAGAAATAAGAGTCACAGCCCTTCTTGTTCACTTCCCAAAAACTTTCAAATTTGCAATACTTTTGAAGTAAGCACCTCACCCAAGGTTTCTCCTCCCCTCTAGCTAAACACCATGCCAACTTTGCTAGTAAGGCCCTATTCATGTCTTCAAACCGCCTAATTCCGAGACCCCCGAAAATCTTTGGTTGACAGATTTGATCCCAGGATCTCAAGGCTAAAAATCGCTTTTTATCCACATTTCCTCTCCACCAGTATTGACGAATCAAAGCATCTAAGTCCCGACAAATGGACAGAGGCACTTTGTTGGTTGACATAGCATAAACTGATAAGGAGGACGCCACTGATTTAAGGTAAGTCTTCCCGCATGAGAAAGCAATTTCATCTTCCAACCTTCCAGTTTGTGCATCACACTTTCCTTCAGTCTTCTATATTCTTCTTTTTTACGCCTTTTGAACACGAAGGGGTTCCCTAAGTGTCGTTCTTCACCATTTGATTCTCTAATTGCCAGAGAATCCATCATCACTTTTTTATAGTTCGAGTCCAAGTTTCTAGACAGAAGCACACTAGACTTAAGTTTGCTACATTCTTGCCCATACCACCTTTCATACACAGAGAGACAATCTATGAAACTCTTCGCTTCTCTAACATTAGCACGGCCAAATAAAATAGTATCGTCAGCAAACATTAAGTGGGAACTAGGAGGGGCAGTCCTTGCAATCCGAATACCATGAATCTTCCCTTCCCTCTCTTTCTTTTGAATGAGTCTTGACAAAACTTCTTGACAGAGGAGAAAGATAAGGGGACAAGGGATCCCCTTGCCTCAATCCTCTTTGGGGAACAATTTTCCTGAGGGGCGATCCATTGAGTAGAACCGAATAGCTGACAGTGTTGACACAAGACATAATAAGTTGAATACTTTTCTCATGAAATCCATTCGCCTGAAGCACTTTTTGTAGAAAATTCCATTCCAACCTATCATAAGCCTTTAACATGTCCAATTTTATCGCCATAAGCCCACCCTTGCCTTTCTTCTGTCGAATCTTGTGCACGATTTCTTGAGTTAGAATGGATGATTCTGCTATCCATCTTCCTGGTATGAAGGCTGATTGGATCGGAGAAATCAACCCATCCATAAGAGGTCTTAACCTATTAGATAAGATTTTGGCAATTATCTTATAATGAAAATTGTAAAGACTAATAGGTCTGAAATGCTCCATTCTTCTGGGATTATCAATCTTCGGTATAAGACAGATGAAAGTATAATTCATCTTAGGATTAACTTCCCCTTCAATGAAAGCTTGTCGCACAGCAGCACACACCTTTCTTCCCACCACATCCCAATATTTGCAAAAAAAACACCAAGACAGACCGTCGGGTCCAGGAGCCTTCAGGGGGTGAATGTTAAACACAGCTTCATGAATTTCCTCTTGAGTAGGGATTTGAATTAAGGACAAGGCTATACTCGGATCTAATTTCGATTCGAATAAGTCCTCAACATCATTGGGCACACTACTATAGTTTAAGGAGTATAAGTTACTGAAATATTGATTGATAATACCTGAAATTGCCTTCCTCTCCCCTTTGATGATGCCATCTTTGTCTTGCAAGGACCAAATTTGATTCCTCCTTCTATGGATAGCTGCTGCAGCATGAAAAAATCTTGTGCTCCGGTCACCAAGTTTCAACCATATTTCTCGTGACTTCTGTCTCCACATTATTTCTTGTTGCCTCCACTCCTCCTCCAATCGAATCTGAAGTTCATGTTCTCTCTTACACAGATCTGGTGTAATAATTTGGTGTTGAATCCAGTCTATTTCCTTCTCAAGTTGCTTGATGTTGCTGTTGATATCTCCAGTATTTTCCTTCTTCCAAGATTGGAGATCCCGTCTGACCGAATCTATACTCCTAAGAAGATTTCTCGAGGCATCCTCAGCACTCACTCCATTCCACGATTTAATTATTACTTCACGACAAACAGGTTTAAAAGTCCAGGCCTCAAAGAACCTGAATGGAATGTAGCCTCTGTGACTGAACATGAAATTATCCATCAAGATAGGGGCATGGTCAGAGATGGATATAGGAAGATTCAGGACTCCTGCACTTGGAAATTCTGCAATCCAATCACATGAACCAATCCCCCAGTCTAAGCGCTCCCGAATCAAGCCACCTTGAAATCTTTTATTTTGCCAGGTGAAGTTACCTCCTTTATATCGAAGATCAATCCCACCCGAATTTCTAAGGAATAAATTCAACCATCTTGTATCCCTAACAGACACCTTCTTCCCCCCCCCCCCCCATTTTCTCTTCAGGGCCTGTAATGCAGTTCAAATCGCCTATTACCAACCAAGGAATGTCACAATGATCAACCTTTGCTTCTAACCATTCCCAAAATTCCTCTTTTTCATTATCATAGGGAGCTCCATAAGCTGCAATGAGTCTCCACCTTCGATCAAGGGCAGGATCCCGAACCTCAACCACAAACGCACTCTTGTAACATCCTTCCACCTCTATTTGGATATCTCGAGTCCAGGAAAAACAAAAACCTCCTGCTATTCCATTTGCTGGTATGATCTCATACCCCGAATACCCCAATCTCCTTGCCACTTCTACCATTTTACTACATTCAACCTTAGTTTCCATGAGGAAAATACATTCCGGTTTGTACCTCCTCACCCAAGCCGTTAAGGCTTGCATTGTCGAGTCCCTAGCTAGGCCTCGACAATTCCACGATAAAACTCTCATTGGGGAGTGGGGGGCTTGATAAGGGCCGCCTCCTCGCCCATCTGAAAATTTTGAACTGCTTCAACTCGCACATCTATCAAATTGAGTGTTTCTTCCAAGTTCTTGGTTGTGTCACCTTTTGTCGCCTCCACACGCAAACTACGCCTTGTTTTCCCTGCTGATTTCACCTTACTACCTTTTTTCCTTCTCTTATCCTCATGGTGCTGAGATGTAGAAGATCCTCCAGATCCCATTTTAAATGGAGTTTTGATCGGTCCAGGAGAAAAGGCAGGTAAGTTCGGTACTTCTGTAGAAAAATCTCTGGTGTTTTCTTCAGTTCTTTGGACATAGGGGACTAAATGAAGACTGGCCTTTCTTTTCCTAGGCTGAGGGCATTCATGGACCTCATTTGAAACATCAAGTGGGTCATGGAATAAAGTTAGGGCTGGTTCATACTTATCTATTTGGGCCGGGCCCATAAGCTCTTTTGTCAGCCCAATTTCATTAGCATAAGTGGGCCATGGAAAGTGGGTTGGTTCAGGATGCTTATGTGGCTATCTTGAAACACATAACTCCACATGTGGCTTTTCAACCATTTGGTTGTACGTAGGCCCCATACGGCCCATGATTGTAGTGATAACACCTGCATCATCTATCATTAGGTAAGGGCCTCGAGGAGTATTTTTTTTAATATTTCCTCCACAGTCTCAACAGCTATAACTTTGCCTTTTCCATGATTGCTCAAGGAACGAGGTGAAGCTGACTTTGATCTCCTCCCTGCAACAACCTTTTTACCCGATTTCTCTCCTTCTATCATTGTTTGAGGCTGAATAACCTGTTTGCCTTTAGAGTTGGTGTCGACAACTTTCAAATATTTCCCCGAATTAGCTGTTGTTCCTTCTCCCTGCACCCTTACAACCTTTTTACTTAGCTTCCCAAAAAAAGCCTGCCGCCCCTGCTGTTTCTCCTCCTCCAGTTGTCCTTTTCCTTTGTCTTGCATCGATGAGCCTTTGCTCAGAATTCGAACGGTCGGAATAGTGTTTCCTCTCGTGTTATCCCAGAAAAAAGCTAGCTGGTTTCTGGTGTTGAAACAACTGATTACTGCCGATTCCGTTTTGATCCAAGGCCCAAACGCATGAACTGCATCACCCTCCGAAGGATAAGCGTACGCCGTTGATCTTATGCAGAACTTCTTATCATGGCCCAGATATCCACAGTTGTAGCACACTTTTGGCAGCTTAAAGTATTGGAACTGAATCCATTCCTTTCTTCCTCTATAAATGTCCAGGAAGAACCATGGTGAAAGCTGATGCTTCGTAGAGATTTCCACCTGGAATTTGAGAAACCCCCGTCGAACAATGATTCGTTGATCCACAGTATCGCAACCTTTGTACTCCCCCGCCTTCGCTGCAATAGTGGGAATGTTGGACCGATTAAGATAGGGCGTTGGAAGGCCCGTCGCTTTGACCCAAAACACTGCTTTTGTCAAATCTACCGTATTCCAGCTTCCATATTCAGGCCTTTCATGGACTATCAGCAACTTCCCGTTTATGAGCCATGGCCTATTGTTCAAGATCGTAACACAGTCTTCTTCTTTATCAAAGAATATACCCCATATGCCAAGTTTAAGGGTCTTGAATCTCCAGTGACCCGTAAGCTTCCATATTTGCTCCAATATCTCCTTCAATCTAGTTCTTGATACTCCATTACCCTCAAAAAAACTCGCCAGCACCCCTGTTCGTGTCACTTCAGCATTAAGCTCAAAGTCAGGTTCTAAATCCAGTGTCATGTTATCCAAAAAGGTCCGGCGTAGGACATCCAACTCCTCTTCTGTTTTCTCCTTCGCAATCTCAGCAGAGGGCCCTCCTTCGTCGACATTAATGACTTTTGTAGCCTCTCCAGGGGTCATTGTGGCCTCCTGTTGGACGCCATTATGTCCTTCATTAATGATTCCTTCCATAGTGTTGACCTTATCTACCAACTCACTCATCAATGCAACAGTGTTGGTGAGGGAATAAACAACCTCAGCTAATAAATGAACTCTCAGGATGAAGTCAACTCAAAAGAAAAAGAACTAAACAAGGCACCTTTTGTGTAGGATAGAAAAAGAATGAGACAATGGAACAGAACAAAAGAGACTTTTACTTTAGTGAGACAATCGGAATGAAAAAAAAGAAGCTTTTAGTTTAAGACAACAAGGTAGTTTACCAGCTAAACACAATAAAAAAAAACCAAAGACAAGGACCGTCAAATTGGAAAACCTCCAATCCTCTCATCTGGTTATTTGTCCAAGTAAAATCTTAACCAGTTCTCTTTAAGGCTTCAACATGAGCTTGGGCAAACCAAGCTTGAGAGTCAACCAATTCACTAAGACAAGGAGGGTTGCCATCTGTTCTATCTTCAAGACTAAAAAGAGCATTAAAGTCTCCAAGTATAAGCCAAGGCTTAACAGGATGCTTTAAATCTTTCAAATCAGCCCACAATGTTGTTCTCCCTTCCCTAGTATTAAAACCATAGACAAAAGTAATGCAGCAACCCTGATCTGTTTCGGACATTTTAACATAACAATGGACAAATTGAGAAGTTTTAGCAATAACAATCACTTTGACAAAAGTTATTCTCCAAAGAACAAGAATTCTACCTTCAATAGTGGAACTAGAGAAGTAATCCCAATTATTGAATTTATTTTCCATCATTTCTTTAACTTTTTCCTCTATTAGTTTGGTCTCAACTAAGGCTCCAACACCAACTTTATTTAGATTACAAAAATCCAAAACAACATCCTGTTTTTCTCTATTATTCACACCCCTAACATTCCAACAAGCAATGTTGCAATTGTCCATGATTATGAAATTTTTTACCTGGTTCCCCTTCTTCCTCAGATACTTTATCCACTATCTGACCCCCTTCATCTCCTCCTAAAGTCATAAAACTGTTAACAGAATTCCTCCCTGCATCACTCAACTTTTCAACCTCATTTGGATGCTTCTGTGAGAAAGTTTTCCTCGGAGTAATCCAATCTATATTCTGTGCCCTTGTAACATTTTCCTCCTTCGAGTCTAATTTCCTGGGAGCAGTAGCCTCATCTTGCTTGTTCTCTTCCTTAGTTTCTTGCTCTTGCACATTGGTTTGAGTCGAGTCTTTGCCTTTCATTTCTTGTTTCTTTTTCTTCATCTCTCCCTTTCGACAATCCGCTATGATGTGTCCATACCCCATACAGCTTTTACACTTAACCGGAAGCCATTCGTAATCAATGTTTTGATCAACAAGCTGCCCATATTCATTGACATATTGTATGGTTCTCGGAGGTGTATCAGTTATGTCCATTTCAACTAGGACCCTGACGAATTGAACCCTTGTGCGATCTTTAGTATGTTGGTCCACCATAATTGGTTTCCCAACAGTACTAACTAACGCACTCAGACAATTGTTTCCCCAATATTGGAGGCCAAGATCATGGAGTCTAATCCAAAGAGGCACTGAACGAACAAGTTTTACAGCACTGAGATCAGAAGTCCAAGGTCTTACAATCACTGGTTTCCTGTCAAATTGGAGAACCCCTGCTTCTAACACCTAGTCTCTCGATGCTTCATCATTAAATTTGATCATAACCAATCCCATAGTCATCTTCACAATCTGTATTATCCCGAGATGTCCCCAAATCCGTTCTACGAAGCCTTCGAACACAGTCATAGGAGGATTAGCTCCAAGAACCATACAAATCACTGCTGAACTCCAGCTTGCAGCCTCTTCTTTAACCTCCTCTAGGTCAAGTTGAGCAATCTTGATGCCATTCTTGATAATCGGTTCAGTAAACTTCAATTTGGGATCCCGATAGACCAACTTCTCTTCTTTGAATGACTTCCAATGACTTCTTGCTGATTCTTGAAAGTGAATCTAATCTGTTTCAGATGCAATTTCATCCTCCAGTTCCTTTGCGCAATTCGAATTCCCCTATTCGACAACCTGGCTAATGAAACCAGAGTTATTGCTTTCTTGGAAAATCTCATCAGTCCTCAACATCTCCGCGATCTTATTAAGTTCAGTAGTGACTTCCTTAGTTGCCTTCTCCATTTCTCCATCGTCTGCATCATCAATCGGGTCAGGATCCAACCCACGAGAAACTGGCTTTCGAACGGTCCTTCTTTTCTTCGCCATGAAAGAGAGAGAAAGGAGAGGACGAAGCTAACATTATATTGTATTTTTAATAATTGTAGTTTAATATTTTTATATATTTAAAAATTTATTTTTTTATTAGAAGATTTTTCGCCCCGTCTTTGTCCCAATAGGGGATTCTCCACCCTATTTCCTATAAAAAATAGGATTATTTACATCACATACTGAAATTTCTAACTTTTTTACTTTTTTACTGTGGGGCGGAATTTTTTCAAAATACTGTGTAAGTTTTACATTATATACTATGTTAAGTTTTTACAGTTGTTCTACGGTTGTCTTTTTAGTTGTTTCACTATTGTTTTTAGTTGTTCTATTTTGTTATTTTTTATAAACACAGTGTTTTTGAAAAAATTTATACGCGACACTATTTTTGTAAAAATTAACTCAAATTCTAATATTTTTTCGCGAAAATAGGGATTAAAATTTTGTAATAGTAAAATTTCCCTTCCCAATTCATAAGGGGTCTGTATTCGAAAGAAAAACAAATCATAAGGGGGCAGTTTTTTTTTTTTTTAATCTACTTACACATGGCAAAAAAGAAAACTCTGAATCTTTCTTCCTGGCACAGGAAAAATTTCGCAGACAATGGCAAAGATTTTGTTTCGTAGGTTCTTTAGAGCTTATTCCTCTCTATTCAAAACCTCAACTTGCAACCCTCTCTATCTCAGGTACTCTCTCTTTACCTCTCAACTATCTTTTCTTTTCAGTATTGTATTTGATTTCTTCTTCCAAGCATATGAATCAACTCTCCCACCATCCAAACACTTATTTGTTCACTTTTACACTAAACCCCTCAAATCCATTTTCCATTTTCCGCAAATTATGTTTCTTCACCCAAAAGCACTGACTTTAACGGAGCTTTCTATTGTATTCTTACCCCTTTTCCCGCCAATTGTGTACTATCTCACAGGCCGGTTTCCCCAACGCAAGGATCAATTTTTTGTCCAACCAAACATTTGTTACATCCCAGCCTTTCAAGCCCTTCATGGGTTTTCAGAAACTTGAGCCATGGTTCGGTGAATCTTGTCATATCGCAAGGGAAACTCAAGTTTGAAACGCATGAGGTGGACCCTCCGAAGAAGGAAAAGTGGAAGACGAAGAAGAAGTTGAAGCTGCAAAGAAAGCGAGAAAAACAGGTGAGAAAATCGGCTAATAAGAGAGACCCTCGAAGGCTCGGTGTGAAGGGTAACAAAAAGCAGAAGTTCGCCAATGCCGAAGAGAGGATCAAGTACAAGCTTGAAAAGGTGACCATAAATTCATATAATAAATATCAATACTAATAGTATGATTTTGGGAAGCGATTCATTTCAGTGAATATGCTCTAAAAGTTTTTATAGAGATATCATTTTATTTCGTTTTATGGATGAAGCAATTGATCCTAACGATCACTGTGGCTAATATTATTTATCTAGCTGGTGTTTTATGGCATCTGATTTTAAGGTTCGCCGACCATATGTTTGTACTTGTAACTAAACTAACAATTCAAATGTCATTATTATTGAGGTCCTCTCATTGGCTCATCCTTTTAGCTCATATCCCTATGGCAATGTGAAATGTTTTGCTTTCATATCAACTCACATTGCCTTCTTTTCTTTCTAGTTTATAGGCATATGCCATGTCCTTCATAGACACTCAAATGAGGTATTCTTCTTTTAGCTTCTTAGTGTTACTGCATGTCTGTGCTAATTTGTACATATGTATATACCCCAGTTGGAACTGCCACTAAATTGATATAAGCCATCTTAGCTATTTGTGGTAGTTGTTCGTGTGGTGAAACAATCACCAACCAAGAACATAAAAATATTAACAAGATCAAAGTAAAACAATAGAACTTTAAACCAGAAAAGTAAAATCAACAAGAATAAAAACAGGGTAGATGAACACAATGGATTACAAGGTTCAATCACAAGTTGTAACACTTGGCTCTAATCCTTGGGAGGAACTGCCTTGAGGTTTTGCCTTTATTGATTGAATGTTGAGCTCAGTATCAGTACAGACTAGGACAGAGGTTGATCTCAATGGAGTCTTGCTCCTACCAAACTTGGTTCACTCGAGAGCCATTAGTTATAACACCTCATGCTGTTTTACAACTAAGTAACACTCACAGCTCACACTTGCAACTGAAAAACAGAATGATCTTTATATATAGATCAATACAGAGTGTACAATGAACCAACCGACTTTTAAATGAATTAACTAACAAACTCAACTATAAAAACTGTCCAAAACCAACACTTGCACACGTATATAAACCCCACAGTTTCGTGATTCAAAATTAATGTCTTAATGGAGGAGGAATACATCTTTCTATTTTGTAATCCCTTTTTGGCTTTCTATATAGTACTGGTTAGATATAGCCTTGACTGTTTAGTTCTTTTTATAAATGTCTTAATATTGAGAAATCTTAATACTGCAGGATGATATCCAAAGCCTAAATGTCTTACTGTCATTTCTCGATAGAGTTCTAAGCAAGCCTTTTCTTCTACAAAAACTGAGATGATGTATTTATATGTATATATATATACATACACACATATATATGTAATATAATATATATAAGAAAAGATGATGTATATTCTCTAGATAAAGCTTGAGTTGAGTTCATGATGCAACATAGAAGTCTAAGAGAAAATTCATTAAAATTGGTGTTTAAAGGAAGTATTTTCCTCTGTATACTTGTATGCCATGACGCCATTGTGTACTTAAAAATACCTTCCCAAAACTGATAAATGGGAAAAGTTTTTAATATTCCTATAGGAAAATAAATAGCATAAAAATATCAGAATCACCGATATATTTTTTTTAATGATTCACTGCTCCTTGGTAACAAAGTCCAGTTGGCGTTTGTGAATAAGTTTTTTTAGACCAAAAAAAAAGGAGTGAAAGGGTGTCGTAGATGAACATGTTACAATACAAAGAATCATTTTTTGATAAAAAAATTAATTATGAGAAACATGCTTTCAAATATGTAATAATTATTCACTCTTTGACTTCTGAAAACAAAAGCTTATCAACTGCTGTACACCAGGAAGTTGCCTTTAGTTTTGATTAACTGGTCCTGGGGAATTTATGTTATGTATCCCTTTGGTTATACAACGTGTATATTGTAATTTTAGTTAGAAGTTGTGGCTACTGGCTAGAGGTGTCTTTTAAGTTATTAATTAATAGTTAGGAATGGTGGGCTGGAATAATTGTCATTTAAGTTGTTTTGAAGATACAAGTACAAGAGCTGGGACTTGAACCCCACACCATTCAGATCAGACACACTGATCACCCACACAACCACTTGCATCAGATTAATAGTCACCAAGTGGGTTTTTGTTAATATCGATACTTCTCCAGAAACACTCAATAAGGATAATAATAGAGGAGTTTTAGGTATTAACTTGCTAGATTATACCTATTCTGTGACTTTGTCACAAATATATAACTGTGGGTAAACATAGTCACTTATTTAATAGCTTCGCTCTTGAAGTATGATACTAGTTGCGTGATTGGTTCACGAAATGTTCATTGGTTTTTGTTTAGGCTAAACTACTTGAGGAATTCACTATAATCTGGTGTATGACACAATGTTGTACACAGCTGTTGGCTTGTATGCTGAAAGGAGCAAAGCTTGCTTCAACCTTGTGAACAGCAGCAATATTGACAATTTTTTGGGCTGTGTGGTAGGCAAGAAATCGCAGAAATTTTAGGATAGAGAAGAGCAGAAGAAAGAATTTGGAAACATTTATGTTTTGGTGTGGCATTTTGGGTTTACAAAGGTATAGGTTTTGAGGGACTCTCTATCTTGGATTTAAGTAGAGAGTGGAGCAATTGTTCGTAATGTTGCTAATAACTTACACTTAGTGTTCCTATTTTGTATGGATATTAGAATCATTGCAACTAAGAGCACCGTAACTGAAACTCAGTCCCCAAAACTTATTCTTCTCACCTGTGAAAGCTCTAAAGGCATTCATTGTCTACAAGTTTTGGTCACAAATATTCGATGGCATTTGTGTCATGCTTCATTGTGAATTTGTTCTGAAGTGTCTACTTTGAAATTCACGAATTTCTGTACATTGCAAATGAAAATTGACAAGTAGTTTGGCTTTCGGGTTCTAAAATCTACAGTGGCTTGTATAATATTTTAATTAGTTCAGCCACCTATCTATGCATTACATTTATATTTGACTTATTTCTTTTTTTTTTTTTGCAAGTTTATCTGTGATTCAATCTTTACTGTGTTTCCTTGGTTAAAAAAAAAAAAATCTTTACTGTGTTTTCATTTTATTAAAGCTATGTATGTTTTTCTGTTTAGTAATATAACAGCACAAGGGTGGAAAAAGTTGCTTGATATCTTAAGTATCTGCTCGATGATGTTTATATTTGCATGAGTAATATAATGTTTAATATGGAATGCTTTTTTGGGCTGAAAAACATTATCTTTTTAGTAAGTTATGTTGCCTTAAGCTGATTGAAAAAATTCAAAATATTTCTCTGCAACAGTACTAAGTGGGTAAATAAATTGGATATTGTGTTTTGAAGGAAAATTGGCATGAAATATGGTGACCTGATTGCTTATGTGCAGAATTATCCATCAGATTAGATCTTTCTAGTGTAAATGATATCAGCCAACAATTTATTTTCCTTATGTATCTTCTGGTCCTTACAATCATTTATTTAGGTATATGATATGACCAATTCACTTTATCAACAACTGTATGACGAATTCATCTTCTTGCGAGAAAACTGAGGGGACATTGTTGGAAGGGAAGTTTGCGATTTAAGTAATCAATGCCTATCTATATACACTGATGGTGGCATTCATAGTGCAAGTGGCTCTTCTTCCTAATTGGATTATTCAAGAAACTGTAAAATCGATTTTATTTGTTCCATGGAAAATAGAGTGCATTTGCAGTTTCTTGCAAAGGATGAACATAGTATCTCCTTGAAATTGTGTTCGCTGTTGTGTTTCCAAAAATTGGCATTGCTTAGATTGAACACATATTGTAATCCTGTTCTGAGATAATAGAACCATATTAATATCTTTTCTTTGCGCAAATATTCTTTTTATGGATAGTTTTCGTGATCATATGTTGTGCTATATATTTTTCAGGCCAAAATTAAGGAAACTTTGTTGATTGAAAGACTTAAGCGATATGAGGTTCCAAAAGTCGAAGGTCCTGTTGTTGAGCCAGTCACCTTGACAGGAGAGGAACGTTTTTATATGAAAAAAATGGCCCAAAAACGGTCAAATTATGTGCCCATTGGGAGAAGAGGCATTTTTGGAGGTGTTATTCTTAATATGCATATGCATTGGAAAAAACATGAAACTGTAAAGGTTATCTGCAATTCCTCTAAACCTGGCCAAGTACATGAGTATGCACAAGAAATTGCCAGACTGAGTGGCGGGATTCCAATCCAGATAATTGGAAATGACACCGTAATATTTTATAGGGGAAAGGACTATGTTCAGCCAGTAGTTATGTCACCTATAGATACACTGTCCAAGAAGCGGGTAAGTCCACTCAAATTCCAATTTTTAGTAAAGTAATACAATTAACTGCTTTCAACTAATTATTGCATTTATCATTCAGAACCTTCTTAATTCTCTCAGGTTAGAATGTTCAAATGTGTTCCCTTAATCTAGAGATATATCCTTATGGGTTTTATGAAATAACTTTATCTTTTCTGATAATTCTCTCTGTTTGTCTCCTTGGCCCTTTTATTCTTTTGATAAGGAATAAGATATATTAACGAAGAGAACAAATTTCAGAAAAGATCCTCAAAGAAATGAAAGCATAAAAAACAAGTTGAAATAAAAGAAAATACACTTGATATGTTGCTCAAAACTGTTCAAAAATATTTTTGTTACGATTTTATTTTTCATTACTGCTGTCCTCAAAAAGAAAAAAGAGAAAGAAAAGGATCTCATGAAGTATCGGCATTCTTTAAATGCGTGTGGTTGATGATAATAGCATGTTCTTATTTGTAATGTTGTGTTGACAGGCTTTGGAAAAGTCCAAGTATGAGCAATCCCTGGAGTCCGTGCGGCGATTCATTGCCATTGCAGAGAAGGAACTAGAGCTTTATTACAGGCACATAGCACTTTATGGTGATCCAAATGATAGAAATCCTATTTCAGTTTTGGATGGTCCAAGAAAAGACACCAAGAAACCTAACGAACTTGAAAACGAAAAGAATGATTACTCTTCTTCAGGTTTAAATCTAATAGGGATGGAAGCTAATTCCATGGAATCTAAACTCTCCAGACTGGATGGTGATGGTTTTGAAAGTGAAGGGTTGTCCACACTTGAATCAGAATCAGAATCCGATTCCTATTCTGATTCCATTTCTTATTCTGATGATGGAGAACATTGTTCTGGTACGCAAGAGAGCTCCACTAGGATAGTTCAATCATCAACTTCCGACTTTTATAATCAAAGGCTTTAATAAAAACTAAAATAGATTCTACAGACATGAATGAAATGCATTATTATGTCCTTTATCAATCTTAGCTATTGTGTAGTTTTACTTTATCAAAAGTTTCACAGGTTTTGAATGGTTTTATTTGGAGAATTTAGAGGGGGCAAAATAGTTTAAACTCCAGACAAAAAATTGATATTTCATAACAGGATCTAACAAGTATGTAAAATTGTTGTAATAAAATATAGTGTAAGACTAATAGTGCACCCTTTTTTATATACTACCATAGTAAATCATGCAATTTTACATACAGGATTGACTTATATCCTTTTTTTTATTGTATAACAAGTTTTCATTGTAGTTTATTCAAATAAAAAAAGTGTTCATTGGCATTGTAGTCATATTGTACCGCATAAATGTTTTCAGACAAATCTTGAATAGTTTATGGTGTCAAAACATAAAACATAATGTAAAATAATAACTACGAGTGCAGACTGTATTGAAAGTTTGAATTTTCTTTATTTGTTTTTTGCAAAGAACTTTTATAACTCAAGAAGCTAAACATGGAAAGGCAAATTTGCAGGAATAACTCCATATGCACATAAAGGAAACTCCCCAAACCAAGTTTGGTTACACTTAGAAGCCAAGGTCAGTTTGGCTAAAAAATGAGCTACACCATTACAATACTTTTTAACATGAAAAATAGAGGTACAATGATTGTAGCTGGCCGTCTGCATTAACTGTTCAAGAAAGAAGCTCCAATCCGTCGCAAGAGTATAAGAGCCCTGAAGAAAATACACCACCTACTGGCAATCCGATTGAATGATAAAAGGAGAGAGTTAGAGCCTATGAGCAGGGTGAATCCCCATTTTGATTGCCAAACTTTCAACAAGCTCGACTGAAACAGAGCCCCTGTAATGTTGAATCTTAACAGCCATAACCTCTCCCTTGTGGTTGCGAATGATATTGCCCAGATCGCAATAGGTCCCTTGTAAAGGAATCCCAATATCACAGTAATGTAGAATAGGTCTTTAGGGGGCTATTTCAATGCTAACAGTTTGACACAATGTGAGTGGCTTGAGGGAAAGGAATGTATCTCGAAGATTGCAGCTCATCAAGCATCACATGGGCCCAATCAATTCAAGCAAAGGACGAAGGCAGATGTAACTTCAATCTCTTTTTATTTTGGCGATTCTAGATGAGCCAAGAGCGAATGATAAAGGTGGTGAAGTCATACCTGGATATCTACTCGTGAATATAGAGAATGAAGGCCAAGGGGTCAGTAATAAAGTTAGGAAAAAGCACCAAAGATCGAATGTCCTCCAAACAGGCCTTGCCGTCGGGCAGTACCAAAGGGCATGAACAATAGATTCCACAGTTGCCCCGCATTAGCAACAATGGGATCTAGTTTCATCCCTCTTGAGCAAAGAACCAAACCAACCGCGAGCCATCCTTGATAAGCACACCAGCAAAAATTACGCACCTTGGGAGAAATTTCAGTACTCCACAAATGCTTCCACCAACGATGAATTGTCTGAGAAGAAGAGTTGCTAGCAGCAAAAGGAGAAGCAGCCGCCACTTTATAGCCACTACGAATCGTATACAATTAGAAGTGTAATGCCAGACCATATCATCTTTCACCCTTGAAAGAACAGTAGCAAGACCATAACTAAAGGGATATCATCTGCATGGAAACAATTCTCAATGGCCTTGACATTCCAAGAGCCATCCTCATTTTTCAAAGTGGCAAGGGCGGAGTTTGGAGGAACCACCACTGGGAGGCGACGAGAGAAAGTAGCAGGCTGAGGCAACCACTTTTCCTCATTAATTTGAACAGTTCTCCCCAATTTGATGCGCCAACAGGTGGTTTTAATCATTAGACTTCGACCCCAAAGAATTCCACGCTACATAAAAGAGCAATAATCCCTGGTTTAGCCTAAAAATATATAGTGTTTATAAAGTAGCATTCTTTTAGAACACGGGCTAGCAATGTCTGAGGACTATTGATGATCTTCTTGTTGGGCTTTGTGCCCTAATTAAAATTTTATTTTAATGTAATCTTGAATATTCATTTATCAATAAAGAAACAAAATTATTTCATTACTTGTTTAATGTATTGCTTGGTTCACATGTTTGTCTCATGATCATTTTGTTTGATTTATAAATTCATCTAAATTCTTATCACATTGTTATTCATGATTACTGTGTTGTCTACATAGTGGAAAGTAATCAAGATTATGTGATTAAATATAGTCCCACAATTTATAAGTACATAAGATTTCCATTGATATGCTAATAAACAATGTAGTTTACTTACACTGGGGTAGTGTTATGTCTTTTCTAAGGCATTGGTAAAGTAAGCTTAAATTGGATGTATTGTTATACATCAAACTGGACCGATATTGAACTTGGATAAGACGTCACAAACATACTGTAATATCTTTCTAAGTCAATATCACTTAGTTGATTTTAGATCAATGATCTTAATCCTGAGATGGTTAAGTTTTAGTTCAATTGTATTATTTGTGTTCTTCGATTTGTTCGTTAAAGTTGACCAATTGGATCTTCCCAATACTTACATCTTGAGAACATGGTAGTTCAATTGAGTAGGAGCACTAATCATAGATACATAATCTATAGCTTATATAAATGCATAGAAGTAAATCGATGATTTCCTTCGAGCTTGGCTTAATAGAGATAAATGGGCTTAATTGTGAAGAAAAGAGATTTTAGGGTTTATTTATTAATTAAGAGACTTTGTAGGGTCTAATTAGTAAATAAGTTAAATGATAATTTTATTTGATAATTAATTATAATTATGAAATAAATATTTTTGACATTTATAGGATTAAAATTAAGAAATATGACATTAGTGAAAGAAAAGATAAATTATTGAATAAAATGGCAAAATTGTAACTAGTGGAGTCCAATATGTATGGTCGACCACTTAAGTATATTTTAGCAATTATTTTATCTTTTTTATTCTATATAATTCAAATCCTAACCCTAGATGAAATACTATAAAAATAATAAGATGACTCTCATTCTCATAACTCTAATAACCTAGTTTTCATTCTTTGTCAGACAACTAGAAATTGAGAGCCTCCTTCTATTGATTTTGAAATACATCTCCCTCTCTCTCTTCATCAAAATCGAACCCCATAGTGAAAGAGTACATGCCCACTCATATCAAGTCAGTTCTTAATCATAGTATAGAAAATTGTGAAGAATTCCAACACCTAAAGGAGATCCAGGTTTAGATCTTGTTATTACTCTGCGAAGAACAAGAGTTAGAGATCTGAACGGAAGGAGCCATAACATTTCACTGCCACCAATGTTAGGTTTTCTAGAACTTTATATGTGTTTATTTTATTGTTTTAGGAAATTCATGTTTAGAGTGTTAGATTATAGAATATAATTCAACATACTTGTTAGTAAATCTAAATCCTAGTAAAATAAGTTCCAACACTTTCAACCTTGTTTGGCCAAAAGAGCTTGATTAAATTTGGCCGTCCCAAAAGCCCAAACCCACAACTGCCTTGGGTACGCATAATCGGTGCCTACGATCCCAATAAATTGTGTGTTTGGTATTCGATGAGTCGCGCCAAATTTGGCCTATCATAGAATGGATATCTTGAATAAGCTCTTTAGGTAATCAGAATCAAGTCATGACATAGAAAGATATAGCCTAGATAATCACCTTAAGTAATATTTCTCAGCCGATTTGGCAAAACAAACTCGCCTTCCAACCTCAAAGTTTATTTCAAATCTTAATATGGGTGGACTCAAAGACTTCCTTTTTCCAATGTAGGCAGGCATCCTCAGATATTTAGTATGACACTCCACCCGTTTAACATCCAGATAAGAGGCAAGAACTTGGCCCTCGACTTGAGTAATATTTCTACCCACACAAAGGTCTAAGTTTTCATAGTTAATTTGATGGCCAGATAACATAGTATATTGGTTCAATGTATGTTTAAAACAACACCCATCCTCATTGTTTTCATTAAGGAAAATAAAGCAATGGCCGACAAAAAAGAGATGGGAGAGTTTAAGACCACTCCTACCAAACTGGATACCATGAAGAAGGTTTGATTGTTCTGCTTCTTGAATCAAACAAGAGAGACCTTCCGAACATAATAGGAAGAGGTAGGGGGAGATAGGATTTCTTTGTCGTAAGCTACATTGAGGTATAATACTCCCACAAATCTTTCCATCAATAAGGATTGGAAAAGAGATTGTGCAAACACAATTCATAACTTTGTGCACCCATCTTTCATAGTAATCGAGACAAGGCATCATAGCTTCCAAGAAAGGCCACTCCACTCGGCCATAGGCTTTCGGCATATCCATTTTGAGAGCTATTTTCCTACCATTGTCAAACTACTTTTTCTTCATGCAATGGAGACTTTCAAAACTGAGAATAACATTATCCTATATTAGACACCCCTTGATGAAAGAACTATGATTCTTAGAGATAACCTCATGTGAACTTTCTTTCATACGGTCGACTAGACATTTAGCTATGGTTTTATAGCTTACATTAGATAGGCTAATAGGTCTAAATTTAGACACTGTAGTTGGCTTGTTCACCTTGGGAATAAGACATAGTAAGGTTTTCTTCAGGGAACTACAATTCATATTGTAGTTGACCACATGCAAACAAATACGAGTAACATCCTTTCTAATAATGGTCTGATGGTGATCATAAAAGAGACGGGGCAACCAATCAAGCACGAGGCTTTAAGGGAGTTGATTTGAGAAAGAGAAATATTAATACCCACTTCTGTAAAAACCTAAAGATGCTTTTCATTTTGAGAACGACTGAGATGAGAAGGCACAAATTGTTGGACCGTCTCTAAAATGTGGGAATGGTCCTAGGTAGAGGAAATAAACTTTCAAAGTAGCCACATATAATACCTTCCAAATCTACGTTCGAGCTATGCCAAATCAGATTCGGATCAAAGATGCCCTTGATTTAATTTTTTTCCACTGAGATGAAGTTGTTGGTGAAAGTAGCGAGTATTTTTGTATTCATGGGTAAGCCAAAGTGCTCTGCTGTGTTGTTTCCAAAAAATCTTATCTTTGAGGAGCTATTGATTAAGGTCTCTTTAAGATCCTTTGTTTTCTCTTGGCAAGCCTTCTTTTTGCAATCTATTCCAACTTCCTAAGCGACTACCATAAACCTGAAACTGCATGCCCAATTTAGATAGGGTGCTACTCAAACCCCCATAATCCCACACTTCAGTTATAATATGCCAATAGTTCTCATTGTCTGACCACGCTTGTTCGTAATGGAAGCGATGACCCTAGCTAGACTTACGCCTCGAGCTAGAAGGGATGACATTGAATTTAAGAAGTAAAGGATAGTGGTTGGAACACCAACACTGAAAGTGAACCACCTCAAAAACTTCAAAAAGATTAAACCAATCATTATTTCCAAAAACTATGTCTAGGCACTCAAAGATAAAATTTGAGGATTGCCCATTGAACCAAGTAAAATTACCACCATCAAACTCAATCTCTCGAAAAGAACAATAGTCAATAGCTTGGAAATTTTTTTCATCAAATAGGGAGCTTTGGTAGTACCCCTATTTCTCATTGGGATCCATAATTTAATTGGGGTCTCCCACACACACCCAAGGCCTTGAAAAACGTTCAGCAAGATGCCAGAGGAGAGTCCAAGAATTTTTCCATTGACATGGGTTTGGGTCACCATAAAATGCTGGACCCATCTGTGCTTCCGCTTTTGGTGCCTTTGGACGGGGTGGCTTTCGCCTAAGACTTTGAATGCTTCTTGGCTGGAGGGTTCACCTCCGACAATGTTTCCTCAGAAACCTCAGTTGGAGGCATAGTCGAACTCTTCTCCTTAAGAGTGCTCGGGACTATGTCCTTGGGTGGAACTTCATCCACCATTGAAAGTTTGGCTAGAGATGTCTAGCCAGAAGCATCACCCGACCTCTTCTTTAAAGCACGCACGACCTTCTAAGACATAGATGCACAAAAATAAAATAAGAAGGTCAAAACAAGTATAATCTAAGTAAATGCAAATAAGTTTGAATGCAAAAGTACCCTACACGTAGGCAAGAGTGTTTTCTCGAACAAGCAAAGATGGAGCATCATCATCTGAAGAATCCACCTGTTCCTGCTCCACCATAATGGCTTTTCCCTTTCTAGCCACTGAGGCAGACGATCGAGCAACCCTTTTAGAGCTATCCTATCCTGATGGACAGCTCAATAGGTACTTGGCTTTTTGGAGGAACCTTTCTTTTCTTCTTCTTCTTCTTGCTCGGAGCCTCCTGTCCGTGCATAGCTTCTCTTGCTGCCTCCTCAGCCTTTGGTAAAAAATTAGCCGGATAAAGCTTGTACTTAACGAAGTTGGCTTTAGTGGCCAGGAGAGAGATGTTCCGTTCATCAGAAGAGAGTTGGAGAATTTTTCGAGCCCTCTTCATGAGTTCTAGTGTGAACAGGGGCGAAAGTAGGACAAAATGTGCTGGAAGCTGGTGTAATTGGTGTCCATCCCATTGAAAAAATAATAGTCCTCCACGAAGCCTCCTACCTTCGTCACCTCGGTATCCGTAGTGCCCGTCAACCACGACTTCTCGATCTGAGAAAAGTAGAAGTACCCCGACATGTTCTGATTATGGCTTAACTTCAGATTGAATAGCCAGTTGGTGTCGTGGGGGGACGGCTCACCCCATCCCTATGAGGTGTATAGTACGAACAGGACAGGCAGATACTTGAGGCCCTTAGGAGTGAACTGGGTCAGATTGATGTAGTAATAATTGGCTATCTTTTTGAAGTGTGGGAGCACGGGCAGCATTCACCCTGATTGGTGTGAGCCCTCGACCAAGCGCAATAACCCTCTCCATGGTCTGTCGCTAGTTGGTTCGGGGAGGGAAGGAAGCATTCGACATTCCCCAAGAGACCGTCCTCGAGAAGATTAGTCAATTTCTTCATAGTCAGGACAGATGGTAAAGAAATCCATCGATTTCCCTTCAGTCCTTTCCTTCTCAAAGGATGAGCCTTAATATACTCCTCAAAGATGTAGTCCTAACGAGTCTCCAGGACGTCACCTGCTTCACACACTGCTCTCCTTCATTATTGTAACCGCCAAATGGCAACACCTGGGCTACCCCTTCTTCCTCATCGCCAGCATCAGAAGAAGTATCAGGACGGACCTCGCCTTGGTCCTCCACTTCTTGGACTTCAATGCCCCCAACAGTTTCTGTTGGGTTTTATGCCCTAAATAAAACTCATTTCAATATAATCAGATTTACTTATTAATAAAGATTAGAAATAACATTTTATGTTGCATGGTTCACGTGATTTATTTCATGATTATATATATATATAATGTATGAATTCTTTTTAAGTCCAGAACATATGATTTTGTTAAAGATTATAGTGTTGTCAGCACAGTGGAATATAATCTTAATTATATGTTCAAAAGTTTATTCCCTAATTTGTCAGAACACTGGATTTAGACTGACATGGTATAATCAGCGATAGGTATTCTTACACCTTGGAAAAGTGTTATGTCCTTTCCAGGACATTGGCAAAGTTTACCAGTATCAGATGTATAGAGTATACATCGGAAGGGACCGATATTGAACTTTGATTAGATATATTAAAACTTACCGTAATATATATTCAATTCAATATCACCTGTTGATCCTAGATCAAATGACCTTAATCCTGATATGGGTAGGTTCGATCTCAAGAGTACTATACATGTTCTTTGATTTGTTAGTTAAGCCTACTTTTGGGTCAGGGTGATACGTACATTTTGGGAACATGATAGTATAATTGAGTGGGAGCGCTACCATAAATATGGAATCTATAACTTCTATAGGAACTTAGAAGTGAAACGATGATATCCTTCGAGCTTGGCTAAACAGAAATAAATGGTGGAGATCTCATTTCACTTTGCTGAAATGTCATTTATACGGAGCTAAGTGTTTTAAGGATAAAATACATTGAAGGTGTAGCGGTAACAGTAGTGCCTTTTCAATGTAGATCATCTATTAGAGGGTCATTGATCACATTAGGGTTATAACAATGGATAACTAATGACGTGTCTATATCATGGAACATATAGAGCGTTCTATATGACTGAGAGTGCAATTCCAAGTTCTAAGTGTGGATTCAATGAGGAATTAATAAGTTAGGGAATTTACTTGGTAAATTCGGTTCGACTTATTGGAAGCTCGGTTATATAGACCTATGGTCCCCATACTAGTTGAGACCATACTGCTTGTAAGACTCAGTTAATTGATTTTAATTAATCAATTAAAATTCTAAAAGTTAGACTGTGTCTACTTTATGAATTTTCACTAAGCAAGGGCGAAATTGTGAAGAAAAGAGATTCTAGGTTTATTTATTGATTAAGAGACTTTATATGTCTAAATTAATAAATATATTAAATGGCAATATTATTTAATAATTATTTTCGAGTTATTAAATAATTAGAATTGCCATTTAAAAGGTTAAATTGGAAAATTGACATTTTTGAGAAAATGGGAATGGAAAATAACAAAATGGGAAAGTTGCAAAGTGAGGCCCAATTCCCTTTGTATGGCCGGCCACATGCAATAGGAAATACCATTTGTAGTTTCCATTATTTTAATGCCATACAAGTCTAACCTAAACCTAGAAGGTTTTCTATAAATAGAAAGTGTTGGCTTAAGGAAACAGATACACAACATTGAACATTAGTTTTCCTTCTAAAAAGGCCACACGCCACCCTCTCTCTTTTCTTCTCTCTAAATTTTTGAAATTCCTGGAGTGATGAGTAGTGCCCACACACATCAAGTGGTATCTCAATCATAGTATGTAAGACTATGGAAATTCTGCATCAAAGAAGGAGAAAAGAAGATCCAGATTCAGATCTTGATTATGCTCTGCTACAGAAAGGAATCAAGGGCTAGAGATCTGAATGGAAGGAGTCATATTATTCTGTTGCACCCACTGTAAGGTTTTCTAAACTTTATATGTGTTTATTTTCATTGTTTTAGAATTCATATTAGGTTGTTAATCAAACATACTTGTTAGTAAATCTAGATCCTGGTAAAATAATTTCCAACAGTTTCTTCCTCATTAGTGGCAGAACATGTCTATTCTACCCTAGCCAGATTGGCTAAACGGGCAATGTGCGAGTCAGTTGATGAATTAGTAGATAATTAGGGTCTAATTTCAAAAGTAGACTTTTAATTATTATTTTTATGCAATTGTGGAGAGAAATTTGAATTCTAGATGTGCTAATTATGTTATATATGATTTTATATTTTTCATATTTTTATGCCTGGTAACAGTGGAATGCGACGTATGGCCTATAGAGTCACTTTTTATGGTTTAGTATTTTAGAAATAGCAGAGCGATCTAGATAGACATTGAGAATATCAAGAATGTTTGGGGTTATAGGTTGACAAAAATACCCTTAGATTTCAAGGCTACTTCTTGGTGAAGGAAACAGAAATTGGTTATTTTACCCTCTTTTGTTTTTAGTGAATTATTAGGAAATTAATATTTCCTTTGTTTTATTAGTGTAGTAGGTTGAGTATTAGTTAGCAGATAAAGTTAAGTTAAGTTTTATCTGTCTTAATTCTAACCTAAGTCAAAGAGCAAAAATAGAAACCAACTCTCTCTCTCTCTCTCTCTCTCTCTCTCTCTCTCTCTCTCTCTCTCTCTCTCTCTCTCTCTCTCTCTCTCTCTCTCTCTCTCTCTCTCTCTCTCTCTCTCTCTCTCTCTCTCTCTCTCTCTCCCTCTCGGCCTCTCTTGGAACCCATTAGAAACTAGGTTTTGTTTCTCAATTTCTTGGTGCTCTAGCAAGAATTCAATAGGATCTTCAAGAATCAATTCAAGGTAAGCTTCCACACTCTATTCTCCTTGTTTTTCTTAAGTTTTAAGTTAGGAGCTTCTCGACTTCTAGACATAGATTTTATTTATCTAAGGAAAAGTTTCAATTATTCTAGAAAAGATAAAGGCCAAAGAAAGAATTCCTTAGGATCAACAGTGAGAGGTCTCAGATATGCTTTGTTATGCATTAGACTAGACACCAGCTGTTGAGTGAGAGTAATGAGTATGTATCAGATTAATCCAAGAAAGGAACATTGGAGGACAATCAAGTAAATCTTAAGATCAAGAAGAAGTACTATATGTTAGTCGATAAGGGTGGTATTTAATACTCTTAGGCTACACCAAATCAGGTTTCTAGACTTGCTTGATGCTAGAAAGTCTACTGATGAGATGGTGATTACTCTGGGGTGGAGCATTGATTTTGGAGAAGTGTAAAAATCGATCCAAAGTCTCTAACTCTACCAGTGAGACTGAGTGTAAAAGTTGTAGGAAAGATACTTATTCAGTCTATGAAAAGTTTTATACAGTTTTTGGCATTGTACCAATAATTTATTAACTACTAGTGTTACTTCCTGACTAACACAAAAGTAGTTGCCAAAAAGTAAAGAATCCAGTATCCCTAGAGGAGTATACATATAGAGAGGAATCTCACAATATCAAGAATTTTGTGATTAAGGAAATATAATGGTGGAGAAAAGTTTGTATTGAATACAACCTGTCAAATCCTATTACGGAGAGAATACTACATACTACACTTGATCTGGTTATCAAGGTGTAGAGATTATTTGAAATGCACTTTTTATTTTATATTAGTGCAAGTGGGAGTTTGTTGGGTTTTGTGCCCTAAATAAAATTCATTTCAATATAATCAGATTTACTAATTAATAAAGATCAGAAATTGCATTCTATGTTGTATGGTTAACATGACTTATTTCATGATTATATTTAATGTATAAATTCTATTAAGTCCAAAACATATATAAATATGTATATATTTGTTCACGATTATAGTGTCGTCAGCACAGTAGAATATAATCATGATTATATGTTCACAAATTTAATTCCCATGATTTTTCAGTTCACTAGATTTAGACTGGCATGATAATTAGCGATAAGGTATACTTACACCTTGGATAAGTGTTATGTCCTTTCCAGGGCATTGGCAAAGTTTACCAGTATTGGATGTATAGAGTATACATTGGAAGGGACCGATATTGATCTTAGATAAGTGTTGGAAATTATTTTACCAGGATCTTAGATCTACTCACAAGTATGTTGATTAACACCCTAAATATGAACTTTCTAAAACGATGAAATAAACACATATAAAGTTTAGTAAACCTTACATTGGGTGCAGCGGAATATAATGACTCCTTCCGTTCAGATATCTAGCCCTTGATTCCTTTCTGTAGCAGAGCATTATCAATATCTGAACCTGGATCTCATTCTCTGATTCTTTAGTGTTGAAACTCCTTCTTGCTGAAAGTCTTTCTTCACGATCTTCCTCACTATGACTGAGGTATCACTTGCTGTGTGTGGGCACTACTCTAACACTAAGAATTTCAAAATCTTTAGGAAGAAGAGAGAGAGGGAGTGGTCGGCCAAAGATAGGGAGAGAGAGAGGCTCAGTTTTTTCTGAATGAAAAAGTAGAAAATTTTAGTGTAAATTTCCTGAAGCCTTCACTATCTATTTATAGCATTCCACTAGGGTTAGGTTTGAATTATTTGGCATTAAAATAATGAAAATATCAGTTTGAAAAATCATTCCAAGTGGACGGCCCTATACTAGTGGATTTGGGCCTCACTTTTTGCAATTTTGCAGTTTTACCTTTTCTGCATCTGATTTTCTCAAAAACGCCAATTTTCTAGTTCAACCAATTAAATGCCAATTCTAACTATTTAATAACTATAAATAATTATTAAATAACATTGTCATTTATCATATTTATTAATTAAACCATACAAAGTATCATAATTAACAAATATGCCCCTAAAACTCTTTCTTTACAATTTCGCCATTACTTAGTGAAAAATTCACAAATAGACATAGTCTAATTTGAGAATTATAATTGATTAATCAAAACCAATTATATGAGTCTTACAAGCAATATTATCTCAACTAGTGGGGGGACCATGGGTCTATATAACCGAGCTTACAATAAGCAGATCAAGAATTTATAAGCTAAATTCACTGACTTATTAATTCTTCGTTGAATCCACGCATAGACCTTAGAATTGCACTCTCAGTATATAGAATGCTCTATATGTTCCACCATATAGACACCTCATTAGTTATCCATTGTTATAATCCTAATTTGATCAATGATCCTCTATATGAATGATCTACACTGTAAAGGGATTAGATTACCGTTACACCCTACAATGTATTTAATCCTTAAAACACTTAACCCCATATAAATGATATTTCAGCTTATGTGAAATGAGATCTCCACCATTTATTTTTGTTTGGTCAACCTCGAAGGATATCATCCTTTACTTACTATTTGCCAGATAGAAGCTATAGATTCCATGTTTATGTTAGCGCTCCCACTCAATTGCACTACCTGTTGGAAATTATTTTACCAAGATCTTAGATCTACTCACAAGTATGTTTGATAACACCCTAAATATGAACTTACTAAAACGATGAAATCAACACGTATAATGTTTAAGAAACCTTACATTGGGTGCAGCAGAATATAATGACTCCTTCCGTTCAGATATCTAGCCCTTGATTCCTTTCTGTAGCAGAGCATTATCAATATCTGAACCTGGATCTCTTTCTCTGAATCTTTGATGCTGAAACTCCTTTTGCTGAATGTCTTTCTTCACGATCTTCCTCACTATGATTGAGGTATCACTTGCTGTGTGTGGGCACTACTCTCACACTAAGATTTTCAAAATTGAAGAGGGAAGGAGAAAGAGAAGGGTCGGCCAAAGATAGGGAGAGAGAAGGCTCAGTTTTTTCTGAATCAGAAGTGTAGAAATTTAGTGTAAATTTCCTGAAGTCTTCACTATCTATTTATAACATTCCACTAGGGTTAGGTTTAAATTATTTGGCATTAAAATAATGAAAATATCAGTTTAAATTCCCAAAAAATGTGGTCGGCCCTATACTAGTGGATTTGGGCCTCACTTTTTGCAATTTTGCAGTTTTACCTTTTCTACATCTGATTTTCTCAAAAACGCCAATTTTCTAATTCAACCATTTAAATGCCAATTCTAACTATTTAATAACTATAAATAATTATTAAATAATATTTTCATTTATCATATTTATTAATTGAACCACACAAAGTATCATAATTAACAAATATGCCCCTAAAACTCTTTCTTTACAATTTCACCCTTACTTAGTGAAAAATTCACAAATAGACATAGTCTAATTTGAGAATTATAATTGATTAATCAAAACCAATTATATGAGTCTTACAAGCAATATTATCTCAACTAGTGCGGGGACTATGGGTCTATATAACCGAGCTTCCAATAAGTAGATCAAGAATTTATTACTAAAATTCACTAACTTATAAATTCATCGTTGAATCCACGCATAGAACTTAGAATTGCACTCTCAGTATAATAGAATGCTCTATATGTTCCACCATATAGATGCATCATTAGTTATCCATTGTTATAATCCTAATGTGATCAATGATCCTCTATATGAATGATCTACACTGTAAAGGGATTAAATTACCGTTACACCTTACAATGTATTTATTCCTTAAAACACTTGACCCCGTATAAATGATATTTCAGCTTATGTGAAATGAGTACTCCACCATTTATGTTCGTTTGGTCAAGCTCGAAGGAGATCATTCTTTGCTTACTATTCGCCAGATAGAAGCTATAGATTCCACGTTTATGATAGCGCTCCCACTCAATTGCACTACCGTGTTCCCAAAATGTACGTATCACCCTGACCTAAAAGTAGGCTTAACTAACAAATCAAAGAACACGAATAGCCTCTCGAGATTGTGCCTAATCATAACAGGATTAAGAATATTTGATCTAGGATCAACTAGGCGATATTGACTTGAATAGATATTACGGTAAGTTTAATAAATCTAAGTCAAAGTTCAATATCGGTCCCTTCCGATGCATACTCCATGCATCCAACCTGAGCTTTACTTTAACCAATGCTCTGGAAAGAACATAGCACTTCTCCAAATGCAAGTAAACTCTGTTGTAGATTATCATATCAGTAAAACCCTGTGTCTGATAAATCTAGGGAACTTTATTCACATAGTCCTGTTTACTTTCCAATGTGTTGACAGCACAATAAACAGGATCAAGTATGTGAAAAGGGTTTCAGATGAATTCATACATTATGTACATATAATCATGAAATAAATCTTGTGAACCATGCAACATTTAATGTTATTTCTTATCTATATTAATAAGTAAATCTAATTATATTGAAATGAGTTTTATTTAGGGCATAAAACCCAACAAACTCCCACTTGCACTAATATAAAACAAAAAGTGCATTTCAAATAATCTCAACACCTTGATATACAAATCAAGTGTAGTAGTAGTAAACTCCTCGTAATATGATCTGAAAGGTTGAATTAAACACAACCTTTTCTCCACCATTACTCTTCCTTAATCACAAAATCGTTGATAATGTGAAATTGCTCTCTATATGTCTACTCTTTTGGGATACTGGATTCTATATCTTTGACAACTATTTTTGGTTAATCAGGAAATAACACTAGTAGTCAAGGCAATTTGGAATGGTGCCAAAGATGTATAGAACTTTCCTTAGACTGAATAAGTACCTTTCCTGCAACTTTAACATTCAGTCCCTTCCTGGTAGACCTAGAGACATCAGATAGGTTTTTACACTTCTCCAAAATCACTATTCCACCCCCAGAGTAATCACCATCTTATCAGAAAGATTTTCTAGCACAAAGGCAAATTTCGAAATCCGATGTGGTGTAGTCTAAGAGTTTTAAACACACCCTTATAGGCTAACATATAGTTCCTCTTCTTAATCTTAAGATTTACTTGATTGTCTTCCAATGTTCTTCTCCTGGATTAATCTGATGGCTACTCATTAGTCCCACTCAACAGCAGGTGTTGGTCTAAGGCATACAAAAGAATATCTAAGACCTCTCACTGTTGATTTAAGAAATTCTTTCATGGCTTTTTCTTTTCTGGAATAGTACAGACTTTTCCTTAGATAAATAAAATCTATGCCTAGAAGTCGAGAAGCTTCTATAGATTGCCATTTAGAAAGAAAATGCTTCAGCATCTTACTAAAGTAAGTTGCTTGCATTAGAGTAAGTAATTACCAGGTATACCACAAGCCATAGGTTTAGATAAACTCAAACCTATAATACTAGGAACAGGAAGTTTGTTAAGTCCATAGAATACACTTATTAACTAAAATTTCCTTTTATGTCCTTGTAATAGAAAACTTTAGGTTATTCCATGTGAATGGATTAAACCATAGTTCTATTGGCTTTTCTTCTTAGTTTCTTATCTTGACAATCCATTACTTGTTTAAACTCACAATGTATTTTAATCACTAGTGTCTTCCAAGTCATAAGAAGGTGAGTTCCTAGAAACTCTCCCACTACGACAAGGTACCGTGAATTATGTCTAAGAAAACTAAATGGTATTGACCTCTTTGGTTGTGACAAGACAACAGAGCCAGTGGGATCATCATATGTCATATAAGATGATAGAACACATTTAGAATCAAGAATTAAATATCTCTTTTATTTGCTACTTTATTTTCAGACGTAGTCATTTTCTTAGAAAAGTAGTATTTGTTTGAACAAACACTTTCTTATCTATTGACTATGGGATGGTCCACCCCTAATCACTTAGAATAGCTAACAAAACATGGTTAACAGTTCTAGCTTTTCTTAAGATTTTGATTAGGTCATCCATGAATCTAGTAATGATTTACATTAAGTATACAACCATTACATCATTCTGAAATTGTATTACCATAGAAGGATTTAGGCAACGACTAGTAACTAATCATCAATATGCAAATCGAAATTTCTGGGGAGGTAAGTTTGGATATAAATCAAAAATCAATTTAATGATCTTTGAACTGCATATCTACTAACTATTTCTCCACCCCTATCAGTTCGCAAGATCTTTAACCACTTACCTTAATGGTTTATCACCATTGCTAGAAATTCAGAAATTTTTTCAAACATTTCAAATTTCTTTGCATCAGGTAGAGTGATCGTTTTAAGAATACAACGAAAAACTCATATCCACCCCTGAATGTACATCCATCTGCGAATGAGATGAACTACTTTCAGTGGATATAGGCATATTAACTCTTTGCAGAGATTGATCTTGTCAAAACCACTATGATCAAGATACAAATGCCATAGATTAATAAAAAATGTGGTTGCGTCTTTTGATGACTTAGGTATAGTTACATCAAAGAGTTCTTAGAATAGTGCAAGTGGATCGTGGTCACAGAATATTAAACTCATATTCCATTCAGTTTGAAACCATTAACAGAAGATGGATATTAAACACTTGTGAAAGTGTAACTGTATTATATTCTGGAATTAGAAATATAAGAAAATTTCTGTTTGGAATCTAAAATTAAAGTCAAAGACTTAAATTTATACCAAATATAATGAGTAATTCTATCTTTGACCACCACTACTAATTTAACTTTAAGTCTGATTTGCCCATACAAGTAGGAGATTTCTAAGATTGAGGATTTATATCAATCGGGAATAGAATTTCGGGATTATAATCATATGCGTCATTTAATTTTTTTTTTAAGAGAAAAAATAATGACATTAAATGATATATAGACCATTCATCCAATGATATGTTATTGAGCTAATTCGAAATGAATAAGCTAAGAGGAATTAGGATAATTTCATTTATAAATAAGAATCCAGCGATGCTTCGATTAGCGAGAGTCAAAGTAATCTTATTTATACAATCTTCTTGTTTCATATCGTAAAAATATTAGTCTAAGGTGTCATCAAATGATGAACAGCTAGATGTTGCATATACAATATTTATCTTTCGAGATCTAACACTATTATGTATGTCTAATGGTGAAAATCCACTAGGGCTTTATCTCATTAGATAAACAAACCAAGTTAGACCAACAATGAAGATTCGAAATTAAACTACAACTTAATGACAGAAAATAACATGGTTCAATATAAATTCATACACAATTCAGAAATTATTAAACATATAGCAAGTAGGAATGACAAGTAAAAATACTAAAACATACAATCCTAAATAATTTCCAAGTTTTTCAACAAACTGATATCAGTGTCCCGTTTAGGCGAGAGTCAAAGCTACCATCCATTGAATAGAGTTGTCAGCTCATCTAAAATGTTAAACATGTTGGAAATTTATTTTACCAGGATCTTAGATCTACTCACAAGTATGTTGTTTAAACACCCTAAATATGAACTTTCTAAAACGATAAATTAAACACATATAAAGTTAAGAAAACCTTACATTGATGCAGCGGAATTAATGTCTCCTTCCACTCAGATCTCTAACCCTTGTATCCTTTCTGTAGCAGAGTATAATCAAGATCTGAGCCCGAATGTCCTTCTTCTTCAAGTTTGATCCTTCACAGTCTTCCAATCTATGATTGAGTTACTGGTTGCTGTGTGTGGGCACTTACTCTTTCACTAGGGTCACGAAAATTATGAAGGGAAAAGAGAAGGATGATTTCGGCCAAGTATAGAAAGTAGGGAAGGCTCAGTTTTTCTGAAGAGAGAAATTTCTGTCAGAAAAGTTTATTCAAAAACTTGTGATTTGACTGAGCCATCACTTTCTATTTATAGGCAACTACTAGGTTTAGGTTAGGAATTATTTGGCATTAAAATAATGAAAATATTAATTTAAAATTCCACAAATAGTGGCCGGTCATGGTGTGTTAGTAGGCCCCACTTGATTTTGCAGTTTTAACAAATTTTATCTCTATTTTCTCAAAAACGCCAATTTTCTAATTCTAACCTTTTAAATGCCAAAACTAATTATTTAATAACTAAAATAGATTATTAAATAATATCGTCATTTAATTTAATTATTAACTAGACATATAAAGTCCATTAATAAATAAATAAACCAAGAATCTCTTTTCTTTACAATTTCACCCCTATTTAGTGAAAATTCATAAAATTAGACATAGTCTAACTTTAGAATTATAATTGATCAATCACGAATCAATTAATGAGTCTTACAAGCAGAATATTATCAACTAGAATGGGGACCATGGATCTATATGCTGAGCTTCCAATAAGTGAACCAAATTTACCAAGTAAATTCCTACTTATTAATTCTTCGTTGAATCCACTCTTAGAACTTAGAATTGCACTCTCAGACTTATATAGAACATATTATATGTTTCACGATATCAATATGCTATCTCATTTAACCATTGTTATAATCTTATTGTGATGTAAAGATCCTCTACATAGATGATCTACATCGAGATGGGATTTCTTTACCGTTCTCACCCCTCAATGTATTTTGCCCCTTAAAACACGTAACTACCTGTAAATGGTGTTTAGTGATCTAATAATTAGTCAGTTAAACAAGAGCTCATCCATTTACTTCTATTTGCTAAGCTCCAAGGGAATCATCACTTGACTTCTATACACCAGTAGAAGCTATAGATTCCATATTTATGTTCAGCACTCCCACTCAATCATACTATCATGTTCCCAAAATATACGTATCACCCTAACCTAAAAGTAGGCTTAACTAATAAATCAAAGAACATGAATAGCACTCCTGAGTTGAGCCTAAGCATATCAGGATTTAGATTCTTTTAATCTTAAGATCAACTACTGATATTGACTTGGAAAGATATATATAACGGTAAGTTTGTAATATCTTAACTTAGTTGCAATATCGGTCCAGTCCAATGTATGCTCCATACATTTGAAACTAGTATACTTTACTAATGTCCTGGAAAGAACATAACACTTACTCCAAGTGTAAGTATACATCATCACTGATTATCACATTAGTGTAAATCCAATAACACTGATGAAACAGGGACCAAGTCTTTTGATTCATATGATCACAATCACATTCCACTGTGTTGACGATACTGTAATTGTGAATAAACATATGATCTGGATTTAACTGATTTTGTGTGTGTTAATGTAATAAACATATTAAACCATTAGTATGTAAAATTCATGCAAACATCAATCACTTCAAATTTCTTATATTGATAACTAATCAGATTGTAAAGAGTTTTATTTAAGGCATAAAACCCAACAAACTCCCACTTGCACTAACATAAAACAAACTGTGCAAATAGGTCAATCTGATGTCTTGATCTTCAGATCATGTGTGGTATATTTGAATCCACCCAAACTTCTCGAAACTAGTTCATAGATACACTTATGAAACATCCTTTACTATATGCTTTACTCATCAAGGGATACTGTAATCTTTACTGTTTTAAAAGTACATCTGAATTAACAGAAGACATATCTCTCATATTTTAAAATATGTAATTGAGATAATACAGTGTAGACTTTTCTTCAACAATATAACTTTCTGGTATTTTTCGAATTTACAAAGTTATAACTCTTCTCTGGTAGAGCTTGAATTATTATAGAATAATTCCTCCACCCCCAAAGTAAGCACCATCTCATGAAATCTCGAAATGAGTTGGTGAGATACAAGGACAAATGATACACAGTTCCTAAATATCTAACGTATAGATCACTTTCATAAATCTTTCTTGAATATCTTCTAATGTTCCCTATTTGATTACATCTCAGATAGCTCCCACTCAATAGCAGATGTCTGGTTAAATAATACTTTTAACCTCTGATTATTTAGAGAGTTACCTAGTTGTGACTTTTATATTAGTCTGAAATTTTAAGTTAAGACTAAGTCATCAACATAGCAGACTAGTATTTGAAGTGAAAAATATATGCCAGAGATAAAGTAATCAAAATTAAGATACCATAAAATTTTATGAGGATTAAGAATTTTGGGTTCAAGTCATTCGAATGGACTGAACTAGAGTTCTTTATCTTATTCTCATAATTCTGATAAGTTATACCTATCCATGTGTATGGTTAGATTTGCTTTTCAGTAGTGTTCTTAAGTATCTATCACAAGTATCAACCTGATGAAGATGGGTATAGAACTTTAAAATTCTCCCACTCAATTAAGGTAGTGTGAAACTTTATCAAAGAACTTTTATAGGTATCAAACTTTTACTTACAACAGTAAAATCGAAATAGCAAACTTACAACAGTAAAATCGAAATGGAACATACAATCAAGATCAAGAATTTATATTGATAATAGCTAACTCATTATATTACTTCCATGTTTAAAGAAAATATGTATCACATAGGGTATTGTGGAATAGACTCCACCCCTAAAGGTTGTAAAGATCATTATTCTCTAAGTGTGATAGAGTTTATGTGGAGTTGAATACTATACAGAGTTCATTAGATATTAAAAGATCGTTGAACTGCATAGTTTTCTTAACTTTTTTCCACCCCTATCAGATCAAAAGATCATTTTATTAAACAAATTCTTAATAATTGTATTAGAATTAACAATTATTAGTAAACATAGAATTAATTTCTAGTGTTTATTTAATATAACTCTATGAAGAGTTGTAAATATTATAGAATTTGCATCAATAATAAAAACACTTACACATACAAACATATAAATATAATGTGGTAATAGTTGATGAAGATAAATTAAATGAAGCTCATTCTCATAAATTGCAACTGTTGAATTCGAAAATTAAAGAATGCTTTATTAATAAAAAAAATATTGCAACAATATGAGAGAAATAGGGATAAATATCCCTAACTAAAATTTGAAATCCAAATTGTCTTTAAACTAAAACAATTAATTCAAAAAATAAATTGAAGAGCTTCATCTTCATCTGGACGATTTCACCCTTGGTCCAGCTTTCCGGTCCAACTCATTTGAGTTCAAGTAGCTTGACCTATAAGAAGAAGAAAACAAATAAACAAAGTTAGTCCAGAATCATAAATCCAATTGGATAATAATTCACTAAAACTCTTAAAGTTTATAAATAGAAATACCTTGTTTCTTTGCAAGAAGTTTAGGACACTGGGGTTTCCAATGACCTTTTTCATTGCAGTAGAAACACTTTCCTTTAAGTGTAGCATCACCAGAAGGAGCAGCCTTTTTATTCTTCATGGCTTTTGTTCGCTTCTTGATGTTCTTCCACTTCTTCTTCGATTTGGGCTTCGAAGCAGAGGCAACATTTGCTTCAGGTTTGTTCGTCCCATTACCATTCCCAAAATTATGAGGTTTACTCCATTTCTTCTTGGGTCCTCCAATCAAATTTTCATAAGTTTGAAGGTCAATGACTAATTCATGAAAGTCAATTTCCTTCTTATTCATGACATAATTTGATGTGTATGGTAGAAATGCTGGAGTCAGGCTATTCAAGATAAGGCTTACTTGAGTAGCACTGTCCATTTCAGCACCATGATCCTGGGCTTCTTGGAAATAATTCGACATGAGGAGAACATGGTCACACACGTTTTGATGAGGTTCCATCCGTGCATTAATGTACTTCTTAGTCGCGTCAAAGCGTGACTGAAGTGATGCCTTACCGAATAACTCATTTAACTTCGTCATAACTTCAGCAGCCTTCTTGGTTTTAGAAAACCGAGTTTTGAGGGTGTCAACCATGCTAGAAAGCATAAAGTATAGAGCTTTGTCATTTGCTTTCTGCCAACGCTCATACTTTTCTTTCACAGCTTTGGATGCATTGTCCCCAGGCACTTCAGGTGACGGCTCAGTTAAAACAAACAAGGCACTTTCTTTTATGAGAGCAATATTAATGTTCTCATTCCACTTAGTAAAGTTAGATCCATTCAGCTTATTTTCAGTCAACAGTGATAACATGTGATTCATTTTGATAATACAGGATACTACAAAATAATAGAAATCAACAAACAGAAATTAATAATGGTTTAACACAAAATCAATTCAGAAATTATAAGCACATAGCAAGTAGGAATGATATGAGAAAATACTTTTAAAAAAAATTCAATCCTAAATAATTTCCAAGGTTTTTCAACAAACTGATATCAGTGTCCCGTTTAGGCGAGAGTCAAAGCTACCATCCATTGAATAGAGTTGTCAGCTCATCTAAAATGTTAAAC
Source organism: Cannabis sativa (assembly GCF_029168945.1). NCBI lineage: Eukaryota > Viridiplantae > Streptophyta > Magnoliopsida > Rosales > Cannabaceae > Cannabis > Cannabis sativa. Next base: position 26,704,934 of record NC_083609.1, on the reverse strand, counting down.
ATTCTAGCAACCTTTTATTCGATCAAGATTGGAATCCAGCGTTGTCCCGTTTAGGCGAGAGTCAAGGCTATTCTATCTTATGAGCTACTACCATTGTTTCGCAATTTGCAAGTCAAATATGGTCGCCACCATTAGGGTGATATATACCATATAAAACACTTACAAACTACTTATCTTTCGAGATTAAACGGTGCGAAATTGCTAATGAACGTTCCTCCATTAGGGAGGATTACTCACTAAAACAAACGCGATGTAAAACCAACAATGGAGATCGAATATCTTAATAATAATAAAGCTCATTCTTTAAAATGTATTTTCTTTATTATTCTAATAAATAAATTCTCATTAAATTCGAAATTTAGAATTGAAATTAAAAAATAAGAATTTAATATAATATTTATAAAATTATACTTAGATGGTGATTGAAATTAATTATTTCAATCTAAGTAATAATCTTAAATATAAATATAAGAAAATTAATTTAAGTTGAATTAAATTAGATTAATTAGCAACTTAAAAATTTCCTTGAGAATATATTTATTGTATTCGAAAAATTAAAGTATAAAGATTATACAAATTTCGAAAATAATAAATTCATAGAAAAATACTTCAAGCAAAAATATCACCTATCTAGATTTTCTTTTGACTAATTAATTCAATTTCTAATAATAATATATATTTTAAATTTCTTTTTATTTTAAATTAATCAATATATGAAAAAAAAAATCATTGATTTAAGTTGGTCCAAGAATTAATTAAAATAAATAATTAATTTACAACTCAATCTATTTTTCAAGATAAATTCAAAAATATTGCATAATTAAATGAAAATTTCGAAATTGATTAATAAAATAAAGTAAAAATATATATTTTGAAAATTATTTAAATTTAAGTTGAAAAATTAAATTTCAACCTAAAAATAATTTTGTTGTTTAATTAAGTGTCATGAAAAATAAATATTTAAGTATCATGATGAAAATCAACTTAGATATTTAAATTTTTCAAGTTAATTAAATGTATTAAATTCAAGAAATAAATAATTAAGTGTAGAGAAGGCTTAATTATTAATTTCTAGTTTAATACTAGGAAAAAATATACTTAAATAAAATTGTACCAAAATTAATTATTTAAATAATTAATTTCACAAAGTATAAAATTTTCCTATTTTAATATTAGAAGTAATAAATAGTCTAGAAATAACTATCTAGAAAATATCTTATTTGACTACGTATCTTTTCAAAAAAGTTTGAAAAATATCTAATTTAAGTTGTATAGAAAAAATCTAAAACTTAAATAATTTCAAATTTAGATTTAATTAAATATCAAAAATTAAGTTATAACCACTTAATTTGAAAATATTCCATTTTAAGTTAATATTCGAAAATATATTAACTTAAAAAATATCTTAAGAATCTTTAATAACTAATGCCTAGGATTCCTCAACTTGATTTAAAATTTAAATAAAATATTCAAATTTAAGTTAGATAAGAAAAATCAGTTGATACAACTAATTTATAACTTAAATAGGAATATTTAATTAAATAAGTTCCAGAAAGAATCTAGTTAGTTAAAATTCTATATTTAATTAAATACAAGAAAAATACAAATAGTTTGTCTAGAAATAATATCTAAAACTAAAAGTGTTTTTCTTAAAATTAACTTTAAAATATTAAAATGAAAATAAATTGCATATATTTTAAAAGTTAATTATGTTGCTAATTCAATTTTATTAGGTCAAACTAATATAATTAACCTAGTACAGTTATTCAAATCAGGCAAATGGGCCTTCACAATTGGGGTAGTTCATGTAAGGGGGTGCTGGGTTCAGTATGTCGTACCCACTTCTATGGCTCCCAACTCTCACACAAGGCCCAAAAGAGAGGAATTTAACCTTAAAATAAATAACTGTTATTAATTGAATAGGTCCAATAACTAAATGGACCTAAATAAAATCTATCATGATGTGACATTTTATTTAGCAACAACCTATATGCATCTATATAATAAAATAAATACATAGGCTCACACAGGTACACACTTGGATGGATCCTATCATGTTGCTAGGTCATACACAGATGAAAGAAGATTGTAAAATTTACCTGTTACAAATTATTAACTTGACCAAGGGAGCCATGAGTTAAAATCAGATCATTGGATCTGTCAACAAGTTAACCATGACTATTTGCAATCAAGTAATAATAGGTTTTGAAAACTTACACACAAGCTAAAACCACATACTCCTGCAACAAGGTTAGCTGGATAGTTGGAAGTAGGATTTATTTAATTTTAAATAAATAAATTTCGAAAATAAATAATTAAATAAATAAATAAATAATAAAATTTAATTTTAAAAAAAATTTAAAAAATTATTTTCGAAAATAAAAAAAAAATTATTATTTAAATTTTGAAATTATTAAAAAAAATATTTAAAATTAAACCTACAATTTTAAAAAAAATTAGGTTTCAACTAACCTAAATATCATTTCAAAATTTGCTAACTACTTTTAAAAATTAAATGTTATTTTATAAATAAAAATTAAAAAAGATAAATAAAATATTTTTTTTAGATTTTAAATTTAATTTAAATAAATAAAATAACAAAATTTAAAAGTTAGCAAAATATCTTACATCTATTTATAATTACATGATTATAGTTATCTTATTTTAAATTTAAATAAGGTCAAATTATTTTTAAAAAATTTAATTTAAAAAATTTAATATCTGACCTTAAATTTAAAAAATAAGATAAGATATAATCAAATTTAAAAATAAGATAGATAATTAAGCAAAAAGATAGATATTTACTAATTTTAAATTGAAATTACACTAATATCATGAATTAAATTTTAAAAAATATTAAATTAATTTATTATGATAATTAGAGTTGAATTAGGAATAGTAAATATATAAATACAAAACTACACAAAAAGTCGGAAGTTAATTCTATGAAAAATCATGAAAAAACGAAGAAAAACGAAAATTTTGGGAGCTGTACGGACAGTATGCCAAGCATACTGTCCACGCGCGCACCCAGGAGTGAACAGCCGAGAAAACTCGGCGGACAGGGTGATTTGCAGCCTTCCCGGACGCGGAATGAGGTGTCACCAGACGTCTGCGCGCATTTTCAGACAAAATCTTGTCTGAATGCGCGTGTGACCAAGGATGACTCGGATCCGCGCGCGCGTGAAGGTGCACATCACCTTATCTTTTTTCGAATCTTCAAAAAATCATAACTAATTCAAATTAAATCGAAATTGAGTTCTGTAAAAAAGTAACTTGCTTAATTTTTTTTCCATACTATCCAATAAAAATAATTCTAGAAACAAAATTTCAATTATTTTTCACGAGAACTCACAAACATCAATCAATCATCATATAACACTCAATACAACATGAAACCATCCAAATAACAAACAATCGTTTTAAAGTCCAAATTTCATGCAAGTAAATCAATTACCATGGCTCTGAGGCCAGTTGTTGGAAATTTATTTTACCATGATCTTAGATTTACTCACAAGTATGTTGTTTAAACACCCTAAATATGAACTTTCTAAAACGATAAATTAAACACATATAAAGTTAAGAAAACCTTACATTGATGCAGCGGAATTAATGTCTCCTCCCACTCAGATCTCTAACCCTTGTATACTTTCTGTAGCAGAGTATAATCAAGATCTGAGCCCGAATGTCCTTCTTCTTCAAGTTTGATCCTTCACAGTCTTCCAATCTATGATTGAGTTACTGCTTGCTGTGTGTGGGCACTTACTCTCTCACTAGGGTCACGAAAATTATGAAGGGAAAAGAGAAGGATGATTTCGGCGAGGTATAGAAAGTAGGGAAGGCTCAGTTTTTCTGAAGAGAGAAATTTCTGTCAGAAAAGTTTATTCGAAAACTTGTGATTTGACTGAGCCATCACTTTCTATTTATAGGCAACTACTAGGTTTAGGTTAGGAATTATTTGGCATTAAAATAATGAAAATATTAATTTGAAATTCCACAAATAGTGGCTGGCCATGGTGTGTTAGTGGGCCCCACTTGATTTTGCAGTTTTAACAAATTTTATCTCTATTTTCTCAAAAACGCCAATTTTCCAATTCTAACCTTTTAAATGTCAAAACTAATTATTTAATAACTAAAATAGATTATTAAATAATATTGTCATTTAATTTAATTATTAACTAGACATATAAAGTCCATTAATAAATAAATAAACACAGAATCTCTTTTCTTTACAATTTCACCCCTACTTAGAGAAAATTCATAAAATTAGACATAGTCTAACTTTAGAATTATAATTGATCAATCATGAATCAATTAATGAGTCTTACAAGCAGAATATTCTCAACTAGAATGGGGACCATGGATCTATATGCTGAGCTTCCAATAAGTGAACCAAATTTACCAAGTAAATTCCTACTTATTAATTCTTCGTTGGATCCACTCTTAGAACTTAGAATTGCACTCTCAGACTTATGTAGAGCATATTATATGTCTCACGATATCAATATGCTATCTCATTTAACCATTATTATAATCTTATTGTGATTTAAAGATCCTCTATATAGATGATCTACATCGAGATGGGATTTCTTTACCGTTCTCACCCCTCAATGTATTTTTCCCCTTAAAACACTGAGCTACCTGTAAATGGTGTTTACTGATCTAATAATTAGTCAGTTAAACAAGAGCTCATCCATTTACTTCTATTTGCTAAGCTCGAAGGGAATCATCACTTGACTTCTATACACCAGTAGAAGCTATAGATTCCATAATTATGTTCAGCACTCCCACTCAATCATACTATCATGTTCCCAAAATATACGTATCACCCTGACCTAAAAGTAGGTTTAACTAATAAATCAAAGAACATGAATAGCACTCCTGAGTTGAGCCTAAGCATATCAGGATTTAGATTCTTTTAATCTTAAGATCAACTACTGATATTGACTTGGAAAGATATATATAACGGTAAGTTTGTAATATCTTAACTTAGTTGCAATATCGGTCCAGTCCAATGTATGCTCCATACATTCGAAACTAGTATACTTTACTAATGTCCTGGAAAGAACATAACACTTACTCCAAGTGTAAGTATACATCATCGCTGATTATCACATTAGTATAAATCCAATAACACTGATGAAACAGGGACCAAGTCTTTTGATTCATATGATCACAATCACAATCCACTGTGTTGACGATACTGTAATTGTGAATAAACATATGATCTGGATTTAACTGATTTTGTGTGTGTGAATGTAATAAACATATTAAACCATTAGTATGTAAAATTCATGCAAACATCAATCACTTCAAATTTCTTATATTGATAACTAATCAGATTGTAAAGAGTTTTATTTAGGGCATAAAACCCAACAAAAGATTCTAGCAACCTTTTATTCGATCAAGATTGGAATTCAGCATTGTCCCGTTTAGGCGAGAGTCAAGGCAATTATATCTCATGAGCTTCCACCATTGTTTCATAATTTGCAAGTCAAATATGGTCGCCACCATTATGGTGATCCATACCATATAAAACACTTACAAACTACTTATCTTTCGAGATTAAACGGTGCGAAATTGCTAATGAACGTTCCTCCATTAGGGAGGATTACTCACTAAAACAAACGCGATGTAAAACCAACAATGGAGATCGAATATCTTAATAATAAAGCTCATTATTTAAAGAGAGTTGTATTTTCTTTGATTCTCTTTATTTAAGCTATTTATTTTAAATATATATTTATTTAATTAAAATTTCCAATTTAGAATGAAAAATTCTAAATATAAATTTTAATTTAATATTTATAAATTTTACTTAGATGGATATGAAAATAACATGAATTTCTTCCATCTTAGTAATAATTTCCAATAAATATTTAGAAAAATATTTAATTTAAGTTGTTACAAAATTAATTTAAATTAATTTACAACTCAAATTTAATTTTCTATAAATATATATTGCATTTTGAAATACAATTTTCGAAAATGCATGTTAAAATAAAAAATAAATCCTCGAAAAATTATTCTAATTTAATGTTGGCCCAAAATTAATTAATAAAATTAATTTACAACAAAAAATATAATTTTCTTATTTAATTTAATATATAAGAAAAATTTTAAATATTTAAGTATGATGATGAAAATCAACTTAAATATTAATTTTCTATTTAATTAAATACACTAGAAAAATACTTCAAGCAAAAACAGATAATATCTATCTAGATTTTTATGGACTAATTAATTAATTTTCTAATTAAATATATTTTACTTCATTTATTTTAATTAATCATTAAATGAAAAAAAATCATTGATTTAATTTGGTCCAAAATTAAAATAAATAATTTACAACTTTAATATATTTTTCAAATAAAATTCGAAATTTCAGCATTTAAGAAATGCAATTTCAAAATTTGATTAATAAAATAAAGAAAAATATATTTTGAAAATTATTTAAATTTAAGTTGAAAAAATAAATTTCAACTTAAAATAATTTTCTATTTAATTAAATGTCATGAAAAAAAAATATTTAAGTATCATGATGAAAATCAACTTAGATATTTAATCTTCAATTTAATTAAATGTATTAAATTCAAGAAATAAATAATTAAGTGTAGAGAAGGCTTAATTATTAATCTCTAGTTTAATACTAGGAAAAAATATACTTAAAATAAATTGTACCAAAATTAATTATTTAAATAATTAATTTCACAATATATAATATTTTCCTATTTTAATATTAGAAATAATAAGTAGTCTAGAAATAACTATCTAGAAAATATCTTATTTGACTAAGTATCTTTTCCACAAAATTTGAAAAAAATATCTAATTTAAGTTGTATTAGAAAAAATCTATAACTTAAATATTTTCAAATTTAAATTTAATTAAATATCAAAAAAATTAAGTTGTATCCACTTAAAAAATATCTAAAGAATCTTAATAACCAATTTCTAAAATTCCTCAACTTAATTTTGAAACTTGAAATTTAAAAGATATTCAAATTTAAGTTGATTAGTTATAGATAACTAAATATCAACTTAAATAGGAATATTTAATGAAAAATTTAAATTAAGCTTCAGAAAGAATCTAGCTGATTATAATTCTATATTTAATTAAATACAAGAAAATACATATAGTTTAGCTTAGAATAAAAAATTCTTTAAAATATGGTTTTCTTAAATTAATTTCAAAATAAATGAAATTAATTATGTTGCTAATCAATTTTATTAGGTTAAACTAATTTAATTAACCTAGTACAGTTATTCAAATCAGGCAAATGGGCCTTCACAATTGGGGTGGTTCATGTGAGGGGGTGCTGGGTTCAGTATGTCGTACCCACTACTATGGCTCCCAACTCTTACACAAGGCCCAAAAGAGAGGAATTTAACCTTAAAATGAACAACTGTTATTAATTGAATAGGCCCAAAACTAAATGGGCCTAAATAAAATCTATCAAGAACTATGATATTTTATTTAGCAACAACAACCTACATGCATCTATAATAAAATTAAACATATAGGCTCACACAGACACACAATTTGGATGGATCCTATCATGTTGCTAGGTCATACACAGATAAAAGAAGATTGTAAATATACCTGTTACAAATTATTTACTTGACCAAGGGAGCCATGAGTTAAAATCAGATCATTGGATCTGTCAACAAGTTAACCATGGCTATTTGCAATCAAGCAATCATAGGTTTTAAAAACTTACAAACAAGCTAAAACACATATTCCTGCAATAAGGTTAGCTGGATAGTTGGATGTAGGATTTATTTAATTTTAAATAATTAAATTTCGAAAAATTAATTAAATAAAAAAAATTATTTTCGAAAAATAATAAAATAAAATAAAATTTAAATATTTTCAAAATTAATATAATAATATTTAAAATTAAACCTACAATTTTAAAAAATTAGGTTTCAACCAACCTAAATATCATTTCAAAATTTGCTAACTACTTTTAAAAATTTAATGTTATTTTATAAATAAAAATTAAATAAAAATTAAAAAAGATAAATAAATATCTTTTTCAGATTTTATGATTTAATTTAAATAAATAAAATAACAAAAATTTAAAAGTTAGCAAAATATCTTACATCTATTTAAAATTACATGATTATAGTTATCTTATTTTAAATTTAAATGAGGTCAAATTATTTAAAAAAAATTAATTTAAAAAATTTAATATCTGACCTTAAATTTAAAAAATAAGATAAGATATAATCAAATTTAAAAATATGATAGATAATTAAGCAAAAAGATAGATATTTACTATTTTTCAAATTCAAATTACACTAATATCATGAATTAAATTTAAAAAATATTAATTTATTTAATTATGATAATTAGAATTGAATTAGGAATAGTAAATGTATAAATACAGAACTACACAAAAAATCGAAAGTTAAATCCATGAAAAAGCATGAAAAATCGAAGAAAATCGAAAAAATGCGAGCTTTACGGACGGTATGCTCTGCATACTCGTCCGCGCGCGCAGGTGGGTGACTTGGGCGAGGAGACACGGCGCAGATAGGAATTTTCATGATTTCCGCGCGCGTGTCTCTGTTGCTCAATCGCGAAATTTTTTCGAAACTTCAAAAAATCATAACTAATTCAAATTAAATCGAAATTGAGTTCTGTAAAAAAGGTAACTTGCTTAATTTTTTCCATACTATCCAATAAAAATAATTCCAGAAACAGATATTCAATTATTTTTCACAAAAATTCACAAACATCAATCAATAATCATATAATACTCAATACAACATGATACCATCCAAAACATCAAATAATCGTTTTAAAGTCCAAATTTCTTGCAAGAAAATCAATTACCATGGCTTTGATACAAGTTGTTGGAAATTATTTAACCAGGATCTTAGATCTACTCACAAGTATGTTGATTAACACCCTAAATATGAACAATCTAAAACGATGTAATAAACACATATAAAGTTTAGTAAACCTTACATTGGGTGCAGCGGAATATAATGACTCCTTCCGTTCAGATATCTAGCCCTTGATTCCTTTCTGTAGCAGAGCATTATCAATATCTGAACCTGGATCTCTTTCTCTGATTCTTTAGTGCTGAAACTCCTTCTTGCTGAAAGTCTTTCTTCACGATCTTCCTCATTATGACTGAGGTATCACTTGCTGTGTGTGGGCACTACTCTAACACTAAGAATTTCAAAATCTTTAGGAAGAAGAGAGAGAGGGAGTGGTCGGCCAAAGATAGGGAGAGAGAGAGGCTCAGTTTTTTCTGAATGAAAAAGTAGAAAATTTTAGTGTAAATTTCCTGAAGCCTTCACTATCTATTTATAGCATTCCACTAGGGTTAGGTTTGAATTATTTGGCATTAAAATAATGAAAATTTAAGTTTGAAAAATCATTCCAAGTGGCCGGCCATGTAGTGTAATGGGCCTTACTTGGATTTTGCAGTTTTCTCAATTCTGCATCTGATTTTCTCAAAAACGCCAATTTTCTACTTCAACCATTTAAATGCCAATTCTAACTATTTAATAACTATAAATAATTATTAAATAATATTTTCATTTATCATATTTATTAATTGAACCATACAAAGTATCATAATTAACAAATATGCCCCTAAAACTCTTTCTTTACAATTTTGCCCTTACTTAGTGAAAAATTCACAAATACACATAGTCTAATTTGAGAATTATAATTGATTAATCAAAACCAATTATATGAGTCTTACAAGCAATATTATCTCAACTAGTGGGGGGACCATGGGTCTATATAACCGAGCTTCCAATAAGCAGATCAAGAATTTATAACCTAAATTCACTGACTTATTAATTCTTCGTTGAATCCACCAATAGAACTTAGAATTGCACTCTCAGTATATAGAATTCTCTATATGTTCCACCATATAGACACATCATTAATTATCCATTGTTATAATCCTAATTTGATCAATGATCCTCTATATGAATGATCTACACTGTAAAGGGATTAGATTACCATTACACCCTACAATGTATTTAATCCTTAAAACACTTAACCCCGTATAAATGATATTTCAGCTTGTGTGAAATGAGATCTCCACCATTTATTTTCGTTTGGTCAAGCTCGAAGGAGATCATCCCTTACTTACTATTTGCCAGATAGAAGTTATAGATTCCATGTTTATGTTAGCGCTCCCACTCAATTGCACTACCGTGTTCCCAAAATGTACGTATCACCCTGACCCAAAAGTAGGCTTAACTAACAAATCAAAGAACACGAATAGCCTCTTGAGATTGAGCCTAATCATAATAGGATTAAGATCATTTGATCTAGGATCAACTAGGCGATATTGACTTGAATAGACATTACGGTAAGTTTAATAAATCTAAGTCAAAGTTCAATATCGGTCCCTTCCGATGCATACTCCATGCATCCAACCTGAGCTTTACTTTAACCAATGTTCTGGAAAGAACATAGCATTTCTCCATATGCAAGTAAACTCTTATTGTAGATTATCATATCAGTATCTATGTCTGATAAATCTAGGAAACTTTATTCACATAGTCATGTTTACTTTCCAATATGTTGACAGCACAATAAACAGGATCAAGTATGTGAAAAGGATTTCAGATGAATTCATACATTATGTACATATAATCATGAAATAAATCATGTGAACCATGCAACATTAAATGTTATTTCTGATCTATATTAATAAGTAAATCTGATTATATTGAAATGAGTTTTATTTAGGGCATAAAACCCAACAGTTAACATGACTTATTTCATGATTATATTTAATGTATAAATTCTATTAAGTCCAGAACATATATAAATATGTATATATTTGTTCACGATTATAGTGTCGTCAGCACAGTAGAATATAATCATGATTATATGTTCAAAAATTTAATTCCCATGATTTTTCAGTTCACTAGATTTAGACTGACAGGATAATTAGTGATAAGGTATACTTACACCTTGGATAAGTGTTATGTCCTTTCCAGGGCATTGGCAAAGTTTACCAGTATTGGATGTATGGAGTATACATTGGAAGGGACCGATATTGATCTTAGAAAAGATATCATAAACTTACCGTTATATCTTTCTAAGTCAATATCAATGGTTGATCTTAGGTCTATGGATCTTAATCCTGATATAGTTAGGCTCAACTTAGCTGTATTATTTATGTTCTTCAATTTGTTCGTTAAATTCGACCAATTGGATCTTCTCATGACATACAGATTAAGGACATGGTAGAATCTATAGCTTCTATAAGTATTTAGAAGTGAAACGATGATTTCCTTCGAGCTTGGCTAAATAGAGATAAATGATTGAGACCTCATTTCAGTAATTATATTAGTTTTCAAAAATATCATTTATCGGTTGCTAAGTATTTTAAGGATAAAATTCATTGAAGGGTAGAATGGTAAATTTGTCCCTATTCAATGTAGATCATATATAGAGGATCTTTGACTATTAGGATTGTAACAATGGATAATTATAACGTATCTATATTGTGGTACATATAGATCGTTCTATATAATTGAGAGTGTTATTCAATTCCAAATCTATAGTGGCGCAAGGCGGAATTAATATGTTGAGAATTTACTTGGTGAATTTTAGATCTACTTATTGAAAGCTCGATTATATAGGCCCATGGTCCCCTCACTAGTTGAGATAATATTGCTTGCAAACTCAGTTAATCGATTTTGATTAATCAATTATAATTCTAGAATTAGACTATGTCTTATTTAAGATTTTTCACTAAGCAAGGGCTTAATTGTGAAGAAAAGAAGTTTTGGGGTCAATTTGTTAATTAAGAGACTTTGCATGGTCTAATTAATAAATTACATAAATGATAATTTTAGTCATTAATTAATTATAATTATTAAATTAATAGTTTTGGCATTTATAGGATTGAATTAGAAAATATGGTATTATTGAAAAGAAGAATATAGGGTTGAAATAAAGTGGCAAAATCGTAACTAGAGAATGGTCCATTATAGTGCACGACCATTAAGTGATTTTTTCCCAATATTTTATTCTTTTTTAATCCATATAATTCAGCCTTCAGCGCTAGTTGAAACACTATAAAAGGAACATGATACTCTCACTCATCCACTTGATGCCTTCAGCCAAATCAAACCTAGTTATCTATCTCAGACAACTAGTAGATGAGAGAGTTTCTTCCTTAGTGATTTTACCTCCTTCATTGTTCTTCACATTTGAAACCTTGAGTGAAAGAGTTGTTGGGATTTTACGCCCTAAATTAAACCCATTACAATCCTATCTGATTTGTTATCAATAAGACAATAGAAGTGATTTATGTTAACATGTGGTTTTCATGTTTATGGTTTAATATATGTACAAAATCTGTTAAGTCCAGAACATATAGTCATTCACAATTACAGTGATGTCAACACAGTGGAATGTGATTGTGATTATATGATTCGAAAGACTAAGTCCCTGTTTCATCAGTGCTTTGGATTTACACTGATGTGATAATCAGCGATGAAGTGTACTTACACTTTGCATAAGTGTTATGTTCTTTCCAGAACATTGGCAAAGTATACTAGTTTCGAATGTATGGAGTATACATTGGACTGGACCGATATTGATCTTAGTTAAGATATTATAATACTTACCGTTGTATCTTTCCAAGTCAATATCACTAGTTGATCTTAGATCAAAAGATCTAAATCCTAATATGCTTGGGCTCAATCTCAGGAGTGCTATTCATGTTCTTTGATTTGTTAGTTAAGCCTACTTTTGGGTCAGGGTGATACGTACATTTTGGGAACATGATAGTATGATTGAGTGGGAGCGCTAAACATAAATATGGAATCTATAGCTTCTATAGGTGTTTAGAAGTCAAGTGATGATTTCCTTCGAGCTTAGCTAAATAGAGGTAAATGGAAGAGCTCTTGTTTCAGTGATTATATTTCAGTTCACTAAAACATCATTTACAGGTAGCTACGTGTTTTAAGGATCAAAATACATTGATGGGTGAAACGGTAAATTTATCCCTACTCGGTGTAAATCATCTATATAGAGGATCTTTGATCATTTGAGATTATAACGATGGTTAAATGTGATAGCGTATCTATATGGTGGAACATATAGAGCGTTCTATATAACTGAGAGTACAATTCTAAGTTCTAAGAGTGGATGCAACAAGGAATTAATAAGTTAGGGAATTTACTTGGTAAATTCAGTTCAGCTTATTGGAAGCTCAGTAGTATAGGTCCATGGTCCCCATTCTAGTTTAGACCATACTGCTTGTAAGACTCAGATAATTGATTTTAATTAATCAATTATAATTCTAAAATTAGAATATGTCTAGTTTATAAATTTTCACTAAGCAATGGCAAAATTGTGAAGAAAAGAGAATCTAGGTTTTATTTATTGATTAAGAGACTCTATATGTCTAATTAATAATTATATTAAATGACAATATTATTTAATAATTTATTTTAGTTATTAAATAATTAGTTTTGGCATTTAAATGGTTAGAATTGGAAAATTAGCATTTTTGAGAAAATAGAAATGAAAATTGTCAAAATTGCAAAATACCAAGTGGGGCCCATTAACACCATGGCCGGCCACTTTGTGAGGCTTTTTCCAATTATTATTTTCATTATTTTAATGCCAAATAATTACTAACCTAAACTTAGTGGTTACCTATAAATAGATAGTGATGGCTCACACTTAACAAGTGATTCAAGAGATTGTCTTCAGAAAAATTGAGCCTCTAACTATCCTTCTATAGCCGACCTCTCTCTCTCTCTCTCTCTCTCTCTCTCTCTCTCTCTCTCTCTCTCTCTCTCTCTCTCTCTCTCTCTCTCTCTCTCTCTCTCTCTCTCTCTCTCTCTCTCTCTCTCTCTCTCTCTCTCTCTCTCTCTCTCTCTCTCTCTCTCTCTCCTTCTTCAATTTTCGAAAAACCTTGAGTGTTAGAGTAGTGCCCACACACATCAAGTGGTATCTCAATCATAGTCTGGAAGATCGTGAAGAATCCAAACTGAAGAGAAGGACATTCGGACTCATATCTTGGTGATACTCTGCTACAAAAAGGATACAAGGGTTAGAGATCTGAGTGGAAGGAGACATATTATTCCGCTGCAACCAATGTAAGGTTCCCTAAACTTTATATGTGTTTATTATCATTTTAGAAGTTCACATTTAGGATGTCAAACAACATACTTGTTAGTAAATCTAAGATCCTGGTAAAATAAATTTCAACAAGAGTGTCGTGCCCACACATAGCTGTTGGGTTTTATGCCCTAAATAAAACTCATTTCAATATAATCAGATTTACTTATTAATATAGATCGGAAATAACATTTAATGTTGCATGGTTCACATGATTTATTTCATGATTATATGTACATACTGTATGAATTCATCTGAAACCCTTTTCACATACTTGATCCTATTTATTGTGTCGTCAACACATTGGAAAGTAAACATGACTATGTGAATAAAGTTTCCTAGATTTATCAGACACGGGGTTTTACTGATATGATAATCTACAATAGAGTTTACTTGCATTTGGAGAAACGCTATGTTCTTTCCAGAGCATTGGTTAAAGTAAAGCTCAGGTTGGATGCATGGAGTATGCATCGGAAGGGACCGATATTGAACTTTGACTTAGATTTATTAAACTTACCGTAATATCTATTCAAGTCAACATCGCCTAGTTGATCCTAGATCAAATGATCTTAATCCTGTTATGATTAGGCTCAATCTCAAGAGGCTATTCGTGTTCTTTGATTTGTTAGTTAAGTCTACTTTTAGGTCAGGGTGATACGTACATTTTGGAAACACGGTAATGCAATTGAGTGGGAGCGCTAACATAAACATGGAATCTATAGCTTCTATCTGGCGAATAGTAAGTAAAGGATGATCTCCTTCGAGCTTAACCAAACGAAAATAAATGGTGGAGATCTCATTTCACATAAGCTGAAATATCATTTATACGGGGTTAAGTGTTTTAAGGATTAAATACATTGTAGGGTGTAACGGTAATCTAATCCCTTTACAGTGTAGATCATTCATATAGAGGATAATTGATCAAATTAGGATTATAACAATGGATAACTAATGATGTGTCTATATGGTGGAACATATAGAGTATTCTATATACTGAGAGTGTAATTCTAAATTCTATGCGTGGATTCAACGAAGAATTAATAAGTCAGTGAATTTAGGTTATAAATTCTTGATCTGCTTATTGGAAGCTCGGTTATATAGACCCATGGTCCCCCCACTAGTTGAGATAATATTGCTTGTAAGACTCATATAATTGGTTTTGATTAATCAATTATAATTCTCAAATTAGACTATGTCTATTTGTGAATTTTTCACTAAGTAAGGGCGAAATTGTAAAGAAAGAGTTTTAGGGGCATATTTGTTAATTATGATACTTTGTATGGTTCAATTAATAAATATCATAAATGACAATATAATTTAATAATTATTTATAGTTATTAAATAGTTAGAATTGGCATTTAAATGGTTGAATTAGAAAATTGGCGTTTTTGAAAAAATCAGATGCAAAAGTGATAAAACTGCAAAATTTCAAAAAGTCAGGCCCATATCCATACTGTATAGGGCCGGCCACTTTTGTAGGGTTTTACCTCTGATATTTTCATTATTTTAATGCCAAATAATTCAAACCTAACCCTAGTGGAATGTTATAAATAGATAGTGAAGGCTTCAGGAAATTTACACTTGAAATTTTCTACTTTTTCCTTCAGAGAAAAACCTGAACCTTCTCTCTGTATACCTAGCTGCCACCTTCTTCTCCTTCTTCCCTCTTCAATTTCAAAATTCTTAGTGTTAGAGTAGTGCCCACACACAGCAAGTGATACCTCAATCATAGTGAGGAAGATCGTGAAGAAAGACATTCAACAAGAAGGAGTTTCAGCACTAAAGAAGGAGAAAAAGAGATCCAGGTTCAGATATTGATAATGCTCTGCTACAGAAAGGAATCAAGGGCTAGATATCTGAACGGAAGGATTCATTATATTCCGCTGCACCCAATGTAAGGTTTCCTAAACTTTATATGTGTTTATTTCATCGTTTTAAAAAGTTCATATTTAGGGTGTTAATCAACATACTTGTGAGTAGATCTAAGATCCTGGTAAAATAATTTCCAACAACTGGCCTAAGAGCCATGGTAATTGATTTTCTTGCAAGAAATTTGGACTTTAAAACGATTGTTTGATGTTTTGGATGGTATCATGTTGTATTGAGTGTTATTCTATGATTGATTGATGTTTGTAAATTTTCGTGAAAAATAATTGAATTTTGTTTCTAAAATTATTTTTATTGGATAGTATGGAAAACATTAAGCAAGTTACTTTTTTACAGAACTCAATTTCGATTTAATTTGAATTAGTTATGATTTTTTGAAGTTTCGGAAAAAATTAGGAATCGGGCAACCACGCGCGCGCGCGGAAATCATGCAAAATCTCCCCTGCGCCGAGGTTTCACGCCCAAGCACCCTGTTGCGCGCCCATGGACAGTATGCAATGCATACTGCCCGTACAGCTCGCATTTTTTTTCGTTTTTCTTCGATTTTTCATGCTTTTTCATGGATTTAACTTCCGATTTTTTGTGTAGTTCTGTATTTATACATTTACTATTCCTAATTCAATTCTAATTATCATAATTAAATTAATTAATATTTTTTAAATTTAATTCATGATATTAGTGTAATTTGAATTTGAAAATAGTAAACATCTATTTTTTTTGCTTAATTATCTATCTTATTTTTAAATTTGATTATATCTTATCTTATTCTTAAATTTAAGGTCACATATTAAAGTTTTAAATTAATTTTTTTTCAAAAATAATTTGACCTTATTTAAATTTAAAATAAGATAACTATAATCATGTAATTTTAAATAGATGTAAGATATTTTGCTAACTTTTAAATTTTGTCATTTCATTTATTTAAATTAAATTTAAAATCTGAAGAAGATATTTATTTATCTTTTTTAATTTTTATTTAATTTTTATTTATAAAATAACATTAAAATTTTAAAAAGTAGTTAGCAAATTTTGAAATGATATTTAGGTTGGTTGAAACCTAATTTTTTAAAATTGTAGGTTTAATTTTAATTTTTTTTAATTTCGAAATTTTTAAATTTTATTTTATTTTATTATTTTCGAAAATAATTTTTTTTATTTAATTAATTTTTCGAAATTATTTATTTAAAATTAAATAAATCCTACATCCAACTATCCAGCTAACCTTGTTGCAGGAGTATGTGTTTTAGCTTGTTTGTAAGTTTTTAAAACCTATTATTGCTTGATTGCAAATAGCCATGGTTAACTTGTTGACAGATCCAATGATCTGATTTTAAACTCATGGCTCCCTTGGTCAAGTAAATAATTTGTAACAGGTATATTTACAATCTTCTTTCTTCATCTGTGTATGACCTAGCAACATGATAGGATCCATCCAAATTGTGTGCCTGTGTGAGCCTATGTGTTTAATTTCATTATAGATGCATATAGGTTGTTGTTGCTAAATAAAATATTATAGTTCTTGATAGATTTTATTTAGGCCCATTTAGTTTTGGGCCTATTCAATTAATAACAGTTGTTCATTTTAAGGTTAAATTCCTCTCTTTTGGGCCTTGTGTGAGAGTTGGGAGCCATAGAAGTGGGTACGACATACTGAACCCAGCACCCCCTCACATGAACCACCCCAATTGTGAAGGCCCATTTGCCTGATTTGAATAACTGTACTAGGTTAATTAAACTAGTTTAACCTAATAAAATTGATTAGCAACATAATTAATTTCATTTATTTTGAAATTAATCTAAGAAAACCATAGTTTAAAGAATTTTTTATTCTAAGCTAAACTATATGTATTTTCTTGTATTTAATTAAATATAGAATTATAACCATCTAGATTCTTTCTGAAGCTTAATTTAAATTTTTCATTAAATATTCCTATTTAAGTTGATATTTAGTTATCTATAACTAATCAACTTAAATCTGCATATCTTTTGGATTTAAAATTTCAAAATTAAGTTGAGGAATTTTAGGAATTGGTTATTAAGATTCTCTAGATATTTTTTTTAAGTTGATATCTTTTCGAATATTAACTTAAAATGGAATATTTTCAAATTAAGTGGTTACAACTTAATTTTTGATATTTAATTAAATTTAAATTTGAAAAATATTTAAGTTCTAGATTTTTTCTAATACAACTTAAATTAGATATTTTTTCAAATTTTGTGGAAAAGATACTTAGTCAAATAAGATATTTTCTAAATAGTTATTTCTAGACTACTTATTATTTCTAATATTAAATAGGAAAATATTATATATTGTCAAATTAATTATTTAAATAATTAATTTTGGTACAATTTATTTTAAGTATATTTTTCCTAGTATTAAACTAGAGATTAATAATTAAGCATTCTCTACACTTAATTATTTATTTTTTGAATTTAATACATTTAATTAATTTGAAAATAAAATATCTAAGTTGATTTTCATCATGATACTTAAATATTTCTTTTTCATGACACTTAATTAAATAGAAAATTATTTTTAGTTGAAATTTATTTTTTCAACTAAATTTAAATAATTTTCAAAATATATTTTTTCTTTATTTTATTAATCAAATTTCAAAAATGCATTTCTTAAATGCTGGAATTTCGAATTTTATTTGAAAAATAGATTAACGTTGTAAATTATTTATTTTAATTTTGGACCAACTTAAATCAATGATTTTTCATTTAATGATTAATTAAAATAAATGAAGTAAAATATATTTAATTAGAAAATAAATTAATTAGTCCATGAAAATCTAGATAGATATTATCTGTTTTTGCTTGAAGTATTTTTCTAGTGTATTTAATTAAATAGAAAATTAATATTTAAGTTGATTTTCATCATCATACTTAAATATTTGAAATTTTTCTTATATATTTAATTAAATAGGAAAATTATATTTTTTTTGTTGTAAATTAATTTTATTAATTAATTTTGGGCCAACATTAAATTAGAATAATTTTTTCTAGGATTTATTTTTATTTTAACATGCATTTTTGAAATTTGTATTCTTAAATACTTGAATACTTTAATTTTTCGAAATGCAATATATATTTATAGAAAATTAAATTTGAGTTGTAAATTAATTTAAATTAATTTTGTAACAACTTAAATTGAATATTTTTCTAAATATTTATTAGAAATTATTACTAAGATGGAAATAATTCATATTATTTTCATATCCATCTAAGTAAAATTTATAAATATTAAAATTAAAATTTATATTTAGAATTTTTCATTCTAAATTGAAAATTTTAACTAAATAAATAGATTAAAATAAGAATCAAAGAAAATACAGCTCTCTTTAAATAATGAGCTTTATTATTAAGATATTCGATCTCCATTGTTGGTTTTACATCGCGTTTGTTTTAGTGAGTAATCCTCCCTAATGGAGGAACGTTCATTAGCAATTTCGCACTGTTTAATCTCGAAAGATAAGTAGTTTGTAAGTGTTTTATATGGTATGGATCACCCTAATGGGGGCGACCATATTTGACTTGCAAATTATGAAACAATGGTGGAAGCTCATAAGATAGAATTGCCTTGACTCTCGCCTAAACGGGACAACGCTGAATTCCAATCTTGATCGAATAAAAGGTTGCTAGAATGTTTAACATTTTAGATGAGCTAACAACTCTATTCAATGGATGGTAGCTTTGACTCTCGCCTAAACAGGACACTGATATCAGTTTGTTGAAAACCTTGAAAATTATTTAGGATTGTATGTTTTAGTATTTTCACTTGTCATTCCTACTTGCTATATGTTTAATAATTTTTGAATTGTGTATGAATTTATATTGAACCATGTTATTTCTGTTATTAAGTTGTAGTTTAATTTCGAATCTTCATTGTTGGTCTAACTTAGTTTGTTTATCTAATGAGATAAATCCCTAATGGATTTTCACCATTAGACATACATAATAGTGTTAGATCTCGAAAGATAAATATTGTATATGCAATATCTAGCTGTTCATCAATTGATGACACCTTAGACTAGTATTTTTACGATATGAAACAAGAAGATTATATATATAAATAAGATTACTTTGACTCTCGCTAATCGAAGCATCATTGGATTCTTATTTATAAACGAAATTATCCTAATTCCTCTTAGCTTATTTATTTCGAATTAGCTCAATAACATATCATTGGATGAATGGTCTATATATCATATCATGTCATTCTATATTTTCTCTTAAGAAATTAAATGACGCATATGATTATAATCCTGAAATTCTATTCCCAATTGATATAAATCCTCAATCTTAGAAATCTCCTACTTGTATGGGCAAATCAGACTTAGAGTTAAATTAGTAGTGGTGGTCCAAGAAAGAATTACTCATTATATTTGGTATAAATTTAAGTCTTTGACTTTAATTTTAGAATCCAAACAGAAATTTTCTTATATTTCTAATTCCAGGATGCAATACAGTTACACCTTCACAAGGGTTTAATATCCATCTTCTATTAATGGTTTCAAACTGTATGGAATATGAGTTTAGTATTCTCTGACCAGGATCCACTTGCACTATTCTAATAACTCTTTGATGTAACTAAACCTAAGTCATCAAAAAGACACAACCACATTTTTTTTAATCTATGGCATTTGTATCTTGTTCATAGTGGTTTCGACAAGATCAATCTCTGCAAAGAGTTAATATGCCTATATCCACTGAAAGTAGTTCATCTCATTCGCAGATGGATGTACATTCAGGGGTGGATATGAGTTTTTCGTTGTATTCTTAAAACGATAACTCTAGATTATACCTTATGCAAAGAATTTGAAATGTTTGAAAAATTTCATAAATTTCTAGCAATGGTTAAAACCATTAAGGTAAGTGGTTAAAGATCTTGCGAACTGAAAGGGGTGGAGAAATAGTTAGTAGATATGCAGTTCAAAGATCATTAAATTGATTTTTGAATTATATCCAAACTTACCTCCCCAGAAATTCGAGTTGCATATTGATGATTAGTTACTAGTCGTTGCCTAAATCCTTCTATGGTAATACAATTTCAGAATGATGTAATGGTTGTATACTTAATGTAAATCATTACTAGATTCATGGATAACCTAATCAAAATCTTAAGAAAAGCTAGAAGTGTTAACCATGGTTTGTTAGCTATTCTAAGTGATTAGGGGTGGACCATCCCATAGTTAATAGATAAGAAAGTGTTTATTTAAATAAATACTACTTTTCTAAGAAAATGACTAAGTCTGAAAATAAAGTAGCAAATAAAGGAGATATTTATTTCTTGATTCCAAAAGTGTTCTATCATCTTATTTGACATATGATGATCCCACTACCTCTGTTGTCTTGTCACAACCGAAGAGATCAATACCATTTAGTTTTCTTAGACATAATTCACGGTACCTTGTCGTAGTGGGAGAGTTTCTAGGAATTCACCTTCTTATGACTTGGAAGACACTAGTGATTAAAATCCATTGTGAGTTTAAACAAGTAATGGATTGTCAAGATAAGAAAATAAGAAGAAAAGCCAATAGAACTATGGTTTAATCCATTCACATGGAGTAACCTAAACTTTCTATTACAAGGACATAAAAGGAAATTTCGTGTATAAGTCTATTCAATGGACTTAACAAGACTTCCTGTTCCTAGTATTATAGGTTTGAGTTTATCTAAACCTATGGCTTATGGTATACCTGGTAATTACTTACTCTAATGCAAGTAACTTACTTTAGTAAGATGCTGGAGCATTTTTTTTCTAATGGCAATCTATAGAAGCTTCTCGACTTCTAGGCATAGATTTTATTTATCTAAGGAAAAGTCTCAACTATTCCAGAAAAGATAAAGTCGTGAAAGAATTTCTTAAATCAACAGTGAGAGGTCTCAGATATGCTTTAGTATGCCTTAGACCAGACACCTGCTGTTGAGTGGGAGTAATGAGTAGGTATCAGATTAATCCAGGAGAAGAACATTGGAAGACAATCAAGTAAATCTTAAGATTAAGAAGAGGAACTATATGTTAGTCAATAAGGGTGTGTTTAAAACTCTTAGACTACACCACATCAGATTTCAAAATTTGCCTTTGTGCTAGAAAATATTTCTGATAAGATGGTGATTACTCTGGGGGTGGAAAAGTGATTTTGGAGAAGTGTAAAAACCTATCTGAAGTCTCTAGGTCTACCAGAAAGGGACTGAATGTCAAAGTTGCAGGAAAGGTACTTATTCAGTCTAAGGAAAGTTCTATACATCTTTGGCACCATTCCAAATTTCCTTAACTACAAGTGTTACTTCTTGAATAACCAAGAAGTAGTTGCCAAAGGTATAGAATCCAGTATCCCAAGAGAGTAGACATGTAGAGAGGAATTTCACATTATCAATGATTTTGTGATTAAGGAAGAGTAATGGTGGAGAAAAGGTTGTGTTTAATTCAACATTTCAGATCCTATTACAAGGAGTTTACTACTACTACACTTGATTTGTATATCAAGGTGTTGAGATTATTTGAAATGCACTTTTTGTTTTATATTAGTGCAAGGGGGAGTTTTTTGGGTTTTATGCCCTAAATAAAACTCATTTCAATATAATCAGATTTACTTATTAATATAGATCAGAAATAACATTTAATGTTGCATGGTTCACATGATTTATTTCATGATTATATGTACATAATGTATGAATTCATCTGAAACCCTTTTCACATACTTGATCCTGTTTATTGTGTCGTCAACACATTGGAAAGTAAACATGACTATGTGAATAAAGTTTCCTAGATTTATCAGACATAGGGATTTACTGATATGATAATCTACAACAGAGTTTACTTGTATTTGGAGAAACGCTATGTTCTTTCCAGAGCATTGGTTAAAGTAAAGTTCAGGTTGGATGCATGGAGTATGCATCGGAAGGGACCGATATTGAACTTTGACTTAGATTTATTAAACTTACCGTAATATCTATTCAAGTCAATATCGCCTAGTTGATCCTAGATCAAATGAACTTAATCCTGTTATGATTAGGCTCAATCTCAAGAGGTTATTCGTGTTCTTTGATTTGTTAGTTAAGCCTACTTTTAAGTCAGGGTGATACGTACATTTTGGGAACACGGTAGTGAAATTGAGTGGGAGCGCTAACATAAACATGGAATCTATAGCTTCTATCATGCGAATAGTAAGTAAAGGATGATCTCCTTCGAGCTTGACCAAACGAAAATAAATGGTGGAGATCTCATTTCACATAAGCTGAAATATCATTTATACGGGGTTAAGTGTTTTAAGGATTAACTTCATTGTAGGGTGTAACGGTAATCTAATCCCTTTACAGTGTAGATCATTCATATAGAGGATAATTGATCAAATTAGGATTATAACAATGGATAACTAATGATGTGTCTATATGGTGGAACATATAGAGTATTCTATATACTGAGAGTGCAATTCTAAATTCTATGCGTGGATTCAACGAAGAATTAATAAGTCAGTGAATTTGGGTTATAAATTCTTGATCTGCTTATTGGAAGCTCGGTTATATAGACCCATGGTCCCCCCACTAGTTGAGATAATATTGATTGTAAGACTCATATAATTGGTTTTGATTAATCCATTATAATTCTCAAATTAGACTATGTCTATTTGTGAATTTTTCACTAAGTAAGGGCGAAATTGTAAAGAAAGAGTTTTAGGGGGCATATTTGTTAATTATGATACTTTGTATGGTTCAATTAATAAATATCATAAATGACAATATTATTTATAGTTATTAAATAGTTAGAATTGGCATTTAAATGGTTGAATTAGAAAATTGGCATTTTTGAGAAAATTAGATGCAAAAGTGATAAAACTTCAAAATTGCAAAAAGTCAGGCCCATATCCACATTGTATAGGGCCGACCACTTTTGTAGGGTTTTACCTCTGATATTTTCATTATTTTAATGCCAAATAATTCAAACCTAACCCTAGTGGAATGCTATAAATAGATAGTGAAGGCTTCAGCAAAATTTACACTTAAAATTTTCTACTTTTTCCTTCAGAGAAAAACCTGAGCCTTCTCTCTCTATACCTAGCCGCCACCTTCTTCTCTTTCTTACCTCTTCAATTTCGAAATTCTTAGTGTTAGAGTAGTGCCCACACACAACAAGTGATACCTCAATCATAGTGAGGAAGATCGTGAATAAAGGCATTCAACAAGAAGGAGTTTCAGCACTAAAGAAGGAGAGAAAGAGATCCAGGTTCAGATATTGATAATGCTCTGCTACAGAAAGGAATCAAGGGCTAGATATCTGAACGGAAGGAGTCATTATATTCCGCTGCACCCAATGTACGGTTTCCTAAACTTTATATGTGTTTATTTCATCGTTTTAGAAAGTTCATATTTAGGGTGTTAATCAACATACTTGTGAGTAGATCTAAGATCCTGGTAAAATAATTTCCAACAATAGCAAGTCAAGTACTCAATCATAGTGAGTAAGACAGTGGTAACCAAACTCGAAGGAGAGAAAGAGATCCAGGTTCAGATCTTGATAATGCTTTGCGACAGAAAGGAATCAAGGGCTAGAGATCTTGAACCGAAGGAGTCATTATATTCTGCTACAATCAATGTAAGGTTTTCTTAACCCTTATGTGTTTATTTCATTGTTTTAGAGAATTCATACTTAGGATGTAAATTCAGCATTCTTGTTAGTAAATTTAGATCCTGGTAAAATATTCTCAACACTTAATAAACTATAAAGAATTCAGTATCCCCAAATGAGTAATACATACAGAAAAGTGATGTTGCATAACATTTTATGAACACGAAGGAAGTAATGGTGGAGAAAGTTGTTGCTTACCACAGCCTTACAGTTCCCGTTACTTGGGTATAGTCAAACACACTATACTTGATATGGATATCGAGAGAATGGATTGATTGAAAATGCACTTCTAATTTTATGTTAGTGCAAGTGGGAGTTTGTTGGGATTTTATGCCCTAAATAAAACTCATTTCAATATAATCTTATTTGCTATCAATAGAAGATTAGAAGTCATTTAAGTTAACATGTTATTTTCATGTTTATGGTTTAATATACAATTTCTGATAAATCTAGATCATATTGTTATTCACAATTACAGTGATGTCATCACAATGGAAGATAATTGTGATTATATATTTCAAAGCTTAAGTCCCATGATTCATCAGTGCAGTGGATTTACACTGACGTAATAATCAGCGATAAAGTTTACTCACACCTTGGATAAGTGTTATGTCCTTTCTAAGGCATTAGTAAAATATGCTAGTATCAGATGTGTAGAGAATACATCGGACTGGACCGATATTGAACTTAGATAAGATATCATAAACTTACTGTTATATCATTTTAAGTCAATATCACTTAGTTGATCTTAGATTAATAGATTTTAATCCTGAGATGGTTAGGTTTGATCTCAACTTTCCTACTTGTGTTCTTAGAGTTGTTCGTTAAAGCTGACCAATTAGATTGACCCAATACTTATATCTTGAGAATATGGTAGTACAATTGAGTGGGAGCGCTAATCATAGTTACAAAATCTATAGCTTCTATCTTGACATAGAAGTGAAATGATAATTTCATTCGAGCTTGACTTAATAGAGATTAATGGAAGAGCTCTTGGTTCAGTCTTTATATTAGTTTACTGAAATATCATTTATAGGAATCTAAGTATTTTAAGGATAAAATATATTGAAGGGTAGAACGGTAAATTTATCCCTACTCAATGTAAATCATCTATGGAGAATCTTTGATTATTTGGATTATAACAATGGATAATTAATAACGTATTTATATCTTGGAACATATAGAGTGCTCTATATAATTAAGAGTACAATTCTGAATCTATAGTGGAGTCAGGAAGAATTAAGAAGTTAGGAAATTTACTCGGTAAATTCTAGATCTACTTATTGGAAGTTTGATTATATAGGCCCATGGTCCCCACACTAGTTGAGATAATATTGGCTTGTAGACTCAGTTAATTAGTTTTAATTAACCAATTAGAATTTTAAAATAGACAATGTCTTATTTATGAATTTTCACTAAGGAATGACTTAATTCAGAAGGAAAGAGGTTTTATAGTTTATTTGTCAATTAAGAGACTTTGTAAGGTCTAATTAATAAATAAGTTAAATGGCAATTTTATTTGATAATTAGTTATAATTATTAAATAAATAGATTTGACATTTAAAGGTTTAAAATTAAAATATGTCATTTGTGAAAGAAAAAGATAAATTATTAAATAAATAGCAAAATTAAAATTTAGTGGGGTCTACTATAGTGGTCGGCCACTTAAGTGATATTAAGCCATTTTTTTATCTTTTTTTTTAATTCCATATAATTTAAATCTAACCCTAGAAGAAATCCTATAAATAGATAGTGATAGGCTCTTAACATGACAAAATAACATAAGCTCCTCAATCTAATTTGTAAGATAAAGAAAAGAGCCTTCTCTATCTATTTTGAAATACATCTTTCTCTCTTTCTTCATTAATTTCAAACCCCTATAGTGATAAGAGTACCTTGCCCACTTATATCAAGCTAGTACCCAATCATAGTGTGGAAGATTGTGAAGAATTCCAACACCTGAAGGAGATTCAGGCTCAGTTCTTGTTATTACTTTGCGACTGAAAGGAACAAGAGTTGAAGATTTGAGCGGAAGGAGACATATTATTCTGCTTCCACCAATGTAAGATTTTCTATAACTTTATAAGTGTTTAATTCGTTGTTTTAGAAAGTTTATGTTTAGGGTGTTAGATTATAGAATATAATTAACATAGTTGTTAGTAAATCTAGATCCTGGTAAAATAATTTTCAACAAATAATTACCCCTAACAATTCTTATCATCAAACCCCAAAAACGAAACTAACAATTCAATCAAAAGGCTATTAGGCTCTTGAGGTTTTAGATCCCTCAAAATGTCATGAGATATTTCGTATGAGAAATTTCATTATATATACTTAAAAATATATTTATCATGAGTTTTTAAATTTTTAACTAATTTATACCTAATAATGCTTATTTTAACTTTCTTTTCCCTTTATACCCCGTCATATTAGTAATTGCATCTTAGAAAAATAACTCTCTCTCTTACTCACTCATCTCTATGCTCTCTCTTTTTATAATTAAAAAAAACCCATTAAAGACCATACGGATGGCGTTGACGGCAGAGATTTCGCTAAAATCATGAATCACACACAATGATTGTACGAAACCTGCTGCACTTGCAATAATGGTTAAGTGTTTTACACAATAATTTTTTAATCATTTTGAAGAACATGTTGCTGGTTTTTTTTTTTTTTTTTTTTTGCGAAACGGGATCTAGTTTTTCCAATGAGATCTAGAAATTTTACGTTATATCAATGGTTTATTGATAATATGTCAATGTTTTATCAATAGTAAGCGTACTAAGGTTAAGAAAGACTCTTATCGATAATTTTTTGATGGTTTCTCGATCATTTCTATGATTATGTGAATTTTTTTGTGTTTTTTTTTTATTTTTTTGCATTTTTCAGTTTCTTATCGATAATATATCAATAGTTTCTCAATAATTTTCATAACTGTATTTTTGATGCCATAAAACTTATCGAGAAACCATTGATATACCATCAATAAGAAACTAAAAAAAATACAAAAAATAAAATAAAAAATCACACAACCATGGAAATCATCGAGAAACCATAAGAAACTGAAAATGAAAAAAGGCAAAAAAAAAAAAAAAAAATCACATAGCCATGGAATCAAGAAACCATTGATATACAATCGAGATACCATCGATATACCATTGAAAAATTATCAATAAGAGTCTTCCCCAACCTTGGTATGCTTTATCATCGATAAAATATCGATAAACCATCGATATAACATAAAAAATCCAGATCTCACTGAAATAACTAGATCCTGCCACTTCAAAAAGAAAAAAAATAGCAACATGTTCTTCAAAATATTTAAAAAATTATTGTGTAAAATACTTAACTTTTATTGTGAGTGTAGCGAGTTTTGTAAGGTCATTGTGCGTGATTTGTGGCTTTAATGGAATTTCTACCATTGCGGCTCGTGGTTGTTACTCGTTAATGTGGCTTTTTTTTTAATAAAAAGCGAGCAATGAGTGAATTAGAAAGAGTTATGAGTTATGTTTTTAACATGCAATTATTAATATAAGGAGATAAAAAGGAAAAACAAGTTAAACTAAGTATTATTTAATATAAATTTGTTAAATGTCTAAAATTAATAACGAATATATTTTTAAGTATATATAATGAATTTCCCTTATATTATGCCATATATAATTACTTATATATTTTATATTGTTGCTGGGATGTCTATAAACTCACCAACTGCTGGTAATTAGTTTGAACATAGTTGAAAGACGAATGGAAATATGGTGAGATAGCCATAATAATTAAGCAATATTCATTCGTGTTTGCATACATGTATAGATTTCCTTTTTTTATTTCTTGTTTTTTTGAGAAAATATGTTTAGATTTCCTTTTTTTTTTAAAGGTATGTAGGGATTTTTTTTTTTTTATTATTTCTTGTTTTTTTGGAAAAATATGTTTAGATATTTTTTTTTTCTTGAAAGATATGTATGGATCCTTTACTTGGTCATTTGATGAATTCTTTTCTTCCCTAATATGAACTATTTAATTATATGTGACTGTTTATATTATCTATTCTGTGGCTATATAATAGAATGATATGAGAAATTATTGGATGATTTTTTTTAGTGTATTAGATGATTTTTTAAAAATAAAAAAAAATAACAAATTATTAGATGTTGGTGTAGTTAGTTAAAGCTAAATATAATTAATAATAAATTTGTTTATTTTTTTATCAAAAATTATTTTCAAATTTTGATATTTAGAATTAGTTAAATTTTAAATTAAATTTGAATATTTTGATACTAACATTTTCATTCCTTTCGAAAATAATTTTTTTTAATTACTATTACAAAGTATAATAGTAATTTTTATTTTTATTTAAATAACTATTATGCTTTCAAATTTCAATGGTTATAAATCCATTGACACCTAAAATTTATCTACTTAAAAGTAAATAGATGATAATATCTAATAAAATATATATTTTTTATTTTAAATAAATTGGTTACCCTAAATAAAATATATTTATTATTTGGTAACTATTATTCGTTATTCTAAATCGAACTCGAAAGTTTGGCACGTAAGAATTCGAATACAAGCTAAAGCAAAGGATAACCTTTTATCATTATTAAAAATACTATTTTAAAAATTAGAAACATAACAATAAAAAATATCTAATTTGAAAATTCCATAATGACCAGAAACTTTTTCTTTTAAAAAAATGTTAATTTTTCGAATTTAAATTTCCAATTTTACTGAAATATTAAAGCGTTTACAGTTGCGATTTTATTTCTTTTTCTTCTGTTTTGTTTTTCAATCTTATCCAATAAAAAATAAAAATCTAATTTAATGTTAATGAGATTCGAGACTGTGGGTCCACAACCTAACTAAAAAATAAATCATAAAAAAAAATATATGATAATTTCCCTAATAATCTCCACCAGATCGTATTAGCCTCCCTATAAATACCACCCATAACCGGTCTCCTTCCATCGTCTCATATATCATTCTTCTTCTCTCACTCACTGTTCTCTCTCTCTAAAACAATTTCATTTCTAATGGCTTCCTCTAACAATGGCGTTTCAGAAAATGGCAAGGGTCTGATCGTCAGTTTCGGTGAGATGCTGATCGACTTTGTTCCCACCGTCTCCGGCGTCTCTCTAGCCGAAGCTCCTGGATTTCTCAAAGCCCCAGGAGGCGCTCCGGCCAACGTCGCCATCGCCGTCACCAGGCTAGGTGGTAAAGCTGCCTTCGTTGGAAAGCTCGGAGACGATGAGTTCGGACACATGCTCGCCGGGATCTTGAGAGATAACGGTGTCTCCACCCGAGGAATCAACTTCGATCAAGGCGCACGTACCGCCTTGGCCTTCGTCACTCTCAAAGCCGATGGCGAACGCGAGTTTATGTTCTACAGAAACCCTAGCGCCGACATGCTTCTTAGGCCAGATGAGCTTAATTTGGAGTTGATTAAATCGGTAAGCTCTCTCTGTTTTTATTTTCTCGCAGTCTTGAATTTTCCCGGAAACTTGCTCATCTAACTGCGGTTGACGATTAGTGCTGTTGGGTCCCATCACATGTTGTCATTTATAGATCTACGATAGTTAATCGAAAATATCATCATATAATCTTTCTTTCTCATTAATTCTATTTATTTTCTTACTATTTTTACTTTTCTTCATTTACTTATAATTCTCGTGATACGGCGATCCCCTCCCTTCAAAAAGCGATCGTTTTGAAACCTGGGTATGTCGTTTTCTGTTCTGACTGACTGAGTCCGCTATTTATTAAAGTCCCAAAACTTTTGTTTCCACTTTCGAGTTTCGACTGTTAAACCTCACGCGTTTCCCATTTACACTCGCGCGAGTAGTCAATGTCTCTCTAGATGACGTGTTTTGTGAATTTAATACAGTAGGCTTAAGGCTACTCGTGCAGTGTGATTCACGCCTTATCTAATATTTGTTTGTTCCATTATTAATGTAATATAATAACATATTTTTTCAAAGAACACACCGCTAATTTCTTTCTATATGTCAATGAGTAAATTTTTTCTCAGAATTAATGTTTATATTAAATTATTAATAATATTAATGGGAGGATATGACGTCGATATGTACAAGTTGACATTTTTTTATGCCATTAATTATTGTAAGTTATTAGGTAGCCTCTACGCGCGTTGTATTGTAACCCATCACGTGCGCCTTATTCTTAACTATTTAAATCTATAATCTATGTGCGCAAATAGTTTTGTTGACTTATCTTTTCCTCACTTTACCGGATGAAACGGTCACTGAGTGAGATGATGTTTGTTTTGGGTTTGTGTTGTTCAGGCTAAAGTGTTTCACTATGGGTCCATAAGCTTGATCGTAGAGCCATGCCGATCGGCACACATGAAAGCGATGGAGGCGGCTAAGGACGCCGGGGCCCTACTCTCATACGACCCAAATCTCAGGTTGCCACTGTGGCCCTCAGAGGATGAGGCACGTGAGCAAATTCTCAGCATATGGGACAAGGCTGACGTCATCAAGGTCAGCGATGTGGAGCTTGTGTTCCTAACTAAAAATGACAAAATCGACGATGCCTCCGCCATGTCTTTGTGGCACCCCAACCTCAAGCTTCTCCTTGTCACTCTTGGCGAGAATGGCTGCAGATACTACACTAAGGTAATTAACTAAGAATTATAATCATCTATGAACAATCTCTTTTTATTTCTTTATTGTTATTATTCTTTTTTATTTAGGAATATAAGTTTATTTATGCATGTGTTTTTGACGTTTAGCTGCTGTATTGAAATTGGGTTGGTGGGGGGTTTTTTTAAGAATGAGTGAATAATGCTGACAATTCTGCGCTGTCCAGTAGCACTTGCCGACAAATGAAGTTGGGCTGGTGAGGAAGTAGTAGGGCCCGTTTTCTATTTTTTATTTTTACTTTTTTTTGGTGGGATTAAATTGCATGGTTTTAGGCTAGCTGAAATTACAAGTGCAAACGTTTATTTAATTAATATGAAATAGCTGTCAAGGGTTGATTATGTTTTCGCAACTTGAGGGGTTTAGTTGAACTATTTACATTCGAGTGTTACTTAAGAAATGGTCTTTTTGGTACTACCAAATTAGTCGCCAATGGTTTACCTAAAAGATGTAACAACAGAAATTAATCATAGAAGTAAGGCTTTGGTTTTATCTTTACAACATGGTAGATGTATCTATGATTAATTAATGCTTTTCTTTTTTTGGTATGAGATCTGATTATGATTAATGCTAATTTTTTAGGGGGTGTAGTTATTTGGTTTGTGGAATATTTACTTAATGAACAAGTCACATGATTAATCAAGCACTCACTTGAATATTATTACCCAAAAAAAAAAATGTTTTTAACTTTTCTTGTTACAGAATTTCCATGGATCTGTGGATGCTTTCCATGTTAAAGCAGTGGACACAACTGGTGCTGGTGATTCATTTGTTGGTGCTTTACTCACCAAGATTGTTGATGACCAATCCATCATTGAGGTATATACTTGTTCATACTATCTATTTCTCATTTTAATTGAGCATATACACATATATATACTTATTATTATTGCTGAATTAATTACAGGATGAGGCAAGGTTGAAGGAGGTTCTTACATTTGCTAATGCATGTGGAGCCATTACCACCACCAAGAAGGGAGCAATCCCAGCTCTTCCCACTGAGACTGAGGTCCTCAGCCTGGTCAGAGGTGCATAAGAGAAGGGGGGAAATTTTCTTTAATTTCTGCCTGTTTTAGTTTTGATTTCCCTTAACGTTTTCTTGTTTGTTTTGTTTTGGGGACCTTTTTCTTTTGTTTTTTTAGGATCTGCTTGCAATTTGAGTAAAGGGAATTTTCCGACCTCAGTAATGCTATTTCTCTTTTTCATGTTTTCTCTTTTATTTACCTTCCTTTTCACTTATTTTATGCTGTAATGGTAAAAGACGATGCGCTCTCATGCATATTGCTGTGAATAACTTCTTTTAATGACCAAAGAAAAATGTGATACATAAATGCAAAGCTCAAAACACCCACTTCTAGGACGGCTTTGCACATGCCTACAAATACATTAATCATTATTGTTTATTCCTTTTGAAGATAAAAATAGAATCCATTCTTTTCTTTTTATCTTTTTCGATTGCGAACCTAATTTATAAAAGAGAACAATATTGTCACTTCGTTTATAGAAAGTGAGACCTAACCCAACCACCTGTCTCACTTCCTTTTCGTAAACAAGGTTGCGTACATCTGACTATAGATAAGACGTCGCAGATCTCTACCTCTTCATTCTCAAAAGAATCTAAGTGATAAATCATAATGTGATCGATCACCTCATCTCTCAAAAAGTATATAATACTGAAAGAATTGGCAAGTTCATTCCAAACTAATTTCGGAGAACATTTAACTTTCTGTTCTAGCTGTACCACGTATTCCATAATTTATCAGCAAATAAAAATCAATCCCCAAGTTTAAGAATATTAAGATAAAATTCTCAATTAATCAAGTGGTAAAAGGAGAGCTTCTACAACTTTTGTATTTTGTTTTATTTTTTTGTTTCTTTATATTTTCTATTGCTATCCCTTGAAAAGATGATAAGGAATGCAATTACAACACAATGGCTTGTGGGTTGCATTCACTCACATCCATCCGCAGAGACCTCCAAGCTTGCTTGCACCTTTCCCACTTCATCTGCATATGACCCAAATACGCTTTTGCCCATAGTTCATTGCTCCCACCCGTGCTTAGACCATACGGCACTGAGAAACTGTTTGCATTTTCACAAAACATAGTAAAAACAATAACGTATCAAACACGAAGGTGTCATCATCATTATCAACAATAAGTACAATTAATATAAAATATGAAGCCTCAAAACTAAAACAATAAGTTACCATAATAGCATGGTCCACAAACTAGAATATTAACACAATGTCCAAAATGAGTGTTACCTCAACAATTCCTCCATCTCAGATCCCTTGGTGGATGAACCATTCCTGCAAAAAATAAAAAATAGTACAAGTTTAACCAATACCTTCCATTGGTAAATTATTGTTCCTGAACATGCAATTGTTTAAATAATAATAAGACCCCCTCTAATCACAGGTCTTTCCTAAATGGCTACACTAGAAGTAACGATACATGTGATGGCATACTCATTATAGGCTCATATTTCGTTTTCTCTGAGAAAATTTCCTAAACTTTTATGTTGATTACGTACAAGGTATTGAAGTCCTAATTCATAAGTAAAAAGGTCAAACCCATTCACATATATTTAGCAAATATACAAATAAAAAACTATAAAGTACAAACCTACAAACAGATATTTTGAAAAGATGAAGAGACTTGGTGGAGAGATTACGAATAGCCTCCGAAATATGCTCCTTGCCAAATGCATATACTACTGGATACCCAAGAAGCCATCTGAAGCATATACAATAACATCATGATGTGAGTGTGATATCTGGTTCTAATTTTGAAACTGAAGCTACACAGAAGAAGGATTGTCTATCTTCTAAATTAATCAAAGGTCGATCTTTGTATGCAATTACTTATGGATACCACAAAACGAATACGTAAAATACTATAACATTATTAATGCAGATGTATCTTCATATAGAAAATTACCCATTTAAAGTTGGTACTGTGACCTGGGTGTCTTGCAGACAACTAGTAAGATCAATAAAATATGAAGATTGCAAAGTCATAATGTCATTGACAGGATAATGAACATTCAGCATTTCACCTGTCCTGGGACATGACAAGCAATTACTCTTCATTCCGTCAATAAGAAATATCTCAGCGAACAGCTTCTGAACTGATAGAAACTGCATCACTAAAGGGTTGTTTTCAGGCTGAGATATCATCTGGAACAAAATGAAGAAAGCATCTTCACTAAAGACGAAATATAAACATGTCTATAATTTCCATTAGATAAAGAAAAAGTCCACAGCAAGACCTTTAGAGGATCTTGTTCAAGGTCCACAAAGAGCAGCTGTATTTCTGAGTTCAAACTTGACTGAACATGCTCAGCAAGTCCTCTTATGTGTACCAAATATATCATATCTTCTATGATCATTACTCTCAAATGTTGGAAAATGCTAGACTCCTGCATTTTTTTTTTCAGAATCTAGATGTAAGAAAGTAGTACAACCAAAAAAGTTTTCAGAATAAAAAGAAATCCAGACAAGAGAGAAAATTACATGATAAGGATGATGAGATTAATTTTCAAACGATACCAACAATACCCTAAGTAATTCATGTAAATAGCAGAGCTGAAACTGCAAATGTAACCTATGGAATTAAACTAGTGAAGAAGATACAAATACAAATAATTTAATTTAATAGAATTGAACTATGACACAATGATTACAGATAGCTATATTGTTGTTGTTACAAAGAATTGTTTAGCCATACAGTAGCAATGCAGTACAGTAGTTCAGATCAGCATAGTCCACCAATACAACATTTACAAATAATTAAACGAAAAGAAAATACCTTTTGACAAAGTTTGAGAAGTGCACATAATCGTTCTTGCAGTTCAGGCATCTTTCCCCCATAGTCTACCATGATGACTGGTCTCATTCCAGTGCATAATGCAAGAACATCTGCCCAAAAATAATTTCACAGATCAACATAAATCATTAGAGCGAATCAGTCTTTTTATTCATACACACTTTCTTGAATTTGAATAAACTAAAGAGTCATTTAACGAAATTAACTTGACAGTTTTCTCATTTTTGTATTCCTTATCATAAAGTAACATCTCATTCTTTATCAATAACTAATTAATACCAACGAACTAAACATGAGTCTAACATTTGAACTTCTTACTCCACTTTCAGTACATTTTACTCTAGATCAACATTGTACACTATCAAATGATCAGAATAGATGGATATAAGATCCTACAATGTGCTCACTTATATATGACTTTCCTATTTCAATATTTTCAGTTGTTAATTTTCTCCATACACAAAAAAAAATCCCAAATACTAAAAAAGCTAAACTCAATTAAGCATAACAGAGATTCGTTATCTTGACAAAAAAAAAAAACATAGATTTGTTAGACACTTAGAGCATATTGTTGAACCCAAAAAGAAAGAATGACTAGATTATAGACACCCAGAATAGAAAAACTATGACACCCTGGAAGAAAATAAAAGCTGAAATTGGAAAAGAAGAAAAACCAAGAGGAGATATTGACTGAGAAAGTGAAAAGAGAAAGAGACCCATATGGAGTCGAGTTCTTGCTGAAGGTTTGAGGCGCCATTTGATAAGAGAAAGAGAAGAATCCAAGAGCTTGAGAGCCTCGTCCAACTGAGAAACTTCTGTTGAGAATGGGAATTCGCCTTTGTGTCGTTGTGCCTTCTCCATTTCAGGATTACAAGCAATGATTACTACCAAAGCTGGAAGTAGAAACATTAGAAGTGCGAAGTATCACACTGACAGGAAATGAGAATTGGCAAATATTAATGTATTTATGTTGTTGGATCCACCCCCATGGGCTGGGCTTGAACCGATTTGGGTACTAAGCCCAAAGTTAATTTCAAAAAGTATTTTTATGGGATTATTTCACAAATATACAAAAATAACAAAAAAATTACAAAAATACAGTTGTACGGAATTTTAACCATTTTTTACGATTTTTTTTATTTTATTTACAGAAAATACGGTCTTTTTATGCTCTACTTTTGTTAATTTTTTGTTATATGTATGTTTTTTTTTATTGTTGTTTGGATGTTATTTTTCTGTTACTTTTGTGTAGCTTTCTTGTTGTTTTCGTGTTATTTCTATAAAAAAGAAAACGTAAAAATATATTAAAAAAAAATCTTCAAACATAAAAATATGTATTTTATGTAATTATTCCTATTTTGGTATTTTGGGAAATTATAGTAAATAGTCCCAAATTATAGGACTATGTTAGTAAATGTCCTCATTTTAAAAGTGTCTATGTATGCCATGCAAACTACCAAACTCTGTACCCGACTAGTTAATAGAATTGATGGCGTAGTACGTGACTTCTGGTGGGGTTATGAGAAGGGGAATCGCGGGATCCACCTTAAGGCCTTGGATAAGCTCTGCCTCCCTAAATCCAGAGGGGGTCTTGGCTTTAGGCAGGGCCGACCCTAGGCATAGGCGAGCTAGGCTTGTGCCTAGGGCCCACTCTTTTCAGGGGCCCAAAATAAAAAAAAAATAAAAAAATTCATTAGGCTTTTATTAAAGTAAAATTAAGTGTATTGTAAACAATAAATAGTCATAGCTTAGTGGGTTGAGGTGTATGACATGTTATAAAATGTCATGGGTTCGAATCCCATAACACTCTTTTTTAAATTTTTTTATATATATTTCTGAGGGCCCCAAAATTTAATTCGCTTTAGGCTCATACATTCTCAGGGCCGACTTTGGCTTTAGGAAAACAAAAGAAATGAATCTAGCCTACCTGGCTAAGTGGGGTTGGGACCTGCTCATTGGTAGTCAGTCCCTTTGTTGTCGTATTCTGAAAGCCAAATATTTGAAGGGAAAGGAGTTGCTTCACTGCAAATATAAAAATTCTGACTCCTGATTCTAGAAGAATGTGGTGAAAGTGAATGACATTCTTTGGAAAGGCGCTTGTAAAGTGGTCTCTGATGGTAGGGACACAAGAATTTGGGATGATCCGTGGGTGACCCATGGAAGCTCTTTCTTCCCCAAACCTAAGGGGGTTTCTGCGAGTGGTCTCGATAAGGTGGCTGACCTGTTGACTGAAGATGGACATTAGGACCTTTAAAAGTTGACTAGATTTTTTGACAAAGAACAGTTACTGCTATTCTGAAAGGTGGAAATTCGTCAGCTATTGGATTTGACAAGTGGATCTGGGCCAAAGAACGTAATGGTAAGTTTTCGTGTAAATCGACCTACCTTATTCAAGCATTATAGAGAGATCCTCATTGTGAGGTGGCTCCTTTGCTTTGGAACAAGCTCTGGAATAGTAGAACTTTAGAGCGACATAAAGTCCTTTAGTGGAGCATTCTGTCTGAGGCACTTCCCCTTAGGGACATTAATAAGAAGAGATTTCATATTGACGATGCGTTTTGCGTTGGAAGTTATTTTACTAGGATCTCAGATCTACTCACAAGTATGTTGATTTAACAACCTAAATATGAACTTCTAAAACGATAGAAAATTAAACACATAAAAGTATCAGAAATCTTACATTGGGTGCAGCGGAATATATGTCTCCTCCCACTCAGATCTCTAACCCTTGATTCCTTTCTGTCGTAGAGTATAATCAAGATCTGAGGCCGATAGTCCTTCTTTGTTGTTTCTGAATTCTACACAGCCTTCCTTACTATGATTGAGGTATTACTTGATGTGTGTGGGCACTACTCTATCACTCATAGATTTCGAAAGAGAGAAGGTAGAGAGAGAGAGGGTGGCGACTCAGAGAGTTTTGAGTGAGAAAATTCTGTCAGAATAATGTGTGTTCAAAACTGAAGTCTTTACCTTCTATTTATAGAAGACCACCTAGGGCTATGGTTGAATTAATTGACATTTAAAAATTGAAAAATCAATGTGAAAAAGGAAGCATAGTGGCCGGCCTAGGCATTGTGGAAACAAGGCTTGCCACTTTTCCAACTTTCTTTTTCCTACATTGATAGTTTCCTGTTTTGTCAAAAACTGCCAATTCCTTTTGTTCAACCACATAAATGTCAAATCTAATTATTTAATAATTAAAATTAATTATAAAATAATATATTGTCATTTATTTATTAATAATAAAACTAATTAAAGTTTCCTAATTAATAAATATGCCCTTCAAAATCTCTATTTACTGTTTTGCCCTTAATAAGTGATAAATTCTCAAATAGACACAGTCTAACTTGAGAATTATAATTGATTAATTAAAATCAATTAAATGAGTCTTACAAGTAATATTATCTCAACTAGTGGGGGGACCATGGGTCTATATATCCGAGCTTCCAATAAGCAGAATTTACTACTTAAATTCACTGACTTATTAATTCTTCGTTGAATCCACGCATAGAACTTAGAATTGCACTCTCAGTATATAGAATGCTCTATATGTTCCACCATATAGACACATCATTAGTTATCCATTGTTATAATCCTAATGTGATCAATGATCCTCTATATGAATGATTTACACTGTAAAGGGACTTAATTACCGTAACACCCTACAATGTATTTTATCCTTAAAACACTTAACCCTGTATAAATGATATTTCAACTAAGTGAAATGAGTACTCCACCATTTATCTCGTTTGGTTAAGCTCGAAGGAAATCACCCTTTGCTTACTATTCGCTAGATAGAAGCTATAGATTCCATATTTATGTTAGCGCTCCCACTCAATCGCACTACCGTGTTCCCAAAATGTACGTATCACCCTGACCCAAAAGTAGGCTTAACTAACAAATCAAAGAACACGAATAACACTCTTGAGATTGAACCTAACCATATCAGGATTTCGATCATGTGATCTAGGATCAACTTAGTGATATTGAATTGAATAGATATAATATCGGTCCATTCCAATGCATACTCCATGCATCCAACCTGAGCTTTACTTTAACCAATATTCTGGAAAGACCATAGCATTTCTCCAAATTCAAGTAAACTCTATTGTAGATTGTCATATCAATAAAACCCAGTGTTCTGATAAATCTAGGAATCCTTTATTCACATAGTTATGTTTACTTTCCACTGTGTTGACAATGATCAAGTATGTGAAAGGGGTTTGGATGAATTTATAAATCAAACAGACAAACAATTGATTAAGCGAACCAAAACATACACAAATGAATGAAAAATAGTTCTGTTACTTTATTGATATTGAATAATATGGATTACATTGAAATAGAGTTTTATTTAGGGCATAAAACCCAACAAACTCCCACTTGCACTAATATAAAACAAATCAGTACATTTCAATTAACCCTAAATTCTGACGGTGCTTTTCGAATGCGGTCACTGCCAAGACTTTGGTGAATGGATCAGCTAAGTTGTCCTGCGTGTCCACTTTCTCCACCAGTACATCCCCTCTTGCCACATATTCTCTGATAATATGATATTTTCTTTCGATATGCTTACTTCTCTTGTGGCTCTGAGGTTCCTTACTGTTGGCTATAGCTCCATTGTTATCACAAAGTAGGACTAGAGGCTTTTCCATTCCAGGAACTACACCAAGACTGGTGAAGAACTTTCTAAGCCAGACAACCTCTTTAGCTGCTTCAGCCGCAGCTATGTATTCTGCCTCCACGGTAGAATCCGAAATCACAGTTTGTTTCGCACTTCTCCAAACCACTGCTCCACCCCCAAGAGTAAACACCATCCCAGATGTAGATTTCCTGTCTTCAAGACATGCCTGGAAATCTGAGTCTGTATAGCCTATGGGATTCAGAGCACCACCCTTGTAGACTAATACATAATCTCTTGTACTCTTTAGGTATTTTAAAATATACTTAACAGCATTCCAATGTTCCTGTCCTGGATTTGACTGATACCTGCTCACAATTCCAACTGCATAGCAGATGTCAGGTCTAGTGCATAGCATAGCATACATTAGACTTCCAACTGCAGAAGCATAAGGAATTTTTGCCATGTCTTCTATCTCTTGAGGATCAGTAGGACATTGTTCCTTAGATAGACGGATACCATATCTATAAGGCATATTTGCCCCATTGGTATTAGTCATGGAGAATCTCTCTAGAACTTTGTCAATATAAGTTGTTTGAGAGAGAGAGCAAGGGATCTGTTCTTCCGGTTTCTGATAATCTGAATACCGAGAACATAGGCTGCCTCACCCAAGTCTTTCATGTCGAATTGAGTGTCAAGCCATTCCTTGATGTGAGTCATTTTCTTGACATTGTTGCCAATGATCAAAATGTCATCAACATAAAGGACCAGGAATACTACTACTTGGTCTTCCTTGAGTTGGTAAACACAAGGTTCATCTTCATTCTGATGAAAGCCGTAGGTTTTAATGATCTCATCAAACCTTTTATTCCATGAGCGAGAAGCTTGCTTAAGTCCATAAATGGACCTATTTAATTTGCAAACTTTATTCTCCTACCCAGGAAGAACATAACCTTCTGGTTACTCCATATAGATGGTTTCTTCAAGAAGCCCATTAAGAAAGGCTGTTTTGACATCCATTTGCCAAATTTCATAATCGAAAGCGGCAGCAATGGAGAGAAGAATTCAGATGGATTTGAGCATGGCAACTGGACTAAAAGTTTCCATATAGTCCACACCTTCTCTTTGGGTATAACCCTTAGCGACCAGTCTAGCTTTGAAAGTTTCGACTTCGCCTCCAGCGCCTCTTTTCTTCTTGTAGACCCATTTACATCCAATTGGACGATAATCATCAGGTGGGTCTACATATTCCCAGACTTTGTTCTTTTTCATGGAATCCATTTCTGAATCCATGCCGGCTGACCATCGCTTCCGTTGCGGACTTGCCATTGCCTGTTTATAGGTTAATGGGTCGTCATCAATACCGCCACCAACGACCATATTGATTTCACCATCCAAGCCATAACGAGATGGTTTTGTAGAAACCCTCCTACTACGACGAGGAGCGGTGACCTTCTGAACAGGAGCTTTGGTAGTAGTTTTCTCAGTTGTTATAACTGAGGGAGTGGGATGTTCCTCTTCTTGAGTAGAAGAGGATGGAACATTTGAAGGAACAGTATCTGTAAGCATTTCCTCTAATACAATTTCACTTTTCGGCTTTTGTTGTCTTTCATATAGTTATCTTCAAGGAAAGTAGCATTTGTAGAAACAAATACTTTGTTATCCTTGTGACTATAAAATAGTCCACCCCTAGTCTCTTTAGAATTTCCGACAAACATGCAAACTTCAGTTCGCGATTCCAGTTTGCCTTCTTTCTTTCTCAAGACGTGAGCAGGGAACCCCCAAATCCTATAATGGCGTAAACTAGGTGTACGACAATTCCATAGTTCGACGGGTGTCTTAGGGACTGCTTTAGATGGTACAACATTTAAAATGTTGTTTGCCATTTGAATAGCATATCCCCAGAAGGACGTAGACAGAGTTGAATAACTCAGCATAGACCTAACCGTTTCCAAGAGAGTGCGATTTCTTCTTTCTGCAACTCCATTTTGTTGTGGAGTGTTTGGGGCAGTATATTGGGATTCAATTCCAAGTTCAGTGTAATGATCTTTGAACTGCATATCCATATATTCTCCACCCATATCAGTTCGCAAGATCTTTAATGTTTTACCTAATTGGTTTTGAGCCAAAGCATGAAAATCCTGAAACTTTTCAAACGTTTCAGATTTCTTTTGCATTAGGTAAAGAAAACTGTATCTAGACAAGTCGTCAATGAAAGTGACGAAATACTCATAACCACCTCGGACTTTTACATTCAGAGGTCCGCAAACATCTGAATGCACTAACCCTAGGGGTTGTTTGGCACGCTCTCCCTTTGTAGAGAAAGAACGTTTGGTCATTTTTCCTTCTAGGCAAGACTCGCATATTGGCAGTTCTCCTAAGACGACATTTTCAATGGACCGTCTTTGGTTAGCCTACTGAGTCTATCAAAGCCTATATGACCTAAACGTAAATGCCATAGATAAGTTTGATCATCATTATCAATCTCTTTTCTCTTAAGGCTTCTAGGTTTAGCTACATTGAGAAGTTCAGTATTTAGTGAGATTTGAGTATCAGGTCTTAAAACATAAAGCCCTTGTTCCATGTTAGCAACACATATATGAAATCCATTACGAGAAATTGAACAATTTGAACTCGAAAAATTCAATATATAAAATTGTGTTTGTAAACATGAAACACTTATCAAGTTTCTACTAAAATTGGGAATATATAAAACATTCTCTAAAAGTAAAAACTTCTTTGTATGAAACTTGATTCGGGCTGTTCCTCTTGCTTTAACTGATACCAACTCGCCATTTCCAACTTTAAGCTTTAACTCATCTGGGTGAAGATTCTCCTAAGTTTCAAGCAGCTGCAATGAAGAACATACATGGTTAGTAGATCCAGAATCAACAATCCACGTGGATTTGTCATTCTCTAAAACACATGATTCAAAGACAAAAGCATCACCTTCGTTTGAATTGTCTAGAAGCCTGGGACATTGTTCTTCTTTATGTCCCTTTCCATTACAATTCGCACATAGAACATGATGTCTGATAATTGTACTTGAAGAAGCAGCTTTGTTAGAGCCCTCATACTTAATCTTCTTCCTCTGATTAAAGTTTGCAATACCAGGAGGTCCCATTGCAATCAGATTCCGCTCATGGGCCCTCAACTTAGTCTCGAGTTTGTCCATGTCGGAGGAGTGAGGATTGTTAAATAAGTAATATAGAACAAAACTATCATACTCCTGAGGAAGACTATTAAGTATGAGTCGTACCCATTGTTCCTTTGATAAATAAATTCCTAGTAGATTTGCCTTTTGGAATTTCAGATTCATCAACAATAGGTGCGAGATAATGCAATTACCAGGATGCATTTTCACACTATTGAGTTCTTTTGCAAAGATACTAACTAGGAGTGGATCGAGATGAGGGATTCATATTGGCACTACAACATATCAATAAACAGAAGTAAGGTTTTGGTTCTATAAATTCATACACAAGTTCAGAAAATAACAAATAATCACATATGTTATAAAAATACTAAATCTAACATAGTTTATTTTCCAAGGTTTCCAACGAACTGATACAGTGTCCCGTT
The DNA here is from genome assembly GCF_029168945.1 of Cannabis sativa. Lineage (NCBI taxonomy): Eukaryota > Viridiplantae > Streptophyta > Magnoliopsida > Rosales > Cannabaceae > Cannabis > Cannabis sativa. Next base: position 26,661,598 of record NC_083609.1, on the reverse strand, counting down.
TAGGCGAGAGTCAAAGCATCATCCATTGAATAGAGTTGTCGATTCATCTAAAATGTCAAACATTCTATCAACCTTTTATTCGATCAAGATTGGAATTCAGCTTTGTCCCGTTTAGGCGAGAGTCAAGGCAATTCTATCTTATGAGCTTCTACCATTGTTTCATACTCCTGTAAGTCTTATATAGTCGCCACCATTAGGGTGGTCATAAACTATATAAAAAACTTATAAGAATACTTATCTTTCGAGATTAAACGGTGCTAACTTGCTAATGAACGTTCCTCCATTAGGGAGGATTACTCACTAAAACAATAGCTATGTAAAACCAACAATGGAGATCGAATTTCTCTTGATTAAAGCTCATTATTTAAAAATATGTATTTTGTTTAATCATTTATATTCCATATCTCAATAATGAAATATTAAAAATTAAAGTAGAAACTTTAATTAAATTTCAAAAATGAAATAATTTTGAAAAATATCTTATTTAAGTTGTTTAGAAAAATCTAAATATCCAACTTAAATATTCTTCAATCAATGACTTAATTAAATATTACCAATTAAGTAGTAACCACTTAATTTAGAAGATATTCCATTTTAAGTTCCCATATTTAAGAAATATCAACTTAAAAAATATCCAAAGAATCTTAATAACCAATTCTTAAAATTCCTCAACTTAATTTATAATAGGAAATTCAAAATATATTCAAATCTAAGTTGATTTGTTAGATATAACTAAATCTCAACTTAAATAGGAATATTTAATGAAATTATAAAATTAAGATTCAGAAAGAATTTACATGGTTATAATTCTATATTTAATTAAACACAAGAAAAATACATATAGTTTTTCTATAATATTATTCTTCAAACTATGTTTTTCTTAAATTAATTTCAAGGAAGAATGAAATTAATTATGTTGCTAATCAATTTTATTAGGTCAAAGTAATATAATTAACCTAGCACAGTTATCCAAATCAGGCAAATGGGCCTTCACAATTGGGGTTGTTCATGTGAGGGGGGACTGGGTCTAGTATGTCGTACCCACTTCTAAAGCTCCCAACTCTCACACAAGGCCCAAAAGAGAGGAATTTAACCTTAAAATGAACAACTGTTATTAATTGAATAGGCTCACTACTAAATGAGCCTAAATAAAATCTATCAGGTTATTAGCAACAACAACCTATATGTATCTATAACAGAAATTAAACATATAGGCTCACACAAGCACACACATTTGGATGGATCCTATCATGTTACTAGGTCATACACAGATGAAAGAAGATTGTAAAAATTACCTGTTACAAATTATTTACTTGATCTATCATCAATTGAACCATTGGTTAAGATCAGATCATTGGATCTGTCAACAAGTTAACCATGGCAATTTAGATCAAGCAATAATAGGTTTTAGAAAACTTACAAACAATCTAAAACACATACTCCTGCAACAAGTTAGATTTGGATAGTTGGATGTAGGATTTATTTAATTTTTTAAATATATATTTCGAAAAAAAATTCGATTTTAAAAAAAATATTTAAAAAATTAAACCTACCATTTTGAAAAATTAGGTTTTAAGTAACCTAAATATCATTTCAAAATAAATTGCTAACTTTCCTTTTAAATTTCATGTTATTTAATAAATTAAATAATAAAATAGAAAATGGTAAATACATACCATTTTCTTATTTTACAATTTAATTTAAGTAAGAATAACAAAATTTAAAAGTTAACAAAAATACTTTATTTCCTCTTGTAAAATATCATGATTATTTTGATCTTATTCTAATTAAGGTCAAGTTACCAAAAAAGATTAATATTTTGACCTTAAAAAAAATAAAATAATCAATTTTTAAAGGAAATAAGAAAAAAGGTAAGCAAAACTTGATTTTTCCCATTTTCAAAAATCAAATTACACTAATATCTAAAATTAATTTTGAAAAATCAAATTAATTTATTTGTGATAATTAGATTTGAAATTTAAAAAATAAAAATCAATATACAAAACTACACAAAAAATTGGAAGTTAATTCCATGAAATAGCATGAAAAATCAAAAAAATTGAAAAATTGGATGAACAGTACGGATGGCATGCCAGGAATGCCCATTTGCGCGCGCCCAAGGGATGCATGCCGAGGATTCACGGCGCAGGAAGGCTGCTTGCAGCCATTCCGCGAGCGTGATAGGGTGTTCATCATCCCGATTTTTCTAATTTTCAAAAATTCATAACTAATTCAAATTAAATCGAAATCGAGTTCTGTAAAAAAATAAATTGCTTAGAATTTTCCAAACTATCCAATAAAAATAATTCAGAGACAGGAAAGTAACTATTTTTCCCAGAATTCACAAACAACAATCAAACATCAATATGACACACAAAGCAACATGATACCATCCAAAACACAAACAAATCGTTTTAAGTCCAAATTTCTTGCAAGCAAATCAATTACCATGGCTCTGGTGCCAGTTGTTGGAAGTTATTTTACCAGAATCTTAGATCTACTCCCAAGTATGTTGATTTAACAACCTAAATATGAACTTCTAAAACGATAGAAAATTAAACACATAAAAGTATCAGAAATCTTACATTGGGTGCAACGGAATATATGTCTCCTCCCACTCAGATCTCTAACCCTTGACTCCTTTCTGTCGCAGAGTATAATCAAGATCTGAGCCCGACAGTCCTTCTTTGTTGTTTCTGAATTCTACACAGCCTTCCTTACTATGATTGAGGTATTACTTGATGTGTGTGGGCACTACTCTATCACTCATAGATTTCGAAACAGAGAAGGTAGAGAGAGAGAGAGAGGGTGGCGGCTCAGAGAGTTTTGAGTGAGAAAATTCTGTCAGAATAATGTGTGTTCAAAACTGAAGCCTTTACCTTCTATTTATAGAAGACCACCTAGGGCTATGGTTGAATTAATTGACATTTAAAAATTGAAAAATCAATATGAAAAGGGAAGAATAGTGGCCGGCCTAGGCATTGTGGAAACAAGGCTTGCCACTTTTCCAACTTTCTTTTTCCTACATTGATAGTTTCTTGTTTTGTCAAAAACTGCCAATTCCTTTTGTTCAACCACATAAATGTCAAATCTAATTATTTAATAATTAAAATTAATTATAAAATAATATATTGTCATTTATTTATTAATAATAAAACTAATTAAAGTTTCCTAATTAATAAATATGACCTTCAAAATCTCTATTTACTGTTTTGCCCTTAATAAGTGATAAATTCTCAAATAGACACAGTCTAACTTGAGAATTATAATTGATTAATTAAAATCAATTAAATGAGTCTTACAAGTAATATTATCTCAACTAGTGGGGGGACCATGAGTCTATATATCCGAGCTTCCAATAAGCAGATATAGAATTTACTACTTAAATTCACTGACTTATTAATTCTTCGTTGAATCCACGCATAGAACTTAGAATTGCACTCTCAGTATATAGAATGCTCTATATGTTCCACCATATAGACACATCATTAGTTATCCATTGTTATAATCCTAATGTGATCAATGATCCTCTATATGGATGATTTACACTGTAAAGGGACTTAATTACCGTAACACCCTACAATGTATTTTATCCTTAAAACACTTAACCCTGTATAAATGATATTTCAGCTAAGTGAAATGAGTACTCTACCATTTATCTCGTTTGGTTAAGCTCGAACGAAATCACCCTTTGCTTACTATTCGCCAGATAGAAGCTATAGATTCCATATTTATGTTAGCGCTCCCACTCAATCGCACTACCGTGTTCCCAAAATGTACGTATCACCCTGACCCAAAGGTAGGCTTAACTAACAAATCAAAGAACACGAATAACACTCTTGAGATTGAACCTAACCATATCAGGATTTCGATCATGTGATCTAGGATCAACTTAGTGATATTGAATCGAATAGATATTACGGTAAGTTTTATAAATCTATTTCAAAGTTCAATATCGGTCCATTCCAATGCATACTCCATGCATCCAACCTGAGCTTTACTTTAACCAATGTTCTGGAAAGAACATAGCATTTCTCCAAATGCAAGTAAACTCTGTTGTAGATTGTCATATCAGTGAAACCCAGTGTTCTGATAAATCTAGGAATCATTTATTCACATAGTCATGTTTACTTTCCACTGTGTTGACAACACAATAAACATGATCAAGTATGTGAAAGGGGTTTGGATGAATTTATAAATCAAACAGACAAACAATTGATTAAGTGAACCAAAACATACACAAATGAATGAAAAATAGGTCTGTTACTTTATTGATATTGAATAATCTGGATTACATTGAAATAGAGTTTTATTTAGGGCATAAAGCCCAACATTTTGCCCCTTATGTGGTCTGGAGGAGGAATCGACAAAGCATCTGTTCCTTACTTGTAACTTAGATGTCCACTTTTGGAGATCTTTCCCGTGGGGCATCTATCCTGTTCCCAATTCAAGTATCCGAGTTTGGATTGGGTCAAATTCATTTGGGGGCTCAGCTCTAAGGGCATAAATGTTGAGGAAGTCTTTATCTATGCTTCGGTTGTGGTGGATATTATTTGGTGGGTTAGGAACGATAAGGTCCACAATAAGTGTGTGCCTAATGTGACTAAATGTATTGACACTATCCTATGTTCCTTTGTAGATTTGAAACTCGCTCTTTTACCTGTTGTGACCCCTATTTCAAGGGATGGCTGGAGCCCTCCTCCCTAGGATTGACTCAAGCTAAATTGTGATGTTAGAGTTGGTTTGGACAGTTCGTGCGCTGCGGTGGTCGCTAGGGACCACTTGAGCAAGGTGGTCTGGGTGTTTACGGCTAGATTAGATTTCGCGAATGCGCTGTGTGGTGAGGCGACAACTTTTTGTTTTGCCCTAGAGTCTGCAAAGCTCAAAGGCCAGAGATTCATCATCATGGAGAGTGACTCGAGAGTGGTGATAAACTCTCTCAACTACGTGGAGTCGTGTTGAAAGATTGATAATTGCTTTTTTTCTTGCTTGGATCTCTCTAGATGTTTTGATGGTTGTATTTTTACTTGTATTCCCAGAACCAGTAATTTTGTTGCTTATAATGTGGCTAAATGGGTTTTTTCTCACAATCGATTTGGTTGTTTGCTTGTTGATTTTTTGCATTTGACTTATTTTGTAATGACCGCGAGATCTAATTAGTTAATTAATGCACGTTTCTTTCAAAAAAAAGAAAAAAAACAACAACAGTTAAGTATTTTTGTAATTTTTTTTTTTAAATTTTTGATTTTTATGTATATTTTTCTTTTCTTTTTTAGAGAGAAAGAATCTTACGAATGAACTTTGCGACGTGGAGGTGGTCAATTGGCTTGATGATGGACACAATGCAAGAAAGGAAACTGTAAAAGGCAGCAGTGCTTCACGTGCTTGTCACGTGATAGAGATATAGATCCGGCGCGTTTCGCTGTGAAACTTCTCTACTTCTCTCTTCTCTTGCATTTTCACTCTCTTACACGGCCCACAGTAGATTCAACCGACCCAAACTTATACGCCTTCGCCGGAGTCCCCGCCGGACCTAGATCTCTTTGCCGGCCAGATTTCGGACTTATCCTCCTCTGAGAAAACGGTACGTTCACATCCAGATCGCTAGTTTCCTCTCTTTCTCTCTCACTATAAAGCTTGGGGCTTATGTTTGTATTTAATATGCTTATTTGGGATTGCTCTCACATATAGTCGATGAGTGATTTGGATTCAAAGATCCATGGGAGCTTTCTAGGAATTTGGTGAATTAGAGTCTTGATTGTTCGGTTTATCAATGTTTGAAGTGACAATGTTTGTGATTTGAGATTGAAATTTAGTGATGTATGAGTTATTGAAGTCTTTTAGGGCGTAAGACGGATTCATTTGAAGTAGATTTCGTTATCTTTTCAGTACAGGCGATAGGCCAATCAAAAGAAATGATTTTTTTTTGATGGCTTAGGTTTGAGCCTCTTTGATTGGTTTTTATTTATTCCAGGCTTTCTGAATTTTTTTGGTTCCCTCTTTGAAGAAAATCGATGCAAGTTATGGGTTGGATTGCTTTTGTTTTTCTTTCTTGGCTCGTAGGGAATGTACATTTTTATTTTTTAAAAGGAAAGTATTGAATTGAATGGCTCAATGGAATTAGAGGATAAATAATCTGGTGGTATTTTTACCATGGTCGGCTGTATATATGAAACTAGGTATAATTGTAGAATTTAGAACCTGCTCGCAAATGTATGATTTCTGTTTTGCTTTTAAAAGTGAAGTGGATGATGGATTTCTCTCGAACAACATTTTGAATACTTCTCAACCTTTACGTTTCACCCAAAAAAAATATGTTGCCAAACTTGCCAAAGCAAATCCTTGTGAGTTTTATTTTTTTCATATCAAAATATAGATGTTGACTGAAAAATTGAAGATGCCTGACTACTTTTCTCTTGTTCATACCGTCTGTTGGTGTTAGTATCTTGATTCTTAGATGTGTTGCAATTGATTTTGAAAGAAAATAATGTTAGCTTCTCCTGATTCAAATATGCTTCTTTCTTTTTATGCGTGCATTTGTTTAATTTCAGAGATGTATAACAATGTTCCCACCCAGCCTGGTGTGTCAAGACCACCGGAAATCTCTCAGCCTAATCCCTTTGGGAATTCATTTTATGGGGCTGGTTCAGGGCTTATCCGAGGTGGTTTAGGTGCATATGGGGAGAAAATTTTAGGGTCAAGTTCTGAGTACGTGCAAAGCAATGTAAGTATTGAATTGAAATTGTTATTTGAGTTCTAGTGTGGTTTATGGTTAAAGTATTGAAGAAGAAAAAATGTGAATACTTGCAAGCTGAATGCTGATACGAGTTTATGACTGAATATACCTGCAATTTTTCCTTCTCCCTTTTTTTAATATCTGAAACATATAATTGTTAAAATTTTAACTCAAATGTATATTTCATGTACCAAAGAAAGAATAAAAGACCGAATACTTTTGTTGTCAATTATTTTTTTGGAAAAGAGAAAGAGGCCACTTGTCTTAGACTGGTCTCTCCCCTTTATAAATATGAAAACCCTCACTTATGGCAGAGGAAAACCGTGGTTACAAAAAAATAATTTTCGTTTACTACTAACCTGAAGTAAACCACAAAGCGAAACACAGAAACAAAGAAAAATTAAATCCATGGATAGAACCCAGCCCGAGTTTCTTACGCAAGAGACTTCCACTCAATTATGAAGTGTGCTTTAGTTTTATGTATAAATTTAGCTTCAAAATTCTTTTCCAATTTTTATATCAGAGGCATTCAGTTTGTTTTTGGTGTCAAAATCAAAATATAAAATAGTTTTCTAAATGGTAATTTATTTTTAGTTGGTAATCAGAAAGTCTATTGTTATCTGATTTCATTACTTAATTAACGGAAGTTATATATGTGTTAATAGTAAAATAATTTCATTTCATTTAGGAAGGAATTCTGTAGGAAAGAATGATGACAACGCATAGGAGTCTAGTGCTTAAGTTGGTACTCTGATTTGCAGCCATATGTGCATAATTACTTGGTTACATGTGTGTAATACACACACATATAGATACTTATGATATCGTTGTTATCTTCCTAATCATTTAAAGGGAAATAAATTTTTTTTATAAAAGATCATGATTGTTCAAGCTATCACAGTAGAGTGTTTTCTTATGGTACCTTAGACATCATGCTCATTTATAACTTGTTGAAGTTGTAATTATAACAGATTAGCAGGTATTTCTCTGATCCTCAATACTACTTCCAAGTGAATGACCAATATGTGAGGAACAAATTGAAGGTTGTTCTATTCCCATTCCTGCACAGGGTAAGTACTAATTTCTCTCTTCTTTTTGTACATTCTGCCTTTATCATGATAGTCATCCTTTGTTTTTTTTTTCTTTGCATTCTTTCTGCCTTTTTTTTTTCACTTATTGTTTTTCTCTAGGGTCATTGGACAAGAATAACCGAGCCAGTTGGAGGCAGACTTTCCTATAAACCACCAATTTATGACATAAATGCACCAGATTTGTACATTCCTTTCATGGCGTTTGGTACCTATGTGGTTCTTGCTGGCTTCTCATTGGGTTTGCATGGAAAGTAAGTACTATGAAGAACTTATTGGTTGTCGAATGAATTTAGTATGGTTGTTTCTTAACCCTTGCTGGTACAACCACATATGTGTGCATAAATGATCAAACTTATAGTTTGCTCTCTAATCACCTCTGTTAGTGCCTTTTTTTTTCTTCTTTTTAATACGCGGATGCCAAGACAACAATTACAATAGTAGATTTTTTGAAGTCCAATAAAGAAGGCGATGGAGGGGATAGAATTTTATTAAGCTTAATAAAGCAGCTTCTTACCAGGGAAATTATTTCATGTTCATTAAAGAGTGACTGACTTGGTAGTGTAATCAGTGAAATCTAAGACAACGATTAATGGACATTGAAGTCATGCTTGTGTTGGCTTTTAAAGTTGATAGCTATAGTCTTAAATGATCTAGTGGGCAGAAACTTGTTGTCATTTCAAAATATGTATAGTTTCATTATATGCATGTTTATTTGGTCTCAAGCCGTTGATACTTAATTGTCTTGCGAGCGCACTCCTCATTTCATTGAAACCATCATGCTTTGATATTATCTCTTTCCCTCATACTGACTTGCATGGTTTTCTCAAACCACTTCTTTGTTGCTGTCAGGTTTAGTCCAGAAGCTCTAAATTGGTTGTTCGTAAAGGGGTTGCTTGGCTGGTTTCTACAAGTGGCGCTGCTTAAAATAACGCTGCTCTCACTGGGGAGCGGTGAGGCACCCTTGCTAGACATTGTGGCATATGGAGGGTACTGCTTCACTGGGTTGTGCTTGGCAGTCATAGGGCGAATTCTGTGGAGTTACTCGTATTACTTTTTGATGCCTTGGACCTGCTTATGCATGGGGATTTTCTTGGTGAAAACCATGAAGAGAGTCCTGTTTGCAGAGGTGAGGAGTTATGATTCGAGCAGGCACCATTATCTTTTGTTGTTTATAGCTTTGGCTCAATTCCCACTGTTTACATGGCTTGGCAATATAAGTGTTAATTGGCTTATATAAGCCATCTTGGTCCATTTTGTAGTTTGAAAAGGGAAAATTCTGTGTTCATAATAGTTTTTTTAACTGTTGTAAGCAATTTTCTTCCTATTCATGGCGACTGGCAATATTTATGGTCGTAGATTTAACAATTATGAGAAATTTCTTTTTGAGTGTATTATTGTTTTTGTTATTTATTTATTTGTCCCTGTAGTGATAGTATCATTATAACAGGAAACAGTCCTGATTTTGGTATCCAAGTTGGAAAGTGTTTGGAAATAGGATACTAAGTGATAATGATGGTGGCATGGTGCTATCGTCAATATTGTTGGATTGGATGTTGGTTGCTGCAGGTTGAAGCTTAGTTGATTTTCAGGAGCTTTATGGTGGCGATTATAGTGATTATTATTGTGCGTGAGTAGATCTAAAAATAACATGACTATCTCAGCTACGGTAATGATTATTAAGATTACTATGTTTGTTGTGAGGTTTTTCATTTTTTATGTCTTGGAATCTTATTAAAATCTAGTTACCCTAGGGGGAGGGACTCCTTAAGAAATGGTACCATTGAACTATTACTCTCCGTTATAATACTATGGAATTAAATTTTAGTAATGGGATAAATGCTACGATTTTATCAAAAAATTAGTAAACAATTCGTGTTTCGCGGTGGGTATTTATTTATTTTTTAAATTACTATATGAAATAGAATATGTCTTTTATTTATTTAATAAAAATTAGGGGAATTTTTCAAATACTGTTTTTTTAATTTTTTTTTTTTTTTTTTTTTTTTTTTTCAAATTTACGATTTGAGTTTCTAAAGTAATTGCAGCCCTAGTTGCAATAGGGGTTTCTATACGATACCTTCTTCAGTAGCATTCCCTCTAATATATTTTATATGATATGATTTAATTAATATCTTTGGCAATGTGATAATGAGAAATTGTTTATTTTAAAATTTAAAAATATATAATTTAGAATATCAATTATCAATTATTATTTTTTTTTATAACAAAAAATATTAAAACTTAAGTTACATAATCAAAAATTAAAATTTCAATTTTATATTAAAAAAATTATCTAAGTGAGCAAATAGATAAATAGGGTTGAAAAAGAATAAAAAAAAAGAGAAAATAGACACACATATTAAAACAATAGTTACATATTAAAAAAAGAGATAGATAAATAGGTTTGGAGTTCTGGTCTTATCTTGTTAATAAAATCACTCTTTTCTCATAATATATAAACTCATGCGCATCACAATCATTCAAAAATTTTGTAATCACTGTATTTTGTTCGATATATATAATTAAAATTATAAATTATTCAACTCTTCTTTATTGCATTGTCATAAACTATGTGCATATATCATAAAATCATAGAATTGGATATCATTAAAATTATAAACTTTATACATATAAAACAAATATATAGAATATGATATAGAATCTATAGATATCGATGATTAGTATATATATTTTAAATATTTAATAAATTAATAATTAGTTAGAATTATAGATATTTTAGTATTTTTGTTATATTATTATTTATCAAGTTTGAATATTTTTATTTTCATCATTCATATATATTTTCATTTTAGTTTGTTTTGAGTTGGTCAATTAATAACTATATAAAATAAGTTTTTGTTGTTTTAAAAAATAAATACGAATGATTTTTATTGTTTTATAGGTACATAAATATTATTTTTTGAATTATATAATCCATCAATATTTATAAACTTAATAAAAAATTTAAGAAAAATAAGAGAATTAAAAGAGAGAGTAAACAAAGTTATTTTGTGTGATTTTAGAGTGTATGTTACCCATCAAATTAAAATGAGAGCGAAGTTATAAAATCAAACTAGAATTTTCAATATATAAATAAAAAATAAAGTGGTGGTCTTGCTGCTTGCTGCGGTTGTCTACTATATTTGGCTAAATAGAAACAAATGTACACATGATAATAACTCTTATACAATTAGTCATATAGTTAAAGAGATTAAAAGGATTGTAAAGTGTTAGAGATTTTATTACAATGGAAGAAAATCAAGATATTACAACTCTATTGTAATACAATACAAGGACCAACAAAGAGATTAAATATTATATATAAGAAAGGTAGAAGAAGATAAGAACACATGTAATATAATATATGTATATATATAACAAGAGAATAATATATATGTATATATATAAACACTCACTCACAACCTTGAGTGTAGATTAGTAGGGATCACCATGACTTGAACAAGGTATTACACCTTTGTCCAAAAACTTATTTCCCCCTATCTCTAAGCACTAAGGGAACTCTCATGGAAATAGCTTTGGGAATTATCAAGCCTTAGGGTTTTCTAGCAAAGTGCTTTCTTGATAGAAAACTTGACATCTCTTACTCCCAAATGAGCACCATAGACCTCCTTTATGTAGTGTTTAGGATATCACCATTTGAAATTCAAAATTCATAAGTCATAACCTCCATGGATGTTATGGATTCAATAAAGAGATGTAACTCATGCACACAATAACTCCTATACCATTAAGAATTTCAAATAAAGATGTGTAACACCTTTTACACTCTTAATGTTGGTAATGATGGTGGAGGTTACTCATAGTAACAAGTAACTCCCAAATGTTACAAAAAGATGACAACTAATATACATTGTCATATGTTACATATTATTAGTTTATTACACATATTTAATCTATATATTATATTATTATAAATAATATAACAATCCCCCACTAGATTAAATATTATCTCTTTAGTAACAAACTTGTAACTTTTGTAATATTTATTTAATCAATCAAAAATATTATATCAAAATATAACATTCCCCTACTTTGATTGACTAAATACACACTTTTAAGAAGTCTTGCTTAGGTGCATTAGATAAAATGTCTTTCGACTTGAATTTTATTTTAGTGTAATTACCACAAAGTTTGATGAAATTTTAGTTGCCGTAGCATTGAACCATTATTCCTTTAATACAAACCGGTGATAACACACACACCCTCGCTAATGCTCACTTGAGACCGCATGTCTCGCTCTTGCACCGTTAATGGCCATGTGCAAAATTCTAATTCATAGACTCTCTAGAGAATACTCCCAATTCTCATAAGAGGCGGCACCACCTCTAGTCCATATAGGTGGAGTTTTAGTGTCTCACCACTTTTTAGACACTTCTTAAGCCTAAATGAGTTTTCTTAAGCTTAAGCTCCATTAAAAAACCTTTCGGTTTTAACCCTCAATTTTCACCACATGTACTCATCTATAGATGAGACAATTGAGTACCATATTCACTCTATTGACTTGTTAGTACCTATTGAACTTAAGACTAGATGTTTACTAGTGTTAAGATAGGTTACCATCAATGAGCAAAACACTAAGGGAGTTTAGGTCCCATCCCTCGAAAATTCATGCTTTAATCTTGTACGGAGATTAAGCGATTTGTTATAACCTCTCACTATTGATTCCATGTGAATCATGCATGCCAAAATATAGTGTTCACTTTGTGACCACTTTTCTCCTTAAGTACTTAAGCTTTGAAAATTCAATCATAAAAGATTAATTTTCACACAACTCAAATTCTCAATAATTTTGATACCAAACATATCAAAAATACACCAATTTAGACACCAAACATGTCTAAATTTTCATATTTTATTTTTAGACACCAAGTATGTCTAAACTTTCTCATATTAGAGTATACACCCCCACACTTTCACATTTCATTATCAAGACAATATCTTGATTTTAAAATATAGAAGACCACTTTGTCTCTATAACTCTTTTAATTAATTTCCTTCTTAAAATTATTTTCACTTAACTTTGACACCAAAATATGTCAAAATTTTACATACACACATAGCCAAATTTGATTTAGAATTTGAATTCAAAATCAAATAAATTAATCAATAATGTCTCAACACATTTTGATTAAATTTGTGGCTCACTCCCACATTTTTACCATAAAGTGTATATAAAATATCACTTTTGTGTATTTTCCTCTTCAAATGACTCTTTAAGGCCACTTTAAAAATACCATTTGACATTTTTAGTTTTCTCAACAAAACTAAAATATCAAACTCACATTACTACTCATAAAATAATGTGATTATTTTTACTCATAATTTTAAGGTTATCTCCTTATTGAGATTAGCCTAAAATTATACCAAAGTTAACAAAATTCTCATCAATTTTGTTCACAACTTTGATCATTTAAGATTCAAAATTGCTTCTCCAATTTTGTTATCTTTTCTCTATTTTTGAGTCCATATTGATTCATTTACTTTTGAGTCCAAAATTGCTCTTCCAATTTATGGCTCATTTCACAAGTTTGGATTCACTTTTAATCCATTTGTTCTCGCTTATGACAATGCAAGTCCAATAAAAGTGTAACTCTCATAGTCCACTTTTTCTTATCTCAAATATGAGATGCTTACCTCTTATAACCCAATAAAAGATGTAACTTCTCAAAAGCCATCTTTTATTATCTCATAAAGTGAGATGTTCACTACCAAATTGAAAAAGAATTTAAAATATTCTTTATTCACAAAATAGATGATAATAATTTCCACATCAATAGCAATAAACAATATTATATTATTACTATCAACATTATTATCATACTATATAACTCATACATTAATATAATATGTATGTTACTAATTAACATCTTATATGTAACATACACATGAGATCAATATTAAATTCACAATATATATGTTACATATCTCATATATATATATAACATATATACTATAATATACATATATATATCATATACACATAATATATACATTAATTACATAACTATATATGTTACATACCTCACACATATATAACATATATATACACATTAATATACATGATATATATTATATACACATATATAACATATATTATGTATGCATGTCTCATATAAATACATAAAAATAATTATTTCTACATATTTAATCTCACTAGTATATATTATATCACATGCTCTACATATATATACTATATATTACTCATATATACATGTTATATATAATATAAAATATACTAAATCACACAATATTCATGACCACCATGCTCACCCATGAATGGTTTTCACACAAAATCTCTTATCCTTGTATTATCAAAATCTTTATTTATCTCCTCTTCCATTGAAAAGGGATAAGCTTTTGATTGTTAGAGATTTTATTACAATGAAAGAAAATCAAGATATTACAACTCTATTGTAATACAATACAAAGACCAACAAAGAGATTAAATAAATGTTACAACAATATAATATACATTGTATATACACTATATATATTATATATAAGAAAGGTAAAAGAAGATAAGAACACATGTAATATAATATATGTATATATATAACAAGAGAATAATATATATGTATATATATATAAACACTCTGTAATACCCAGAATTAAGGAAAGGATTAGCAAAACCCTAATTAGATAATTGTGAGTTAATTGAGGAATTATATTATTATATAGTTCAATATATGTGAAATTTTATGAAATTTAACATGTTAAAGACCCCGTTGGTGAGCCAGGGGCATTTTGGTAATTATGACCCAAGAAGGGTAAATTGTTAAGATTAATTTAATTACGTGCTTAGTAGAACTATGTTATTATATAGTATGCCTGTGTTGTCTTTTCAGGTGTGTTCTGACAGGTTGGCGCGGTATAGTCACACCCGGGAATTTCGGGCCGAACCGGGTTCGGGCCCGAAATGTAAATTGAATTGATTAGTTGGCATTTTATTTGATATGTGATAATCTGAAATTTATTTGGCAATATTTGAGTGTGAAATGGCATTTATGCCCTTAAAAAGGAATATGTATGTTGTATAGCCCTAAGGGAAAAATGGTCATTTGACTATAATTAAATTACTTTGAATTAAAGGGGTTTTTGGAAGAAAAAGGATTGATTTTCTGGTTTGTTCATCCTCTCACCCGAACCCTGTCACCCTCTCTTCCCCTTTTGATATTTTCAACTTGATTTGTCAAATTAAAGCTTAAATTGTTGGGGGAAAAAGCTTGCTTTTGGCTTGAGTTTGGAGGAAAGACCATTGCTCTTGCTTTATTGTGGATCAAGGTAGCTTTTTATGATTTTTAATCTTGTTTAGTTGCTGAAATTTATGTTGGAAAAAACTTGGAAAAGAATGATTTGGTCTTTTAATTGCATGTTGTGTTCTTGAGATTAATTTGAGTATGTTCTTGAATAAACCTTTGTATGTTTGATGCTTTGTATTGAAATTGAACTTTGGCTGAGATTTTATGGTATGTTTTTAGCTTGGATTCATGTGTTTCTAGGGTGTTTAATTGCTGGAAAATAGTTTGAGTAGTTGAAGATGATGCTCTTGTTCAAAGAGCTTGATGTGCCATGTTTATGCATGATTTTGAGATGGCTTTTGCAATCTGAATTCTGGGATTGTAATGCATGTAATATGTTAAATTGAGTATCTATTATGTGTTAATAATTCTATAGGTTAATTTGTGAATTGGTTGAGAATTTGGAGTGAAAAGATTGGGTTTTGGGCTGAAAATTCGAAGGTTTGCTGCTGGTTTTCTGGGTTCTGCACCCAGATGCCGCGGCATGCTCTGGAGCATGCCGCGGCCCGCTCCTTTGAGTGAACCTGGGAATTTTTCCCAGGTGCCGCGGCATGGTCTGGAGCATGCCACGGCCCGCCCTCGTGTTTTTGGGCAGTTTGTGTTGAATTTTCAAAAATGCATAACTTTGTGATCCGAACTCCGATTCGGGAGTTCTTTATATCGTTGGAAAGCTCGTTCCGAGCTCTGTATGATTATCTGAGTTATAAATGCCATGTTTGAATTTTATGAGTTGAAAATCAGGGGTTAACCCTAAGTGTGAATTATCCCGGATTTGTGTGACTAGGATTACCGGCACCTGATCAGGAGCACCCGGGGATTCGGAATCTCCTTTTATAGCTGGACAACAGGTAAGACAGTAGTTTGCACGTAGAGTATGCGCAGTGGCGCTTATGTGAATATGATATGCATGAATGTTTAGTAACCGGGATTAGGGTTATTACCCTAATAGGAACGGTCTGTTAGCCTAGGGTTATTACTCTAGTGGAATATGTGTATAATGCCATGCCATGTTAAATGAAATGAAATTTAAGGATTATGCGCTCAAGGCATAATCAGGTTGGACTCGGTACTCATAACCGAGATGAACCACTTCTAAGGCCTTAATGTAATTAGACGTGTGAGAGCAACACGTGGGTCTACGTCACGTAGATTTAATTAGATGTGTGAGCGCAACACATAGGTCTACGCCACGTAGACATAAATGGGCATGTTGATATAGTGATCAGGTCTGTGCCATACAGACATATATGTGAATAAGCATAATATATGTGTTATGATTTATACTGTCTTGCTGGGCTTGGCTCACGGGTGCTCTACTGTGCAGGAAAGGGTAAGGCAATAGCTGATCAGCCATGAGTTTCTGGAGCAGACGAAGAATGTACATGTTCACGCCACTTCAGACCAAGCGGGTTATGGGTCTAGCAGTGTTGACTTTTGTATTCTGTTTTGCCGCTTAGGTCGGCTAGTAAGAAAGAGCTTGTAATAATTTTGTAAATATTTTTGGGATCCCAACTATGTTTGAAAAGTTTAAATATATTACAAGTTTATTTTCAGTCTGTTTAATATAAAAGTTTAAATTCTGCGCTATTTTTTAATTAGTAATCCCGGTTAGGGGATTAGGGTTTCATAATCATTTTTGGGTAGCGTGCCTAATTATTTAGGGCGTTACAATTTGGTATCAGAGCGCCAAGGTTTTTAAACTTCCTGTAGACCGGCCGAACATGTACATTCGTCGTCAGAGATAAGCTCGACTCATGGTGCAGTAAGTATTGAGAGTAAATACTTGACTGTATGTGTGACCATCTGTTTACCGCTTTCCATTTTAGGCAGTATGCAAGCATCTAGAATATGTATGTGTTATGTGATGCCATGCTATAAATGTTAATTATTATGTGTATATGAATGAGGTAAATAGATGAGTTAGGGTTTAAGGCAATAAGTGCGCAAGTGTGGTATCAGTGCTTAACTCGCTGGGGTTGTTGATTTCAGGGGTACTAGTAATGGACCCTCCGCAATCATCTAGACCACAGGGCGAGCAAGTAGAGCCCGAGGCTACCCGAACCGATCCACCCGCACCGCCTCCACCTCCGCAAAATCCAGGGGATAATGCGGAGGCTGTTAATGCTAATCCTCCTGCTGATTGGCAGCAGATGTTTCATGAAATGCGGAGTGTTATACTTCGTCAAGAAGAAGAGTTGCAACGTTTGAGGCAACAAGCTGTTCCAGCTAATCAAGGGTTACCACCAGCTCCTGTGCCAGTGGTGGGTAACCAAGGGTTTGTTATGCCGCATCGGGACTCTGTGTTCGAGCGGTTTGTGAAGCTGCAACCTCCAGTTTTTCTGGGAGGTATCGACATTATTAAGGCCGATCAGTGGATGAGCACTGTTACCCGGATCCTCGATAATATGGGGGTGACGGGAACTGAGAGGGTAAATTGTGCGGCCTTTATGTTTCAAGATCATGCCCGCGTCTGGTGGGACATAGTGAATCAAACCCGAGATGTCAGTGTGATGACATGGGATGAGTTTAAGAAACTTTTTGAAGAAAAGTTTTATAATGTGGCTGTACGGACTTCACACCAGGAAGACTTTGTGAAGTTGACTCAAGGGAAGATGTCGGTGGCTGAATATACTCTGGAATTTGACCGATTATCCAAATTTGCTGGTGATTTGGTGCCTACCGACTTTACCAGAAAACAAAAGTATGTTCGAGGACTGAATGCTACAATCAGTCGAGACTTGAAAATTACCACATCCCATGACACCCTGTATAAGAGGGTGGTAGATTTGGCCTTAATTGCTGAAGAGGCTAAGCAGCAAGTGATGAAAGAGCAGGCTGTAAAGGATGCCGCCATGGCATCAAACCCTCCTGCTGGTGGTAATTTCAGTAAGGGGATCGACAGTAGCAACCCTGAGCACAAGCGGAAGGCTGAGGCTTCCGGAGCTTCAGGAGGAAATAGAAAGTTTTGGGGAAACAGAGGTGGCCGTCAAGGCCGCGGGTCCTCATTCCGGTCATACCCTGAGTGTCCTAAATGTAAGAAGCATCATCCTGGTGAGTGCCGAGCCAAGGCATGTTTCCAGTGTGGCGTGGTGGGCCACTTTATCAGGGATTGTCCCCAAGCTAAGAAAGAAGAGCCTAAGAAGAATGTTGCTCAGAACCCGGGGCGACTTTTCACTATAATTTAGGCAGATGCTGATGCTAGTCAGTCAGTTGTGACAGGTCAGTTATCTATTAATGGTTGTGCTTATACTGTGTTATTTGATTCTGGAGCTACTCATTCATATGTATCGAGTAGAGTGATAGAAAGTTTGCATAAGCCATGTGATATTTATGCTTCGGGGTTTGGAACCCTGTTACCCTCGGGAGACCTGATAGTATCCACAAGGTGGATTCGGTCCTTGTCTTTTTGGATTGACGGTTGTGAATTGACCGCCAATCTAATTGAACTGCAATTATCTGATTTTGACATAATCCTGGGAATGGATTTTCTGTCTAAGTATGGAGCAATGATCGACTGTAAACGGAAGATGGTGGTGTTTGAGCCCGAGAGTGCTAACCCAGCGGTGTTCGTGGGTAAAGTTCAGGGGGCACGCATACCAAGAATATCGTTGTTGAAAGCTAAAGACCTGATGGGTAGAGGTTGTCTAGGGTTCATAGTCACTGCAGTGGACACTAGCCAACCTGTGACATCAGGGCCTGAGGATATGAAATTGGTATGTGAGTTCCTTGATGTCTTTCCAGAAGATTTGCCGGGATTGCCACCTGTTCGGGAAATTGAATTTGTTATTGAACTGGCTCCGGGAGTGGATCCAGTGTCTAAGGCACCGTACCGAATGGCTCCAGCTGAGTTGAAGGAATTGAAGATACAGTTGCAAGAATTATTGAATCTGGGATTCATTAGACCGAGCTACTCACCTTGGGGTGCTCCGGTTCTATTTGTGAAGAAGAAAGACGGAACCCTGCGAATGTGTATTGACTACCGAGAGTTGAACAAGCTTACCATTAAGAACAAATATCCTTTACCTCGAATTGATGATCTGTTTGATCAACTGAAGGGGAAGACGGTCTTTTCTAAGATCGATCTTCGCTCAGGCTATCATCAGCTGAGAATTCGAGAGGAAGATATCCCGAAAACTGCGTTCCGTACTCGGTATGGACATTATGAATTTCTTGTGATGTCTTTTGGACTCACTAATGCCCCGGCGGCATTCATGGATTTGATGAATCGGGTGTTTAAGGATTATCTGGATAGGTTCGTGATTGTGTTTATTGACGACATTTTAGTGTACTCTGAGACGGAAGAAGAGCATGAATTGCATCTCAGAGCGGTTTTACAAAGGTTACGGGATCACAAGCTTTATGCTAAATTTAAAAAGTGTGAGTTCTGGTTATCTCGTGTCTCATTCTTGGGGCACATAGTGGATAAAGATGGGATCATGGTGGATCCGGCCAAGATTGAAGCTGTTCGGGATTGGCCAGCACCGAAATCAGCTACAGAGGTTAGAAGTTTTCTGGGTTTGGCTGGTTATTACCGTCGGTTCGTTGAGGGTTTTTCTAAAATTGCTGTACCCTTAACGGAGCTGACTCGAAAGAATCAGAAATTTGTTTGGACTGATCGATGTGAGAAAAGTTTCCTGGAGTTAAAGCAACGCTTGATTACCGCTCCTGTACTAACTCTTCCTTCAGATAAGGAGAGATTTGTGGTATATTGTGATGCCTCGAGACAGGGTCTCGGCTGTGTGCTTATGCAGGCAGGGAGGGTAATAGCTTATGCTTCTCGACAGTTAAAGGAGTACGAGCAGAGGTACCCTACTCACGATTTAGGACTCGCAGCAGTGGTATTTGCGCTAAAGATTTGGCGGCATTACCTTTATGGCGAGAAATGTGAGATATACAATGCTCACAAAAGTCTGAAGTATTTCTTTACCCAGAAAGACTTGAATATGAGACAGAGGCATTGGCTAGAACTGGTGAAAGATTATGATTGTGAGATTCTTTATCACCCTGGTAAAGCCAATGTAGTTGCTGATGCCCTAAGTAGAAAAGGTCAGGGTCAGCTGAGTTCTATGAAGCACATCTCTCAACAATTGGCAAATGAAATGACTCGAGCTCAAATTGAGTTGGTTGTGGGGCAATTGGCTAATATTACCCTGCAATCCACTCTTCTTCAGAGAATTAAAGAAGTGCAAAAGCAGGATTCAGAATTGATAAAAACCCGAGCTAGGGTTTCGGCCGGAAAGGCTAGTGATTTTTCAGTGGATGAAACGGGAATGTTGAGATTTGGGAATCGAATTTGTGTGCCTATGGATGAGAACATCAAGAAAGAAATCATGGATGAGTCTCACACGACTCCTTATTCAGTTCATCCAGGGTCGACAAAGATGTACCAAGACCTAAAAGCCATGTTTTGGTGGCCAAGTATGAAGAATGACATCGCTGAGTATGTTGCAAAGTGTTTTACGTGTCAGCAAGTGAAGGCTGAACACCAGCGACCTGCAGGGTTGCTGCAACCGCTGAAAATACCAGAATGGAAATGGGAAGATATAACTATGGATTTCGTGGTAGGTATGCCTAGAACCACGGGACAGTTTGACTCTGTGTGGGTCATAGTGGACAGATTTACAAAGTCTGCTCACTTTTTACCTGTTCGGACGAACTTCTCCATTGATCAGGATGCTGAGTTATATGTCAGAGAAATTGTTCGTCTGCATGGTGTCCCAAAGTCCATTGTATCGGATAGAGATCCGAAGTTTACATCAAGATTCTGGGAAAGTCTGCATCGAGCTATGGGAACTCAGTTAAAGTTCAGCACAGCTTTTCATCCTCAGACGGATGGACAATCCGAGAGGACCATTCAGATTTTAGAAGACATGCTACGGGCATGCGTGCTTAACTTTGAAGGATCATGGGTAAAGTACCTTCCCCTGATCGAGTTTTCTTATAATAACAGCTATCAGGCAACAATCGGGATGGCTCCTTATGAACTTTTGTATGGAAGGAAATGTAGATCGCCCATTCACTGGGATGAAGTGGGTGAAAGAAAGTTCTTGGGTCCCGAAGCTGTTCAGAAAACAAGTGAGGCAGTTGACAAAATTAGAGCGCGAATGCTCGCGGCTCAGAGTAGGCAAAAGAGTTATGCCGATCCAAAGCGTCGAGACATTAATTTTCAGGTCGGAGACATGGTATTTCTCAGAATAGCTCCGATGAAAGGCATAAAACGCTTTGGGAAGAAAGGAAAACTTAGCCCGAGGTTCATTGGACCTTTTGAAATCCTTGAGAGGATAGGGCAAGTGGCGTACAGATTGGCTATGCCCCCAGCGCTGGCAGCTGTACATAATGTGTTTCATGTTTCAATGCTTCAGAAGTATGTCTCAGACTCGTCCCATGTTCTGAGTTATGAAGCGTTGGAATTACAACCGGACTTATCATACGAGGAACAACCAGTGCAGATACTTGATAAAAGAGAGAAAGTCTTGAGAAGCAAGACTGTGGCACTGGTGAAAGTACTGTGGAAGAACAGTAAAATAGAAGAGGCAACCTGGGAGCTCGAGACGGATATGCAGCAGAAATATCCGGAGTTGTTCAGGTAAATTTCGGGACGAAATTTCTATAAGGAGGGGGTAATTGTAATACCCAGAATTAAGGAAAGGATTAGCAAAACCCTAATTAGATAATTGTGAGTTAATTGAGGAATTATATTATTATATAGTTCAATATATGTGAAATTTTATGAAATTTAACATGTTAAAGACCCCGTTGGTGAGCCAGGGGCATTTTGGTAATTATGATCCGAGAAGGGTAAATTGTTAAGATTAATTTAATTACGTGCTTAATAGAACTATATTATTATATAGTATGCCTGTGTTGTCTTTTCAGGTGTGTTCTGACAGGTTGGCGCGGTATAGTCACACCCGGGAATTTCGGGCCCGAACCCTGTGTTCTGACAGGTTGGCGCGGTATAGTCACACCCGGGAATTTCGGGCCGAACCGGGTTCGGGCCCGAAATGTAAATTGAATTGATTATTTGGCATTTTATTTGATATGTGATAATCTGAAATTTATTTGGCAATATTTGAGTGTGAAATGGCATTTATGCCCTTAAAAAGGAATATGTATGTTATATAGCCCTAAGGGCAAAATGGTCATTTGACTATAATTAAATTACTTTGAATTAAAGGGGTTTTTGGAAGAAAAAGGATTGATTTTCTGGTTTGTTCATCCTCTCACCCGAACCCTCTCACCCTCTCTTCCCCTTTTGATATTTTCAACTTGATTTGTCAAATTAAAGCTTAAATTGTTGGGGAAAAAAGCTTGCTTTTGGCTTGAGTTTGGAGGAAAGACCATTGCTCTTGCTTTATTGTGGATCAAGGTAGCTTTTTATGATTTTTAATCTTGTTTAGTTGCTGAAATTTATGTTGGAAAAAGCTTGGAAAAGGATGATTTGGTCTTTTAATTGCATGTTGTGTTCTTGAGATTAATTTGAGTATGTTCTTGAATAAACCTTTGTATGTTTGATGCTTTGTATTGAAATTGAACTTTGGCTGAGATTTTATGGTATGTTTTTAGCTTGGATTCATGTGTTTCTAGGGTGTTTAATTGCTGGAAAATAGTTTGAGTAGTTGAAGATGATGCTCTTGTTCAAAGAGCTTGATGTGCCATGTTTATGCATGATTTTGAGATGGCTTTTGCAATCTGAATTCTGGGATTGTAATGCATGTAATATGTTAAATTGAGTATCTATTATGTGTTAATAATTCTATAGGTTAATTTGTGAATTGGTTGAGAATTTGGAGTGAAAAGATTGGGTTTTGGGCTGAAAATTCGAAGGTTTGCTGCTGGTTTTCTGGGTTCTGCACCCAGATGCCGCGGCATGCTCTGGAGCATGCCGCGGCCCGCTCCTTTGAGTGAACCTGGGAATTTTTCCCAGGTGCCGCGGCATGGTCTGGAGCATGCCACGGCCCGCCCTCGTGTTTTTGGGCAGTTTGTGTTGAATTTTCAAAAATGCATAACTTTGTGATCCGAACTCCGATTCGGGAGTTCTTTATATCGTTGGAAAGCTCGTTCCGAGCTCTGTATGATTATCTGAGTTATAAATGCCATGTTTGAATTTTATGAGTTGAAAATCAGGGGTTAACCCTAAATGTGAATTATCCCGGATTTGTGTGACTAGGATTACCGGTACCTGATCAGGAGCACCCGGGGATTCGGAATCTCCTTTTATAGCTGGACAACAGGTAAGACAATAGTTTGCACGTAGAGTATGCGCAGTGGCGCTTATGTGAATATGATATGCATGAATGTTTAGTAACCGGGATTAGGGTTATTACCCTAATAGGAACGGTCTGTTAGCCTAGGGTTATTACTCTAGTGGAATATGTGTATAATGCCATGCCATGTTAAATGAAATGAAATTTAAGGATTATGCGCTCAAGGCATAATCAGGTTGGACTCGGTACTCATAACCGAGATGAACCACTTCTAAGGCCTTAATGTAATTAGACGTGTGAGAGCAACACGTGGGTCTACGTCACGTAGATTTAATTAGATGTGTGAGCGCAACACATAGGTCTACGCCACGTAGACATAAATGGGCATGTTGATATAGTGATCAGGTCTGTGCCATACAGACATATATGTGAATAAGCATAATATATGTGTTATGATTTATACTGTCTTGCTGGGCTTGGCTCACGGGTGCTCTACTGTGCAGGAAAGGGTAAGGCAATAGCTGATCAGCCATGAGTTTCAGGAGAAGACGAAGAATGTACATGTTCACGCCACTTCAGACCAAGCGGGTTATGGGTCTAGCAGTGTTGACTTTTGTATTCTGTTTTGCCGCTTAGGTCGGCTAGTAAGAAAGAGCTTGTAATAATTTTGTAAATATTTTTGGGATCCCAACTATGTTTGAAAAGTTTAAATATATTACAAGTTTATTTTCAGTCTGTTTAATATAAAAGTTTAAATTCTGCGCTATTTTTTAATTAGTAATCCCGGTTAGGGGATTAGGGTTTCATAATCATTTTTGGGTAGCGTGCCTAATTATTTAGGGCGTTACACACTCACTCACAACCTTGAGTGTAGATTAGTAGGGATCACCATGACTTGAACAAGGTATTACACCTTTGTCCAAAAGCTTATTTTCCCCTATCTCTAAGCACTAAGGGAACTCTCATGGAAATAGCTTTGGGAATTATCAAGCCTTAGGGTTTTCTAGCAAAGTGCTTTCTTGATAGAAAACTTGACATCTCTTACTCCCAAATGAGCACCATAGACCTCCTTTATGTAGTGTTTAGGATATCACAATTTAAAATTCAAAATTCATAAGTCATAACCTCCATGGATGTTATGGACTCAATAAAGAGATGTAGCTCATGCACACCATAACTCCTATACCATTAAGAATTTCAAATAAAGATGTGTAACACCTTTTACACTCTTAATGTGGGTGATGATGGTGGAGGTTACTCATAGTAACAAGTAACTCCTAAATGTTACAAAAAGATGACAACTAATATACATTGTCATATGTTACATATTATTAGTTTATTACACATATTTAATCTATATATTATATTATTATAAATAATATAACATAAAGTATAGATTGTATAGCTATAGACAAAGGAGGATTGATTCCATTAGCCAAGGTTTAATATGTAGGCTGCTAAATTGATGTGTAAGCTGCTGCTTTGCCTCTGTTTTTTGTGAGGCTTTGTTTGTATCTTGTCTGTTGATTAATGAGAACACTTCTCCTTTGATCAAAAAATAAAATTTAGAAATAGAAACTCTACGATAATAAATAACTAAATATAATAACTTACGGGCACTCTACAAACCAACCTTCTATGATTGATCTTCATGATATACGTGTTGATTATTGGTAAGATATTAACATATATGTTGCTAAGTAATAATATTTTAAAAAAAGTAAGATAGCAAAATAAATATTGTTTATTATTTATTATTATTTTGAATTATGTGATTTTTGTTTATAGAGATATATATTTGATAAGAAAATCACGTTATTTTTTTTTTTTTTTGAAAATAGTTTACTTCTTTTTTATTTTTATTTAAATGTGTAATTTAAATGTTGATATCGTGAAAAATTACACTTACAACTTAAATAGTCTAAACTTATATAATAATTACTCTTTGCATAATTGTTAAGAAAAAAATAAGTCCATTGAAGTTTGTTAAAACTTTACAATTATAAATTCAGATTATAAATAAAAGACATCACTTCAAGAGAAAAATAACTTGAAAATGAAATAAATAATTAAGAAAGAGAATGACCTGCCAAGTTATTGATGTTCACAAAACCACTAATACAAAGTAAACTTGTTAATATTTACGTAGCCACTAATTGATAGTTTGATACTAAACAAATATGTGTTATCCACACAATTAATATGAAGCATAAGAATAAAATAGGAAGATTAATACTAACTTTTCTATTAAAAAATTTATTGCTAAAGAAATTAACTTTTGAAAATCTTTGCGCTAATAGAAATTTATTCCGTGTTAAAATAATAAGCACCGGGAGATAGTTAGAAGAAGTATAATTCTTATCAAAGATAAAATAAAACATACCTTGACATATGATGCATGATTATTAATCCTCATCAATTGACTATTCATAACAGAAAACTCCCATGCATATTGCATTGAATGGGGTAAAAAAGAATATTATAAAGAGTACACAATCATAAATAATTAAATTAACTTATTAATTTAGGTAGAGAGACGTGGAGGAAGAAAGCTTAGATAGATTTATAGGGTTATGTTATTATTTATTTATTATTTATATTGAACAAAATTAAGTTATGGAAGAAGTATATTTATTATAGAAATTTAGATATTTATATAAATATTTTTTTAATTAATTAATCAATTAATATTTATAAATTTAATAAAAAATTAAAAAAGGAGAGAATTAAGGAGATAATTGATAGAAGCATTTAGAGAGATTTTAGAGTGGCACATCACCGCTTCATACTTCTCATTTATATAGATAGATAGATAGATAGATAGATACTATAGAACTGATATTTTCTGGAAAAATTTTATTTACTACTAAAAAGAAAAAATCCTACTACAAAAAATAAAATTCTAATTATATAAGACCATTTTATTCTAATAATTCTACACTATACTTAGAAAGTTTAAATTTAATTTGTTTCAAAATTTGAAAAATATCTTTCTCTCTGTATCTCTCTCACATTTTCTAAAAGAACTTGACAGTTAGCTTCATTGTTTGTTTCTCGCACTCATTTTCTCCATTGATAGTGACACTCCGTCTCCGTCTTTGTCTCTCTCATTCTTTTTCTCCATCGGTAGCGACACTCCATTGACGATGGAAGGTCGAAGACCCGAAGACCCTAAGATTGAAGCCTTACATCGACGCTCCATCCCATTCTCCATTGTTGAGACATCTTAGTCTACCCATCAACGGTCGACGAACGAATATTCAAAGACCCAAAGACCTAACTCGTGGAAATCCAAAATCTCGTCTTTCGTCGCCATCTATAATTTGTCCTTCGCTGCCATCTAACCCGTCAAAACTCTAAATCCCCATAAGGTATTTTTTTTAAAAAAAAATCGTTGTCAGTTTAAGAATAATATGTTTGATTTTTTTTATTGTGGTTGATTTAGATTGATTGTTCATTTTTTGTGTTGAAATACACTTAGTTTTTTTAGTTTTTTTTTTTGAGTTTTTGCTCGGATTTATATGGTGCTTATGATATTTTTTGATATGGTAAGGTGGTGGTTGAGAAAAAAATAGAGCCGATGTAGTGTTGGTTGAGAAAAAATGAAACTGGTGTTTGTTCTCGATTAATTATCGACGGATTCTCAATAGGTTCTCGATAAGATTTAGCTTTTATTTTTAGTCATTATGTTTAGTTATTATCGACTAATTATCGATACGTTCTTGACATATTATCGATAGTTCAAGTATTGCAAAAACCAATTTGCCATTTGGTTATTTTCAGCAATGTGAACAAGCCACATGTGCATGTCTATTCAATTAGGTTCACATTGTTAGAAATATTTCACCAGAATCTAGATTTACTAATATGTATATTGGATTATAATTCTATAATCTAACATCCTAAATATAAATTTCATAAAAACAAAGAATTAAACACATAAATGTATAAAAATTCTTACATTGATGGTAGCGGTATAACTCATTCCGTTCAGATTTCTAACTCTTGATCCTTTCTGTTGTAGAGTATGATCAAGATTTGAACTTGGATTTTTCTTCAGGTAACAAAACGACTGCACAATCTTCCACACTATTTTGACTCTTGAGTATTGCCTTGAAATATGTGGACAATTACTCAATCACTCAAGGTTTAAAAGTTTTAAGAAGAAGAAGAAGAGAATTCAAAAATTATGAAAACTTTCTTTGATTTTCTATTTGTCTAACAAAGTGAATTAATAGTGTTATGAAAAATAAGAGCTATCATATTCTATTTATATTGTAACTTTAGGGCTAAATTTAAAATTTAATATAGAATATAAAAAAGATAAAAATAGCTTTATTTAAACCCTTGTGGACGAAAATACATAGGTGGGCCCATGAGTTTTAATTTTTCCATTTTATTGAAACTTATATTTCTTTTCAAAAATACTCTTTTTCATTCTAACTATATAAATGCTAATTTTATGTATTTAATAATTATAATCAATTATCAAATTAAATTTTCATTTACCTTATTTATTAATTAGACCTTTTATAGTCTCTTAATTAATAAATAAACTCTAAACCTCTTTTTCTTCTCAAAATTGCCCTTCTTTAGTGAAACTCATAAATAAGACATAGTCTTATTTAGAATTTTAATCGATTAATAAAATTAATTAATTGAGTCTACAAGACAATATTATCTCAAGTAGTGTGGGGACCATGAGCCTATTTAATCAAGCTTTCAACAAGTAGTTCTAGAATTTACCGAGTAATTTTTCTATCTTATTAATTCCTCCTGACTCCACTATAGATTCAGAATTGCACTCTTGATTACAAAGAACACTCTATACCAAGTATAGATACGCTATAAATTATCCATTATGTCAATTTAAATAATCAATGGATGATTTACATCGAGTAGGGAGACACTACTACAAAAAGGAGTATTCGCGACGGTTCTAAAAACGCTTTTTTTCAGGAACTGTCGCTAATAAATTTAAATGACTATTTTAAACCGTCGAGAAAAATTGAGTATTCCCGACGGTTTAGAACAGTTGTTATGCAAATCCGTGAAAATTTTAAGTAAAAACGCGATATTTTAGTCGGGATTATACCCGACGGTTTAAAACTGTCGCGTATACTATAGCCAACGGTTTAGAACCGTCGGCTATAGTATACCCGACGGTTTTAAACCGTCGGGGATAACCCCAACTGAATGTAACATCGTTTCACTTCCTTTCTCTTATTTCATGCCCTAGCTATCTCTCTCTCAAACCCAGCGGCTAGCAGCACACCTAAACCCCGAAAAGCCACCCACTCAATCTCAATCTCTATTATCTCTCTCGAAACCCCTTTAGTTGATCCTTGATCTCTCCATCTATCTCTCTCTCTATCCTCAACATTTTCTTTCTCACATCATATATCTCCTCCATACTGGTAAGTGCATATATACATATCTATACTGTCTATATAAAGATGAAGTGTATTTTTGATTTTCGTCCATCTATTTTGTGGTGTTGTATAACATTTTTATTTTGTCTTTTTATACACTTTTATTTATTTTAATTTTAAAACTTCCTACCAGGTGTTCTTTTCACCTATTTCTTCCTCACAGCCATGTTTAATTTCAGGAGTTCAAGCTCAAAGAAAATGGATTTCTACTACAGGTGGTGGTGATATATAGATAATCGGGCGCTAATTTTGGATTATTTATATAAAGATGAAGGTTCCTTCTCTTTCTTTGTTCATCTATTTGTGTTCATTTCTGATTTTTTTGTGTTTTGGTTTATGGATTTTAAATGAAGAAACCTACTGATTGTTTATTTTCATCTTTCATGGACAATTTTCCAGTTTAGGTAACTTTCATGAAAACCCAATTCATAAAAGGGTTAGTTTATGAAACAGATTTCCAAATTGTTCCATGGTACTCCCTCTATAGTTGAACGAAAATTGCTCTTTACACCAATTACTTCCACAACCCAAGAGCCCATTGAAATTATTCTTGCCATTTTTTTTTGTTGTTCCACCATGCTTAATTGATTGTCTAGTGGCAAAGTACTCTAACATTATGTATAGATTTTACAACACTAAATCATGCTTTTTCTAAAGAATTAAATGGGTTCACTTGAAGCTTTGAGTAATTGGGTATTATGTTAACCAGAATATGCTCAATAGTGGTAATTTTGATTTAATTTTAGCTATGTAATCTCAGTTATTACATGATTCCAAGAAGAATAATTGAGTGTGGTATTTTTATTTATAATGTTTATTAATTGTTAACATATTCTGGTTAATAACACTAAATCGTCTGAATTCGAAGAATACAACTTTAACTTTAGTTATTTGTTTACAGTAGGAAAATAATCTTATAGTGGTTGGTTTTGTATTTAATTTTTATTCACATCAGCTTGAACTTTGAGCTATCATCCTATACTTTGTAATTGAGTTATGTTCGGAATTATCATTTGAGTTTTTCTATTCCATTACCTCAACTAGCTAATATCTTGGCTATGTTTAAATGGCATCATCATATGATTTATTGGTTGACTTAAAAATATTAAATTGCTTATGGGTATGGCTAATGATCTAGGTTTCCGCTAGGCCAAGTAGTATTTTATTTTTCAATAATAATTCTCATGAATTAGTTTTAATTTGGAAATTGTAAAATGATTGATGGGAGTAGAGTCTTCAGAGAAATTCTAACTGTTTTAAAGCATATTCTGACTTCCTAATGCTATACAAAGGATGTGTTTGTATCATAAATTAAAAGGAAATTATTCTAGCTTAACTTTCAAGTGTAGACACATTTCCTCATTTATTTGTTTTGTTGAAACATGATGCCTGGATTTAATTAATTGTCATTTACAAGCTCCTTCCCAAACATAATTCTGTTTTGTTGCAGAGTGCTCCACTGCCAATCTTGGAGAGTCACGAGCTCTTATCTCTAACTCTTGACTCTTGAGCTCCAATGCTTAGATTTAATTTCTTGTCATTTAATTAATGTTTATGTCCTATATATATGTATAGATCAAATTGTAGTGAATGATTCTCTTTTTTGTTATTGGAATTTGAATGATAGTGGCACAACATATTATATTGTTTATAATTGGCTCAAATTTTATCTTCTATAATTATATAGGTATGTCTTATTGTTGATAGTTTGGGTTTAATTTTTTTTTGTAGGAAAAATCAATAAGTTTGAAGAAATAAGTTATTCCAAAGAACTTATTATCGAAGCAAGAATGTGTCGAGATGCCATTTTATACTCATTACTTTTAGTTTTGCTATTTTCTTAGTGTTTTGGTGTATAGCTATTAAAGAGATTCTTAAATTATTTGTTGTATATAATAAAAAAAAATTGTTTACATTATTTGTTGTTATGTTTTTAAAAATATAAACTATGTATAAATACATTATATATTATAAATTTTTATTTATTCATTTATAATTATAGTTATTTTATTAATAAATTTTTATTTATACTAAATTCGGTTGATGATTATGATTATGATATAAATGAATATATAATAAAAATTTAAAATTATCAAAATTTTAAAATAATAATAAAAAAATAGGTTATTATACTATAGGTGACGGTTTTAAATCGTCGCCTATAAAAGGTAATAGGCGATGATTCAAAACCGTGCCTAATACTATAGGCGACGGTTTAAAACAGTCGCCTATAGTATTAGGCACGGTTTTAAACCGTCGCCTATACCCTGTTATAGGCGACGGTTTTAAACCGTCGGGAAATCAACATTAGCGACGATTTTGAACCGTCGCCTATTCTGTCTGTTTTACGACGGTCGTATAGGCGACGGTTATAGAAACCGACGGGAATACTTTAAACGACTGTTTAAAAATGTCGGGAAAACCCATTTTTGTAGTAGTGAGAAGTATACCATTTACCCTTCAATGTATTGTATCCTTAAAATACTTAGCTACTTGTAAATAATATTCTAGTAAACTAATATAATTATTAAAATAAGTACTCTACCATTTAAACTCCGTTAGCCAAGCTCTAAGGAAACAATCTGTTGACCGAGGTTTTCGGCAACCAATATAATAATAATAATTAAGAGAGCTATAAAGGATTAAGAGAGAGAATTTTACGTGGTTGGGGCATTAATGAGCCTTAGTCGACGAGTCTGTGTATTTATGATAGTATTTATTACAGAGAATGTTCCTGGTGGATTTTTCCTCTTCTAGTTCTTATGGAACCCAGAATTCTCGACCCCTGCCTTAATGAGTTTGGGGGGTATTTATAGTATTTTTGTGGGGTGATCCCTAGAATTGAGGTACATGTCTTTCTACAATTATCAGTAAAGGCACACATTCCCAATGAATATATCATAGGAAATGCATGGTCTAATCCCTAGGCTTTGTAGGGGTTTTATGGATGTAGTCCTTTATCCTTTTTGACTGATGTGAGTCCTCATAAAGTAGCCGTCACTAGGCTCATTAATCATAGCATAGTAGCTGCAGAGAGGGGGTTGTGTCGTCAGACTTTAAGATATATGGCAGTTTCAATACGCCTCCTCCCATGCGGCATTAAATGCGAGATGACTGTTCAGATAGGATCTGACACCTCCCGGAGAAGCTTTGTCGTAGCCTTGCTCTCCGGGAGCATGTGAGACTTACATGCCTTCTCCGGGAGGCATGTCTAAAGCTGATCCCCTTGGTTAAAGAGACTTAGCTGATTTATTTAAATGCTAAACCCTTTCCACCTACGTGCCATCATCCGGTTGGTCCAAGTATTTTGGGCAAAATCAGGTGCAACATTTATCCCCAAGCCTTGTTTGGTGATGAAGTGAACAAGGCTTGCTTAGATGCCTCCGGTTGCCTTATCAGCTTCCTGGCATGTGCTTCGGGCGTGTGGTGACATTTTAATGACCATCATTATTGCAGTTATTTGCTTTTTGCAGGCGTCGATTCATTTCTTGTCCATTTATTGATACGACACATTAAATGGGTGTCAGACGGGTTTTCTACCGCCCTGATGAGCGTTTAATCCAACCGTTGGATCTTTAGAATTCGAATCGATTGCCATCCTGACCGTACGATGGTGGCTGATCACAGCTGTCTCACACCTGTTCTGGCCTATAAAAGCCAGCCTTCTCACTTCATTTGGTTACTTTCAGCATTTCACCAAAATTTCTCAAGGGTTTTTCAGAGAGAAAAGAAACTTTAAATACCATTGATTTCCTGCTCTTATTCCTTCGACGCTGCCAGCCTACATTTTACCGGCGACCAACACCAACCCCCAGCCTTCAAACTTCATGTAAGTTCTTCATATTTCGTACACTTGCTTACTGTTTGTTTATATAACATGCTTTTCGGTTTCTGGGTTGGATGGTGAACTTCTGTGAATAGTTTTGTTTGAGTTTCTGAATGGTGTGTTAAACTCTTGCTTTTCTGCGTTTAGATTACTTCTTTTCACTACGTTTTTGCTGAGGCACAATCCTCATTTCCCGTAATGATCACTTTAGGGCTTAGAGTAAACCTCACCTTTTCGATTTTACCCCCCCTTTTTTTTTTCTCTTTACTGTTTTGCAATGTCACTACGTTTGGGATTCTTGCACCCGACTCTTGTCAAGGAAAACCCTTTGGGGCTTTTTTTTTTGGCAAGTGTCCGGAGGGGGCCTCTTTCCAGCGGTTAGGGTACCCCCATTCCCTTTGTGAATTAGGGTTTGGTCTGGGGCCTGACTGCTGGATTTTTTTTTCGATTTTTTCAGAACCAAAAATGTCTACTTCCGCATCCGGTTCTAAGTCTTCAAAGAAAGGGGAAGTACGTCTGGCCACCCTAGAGGAGGTCATGCAGGGCCCTGTGGCCCAGGAAGGGTACAAGTCCCGTGCCAACGGGTGGGAGGCGGCTGAGCTCCACTCTACCTTGACCTGCGCTCACCAGCTGGAGAAGATTGTGGTGGTGGCAGGCATCAAGCCTTCGACCTTTGGGACCTATCACCGGCTGCCTAGGGACGAGGAGACACCCAACCACAATTACGGGGGTTTTAGAGCTTGGAGCCAGACCCACCCGATGTCCGGAGCCATGCTTCCCCTTCGGACTATTTTATAAATTTCCTTGTATTTGTTGGCCTTACGCCGTACCAGCTCATTCCCCAAGCCTACCGCCTGCTTTCAGGCCTTTTTATTTTTTACGCTGCCCGGAGCTGGGGCTCGCCCAGTCCAACAGAAATTTTGTATTTTTATGAACTAGTTTCCATCCCCAAGAAGGGAGACAAATTTAAGGACAGTTTTTAATTTCCTTCGGGCGCATCCTTTGAATGAGGGCCCAGTCCTTTTCAACCATTAGAAGCACGTGAAGGAGTATCGCGACCGCTTCTTCTTCTCTTCTTGTTTCCAGGACATGGATCGCCCGGAGCTTCTCACGAAATGGGTTAGGATCCCTCCCTATATGAGGACCGCGCCTACTCAAATTTTCCTTCAATGGGCCAAGACCTTCTCTACGTACGATAAGAAGGCCCTTGATGTCGAGGAGTTGGTCACGACAGAGAACTGTCGGAAGGCTAAACTAATATCGGAGAACCAGTCGGTGGATGACTTCAACCTGTCCAAAGTTATCTGCGCGAATGCGAGGACTTCGACAACAGAAAGGGCACTCTGGGTAGACATCATCGCCACAGCGGAGGACAAGTACCAGAAGTACCTCTTCAAGAGGGAACAAGAGCTGGCCTATATCAAGGCCCAGGCGGCCGCTGGGAGGACTCTTCGCCTGGAAGCTCCACTGGAGCAGAAGACCCGTAGGCCCAAGCCTGTGGTCTCGGTCCCAAATACCGGAGCTCCCGATGCCAGCACTTCAGGTTCTGGTAAGTCCCCTTTAACAGTACATTATGTTCCCTCCGTCCGTGAGTATACCAGCCTTAGGCCTATAGGGTTCGATGAGGGCCTCCGAGGTTTAGAATGCTTTCTACCCGGTGAGGGAATCATGCCAAAGAGTATTATTTTTCCCACCTGGGCTATTATTTAGGTCGGTCTCGGATGGGTTCTGGACCTCCGACGCCTATTCCTTTGGATCCTTCAGCCTACTTGTCTTCCAGCTGGTTTTTTCCCTCGGATAGTTATCTCAGGGATGATGAAGCCAGCGTCATGATTCGAGACTTTGCTAGGGCTGAGTTAGAGAGTCAGGGTAGGACTAGTTTTATTGCTCTTTTGCTAAGTGCATACTGTTCTCATGAATGTCCTAACACTTATTTCTTTGTTGCAGCAACCAGACCCCATGGACGATCTCTTGGCTACCCTTGCTGAGGCTTACAGCCTCAATGCTTCTCCGCCTCCGGCTACTTCCCAGTTGGTTACTCCCGGGAGGTCCTCCTCCAACGCCCCTTCAGGCACCATCGTCTTGGTGGACGAGGAGGAGGAAGTTGAAGAAGGTGAAGTGGCGGATGCGGCCGCCCTTGAGCGCAAGCACAAGGGCAAGATGGTGGAGGTGGAACCTTCTAAGCGGACCCGGAGGGGAGACACTCCGGCGCCAAGCAATGACTCCGGGATTCCTTCCGAGGCGGAGGAATACATTGTGCCACACAACACAGTGTTGACCCCGATTCCTGGAGACGAGGAGAGGCAAAATCTCCGCGTGGCCAAGCACAACTACGCCCTCGACGAGTACAGCCTGGGGCATGCTAAGGTGGAGGCCTTGAAGAGAATTTTGTGGGAGGAGCAGCAGAACACTCTTAACGAGGATGCCTTCCGGAATCCATGAGACCTAAACATGGATCCGCTGACGGACTGTTTCAACCGCTTTGTCGGGCCCACTCTGGCTCCTTTTGCCTCGGAGATGACTAGCCAGTTCGTCTCCCACATGACGCAATTTTCGCCTAAAAGATATGCTGCTTGTGCCTCCCTGAACTCTGTCTACCAGGCCCAAGACATTAGCTCTGCCATGGCCGCGGTGAGTACGTTGTAATTTATTCCATCCCTTGATATTTTGTCTAAGGCATCCGATCTCACTCTTGTCTCTTTCTTCAGATTACTGCTGAGACCGCCGCCTTACCAAGACTATAATTGACCATGGCTTCGTCATGTCCGAATTCGGGGGCATAGACGAGGCCGTGAGGATCCTTTGGGACTTGTCTGCCAAGAGGCGGGCATTCTAGGAGGAGGCTCAGCGGAGGGAGGCCCTCGCGGAGGCAAAGCTTCGAGAGGAGGCCAAGCAGAGGGAGGCCGAAGTGGAGGCGAGGCACCAGGAGGAGCTCAAGGCAGAGGGCGAGGCCGTGGTTGTGGCCAGGCGCGAGCTTCGGGAGGCCAGGAAAGCCATGGACAAAATGGCTGCCAAGGTGAAGTACCTAGAGGAGTTGCACCAGGAAGACTTGCAGTCTAAGGCCAACCTGACTGTGGAGTTGAAGGAGCTGAGGGACTTCAGAGACCAGGGGCTAAAAGAGATGAGCTCCTGACCCCCGTCTCCTGCAAGCATTGCGCCAAGCGCTTTGACGACGACGTCTACATGGCCTGGCAGTCAAATGGCCAAAGTATTAAGCTTGACTTCTATCCCAAGCCTGAAGAGGCTCTTGCTAAATTCTGGGAGAAGAAGAAAAGGCTTGATGCTTTGCTTGAAGCGCGTCGGGGCACTCGTCGTCCTCCTCGCTTCGACTAGGCCGCGGAGTCCAACCCATTTCAGCATTATGATCATATCTCTCTCTTTTTTTTTTTTTTTTTTTTTTTTTTTATTTACAGCCATTTTTCTTTCCTTTAAGACAATTTTAATTTAGCTGTTTATTTTCTAAGGGGAGACAGTTATTAGGGCCCGTCCCCAGGCCTTTTATATTTTTTCTTTTTTGGACCTGCCCTTTGGGTCAGGATATTTTAATATATATATGATCGCTTTGATACATATTCTTTTTTACTTTGCTTTTACTTTTAGCTTGCTTTATTTCTGTTCGTGTGGTATGTCTTAGTACCCCCCTGAGTGGCATGAAAACTTTGTTTTTAAGGCACTCAATTTTTATTTGAAACTTAGAGGTTACATATACTTTTACGGTACAAACTCTTTTAACAAGGCCTAAAATTACATTTTTTGGACTATTGGTAATACTTCCGGAGATGATCGGTGTTCCAAGCCCTTGGCACAATGGTTCCATCCATCCTTTTTAGCTTATAGGTTCCGGAGCTAATCTCGTCCTCGATTTCATATGGCCCTTCCCAATTTGGCCCAAGTACCCCCACTCCGGGCTCTTGAGTGGCTGGGAAGACTCTTCTTAAGACCATATCGCCAATAGTAAATTTTCTATTTTTGACTTTAGAGTTAAAGTACTTAGTCACCTTCTTTTGATAAGCTGCCATTCGGATTTGAGACTTGTCCCAGAGTTCGTCTACTTGATCCAACGCTTCCTGTAATAAATCTTGGTTCGTTGCTGGATCATAAGTTGTTCTCCTGCGGGACGGGAATAATGTATCCACTGGGACCATTGCGTCACAACTGTACGCCATTGAAAAAGGCGAGTGGTCGGTCGTAGTTCTTGGGGTCGTCCAGTAGGCCCATAACACTCTTGCCAATTCTTTAGGCCAATTGTTTTTGCAGGCCAGCAGCTTTTTCTTTAGGGTGACCTTTAGGATTTTGTTGACTGCTTCTGTTTGTCCGTTTGTTTGCGGCCTTGCCACCGCGGAGAAGCTTTTGATGACTCCGTGTTGGTTGCAGAAGTCAGTGAACTCTTCGCAATCAAATTGCTTTCCATTGTCAGAGACTATTTTGTGAGGCAAGATGTATCGACACACTATGTTTTTAATAACAAAGTCTAGTACTTTTTTAGCAGTTATAGTCTTCATTGGCTCAGCCTCCGTCCATTTGGTGAAGTAGTCTACTGCTACTATTGCATACTTTACTCCTCCCTTTCCTGTTGGTAGGGACCCAATAAGATCTATTCCCCAGACCGCAAAGGGCCAGGGACTAGTCATCAGGGTAATTTCATTGGGAGGAGCTCTCGGTATGTTTGCGAACCTTTGGCACAAATCACATTTCTAGACGTACTCTATGCAATCTTTTTTCATTGTTGGCCAGAAGTACCCTTGTCTCAATATTTTTGTTTGAGAGACTCGGTCCTCCTGTATGGTCTACAGAACCCTTCATGGACCTCTTGCATGATTTGCTCAGCTTCAGGGTCCGATACACACCTTAAATAAGGCATGTTGAGTCCTCTTAGGTAGAGAATTTTTTTCATCATCACATAACGGTGCACTTGAAACTGAATCCTTCTAGACAGTGCCTTTTCTTAGGGCAACTCACCTTTTGTTATGTATTCGATCATAGGGACCATCCAGCTGGGTTCTTGCCCAACCGTTGTTATGGCTTCTTTTATTTTGATGCTTGGCTCTGCCAAGCGTTCCACGGTTACCACCCCCAGTTTCTGGATTTCGCTGTCTGAAGCTAACTTAGCCAGACAGTCCGCATGGGCATTCTTTTCTCTGGGGATTCTTTCCACTTTATAGTCCGTGAACTCGTGGAGCAGTTCCCGAACTATTGCCACATATGCGGCCATTCTTTCTCTGCGTGTCTGATATTCTCCCGACACCTGGTTTACCACCAGTTGGGAATCGCTGTAGACTTCCACTCTTCTAGCCCCCACGGTTTTTGCTAACCTCAACCCCGCTATCAAGGCTTCGTATTTGGCCTTATTGTTAGAAGCTAAGAAGTCAAATCGTAGGGCTGCTTGGAGTCGAAGTCCGCTCGGGGATATCATCGCGACCCCTGCTCCGGATCCATTTTCGTTGGAGGCTCCGCCTACGAATACTTTCCACTCTGGGACTGATGGTGCGGGTATGTTTGCGGTAGCTTCAGCTTCATTGCACTCCGTGATGAAGTCTGCTAGCGCCTGCCCCTTTATGGAAATGCGCGAAATGTAGTGCAAGTCGAATTGGCTCAACTCCATTGCCCACTTTAGGAGCCTTTCGGATGCCTCTGGCTTTTGTAAGACTTGCCAGAGCGGGTGGTTGGTCAATAACTTGATTGGGTGAGCTTGGAAGTAGGGTCTTAGCTTTCTCGAGGCCATCAGGAGGCAAAAGACTAGTTTTTCAATCACTAGATATCGCGTGTCCGCCCCTATCATGCGCTTGCTGACATAGTAACGGGATGCTGAGCTTTCTCTTCTTCCTGAACTAAGGCTGCACTGACTGCATTCTCGGAGACGACCAAGTATAGGAACAAGTCCTCTCCGAGAACGGGCTTTGATAAGATTGGTGGCTTGGCCATGTGCTCTTTCAGTTTTTTGAATGCCTCCTTGCACTCGTCGGACCATTTAAATTTCTGACATTTCTTCACGATGTTGAAGAAGGGAATGCATTTTTCTGTGGACCGGGAGATAAAACGGCTCAGGGAAGCAACCTTTCCGGTTAGGCTCTATACATCTTTGTGTTTTTTTGGGGAAGGCATGCTCAGGAGAGCTTGGATTTTTTCTGGGTTTGCCTCAATTCCCCTCTGACTAACGATGAAGCCCAGAAACTTCCCTGACTTAACCCCGAAAATGCACTTCTTTGGGTTGAGTTTCATTCCGTATCTCCGGACAACTCCGAAGCATTCTTCTAGGTCGTCCGCGTGGCTAGTGCACGCTTTTGACTTGACTAGCATAGCATCCACGTATACCTCCATATTTTGCCCCAGGAGGCCTTTTAACATCCGGTTCACCATCCTTTGATAGGTTGCACCAGCATTCTTTAGTCCGAAAGGCATGAATAAGTAGCAGTATACCCCCTTATCGGTCCTTAAGCTAGTGCACTCTTGATCTGCTACGTGCATCTTAATCTGGTTGTAACCGGCGTATGCGTCCATGAAGGACAGTAGCTTGAATCCGGAGGTGGCGTCCACCATCTGGTCGATCCTTGGCAAAGGAAAACAATCCATTAGGCAGGCTTTGTTTAGATCAGTAAAGTCTATACAAACCCGCCATGTTCCGTTGGGCTTTGGCACTAGTATCGGATTGGCTAGCCACTATGGGTAGTACACGTCTCGAATCATGCCACTCGCTAGTAGCTTGTCCACCTCTTTTTCTAAGGCTTCAGCCTTCACTGAGTCGAGGGGGCGTCGCTTCTGCTGGACCGGTGGCATGTCCGGATTGACATTAAGGATAAGTGTTGCTCCATTAAACCCTATGAGTTGGGAACCACTCGGTGAAAGATCTCGGTCCGTTAGGCCTATTATAGTGAAGGCCTCCTTGAATAATAGATTCACAGAACTCCTGTTGTTGATCAGAACTCTGGCCACGATCTTATTGGCAATGGGAGTCTCTATGACCAAAGGGTCATGGTGAGGAAAACGCACTGTTTTAGCGTCTTCTTCTGTGAACGTAATAGGCTGGTCCATTAGCCGGGGCCTTTGAGCTGGGAGTTGAGCAACCTCCCAAGCCTCATAGTGTCTTACGGCCCCTGCATATCGTTTGAGCTCCTTACGGGTAGTTCCTCCGATGTGGGGTCCTCCTGAGATCATGGCCACTCTTCCATTGGGTCTTGGTGGCAGGCTAGGAATATGCTGGGCATCTCCGGGGGGAGCGATTGGG
This sequence comes from Cannabis sativa, assembly GCF_029168945.1. Classification (NCBI taxonomy): domain Eukaryota; kingdom Viridiplantae; phylum Streptophyta; class Magnoliopsida; order Rosales; family Cannabaceae; genus Cannabis; species Cannabis sativa. Next base: position 26,621,765 of record NC_083609.1, on the reverse strand, counting down.
GCCAGAGCTCCTACTGCACCCCCTAGCGCTTCTTGAGGCAGAGTTCTCGCCGCCGGAACCGGATTGAGATGGGGCAGCCAGTTCTTGATCCACTCGTAGAGATGACCCAATCAGATCAAGTTTTCGATCTCGTTCTTGAGATTTTTGCATTCATTGGTGCTGTGCCCAATGTCGTTATGGTACTCGCATCTCATACTGGGGTCCCTCTGGGAGCTGTCCTTATACAGAGGGGGCGGGCTTTGGTAGTGCGTATTTTTCCTGGTAGCAAAATATACACGTTCTTCGGAGTCCGTTAACTCCGTGTATTGAGTATATTGGGGGGTACACCCCCTTTTCTACCTCTTGTCCTCCGTTCGGTTGCTGCCTTGAGAAGGACCGGCTAGACTTACGGTCGGAGCGGAGTGCAACGGGGCCTGTCCATGTTGGGTTTTATGCCCTAAATAAAACTCATTTCAATATAATCAGATTTACTTATTAATATAGATCAGAAATAACATTTAATGTTGCATGGTTCACATGATTTATTTCATGATTATATGTACATAATGTATAAATTCATCTGAAACCCTTTTCACATACTTGATCGCATTTGTTTATTGTCGTCGACACATTGGAAAGTAAACATGACTATGTGAATAAAGTTTCCTAGATTTATCGGACATAGGGTTTCTTGATATGATAATCTGAGAGTTTCCTTGTATTTGGAGACGTGCTATGTTCTTTCCGAGCATTGGTTAAAGTAAAGCTCAGGTTGGATGCATGGAGTATGCATCGGAAGGGACCGATATTGAACTTTGACTTAGATTTATTAAACTTACCGTAATATCTATTCAAGTCAATATCGCCTAGTTGATCCTAGATCAAATGTTCTTAATCCTGTTATGATTAGGCTCAATCTTGAAAGGCTATTCGTGTTCTTTGATTTGTTAGTTAAGCCTACTTTTAGGTCAGGGTGATACGTACATTTTGGGAACACGGTAGTGCAATTGAGTGGGAGCGCTATCATAAACATGGAATCTATAGCTTCTATCTGGCGAATAGTAAGCAAAGGATGATCTCCTTCGAGCTTGACCAAACGAACATAAATGGTGGAGTACTCATTTCACATAAGCTGAAATATCATTTATACGGGGTCAAGTGTTTTAAGGATAAAATACATTGTAGGGTGTAACGGTAATCTAATCCACTTTCAGGTGTAGATCATTCATATAGAGGATCATTGATCAAATTAGGATTATAACAATGGATAACCAATGATGTGTCTATATGGTGGAACATATAGAGCATTCTATATAATTGAGAGTGCAATTCTAAGTTCTATGCGTGGATTCAACGAAGAATTAATAAGTTAGTGAATTTTAGTGCTAAATTCTTGATCTACTTATTGGAAGCTCGGTTATATAGACCCATGGTCCACACTTCCTAGTTGAGATAATATTGCTTGTAAGACTCATGTAATTGGTTTTGATTAATCAATTATAATTCTCAAATTAGACTATGTCTATTTGTGAATTTTTCACTAAGTAAGGGCGAAATTGTAAAGAAAGAGTTTTAGGGGCATATTTGTTAATTATGATACTTTGTATGGTTCAATTAATAAATATGATAAATGACAATATTATTTAATAATTATTTATAGTTATTAAATAGTTAGAATTGGCATTTAAATGGTTGAATTAGAAAATTGGCGTTTTTGAGAAAATCAGATGCAGAAAAGATAAAACTGCAAAATTGCAAAAAGTGAGGCCCAAATCCACTATGTAGGGCCGGCCACTTTTTTAGGGTTTTTCCCTCTGATATTTTCATTATTTTAATGCCAATTAATTCAAACCTAACCCTAGTGGAATGCTATAAATAGATAGTGAAGGCTTCAGGAAATTTACACTTAAATTTCACACTTTTTTTTTTCTGACACTTTCTGAATCAGAAAAACCTAAGCCTTCTCTCTCCCTATCTTTGGCTGAACCCACTCTCTCTCTCTTCCTCTTGAATTTCGAAATCCTTAGTGTATGAGTAGTGCCCACACACAGCAAGTGATACCTCAATCATAGTGAGGAAGATCGTGAAGAAAGACTTTTAGCAAGAAGGAGGTTTCAGCATAAAAGATTCAGAGAAAGAGATCCAGGTTTAGATATTGATAATGCTCTGCTACAGAAAGGAATCAAGGGCTAGATATCTGAACGGAAGGAGTCATTATATTCCGCTGCACCCAATGTAAGGTTTCCTAAACTTTATATGTGTTTATTTCATCATTTTAGAAAGTTCATATTTAGGGTGTTAATCAACATACTTGTGACTAGATCTAAGATCCTGGTAAAATAATTTCCAACAGTCCATTCATCCTCGAGGGATTCGTAAAGTGGAAAGATGCGGGGGCCAGGGCCTGGCCTTGATTATATCCGGGAGTAGCGGAAAATTGTACGCCGCTCATGGGTGGAGCTGCTGTTGGTAAAGTACCTGGGAGCTGGGCTCCGGGTACATATCCTGTTATCCCGGTGGGATAGTATCCCCCATAGGCCACTATTTGGGCCTCTTCCAGATTGATGTATTTTTGGACTCTCTTCTGGAAGTCTTGAAGGTTGGAAGCTCCTTCTTGCTGTAACTCGTTCCAGAATGGAGTCCCTGTACGGATGCCCGCCTGAAGAAGAGCGAGCTGCTGTCCGTCATCAACTTTCTTGGTTTTTGAGGCTTCTTCCTTGAACCTCTTTATGAAATTCTTCAATGTCTCCGTAGGAAGCTGCTTGATGTTAGTCAAGGTGCTGACCTCCAGATTGGCTTTTCTAGCGGCGACGAATTGTCTCCGGAAGCTGGTTTGCAACTTATTCCAGCAATCCACAGATCCTGGTTCCAGTTTCTTGAACCACTCTTCCGTGGATCCGCTTAGAGTAAGTGGGAAGCACAAACACTTGGCGTCATTGCTGACCCTCATGACTGTCATGACTCAGTTGAACCTTGGATCTGAGTTCCCGGTGTAAGCTGCCATTTCGAGCATCTTAAAATATTTGGGGAGTTCTGCTTCCAGGATGTGCTTGGCACATGGCTCCCGGTCCTCACAATCAAAGTCGGAGTCGTCGCCTTTCTGTCTTCGGGAGACCCGTGCGATGTCTTTTCGGAGTATGGCAAGTTCTGCCATGATTCCTTCGTTTAACGCTCTCGTAGAGACTCCGGGTCCGTATTTCTTTTTGTCCAGATGATCCCGGAGATCACCGTGGTTTCCGTTAATCTGATTTCTCAGATCAATGGGAGGACATCTTAGGCCCCGCCATCCTCTCCCTCCGGGCTCTTGGTGCACGAAAACGCTCTTTCGGTCCTCTCGATCCAGAGGGCCAAGATTCCCTCTTTGGAGTTTGCCCCTCTGCGGACCTTTCCCTTCCGGGAAATCTGAACGGACCTTTCGCGGATCCTACACCTTTTTCTTTTTCCCGGGAGTGGGAGTAGGGTTTTTCTTTTGGTTCCCTTCGGAGGGATACCTTATAGGGCTAGGTTCCCTAGACCTCTACTTTTGGATACTTGGCGAGGATTCCTCTGGTTCCTTTCCAAGTTCAGCAGGGATGGCTTTAGGATGCAAGTGGATTCCTGCGGCCTCCATGGCTTTCTGCATGGTCAGCATCACCTCTTGCATTTTTTGGTTTTGCTCCTTTTGGGCTGCGATTTCAGCCTCATGATTGGCAGCCTTTTGCCTTAAGAGTGCCAACTTTGAGTAGCTTCCTTCATCGTAGGCGTTGTACTCGTCAAAGTTTCCTTCATACTCGTCATCAGGGGTTCCTTCTTCATCCTCAGAGCCCACATTTGCTCTTGAGGCCACATCCTCATCATTTGGATCTTGAGCATCTTGAAGAGGGCGAGGTTGACGTGTGCTTCGAGTCTCCACCATTTTTGTTTCGTTGTAATGTAGTGTCTACTTACAGACGCTTCCTTCAAGCTCTCAATGAAAGCACCAAAATGTCGACCGAGGTTTTCGGCAACCAATATAATAATAATAATTAAGAGAGCTATAAAGGATTAAGAGAGAGTTTTACGTGGTTGGGGCATTAATGAGCCTTAGTCCATGAGTCTGTGTATTTACGATAGTATTTATTACAGAGAATGTTCTTGGTGGATTTTTCCTCTTCTAGTTCTTATGGAACCCAGAATTCTCGACCCCTGCCTTAATGAGTTTGGGGGATATTTATAGTGTTTTTGTGGGGTGATCTCTAGAATTGAGGTATATGTCTTTCTGCAATTATCAGTAAAGACACACATTCCCAATGAATATATCATAGAAAATGCATGGTCTAATCCCTAGGCTTTGTAGGGGTTTTATGGATGTAGTCCTTTATCCTTTTTAACTGATGTGAGTCCTCATAAAGTAGCCATCACTAGGCTCATTAATCATAGCATAGTAGCTGCAGAGAGGGGGTTGTGTCATCAAACTTTAAGATATATGGCAGTTTCAATACGCGTCCTCCCATGCAGCATTAAATGCGAGATGACTGTTCAGATAGGATCTGACACCTCCCGGAGAAGCTTTGTCGTAGCCTTGCTCTCCAGAGCATGTGAGACTTACATGCCTTCTCCGGGAGGCATGTCTAAAGCTGATCCCCTTGGTTAAAGAGACTTAGCTGATTTATTTAAACGCTAAACCGTTTCCATCTACGTGTCATCATCCGGTTGGTCCAAGTATTTTGGGCAAAATCAGGGGCAACACTATCATTTTACTTTTATGTGATTGTAGAAGCTACAGATTCTAAATCTATGATTAACGCTCCCACTCAATTACACTACTTGTTGGTTTTTATGGTACTAAATCAAATACGCGGCGAAAGGGTTTTGTATGAATGATTATCATTGTACCATAGTCTAATAGATCTTCAGATGTGTATACATTAAATTAAAATATAAAATAGTAAGTTTAGAATATATACATCTTGAAGACTATCAGAGTATCCTCAAAACTTCTTGTATGTTGTATCCCTTAATTCAGATTATGAGGATAATGCAATTGGACTCACACCAGTGTCTTCCAAATTGATCCACCACACATAAAAAATAGTGTGGGCTATTAGGATAAAGTGTATAACATTATTCTTGTTGAGTTCTCAACACGTAAGCAAGAACAGTTGAGAGAGAAAATAATTTCTATTCTCCTCTGTATATTTTGAAAATAATAGTGTAAACGAGTGCTTTGATTTCTCAAATCAAGTTTCTAGTTATAGTAGTTAAAACTTTTTAATTAAATCATATTTAGTTATTTGAATAAATAAATATCTATAACCGAATTTGGTTACTTACAATTATGAGGGAATCTCTCAACTACTTGAGAGAATATCTCAACAACTTTGAAATATCTATATAACCACTTTTAAAATTCAAATATTAATCTAATTGAATTAATTCAATAATTACTTAACCCAAAAAGACAAACCTGCATAGGGCATAGGCGCGTACCCTTGTCTGTTTAGGACAAGGATGATGTCTTTTGTCGTGATAACTTTTGTCTCAACAAATATAATCTTGACAAATTTTGTCTTAATAATTTTTGTCTTTTCATTATTTAATTAATTTGAAAAATTATTTAATTATCATAAAAATAAATAATTACTATTTTTTAATCCAAAATAGATTTTTTTAGAACGATATTATACTACTCCTCCATTTCCTGACAGTGTTTCAAGGTGGCGATTCAGGGACCATGGACCTATAATTTTAAGCTACAATAAGCTATTGAGTCTCATCAACCAAATAATTTTTGTTTATTAATTCTATGATTCCTCCACTAAAAGTATGGAATTGAACTCTTAGTAATTATAGAATTATATTACTAAAAATATAAAATTGAACTCTTAGTAATTATAGATTTATATTTACTGAGTTATACTACAGTGTCCGTTATTATATCAATTTCAGTAATTAGCCCTCCATGTGTTCGTAATTAGTTTTGGTTAAATTACCATTTTATTCTTCTAATTACTTCTTTACTCTTTAGTACCATTAATTCACTAGTGGAAGTATAATTTAGATCCCTTTTAAATTTGTGCACAATATACCACTTCTAGAATTAACACTTAGGTAGTGTTTGGTTGGAGGGAATAAAATAGAATGGAAAAGAAAGAAAATAACTTTTATTCTATTCATTTGTCTGGTTTTATTTTGAAGTATTAGAATGTCATTCTTATTTTAGCTATATATTCATTCCTTCTAACCAAACGCTACGTAATGGGATCTTTGTTATGTGAGTTTGAGTTAGAAAGAGTAGAGTTGGAGGGAGTAGACATGGAGAGAATATGAAACCCATGCATTTAAGGGGATTAACATTACCACTGTTTTAATTAAAAAAGTGAGACCTACTTAGAAACACAAACCCCTTGTCATTTAAATTTAATTTAAATTTTACATTCCCATCCTCATCAAGTTTAAACCTCATACCAAACGCCCCATTAATGGGAACCAAAATTCAATCTGTTATGAAATTCAATATTCCATAATTATAAATCATGTTCTTCTCACCCACCCACATTATCAGCTTCCCAAAACAGAAGTTGTAAGAATCATCTTCTTTGAGAAATTTAAGAGTGAATCAAAGAAACTAATAATATGAACAAGAGTTCATGATTACTCAAGATTTAGACCGACCCACTATTGATCATTGTTATAATATGAATTAGATCTTTATAGTAAACGACATGTTAGATAAAGACAACTTCATTCATATCGGTCCTTGTCATATATAATTTCTATTATATACAGCACCTTCACTTTGATGTCATACTACATTCGTAATCCGAATTGAGATTACTTGCACCGAAGAATGGGCATCAGTGAACTGTACTAGCAACCATTGATTAAAAATCTATAACTTTAGTATGTTGCTGATTGTTTTATTCATAGCCAAGTGTTCTTAGTTTTCTGTACAACTATAAGCCATAACTTTATATATGAATAAGAATTTTTTTGATATTTATATATAAATTATTCAATATTAAATATTAATAATTTAATACTTAAACATATATCAAAATGTTGAACTCGTTATTAATAATCAGAAAAAACTTTATAAGCTTTTCAAGGCATAAACCCTAATCAGGCAAGCTGAGCCTATGCCATAGCTTGGCACTATATCTATATCACCTAATTAGGTATATTTATATATCATATTGCCTAATCAGACAAACTCATTTCATAATTTTAAACCCATGTATCATATCACCTAATAAGGTGAAGTTGTATGTCACATTCATATTATTATTGTCTAATCAGATAGTCGATGATCACGAAAACTGTCATGACATGTGGTACATTATACTTTTTTTTTTTACTTCAATACTTTAGTTATGTTGGCCGACCTGCTTGGAGTACAATCGATGATCCCGGGGCGTATGTCATAACAATAATAAACCAACAAGTGTTTATCTCAAAATATTGCTTAACAGTTACAAAGGACAACCTAAGGTTTCCTACCAAACTCCGTAGTTCAAATACAATAAAATAAAACTTATATTTTGACTCTAAAATATATACCATATGTTAGAGCTCATCGCAAGCTTCGAAAGGGTATATAGAATGTCCAAAATGGACACCCTAGTACAAAGTTATGGTAAAAATATGATTCCCGAGTTCCCAAGATCGCCTAGAACCGGTTAACCGCTTCTACTAGATTCGGTTGACTGGTTGGTGAGGGGTAAAAAATATGATTTTCCAAGTTTATGTACTCACCAAAACGCTACTGAAACCTATCCAAACCACTCTAAACTTCATAGGGCACATATATACTATACATACTACCATACTTACGTAATAGAAACTAAAATTAAGCCCTTAATTGGTAAACACTACTAATGTTCAGACTTAAGCTATGAAAAGTCTCAAACTCAATTTCTAACTCAAAATCACCTTAAATTTAATAAAGAAACATCGGAACTAGTCCCATGATTACCCGAGAACAATCCTATAAGGTAAGAACCTTCATAACTATTCTAATTCGCAAAATCCCTATACAAAACTAATTGTTTTAAATTTGAAACAGAATTAAACCTTACCTTAAGCTTTCATTCTTCAATGATTTTCTATCCCACAACCACTGGAGCTTGGATCGTTAAGTTTCAGATTGAAAATCGAAAAAAATAGATAGAAGAAGAATGTTTCGTCGAAGGAAGAAATAAGATTTGTTCAGTAAGTTATGTTTCAAAAACTTAATAATATGTATAAACTTATAAGGTTTATACAAATAATATTTTAATAATATAATAATATTATAATATTAATAATATATAATATTAATTACAGTTATAATATTATAATAATATTAATAATTATCTTATTCTTAGCCACTAAGAAATTTTTACTTTTAGGGTATTTGGTCAACTACGAGTACCCTAAAATACTTCGGTATTTCTAAAATCAACATAGCACAATATTTCTATCAATGAAACCTTGTATGACATTTTTGGCCCCCGATCGAGTCTCTAAGGTTGCCAAACCTGAAAATATTTTTATTCCACATATAGCTCATATTACATTCACACATGCTATATAAATCTTCAAAATTTATAAATTACGCTTATTTACTCACTTATAGCGAATTTAAATTTATGTTAAACTAGATTAGTAGGATCATAATCTCACTTATTACCTGATTACCCCATAATATATTTATAAATCCTAATTACTTACCATTAGTCTTACTGGGATATTATAACCATCCCCTCCTTATAAAAATTTCATCCTCAAAATTTACCTGAATAATTTGGGAATATGATTCCCGCATCTGCGACTCTAATTCCCAAGTTTCTTCCTCATAAAATAAGTTGTTTGAAGTTCAATATCATCGTAACTCAAAATACGTATCGAATCTGACACATACTTTCTCAACATTGAGATGTGGAAGACATTATGCACCCCGAAAAATGTGGGTGATAAAGCTAATCAATAGGCCACCTGACTTACTCGCTCCAATATCTCAAAAGGATCAATGTATCTAAGGCTTATTCTTCCATTCTTTCCAAATCTATGCACCCCTTTCATAGGTGATACTCAAAGAAATACTGAGTCTCCACTTGAAATTTAATGTCCTTACGGTTTAAATCAGCATAGCTATTCTATGTACTCAATGAAGCGAGTATATATCTTGAACTCACTCTATGATTTTATAAGTTCCTTAAAACTTTTTGGTCCATCGCGTTCTTTAATTACCTGTATTATTCTAGTGAATAGGTGTCCGATATCTTTCTCGTACCACACTTATTAACGTACCTAACCAATGGCACATTTAATCATCACTTTTAGACGAACACTTTGTCGGGGGAAGAGTAGATTGTTCTTTTTTTTTTTGATGAATCAGAATGTGTATTTGCTCAAAAACAATTTGTTTACACCCTAATAGCACCCAAGAAGGGCCTAAAATAATCATCTATACATATAAATCTCAACTCATGCTTCCTTTCTATTCATTTACATTATTCACAAACTAAAAAACCATTGTCTATCTTCATCTGATATTCTCTTTGGCCAAAAAAGCTCAATTCTATGTGTGACACCCGATTTGAGCTCCTTAACAATTTTGACAGGATCTTGCTTCTCATTGTTCCATAGACACTTATTTCTAAGATAATATAACCTTTATCAAATATGCTCATAGCATATTTCTAATATTCCATTCATCCTCTCAGATTACCTCATGAATAAAACATTATACTATTTTTACTTTAATTTCTATGGTTCTCGATAACCTTCATTAAATCTTAACATTATAGCCAAAGATATCAACTTTGGGATTTCACCAGATTAGACTATTCATTCGTATGAATTCTATATCCTCATTTATTGTATAAATTGTATGCATTGATAGACAATATATTAACTTAGTATGTCCAACCGTTACTACTCGGTTGAAACCATAAGATCCCACAATACATAGTTCATAATTGTGTCTTTCTATTCCTCCTATGGGACCTCTTAAACTGGTCTGCTGACTTAACTTATTAACAAGTTAAGTATTCTTTTCTAATAGATATTCAATTAGAGCACTTCTTATTTCTACTTATTAACATATGCTTATCTCGATACCTTATAAATCTTTACTTATTAACACATTCTTTCCTCTTGGTAATCTCTGTAACAACTATTGATTCTGCATCCTAATATGAATCTTTCTAGTGTACTTTGTCCTCACTCGTACGCTTTTCGAGATGACTCCCCGAAAGATTTCTCATCTTAAGATTACCCCAAGTTAAGTATACTTAACTTCAAGGTAAGCTCATGGTGGGCTATCAAAAAGTAGATGCTTCTTTGTCATTCCTACTTGTATTTTTTTAATTTTGTCCTTTCATTAATTAAATCTAATTTCCTGAATTCTTAGCTAATAAGAATTAATCAAAGATCATTTCTTGATCTCAAAGCTTCATATCTGTGTTAGGTAAAAATCCTAAAATTCTCCTTTTAATACACCCCAAAATATACATATCTCAAGTATATTCTTTGTTTTATTGACAATCCCTTGGTGTGAACTACCACTCCAACTTGTAGTGAGTCTCCCATTGATGCTATTGATTCATCAACATCTAATACTCTCATATTCCTTTTCCATTATTACCACTAAGGTTTTACTCCATGATTCGTATGCTATTGTTTCCTTGCAATCATCACTATCTTCATACTTAATTAATCGCTCTAAAACTCATTTTACCCTCAATTATGCAGTCCATAATTTAATAAACAACCTACTTTGTGATTCAACATTCACTAATCACTCAAATACATGTCCATTAAATTACATCTCAATTTATAAGCTTTTTCCCATTCTGGGTGAGTATGACTTTCCGTCATTGCTTAATAAGGTAAACTCTTCCCAAAATTTCAATGGTCACCTTATATACCATATTGACTATCTAGTCAATTATAAAATCACTCTCCATCATTACCGTGTCTGTTGGAAATTATTTTACCAGGATCTTAGATCTACTCACAAGTATGTTTATTAACATCCTAAATATGAACTTTCTAAAACGATAAAATAAACACATATAAAGTTAAGAAAACCTTACATTGATGCAGCGGAATTAATGTCTCCTTCCACTCAGATCTCTAACCCTTGATTCCTTTCTGTAGCAGAGTATAATCAAGATCTGAGCCCGAATGTCCTCCTTCTTCAAGCTTTGATCCTTCACAGTCTTCCAATCTATGATTGAGTTACTGCTTGCTGTGTGTGGGCACTTACTCTTTCACTAGGGTCACGAAAAAGATGAAGGGAAAAGAGAGAGAGGTATTTCGGCCAAGGTAGAAAGTGAGGGAAGGCTCAGTTTTTCTGAAGAGAGAAAATTCTGTCAGAAAGCTAATGAAAAGCATTGTTTGAGACTGAGCCATCACTTTCTATTTATAGGCAACTACTAGGTTTAGGTTAGGATTTATTTGGCATTAAAATAATGAAAATATTAATTTGAAAAACTTCATCTAGTGGCCGGCCATGGTGTTGTATTGGGCCTCACTTGATTTTGCAGTTTTATCAAATTTTATCTCTATTTTCTCAAAAACGCCAATTTTCCAATTCTAACCTTTTAAATGCCAAAACTAATTATTTAATAACTAAAATACATTATTAAATAATATTGTCATTTAATTTAATTATTAATTAGACATATAAAGTCTATTAATAAATAAATAAACCTAGAAAACTCTTTTCCTTACAATTTCACCCCTGCTTAGTGAAAATTCATAAAATTAGACATAGTCTAACTTTAGAATTATAATTGATCAATCACGAATCAATTAATGAGTCTTACAAGAAGAATGTTCTCAACTAGAATGGGGACCATGGATCTATATGCTGAGCTTCCAATAAGTGAACCAAATTTACCAAGTAAATTCCTACTTATTAATTCTTCGTTGAATCCACTCTTAGAACTTAGAATTGCACTCTCAGACTTATATAGAGCATATTGTATGTTTCACGATACCAATATACTATCTCATTTAACCATTGTTATAATCTTATTGTGATTTAAAGATCCTCTATATAGATGATTTACATCGAGATGGGATTTCTTTACCGTTCTCACCCCTCAATGTATTTTGCCCCTTAAAACACTTAGCTACCTGTAAATGGTGTTTAGTGATCTAATAATTAGTCAGTTAAACAAGAGCTCATCCATTTACTTCTATTTGCTAAGCTCGAAGGGAATCATCACTTAACTTCTATACACCAGTAGAAGCTATAGATTCCATATTTATGTTCAGCACTCCCACTCAATCAGACTATCATGTTCCCAAAATATACGTATCACCCTGACCCGAAAGTAGGCTTAACTAATAAATCTAAGAACATGAATAGCACTCCTGAGTTGAGCCTAAGCATATCAGGATTTAGATTCTTTTAATCTTAAGATCAACTACTGATATTGACTTGGAAAGATATGTATAACGGTAAGTTTGTAATATCTTAACTTAGTTGCAATATCGGTCCAGTCCAATGTATACTCCATACATTCGAAACTAGTATACTTTACTAATGTCCTGGAAAGAACATAACACTTACTCCAAGTGTAAGTACACATCATCGCTGATTATCACATTAGTGTAAATCCAATAACACTGATGAAACAGGGACCAAAACTTTTGATTCATATGATCACAATCATATTCCACTGTGTTGACGATACTGTAATTGTGAATAAACATATGATCTGGATTTAACTGATTTTGTGTGTATGAATGTAATAAACATATTAAACATATTAAACCATTAGCATGTAAAATTCATGCAAACATCAATCACTTCAAATTTCTTATATTGATAACTAATTAGATTGTAAAGAGTTTTATTTAGGGCATAAAACCCAACAGTGTCACCATAAGTAATATAGGTAATCTTCTTTACCTTAGTGATACCACTACTCTCCCTGACGTTGTTTTATACATTACCCTAGTAACGTTCCTGCTTCAAGCTTCCATTGGGCCCTTACACCCATGGAATGATGACTCTTATACATGAGTGTGTCACTCTAGCTGCTTCTTGGGCTGACAACTGGCCCAACAGACCAATCCAAGTGTTTTCAATGTGTTTTGCTCTAACTCGCACGCTTCATTGGGAAACTCCCCAAATGAAATCACTCCAGGTCAAGAACACTTAGCCGTGGGGTTCCTTCATGATGGCTACCAAAACAAGATACTTCTTGCTAATATGGGTAGTCACAAGCAATTCATTCAAGTCCTCAACAACTATGTAGTACCACGCTTACATAATCTTAAAATCATCCTATACAACCTTCCCTTAAGCGATGTGGGATTGTACGGCTCCTGGTCTTTCCTTAGTAGATCACAGGGCTTTGATTGTCACAACTTGACTCATGCCTTTTGGTAGTGAATAGATCCACCTACAAAATTGTTGCCTTTAATTCACTTAGGGTTTCAGACAATACTCATAATTGTCCCACCTTTACTAATACTAGATTACTTCAAGACAAAAAGATTGTTTTAACAAATTTAACTCATATTGTCAATTCCCTAATCTGTCTACCCTACCAGATGAGTTACCACTAACTAACATACATGCACAGTCCATTCAGATCTTTTGATATCCCCTCATTGAGTGTACAATGTTTAATATCAATATCAATTGAAACAACAATTATAATATTTCCCATAAAATTCTAACTTGAGTCGGTCAAAGGACTGATACCTGAGTCCCCTTGAGTTATAACCGGTACTTGGGTAAGACCTGTACACTTTTCTTCTTTAACATCAGTCTTTCTTAACTGTGGGCAGGTTCTTTTCAGATGACTCACTATCCCATAATAAAACAAGATCTGGCTCTACATTGACTCAAATGGCACATTTTTGCATCTTGAACATTGATGCGTGTCGTATGCCGTATCAAATTTACTATTTTCTTTTTCCAATACTTTTAATTATTTCAATATAAAAGTAAGTACGAGTCGAACCCACGAGGACTATGTTTATTCAATTATTCAAAAATAATGACAAGAGTTAGAAAAAGGAGATTTTGAGAATGAGATTAAAATAATAGAAATAAAGATAAGAAAAACAAATTAAAAGTGAGATTATGATATGAGAAACTAGTTATAGGTTATTCGCCACCCTCAACAATCATTCCTAATTCCTATTAATGAATGTAATTTTCTATTTTCAATTAAACTATTAATCCCGTAGATAATGCTAAAGCAGTCAATTATCCTAATCTCCCTATTGTATGTAATCAAGGAGAAGCTCTCAATAATTAACTCTTTTACCTAAGCAGTAAATCCGCGAAGCATGCAAGTTATTTAACTTAGATAAAGCTTTGAGATTTATGGAGATAGACTAATCTAGGCAACAAATCAATGAAGCATATAATTCATTTAACCTAGGTTCTATTCTTCATCACAATTAAAATTGTAATTTGTCACAAACACTTAAAATCCTAGACTATTAGGTGAATAATAATTCTAAAATGACGGTAGATTAAAGTAAAACTTAATTTAGTGGCCATCTAAACAAGATTAAAATGATAATCATAAAATTAACATAGAAGAATAGAAACAATTTGATATATAATGGAAACTAAAAATTATCATTCAATAATGAAATGTACTGATTTGGTACATTCATCATGGAGAACACTAAGAACAGAGGATAAAGGTGTAAGAAGATCCTAGTGCTAAGCAACCGGTTGATCGTGAAGAACCGATTGAAAAAAATGATTTGCAACGGATTCATGATTGTCGATCGACGTCGTCAACAAGGGCTCTTCAAAAATTACTATTCTAAGCCATCACACTTTAGTAAGGTCTGTGCATTTGCGCTTTAGTATCACCAGAGAAGAAAGAACCAGTGGGTGAATGATAGAATAAACTACCTTCTTCGAGACAGGACAAGTCTCCCAAGCAAATTATTGCTAATTCATTCAATAGCCAAACCTTTTCCAATTACAAAAGAGTATTTATATTAAATAACAAGAAAGAAAAAGTAATTCCCTAGCTAACAGAATTCAGTTGGCACCAAAAGTTTCCCTCCTCAACGACGAACAGCCATCACGAAGTATTTGAGCCATTTCAATTTCACGAGCATCCTTCCTCCATGCGATGTAGCTGCTTGGTTCTCTTCCTTCTTCTCCTTCTTCTTGTTTTCTTTGGTTGAAGAAGTTTGTTCCTTGCTTGTATCCTGGACTGAAGGAGTGGCTTGGTCCATCCACTCTTTTACTTTTTGGTGCAAGATATTTGGGTCAATTAGCAGTGGGCTTTTATTTTGCGCCTTGCTATCACTACTCCCTTCCTCAAAATCAACCTTGTCCACAAGGTTGTGTAAATCATAGAGCTGTAAAAATGATTCAAAATCTTCCCAAATGGAGTCTTCTAGAGAAGACATCGACCCTTGAACAAGGACTTGTCGAATGGGCTTGTTGTTGATGAGCTTGGTATGCGCAGCTAGAATAGCTATGGGAATCATCACTGGTTTGTTAGCTATGCTAGTTTCAGGCAGTAGATAAGAAACTTGAGCTGCGGTGCCATGGAAGGGTTTCAGCAAGGATACATAGAAAGTAGGATAAATCTTACTCTCGAGTGGTAGTCCCAGCGTGTATGCTACCGGACCCCGGTAGGCAACCACTGGAAATGGTCCAAAATAACGCCAATAAAGCTTTGTATTGAGGCGTTTAGCAACTATTGATTGACATTAAGGCTAGAGTTTGACCAACACTAAGTCACCAACTTGGAATTCGATATCTCTGCGATTCTTTTTAGCTTGTTAAACCATTTTGATCTGAGCTTGTTGCAAGTTAACCTTGAGTCTCTGTAGAATGTCGTCTCTTGAGAGAAAATTGTCTTCCACCGTTTGTATGGAAGTGGAGCCTCGAGTATAGGCTGGAATTATTGGTGGAGATCTCCCTGTTGGGTTTTATGCCCTAAATAAAACTCATTTCAATATAATAAGATTTACTTATTAATATAGATCAGAAATAACATTTAATGTTGCATGGTTCACATGATTTATTTCATGATTATATGTACATAATGTATAAATTCATCTGAAACCCTTTTCACATACTTGATCCTGTTTATTGTGCCGTCAACACATTGGAAAGTAAACATGACTATGTGAATAAAGTTTTCCTAGATTTATCAGACATAGGGTTTTACTGATATGATAATCTACAACAGAGTTTACTTGCATTTGGAGAAGTGCTATGTTCTTTCCAGAGCATTGGTTAAAGTAAAGCTCAGGTTGGATGCATGGAGTATGCATCGGAAGGGACCGATATTGAACTTTGACTTAGATTTATTAAACTTACCGTAATATCTATTCAAGTCAATATCGCCTAGTTGATCCTAGATCAAATGATCTTAATCCTGATATGATTAGGCTCAATCTTGAAAGGCTATTCGTGTTCTTTGATTTGTTAGTTAAGCCTACTTTTAGGTCAGGGTGAGTACTCATTTCACATAAGCTGAAATATCATTTATACGGGGTCAAGTGTTTTAAGGAATAAATACATTGTAGGGTGTAACGGTAATTTAATCCCTTTACAGTGTAGATCATTCATATAGAGGATCATTGATCACATTAGGATTATAACAATGGATAACTAATGATGTGTCTATATGGTGGAACATATAGAGCATTCTATATACTGAGAGTGCAATTCTAAGTTCTATGCGTGGATTCAACGAAGAATTAATAAGTTAGTGAATTTTAGTGCTAAATTCTTGATCTACTTATTGGAAGCTCGGTTATATAGACTCATGGTCCCCCCACTAGTTGAGATAATATTTCTTGTAAGACTCATGTAATTGGTTTTGATTAATCAATTATAATTCTCAAATTAGACTATGTCTATTTGTGAATTTTTCACTAAGTAAGGGCAAAATTGTAAAGAAAGAGTTTATAGGGGCATATTTATTAATTATGATACTTTGTATGGTTCAATTAATAAATATGATAAATGACAATATTATTTAATAATTATTTATAGTTATTAAATAGTTAGAATTGGCATTTAAATGTTTGAATTAAGAAATTGACATTTTCGAGAAAATCAGATACAAAAGGTGTTAAAATTACAAAATTGCAAAGCCCAAGGCCCAATCCACTAATGCTATGGCCGACCACCTATGTAGCTATTTTAAGTTGATTTTTTCATTATTTTAATGCCATATAATTCAAATCTAACCCTAGTGGAATGCTATAAATAGATAGTGAAGGCTTCAGAGAAACAACACTTTTCTTCAGACTTTCTGAATCAGAAAAACTGAGCCTTCTCTCTCCCTATCTTTAGCTGACCACTCTCTCTCTTCTTCTTCAATATTTCGAAATCCTTAGTGATTAGAGTAGTGCCCACACACATCAAGCAATACCTCAATCATAGTGAGGAAGATCGTGAAGAAAGATCATCAGCAAAGGAGATTCAGCATCAAAGATTCAGAGAAAGAGATCCAGGTTCAGATATTGATAATGCTCTGCTACAGAAAGGAATCAAGGGCTAGATATCTGAACGGAAAGAGTCATATTATTCCGCTGCAACCAATGTAAGGTTTCTTAAACTTTATATGTGTTTAATTTATCGTTTTAGAAAGTTCATATTTAGGGTGTTAATAAACATACTTGTGAGTAGATCTAAGATCCTAGTAAAATAATTTCCAACAACTGGTATCAGAGCCATGGTAATTGATTTACTTGCAAGAAATTTGGACTTTAAAACGATTGTTTGTATGTTATTTTGATGGTATCATGTTGTATTGAGTGTTATTTGATGATTGATTGATGTTTGTGAAATTTTCGTGAAAAATAATTGTGATTTCGTTTCTGGAATTATTTTTATTGGATAGTATGGAAAAAATTAAGCAAGTTAGCCTTTTACAGAACTCAATTTGGATTTTATTTGAATTAGTTATGATTTTTTGAAGATTTGACAAAATCGGGGCTGTGCTGATATTTTCCTGCAATCGCAGAACTGTCCGTACAGTTTCGAATTTTTTTCTTTTTTCTTCAATTTTTCATACTTTTTCATGGAATTAACTTCCAATTTTTTGTATGGTTTTGTATATATACTATTACTATTCCTAATTCAATTCTAATTATCATTTTGAATTAATTTAATTTTTTTTAATTTAATTCAAGATATTAGTGTAATTGGAATTTGAATAGAATTAGTATTTATCTTTTTGCTTAAAAATCTATCTTATTTTTAAATTTGATTATATTTTTTTTTAAATTTAAGGTCAGTTTTATAAGATATTTATAATATCTTTTAAGATATTTATAATATCTTTTAAGATATTTTAAAAATATCTTATCTTTTAAGATATTTTAAAAATATCTTATCTTTTAAGATTTTTTAATTAAATCTTTTTAGATATTTTGACCATATTTAAATTTAAAATAAGATATTTATAATCATGTAATTTTAAATAGATATAAGATATTTTGCTAACTTTTAAATTTTGTTATTTTATTTATTTGAATTAAATTTAAAAA
The DNA here is from genome assembly GCF_029168945.1 of Cannabis sativa. Classification (NCBI taxonomy): domain Eukaryota; kingdom Viridiplantae; phylum Streptophyta; class Magnoliopsida; order Rosales; family Cannabaceae; genus Cannabis; species Cannabis sativa. The sequence goes on along the minus strand of NC_083609.1, from coordinate 26,603,327 downwards.
TTTGAAAATATATTTTATTTATCTTTTCTAATTTTTATTTAATTTTTATTTTTAAAATAACATTTAATTTTAAAAGTAGTTAGCAAATTTTGAAATGATATTTAGGTTGGTTGAAACCTAATTTTTCAAAAAGTAGGTTTAATTTTAAATATTTTTTTTAAAAATTTCGAAATTTAATTTAATTTTTTTTTTATTATTATTTCCGAAATTAAATTTTTTTTAATTTTATTTTATTTTTCGAAAATTAAATTTTTTTTTTTCGAAATTATTTATTTAAAATTAAATAAATCCTACTTCCAACTATCCAGCTAACCTTGTTGCAGGAGTATGTGGTTTTAGCTTGTATGTAAGTTTTTTAAAACCTATTATTACTTGATTGCAAATAGCCATGGTTACTTTTTGCCAGATCTAATGATCTGATGGCTCCCTTGGTCAAGATAATAATTTGTAACAGGTATATTTACAATCTTCTTTCATCTGTGTATGACCTAGCAACATGATAGGACCCATCCAAAGTGTGCCTGTGTGAGCCTATGTGTTTAATTTTATTATAGATGCATATAGGTTAATGTTGCTAAATAAAATGTCATAGTCATTGATAGATTTTATTTAGGCCCATTTAGTTTTGGACTTATTCAATTAATAACAGTTGTTCTTATTAAGGTTAAATTCCTCTCTTTTGGGCCTTGTGTGAGAGTTGGGAGCCATAGAAGTGGGTACGACATACTGAACCCAGCACCCCCTCACACAAACCACCCCAATTGTGAAGGCCCATTTGCCTGATTTGAATGACTGTACTAGGTTAATTACACTAGTTTAACCTAATAAAATTGATTAGCAACATAATTAATTTCATTTATTTTGAAATTAATTTAAGAAAATTATAGTTTAAAGAATTTTTTATTCTAAGCTAAACTATATGTATTTTCTTGTATTTAATTAAATATAGAATTATAACCATCTAGATTCTTTCTGGAACTTAATTTAAATTTTTCATTAAATATTCTTATTTAAGTTGATATTTAGTTATCTACAACTAACCAACTTAAATCTGAATATCTTTTGAATTTCAAATTTTAAAATTAAGTTGAGGAATTTTAGGCATTGGTTATTAAGATTCTTTAGATATTTTTTAAGTTAATATCTTTTCGAATATTAACTTAAAATGGAATATTTTCAAATTAAGTGGTTACAACTTAATTTTTGATATTTAATTAAATTTAAATTTAAAAATATTTAAGTTCTAGATTTTTTCTAGTACAACTTAAATTAGATATTTTTTTCAAATTTTGTGGAAAAGATACTTAGTCAAATAAGATATTTTCTAGATAGTTATTTCTAGACTACTTATTATTTCTAATATTAAATAGGAAATATTATACATTGTGAAATTAATTATTTATTAATTAATTTTGGTACAATTTATTTTAAGTATATTTTTTCCTAGTATTAAACTAGAAATTAATAATTAAGCCTTCTCTACACTTAATTATTTATTTCTTGAATTTAATACATTTAATTAATTTGAAAATTAAATATCTAAGTTGATTTTTATCATCATACTTAAATATTTCTTTTTCATGACATTTAATTAAATAGAAAATTATTTTTAGTTGAAATTTAATTTTTCAACTAAATTTAAATAATTTTCAAAATATATTTTTTCTTTATTTTATTAATCAATTTTCGAAATTGCATTTCTTAAATGCTAGAATTTCGAATTTTATCTTGAAAAATAGATTAAGTTGTAAATTAATTATTTATTTTAATTAATTCTTGGATCAACTTAAATCAATGATTTTTTCATTTATTGATTAATTTAAAATAAATTGAATTAAAGTATATTATTAGAAATTGAATTAATTAGTCAAAGGAAAATCTAGATAGGTGATATTTTTGCTTGAAGTATTTTTCTAGTGTATTTAATTAAATAGAAAATTAATATTTAAGTTGATTTTCATCATCATACTTAAATATTTGTAATTTTTTTTATATATTTAATTAAATAGAAAAATTATATTTTTTGTTGTAAATTAATTTTATTAATTAATTTTGGGCCAACATTAAATTAGAATAATTTTTCTAGGATTTATTTTTTATTTTAATATGCATTTTTCGAAAATTGTATTCTTATATACTTTAATTTTTCGAAATGCAATATATATTTATAGAAAATTAAATTTGAGTTGTAAATTAATTTAAATTAATTTTGTAACAACTTAAATTGAATATTTTTCTAAATATTTATTGGAAATTATTACTAAGATGGAAATAATTCATGTTATTTTCATATCCATCTAAGTAAAATTTATAAATATTAAATTAAAATTTATATTTAGAATTTTTCATTCTAAATTGGAAATTTTAATTAAATAAATATATATTTAAAATAAATAGAATAAATAAAGAGAATCAAAGAAAATACAACTCTCTTTAAATAATGAGCTTTATTATCAAGAGACATTCGATCTCCATTGTGGGTTTTACACCGTGTTTGTTTTAGTGAGTAATCCTCCCTAATGGAGGAACGTTCATTAGCAATTTCGCACCGTTTAACCTCGCATGATAAGTAGTTTGTAAGTGTTTTGTATGGTATGGATCACCCTAATGGTGGCGACCATACTTGACTTGCAAATTATGAAACAATGGTGGAAGCTCATAAGATAGAATTGTCTTGACTCTCGCCTAAACGGGACAACGCTGAATTCCAATCTTGATCGAATAAAAGGTTGCTAGAATGTTTAACATTTTAGACGAGCTGACAACTCTATTCAATGAATGGTAGCTTTGACTCTCGCCTAAACGGGACACTGATATCAGTTTGTTGAAAACCTTGGAAATTATTTAGGATTATAAGTTTTAGTATTTTCACTTTTCATTCCTACTTGCTATATGCTTATAATTTCTGAATTGTGTATCAATTTATATTGAACCATGTTATTTTCTGTTATTAAGTTGTAGTTTAATTTCGAATCTTCATTGTTGGTCTAACTTGGCTTGTTTATCTAATGAGATAAATCCCTAGTGGATTTTCACCATTAGACATTCATAATAGTGTTAGATCTCGAAAGATAAATATTGTATATGCGACATCTAGCTGTTCATCAATTGATGACACCTTAGACTAGTATTTTTACGATATGAAACAAAAAGATTGTATAAATAAGATTACTTTGACTTTCGCTAATCGAAGCATCGTTGGATTCTTATTTTAAACGAAATTATCCTAATTCCTCTTTGCTTATTCATTCCGAATTAGCTCAATAACATATCATTGGATGATGGTCTATAAATCATTTCATGTCATTATATTTTCTCTTAAGAAATTAAATGACGCATATGATTATAATCCTGAAATTCTATTCCCAATTGATATAAAACCTCAATCTTAGAAATCTCCTACTTGTATGGGCAAATCTGACTTAGAGTTTGTATTAGTAGTGCTGGTCCAAGATAGAATTACTCATTATATTTGGTATAAATTTAAGTCTTTGACTTTAATTTTAGAATCCAAACAGAAATTTTCTTCTAATTCCAGAATACAATACAGTTACATTTTCTCAAGTGTTTAATATCCATCTTCTATTAATGGATTAAAACTGTATGGAATATGAGTTAGGTATTCTGTGACCAGGATCCACTTGCAGTATTCTAAGAACTCTTTGATGTAACTAAACCTATGTCATCAAAAGACACTACCACATTTTTTTTTAATCTATGGCATTTGTATCTTGTTCATATTGGATTTGACAAGATCAATCTCTGCAAAGAGTTAATATGCCTATATCCAGTGAAAGTAAGTTCATCTCATTCGCAGATGGATGCACATTCAGGGGTGGATATGAGTCTTTCGTTGTATTCTTAAAACGATAACTCTAGATTATACCTTTACAAAGAAATTTGAAATGTTTGAAAAATTTCATTAATTTCTAGCAATGGTTAAAACCATTAAGGTAAGTGGTTAAAGATCTTGCGAACTGATAGGGGTGGAGAAATAGTTAGTAAATATGCAGTTCAAAGATCATTAAATTGATTTTTGAATTATATCCAAACTTACCTCCCCAAAAATTTCGATTTGCATATTGATGATTAGTTACTAGTCGTTGCCTAAATCCTTCTATGGTAATACAATTTCAGAATGATGTAATGGTTGTATACTTAATATAAATCATTACTAGATTCATGGATGACCTAATCAAAATCTTAAGAAAAGCTAGAACTATTAACCATAGTTTGTTAGCTATTCTAAGTGATTAGGGGTGGACCATCCCATTGTCAATAGATAAGAAAGTGTTTGTTCAAACAAATACTACTTTTCTAAGATAATGACTAAGTCTGAAAAACAAGTAGCAAATAAAGGAGATATTTAATTCTTGATTCCAAAAGTGTTCTATCATCTTATTTGATATATGATGATCCCACTGCCTCTGTTGTCTTGTCACAACCAAAGAGGTTAATATCATTTAGTTTTCTTCGACATAATTCACGGTACCTTGTCGTAGTGGGAGAGTTTCTAGGAACTCACCTTCTTATGACTTGGGAGACACTAGTGATTAAAATCCAATGTGAGTTTAAACAAGTAATGGATTGTCAAGATAAGAAACTAAGAAGAAAGCCAATAGAACTATGGTTTAATCCATTCACATGGAATAACCTAAAGTTTTCTATTACAAGGATATAAAAGGAAATTTTCGTTTATAAGTCTATTCAATGGACTTAACAAACTTCTTGTTCCTAGTATTATAGGTTTGAGTTTATCTAAACCTATGGCTTGTGGTATACCTCGTAATTACTTACTCTAATGCAAGCAACTTACTTTAGTAAGATGCTGAAGCATTTTCTTTCTAATGGCAATCTATAGAAGCTTCACAACTTCTTAGGCATAGATTTTAAGGAAAAGTCTTAACTATTCCAGAAAAGATAAAGCCATGAAAGAATTTCTTATATCAACAGTGAGAGGTCTTGGATATGCTTTTGTATGCCTTAGACCAGATACCTGCTGTTGAGTGGGAGTAATGAGTAGGTATCAGATTAATCCAGGAGAAGAACATTGGAAGACAATCAAGTAAATCCTAAGATTAAGAAGAGGTACTATATGTTAGTCTTTAAGAGTGTGTTTAAAACTCTTAGACTACACCATATCAGATTTCGAAATTTGCCTTTGTGCTAGTAAATCTTTCTGATAAGATGGTGGTTACTCTGGGGGTGGAATAGTGATTTTGGAGATGTGTAAAAACCTATCTGAAGTCTCTAGGTCTACCAGAGAGGGACTGAATGTTAAAGCTGCAGGAAAGGTACTTATTCAGTCTAAGGAAAGCTCTATACATCTTTGGCACCATTCCAAATTGCCTTAAACTACTAGTGTTAATTTCCTGATTAACCAAAAGTAGTTGCCAAAGGTATAGAATCCAGTATCCCAAGAGAGTAGACATAGAGAGAGGAACTTCACATTATCAATGATTTTGTGATTAAAGGAAGAGTAATGGTGGAGAAAAGGTTGTGGTTAATTCAACCTTTCAGATCCTATTACGAGGAGTTTACTACTACTACACTTGATTTGTATATCAAGGTGTTGAGATTATTTGAAACGCACTTTTTGTTTTATATTAGTGCAAGTGGGAGTTTGTTGGATTTTATGCCCTAAATAAAACTCATTTCAATATAATCAGATTTACTTATTAATATAGATCAAAAATAACATTTAATGTTGCATGGTTCACATGATTTATTTCATGATTATATGTACATAATGTATAAATTCATCTGAAACCCTTTTCACATACTTGATCCTGTTTATTGTGCCGTCAACACATTGGAAAGTAAACATGACTATGTGAATAAAGTTTTCCTAGATTTATCAGACATAGGGTTTTACTGATATGATAATCTACAACAGAGTTTACTTGCATTTGGAGAAGTGCTATGTTCTTTCCAGAGCATTGGTTAAAGTAAAGCTCAGGTTGGATGCATGGAGTATGCATCGGAATGGACCGATATTGAACTTTGACTTAGATTTATTAAACTTACCGTAATATCTATTCAAGTCAATATCGCCTAGTTGATCCTAGATCAAATGATCTTAATCCTGATATGATTAGGCTCAATCTTGAAAGGCTATTCGTGTTCTTTGATTTGTTAGTTAAGCCTACTTTTAGGTCAGGGTGATACGTACATTTTGGGAACACGGTAGTGCAATTGAGTGGGAGCGCTATCATAAACATGGAATCTATAGCTTCTATCTGGCGAATAGTAAGCAAAGGATGATCTCCTTCGAGCTTGACCAAACGAACATAAATGGTGGAGTACTCATTTCACATAAGCTGAAATATCATTTATACGGGGTCAAGTGTTTTAAGGAATAAATACATTGTAGGGTGTAACGGTAATTTAATCCCTTTACAATGTAGATCATTCATATAGAGGATCATTGATCACATTAGGATTATAACAATGGATAACTAATGATGTGTCTATATGGTGGAACATATAGAGCATTCTATATACTGAGAGTGCAATTCTAAGTTCTATGCGTGGATTCAACGAAGAATTAATAAGTTAGTGAATTTTAGTGCTAAATTCTTGATCTACTTATTGGAAGCTCGGTTATATAGACCCATGGTCCCCCCACTAGTTGAGATAATATTGCTTGTAAGACTCATGTAATTGGTTTTGATTAATCAATTATAATTCTCAAATTAGACTATGTCTATTTGTGAATTTATCACTAAGTAAGGGCGAAATTGTAAAGAAAGAGTTTATAGGGGCATATTTGTTAATTATGATACTTTGTATGGTTCAATTAATAAATATGATAAATGACAATATTATTTAATAATTATTTATAGTTATTAAATAGTTAGAATTGGCATTTAAATGTTTGAATTAAGAAATTGGCATTTTTGAGAAAATCAGATACAAAAGGTGTTAAAATTACAAAATTGCAAAGCCCAAGGCCCAATCCACTAATGCTATGGCCGGCCACCTATGTAGCTATTTTAAGTTGATTTTTTCATTATTTTAATGCCATATAATTCAAATCTAACCCTAGTGGAATGCTATAAATAGATAGTGAAGGCTTCAGAAAAACAACACTTTTCTTCAGACTTTCTGAATCAGAAAAACTGAGCCTTCTCTCTCCCTATCTTTAGCTGACCACTCTCTCTCTTCTTCTTCAATATTTCGAAATCCTTAGTGATTAGAGTAGTGCCCACACACATCAAGCAATACCTCAATCATAGTGAGGAAGATCGTGAAGAAAGATCATCAGCAAAGGAGATTCAGCATCAAAGATTCAGAGAAAGAGATCCAGGTTCAGATATTGATAATGCTCTGCTACAGAAAGGAATCAAGGGCTAGATATCTGAACGGAAGAAGTCATATTATTCCGCTGCAACCAATGTAAGGTTTCTTAAACTTTATATGTGTTTAATTTATCGTTTTAGAAAGTTCATATTTAGGGTGTTAATAAACATACTTGTGAGTAGATCTAAGATCCTGGTAAAATAATTTCCAACACTCCCATACACATTTTTGAAAGGAGTCATGTCGATGGCTGAATGAAAGCTCTTATTGTAATGAAATTCAGCCCAGGAAAGGTACTTGCTCCATTTTTTGGGGTTCTCAGCGGCAAAAGCTCAAAGATATTGCTCCACATATCTATCGGTAACCTCCGTCTGACCATCGGTTCGAGGATGATAGGCTGAATTCATCTTCAATGTTGTACCCATAAATTCAAACAACTTTTTCCAAAAATTACTGGTGAAAATTGGATCACGATCCGAAACAATTGTTCGGGGTACCCCATGCAAACAAATCACCATGTTGGTGAAAAGTTCAGCTACCTTAGCGGCTGAGTAGTGATCTTAAAGAGCACCGGAATGAGCATACTTGGTAAACCTCTCAATGACCATTAAAATATTAGTGACCCCATTAGAATTTGGTAGGCCCACAATAAAATCCATTACAAGATCCTCCCAAACCCTTTTTGGCATTTCAAGTGGCTGCATCAAACCATAAGGAGTTGTAGGGGAGTATTTGATGATTTGGCAAACTAAACATTGTCTCACATAGTTGTAGACATCTTGTTTCATTCCATGCCAGAAAAAATTAGCGCTTAGGCGAAGAAAATTTTGTTGGCTGCCAGCATGGCCACCGATAGGCGAATCATGAAATTCTCGTAGTAATTGCCTCTTGAGATGAGAGTGTTTGTTGACCACCAACTTATGTTGGAAGTAAAGTAACCCATCTCTTACCTCGTACCCTGATAGAGTAGTTGGATCTTCCTTCAACTGTTCATGAATAAGTCTCAAATTTGGGTTGGTAATGTTTTCTTGGTTTAGTTCTTCCAAAAATTCAAAACATCCAGAAGTGATGGTAGTTTTAAGAGATGAAAGTGAGTGCTCATGCTGTCTAGACAGAGCATCCGCTACTTTATTCTCCTTTCCTGCCTTGTATTGGATAGAGAATTGAAACTCCATCAGCTTTTGAAGGAAGAATTGTTGGTCTGGAGTTTGTATGACTTGATTAAGGAGTTCTTTTAAGCTTTTGTGATCCGTACGGATCACAAAATGACAACCAAGAAGGTATTGTCCCCACTTTGTGACTGCTGTGATAATAGCTTGTAACTCTCGCTTATATGTTGATGTGCCAAGGAATCGAGGTTCCTAATTTTTTGCTGAAAAAAGTAATTGGATGTCCCTCCTACATAAGGATGCCCCCAATTCTTGTGTGAGATGCATTAGTTTCTACAATGAATTCCTTATAGAAATCGGGCAAAGCTAAAACCAGCGTCATTGTTATCACATTTTTCAATTGTTGAAAAGTCGTTGCCATTTGTTCAGAACATTTGAAATTATCCTTCTTGAGTAGTTCTATTAACGGGGCAGCAATGGTTGCATAATGAGCCACGAAGCACCGATAATACCCCGTTAGCCCGAGAAAACCCCAAAGCTGCTTTAGATTTTTTGGTTGGGGCCATTCAACAATTGTTGTGATCTTTGTTGGGTCAGCTTGAACTCCCTTAGCTGGTACTACATGACCCAAGTAGTCAATGGTGGTTTGGAAAAAAAGACACTTTCTTCCGTTAGCATAGACCTTGTTTTCTCGAAGTAGTTGTAAGACCTTTAGCAAATGGATCATGTGTTCTTGAACATCCTTGCTATAAACCAATATATCATCAAAAAAAAAAAACAATTACACAACTTCTGATAACAGGTTTGAAGAGTTTATTCATAGCAGCTTGAAAAGTGGAGGGTGCATTAGTGAGGCCAAAAGGCATTACCAAAAACTCGTAGTGCCCTTCGTGCATTCAAAACGTTGTCTTGTGAATGTCACGCCGATCCATTCGTATTTGATGATAACCTACTCGAAGATCAAGTTTAGAGAACACTACTGCGCCACCCCAATTCATCTAGCAACTCATCAATCGTGGGAATGGGAAAACGATCCTTGACAATAATGTTGTTAAGAGCTCTATAATCAACACAAAAGTGCCAGTTACCATCCTTCTTTCTCACTAGCAGTATTGGTGAAGAATAGGGGCTATTACTATGCTGAATAAACCCCCAAGACAACATCTCTCGAACTAGTTTTTCAATGATATCATTTTGGTAATATGGGTAGCGATATGGTCTCACATTGACTGGAGATGATCCTAGTTCTAAGAAAATTATGTGGTCTATGCCCCGGTATGGAGGCAGTGTAGTGGGTTCGGAAAAAACTTCTTGGAATTCTCGGATTAATTCTCTACTCTCCCAAGAAGATTTTCCAACCAAGTTGAAATAAACCCCGAGGAATGGTCTTCCTTCTTGGCGATTGAGGTAATGCAATATGCTTCCCTTATCTCTCCATCGCGCAAGATCGCATGGAATTGAGTGAATGTCGAATGATGCGCCGCAGAATCAGTGGAACCCGCCAACTTAACTGTCTTCCCAATCCAACTAAATTCCATCGTGAGTGTCTTATGGTCATGGATACATGGCCCTAAAGTTTGTAGCCACTGCATTCCCAACTCCACATTTAATCCCCATATTGGTAAGACATATAGATCAACATAGAACTGATGACCTTGGAGTAATAATTCCACTCCATGACAGATTTTAGAACACAACAGAGAGTTACCATTTCCCATGTAAACCTTGAAGCATTTCATATCTTCAGCAGCAAGGCCTACTTTGCTGGCTAAGGATTCCTGTATAAAGTTGTTATTACTTTCAGTATCTATCAAAACTTCTAAGGTTTCCTCACCATGGTTGGCCCATATATGGAATATTCGAGGATTCGCTGAATTCGACAAGGAGTTCAGGCTAACTTCATCCACTAAAGTCTCATCCATGTGGCTCGAGTCTGATTCTCCTGCTAGACTTCGCTCCCCTTCTTCCTCCTCCTCGGTGCCACAAAGAATTAATACCCTATTCTTGCATTTACATCTGAGGGTGTATTTTTCCTCACAAGTAAAACAAAGGCCCTTCTCACGCTTCTCCCTGATTTTTGCAGGAGTTAATTTCTTAACAGGCAGTGCATTAGAACCTGACTTAATTGATTTTAGTTTATTGGTATTTGTTGAAGTTGACCCAAATGAAGAAGGGTTGATATCATATTGAACTGAAGGTTGAGGATAAATTATTGTGCGATGAGACCACCCTGATCGATTACTCTCCCCCTTCGAACGTCCCATCAAATCATCATTACGGTCTTCAAACAGTTGATCTTTAGCCATAACATCAGCTAAATTAACAAGTTTAGCTAGCAGTAACTCCCTTCAAAATTCTAGCTTCAGACCCCAAATAAAAAAATTCATGAATAAATGCTCTAAGATACCTGTTACTCGAGTCATCAAATCTTCAAACTCAATGCGTAACTGAGCAACGCGACCCATCTGAATGAGTTTAGAGATTCGACCCAAGGGATCATCATAGTCCGATGCTCCAAATCGAAGTTGTAGAGCTTGAATGAAAGCCTCCCAATCAACAAAGGCTCCACTCTTCTCCATCCATTAAAACCATTTGGATGGCACACCTGTTAGATGAAACAGTACCACCATCAATCTCACAGGGGAATCAATGTGGTATAGATCAAAAAATTTATTGATCTTATATATCCAATCATCCACGTGGTCCCATTGAATTGAGCTACTTTCACCCTCAAATTTTTCAGAATCGAATTCACTTCTCTAGCATCCCCTATATCTGAGTGTCTGCCTGTCACCCGAGTTTGCTCCCGAGTTGCGCTGTTCTCCCCCTCCAACTCCGGAGATGGTCGAGATGAAGTGCACGGTAATCTTTCGTCGAGCTTCTCTTCAATGGCTGCCCTCATTTCTGCTCTAAACTCAGTCATCTGAGCTCACTCATCCCACTTGAGCTCCATAGCTTGAAGCAATGCTACAATGTCCTCGTTCTCCATCCTGAGAAGAATAAGAAATCGATGAAAGCACCAATCGATAGAATAAACTACCCTCTTTGAGATAGGACAAGTCTCCCAAGCAAATTCTTGCTAATTTATTCAATAGCCAAACCTTTTCCAATTACAAAAGAGTACTTATATTAAACTAACAAGAAAGAAAAAATAATTCCCTTGCTAACAGAATTTAGGTGACACCAAAAGTTTCCCTCCTCAATGACGCACAGCCATCACGAAGTCTTTGAGCTATTTTGGTTTCACGCGCATCCTTGCTCCACGCACTGTAGCTGCGTGGTTCTCTTCCATCTTCTCCTTCTTCTTGTTTCCTTTGGTTGAAGAAACTTGTTCCTTGCTTGTATCGTGGATTGAAGGAGTGGCTTGGTCCATCCACTCTTTTACTTTTTGGTGCAAGATATTTGGGTCAATTAGCATTGGGCTTTTATTTTGGGCCTTGCTATCAGTGAAACACATTCGAATCAAGGACATTAAGAGCATCTAGTTTAGGAAGTAAATCATTTTCGAGAGAAATTGTAAACATCCTAGAAGGCTTCATACTTGTGGCTTGAGTAGTCACCATTGAACATTGAAGCAAGAATCGATTTTGGGATTTTGTGTTGCATTTTTAAGGGTTGTTGATAATATATGATTGATCTTGAGTATCATAACATACTAATACAAGAGAATTGACTCCTTATATAGGAAAAGTTTTTGATAGAAAATATCAACAAAATAACATTTAGATGTAAATAACTACCCAGTTTACAAGTGACTGGAATACCAAAACTAACTCCTAATATCCCTTTCCACTGAAATAACTATCAAGAGAAAAACACGGTGTGATTTCATTTCAGGATTTGAGGCTGAAATCCTGCCACTGTCAGGGCTTCTCCAACAATAAATAACACGTGGTTTCAGGATTTGGAGTAATTGAGTACGAAAGTGTGGTGATGTGATAAACACAAAGGTCTCATTAAATCGCTATACGCAATCAGTCTAACTACCAAATTTAATTTTACAACCACACACCACACATCTATTTCTGTAGAACCATACAATCTACAAATGGACTCAGTTGATTCATTGAAATTAAATAACTGCCACCCACCTGACCTTATTAATTGTTATAAAAAATGTTGTCAATACTGATAATGATTTAATCGATTGCATTAAAAGTAAAGGATTATGCCAATTGTAGCATACCAATATTCCGGTAAAGATGCTGAAGTGGATCCATTGGCACCTTTCAATCGGGAGATTTCATGGCATTGGAAGGTGTCACATCACACATCAGTACAGGCAACAGCCCTTCAATCGAACTGTCTCACATTTTATTTTATTAGAACTGTTTCAAGTATTTCATCAAACATATTGCATCTTCTTGGTTCTTTTATCCATTAAGTTCTCTAAAGAAAATATGTTTTGTTTAGTGACAGGATTGCAGCATAGCATGACCATCAGTGGTGGACAAAATTAACATATTATTGAAACAGTGAGAGAGGGAAAGGAGAAGGCAACCCTACTCTTAATTAACGATACATACTTCTGGTTGCTAAAGAACAGTATACTCTCTATAAGATGCATTTATAAGCTCTTGCACACTTACATACATAAGCACATGCAGATCTGTAGTAAGGTATGACTGTCTACATTTCATGTACCCTATATCGGTTCATGCCACATAACCCATGCTGTTTAAAGTTTAGCCAAGATCAGGAACAATGAAGAACTCATCATCGTCGACAGGCATCTCGAGTCTAGGCTTCTTGAAGGGAGCACTGGATTTGGTAGGTCTATATGAGTTGAAATTGCTTGACTGTGGTACTACTGGAAGTTGAGGAACTTCTGCTGGTGCCAAGGTTTCCTGAGGTAGTGGCTCGCCAAAAAAGCCTGATTCTGATAGCCAGTCCAGTTCTCCAAACTCGATCGGCTCTTTCTGCTATAAGAACAAATTTCAAGTTTAGTAATAGAATATGGATGAATGAAGAAATGAAGAAGTGTGAATGGTGTCATATAAAAATGTTCATCATCTTAGAATAGAATAGAAGACTTATTCAGAACCACTAGACCCAACAAAGCAAAAACCGCAAAAGGATTATAATCAGTCTAGTCTCCAAACTTACTTCAAAAGTAATAATTAATGGTAATGGGAAACCTAGTACTTGAAATTACAAAAAAATTGAAAATTGTTCGCGTACCTTTCTGTCTGTTTCGAAAATGTTGTTCATCAGAAAACAAACATTAGATCCTCATATTTCAGAAGGATGACAATTAGATTCCAATTTCATATATATGATGTTATAACAGACTAAAGTAGGTTTCTATCATCATCACACTAGATTTCTAAGCATGGTAATCATGTTAATACATACCTTTTATATTGGTAAGGAAGCAACTCATGCTCCCTCCAACAACAAGACATTAAAGTTTCTAATTCTAAAGGTTACTTGAATTTTCAGCTATAAAATGAACTCCATATTTGCTTTAGTAGTAGCTAGTCTCTCATGTGCCTGAGTTCCCATACAAGATCCTTGTCCCGTATCAAGTGTGAACCACAAACAAAATACTATGACATTTGCAACAAAGGCTGATGAAATAAGAATCACTGTGCTATTTCTTACCTTGTCCGAAGATTCAAAATCTGAAAAGTGTAGCAAGTCATCAACAGACCAAGATGAACCGATGCTTTGTGCTGGCATTTTTGGTGAAACTTGTTCAGGGTTCCGATTTGGTGGCTCTGTGTAGGTCGTCTTGGTGTCCTTGTTACAACTGGAATTCAAGGCCACTCGTATTCCTGTTGCCAAAAGGCGCTGGTGATTTGAAGCCAGACTATTAGCTGAATGAATAGATTCATCACAATCCTGACAAAAGAGAGCTCTGTCTTCCACACAGAAAATGAAAGCTGCTTTATCCTGTTCAGTATTAAACAAATAAACATAAATAATTAGAACAACCTTAATAGTTTGTTAAGAATATGTTTTCTGTAAAATATAAGAGCGAATAAGTATTCTAGTTTGTTCCAAATCTGTCAAGAGACTTATTAAGGATCTTAATCCTTATCAATTTCCACAATAACTCCTTCATCTTCAACAATATTGTAATAATCTTGATGTGAGAAAATTAATCTCCCTCATAGAAGCTAGTGAACTCTATCTCTATACTAGACAAAGGCAGATACCAGATAGATACTCATTAAGCAACCTCAATAAAGATTCTTAATTCACTGAAAAAAAAAAGATATTACAAGATTCTTGTATATTTGTGTTATTTGATCTGATCTATCTTGTATGACATCATATGAAACAAGAGAACCCAACTTTTTATTCCTACTGAGCTACAGCTCCTGAGTGATAACATACCACAACATTAAAAACCCAACAATAATAATAGTAAAAAAAAACAAACATAATTTCATAAACATCTCAAAGATAATATTAATATTTTATTTCTCTAATAATAATAATAATAATAATAATAATCATAATAATAATAATATGTGAATATATAAGGGAATAAAATAGAAAGAAAGGTGGAAAAACAAATTACTTGGCATATGTCACATTTAGGAAGCTTGGTGGAGAGGCACTGCAGAAGAAGCCTCTGGTGTTTGCTGGCTAGTTTGTTGGCTGCATGAACTTCAACGTCACACTTGGCGCATAGAGCTGCTTCGTCTGCGCAACAAATCACTGTAGCAGGAGCTTTCTCACACACGTCGCACTGGATCTTCATCTTCCTTCAAATATTTTCAGTTCAACCTGTCTGTTTGTTTCCCGAGAAACCCACTTTCTACTTTCCTCCTAGGTTCTCGATAGATTCAAAGAAACGACAAATACCCATAAGCCAATTCAGAGAAATGAGGAAGAGAACCCGATAAAGATAGGAGATTTTTTTTTCTTCTACTTTTTTTAGGCACTGAATTGAGATTAGATATTAAGGAGGTGAATAACCCAGAGAATATATGCCACTGGTTAAGATACCCTTCAAACAAAACTTATTTGGCTAAAATCAAGACCAGAACAACCAAAAGAAGGGTGTAAAGGAACAAGAGGCAGGGGATGAAAGAAGTTTGAAAAAGAGAAAATTATGGGTAGAGAAATGAAGAGGCTTTTATTAATTATTATTGTGGGAAGTGTGAGAAGATATGAGAGGAGAGATGATGAAGAAGAAGAAGAAGAGAGAATAAGGTTGAGTGGCTGGAGAGTAGAGTGAGTTGAGTTGAAGATAAGAATTAGGGTGTAGCCAAATCAAAAGAACGCAAATGGTGAAACTCACCAAGGTGTGTGGGGTCTCCAATGGCCTCTCACTCTCTCACGTTCTATGGCTGTGTTTGAGCCACTGTGACTGTGGGTGGAGCTTGTGGCCACCAATTTTTCAGACTTCGTTATTTATTTTATTTTATTGAAAATTGAGATTTTTTTTAACAGCTGGGAGAGCCTGACATGAGAGCTGACAAATCAAATTTGTATAACTGTCTCGTAATAAACTGAACTTTTGACTTTGTTTGCTGTTGGGACCAAATAACATTTTATCCAAGCCTTTGATTTGGGTCAAACTAGTGCTAACGTAGCTGCTAGATAAACGAGAGATGCAGAATATCCTATGTCATCCTAAAGGTTTTCTTTTTTCCTGTTATTCTTTGTTTTTTTTAAAAAAAAAAAATAAATAAATAAAATCAATAGATAAGCAAAATATCCAAAGGAATCTTTTTTTTTTTAATAAAAGTTTGCTACATAGAAAATGTTTACACCTTAGGATTATTACAAAATAAGTGAGCGAGAAGTAGCTAGTAAACAATTATATTGCTAGTAGATAAAAGTCCACTTTGTGGCTATAAAATTACATGATTTATTAATATTAGAAAAAAATACAACTAACAAAAGAGAGAGATCCCATTACAAAAAGAAGAGTAATTCTCCAACAACTTATTAGAAAATTAGCTTTTTGTTATAAAATAATATAAAGTTAATGAGAGGAAAGAAGAAGAAGATGAAGAGAGAAAGAGAAAGTGAATGAGAATTTCTGAGTTATTTATTCTAATGGGGTGAACCCCTATTTATACAAATACAAGAGTGAGATATTAAGAAACTAAGAAAAAGGGAAACTAAGAAGAAGAGGAATGTTGATTACAATTAATGGTAATAAATAAAAGATTTGGACATCCACATAATTATTAATATCTATAACACTCCCCCTTGGATGTCCATAATAACTGTCTTATTAAAAATCTTGCTGAAAACTTGATCAAAGGAAAAAGAGTATAGTGTAAGCTAACTCCCCCTCATTTAGGCATTTGTGGAGATCTTCTAATCGACGAATTTCGATCTTGTCTGCCGTCTTCTCAAATGTTGATGTTGGTAATAACTTTGTGAATAAGTTTGCAAGATTGACACTTGATTGAATATGTTGAACACCAATATGTATTTTCTTGAAGCGTATAAAGAAGAATTTCGTGAAATGTGTTCTAACTCTATCTCCTTCAATGTACCCTCCTTTTAGTTGAGCGATGCAAGCAGTATTATCTTCATAGAGAACTGTTTGTGTTGATACTTCTTTATAGAGTGCAATCCATATGTTTTCTGAATATGCTATGTCAATGATCTCACTCCCACACATTCTCTACTTGCTTCATAAAATACAAGTATGTTAACATGATTTAAAGTTGCCTCTTTAAAAACCTTGTCAGAAAAACCCAGTGGGACAAAATCTGAGCTAAGGAAAAAAAGAGTACAATACATATTTCATATTCATAATTATTTGCAAGTTGCCTCGTTAAAAACCTTGCCAGGAAAACCCAGTGGGACAAAACCTGAACTAAGGGAAAAAGAGTGCAACATGAATATGTCTCTCCCTCATGCACATATGATCCATAATTCTTTTGGTGATAATATATCTTATAAGATTATTGTTATCACTTTTAAAATATCACCATATATATCTTTGATCATATATTTTCTATAACTCTTTCAGAGTATGTATGGACTTCTAAATTATAGATGAGGGGTTCGTGAAACATTAGTCTTTATCCAACTAATTGTATCATTCATGTGTGTACACAACTTTGTTCATACGAAAATTTAAAATTTCAAGTAGATATGAACATAACACATTAATGGTACTACAAATTTTCATTTGTGACAATGATGGTACTCCAAGACCATATATTTATTCCATCTTGTTTTATGATCTTAATTTCCATATCAAATGATCATATATCTATAATTCTTGATACATATGAAGTACTTCAGGACTTCAATACTAATGAACAAACTTTATACATTAATATTTCTCGAAATACAAAAGAAATAAAAGTTTGTTCTTCAATTAATCAAAAACTTTTCAAGAGTCTATCACAACGTATTTTTCAAACAATAATTTACTTGCATGTCTTTATTTCATACAAAGATCTTTGTCATATAGTGCGCGCGACTTAGAATTTATATCACTTAAGACATGTATTAAATTCTTCTAGAACTTTTAGATAAGGCTTATTTCAAATTCTCACTATATTAGGAGCTCCAAATAAATAACCTTTTGTTGCAACATTTATGTGACGCTTATAAATCCTCATAAAATATATTCCAGGCTATAATCAAATGATGATTATATTTTCTCAATATTTAAGCCTTACTTCAATCAATCTCATGTCTATGCAAACTTTGTACAACAATTCATTATGTACAAATACATATATGCAAATTTCTCATTAGAAATATTTATTTGCACACCCTACAGGTCTTACTTCACTTTATGTGAGTAAATTTGCCTGGATTGCATCATAATATTTTGGCCGAAAATCAAAATGTATGTCGATGATTCTCGACAAATCTAATACCATGATCCTTGCTATCCCATGTTAGTTTATTGCATATGCAAACATTCAATATTTATTGTCGACAAAAATTTCAATAAATGATAATTTCCTCCCATATTGACATAACTTATAGAGATCTCTTTAAATTACATATTTTTCAAATATGTTTATCATTTATAGGTACCTATATAGAATCACTTCAGGGATTCAATTATGATCAAATGTGTTATGTCTAACTTCTCTTGGGAGTCTTTTCGAGTACCGTTTTCATCACGGTTATCATTTTAATACTTTATAACATTAAGGTATCTCCATGAGTACCTCTAGATTTAACAACTTCAGGGCAAATCAAATGAACATTTATTAATAATTTCTACATTGTTCATTTACGTTTCAGGCGTTTTCAACTCATTCTATCTCAACTTTAAATAATATTGATTTGCAGTTGGTATATATCATTTTGAAATATATTGTTCTTATATACTTTGTGCAAGGATCATTTTTCAAAAATTATCATCGATCCCAACTGCTTCTCTCCCCCTGATCGAGAGAATTTTTAAAAATTGTGATATCTGATAATATTAATATACCTGTAGGGATTTCAATATATCACAATGAATCAATATTTATTTAAACTCATGTATACTATATGACATTGAACTTCAGGTTCAATAAACTTCAGTTTCAAGTTCAATCCTTATGAACTTAATTCATTTCTAAGAATGAGTCATACGTGTATAATTAGAAATACATAAATTTACACATTTTGTAAATGCATGATCATATAATCTTATCACATCGATAAGAAACTATGCAATAAAAATCTAACAATGGCTCAAGACTGTTAAGAAAATATAATTTAAATATTTTCTATGTGCAAATATATGCACATTCTTCTTTTGAGCCTTATAAATAACAATGAGAAGAATCTTTTGGTTCTTCAACAAAATTTAGTCAAATTCTTTGACAATTTATTGCATATGATTGATCATGTGAAAATAATTCAATTCATGAACTTCAGGTTCACTATAATTTGTATTTCAATGAAACTTTCAAAATGTAATGTAAATTCATTACAACATAATCATTACAACATATACACTCTTCAGGAATCACCATCATCAATTCAATGATGTGTATAATTTAAAAGATACATGACAACTTCATCATGTTATTGTAATGGTCAAATAGATATAACCATAACATATCATTCATTTTTCCTGATATCTTTTTAACAAGTTGTCTAATTTATTAATAGACTATTCATCAGTCTAATTATCATGACTTGATATATTATATATTTAAATGTACAACAAGTACATATAATAAGTTATTTATTATCACTTTCATAACTAGATAAAAGTTACACATCTAGGTACATACAAAGACATTTTACTACTCAAAGTAGCAATTGTATGTAAGACTTCTTCAGGAAGCTTTTCAACTAATCATTTTGTGATTCTTTATCACTTTGATTATATTGGATCACTAACAAATATTAGCAAATTATATATCCACTTTTGGGAATGTGCAAACTGAATTATATAGTAACTATATATTTACATATCATGTACCAACAATAGTTTGAAACTATTGATTTCAAGAAATAATAAAATATGTATATATTAATTTGCTTCTGGCATTACCAATATATGTGAAATCTATATTCTTTGAAATAGAATTTCATGTCTATTCATTCTCTTCAGAGAATGATATTTAAATATTCTAAATGTACAATCAATTTGTACAATTCACACTTATTCAATAATCAAATATACTTTTATCTTGATTATAAGTGTGTCCGTACTACAGGTACGCGACTACTATTATTCAATCCCACACATGATATATAGATTTCATACACTTTGATTGTGTGTGGTATTTCATCTTTTGGTTGTTTCCAATTTCTTCTGGAAATATTTGAGTAGCAAACAATGCCATTGATTATTTAAAATCATTACATTCACTTCGGGGAATGACGTTGAACAAGTAGAACATTATTATAAATTTCTTAAAAATTTATTACTTGTTCATATATAAAAAGAAATTACTCAACAATTTCTTTAACAATATTTCAAAGAATATATGAATACAATTTTTGCATAATCTCCAAGATGTATGCAAAATTTGATCTTTAATATATGTCACATGCAATAATTTCCAACATTGCAAGTAATAACAATGTATAGTAACATGAATAATACAAACAATCTTTAAAAGTAGTTGAATTCAATTCGTATCATTCTCTGCAGGGAATGATGAACAATAAATGCATGTCTCATGTATTTAAATAATATTAGTCATGCTCACTGTTATTCTTATACTTTGATGTTTCAATGCAATTTTCTTAATATTCTTTTTAGGTATTCAAAACCCACTATAAAATTGCATCAATAATAATCATTTTTATTGATTCTTTAGTTGTATTCACATAAATACAATTATTTTTTTTTGACAAATATAAAACATTTACTTCAGGAAATGTTTGTCAAAATGTATATCGATATTAGATTACTTTTCATTGTCCTCAAAGAATACAAGAACATATATATAAATATGTATTCATCTCTTTCATTATATATCCATCAACTATATAATGAATATTACGTTTGCATAATCTTCAGGATATATGCAAGATTTTATTGAGGACGCATAATCATCAGGATATATGCAATATTTTATCGAGGATGCATAATCTTCAGGATATATGCAATATTTTATCGATGATGCATAATCTTCAGGATATATGCAATATTTTATCGATGATGCATAATCTTTAGGATATATGCAATATTTTATCGATAATACATAATCTTTTGGATATATGTATAATTTATATAGATTTTCTCTATCATATCATAGGCACACATATATTGTAAATATTATGAATGATAAGAACATTATATATATATATATGAAATCAATAATAAATATATAAAAACATATACATACATATATAATATATAGATATATAAATAAAAATAAAATAAAAAAAATCATTGAAATTGTTTCAGTCAGATGAGTATATATATAAATATATATTTAGTATATCGTGACTTTGAAACAATTCAAGAACTTTAACAAAATACTTACATTGGATCTTAGGCAGAAACTCATGCTTGAAGCTTGGGCAGAGACTCATGCTTGAAGCTTGGGCAGAGACTCGTGCTGATAACGTGTTATAAAATAATATAAAGTTGATGAGAGGAAAGAAGAAGAAGATGAAGAGAGAAAGAGAAAGTAAATGAGAATTTCTGAGTTATTTATTCCAATGGGGTGAACCCCTATTTATACAAATACAAGAGTGAGATATTAAGAAACTAAGAAAAAGAGAAACTAAGAAGAAGAGGAATGTTGATTACAATTAATGGTAATAAATAAAAGATTTGGACATCCACATAATTATTAATATCTATAACACTTTTTCAATTATTATTCTTATACAGTATAGCTCTATAATAATAATTCAACTTTTATTGTACTATATTTATAGGGAATTAGTTTAGGGATTCATTGTATCTTTATTATTTGATATGTTTCTCTTTATAGACTTATTGTACATGTTATATATACTGCTTTATATCAGAAATAAAATAACACAGAAAAAACATTTTCTCTAAATCTGTCGACTTGGTATCAGAGCCAGAAAAAGAAAAAAAAAATTCATACTCTACCCTAATCGCACCCTTAACCCTAATCACCTCTGTCCTATTTGCACCATGTCAGATTCTGAGTCAGGTATAACCAAAAACAACCCCATCCCAACCAATTCCACTGTTCTTTCTACCAAATCTACTGAGTCTCACTCTGTCCAGATCACTACTATTCGCTTGAATGGAAAAAACTTTCTGAGATGGTATCAATCGGTGAAGATGTATATGAAAGGTCGAGGAAAAATGGGATATTTGACTGGTGAAAAGAAGGCTCCAGCAGAAACTGATTCAACCTATGAAACTTGGGATGCTGAAAATTCTATGGTGATGGCTTGGCTTGTTAACTCTATGGAAGAAGAGATTAGCTCCAATTATATGTGTTATCCCACAGCAAAGGAGCTATGGGACAACATTCTTGAAATGTATTCTGATCTTGAAAATTAATCTCAGATTTTCGGGTTAAATATCAAACTTGGAGAAATAAAGCAAGGGGAGGACAGCGTGACAAAGTACTTTAATTCTTTGAAAAGAATCTGGCAAGACTTAGATCTTTTCGATACTTATGAGTGAAAATCTGTAGAAGATGGCAAACACCACAAGAAAACGATTGAGAAAACCCAAATCTATAAGTTCCTGGCTGGTCTCAATGTTGAGTTTGATGAGGTGAGGGGGAGGATTATTGGAAGACAGCCCCTACCTCCAATTGGTGAAGTATTTAATGAAGTTAGAAGAGAGGAGAGTCGAAGGAGTGTTATGTTGGGAAAGAAGACACCTACATCTATTGTTGAGAGTTCAGCGCTAGCCACCATGGGCGCAGGATATAACAAGAACACCCCATACATGCAGAAAATTGATGAGAAGCCACGCGTTTGGTGTGATTTCTGTAATAAACCTCGTCATACTCGAGAGACCTGCTGGAGAATCCATGGCAAACCAGCAAACTGGAAAAGCAAGGCAGAGAGAGAAAAGGCAGGTCGAACCGCTTCTGCACATGAAGTTGAGTCCAACCCCTTCACTAAGGAGCAGATGAATCACCTTCATGCATTGCTGAACACTACCTCGTCCTCATCCGGCATTCCTACTGCCTCTATTGCATATGCAGGTAACAAAGTATTAGAAATAAATGCTCTAAATTGTTATAAAAAATCATCCACTCCATGGATAATAGATTCTGGAGCTTCAGATCATATGACAAATTCTTCTAAATTTTTTGAATCATATGCACCTTGTTCAGGAGATCAAAAATTTAAAATAACTGATGGTAATTTCTCATCCATTGCAGGAAAAGGTTTAACTAAGATTTCTAAGGGGATAGATCTTAAATCTGTCCTCCATGTTCCTAAACTTACTTGCAATCTCTTATCTGTCAGCAAATTATCTAAAGATTCTAATTGTTGTGTGGTTTTCTATGAATCTCATTGTGTTTTTCAGGACCAGAGTTCGGGGAAGACGATTGGCAGTGCTAGGATAATTAATGGACTCTATTATTTCGAAGATAAGGCTTCTGAAAATAAAATTGCTCAAGGATTTAGTAGCATTAGTTCTCTTTCTGTTTATGATCAAATACTAGTTTGGCATTATAGATTAGGCCATCCTAGTTTTTCTTATTTAAAACATTTGTTTCCAGCACTATTTAAACGGTTAAATCCTTTGTCTTTTTAATGTGAAAGTTGTTTATTGGCCAAAAGCCAACGTAAACCTTACATTAAATCTTTTTATCATCCTTCAAAACTGTTTTATCTGTTTCATAGTGATGTTTGGGGACCTTCTAAGGTTACCACTAATTCTGGAAAAAAAAATGGTTTGTTACTTTTATAGACGACCACACTCGTCTTTGTTGGGTTTATTTAATGAGGGAAAAGTCTGAGGTTGAACAAATTTTTACTGATTTTTACAAAATGATTGAAAATCAGTTTCAAATAAGAATTAGTATTTTAAGAACTGATAATGGAACAGAATACTTTAATCACATCTTGGGAAATTTTTTAAAAGAAAAAGGTATTTTACATCAATCCACATGTCCTGATACTCCCGAACAAAATAGAATAGTAGAAAGAAAGAATAAACACTTGTTAGAAGTAGCTCGTGCCATGATGTTTTATATGAATGTTCCAAAATATTTATGGGGGGACGCTGTTCTTACTGCATCTTATTTGATAAATAGAATGCCTACTAAAGTTTTACTACTCCTTTGAAATGTTTCAAAAAAATTCTTTCCTACTTCTAGAATTAATTCAGATTTACCATTGAAGATTTTTGGGAGTACTATTTTTGTTCATCTTCCAAAAAGGTCTAGATCTAAGTTAGATCCTAGAGCTGAAAAATGTATTTTCTTAGGCTTTCCTCCAAATAAAAAAGGATATAAATGTTTTAATCCTATCTCTAAGTGCATCTATATTACTATGGATGTCTCTTTTGCTGAAAATAGTCCTTATTTCTCAAAGAATTTTGTTCAGGGGGAGAATTCAGTGGTACAAAATTTTTGGGAACTTGTTGAACCTTTACCTAAGACTATTCTTGATGTTTCTCTTGAGAAAACTCAACCTACATCTATTGAATACGAATTTGATCTTGGTTTGTCAGAAATAGAAATGCTACGATTGATTAAAAATCGTAATGTTCTTGAGCCTATGGTTTATTCAAGGAAGAACATCTGCGAAAGAAGTAGAGACCATCCAATCATCCCTGCACAAGACCAAATGGAAGCCCCAAACAATGGTTCTTCAAGTACCCCATGTAATTCTTCTTCTATTCCTAGTTCTTCTTTGTCTCCAAGTAATATTTTGTCTTCACAATCTGTTTCAAGCCCTACACCTGAAACTCTAGATCTTCCTATTGCTTTTAGAAAAGGAAGTCGTGCTTGTACAAAGCATCCAATTGCCAAATACATCTCGTACAATCACCTATATGAACTATAGAGCATTTATTACTAATATTTTTGAACTTGTTGTGCCTAGAAGTATACAAGAGGCACTAGATGAACCGAGATGGAAGTTGGCAGGGGATGAAGAGATGGATGCTTTGATAAAGAATGGGACTTGGGAGATTGTAATGTTACCGAGGGACAAGAAGATTGTAGGGTGTAAATGAGTGTTCACAGTAAAATTTAAAGCTGATGGAAGTATTGAGAGGTTTAAAGCGAGGCTTGTGGCCAAAGGCTTTACTCAAACCTATGGAATAGATTATCAAGAGACTTTTGCACCTGTTGTAAAAATAAATTCTATACGGATTCTACTATCTTTAGCAGTTAACTATAATTGGCCTTTGAACCAGTTAGACATGAAGAATGCTTTTCTTAATGGAGACATTGAAGAGGAAGTGTAAATGAGTGTCCCACCAGGTTTTGAAAAAAACTTTGGAGTTGAAAAAGTGTGTAAATTGAAGAAATCCTTGTATGGTCTTAAACAGTCCCCTAGAGCTTGGTTTGAATGCTTTGGTAAGGTTTTGAAGATGTTTGGTTACACTCAAAGTCAAGCGGATCACACTATGTTCTACAAACATTCAGAGGAAAGAAAGGTGTCTATTTTAATTGTGTATGTAGATGATATTGTGATAACTGGGGATGACATTGATGAACAAGAGAGATTAAAAAGAATACGTGGTGAGGAATTCGAAATTAAAGACTTGGGTCCTTTGAAATACTTCCTTGGAATGGAATTTGCAAGGTCCAAAGAAGGCATTTTTGTAAGTCAGCGTAAGTATGTGCTTGATTTACTTAATGAGACAGGTATGATGGGTTGTAAACCTGCTGGAACACCTAGTGAACATAATGTTAAACTACAGGCTGTTGAAGACTTGAAAAGTGTGAAGGACAAAGAGCTTTATCAAAGATTAGTTGGGAGACTGATTTATTTGTCACATACACGACCTGACATAGCTTTCTCTGTGAGTATGGTAAGTCAGTTCATGCATTCACCTGGTTCAAGGCATTTCGATGCAGTCTATAGGATTCTAAGGTATCTAAAGGGAACACCGGGTAAAGGCCTCTTGTTTAGATCTCGAGGGCATCTAGAGATTGAAGCTTACACTGATGCAGATTGGGCTGGAAGCACTGTAGATAGAAGATCTACATCAGGCTATTTTTCATATGTTGAAGGTAATTTGGTCACTTGGCGAAGCAAGAAATAAAGTGTGGTGGCTAGAAGCAGTGCTGAAGCTGAATTTAGAGCTGTCGCTCATGGAATTTGTGAAATTATTTGGATAAAAAGGCTGCTTGAAGAGCTGAAGTCATCACAATCATCTCCTATGAAGTTATATTGTGACAACAAGGCAGCAATTGCAATTGCTCATAATCCTGTACTTCATGATCGCACAAAGCATGTTGAAGTAGATAAGCATTTTATTAAGGAGAAAATTGAGAGCGGTTGTAATACCCTAGAATTGAGAAGTGGATTAGCGAAACTCTAATTAGATAATTATGAATAATTGAGGAATTATATTATTATATAGTTCAATATATGTGAATTATAATATGGTAAGACCACGTTGGTGAGCCAAGGGCATTTTAGTAATTATGACCCGAGAAGGGTAAAATGATGAAATTAATTTAATTACGTGCTTAATAGAACTATATTATTATATAGTATGCTTGTGTTTTCTTTTCAGGTGTGTTCTGACAGGTTGGCGCGGTATAGTCATAATCGGGTGTTTCGGGCTGAACCAGGTTCGGGCCCGAAATGCAATTGGAATTGAAATAATTGGCATTTTTATTTATTGGTGATAATTTGAAATTTAATTGGAATTTTTTATGCATGGATGCCATTTTTGCCCTTGTATGCTTATGTGAAGGTTATTTGGCCCTAAGGGCATTTTGGTAATTTGGCCTTTATGTGTTATGAGTTGTAAAATGAGATTTTAACAAAATGAAAAAGGAAATTCTAGTCTTTATCTCTCTGAAACCTGAATCCTTTCTCTCTCTTCCTAACCTAATCCTTTTCACTTGAAATCATAAGAATTTGCTTGGAACTAGCTTGATTGTTGGGAAAATTTGTGGTGAAGCTTGGAGCTTGCTTTTGGTTCAAGTTGAGGTAGTTTCTCTACTGAATTTAATTGAAATCCTTGCTAAAAATGATTGTGGAAAAAGCATGAATTAATTGGGATGTTCTTGTAAATGCATGTTTGGAAGAATTGTAGTGTTTTTGATAGATTAAAGTGTAAATTTCATGATCTTGTTGTGTTATATGTTGTGGAGCTTTGGATGGATTTTTAGGGTTGATTTATGTTGTTCAAGTTCTGGTGTAAGGCTTTGAAGTTCTGGGTTTTGTCTTGAAGCTTTGAACTTCAAGCTTGAGTATATGTATGCTTGATTTTGTTTGTAGTTTTGATTTTCTTGAGCTTGGTGTGATGCTCAAATGAACACTAATGTTAGATTGGTTTGGTTTAAGTTAAAAGAATTGGATTTTGTATGGTTTTGGTTGAGTTTTGAGTATGGTTTGGTTGAGGTTCGAATATATGGTTAATTAGGCATTTTTAGACCTTAAAATTGGAGTTTTGGGGTGTTCTAAACCCAGTCGTCGCGACGGGATTTTTGGCCGTCGCGACTGGGTTTGGCAGTGAGAAATTCTGTTTTTCTCAATTTTGTTTTGGCCATAACTTTTGACTCGGGACTCCGTTTGGGACGTTCTTTATATTGTTAGAAAGCTCGTTCCGAGATCTATTTGATTATCTGTGTTTTAAATGCCATGTTTATATTTTGTGAAAGTGAAATTGGGGATTAACCCTATTTGTGAAATCCCGAATTGTGTGACTAGGATAACTGGCACCTGATCAGGAGCATCCAGGGGTTTGGAATCTCTGTTATTGCGGGACAACAGGTAAGACAGTTGTTTGCACGTAGAGTATGCGTAGTGGCGCTTATGTTGAATATGATATATGTGAGTAATTGTAACCGGGATTAAGGTTATTACCCTAATATGAGCGGTTTAATAGCCTAGGGTTATTACTCTAGTGATATATGTTGTGTAAATACTATGCCATGTCAGATATATGTATATATTGAGATTATGAATTATGCGCTTAAGGCATAATTAAACTAGACTCGATAAGCTAGTACCTTGAGTTTAATTTTAATACGGTCTAGGGTTATTACCCTAGAATATTACGAATCCAGTGAAAGCATGAGTTAGGTTGACACTCTTAGTAAATGTTATCTGAGTATATAGAAATGTATCATATGAGTGATTACATAGTATGCAAGTTAGGGTTATTACCCTAAGATTATATATGTTGTAGTAAATATTGAATACATGCATGTATGTTAAGAATTATGTGTATAAGACATAACTGGGTTAGACCTGGTATATATCACCAGGATAAACCACCGAAAGAATGTAATACATGGATTACATATAGACGTGTGAGTGCAACACGTAGGCCTACGCCACGTAGACATAAATAGGCATGTGAGCGTAACATGAAGGTCTATAGCAAATAGACAAATATTGCAGTGGCACCAATAATTATGTGTTACATATTGAGATTAAGGGTTATGCGTCAAGGCATAATCAAGTTGGACTCGGTAACCAGAACCGAGATGAACTATTCTAAGGCCTTATTGTAATTAGACGTGTGAGAGCAACACGTAGGTCTACGCCACGTAGATATAAATAGATGTGTGAGCGCAACACATAGGCCTACGCCACGTAGACATAAATAGGCATGTGAGTGTGACATGCAGGTCTGTGACATACAGACATGTATGAATTGCATTACTGTTTAAATAGCATGATGAGCATATTATATTTGTTAAGATTTATACTATCTCGCTGGGCTTGGCTCACGGGTGCTCTACTGTGCAGGAAAGGGTAAGGCTGTCGTTGATCAGCCATCAGTGCAGGAGCTGGACGAAGAATGTACATGTTCGGGCCACACTAGACCAAGTGGGTTGGGGTCTACCAGTGATGTATTTTGAGACTCTATTTTGCCGCTTAGGTTAGCCAAAGGAAAAGAACTTGTAATAGTGTTTTGTAAATACTTTTGGGATCCCAACTTTTGTAACTTTTAAATTATAAGGTTTAAATTATTACAAGTTATTTTCATTCCGTTATTAATAAAGTTTAATTTCCGCGCTTATTTTTTTAGTAATCCCAATTAGGGGATTAGGGTTTCACAAGTTTATTGGGAAGCGTGCCTAATTATTTAGGGCGTTACAACGGTCAAGTGTGTATGCCTTATGTTTCTAGTGAAGATAAGGTGGCGGATATTTTCACAAAAGGATTGTGTAAAAAACAATTTGATTTTCTGACTAGCAAGCTTGCTATGGAGAACATTTTTAGTCCAGCTTGAGGGGGAGTGTTGGAAAATCAACTTTCTTAATTATTATTATTCTACAATATAGTTGTATGATAATAATTCAACTTTTATTGTACCATATTTTTAGAGAATTAGTTTAGGGATTCATTGTATCTTTATTATTTGATATGTTTCTCTTTATAGACTTATTGTACATGTTATATATACTGCTTTATATCAGAAATAAAATAACACAGACAAAACATTTTCCCTAAATCTGTCGACTCTCCCAACGGGATTCCTTTCCATTGAGAGTATTAATAATCACTTAGAATCACTCTCCACAATAATAAACTTGCAACATTTGACTTTAGTTGCTTCCAACGCCAAGCAACAAGCAGTCGCTTCCCCACACAAAGCATCAGAAAACTCTAACCGAGTCGTTTGAATCCAAACCACCTCGCCAAGATAGTTTCTTGCTACCACTACAGTACACATGCTATCCAAACCTACTTTAACACCACAATTTAGTTTGAGTCAATCCTAGGGAGGAGGGTGATTTTCACCAAGCTCGAAGCAGGACTAAGGAAAGTGGAAGCATAATGATCTGCATAAGAGTTATGAATAGAGTCAATACATTGTTTCACATTGTCTAGCTTATTATTGTGTATCTTATCGCTCCGGACCCTCCAGATAGTATCGACAACAATCAAAGCATAAAGAAAAACTTCATCTGCATTAATGACAAATATTCCACAATCATAAGAATTAGTTTGTCGAGATATAGTAATTGTCTTAACATTGAACCTAGTAAATAAAAAATCAACCCATTTGCTTTGGGACTTTTGTTCCGAAAATAACTTCAAGGTTGTAATACCACTAGCCAACAATGAGTCCAATTTTGCCAACTTAAAATACAGATATATCAAATAAATAAGTAAATAGTATAATTTTATAGAAAAATTAAACCACAAATTAATCACCAAAACAAAAATATAACTAACCACAGGTTTTACCATGTCCTCCCCAATAGATTTACCATTGTCAAGTAAATAATCCCAAATCTCTGTTGGGATTTTACACCCTACATAAAACTCATTTCAATATAATCTTATTTGTTATCAATAAAAGATTAGAAGTCATTTATGATTACATGTTTATGATTTAATGTGTACAATTTCTGTTAAGTCCAGAACATATAGTTATTCATAATTACAGTGATGTCAACACAGTGGAAGGTAATTGTGATTATATGTTTCAAAAGATAATGTCCCATGATTCATCAGTGCACTGGGTTTACACTAATGTGATAGTCAGCGATAAAGCTTACTTACACCTTGGATAAGTATTATGTTCTTTCTAGAATATTGGCAAAGTATGTTAGTATCGGATGTATGGAGTATACATCAGACTGTGACCGATATTGATCTTGGTAAAGATATTATAATCTTACCGTTGTATCTTTCTAAGTCAATATCACTGGTTGATCTTAGATCAAAAGATCTTAATCCTGACATGGTTAGGTTCAATGTCAAGAGTGTTATTTGTGTTCCTTAAGTTGTTAGTCAAAGCCTACCATTTGGTTCGGGTCACACGTACAGCTTAGGAACATGATAGTATAATTGAGTGGGCCAGAGCGCTAAACATAGATATGGAATCTATAGCTTCTATCTGTACATAGAAGTGAAACGATGATTTCCTTCGAGCTTGACTTAATAGAGATAAATGAAAGAGCTCTTATTTCAGTGATTATATTAGTTTACTGAAATATCATTTATAGAAAGCTGAGTGTTTTAAGGATAAAATATATTGAGGGGTAAAACAGTAAATTTTCCCCCTCTCGGTGTAAATCATCTATAGAGGATCTTTAATTATTGGGATTAGAACGATGGTTAAATTTTCATAGCGTATATATATTGTGGAACATATAGAGCATTCTATATAATTGAGAATGCAATTCCAAATCTATAGTCGTGCAAGGAGGAATTAATAAGTTAGCGAATTTACTTAGTAAATTCTAGATCTGCTTATTGGAAGCTCGGTTATATTGGTCCATGGTCCCCATATTAGTTGAGACAATACTGCTTGTAAGACTCAAGTAATTGATTTTAATCAATCAATTATAATTCTTAAAGGGAAATTTGAATTTTTATGCTTACATTATCTTAAAATTATTCTCCTAAACTTATACTTAACAAAATTTGTTATATATGACACTCTTATTGTTTTCCCCCATAATACCCTCCCCAATTACATCAACCCTATCTTCCCATCATCTTCCCACCCGAATCCCATATTCCACCACCACCAATTTTTTTTTCTTCTCTTCACTCATTTATACACTACAATTTTTTTTTCTTCTCTTCACCCCATTTATACAAATACAAGAGCGACATATTAAGAAACTAAGAAAAAAGGAAACTAAGAAAAAGAAGAATGTTGATTACAATTAATGGTAATAAATAAAAGATTTGGGCATCCACATAATTATTAATATTTATAACAAATATTTATATATTATTTAATTATAAGATTAGATATTTTGATATTTAACATATTTTAAATTAAAAGATAACTTTATCTTTTTATTTGAAATATCATATTAAAATTATCTTATATGACAAATTAAATAATTAATAAATTTGAAATTAACCTTGATATTTTTATAGATATTTTAACCATAATATTTTTAAATTCAAAAGTTTGTTATTTTGTTAAATATTTAATTATTTATAAATTATAAGTTTAAAATTATATCTTACTATTTTATATCATTTCTTTACTTATTAGATATTTATAAATTATCTTTAAATATTTAAATAACTTAGATATTTTTTGTAGAAATTTGAATATTGCCTAATTCGAGATATTTTGACATATAATTATGGTAATTATTATTTATTATTTTTATTCTTAAAATAGTAACTATCTAACCATATCTATTTTAAAATTGGTTTATTTTATTATTTTAATTTTATTAAATTATAAGATTTGAAAGTGATATTGAAGATTCTTTCTTTCAAATCATTGATCTTATTTAATTTAATTTGATAAAAATAATTCAAATAAACTTAGATATTTAAAATTAGTTTCTTTTTTTTTTTGAGAGTTTTAAGGTTTGTTTTAACAACCCTAAATTTTTAAAATTTAGTTTGTTAGTTTAAGAATAATAATTTAATTATATTAATATCTTATTTCACATTTGTTACATGGATAATGTTTGTTTAATTTTATATTGTTTATTCAAAACTTTTTTAACAAACCTATTATTTATTTGATCTAAATTGCTACGATTAACTTGTTGACAGATCCAATGATTTGATTTTAATCATAGTCCAATTGTCAATAGATCTTATGAATAATTTGTAACAGGAAAATTTTGTACTTCTTTCGTCTGTGTAAACCTAGTAGCATGATAGGGCCCATCCAAATCATTTGACTTGTGTGAGCCTATATGTTTGCTATTGGGCTTAGATGCATATAGGAAGCTCATTTAAGTTTTACTAAGTAAATGGACTAGGTTGCTAAAATAAAATTTGACATAAGTAACTTTATTTAGGCCC
Source organism: Cannabis sativa (assembly GCF_029168945.1). Taxonomy (NCBI): domain Eukaryota; kingdom Viridiplantae; phylum Streptophyta; class Magnoliopsida; order Rosales; family Cannabaceae; genus Cannabis; species Cannabis sativa. Next base: position 26,570,676 of record NC_083609.1, on the reverse strand, counting down.
AATTAGATTTGGGCTTATTCAATGAATAACAATTGTTTATTTAAAGGTTAAATTCCTCCCTTTTGGGCATTGTGTGAGAGTTGGGGGCCAATAGAAGTGGGTACGACATACTGAACCCAACTCCCCCTCACATGAACTACTCCAATTGTGAATGCTCATTTTCCTTATTTAAATAATTGTATTTCTATTATATTAGTCTAACCTAATTAAAATTGAATTAGCAACATAATTAACTTTGAAAATATATGAATTTTTTTTTTAATATTTTAAAGTTAATTTTAGAAAAATACTTAGTTAATGATATATATTCTAGATAGTTATTGCTAGTACTAATTATATTTTCTAATATTTAATTAGGAAAATATCATAGATTGTGAAATTAATTTTTAATAAGTAATTTTGGTACAATCTAAGTTAAGTATATTTTTCCTAGTATTAAACTAGAATTAATAATTAAGTCTCCTCTATACTTAATTATTTATTTCTTGAATTTAATACTTTTAATTAAATTAAAAATTCAATATCTAAGTTGATTTTCATCATGATACTTAAATATTGTTATTTTCATGATATTTTATAACAGCTTAAACTTGAATAATTTTCAAAATATTTTTTATTTTATTTTATTAGTCTTTTTTTATTATTTTCGAAATTGCATTTCTTTAATACATAAATTTTAAATTTTATTTGAAAATAGATTAAAGTTGATTTTTTTTTTGACCAACTTAAATCAATGATTTTTTCATTTAATGATTAATTAAAATAAATAAACTAAAATATATCATAATTAAAAAAAGAATTAATTAGTTAATGAAGGTCTAGATAGTTATTATCTGTTATGCTTGAAGTATTTTTCTAGTGTATTTAATTAAATAGAAAATTAATATTTAAGTTGATTTTCATTATGATACTTAAATATTTGATTTTTTTTTAATATTTAATTAAATAGGAAAATTATATTTTTGTGGAAAATTAATTTTGGGCCAATATAAAATTAGAATATTTTTTTCAGGATTTATTTTATTTTATTTTAAAGTATTTTTCGAAAATAGTATTCTTATATACTTCTTTTTTTCGAAATGCGATATATATTTATAGAAAATTAAATTTTAGTTGTAAATTAATTTAAATTAATTTTGAAACAACTTAAATTGAATAATTTTCTAAATATTTATTGGAAATTATTACTAAGATGGAAATAATTCACGTTATTTTCATATCCATCTAAGTATAATTCATAAATATTAAATTAAAATTTATATTTAGAATTTTTCATTCTAAATTGGAAATTTTAATGAAATAAATATATATTTAAAATAAATTGATTAAAATAAATATTAGAAGAAAATACACTTTAAATAATGAGCTTTATTATTAGGACATTCGATCTCCATTGTTGGTTCTACATAGTTCTTGTTTTAGTGAGTAATCCTCCCTAATGGAGGAACAGTGTTTTATATAGTATTGATCACCCTAATGGTGGCGACTGTATTTGACTTACAAAAGTATGAAACAATGGTGGAAGCTCATAAGATAGAATAGCCTTGACTCTCGCCTAAACGGGACAACGCTGGATTCCAATCTTGATCGCATAAAAGGTTGCTAGAATGTTTATCATTTTAGATGAGCTGACAACTCTATTCAATGGATGGTATCACTGACTCTCGCCTTAATGGGACACTGATATCAATTTGTTGAAGACCTAGGAAATTATTTAGGATTGTATGTTTTAGTATTTTCACTTCTCATTCCTACTTGCTATGTGATTAATAATTTCTGAATTGTGTATGAATTTATATTAAACCATGTTATTTTCTGTTATTAAATTATAGTTTAATTTCGAATCTTCATTGTTGGTCTAACTTGGTTTGTTGTTCTAATGGGACAAATCCCTAATGGATTGTCAACCATTAGACAAACATAATAGTGTTAGATCTCGAAAGATAAATATTGTAAATGCAACATCTAGCTGTTCATCAATTGATGACACCTTAGACTAGTATTTACAATATGAAACAAGAAAATTGTATAAATAAGATTACTTTGACTCTCGCTAATCGAAGCATCGTTGGATTCTTATTTAAATACGAAATTATCCTAATTCCTCTTAGCTTATTCATTTCGAATTAGCTCAATAACATATAATTGGATGAATGGTCTATAAATCATTTCATGTCATTCTATATTTTCTCTTAAGAAATTAAATGACGCATTTGATTATATTCCCGAAATTCTATCCCAAAATGATATAAATCCTCAATCTTAAAAATCTCCTACTTGTATGGGCAAATCAGACTTAGAGTTAAATTAGTAGTGGTGGTCCAAGAAAGAATTACTCGTTATACAGTTACACTTTCACAAGTGTTTAATAACCATTTTCTATCAATGGATTCAAACTGTATGTTAGTATGAAATATGAGTTTAGTATTTTGTGATCAGAATCCACTTGCACTATTCTAAGAACTCTTTGATGTAACTAACCCTAAGTCATCAAAAGATACAACCACATATTTTATAAATCTATGGCATTTGTATCTTGTTCATAGTGGGTTTGACAAGATCATTCTCTGCAAAGAGTTAATATGCCTATATCCACTGAAAGTAAGTTCATCTCATTCGCAGATGGATGTACATTCAGGGGTGGATATGAGTTTTTCGTTGTATTCTTAAAACGATCACTCTAGATTTTAATTTGAAATGTTTGAAAATTTTCATGAATTTCTAGCAATGGTGATAAACCATTAAGGTAAGTGGTTAAAGATCTTGCGAACTGATAGGGGTGGAGAAATAGTTAGTAGATATGCAGTTCAAAGATCATTAAATTGATTTTTAAATTATATCCAAACTTACCTCCCCAGAAATTCGAGTTGCATATTGATTAGTTACTAGTCGTTGCCTAAGTCCTTCTATGGTAATACAATTTCAGAATGATGCAATGGTTGGGTATTTAGTATAAACCATTGCTAGATTCATGGATGACCTAATCGAAATCTTAAGAAAAGCTAGAACTGTTAACCATGGTTTGAATGTTTGTTAGCTATTCTAAGTGATTAGGGGTGGAACATCCCATAGTAAATAGATAAGAAAGTGTTTGTTTAAACAAATACTACTTTTCTAAGAAAATGACTAAGTTTGAAAATAAAGTATCAAATAAATGAGATATTTTTTTCTTGATTCCAAAAGTGTTCTATCATCTTATTTGACATATGATGATCCCACTGCCTCTATTGTCTTGACACAACCGAAGAGGTCAATACCATTTAGTTTTCTTAGACATAATTTACGGTACCTTATCGTAGGGGGAGAGTTTCAAGGAACTTCACTTCTTATGACTTGGAAGACACTAGTGATTAAAATCCATAGTGAGTTTAAACAAGTAATGGATTGTCAAGATAAGAAACTAAGAAGAAAAGCCAAGAGAACTATGGTTTAATCCATTCACATGGAGTAACCTAAATTTTTCTATTACAAGGACATGAAAGGAAATTTTAGTTTATAAGTCTATTCAATGGACTTAACAAAACTTCATGTTCCTAGTATTATAGGTTTGAGTTTATCTAAATCTATGGCTTATGGTATACATGTGATTAGTGGTTAAAAATACACTTTTATTTATTTTAAATGATAAAATAAATTGAGTTTTAATTAATATTTTCATGAAATTATTGTAATATATTTTATAAATGAAAATATTTAATTTTGATTCAATTTATGTTTTTCTTGTAGGAATTAAAGTGTATTTTTGTTGAAAGAAAGAGGAAGGAGCAAAGTTGAAAAGAAATGAGGGAAAAAGTGGCATTTTTGTTGAAGTCCAAAGCAACCCAACCCAAAAAGGTCAAGCCTAGCTCATGAAGCTCATAATCAATTTTGTCTCTTCCAAAGCATGTGATGCAATGATGATAAGCCTAGGTCATCATCAACCCTATTTTCCTCTTCCACACTCAACCTTCATCCAAAGAGTAGAAGACAAATCATAATGATAAAAAAAATAATATTAATTTTATTTTTGATTTGAAATGTCAAATTTAATCTTAATATTTATTTTATAATCCCAAATTTTTTATTTATTTATTTTTAGTCCTTTTATGGCTCTATAAATAGGAGCTCAATTAGTGTAATTTGGAGTGTAATTTTTAGTGTAGAAAAACTATAGCAAAATTCTCTCAACTTTTCTTCTCATATTTTCTCTTTAGAAATTTTATGAGAATGATTAGCATAATGGCCTAATCTTCCTTGGAAGGTTAGGGATGATTCCATATGCAAAGTGAGGTTATTTTGTATCTTTGATTCACTTTTTGTTGTAATATTTATTTGAGTAATGCAAGTTCATATTCCACTTTTATTTTTATGTTCTTCTTCCATCTATACTATCTATGCTATTATATACCAAATATATATATAGACCTAGTCATGCTCTTTCTATATATTTTTATTTAGTGATTATAGTAATGGTAGTATTGCTCATTTCTATCTTTTATGTTCATTTTTATTTACTTTTTGTTAAATGATATATAGGTTTAGTCATGCTCTCCCTATGTGTCTAAAAATTAATAAAAGTAATATTAATGTTCATTTCCTTCACTATCACCTCCATCTCCATCTCTTTGTCATTATTTTTACTAAAGATATATAGGATTAGTCATGCTCTTTCTATGTGTTACTATTTAGTAAAAATAATATTGATGTTTAGTTTTATATTTAATCTTTTATTGCATTATTGCTTGATGTATAATGTCATTTCTAGGTTCTACATAAGATTAAATTATTTCTTTTATTTTTAAGAACTTGTATACTCAAAATATAATGAACTTTAATGTTACATCATTGTGTCAACTTAGTGAATCAAAGGTACAAAATAGCTAAACAAGCATATGGATGATTCTTGAAGCCTTTCTCTCTTTTATTATTGATTACACCTTTATTTGCTTTCCTTTAATATTTATTACCAAAACAAAAACCACAAAATCATTTGTTACTACTATCACTTATTATTAACCTTTTGTTTTTATTTTTCTACTAATGCTTTTGTCCATAATCACCTCCCTGTGGAATCGACCGCCCGATCTATACTACAACCACCGCTAGTGGAAGTCACATTTGGGCGTCAAACAACATGGTAATTACTTACTCTAATGCAAGCAACTTACTTTAGTAAGATGCTGAAGCATTTCCTTTTTAATGGCAATCTATAGAAGCCTCTCGACTTCTAGGCATAGATTTTATTTATCTAAGGAAAAGTCTCAACTATTCTAGAAAAGATAAAGCCATGAAAGAATTTCTTAAATCAACAGTGAGAGGTCTCGGATATGCTTTAGTATGCCTTAGAACAGACACCTACTGTTGAGTGGGAGTAATGAGTAGGTATCAGATTAATCTAGGAGAGGAACATTGGAAGACAATCAAGTAAATCTTAAGATTAAGAAGAGGAACTATATGTTAGTTGATAAGGGTGTGTTTAAAACTCTTAGACTACACCACATCAGATTTCGAGACTTGCCTTTGTGCTAGAAAGTCTGCTGATAAGATGGTGATTACTCTTGGGGTGGAGTAGTGATTTTGGAGAAGTGTAAAAACCTATCTGAAGTCTCTAGGTGTACCAGAGAGAGACTGAATGTTAAAGATGCAGGAAAGGTACTTATTCAGTCTAAGGAAAGTTCTATACATTTGTGGCACCGTTCCAACTTATCATAATTACTAGTGTTATTTCCTGATTAACCAAAAAGTAGTTGCCAAAAGTATAAAATCCAGTATCCCAAGAGAGTAGACATATAGAGAAGAATTTCACAATATCAATGATTTTGTGATTAAGCAAGAGTAATGGTGGAGAGAAGGTTGTGGTTGATACAACCTGTTAGATCCTATTACGAGGAGTATACTACTACTACACTTGATTTGTATATCAAGGTGTTGAGATTATTTGAAATGCACATTTTGTTTTATATTAGTGCAAGTGGGAGTTTGTTGGGTTTTGTGCCCTAAATAAAACCCATTTCAATATAATCAGATTTACTTATTAATAAAGATCAGAAATAACATTTTATGTTGCATGGTTCACATGATTTATTTCATGATTATATACATAATGTATGAATTCTATTTAAGTCCAGAACATATGTATTTGTTAATGATTATAGTGTTGTCAGCACAGTGGAATATAATCTTAATTATATGTTCGAAAGTTTATTCCCTGATTTGTCACTTCACTGGATTTAGACTGACATGATAATCAGCGATAGGTATTCTTACACCTTGGATAAGTGTTATGTCCTTTTCAGGGCATTGACAAAGTTTACCAGTATCGGATGTATGGAGTATACATCGGAAGGGACCGATATTGAACTTTGATTAGATATATTAAAATTTACCGTAATATCTATTCAATTCAATATCACCTGTTGATCCTAGATCAAATGATCTTAATCCTGATATGGTTAGGTTCAATCTCAAGAGTATTATACATGTTCTTTGATTTGTTAGTTAAGCCTACTTTTGGGTCAGGGTGATACGTACATTTTGGGAACATGATAGTATAATTGAGTGGGAGCGCTAACATAAATATGGAGTCTATAACTTCTATAGGAATTTAGAAGTGAAACGATGATATCCTTCTAGCTTGGCTAAACAGAGATAAATGGTGGAGATCTCATTTCACTTATGTGAAATATCATTTATATGGAGCTAAGTGTTTTAAGGATAAAATACATTAAAGGTGTAACAAAAATTTAGTTCCTATTCAATGTAGATCATCTATTAGAGGGTCATTGATCAAATTAGGATTATAACAATGGATAACTAATAACGTATCTATATCGTGGAACATATAGAGTGTTCTATATGACTGAGAGTGCAATTCTAAGTTCTAAGTGTGGATTCAATAAGGAATTAATAAGTTAAGGAATTTACCTGGTAAATTCGGTTCGACTTATTGGAAGCTCGGTTATATAAGCCCATGGTCCCCATACTAGTTGAGACCATACTTCTTGTAAGACTCAGTTAATTTATTTTGATTAATCAATTATAATTCTAAAGTTAGACTATGTCTACTTTATGAATTTTCACTAAGCAAGGGCGAAATTGTAAAGAAAAGAGATTCTAGGTTTATTTATTAATTAAGAGACTTTATATGTCTAAATTAATAAATATATTAAATGAAAATATTATTTAATAATTATTTTTTAAGTTATTAAATAATTGGAATTGACATTTAAATGGTTGAATTTGAAAATTGGCATTTTTGAGAAAATGGGATTGAGAAATGACAAAATGGCAAAATTACAAAGTGAGGCCCATTATCCTTATTTGGCCGGTGACTTTGTATAGATTTTACCATTTATATTTTTCATTATTTTAACGCCATACAATTCTAACCTAAACTTAGATGGCATTCTATAAATAGAAAGTATTGGCTTCAAGAAACTATGACTTGCACATTGTTCCTTTTAGAGAAAAGCCATAGCCGCCCCTCTCTTCTTCTTCTTCTCTTGAATTTCAAACCTTGAGTGATAGAGTAGTGCCCATACACATCAAGTTGTATCTCAATCAGTGTGGAAGATTGTGTAGAATCCAACCAACAAGAAGGAGAGAAAGAGATCCAGGTTCAGATCTTAGTGATGCTCTGCTACAGAAAGGAATCAAGGGCTAGAGATCTGAACGGAAGGAGTCATTATATTTCGCTGCACCCAATGTAAGGTTTTCTTAAACTCTTATGTGTTTATTTCATTATTTTAGAATTCATATTAGGATGTGAATGAAACATACATGGTAGTAAATCTAGATCCTGGTAAAATATTTCCAACACATATTTTATGAGACCCGCTTTATATTTTCGTGTCAAGCGTGTCGACCCGTTTTTTGACTCGTGTCTAATTATCTCAACCCTAACCCGACCCGTAAAAAATCGTGTCGTGTTCGTGTCGACCCACAGTGACCCGTTTTGCTATTATTAAAGCTAAAATTGTAGAGAAAATTAATAAATTTAAGCTCCATTAAAAAACTTATATACATTTATGTATATATAGTTTGTTATATATAATAAAAATTAAAAAAATTAAAATATTTTTAATTTAATGTTAAAGAAAATTAAATTAAAAATTTTTTAACTTAACATTGAATCACTAAATATATATTTTTATATAATTATAGTATTATTATTAATTTTTTATTTTATTATATTTAAAAAAATCGTGCCAAACGTGTCACATTCGTGTTAAGCGGGTCGTGTCGTTTTTGACCCGTTTTTATTTCGTGTCAAGTTGTGTCGACCCGTTTTCGACCCACATTTAATTTTCCCGACCCTAACCCGTAAAATTCGTGTCGTGTTCGTGTTCGTGTGCCGTGTTGAAACCCGTTTTGCCACCCCTAGGTCCGATGGGGGGGGGTCAAAAAATGGATTAGGGCATTTTTTTTAGTTCGGTCTGATGGACCCGATACTTGGCCCGATTCTAGTCTGAATTAGGTCAGTTTGGGACTTTTTTGTAGTATGGTTCGATTGGTCCGATTTTAGTTTGATGGCTGGTCCGATGGGGGTCCAAAATTGGATTCAGGGCATTTTTTTTAGATGGGTCCGATTGGACCCGATGGTGTCCGATTGTTGGCCACTTTCTGTCCAACATGGTTTTTTGACTTTATTTTAACGGGGTTCGATATGATCTCGATGGTGGTTCGAATGGAGCCTTATGGTGTACAGTATTATTGCATTTTTTAGATTTTGGATAACTTTTCTGTGAGATTTTTGTTCTAAATTGTTATTTTATTTTTTTAATGAATATGACAGGTTCAATTGTTAATGCGTTTGTTATGTATAATGGTATTTGGGAGCCTGAGGGTAAAGATTGGGTTTATAAAGGGGCCAAAAATTTGACATTTGACATTGATTTGAACGTAAGCTACTCATGTTTGGTTGGTCTTTTGTATGAAGAACTAGATATTGATAAAGAGAAGTATGACTTGAAATTGAAAGTAAATTACAAGTACATGAAAGGCTACATGTATCCCCTAGAAGTTATTGGAAATGATAAGTGTGCAAGATACTTTTTGTCTACACTTGCGAAGAAGTCAGATGAATTTACTCCCTTGTTTGTGAATTTGTTAAAGAAGAATGTTTGTGTCGATCCTAGTCCCACACCAAGTTCTATTAAAGACAATCATAGAAAGGTTAAGAGTTTTGTTCTAGAAACAAATCCAGAGGTGTTGGTTGCTGATGTATTACCTGAATTAAACATTATAATGCTGAGTGCTGATATTGTAGCACAAATGCCCTTCATTGATGGTTTTTTTGATGGTCCAGAGCCTGAATGTTATGTTGAGGGCAATGATGAGGTAAGAGACGACCAAGGTACATAGGTCCCTGCTGCTGTAGCTTTGAACTTGACTCCACTATTGTACCAAATACCACTGAGGCCACTGACACAGACAAGAATGCCTCGTAGAGAAAATTGCCAAACACCTGGTACTAGTAGTAGTCGTCCAGGTGAAACCAGTAATGCTAGAGGAACCACTAACAATACAGGTCCTAATAATGCTAGAGAGACCAATGATGCTAGTGGTCCTACTGATGCTCGAGGGACCAATGTGACTGGATTTAGCGATCTATTTTCTTCTTCGACAATTTACAGTAAATTCAAGGAGAAAATGTTTGCAAGAGAAGACCTCGAGGATCATAGTCATTATATATCTGTGGGTGGCACACCAGGCGGGGAGTTACATGTGGGAAAGTTTTTTAGAGACAAAGAGCATTTAAAGATGGTTGTTGGCTTGTATGCAATGAAGAAAGGGTTTGACTACTCCGTTAAGAAGTCCTGTACTACTATTTGGAACGTCACATGTAAGGATACAGATTGTGGGTGGAGATTAAGAGCGAAGAAGAACATACTTTCTATCATGTTTGAGGTGAGTACATTTCATAATGAACATTCATGCTCCCTTGATCTTCGAGGAAAAGATAACTGTCAAGCATCACTTTTGATAGTTGCCCATCTAATTAAGGATAAGTTCGCAACTGACGATTCGGATCATTTGGCCTTTGATATAAGGAAAAGTATGCACAAGGATTACGGGATCCAAATGATCTGAAAATGCATGGACGTGAAGAGAAGGCACTACACCTAGCTTGGGGTACACCTGAAGATTCGTACTCAAAGTTACCTAATTACTTGCACATGCTACAGTTGAGAAATCCAGGTACCATCATGGATTTTGTGGTAGAGGATGGTCGCTTCAAGTATTGTTTCTTCTCTCTTGGTTCTTGTGTCCGGGGGTTTAGGTTTTGTCGACCTGTTGTATGCGTTGATGGGTCTTTCTTGAAGACTAGGTATGGTGGGCAAATGTTGTGTGCAGTGGCACTGGATGTAAGGAGCCATATCTTTTCGATAGCTTTCGCTATAATTGATAGTAAAACCACAATTCTTGGACTTATTTTATGAGAAAATTGAAAGAAATGATTGGTGATGTTGAGAACTTAGCCTTTGTTTCGGATAGGCATTAAAGCATTGTTCGTGCTTTAGATATCGTGTTCCCTGATGCACACCACGATGCATGCTACCACCACATTATTATGAACGTCAACCATAAGTTCAAGACTAACGTCTTCACGAATCACATTTACACATGTGCCTACACGTATTCAAAATTAGAGTTTCATAAAGAATTTGAGAACATTCGAGCAATGAATGTTGCGGTTGCACAATATCTTGAGGAAATTGGATTTGAAAAATTTGTTTGGTCGTACTTTTCAGGGGTACGTTACAATGTAATGACGAGAAACTGGGTTGAGAGCTTCAACAACACAACTAAGGACGCAACAGGCTTCTCGATCATTGCTGCTATAGTGTTCCTTAGGTCCAAAGTGCAACAGTGGTTTGCTACACGAAAAGAAAAAGCTGACAAGTGGACGAAGCCCCTAGCACCAGAAATGGAGGAGGACTTGGCATTGCATTTTGAAAAATCTTGATATTTGAACGTTGATACATGTAGACCTTACATGTTCCAGGTTCACCTTGGAGGAACAGTGCAGACCGGTGTCGTAGTGGACTTGCAGGAATAGACTTGCACTTGCGGCTTGTTCCAATGCATGAAGTTTCCTTGTCCTCATGCATGTGCTGCCTCTCAACAGCAAAGTATTAGCATGTACACACTATGCTCGCCATATTACACAACCCAATATTGGAGGAGCACATATGAAGGTACAATTATGCCAGTTGGTGACGAGGATGATTGGGAATTGCCTGATGACATAAAGAACATGACAGTTGGAGTGCCTGTTGAGAAGCAACCAGTAGGGAGACCCAAGAAGCAAAAGGTTGGAAGAATTAAGAATAACTGAACTGCTTGTAATGGTGAAAAGGATTATCAACCCACGAAATTGTGGCAAGTGCGTTGCCAAGGGGCACAACAGAAGCACTTGTACCTACAAAGGTTAAAAATGAATTTTTAATTTAGTCGTAATGTTATGTAAAAGTGTCGTCATGTGTTGTTATTAATATTTGTGGTGTAAAATATTTTTAATTTATGTCATGAACATGAATGTTGAATGTAATATTATTATGTGTTGTACTGTTATGTATTGCTTGGTAAATTATTTTTGGACTTTGTTAAACATCTGTGGCAAAAATAAAATAATTTTGCTGATAAGTAGATTGTTCAACAAATATAATAAATAAAATATCTAAAGTTCATGACAAGTTCTGGTAGAATAAATATACTCCCCATCTTTGGCGGAAGAGTGGCATATGGTCATCCTTTACTCCATCGAATGGTCGATCCAATAACTTATGCTCAATATGCTCTATAACGTACATTCCGCAATCGCCACTGCAATAGTAGTTAAACGCAAAATTTAATTAACCATAGAGAATAATAATAAAAATTTTAATTTAATTAGTAAACATATTCTAATTTTTTTGGGTAGTTTAATTACCTCGATTTTTTCTAAGGTACAACTTTATTGTCCATGATATCCCAATCGAATTTTCTGACCTGGGTTTCGGAGGCTGTCATTTGAGGGACCATCACCATGTAATGGGTGTCACATACACCACACTGGTCCACCAATTTAGATATAAAAGGCACTAAGTATCCATCAGCGTCTTCAGTTCATCTTCCATTAGAGTTCCAATACTCGAATCAAAGACGAATAGCTTCCACAACTCAAGATTCGCCTCCATAGCGATCCAATGTTTTTGTCGTTCCAAGAAGATGGCCATGTATACGCACTCCATATCCTTCCAAGACGACATGAATTGGTTTGGATCCCCACGAACGAGTTCCAAGAGGGACTCATCCCAGACAAAGCCAGCATGGTCAGTATTGGTCTTCCAAGCGTCCCACTGACCCGTCAACGATGAAGCAAACTAAGATGGTATGACAGTACACTTACATGGGTACAACTCTGGGAAGAAGTGTTGCCGCCTCCTCATCATATGGAAAGCCGCATCCAAATGTTGCACAACACATTCAAATAAGTCAACACAACCACATTAGAACATTAAAAAAAATAAAACAAATAACAACGGTAAATAACAGTAAATAACAAATCATAATACTTAGTTAATAAACTTACATCATCAGAAAGTCATTCTTTGTTCGTAAGTAGCTTCTAGAACCAAGCCACGCCATGTACACCAGTGAAGACGTCCCTCGGATACTTATTTCTGATGGTTCCCACTAATCAATTTCAAAAACTATGTAGTAGCTTCTCATCAACAGGCCAAAGTGGGTCAACATTCACATTGGCTATCGATGGCTTCATCTTCTTCTTCATTTCGGTCTACTCGTCAAACTACCTTGGCCTTTTCTTTGATCTCTTCTCCACCGGTGTTGGAATGGTCTCTAAAACTTGTACCTCTGAATCTTGCGTATCTCTAATGGACGTGATCGACATGTTTTGATGTGTATGGAGTACATCTTCCACATCATCAGGTCTGTAATTATTGGGAAGAATGAACTCATCTCTTGGAGAGACGGGGTCTGGCTGTGGCTCTGCCTTTGCACTGGGCCTTTTCAGATCTCCCATGAGTGCCAATAGGGTCTTCAAATAACCCATTATCTCTGTCTACCCTCTCAGAATATCCGTTTGGCCTTGCTTCAAAGCAAGTTGTACCTTCTCAACACGCTCCAATCTTGCCAGTATGGCAGAAGATATTGGTTTCCTGAGGCTATGAAATGTTGGGAAAAGATGCTGACAGGCCAACAGAAGGATCATCTAATCTAGGAGATGGTACAGGTGGTGTAGTCTCTTTAAATATTCGGGCTTCATCTGCATGCTCTTCTAATGTTGAGGCAAGCTTCTGGGCTTGGCTGCGCAAAGCATCTTGAGTTGGTTGCCCATCATCGCCCAACACTAGTTCTTCCAAGTCAACAAATATCGGCCCTTCACCGTCGGTGATAGTCCTCACGAACTCCTCTTCATTTTTTCGGGGACATAACATAGAGTACACTGTCAACTGAAAATAAAAACCAATGTCTTATTAGATAGAATTTAAAATAACATATATATGACTGCAAAGCATAAAAAAAACTTACATTTTTCAAAAATAATCTTGTAACTTCATCCTTCCCGAGTGTGGTCTTCTCCTTACTCTCCAAATTAACCATTCTTGTAAAGCGATGCGATTTCCTCACTGCATATTCATTGCCCAACTCCAAGATGGCCTCATAGGCCCAATACTGCAACGCTACAGTATAGCCGTATGATGAGTATTTTGCCTCCTTCTGAGAAACTCCCTTCTCAATCTTCTTGTGCATCCGAGTCTTCACCTCTACAAAATCTTTGTTGCAAGTTTCCATCAACTTGTTGAAAGAGATCTTTCCCCACGATTACTCATAAAAGAAATTCAGGTTATTAACCATTCTTATCACAAATGGAGGAATAGCAGTCTTCTCCTCCTTACCAGTGAGGACGCCCATAACAAACAATGCCATCCCCAAGTTGTACACATCATCCGCTTCTATGCAACTCTCGAAAACTTTGCGCAGTTGGCCAAAGCTGATGGATGAATTACCGTTGAAGTACTCGATAATCAACCTTTTTGAATTTCCTTTTTCTTCAATATCTTCTTCCGTAGCCCCGGGGAACAAGTTCAACCCTATCACCAATGCAAACTCGACCCGGCTAAATCTGCATCTCTTCTTTTCCAAAAAAAATGTACCTCGTCTGCCTTCTCAGATTTAATCTTGTGCATGAATAACTAATGGATCAATGCCCCAAAAAAATTTATCGGAGTCCTCTCGAAGAATTGTTTAAAAGGGGATTCCTTCACTTTGTCCAATAATTGGAATTTGTCAAACTTTGCCTTGATCTTCGGATAGTAATAACTTCCACCACGCCAAGTGACACGCCCGGTGCAATGCTCTGAGACTGGAATAATAAGGCGTGGCGGTCTTGAATCTGTAAAATTGACAGAAAATAAAAATAAAATAAATAAAAATAAGATACAAATAAAATAAAAATAACGGGACTTCATCTTCAACCTAGAATTCACATATAAACCCAATCCCATCGGACCTACATCGGTCCACCATCGGACACCATCGGGCCTAACACACTATCTCGCTTTCGAACAGACAACCGAAAAAAATCTTAAAAAAATCTAATCAAACTCACACATATCACAGATCAGGCATCACAAAACTAATCCATGAATTATAAATGCAAAAACAAACAAATCCATGAATTTTTAAAAGAGAAATTTGAAAAGTTACCTTAGACATTGTTCCTCTGTGCTTCGGTGAGTCGGAAGAGTGGGTGTCCTCCGTGCGACGGTGATGATGGTGGTTGTGGGGTTTCGGTTGGGTCGGAGGGGTGTGGGTTAGAGTGGGGTTGCTTTGATGGGGTTTCGGGTGGTGGGATGTGGGTGTGGCGAAGGTTTCGTGGTCGGTAGAAAGAGAGAGAGTTTGAGTTTGAGAGGGAAGGAGAGAGAAATGGTTAGAAATTATGAGGAGGGTATTTTAGGGGTGTTTGTAAAAGTGTCCTATTTTTAAAATTACCTTTATTATTAGTTCTCCTAACCAATTATCCCTTATAAAATGCATAAAAATTCAAATTTCCCATCTTAAATTAGACTATGTCTTATTTATGAATTTTCACTAAGCTAGGGCTTAATTGTGAAGAAAAGAGATTCTAGGGTTTATTTGTTAATTAAGAGACTTTATTAAGTCTAATTAATAAATACATTAATTAGAAATTTATTTGATAATTAATTTTAATTATTAAATAAATAATTTTGGCATTTAAGTGGTTGAAGTGGAAAATATGGTATTTGTGAAAGAATAGGATAAATAGTTGAAAAATGGTAAAATTGTAAGTGGTGGGCCCACATCCTATGGTTGGCCACTATTGCTTAATTTTACCTTTTATTAATTAATTTTTTAATGCCAAATAATTCAAACCTAAACTTAGAAGGATTCCTATAAATAGATAGTGATGGACTCAAATTGAAAGAAGATAGCAATTGATGCACTTAAGCCTTTCAGTCAAAATTTGAGCCTTCTCTTCTCTCTCTATTTTAAATCATTCTCTCTCTCTCTCTCTCTCTTTTGCTCTTCTAAATTCTAACCCTATAGTGATAGAGTACATGCCCACGCATAGCAAGTTGGTACTCAATCATAGTGTGTAAGACTGTGAACAATCCAATCAACTGAAGGAGAATCGGGCTCAGATCTTGGTGATACTCTGCTACAGAAAGGATACAAGGGTTAGAGATCTGAGTGAAAGGAGTCATTTAATTCTGCTACAACCAATGTAACGTTTCTTGAACTTTATATGTGTTTAAATTTCACTGTTTTAGAAATTCATATTGTTGACTTTGCTTTTAGCCAACGACAATGAGCCTATTTTATAAGCGATAAATGATATGTAGTAACAAATATATGATAAAGCAATAATAAGACACAGGAATTTTATAGAGGTTCAGCCCCAAGCAGTTCGGTAATAGCCTAATCCTCGTTATTTGTATTGACTTAAGATCAAGGAGAAAGATTCTTTTTCTTATAGCTCTTACAACAGTATCTCTGAATATATACTTCTTAGATAATAGTATAGTCTTAGCTTAGCTGCTTTTCGACCGATCCCCTGCCCAGTGAATATGCATCACTATTTATAGGGCTAGGAAGTTTGAGGAGGAAGAATTTCCTCTCTCGTTACAATGCGTATAACCAGAAAGATCGTGGGATCAATGTTGAATGCAAGGATCGTGGGATTGAGGCTGAATATACGGGTGCACACGAGTCGGGTTTTCGGGGTTTTGGGTTCGGGTTTTCGGGCTTCGGGTCTTGGAAATGCACTACCAAACCCGGTGTTCGGGTGTGCGGGTGTGCCGAGTTTCGGGTCGGGTTTTTTGGGTTGGGTGTGGTAGGGTTCGGGTCCTATTGGGCTAAGCCCGAATATTTAATTTATGAGCTGAAATAAAATTTAATTTTTGAAAATACCATTTTTTTATTTTTAACATGGACTTTTTTTTATAGTTGATATATCAATATTTATATAATATGATACGTATTGTTCATACTATTCTCTATATTAGTATTTATATAATATAATAATATATAAGTAATTATTTAAGTATATAATATATAATCATAAGTTAATGACATATATATATAATATATGAGTATTAAGCCTTACGTTAATTGAGAAGTGAGAACGCCAGTTGCCAGTCGCCACCACTCGCCAGGGCAGACGGCAGTCAGTAGTCACCACCTCGAGTCTCGCCGGTCACGGGCGGACTGTCGAACAGTCAGCCGCACGGCAGTCGCCACCAGTCGCCGGAGAAGAGAACCAGTCGCCGCCCTTGGAGAAGAAAACGTTTCGGTCTGAGAATTGGTTAAGCCTTACAAGTGAGAACCAAAAAAAAAATGAATATGAAGTATGAAACTATGAACTGAGAAAGAATTGAGAGTGAGAAAAGTGAGAAGTCGTGAGTCACTGTCACACGAATTAGTATTGAAGACAATGAAGAGTCTTTTTTTTTGAATCTAACTAAAAAAAATGAATAATATTAAATTTAGTAATTTACAATACAACAACTTAATTAATGTATAGTAATACTTAAGCTGAATATTGCGACGTTGTAGACTTGGTAATAATGAATAGTTTTTTTTTCTGAATGTAATTACTGTATTATTAATATTAATTTTTTTTTTCAAAAAAAATAAAAGTTACGGGTTTCGGGTTACAACCCAACCAAATAAAAGCTGCTTATCCACACCCGAACCCGAAACCCGTTTTAGGCTTTTTCGGGTTCAACCGGACCCGACTATATGGGTTTTTCGATGGTCAGTTTTTTTGGCAGCGGGTCGGGCGGGTGTTTGGGTTTTTCAGGTGTGCGGGTCCAAATGTGCAGCCCTAACTGAATACACTTATAATGGGATTGTGTGTATGCCATATCCACGTAAATTGATCCCTGAGTTATAGGGATTGGGCTGATGACTCATGATGCGAAAGCTGAATTCGCTAAGTGTTGGTTGCCCTGCGCGGATCGCTGAATATCTTGCTCTGGGCATGCCAGCGAGGCATCCTGCTCGGCATGTCTTCCCGAGCAGATGTTCCAAGTAGACTCCACGTGTCACCATTCTCGTGATGCCACGTCAGAGTGCAAAATTTGGGATAACATTTGCCCCCCAAGTCTGTACGGGACTTCTGAGGTTGCGTGTAGACTTCATCCGAGCTGATTCTGCCTTTGGATGGGGACACATGTCGAGCGTGACCGTTCGAGACTCGATGTGAAGCTGACTGGGCATCCCTTCAGTTTTTGGCTAATAAATGCTCTGAAAATTAATATTTTGAAATCCAATTTTCTCTCTCCACGGCTGACGATTGCACTCGATTACTTTTGATTTCCCATATTCATTTTTAAGGCGGGAAGCTGAGGTGTCTGAGGTTTCTTTGAGACAATTACCTCTTTTCGTGACTTGCCTATAAATATCCACAACATTAGCACATAAACTCAATTCATCACCCTTCTTTGCTAAGTAAGCTTCAGAGCGAAAAGAAAATTTCTTGGCTTCAAAGTCGTCGAAGTGCCTTCGTACAACTGCTGGTTGGATAGACGTTGCTCGAACCCAGACACTTGAATCTTGAGTAAGTTTCTGATTTCCTTTATGCTTATCTTTGCATGTTCACATTTCGAATGCAACTTCTACTGTGCTGTAGAAATATGTTTAGGAAACCCTAGGCTTAGAAACCTCTGCGATTCTTCTTTATCATGTCTTCATGCCGGTTTACAGCCATAATGCTTGTTTCTGAACTGCATAACATTCGTCTTTCATCGTGCTTATTCTAAGCTTCATGAACTTTTTTGCCCTAACTCAAGAATTGTTTTTTTAACTTCTTGAGTTCTGACATTTCTTTAAACATAGTCGTTCTTTAATTTGTTGAGTACTCCTGGTCAGCATATTTGCTTATTTATTGTTCGATATTCCGACCAACACTCATCTCGTGTGTTGTCTTTTGTAGATGAACTCAGGTGAGTTTTGGGAACTCAGACATCGGATCGACCAGGATTTGCTTCAACTTCTGCACGAAGATCATCTTTGTCTTCGTTCTAGTCCTCCTTCTTCTAGTGAAGGAAATTCTTCTGGCCCTGTACCCAGCCATAGGATGATGGCTCGTACAAAGAAAACCATGCGCCTGGCTGACGCAACTGATCCTCAAGTGGCTCGGCTTGCCACTTTGCCCAGCGCCGAACAGGATCCGGCCGCCCAGATGGAGAAGGATTGTGAAGGGGACGCTGAGGTCCAAGAGATCGAGGAGCTGGACGATGTGCGTCCTGGCAGTCCCACCGAGGCGGAGGAAGAGGAAGAGGTTGAACCCCTAAATTACGGGGGGTATAACGAGGTTGGGGAGCCAGTCGATGTTGACGGAGATGTCTTGGTTGAGGGCGTGGACTACGTCAGTGAGGAGCTTGCCGCAGCGGTTCCTCATAAAAGGCAGGGTGCCTTGGGCGCCAGGTGGGTAAGTCCTCCATCCAAGATTACGGAGGCTCGCCTTCGAACTCTTGACCAAGGCGGATACCTAGGCGAGCTGGACTGCTACATTCCTGCCCAAAATAATCGTGCCACAGACCCTGACAAGGGGATGTGCGCCTGGTCGGGAGCCCATGGCCAGCAAGGAGCGTTGATGCCCTTGCATAAATACTTCAAGGATGTGGCGGACTTCTTCGGTCTCTGCCCGGCCCAGTTCACTCCTAAGGGCATTAAGTATTTGTCTGCCCTCTTTGTCCTCTATGCTTCCCAGGGGTGGGGTATTCCTTCTCCCCACGAAGTTGCCTGGTTCTTCGATTTGAAGTCCACCCCCAAACAAGGCAGGTCGGGGTACTTCTATTTCTCTCAATCAGGCTTCAAGTGGTTGACCGACACAGATGACAAGGCCATCAGCAAAATAGGGCATTTTGCTAATGAGTACTTCATGGTGAAGGATGCGAGCATTACCCAGACTCAGTTCCAACAGATTCTGACATATCACCGTCCTCCCCTCACTCTTGCTCTTAGGGATAGAGCTCAAAAACTTGCTCGGTTGCCGGGGGAAGACCCAAATATTATCCAGTTGACCTCCAATGATAACCTTGTGAGGTACAGGCTATATCCTGAGGACTTTACTCCTAAGTCCGTGGCGGGGAAGAAGACAAAATCTGATGCTGGCCGGACCGAACAAGCTCATAAGGAGGATGAACTCATTCAACTTAAGCACGAGGCTAAGTTGAAGGGAGGTGCAAGGGCCAAGTAATATGCTCAGGAGCCTTTGAATCCTGAAGATGAAGCTGAGGAGGAGCAGGTGACTCCACTGAAGAGGAAGAAGAAACTCCCGGCCTCGCCCATGCCTGTTAAACATGCAATTCGCATAAGGGAGCCCATTTCACCTGCTCGGCCATCTCCTCCCGTGTTCAGAAAAGGGAAAGCTGTCATGTCTGAGAGAAGATCGATGTCAGGTGATGATGGACTTCTGAGTCTTGTGCGGGCGGTCACCTTGCATTTTACTCTATCTTGTTCTTGAGCTTCTTGATTTCCATGCCTTGTGTTTCTGATGGCTGTCTTCTAACCATACTATTTTTGTTCTGTGCAGACATGTCTCGGCAGATGATCGACGCTCTGAGGAAGAGAATGGGCAGAAGCTCTTGCGCCTCTCCTCCGGCCAAGAAGTCTAACGGCAGTGAGGGGTCCTCTTCAAAGGAAAAGAGACCTTCCGAGGAGGTTATTGATCTTTCCGAGGAGCTGACTACTGCAAACCTCTCTACCCCCAAAGCTGCCAAGTCTGAGGAGTCTGTACCACCAATGACTGGATCTGAACTGGTCAAGAGTGATCCTGAACGGGTGCAGGCACCAACTCCACCTTTGCCAGTGCTTCCAGAGGCCAAAAAGGGTAAGGAGATGCTGGCCCATTACATGAACTGGCTGGTTCCTGAGGTCAGTGAGCAACTGGCGGGTGCTGACAATGACTCTTCTTTGGATGTGCTGGTGGGCGGAGTCTTGAAGGAGTTCACCAGGGTAAGTCTTTTTTGATACTTCCCTTTAATTTTCCACACTTAGCTCAATTGAATTTTGAAATACTATCTTTATTCATTTATTGATCGAAAAGTGTATTTGTTACCGTAGTAACTTACATTAGAGCTATTTAATATAATCTGATCTTTTAGCTTAACATGAAATAAAACAAATTGCAGACATAAGAAACTGTACTTTAAAGTGGTCACCCGACCTGAGTACTTTTGTTTCTTTTATCGAAACCTTTGGGCGTAGTCCGCCCAGAAGGCCATTCACTTAAAAGCAAATGTTCATTTAGTACTTAAAGTGGTCACCCGACTTGGTACTTTATTGGTAGTATTTTCTTAAATGTTCTCCATTCCAGTACCGTGGTACTAGAATGAGTTGCCTTTTTTCGTCATACTTACCTAATTTGTATGCTCCGGAGTCGAGAACTTCGACCACTTGATATGGTCCTTCCTAGTTAGGTCCTAGTACACCTTCCATGTTGTCTTTGGTGTTTAGGAATACCCTTGTCAGGACCATATCTCCCACAAAAAATTTTTGAGCTTTCACTTGTTTGTTGAAATACCGAGCTGTTTTTTGTTGATGGGCCATCAACTTTAAGTTTGCAGTTGCTCGTCTTTCTTCAATTTCATCAAGTAATTCTGCAAGGAGTATGTGATTGGTACCTTGATCATACATCAATCTTCTGTGGGAAGGTGGCTCGAGTTTGACGGGCAGCATAGCTTCATAACCGTACGCCATTGCAAATGGTGTCTGACCGGTTGATGTTTTATAGTTGTACGGTATGACCATAGAACTTCGGGAAGTTCTTCTGGCCAGTTTCCTTTGGCATCTTCGAGTTTCTTTTTTAGTGTATCCTTCAAGGTTTTGTTGACTGCTTCATCTTGACCATTTTCTTGAGGATGTGCCACTGCGGAGAAACTTTTGATGATACCATGGTTCGCACAGAAATCAGTGAAGGATTGGCTATCGAACTGTTTGCCATTGTCTGAGACTATTTTGTACGGTAGTCCGAACTGGCATATGATGTTCTTCACAATAAAGTCTTGAACTTTCTTTGATGTAATAGTTGCAAGTGGTTCGGCTTCAGTCCACTTAGTAAAGTAGTCAACTGCTACCACTGGGTACTGCACTCCGCCTTTACCTTTAGGTAATTGCCCGATCAGGTCAATTCCCCAAATGGCAAAGGGCCACGGACTTTGCATCTGTGTTAGCTCGTTGGGCGAAGCTCTTGGTATTTTTGAAATTTCTGGCATTTGTCACACTTCTTAACATAGGCTCTGGAATCTTCAATCATCGTCGGCCAGAAGTAACCTTGACTTAGAATTTTCTTGGATAAGCTCTGTCCGGCGGCGTGATTTCCACAGAATCTGTCGTGAACCTCAGATAGGAGTCGTGCAGCTTTGTCTTGAGTGACACATCTGAGTAATGGCATCGAGAATCCTCTTCTGTACATGACTCCCTCTACTATGATATACCGTGCTGCCTTCCTTCTCATTTCCCGAGCTTCATTTCGGTTATCTGGGAGTTCCCCAGAGTTGAGGTAGGCTGCTATTGGCGTCATCCAGTTTAGGGATGTATCAATCATTTCGATCTCTTCCGTGCCAGTGATGCTAGGCTCTTCGAGGAACTGGATAGGAACCAAGTTCGCCTTGTCATTTACATTGTTGCTTGCCAATCGAGCTAACGCGTCTGCAGTTGTATTTTCTTCTCTTGGAATTTGTCTGAGACCGTAGCTTTTGAATTGTGCGAGCAGATCGTGTATCTTGCTCAGATATGCTATCATCTTTTCTCCCCGAGCCTCGTATTCTCCAGATACATGATTTACCACTAGCTGTGAGTCACTGCAGATTTCAATGTGTTCGGCCTTCATCTCTCGGGCTAGTTTTAGTCCAGTGATTAGAGCTTCATACTCGGCTTCGTTGTTAGATGCCTTGAATCTGAACTTTACTCCAGCGTGCAGGTGTTTCCCCCAAGCGTGACGAGGGCAATCCCTGCGCCAGATAGTTGATCTATAGCCAACCCATCCACATGTAATTTCCAGGTCTGTTTGTCTTCATTGTTACTTGGCTGAGGTGCTGGCTCGGGGTTGCTTTCTGGTATGCTTTCTTTTTTGCATGTGCATTCTACCACAAAGTCAGCCAAGGCTTGGCCTTTGATTACTGTTCGGAGTTGGAAGGTGATTTCGTACTGACCCAACTCTACCGCCCACTTGAGTAACCGTCTAGAAGCATCTGGCTTTTGTAGTATTTGTCGTAGTGGCTGGTCGGTATATACCTGAACAAGATGAGCTTGGAAATAAGGCCTCAACTTCCTTGTTGCTAAAATGAGGCAGTAGTCGAGTTTTTCTATCAACGAATATCGACCCTCGGCCTCAATCTCAATGAGTCTTTTACTAATGTAATAGACTGGGTGTTGTAAGCTGTTCTCTTCCCTGATCAGCACGGCACTCACGGTATGTTCCGTGACAGCTAGGTATATTCCCAGTTCCTCACCATCCAGAGGTTTTGCAAGTTGTGCCTTTAGCTCTTGGAAAGCTCTTTCACATTCTTCTATCCACTCGAACTGTTTGTTTCCTCGTAGGATGTTGAAGAATGGGACGCATTTGTCCGTTGATTTTGACACGAATCTGTTGAGTGCGGCGATTCGTCTAGTTAAGTTTTGCACTTCTTTGGTTTTTGTTGGCGAGTTCATATCCAGGAGGGCTTGAATCTTTTCTGGATTGGCTTCAATTCCTCGGGCATTGACGATGAAGCCTAGAAACTTTCTCGAGTTGAATCCAAAGGAACACTTTAAGGGATTTAGTTTCATGTTGTATTTTCTGAGGACTTTGAAGCATTGATCCAGGTCGTCTATGTGCCCCCCAACCTTTCTGGATTTGACGAGCATGTCATCCACGTACACTTCCATATTTCGCCCGATTCAGTCTTTAAACATTTTGTTTACCAATTTTTTTAGACCAAATGGCATGACTTTGTAGCAATAGAGACCCATATCTATTCAGAAAATTGTATGTTCTTAGTCTGGTGGATGCATTTTGATTTGATTATAGCCTGAATAAGCGTCCATGAAGCTTAATATTTTGTGCCCTATTGTTGCGTCTACGAGCTGATCGATTTTTGGAAGTGGAAAACAGTCTTTAGGGCATGCTTTGTTGAGGTCTGTGAAATCAATACAGACTCGCCATTTCTTGTTCGGCTTGGGCACTAGTACAGGATTCGCGACCCAAGCTGAGTAAAAAGCTTCAATTATGAAGTTGTTGTCGCGCAGCTTTTCACCTTCATCTTTCAAGGCTATTGATCGTTCTTTGTCCAACAACCTTCGTTTTTGTTGAACTGGCCGGAAGTTGGGATCGATATTCAGAACATGTGAAATAATAGAATGGTCGATTCCGACCATATCCGTATGTGACCAGGCAAAAACATCTAGGTTTGCTCTCAGAAATTTTATCATCTCTTATTTTACTTCGAGCAACAAACCCTTTCCAATTTTTAGCTTTCTGGTCGGGATAGCTGGATCGATCTCGATCTCTTCTAATTCTTCCACAGGTCTAACATTGCTGCTTGGGTCCCCAAGTCGAGGATCCACATCTTCATCCTCGCCTTGGGAAGTTTCCTACTTGGAAATGTTTTTTCCCTTGTCTGGGCTCTGTCTGGAGGATACTTCCTTCTTAGCCTTGGCCACTGCAAGGTTGTAACATTTCTGAGCAGATTGCTAGTTCCCTTTTAGACACCCTACCCCATTCTTTGTTGGGAACTTCAGGCACGAGTGAAATATTGATGTGACAGCCTTTAAGTCATACAGGCTGGTCGGCCAAGCATTACGTTAAAAGCTGAAGGAACATCCAATATTAGGAACTGTGCCATGATAGTTATGCTCGTCGGAGCTTGTCCAACAGTGAGGGGTAGCCAGATTTGTCCTATAGGTGAAACTCCTTGACCGGAGAAACCATAGACAGGTTGGAGGCATGGAGTTAGATCCTTAAGTTGGAGTCCCATCTTTTCGTAAGCAGTCTTGAACAAGATGTTTGAAGAAGCTCCATTGTCGATCATTGTTCTGGCCACCATTTTATTGGCTATCTGGACTTCCACGACCAGCGGGTCGTTGTGCGGAAATCTAATCTTGATAACGTCTTCATCGTTGAATGATATCGTTGGTTCTCCTGCTCGTGGAACTTTGAGCCTCCTTTCTTCCACAGCCAGGATGACTTCTTCTTGTTCGTGTTGTGCTGTCCGGGCATACCTCTCCCGAGCTTTGCCCGAATCTCCAGCAATGTGCGGGCCTCCAATAATGACTTGTAAGTGTCCATCTACTGGTGGAGGTAGCAAATCTTGGTTGTTTTGACCTTGGTTGGTCTTGACATACTTCTGCAGGTGCGGATTGTTTTTCCTTATTAGGAATTCAATTTCCCGCTTCAAGTTGTAACATTCGTTAGTGTCATGGCCATAGTCTCCGTGGAACTGACAAAACTTTGTCATGTCCCTTTTGTTGGTATCTTTCTTCATGGGTCCGAGCTTCTTGTACGGGATCAACGACTGGGTTGCCATATATACACTTTCTATATCTTTAGTCAGAATAGTGAATGTAGTGTATTTGGCATGATTCTCTCTGGGAGGCTGTCTGGATTTATCAGTGAACTTTCCTTTCTTCCCGTTTCCTTGATTGTGGTTGTTGCTTGAACGCTTGCCACTTGAGCTTGAATTATTTGAATAGTTAAGAAGTTGGGCGGATGCCCCAGTGGAAGGAGCCTTTGACTTGCCTGTCTTTTGTTCACCTTCCGCTCGTTGAATGGCTTCTTCGAGCTTGATGAAGCCTTCCGCTCGGTCAAGGAAATCACTCATTGAGTCTATCGGCCCGTTCTTCCTTATATCTTTCCAAAGTTTACCGAGGACTTCAATGCCCCCCAATATCGCGGATAACTTTCCATCCTCGGTTACCCGCGAAACTTTGTTCGCTTCCGTCATGAATCTGCTGATGTATGCCCGGAGTGGCTCGCCTGGTCGTTGCTTAACCTCAACCAAATCTCCCAAATGCAATGGGAGCTGGCGCGAGGAGGAGAATTGCGCATGGAATTGCGAAGAGAAGGTTTTCCATGAGCTAAACTTTCCAGGAGCCAACTTGAAATACCATTGCTGAGCGGCTTTCGACAGAGTGGCGGGGAAGATTTTGCATTATACATCCCCCCGTACTCCTTGCAAATCCATTTGCATCTCAAAGTACTTGAGATGGGAATGAGGATCTTCTCTCCCGGTATACATCTTCCACGTCGGCATTTTGAACTTGTGAGGCAGTGGCAGGAGATTGATCTCTGGTGAGAAGGGAGTTCCGCGTGCTCGGTCTAACTCCAGATCATTATTTCATTGTCCAGCCATGTCGTGAAACATATTTTTCAGTTCGTTAAGCTGGGCCTGTACGGTTGGGCTGACCTGCTTGGAATTCTGGTCAACTTGGACTACGTCAGCGTCTTTCTGAGTGGGGATTTGAGTACGGGCTCCAGGATGCACGATCGTCGTAATATTCTGTTCGTCCGTTCCCCTCCTTCTGTTTAGATCATTCCTTAGGTCATGGGTTGCTCCCAACCTTTCGAACACAGAAGGGCCAGGTTGCCTTAGCGATTGATTCGCTTGGTTGACGGGTGGAATGGCACCATTAGTCTGGTTGGAGCCGTCAGGTATGACTCATCCTGATGAATTATCGGACAAAGTCTGCTCGCCTACCGCTAGGCCCACGAGCGGAACTCATGAGCGGGGATTGGGCGCCTGACCATTAGTAGTCTGGGAAGTATTCATCGTTGGGTCCTCTTCTGTTTCTCTCAGGGGAATGATGTTCGATGATTGCTGACCTACAGTTTGGTAGGCTCTTCGTATCAGCACAGTGGCTTGCTGACTACAATCTTCAATCTCTGGATGGTGAGCCCTTAATGCCTCCATCTCTTTATCTCTCCATTCAGCGAACATACGCCTTTGTTCGTCGAACGCGAGATTTACTACAGCACGCAGTTCGTCCTGATCATGATGCAGAGTGTTCTTATGACCCTGCATGAGTGCGAGCGCGTCACGGAGATTTTGTAGTTAGGTGGCATCTTCGATGGTCGTCTGGGCGTTGGTTCCAGGCAGAACAATCGTATTATGGATGCCCTGGTTGGGTGCGGAACTGTTATTCCCAGTCTCTTGCACACCAGGCGCAATTCCATTAATAGGAACTGTTTCACCATTCCCCACGCTTCCCGTCTGTCTGGGATTAACAGCAGGCAGAACCCTTGAACTCCCTTGGTTCTGTGATGTAGTTTCCAGCGTCTGTGAATTTGCTGGATTAGACAGACCTCTACGAGTTTGCACCATCGTATTGGCGGTTGGATGTCGAATAAATAGCGATTTGTGATCCTTCTCTCAATGAAAGCACCAAAATGTTGACTTCGCTTTTAGCCAACGACAATGAGTCTATTTTATAAGCAATAAACGATATGTAGTAACAGATATATGATAAAGCAATAATAAGACACAGGAACTTTATAGAGGTTCAGCCCCGAGCAGTTTGGTAATAGCCTAATCCTCGTTATTTGTATTGACTTAAGATCAAGGAGAAAGATTCCTTTTCTTATAGCTCTTACAACAGTATCTCTGAATATATAATTCTTAGATAATAGTATAGTCTTAGCTTAGCTGCTTTTCGACCGATCCCCTGCCCATTGAATATGCATCACTATTTATAGGCCTAGAAAGTTTGAGGAGGAAGAGTTTCCTCTCTCGTTACAATGCGTATAATAGAAAGATCGTGGGATCAATGCTGAATGCAAGGATCATGGGATTGAGGCTGAATACACTGATAGTGGGATCGTGTGTATGCCATATCCACGTAAATTGATCCCTGAGTTATAGGGATTGGGCTGATGACTCATGATGCGAAAGCTGAATTCGCTAAGTGTTGGTTGCCCTGCGCGGATCGATGAATATCTTGCTCTGGGCATGCCAGCGAGGCATCCTGCTCGGCCTGTCTTCCCGAGCAGATGTTCCAAGTGGACTCCACGTGTCACTATTCTCGTGATGCCACGTCAGAGTGCAAAATTTGAGATAACACATATTTTAGATGTTAAACAACATACATGGTAGTAAATCTAGATCTTGGTAAAATAATTCCCAACAACTGGCCTCAAAGCCATGGTAATGATTTACTTTCATGAAATATGGATTTAAAACGATATTTGTGTTGATTTGGATGTGTTCACGTTGGTTTATGTGCATATTTGATGATTGTTTGGAAATCACAATTTACGCTGATAAATATTTTTTAATTCGTTCTAAAAATATTTTTCCTGGAAAGTAGAAGAAAAATTAATAAATTTAGGCTTTTATAGAACTCACCTTGGATTTTTAGAATTAGTTATGATTTTTTGAAGTTGGAAAATATCTAGGCTAGGGTTACATGCCCTACGCGCGAGTGGCAAGGAGCTGCTCAGTCAAAATCGAGTTCAGACAACCTTGTGCCGAGGTCACTTGGACATTCCATGTCTGAAGCTCCTAGCTGACCGAGGTTCCTCGGTCAAGTAGGCTTCTTGCAGCCTCCTGTCTCGCCAATCATCCCTCATGCGCGCAGAGGTATGTATTGCATACCCCTGTGCCCAAATCTTCTTTTAGTGATATTTTGACTTTCAAAAATTATTTTTCATTGAAATAAAATTCAAATTTTGGTAGAATTTTGTGTGCAATTCAAATTTTCAAATAAAAATCTAATTATCAGAATAAAATTAATTTTTATTAATTTTTTAATTAATTAAAATTAGTTTTAGATATTAGTAGCCTTTAAATTTGAAATTTTGATTTTTTCACTAAACTAGCTTTATAGTTAATTTTTGAAATTTTTTATTATTTTTGTTTATTTTAATTATTTTAATTATAAGATCAAATATTACTTATTTTATAATTAAAATTTGAAATGATCTTTTGTTTATATTAAAATATTAATAAAATTTAGAAATAATCTAGTTAAAGTTTCAAATTTGCTAACCATATCATATTTTTAAAATTTATTATTTTTTTAAATATATTTTATTAAATTAAATTATAAGATTAGAAAAATATTAGTTTTAACATTTTATCTTATTAGATATTTATTTTAAGTAAAATTTAATTTTTGGCAAAATAACATCAAATTTTGAAAAGTTTGTTAATTTTTGTTTTGAATAGATATTTTAGGGTTTCTAACCATAAAATTTTTAAACTTAAGATATTTTATTTTATTTAATTATTAAATAAAATTGATAATATCCTAACCATCAAAATATATTTTTTTTCAAATTGTTTATTTTTGTTATATTTAATTCATTAAATTATAAGATTAGTGTTGCTCCAGAATTTGCCCAAAATACGTGGACCAGTCGAGAGGGGACACGTGGATCAGATAACTTGTAAACATTTATTAAGTCTTTGTGCGCCACAAGGAAGCGCTGTTAGCATGGGTCCCGGAGGAGGCACCCGGAGTACAAGGTACTCCAGGAAGCTAGTATAGCGTGAAGGCTCTCCGGGATATGTCAGGTCTCTCCCGAGCAATCAAGTCGCATTTAATGCTGCATGGGAGGAAGCGTGTTGAGACTGTAACACGCAATAAAGTCTGACGGCACAACCCCCGAACAGCAGCGCTACAGTAATGATCATTTAAGTCTAGCGACGGCTACTCTGCGAAGAGTCACGTCAATCACAAGGCAGAAAAGACATTCTTCATAAAAGCCCTACAGCACCTAGGGATTTGACCATGCATCACCCATGGTATATTCATTGGAAATGCCCAACTTTATGGATACTTACAGATACATGTGTAAGAACAATTCTAGGGATTACCCCACCAAAACACTATAAATACCCCCTCAAAGCTCATTTAATGGGGTCGAGAATCTTGGTTTGCAAAAGAGCAAGAAGAGAAAATACTCACCAAGAACATTCTCTGTATTTAAGAGAAAGACATTCTCTCAAGTGTAGAATCTGTATTAAATACATCCATTAATAACAGAGACTCGTGGACTAAGGCTCATTAACGCCCCAACCACGTAAAAAATCTTCATCTCACTTTCTTACAGCTCTTCATTACAATCATATTTTAATAGTTGCCGAAAATCTCGGTCAACATTTTGGTGCTTTCATTGAGAACTGAGGAAAGCTGCTACATAACAAGCATTTGACTTCACAACAATGGTGGAGACAAGAGCTGCACGTCATCCTCGCCCTCTAGAAGACGCTCAAGATCCCAATGAGGAAGATGTAGCCTCAAGGGCAGCAGAGGAGTCCGAGGAAGAAGAAGAAGAGATAGTTCCCGACGAGAACTACGAGGAACACCTCGACGAGTATGCCTATGACGGAGGAAGCTACTCGGAGTTGGTGCTCCTTAGACAAAAAGCTATCGATCATGAAACTGAGATCGAAGCTCAGAAAGTGCAAAATCAAAAAATGCAGGAAGTGATGCTAGCCATGCAGAAAGCCATGGAGGCAGCTGGTATTCACGTGCATCCCAAGGCGATGGCAGCTGGGCTCGACGGGGAGCCGCCGACGTCTTCGCCTAACTCCCGGAAGAAAGACCTAGGGAACCTAGCCCTATAAGGCACCCTGCTGAGGAAAACCAAACAAAAAACCCTACTTCTCCCCCTGGGCGAAAGAAAAAGGTGCAGGATCCGCGAAGGGTCCGCTCGGATTTCCCTAAAGGGAAAGGTCGCGCAGAGGGCAAGCCCCAAAGAGGGAGTCTTGGCCCTCGGGATCGAGGGGACCGTAAAAGCGTTTCCGTGCACCAGGAACCAGGGGGTAGAGGAAGAAGAGGACAGAGAAGTCCTCCCATTGATCTGAGAAATCAAATCAATGGGAATCAAGGTGACCTCCGGGATCACCTTGACCAAAAAAGATACAGGCCCGTAGCCTCCTCGGGCACTGTAAACGAAGGGATTATGGCGGAACTTGCCATACTTCGAAAAGATATTGCTCGAGTCTCCCGGAGGCAGAAGGGAGACGACTCCGACTAGGACAGTGAGGATCGGGAGCCTTGTGCCAAACATATCCTGGAGGCGGAGCTCCCTAAAAACTTCAAGATGCCCGAAATGGCGGCATATACTGGGAACTCCGACCCCGGTGATCACTTGTCACGGTTCAACCGTGTCATGACGATCATGCGGGTCGGCAATGACGCCAAATGCTTGTGCTTCCCCCTCACTCGAGCGGATCGGCGGAGGAATGGTTCAAAAACCGGAACAAGGATCGGTGGAGTTCTTTGGAACAAACTCCAAACCAACTTCCGGAGACAATTTGTCGGCTGCCAGAAGGTCAACTTGGAGGTTAGTGCCTTGACCAACATCAAGCAACTGCCCACCGAGACCTTGAAGAATTACATCAAGAGGTTCCGAGAGGAAGCCTCGAAGACCAAGAAGGTCGACGACGGACAACAGCTTGCGCTTCTCCAAGCAGGAATCCGCACTGGGACTCCCTTCTAGAACGAGTTGCAGCAAGAAGGCGCTGCTAGCCTTCAAGACTTCCAGAAGCGAGTCCAAAAATATATTAACCTCGAAGAAGCCCAGATCGTGGCTTACGGAGGCTACTATCCCACCGGGATAGCGGGATACATGCCAGGAGTGTTGCCCTCGGGTGCGTCCCGACCGCAACTCCACCAGTAAGTGGCATACAGTTCTCCGCTACACCCGGATACAGCCCGGGTCAAGCTTTGGCACCGGCATCTTCCCATTACGGCAACCCGTCCGGGTGAATGGACGAACTCCTTCACGGGCTGCCCCGATCGCTAGCTTAACGAGGCCCTACCCGGGGGTCGAGGAGCAAAAGGTCCTCCAAGGGCGGCACCCGAACGGGAGAGAAGCGCCAAAGAAGGGGTACACACCCCAATATACTCAGTACACAGAGCTCACGGACTCTCAGGAACGTGTATATTTTGCCACTAGGCAAAGTACGCACTACCGGAGGCCCACCGTTGTACAAAGATAGCTCCCGGAGAGATCCGAGTAAAAGATGCGAGTACCACAACGACATTGGTCATAGCACCAATGAGTGTAAAAATCTCAAAGACGAGATTGAAAATTTGATCCGTTTGGGCCACCTCTATGAGTGGATCAAAAATAGGTTGCCCCACCTTAATCCAGGGCAGGTGGCCGGGGGTATGCCTCCGGGAACGCCAGGGAGTACAGCAGGAGTATTGCCTCCAGCTGCTCCCGCAGGTGACACCCAGCATATCCCCGGACTACCGCCCCGGCCTAATGGACGGGTAGCCATGATCTCCGGAGGTCCCCATATCGGAGGAAACACTCGCAAGGAGCGAAAAAGATATGCCGAGGCCGCAAGACACAGTGAGGTGTGGGAGGTTACTCAACTCCCGACTCAAAGGCCTCGGCTAATGGACCAGCCCATAACGTTCACAGAGGAAGACGCCAAGACGGTGCGTTTTCCTCACCACGACCCGCTGGTCATAGAGACCCCCATCGCAAATAAGGTGGTGGCTAGGGTCCTGATTGACAATGGGAGTTCCGTGAACTTGCTCTTCAAAGAAGCCTTCACTGCGATAGGGTTGACCGACCGGGACC
The DNA here is from genome assembly GCF_029168945.1 of Cannabis sativa. Classification (NCBI taxonomy): domain Eukaryota; kingdom Viridiplantae; phylum Streptophyta; class Magnoliopsida; order Rosales; family Cannabaceae; genus Cannabis; species Cannabis sativa. Next base: position 26,538,638 of record NC_083609.1, on the reverse strand, counting down.
TCTCGCCTAGTGGATCACAGCTCACAGGGTTTAACGGGACGACGCTAATCCCGATGGGAAAAGTCAGGCTCCCAGTTACCCTATGCCCGGATACCCCCCAGAGCACATTTAAGTATTGCACCTTCGTGGTGGTAGACTGTCCAACAGCCTACAACGCAATCCTAGGCCGACCGGCCCTCGTCGACTTTGGTGCAATTACTTCAATCCGACATCTATGCCTAAAATTCCCTACCCAGGAAGCCGGAGTCGGAACGGTGAGGGGAAATCAGGGAGAGGCCAGGCAATGTTACAATGCTGCCACCCACTTACCAGTACTCATGGTCCGGGGGCCCCCTGAGATAGAGAAGGCTGAAGAGGATGAGTTTGATCCTCGTATAGGGTCCGAAAGGGTCGTGGAACCAATGGAGGACGTCGAAGAAATACCAGTGTGCGACGACGACTCCACCAAAGTACTCCGGATAGGGAAGAGCCTGGATCCGGAGGAAAAAGATAAAATAATAAAAACACTGAAGGGCGCCATCGACATCTTTGCATGGCGCCAAGAAGACATGACCGGCATCAGCCCTCATGTCATCACCCATGTACTCAATGTCAACCCGGACATGCCCCCTATACAGCAAAAGAGACGCCCGCTCGACTCGGTGAAAGCCGAGGCCTTAGAGAAAGAGGTGGACAAACTCTTGTCCAATGGCATGATCCGCGACGTGTAGACGCCACGTCCGGATTTAAGCTGCTGTCTTTCATGGATGCCTATGCTGGGTACAACCAAATAAAAATGCATACGGCAGACCAGGAGTGCACTAGCTTCAGGACCGATAAGGGGGTATACTGTTACCTAGTCATGCCTTTCGGACTGAAAAACGCCGGAGCAACCTATCAAAGAATGGTTAACCGGATGTTTAAAAGCCTCCTGGGACGAAACATGGAGGTATATGTAGACGACATGCTCGTCAAATCCAAAGCATGCAACAGCCATGCAAGCGACTTAGAAGAATGTTTCGAAGTCGTCCGGAGATACGGCATGAAGCTCAATCCGAAAAAATGCACCTTCGGGGTCAAGTCGGGAAAATTCCTGGGCTTCATAGTCAGCCAAAGGGGGATCGAAGCGAACCCGGAGAAAATCCAAGCTCTCCTGGACATGCCATCCCCCAAGAAACATAAGGACGTGCAGAGCTTGACCGGAAAGGTAGCCGCAATGAGCCGCTTTATCTCACGATCCACGGACAAGTGCATACCCTTCTTCAACATACTGAAGAAATGCCAAAAGTTCGAATGGTCGGATGAATGCGAGGAGGCATTCAAAAGGTTAAAAGACCACATGGCCAAACCTCCTATCCTATCAAAACCCGTCCTTGGAGAAGACTTGTTCCTTTACTTGGCCGTCTCCGAGCATGCGGTCAGCGCTGCACTGGTCCGGGAGGAAGAAAAAATCCAGCACCCCGTGTACTATGTTAGTAAGCGCATGGTAGGGGCTGAGACAAGGTACCCGGTCATTGAAAAATTAGTATTCTGCCTCCTGATGGCATCAAGGAAGTTGAGACCATACTTCCAAGCCCATCCGATCAGAATCTTGACCAATCATCCGCTCCGGCAAGTTCTCCGAAGCACGAAGCATCCGGAAGACTCCTCAAGTGGGCGATGGAGCTGAGTCAGTTCGACTTACATTACGTGCCCCGGATTTCCATAAAAGGCCAAGCCTTGGCAGACTTCATCACCGAATGCAATGAAGCCGAGGCAACAGGCAATACACCGGAACCACCAATCCCCACTTGGAGAGTATTTGTGGACGGAGCTTCTAATGAGAACGGTTCAGGAGCCGGAGTGGCTATGATATCACCTACTGGATTGCGGCTCCAGGCGGCACTCCGATTCAACTTCACAGCTTCGAATAATGAAGCCGAATATGAGGCCCTGATAGCAGGGCTAAAATTGGCTAAAGCTGTAGGAGCCAAGAGAGTGGAAGTCTACAGTGATTCTCAGCTGGTCGTAAACCAAGTTTCCGGAGAATACCAAACTCGCGGCGAACGGATGGCCGCGTACGTAGCAATAGTCCGAGAACTGCTCCACGAGTTCACGGACTACAAAGTAGAAAGAATCCCCCGAGAGAAGAATGCTCATGCGGACTGTCTGGCTAAGTTAGCCTCGGACAGTGAAATCGAAGAACTGGGGGTAGTACCAGTGGAACGCTTGGCAGAGCCAAGCATCAAAATAAAAGAGACCACACAAACGGTTGGGCATGAACCCAGCTGGATGGTCCCCATCATAAAGTACATAACCACAGGTGAGTTGCCCCAAGAGAGGGCACTGTCTCGAAAGATTCAGTATCAAGCTCATCGTTATGTAATGATGGACCACATTCTCTACCGGAGAGGACTCAGCATGCCTTATTTAAGGTGTGTATCGGACCCTGAAGCTAGACAAATCATGCTGGAGGTCCATGAAGGGTTCTGTGGAGATCATACGGGAGGACCCAGCCTCTCAAAGAAAATATTGAGGCAAGGGTACTTCTGGCCAACAATGAAAAAAGATTGTATAGACTATGTCCAAAAGTGTGACTCGTGCCAAAGGTACGCGAACATACCGAGAGCCCCTCCAAATGAGATCACTTTGATGACCAGCCCCTGGCCCTTCGCGGTCTGGGGAATAGATCTCATTGGGTCTCTACCTACGGGAAAAGGAGGGGTAAAGTATGCAATAGTGGCAGTGGACTACTTCACCAAGTGGACAGAGGCTGAGCCTATGAAGACAATAACTGCTAAGAAGGCATTGGACTTTGTTATCAAAAACATAGTGTGTCGATACGGCTTACCTCACAAAATAGTCTCAGACAATGGAAAGCAATTTGATTGCGAGGAATTTACTGACTTTTGCAACCGACACGGAGTGGTAAAAAGCTTCTCCGCGGTAGCCCGGCCTCAAACAAACGGCCAGGCGGAAGCGATCAATAAAATCCTAACGGTCACCTTGAAAAAGAAGCTACGCTCCGTAAAAATAACTGGCCTGAAGAATTGCCAAGGGTATTGTGGGCCTACCGGACGACCCCCAGAACCACAACCGGTCACTCGCCGTTCTCAATGGCGTACGGTTGTGAAGCAATGGTCCCGGTGGAAACATTATTCCCATCCCACAGGAGGACGACTTATGATCCGGCCACCAATCAGGCACTGCTCCAAGAGGCTTTGGATCAAGTCGAAGAACTCCGGGATGAGTCTCAAATACGGATGGCTGCTTATCAAAAGAAGGTGACCAAGTATTTTAACTCCAAGGTTAAAAACAAAAAATTCGCTATTGGGGATATGGTCCTAAGAAGGGTTTTTCCAGCCACCCAAGAACCCGGAGTGGGGGTACTTGGACCAAATTGGGAAGGACCATATGAGATCGAGGACGAAATCGGTTCCGGCACTTACAAACTAAAAAGAATGGACGGAACCACCGTCCCAAGAGCCTGGAACGCCGATCACCTCAGAAAATATTACCAGTAGCGAATCAAACTTAGATTTTGTTCAAAGGGTTTGTACCGTCCAAATGTATACCTCCTCTATATTAAATAAAACTGAGTGCCTTAAAAACAAAGTTTCTATGCCACTCAGGGGGGTACTAGGGTATACCGCACGGACAAACAAAAACAAACTAAGTAAAATATCCTGACCCAAAGGGCAGGTCAAAAAGTATGCACAAAAATAAAAAGCATAAGTATAAAAACCCTGAGCTAACGGACAGGTTAAAATATATAAGTGTGACGAATAAAGATCGCATAAAAAAAAAATATATCCTGGCCCAAAGGGCAGGTCATATACATATAAATGGCCCGGGGACAGGCCTTAAAATATAATTGTCTCCCCTTCAAATGAAAGCTGTCGCCTATATGTAAATTGTTCTAAGGCAGCAGCAAATATGTACAAACAAAAAAGTTATAAAAGAAATGGGTAGAATCTGGGTCAATAATACGGCAGCTCAGTCAGCCCGCGGAGGAAGACGAGGTCCAATCCGTGCCTCAAGCGCAGCATCAAGTTTCTTCTTCTTTTCCCGAAATCTGGCAATCATCTCCTCGGGTTTGGGATAAAAAGTAAGCTTGATACTCTGATCATTGGTGGCCCAAGCCATATAGACACCATCATCAAAGCGCTTCGGGCACCGGGCGCAGGAAACAGGAGAAAGGAGCTCGGCTCTCTTGGCCTTCCTGGTGGACTGTTCTTTGAAATCCCTAAGCTCCTTCAACTCCCCAGCTAGAGCGGCCTTGGATTCAATGTCCGACTGGTGAGTCTCCTCTAGAGATCTCACCTTGGCGACCATTTCATCCAAAGCCTCCCTGGCCTCCCGGAGATCTCGCCTGGCCTTCTCAGCAGCCTCGGTTTGAGCCCTTAGTTCCTCCTGGTGCTGGGCCTCCATCCTGTCTCTCCGCTGAGCCTCGTCCCGGATCATGGCCTCCGCCTGAGCCTCCCTCCGTTTGGCCTCCTCTTCCTTGGCCTTGGCCGCTGCCTCCTGGCGCTCAGCAGCCTCCTGGTAGATCTGCCTCTTCGCTGTGAGGTCTTGGAGGACCTTCCTGACGTCATTCATGTCTCCAAAGTCGGACAGAGTGAAGCCATGGTTTATGATGTTCTTGGAGAGGCGGCCAGCCTCAGCAGCAAGCTGAGCCATAACAAAGTATAAGAAAAAATTTCTCAAAGGAGGAAAACAAAATACAAACAACAAAAGGAAACGCAAAAATTGCAAAGTACTTACCACCGTGAGAGAATGGCTGAGGTCCTGGACCTGGAAGATGGAGTTCAGGGAAGCGCAAGTGGCAAACCGCTTGGGCGCGCAACGTGTGAGCTGAGAAGCGAACTCGCCGGTCATCTCCGCGGCAAAGGGAGCCAAGGTAGGCCCTAGGAAGCGACGGAACCAGTCCGATAAGGGGTCCAGATTAAGGTCCCACGGATCCTGGTATTCCGGGTGGTTGATGCTCGCCTCAACCTCAGCTCGCAGAATCCTCCTAAGGGCCTCCACTTCGGCATGCCCCCGGGAGTACTCATCCATAGCATAGTTGTGTTTGGCTATGCGAAGCTCCTGCCTCACCTCGTCCCCCGGAATCGGGGTAAGCTCGATGTGGGGGGGAGCAGGATTTTCCTCCATCGGGGAGACCCCGCCGTCTAGGCCATGGGCAGGAGTGTCGGCTCTCCGAGGCCTCTTCGGCTCATCCTGGGCAACCATCTTGCCCTTACGCTTGCGAATCAGAGCCACTTCAGGCTCCTCCTCGTCCTCCTCTGCTACCTCCGAAAGGGCTTGAGGCTCTCCTGCACCCTCAACGGCTTCCTCCGAGAAGTCCCACCCTTTCCCTTGGCCTTCTCCCGGAAGCACCTCCTCGTCATCCACTAAGTCAATAGTGTCGGGGGGAGCGCTGGAAGAAACCTTCAAGGAAGGGGCTGGGGGAGAAGAGGTGAAGGCCGGAGGAGCCACGGGAGTATGAACCCCGGCAAGCTGTTCCAGGATGGCATCCATGGAGATATCTGTTTCAAAAAAATAAGCAAGTGTTAGAAGTCCGCAAGGAACCGCTTATACAAGATACAGCAAATAAGCTACTCCTACCCGAACTTCCTAATTCGGCCCTAGCAAAGTCCTGTACTTTAATGCTGGCGGCGTCATCTCCGAGATAACTGTCCGAGGGCCGAAACCAGCTGGACGTTATGTAAGCTGATGGACCTAAGGGAATAGGTTCCGGAGGGCCGGAGCCCATCCGGGACCGACCTAGGTAATCTCCTAAGTTCGAAAAGTAAAATTCCTTCAAATGATCCCCCCACCGGGTCAACGGCATCTTAAATCTACGAAGACGCTCGTCGAACCCTACGGGCCTATGACTGGTGTATTCATCAACGGAAGGAACATAGCGAATTATCAAGGGAGACTTACCGCCGGCACCGGAGGTGCTAGCACCGGGAGCACCCGAGTTTGGTTCGGGGGCCGAAGGCTGTGGCCGGGAAGTTTGCTTCTCGGAAGAATCTTCAATACGAAGGGGCCGCCTGGCAGAACGATCCCCAATCTCTTCTTGAAGTATCTTGTCAAAAAATTTAGCTTCGGACTTCCCAGCAATGGCTTGGCTCCTTCGCTCCACCGGACTCCCCACGTGAAGTCCTCTCCCCGAGGCAGCCTGGGCCTTAGAGTACGCTTTCTCCTGGGCCTTCCGGTAGAGATAATCTTGGTATTTATTCTCTGCCGTGGCAATGAGCTCGTCCCGGAAGGCCTTCTCAGCAACCGGCGCCCTCACATTGGGGCAAATGACCCGTGAGAGGTTGGAGTCATCCACGGATTGATGAGAAAGGATAAGTTTGGCCTTTCTGCAATTCTCCGTGGTAACCAGGCCCCCGACATCAAGATCGGCGTGGTCATAGGAGGCGAAGGCTTGGGCCCTTCGAAGGAAAGCCTGAGTGGGAAGCGTCCGCTGGTAAGGTGGGATCCGCACCCACTCCGTGAGAAGCTCCGGGTGGTCCACGGCCCTGAACCCGGAAGAAAAGAAAAAGCGGTGGCGGTACTCCTTAACGTGAGTCTGCCTATTATACGGAACCACCCCCTCATTAGCAGGGTGGATCCGGAACCCATAAAAACCATCCTTAAGTTTGTTCCCTTTCTTGGGGACGGATACAAGTTCATAAAAATATAAAATTTCCGCCGGGCTGGGAGACCCCCAGCCACGGGCGGTGTAAAAAATAAATAAGCCTGAGAGCAGGCGGTAAGCTTGAGGAATAAGTTGGTATGGCGCAAGGCCGACAAATACAAGAAAATTAACAAAGTAATCTTGGAGCGGGAGCATGGCACCGGTCATCAAATGGGTCTGACTCCAAGCCCCGAAGCCGTCATAGTTATGATTAGGCGTCTCCGAGTCACGAGGAGGCCGGTGGAAGGTCCCTGAGGTGGAGGGTTTGATCCCAACCACATTAATAATGTTCTCCAGCTGGTGAGGACAAGTCAGGGTGGATCGAAGCTCGGCCGCTTCCCAACCAGTTGCACGGGATTTATACCCCTCCTGGGCAACGGGTCCCAGAGAAACCTCCTCCAGCGTGGCCATACCTTTCCCTTTCTTCTTCGAAGATTTTGAGCCAGAAGCAGACATTTTGTGTTCTGAGAAAAACAAAAAGGGAAAAAGAAAAGTCCAGCAGTTAGGTCCCATACCAAACCCTAAATCAAGAAAAAGGGAGTGGGGGTCCCCTAACCGCTGGAAAGAGGCCCCCTCCGGACACGTGTCACATGAGAAACTCTGGAGAGAATCCCTGAACAAGTGTCGGGTGCAGTGAAATCGCAGAAAGTGGTTTTGCAAAAAGAAAAAGAAAAGAGAAAAGCCTTCCTATGCCCTAAGCAACTGTTAAACGAAGAACACGTGGCCCTCTTCAAACAAAGCTGTATGACTACAACAGGGGCATGATAATGGCGATTCTACAACTAACGCAGTAAACCTAAAGCAGAACTCGAAGAACTTAAACACTCACACACCCAGAAGCCTCTAAGTACGAACCCAGAAAACGAACGAAGTAAATATAAGCATGTTATTATCTAAGGATGCAAGAAACTTACAGTAGATCGTTGAACTGGGGGTACTGACTGTGGTTGGGTGAAAGTTGAGGAGAACTGGCGAAGTCAAACACTGGAAAACTGAATGAAGTGTCTAAGTATTAAGACAGTTCGTGCTACTTTGAGGAATTTTTCTCTCTGGGAAATTCGAGCAGAAATGGCAAGGAATGGAAAGTAACCGAAATGAAGGAAAGGTGGTGGCTTTTATAGGCAAAAACGCATGAGGAACAGGCGTCATCACCTACCAATCGCACGGTGGGGGAGACGCACGATTCGAATTCCCGAAAATCAACGGATCAGATCAATCTACCATTAAGGCGGTGGAAACGTTTGAGTATCCGTCTGACACCATTAATGCGCCGCATCAATCATGGGGCGTGAAATGAATCGACCTCTGCAAAAGCGAATCGCTGCATTTAATGCCATTATCAGACGCACCTCCACGCGCCCCGAGTTCGTATCAGAAGACTGAGGGGGCGGCTAGAGACATTCCTGCAGAAAGCAAATCGCTGCATTAAATGACATCATTTAATTTGCCCCCACGCGCTCGAGGCTTGAGCTAGGAAAACGAGGAGTCGACCGGAGACACTTGAACAAGCCTTGGTTTATTTTTACTAAGTAAACAAGGCTTGGGGGGTAAATGTTGCTCCAGAATTTGCCCAAAATACGTGGACCAGTCGAGAGGGGACACGTGGATCAGATAACTTGTAAACATTTATTAAGTCTTTGTGCGCCACAAGGAAGCGCTATTAGCATGGGTCCCGGAGGAGGCACCCGGAGTACAAGGTACTCCAGGAAGCTAGTATAGCGTGAAGGCTCTCCAGGATATGTCAGGTCTCTCCCGAGCAATCAAGTCGCATTTAATGCTGCATGGGAGGAAGCGTGTTGAGACTGTAACACGCAATAAAGTCTGACGGCACAACCCCCGAACAGCAGCGCTACAGTAATGATCATTTAAGTCTAGCGACGGCTACTCTGCGAAGAGTCACGTCAATCACAAGGCAGAAAGGACATTCTTCATAAAAGCCCTACAGCAGCTAGGGATTTGACCATGCATCACCCATGGTATATTCATTGGAAATGCCCAACTTTATGGATACTTACAGATACATGTGTAAGAACAATTCTAGGGATTACCCCACCAAAACACTATAAATACCCCCTCAAAGCTCATTTAATGGGGTCGAGAATCTTGGTTTGCAAAAGAGCAAGAAGAGAAAATACTCACCAAGAACATTCTCTGTATTTAAGAGAAAGACATTCTCTCAAGTGTAGAATCTGTATTAAATACATCCATTAATAACAGAGACTCGTGGACTAAGGCTCATTAACGCCCCAACCACGTAAAAAATCTTCATCTCACTTTCTTACAGCTCTTCATTACAATCATATTTTAATAGTTGCCGAAAATCTCGGTCAACAATTAGAAATATCTAAATTTAAAATTAAGATATTATATTATATTATCTTATTAGATATTTAATTTATTTAAATTATTTAAATAAACTGAAAATTTGAAAATTAGTTAGATACTTGAATTTAATTTTATATATCTAGGAGATTTGTTAGATTTTAATTTTTTTTTTTAATATTTTCTAACAGCCTAAATTTTAAATTCTAGTTAAGATATATTTTAAATATTTTATTTTTAAATATAAACATCTTAACCTACTTTCTAGATATTTGTTACATGTTCGTAATGTTTGTTTATTTATTTATTCAAATTTTTTTTTTACAAACCTATTATTTATTTGATCTAAATTGCTATGATTAATTTATTGACAGATCAATTGATTTAATCATAGTCCAATTGTCGATAGATCTTATAAATAATTTGTAAGAGGTAAATTTTGCAATTTCTTTCATCTGTGTAAACCTAGAAACATGATAGAGACCATCCAAATTATTTGACCTGTGTGAGCCTATATGTTTGCTTTTGGACTTAGATGCATATAGGAAGCCCATTTAAGTTTAATTAATTAAATGGACTAGGTTGCTAAAATAAAATATCACATAAAATAGTTTTATTTAAGCCCAATTTTTATTGGGCTTATTCAATGAATAACAATTATTTATTTAACGGTTAAATTCCTTTCCTTTGGGCCTTGTGTGGGAGTTAGGGACCATTAGTAGTGGGTACGACATACTGAACCCAACCCTCCCTCACACGAACCACCCTAATTGTGAATGCTCATTTGCCTTATTTAAATAATTGTATTAGGTTAATTGTATTAGTCTAACCTAATTAAAATTGAATTAGCAACATAATTAGTTTTAAAATATATGAAATTTATTTTTCTTTAGATTATTTTAAAATTAATTTTAGAAAAATACTTAGTTTAATAAAATATATTCTAGATAGTTATTTCTAGTAACTGATTATATTTTCTAATATTTAATTAATTAGAAAAATATATTTGAATTGAAAATTAATTTTAGATCAACTTAAATTAGAATATTTTTCTTAAATATTAAGTTAGAATTAATAATTAAGTTTATTTTATTCAAGATACTTAATTATTTGTTTCTTATATTTAATATATTTAATTAAATAGAAAATTAAATATTTAAGTTTATTTTATTCTAAATACTTAAATATTAGTTATTTTCAAAGAAATTTAATTACATAGAAAATTATATTTAAGTTGGAAATTTTAGCTTTAGAACAACTTAAGTTAGAATAATTTTTTAAATATATTTTATATTTTATTTTATTAATAATTTTCCCACAAATTTCGAAATTCATTATATTTAATGCAGATAGTTTTGATTTTTTTTTAAAAAAAAAAATAGATTAAAGTTGAAAATTAATTTTTAATTAATTTTAGGCCAACTTAAATCAAGTAAATTTTTCATATATCATTTATTAAAATAAATAGACTAAAATATATTATATTTTAATTAGAAAAATAAGTAATTGTTATACCCGAAATTCTGCTAGCACTTCAGAAGAGGACACGTGCCAAACTTAGGAGAATACGAATCAACAAATATAATATTAAATATATTTGTAGATGTTAAAAAGGAATAACTCATTAAAATACTAAATTGGTAATGTATATATATAACTTGCTGATTGTAAAGTCATAACCGAGACAAGGATGAACGAACTATTAATTCACGTATTGACGAGAAACCATACGACATCAGTAGTGCAAGACAAGGCAACAACTTCGCTATGAATGACGAGACATGATGACTGTTAAGGCACTTAGCATATTATACACATTACACAAACTAAGTATTACAGTTGTTAATGTAGATTTTCGTTAACTAAATTTGAACCTCACGGTAATAATTTCACACAGAAAAAATAAAAGCTATAGAAAAAATAATATTTGAAGACAGGGTTTTTTACGTGGCTTTGCAGTTAAAATTCTGCATAGTCCACGAGTCAATCTTATTCAGATCTTTGATTGTGTTTTTCAGGGAAAAAGATGGCTCTCTGCAAGGTTTTATGGCCGCGGCGACCATAAATCTGGCCGTGGCCACTGGGTTCGAAAAATCCAGAAAACCAGATTTTAAGGTCTAAAATGCCTACTTTTCCATAATTTCGAACCTCAACCAAAACAGAGGGTAAAATCACAAAATTCATGCATTAATCCACAACCAAAATCAAATTTAAACAATATACAATATAGGGTCCAAACTTGACCCAAAAATTCCATACAACATCTATTCAAAGCTCTTGAATCTCACAACCAAATTCTCAAGCTTGAAACCAACTAAAACAGAACCAATAATCCAAAATCAAGCATACATACAACCTAAGAATCACATCCACAACATATCAAGAGCAATCCACACCATTTTACTACAAAATCAAGCATACACAATCACTAATCATCAACTCTTTACTAACATGCATCCAAGAGCAATTTATCAACACATTATGCTTTTCTTTCAATTTGAAAATTAGTGAAATAACTTCAGCAAGAAAGCCTAGAAGCTTACCACAACTTCAAGCATCTATCCACAAGAAATTCAACTTCACAACACCTCCAATTTCAAGAAAAATCCACAAAAATCTAAACTTTTAGAAAATAAGTGAAGAGGAGAGGAGGGGTTCGGTTTTAGGGCTGAAGGAAAACCAGAAAAATCCTTTAATTTCAATCAAAATTATCTTTTGTTGTAAATAAACAAAATATGCAAAATTACCAAATTGCCCTTAGGGCCATATTTTACATACACAAACTTTCAAGGGCAAATATGTCATAAAACTTCACATATCTATCCAAAATAAATTCAGATTAATCACTCATAAAAAAAATGCCAATAAATCATCCCATAATTACATTTCGCGCCCGAACCCTATAGGCCCGAAATACCTGGTTGTGCCTATACCGCGCCAACCTATCAGAACACACCTGAAGAGACAACACAGACATACTATATAATAATATAATTCTATTAAGCTCGTGATTAAATTAATTTCATCATTTTACCCTTCCCGGGTCATAATTACTATAATGCCCCTGGCTCACCAACGGGTCTTAACACATAATTAATCAAATAAATTCTCATATATTGAACTATATAATAATATAATTCCTCAATTATTCATAATTATCTAATTAGGATTTTGCTAATCCATTTCTTCATTCTAGGGTATTACAGATACAATTTACAACATATTAAATACACGTTTACATTGACCCGGTTAAAGCGGACCAATCACATCTGTGTGATTTCAAATAATAATCGTATTTATTTTACGTGGGATGTAATCGAATCCCACAATTTCAGGAGATTATTGTTGTAAGATATCAATCCAATTTGTAATTAACTGCCCTCCTATGTAATTATAAATAGGGGCAGGTTATACTGAAAAAATGGATGAAAAATTCATTAGAGAAAAAGCCTTAAGAATCGTATCAGAAATCTAATAAGATTGACTCGTGGACTGTGCAGAATTATAACTGCAAAAACCACGTAAAAACCTCTATGTTCTTATTTCCTTTTTTTTACTGCTTCTATTTTTGGTGCAAATCCATCTCGATGTAGGCTTAAATATAGTTAACAAAAATCTGCGTTAATAGTTTGGTGCTTTCATTGAGAGCCTTCGTGAAAAAAAAAAGCTCAGAAAAAACCCTCCTGATATATATATAAACAGCTTTCTCCATGGCTGGCAACAGAGAAAACGTTGCACTCCTCATAAAGAAACCACTCATCGTCTTGGAAAAGAGCTAATGGGCTCCAAGAGGCCTCCCAACTCACAATCTAAACGGACCACTCCTTCCAAGAGGACCCAACCTGAGGGTGGCCCAAGTACACAGACCACTCGTTCTAGGAGGACCTAACCTGAGGGTGGCCCAAGTACACGGACCACACATTCAAGGAGAACCCAGAATCCAGGAACAAGGTATGAAGAACCTGAAATGAACATTGGTAGAGACCATCCTAGGCCAACTGGTGAGGATGGTGCCTACGATCTAACAAGATATGTGCCAATCGTCGAGTCGGAAAACTGCCAACTCAGGCGTCGCTTGGAGGAGGCAAACCGGCGGAACGCTTAGTTGGAACGTGAGGCAGCTGTGGCCTGGGCGGCATAGGAGAATAGTGCTCAAAATCAACTTGATCTTGGAGTAAGAAGACCACGAGGCAGACCTCGCGACTCACGAACCAAGAGACAGGAGACGGCTCAGGAGAACCCTCAGAACGCTCAAGAAGAACAACTTGGGGAAACTGAGGGTTTCCCTGAAAACGAGTAACTTGGGGAAACTGAGGTTCCCCCTGAAGATGAACAACCAAATGATCAGCCAGAACCTTTTCATAGAAATGAGAATAGAAGGCGACCAGAAACCAGGGAATAGGAAATTCCTTGTGGAAACGAGGGGAATCTTAGGACTCAACCTGGGACACGTGGGTCACCAACAAGGCACCACCAATGTTCTTCCCAAACCAATAGGGAAGGGACACGTACAAACCCCAGTAGGGGGCATACAACGAACCACACCCAAGGGAGAAGAATGGGGCGTGAAGAGGCGAGTGTTATCTCAGGGTGCACGAGAACCCACAACCAATCAACGTGAGGAGGAGAAAGTACTCGTCGCAATAATGATCGAGAAAGCACAGGCACGAGTAGTAAGACTGTAAGTCACTCAAGGACGAGGTCCATGAGCAGGACGAGGTCCATGAGCAGAACGAGGTCCATAAGTAGGACATAGTCCGTGAGTAGAATGAGGTCCGCTAACAATTATAACCAACTGGATCTGCGAGAACACTTGAACCAGAAAAAACCTGATCTTCGCCAACAACTCGGTCCAAAGCAAGGGGATCCAATCTAATTTTGAATAGATGAGTTGGAGGATAATTTCAGGAGGTATCAAGTCGGGGAGTAAGGAAAATAATCTGGATATGACTCAGATGAAGAACTCGAGCCATACCATCTAGATATCATGAATACTCCTTTTCCCCAGGGATTTAAAAACCCCCACGTCTCGTCATATGATGGGACCACTGATCCGATCTCGCAGTTGAATAATTTCAACACCATAATGCGAGCTAGCAATGTTACAAACAATCTACGTTGTATTTTGTTTCCCACCTCACTAGTTGGAGCAGCAAGCAGCTGGTTCAATAAATTTACTCATCATTCTATCACTTCTAGGGAACAACTGTCTAAGGACTTCAAAAAATAGTTCCAGGCCGCAAGGGATAGGCGACCCAAAGTGTCCTCACTCACCAACATAAAGCAACAACATGGAAAGACGCTTAAGGTGTACTTAAGTCGTTTTAGCAGGGCTGCTACAAGAGTAAGAAATTTGGATGATAGTACTCAGCTTACTGCCCTTCAGGCAGAGATCACTACTAATCTCTCCACTGCTAAAGGCGAACTGATTAGAAATGGTGGCCCAGGGATGATTTCTCTTCCTTCCAAATTGTTTCTCTTTTCCCTTCAGTTTGTTACCAAACAAGTGAGATTGTGCTCTCCCTGCATAAAGCTCCATTCTTTCTTAACACTATGTTTGGTAGGAAGGCAAATGGGTGGAGGGAGAGAGTTGTTAGGAGAGAAAGAATTCCTTATTTGGTAAGAGGAAGAAAGGAAGGAAGGGAGAGGACAGGTGGAGAGAGACTTTCTCTCTCTAAATTTTAAAAATTCAATCCTCCAATTATTAGAAAGATTGGAGTAAAAGATAAAATATACAAACCAAATACTAAAATTATCCTTCAAAAAAATTACAAATGTTTATACTAATAAGGATATTATAGCAATTTTAACAAATAATTTATCTCCATCCTCCTTAGTCCAAATACCAAACGACATAAGGAAGGGTAACTATCCTCTTCATCTTCTATAAATTCACCATTATTCTTTCTCTACTTTCTTCGTGCCAAACATAGCCGAAATCCCCTTCTACCAAACACACTGTTAAAGTTTTGTAGGGTATGATGTAGTGTGGGCAATTTGTCCAGTGTAGATGAACACCTGTAGTTTGTGCAATTTTGAGGTATATGTGGTGTGATTCAATAAATTGGTGAAAAATGCGCACCATCACAACCCGAAACATCCCACTAAATATTAACTGATGAGTGTGCGCCCTCGTAGAGGACCATAAGGTCGTAATAAAGCCAACTCAATGCGAGCAAGGCCAAAGAACCTGATCGCCCCAACTGTCTCAACCACCAAATGAACCTTCACTTGGTCTCCTTTCTCAGCCACTGCTCTTCCCTGAAGCACATTCGTCAAGCTCACGCCTTTATGGTTCTCACTGCTCTTCAGAACGACAATGTAATCTTTGCCCACTTCATCCAAGCTTGCTCTTCTCTCGGCCATTCCACCTACGCCTACATGGTTTTCAATCACAAGAAACCGAAGCCCAACATTTATCTTTACAACACCATGATCAACGTTCTCTCTCCTTCACTCGCCATATCCCTCTACAACAACATTTTTGCCACCGGTTTGCGACCAGACACTTATTCTGTTCCCTGCGTTTTGAAGGCTGTGATTCGGCTCTCTGCAGTTGACGTCGGTCGTCAGATTCATTGTCAAGTTATAGGAACTGGGTTGGACTCGGATGTTTGTGTGGGTACTTCACTCGTTCGGATGTATTCTTTTTGTGAATGTGTTTTGGATGCCCGGAAAGTGTTTGATGGAATGAGCATGAGAGATGTGGCGCTCTGGAATGCCATGGTCACAGGTTATGTTAAGGTGGCTGATGTTGATAATGCATGGAAGGTCTTTAAACGAATGCCTGAGAGAGATTTGATTTCGTGGACTTCGGTGATTGCCGGGTTTGCTAAGATGAAGAGGCCAAAAGAGGCTGTCATGGTGTTTAGACGAATGCAGCTTGAGAATATGGAGCCTGATGAAGTTACAATCTTGGCTGTAATTTCTGCTTGTGCTCATTTGGGTTCAGTAGTGTTGGGGGAGAGGATCCATAACTATATGCAGAAGCGTGGATTTTCTGGAAAGCTTCATCTTAATAATGCACTCATTGACATGTATGCAAAGTCAGGCAACATAAGAAAGGCACTAGATGTTTTTCAAAGTATGAAACAGAGAAGTGTCGTAACTTGGACAACAATGATGTCTGGGCTAGCTCTTCATGGTCTTGGAAGAGAAGCAATTGAAATGTTTTCTCAAATGGAAAGTGCTCTAGTTAAGCCTAATGAAATAACTTTTATTGCCATTCTTTCTGCTTGTAGCCACGCTGGGTTAGTTGAAATGGGGCGCTGGTTCTTCAGCAACATGGCCTCAAGATATGGAATTCAATTGAAAGTTGAGCACTATGGGTGCATGACTGATTTACTGGGGCGGGCTGGTTATCTTCAAGAGGCATGTGAACTTGTTAAGGGAATGCCATTTCAAACGAATGCAGCAATATGGGGATCTCTTCTTGCTGCTTCCAATATACATGGTGATGCTGAACTTGGAGAGCATGCATTGCAGCAACTTATGATGTTGGAGCCCCAGAATAGTGGAAATTATACTCTTTTGTCTAATATATATGCTGCTTCTGGTAGCTGGGATGAATCTGGGATGATAAGGAAGGTCATGAGAGATACAGGTGTTAAGAAGATGCCCGGTGGAAGTTCCATTGAAATCAACAACAGAGTTCATGAATTTATTGCAGGAGATACATCACATTCGGAGATGTATAAGATTTATGAAGTTTTATATGATATATTCAATCAGTTGAAGGTTGCTGGGCATCTTCAGAAGGAAAGAGATGAGCTTCTTACATTTGATGAGTGAATTGGATTTAATAAATTTAATTCGCAAAACGTTTACCACTCGATCCGTTTTAGTCAGAGGGTGCATGAAGAATATAAAGGCCTTTGCTTCCTGAACTGAAAAAAATGATTCCAACTTGTGTTGAGAAATGGAACTTGAATGTACATATGATCAAAAGCCCTTACCGCATTTCATGGTTTGGCCAATAATTCAGGGAGGTTCCCTTTGATGTTCATATGTTCAAACCAAATGAAACAATATATATATTTATAAGTGTAATTACAAAAATGATAGAAAAATTGTTCTATACACATACATTAATTTAGATGGCCAAGTTAGCTGATTTCAAGGAACATCCAAGGTGCTGGATATTCAGCGATAATAATTGTAATGACGTTTCACGAACACATTATGATGCTACACAGGAGGGCCTTTGTTTGTACCTGTATCATTGCCCATTTGTCTAAGTAGAGGGTTGCTTTTTTGGGCTGAATGTGAGTTGCTAGGATATTGGAATTATGCAGCACTGTTTAAAAAAGAAGGGCTCGAAATCTTCTTCTCAACCACCATGGCTACTGCTCAAGGGAGATTTTTTCCCCTGTCTCTGGATTCGGTTCATAGGATTAGGCCGTTGAAAAACTCGTGCTCAAGTCCCAAATTGTTGAACCCTGATGCTAGAAGTGCACTGGCCCCAAGTATCTGAACTTTCCCTATAATATGATTACATATACCTGACCAAAAATGGAACAAGAGAAAGATGTCAGGTCATGTGTTTTGGGATAAAAAGAGAGCAAAGTTTATAAATCATTTGTTTCTTATTGAGATCAAATCAGATTTGAGCAGTCATACTATAGAGAATAGGATCAACAAGCAAGATCAAACTTGTATAAATTTGTGGTCTTACCTAAGACTTCTGTATTTTGTTGCGGTTTCACTAATGTCTCGATCAGCTCCTTTGGGTTCTTATTATCTATGAATAAGGCCCTTTGTGTTCGCATATTATGTATACCAGGTCTTGGCCTTGTCTTTTCATTTAAATTTTCTGATATCTGATCTATTGTGTCCAAGTCTTCGCTATCACTTTCATATGTACTTGTCTCTGTAGGCACTTGTGAACACTGTAGCTCTTGTTCTGATACTGTCATCTCTGTAAGAAATTGTGAACACTGTAAATCTTGTTGTGATACTGACTCTGTCATCTCCGTAGGCAATAGTAAACATTGTAGGTCTTGTTCTGATACTGACATTGATGAGCCTGAATCATCTCTTGTTTCAAACGTACAATGGGATATTTTAGATGGAGAGAATTTGCAACATGAATTCTTTTCTGGAAAGGTAGTTTCTGGGGATTGTGCTCTGCCTTCCTTCTGCATTGTAAATGTTTGGTTGACCCTGCCACCATCTTGATTCATATCATAACAACTTCCCCAGATTTTGGGTGGAGAACGTAAGTTGCTCTGGCTTTCCTCCATAAACATATCTCCCAAGCTTTTTGTGTGTAGTATTGTCTCACCATTTAGTGTTTCTGGTGGATATTTTGAGTCACATATTGAGTGCGCATCGATAATATTTTCCATATTTGTTGGAGGTTTATGAATTTCTACTTGTTTCAACCTTCCAGATCCTAAAACATCAACATAACTTTCATGTTTTTCATTGTTTGCAATCGTTTTCTTTGTGAACTTATAGTTATGTTTCTTCTCTGGGGCAGGAATTGCTAGAACCCTTTTGCTTTTTTGAGAAGTAGTACTCACCGTAGGTTCATTCTTGTGCAAACGTAGCCAGTTGTCAACTTTTGAAAAGTTTGTAGAGATAAAGCTATTTTTCTTTCCTTTTCCATATCCATCACTGCTGACAAGGCAACCCTTTTGCTGAGTTGAACTCTTTGATGATATTTCATGTTCCATGAATATTATACTTTTTATATCACATTCAGTTGCATCCTGACTGTATTCTGTTTCATCTGCATTACTTTTCACATTCAAATCCCCCAAACAGCTATTTCTTGAGATACTGCATTCTGAATTGTTTTCTGATCTACGTTTTACAGGGAAACTCACAGACTCAGCACGATGGGACGATGGCCTTCTTCTTCTTGCAGGGAATTTCACTTTCTCTTCAGACGTTTGGCTGTCTGCTCCATATTTTCTTGTGCTACAAACAGTAGGCTTCATAAATCTTGGTATCCTTGATAAAGGAGCTTCTTTAGTTTCTGTTGTTTTTCTCCTTGTTGCTTCAAGATTATGTTGGTTAAATTTGCTCAACAAATGAGAAGCCTCTAATTGATCATTAGAAGATGGAGCTGTCCCTGTTAGTTTCTGTAATTCTTCATTAAACTTTTCAATCTTTCCTCTGACATCTTGGCGTTCATCTTCAATCATTTTCATTTTTTTCTGCATGTGTGCTATTGCAATTTCCTTTTGTGCTCTTTCTTCCTGTTATTCAATATTTCAGTCTAGTGAATTAGTGTAGCTAATAATTTTAAAGACAACAATATTTATATTTCTTTGGATGATGATCGGAGAGGATACTCCGAGCAACCAAACCAGGTACTAATAGTTTGTTGCCTTTAAAGAAATTAATGAAATGCATTCTCTAAAATAATTAGCTGATAATATGAAAGATTATCACCTGATTTTATATTAATATCTGTTATGTGTTTGGAACTTTTGTTCTTATATTTATGTAAAATGTTATGCCTCAAGAGTTATTTCGGGTATATTAAAATTTATTACATCCTATTGAGAGTGGTCAAATATTATATAAGTTTTATGAGTCAGATCAGATCAAATATTTAAAGGACTAAATATTTAGTTTAGACTTTCATGCATGCTTAGTTGATATAGTCTAACAAGTTGTGTTTATAATAGATCAATATGTACTTCGTTAGAGGATAACAAAAACCTCCGTTTTGTTTTGACTAAATTAGACAACACTCTTCAGGTGTTTTTTAGAAACATCTAGGATTGAGTGTCTAATTTAGCCAATAAACATAACGAAAGTTCTTTGCAATTATCTCTTATTTGTTTATACACCTTTGTACATGAGCTGCACCATCTTGAGAGAAAGACATTATTGCGCATATGTAGGAGTAAACACTAAACAGCTTATCAAATGATTATGTAAAGAGAAAATAGCTTCGTTTGTACCATACTGTTTATGTTACAGGTTTATAGAATTATCTGAAGAGGTCTAAGAAACAGAATGATAACTTTTACTTACATTTGAATCCATGTTCCCCAAATGAATGCTTCTCACCCTTGTTGCAAAATTTAAAGAGCACAATGTCTCGCATATATCTTCTTCCTTTTGACTAACATGCACTAACATCAGGGTTTTCGAATCTTCTCCTGAAATTGTGAAGATTACGTAGTCAAGAAAAGAAGCTAGTCAGCATAGGAAATTTAAATGTGAACAAACAACTCTTGCTCATTGCAACAAATGAATCTGTCCATTTTTCTAGAATAACCATTTTCCCTGTACATCTTCCAGGATAGTGTTTAATTACAGTATAGTCATGCTTGCTCTCCTTGAAGTGGAGGACCTTGAAAGTAAGATCAGTACATCCTCATTCATGCAGTATGTATTGTAAGTAGAGTTATTCTAGTATCTTGATACCTGTTAAGTTTAAACAGTTCAGTACATGTTCAAGGGAGGGAATGATTACCAAGGGAGTCTTTAAGAACTTGTGTTAGCTTGCTGTTCCTGTTAGAAGCAACAAACAAATTTCATTACACTTTGTTTTGTAATGCTGAAGAACCCAAATAAATTGGCAACAGTTGTATATAATTATTTAAAAAGAACATAGAATGCCTGCTCTAAGAAAGTTTGGAAGCTTAAATAGCTCTTGAAATCTTGTCATGTCAACTTTGTATCAGTCTAGTACTGCATCTTAGTATTTTAGTAAAGGATATGACCTTAATTATATTTTACTTTTGCAATTGACGTGTAATTTATTTAAATTGTATGGATTAATGATTGAGTGAACGTTGCAGTTACCTATAAGGTACATGACAATTTTTCTTTTGAAGTGCATGGATGACATCCCCAAGAGCAGAAAGTGACAAATTGATGGCCTTCCCTTCATCAAGTCTTCTTCCTGAAGCCTTTGTCTTAAGCACGCGCTCACTTCCGCCAAGGTCGACAAACCATAATTTATTTGTTTCTCTGCGCCTCTCAGGAGCATCAAGACATGTGATTGATAGGCGGATCAAGCTAGAAAGCAGCATTAGAAATGTTAAGTATTGCTTCTTTTTCTTTCTAAACTCGTTCCCAATTCTGAAAAATGGAGTTGACTAGTATTTTAGTAAGTTGTTACCAATGTGATCTGCTTGATGTTTTGTTTGAATTTGTAGAAGCAGTTGATCTAAACCGGCATCCTAATTTGTACAGCTTCAATGCTTGGTTGACGTCAGTCACTGGAATAGCCACAAGGTTGTCAATGTCAATCCCTCCCTTAGGATCTGTTTGGATTGAGAGACTGTTATCAGAAGAATGAACTCATGTTAGAAACGATTTAATGTATCCAACAATGGAAGTGTTTAAGAGAGCAGAGGTGCCAAGAAATTCATACAATATGCAAGATGAGAGGACCTATTGACTGAAAATTGTGTGTAAGAAGCATATCATACTCCACAGTAATATAGATGAAGCAATAAGTAAAAGCTGAGAGTAACTTTATTGAATACAAAAAAATTTCAAGAGACCTGGCTTCTCTTCTGGAACTATTGCTTGATACAAAATAAGAATAGGCATACCACACACTTATACTCTCATCTAATTTATCCTCCTATGCTTTCCCAAAAAAGCCGATTAGAGGAAATCTTTAGACAAGTCAATCAGATATGTCCTTTTACCTTCCATTCTCTTGATCAGTCACAGTCATGCTGCCACTTACAGATCATTGCTACTCAGGTGTGTGACTGAATCTATCACATTATTTGATATAGAAGTTGTTTGAAATTGGTGTAAACAGGGTTACTCTTTATATTGTTTGTTTAATTTGCATGTTGGAAAACATTGTCCCACCCACATGGATTAAATGTAAAAGTATTGAGCCATATATAAGAACATGGGCTACTCCACTCATTGCCAATTGGTTTTGAGATGGAACCTCATGATTCTCAACATGGTATCAGAGCCATATCCCTAGCGGGCATTCGATCCACACCTATCCAGATGGTTAGCCAGCCGCACGAGATCCAGATGGTGCAATGACGCCTGAGATCCGAACAAAAATAAGCGAGCCATTCAAGATTGGTGAGCAAAAATAACCACCATCTTGAGGGGGGATATTGGAGAACATTGTCCCACATGAATTAAATGTAAAAGTATTGAGCCATATATAAGAACATGGACTACTCCACTCATTGCCAATTGGTTTTGAGATGGAACCTCATGATTCTCAACATTGCATTTAAAGGGTATTAGTTACTTATGAAAATTACATTCCAGTTATGCCTCAGTTTCTACACATAGAAGTAAGATATGAAATTAAGCATTGGCCTATATATTTCTTACACATGTATCCCTTTTAAGGTTCAAAATGTAATTATAAAGGTAGATTGTGGAAGCTTATGGAAATAAGGTCATTATCTGAATTTTTCATGCATGTGTGCTACCTGAGATGTTAATAAATACGTATGACTGTGACCTTGTATTTGTGTAAGCGTGGATGTGTGTTTACAATCTCATGTTATTATAAATCTACACATACCATGGTGGCGTAGGATCCATTACTTTTGTTGGCTGAGGAACAAGTAAATCTTTTAGGTTTCCCAGGTAAATCTCAAGCATACTGAATGTGAAGACATATACGTGGTTGCTATCCACTGCCTGTTTAAAAATTGCCTCCATTGAACGAGCTACCACTCCCGGAGACTGTGGAATACCTTCCTACAATATAGATGATATAAAACAACATTAGTTAGAACACCCAAGCACATAATTTGATTGTGTGATATCTAGGCCAATCTGGGTCATATAGTAGACTTTCAGACTGAGGTTACTAAGATCTTCAACTAGTCTAACATGACTTTTTAAATGGGTGCAAGCACCAGCACTGTTATTTTTCCTCACATTTCCATGCCCTCTTATTTTTTACCTTGGAGAAGAGAATAAAGTTAATGAGTTCATATTTTCATTGTTATTCCATGTGTTAAAACAATTGACGGAGAGCATATTACAGTAAGAGAGGATTAGTTTCTTGCCAGCACCCCTCTTTCTTGTTTATTCATCCATCTTAATAATATGTCATAAGCGACTAATGCTGAATTGGCATAAGTAGGAGATACACACCATGGTGAAGCTTTTTCCAGTGCCAGTCTGTCCGTACGCAAATATACATGCGTTGTAACCATCCAAGGCTGATTTAATAACTGGCTCTACTTCTGCAAAGACTTCATCTGAAATTTCACATCAAATTCAGTAACAAGAGATAAGTACTATAGTTTGAGATGATCATAGGAAAAGTTGATGGTCCGTTGAGAGTATCATATAGAAAAACAATGAAGTACCTTGTGATGAACCTGGATGGAAAACCTTGTCAAAGCTGTAAGTTTTACTTTTGTTCTCTGCTAGTTTTAAAACAACATTACTTGAATCCAAAGCTGCAACTGCTTTTAACTGGCCAAAGTTCTCTGGAACTGCAATGGGTCTAATTCGGCAAAAGACACGAATGTTCCCTGCGATGCCAAATGTGATAAGTTTTTTTTTTTTCTTGATTGAAGTAGAATCAATGAACATTTGCTATGGCTTTGGTTTTCCTTAACAGCACTTTTCATTGAAATATTATGTTAAATGATTTTTTGAGATAAAGATGACTAACCTCTCAAATCTAGAAACTCATTTAGTACCTGCCTTCTCTGTGTGTTCAGTTGATTTATGTAGGCCGTTAAAGCTACAATTTCATCTGTTATAAGAATAAACAAGGTGATTCCAGACTGAAGATCACATTGCTAAACTATGAAGAGAAGTTTTTCAAATGCACAGGTGCTAGAAATCAACATCTGAGGGCTTACCTTCAATTTTCAAAACGGAATTATGCAGTTCATCATTTTTCTTCTTCATTGAATTCTCCATTACACCATTTATCGGTTTTGAAATGATAGATGCACCATCAGGTGGTGCACTTTTCATTATATCACAAACAGATTTGACCCAGTTGGAAGTCACATGTGATTTCCATCCTAGTAAAGAATGAATTGTTTCAGAAAGTTTGTGAACAGGTTTTCTAGACTCCATGGTCTTGTCTTCTGAACTCAGCATACTATTGAAGGGTTATTTGCTCCTTTGTCTACGTGGAACTATAATCTGCAACTGACTGTTTACAAAAACAAATGAAGAAGTCTATTTCTTTTCCTTTATATGTAGAAATAATAATAATGAAAAAAAAAAGAGAGTTACATTTCCATGAGATGCTTTAAGTATTGATTTTAAAACGATTAAGAAGAAAGGATTCAACTGATTAATAATTCAAAGTACAATTCATCAATGCAATCATGCCTTTATATTTCTTGTAGTGTTTTACCACGAGTTATCAGTCTTCATCTCAACATTTATAGAAAAAAAAAGGCTTTCAAAAAGTATTAATAAAGAAAAGGGGACACTTTACACCACCAAAATCTAGATAGAAAATATTGACTATTATGTAGGCAGAGATTGAGCACAAAGTTTCAATAACATTTCTCCCTACACGGCATCCAGTCATTGAAAGGAAACAACTTTCCTCAAGTACATTTCTCCCTTAAGACTGCAAATGGATGAAAAATAAAATGAAAGGCCTTCTATATTTTAGTCATGATTTTGTTTTATTTTTCTTTGCATCTGTCTTGTATAATTATCTTTAATTAAGACAAGAATGACAAGCAAGCATTTAATCAGTAAGGAAAACCCAATATTAAAAGCTTGAAAACCACAAGGAAATAATAATAAAGAGCAAAAGAAACACCAATCAAAAGACTTAACTTTATGGGCGAAAGATTAATTAAGGAAACAAAAATTTATGGAAGTGGAGAGTGAAGAAATGCGAGGAGTGAAATCCTTAACAGAAAAAAAAAAAAAAGAAAGATGATGAAAAACAACGTGATAAATTTATGGAGAATTTGGTTAAGTTTGAAGGAATAAGAAAGTTGGGAAGAGGAATTATAAAAATACCATGATTTCAATGAAGGAATATCAGCAGTTCAGGATGCCATTGTCTTGGTCGAAGTGTTCTTGCCACAACAAAACCATATCCTTGGACTAAGACAAAGGTCAAAAGAATTACACCAAGGAACTATATACTTCAGTCAAACCCTTTGAATGAGCCTATGCCCTTTCTCAGAAGAAATGTAGTATAATAATATAAACATAACCACATATGAAGCAAATAATATGAGAGAGAGACAAGAGACAGTGCGAATTTTGGTTTATTGCTCACAAATGACTTAATGGTTGAGCAACTATTTCTGTTCTATTGAAATTAGCAGAAGTAGAATTAATAATAATAGTAATAATGGTAGCACAAGCTTTTGTTTTTATTAAGATATCACTAAAACCCATGTGAAAGCATCAGGAGAAACCCACATTTGTTTCATATGTTATGCAGACAATGATTGTTGGAGTGTTGCTTATTGACAAAATACATCTGATCAAATGAGGGAGAGAGAGAGAGTTAAGCTGGGCTAGGCTTGACTGAGGACCCATAAAAATAATGACTATACAATTACCAAGATGATGCCTTCATTTCCATCCACAAAAGCAATACATCACATTAAAAAATAAGGGGAAAATTCGTGTAAAAGTTTTTTAAAAATTTAGAGCTAAGTCTTCAAAATACTTTATAAGTCCTTTTATTATTATTTTAATAGATTTGTTAATTGTTCTAAAAATACCACCTGTTGATATTAAATTACGACATAAGTCTTTAAAAAGTTAATGTAAATAAGTTCATAATCTCAAAAAATTATAATAATAGCCCAAACTTAAGATTTTTGTTAGTCCATAAATACTAAATTGAATGCTCTGTTTGTTGCTTCTAAAAATACTAGCATTAATATTTTATTAGTCCAAATTATAATTTTAATTTAAAATAACTTAAAATAAATAAATAAATAATTTTCAAAACTAATTAATTATAATTTTTTTTTTTATCTTTCCTATTTATTTTTTCATTCTTCTTCTTCTTCTTCTCGTTTACCCCCAGCCCAATCTGCCTAGTCTCGATCTACTCTACCAAAACTCACCAATTTCCCTTAATAAGAGGGGCCGCTCTAGAAAAAAAAAATATGTGAACTTTAAACTAGAAAAGCCGAGGTCAAATAATTGGCCAACCAAAACCCTCCTCCCACCACTACCCATATTTCTTTTTCTCTACCGGATACTCTATCCATACCTCTCGTTTTCCTAGAAACATAAAGAAGAAAAAAATAAAAAAGCTTCATTTCTCTCCAAGATCACGATCACGGTCACGATTCCGATTCCGATCACAATTACATCTCTTTTTTTTTTTTTTGCTTAATTAGTTTTCTGGGATAGTGAAATGAACTGAGGAAGAAGGTGAAGAAGAAGGAATGGTACTGTTCAGCAGTAAGCTTCCACCACCGAAAAGAGTGGGTAGCAAATCGTAAAAGTTTATAATTTTTTATATATAATGTTTTTTAATCTTCAAGAAAATGAAATAAAAAAGTTATTAAATTTTTTAATATTTTTTTTTTATGATGTGGACCAATAAAATTTTGATACGTGACAATATTAAGAACTACAAACAGAGCTCTTAAATTGAGCACCCGTGAATTAACGAGAATTTTGAGCTTGAAGACTTTTATTATAATTTTTCAATTAAGATTAGGAACTTATCTGCATCAAAGTAAACTTTTTGAGAACTTATACTATAATTTAATATCATCAACAAGTGATATTTTTAGAGCAAAAGAATCAATACTTATAAGAGTCTCGAGTTTGTAGACTATTACTGTTATTTTTTGAGATTGAAGACTTATTTTTCATTAAAGTGAGTTTTTTAAGAATTTTCGCCGCAATTTCTCTAAAAATAAAATGGATACCGAAAGTAATATTACCTTTTCAGTAATTTTTCTCTAAAAAAAAATTTAATTTTGTATTTCATAAGAGAAATTCTAAAAGTAATATTCTTACTATAAAATGATTTCTTGTACTCTTTTTTTTATTTGGCAAAGTGATTTCTTGTACTTGAATAATAATAATAATAATATAATAAGTTATAATACAAAAGATTTGAGTATGAGAGGTAAAAGAATGCATTACATTAGATATGGAAGTGGAATAAATTATAGTTAATATATTTTATGGTTATGATATTACCAACCAAGATATGACTACATTCTATATAGAAATAATAAACATTCATGTGTTGGATGGGGTCCCACGATAGTATACGATATTTTATGTTTTGAAACCTACGCCAACATAGACCAACTCATGGGTCCTCCCGATAATTCAATTCCAACTTACGATGATGACCCAGAAAAAAAAATATTATTGAACAACTTGCTTTCTCTTATTGAAACACATACTAATCAAATATGGTACATTAAATGTTAAAGAGCACTCTATTGTCAAGCACCCTCCTATGTGTCAATATCGCTATTAGTCTAATTTAGTATTGGGTCTCATATAATTTAATATAATAATTTTTTAGGGAGTATCGCTAGTCAATCGTAAGGCGAAACGTCTTAAGGGTGTTAGGCACAGTACCCAATAGCAATGCTCATACGAAAATGCTATTGAAAATTGTGTTCAATGATTATTGAGATGACAATTTGATAGAATTTTTCCTTTTTATTTTTGAAAAACACTGAAATTAATTTAGATTTATATCTCAAATTACCAAGTGATATAAATAAGATTTGCTATTATGGACACATTCCCTATGTGTTTTATGAATAATGAAGAGCAAAAATCAATTGACTAAGCACGAAAAAGTTTCTTCTCCATTATAAATGACAGTTTGTACTTGTATAGTAGAATCAATGGAAAGAGAGTTTCAACTGAATCTGGACATGACTTTATATGTATATAGTAAACAAATTCTCTATAAAGAGCTAGTATACATGTAATGTCTCTATAACTGGCACAAAAAAATGATTACTTCTTTTCCCCATGACCCTCTTTTCTAATGATTGTCATAAAAGTGAAGAAAGTTAAAAGCAATGAGATGTTGGAAGAACTTCCATTAAATGTTGGTATAATATTTGTTTTCCAGCAAAAAAAAAATGTTGGTAAAATATTTTCTTTTTTTTTATATATAAAAAAATATTACATTTTCACAAGGAGAGAGATGCCAACTTGAAAGATGACCAACTTTCTATTCTTTTTAACTTTTTAAGGAAGAAAGTCCTATCATAATCCAAACTATAACTCTTGATCTATAATCTACCCAAATACCAAGTTTTGGTTGTCTATTAGAAAAACAACAAGAAAAAGTAAGAGTAGGTGTGAATGAAAAGAAAAATAACAAGTAAAATATTAGGTGCAACATGGCCCCTACTAGTACTTACTAATAGGGCCCACCAGTACCACATTACAAGGCCCAATTGTACGTATTAGGCAATAGGCCTTACAGGAATCATCTTAAAGCTTCAGTCATTGCGATTGGATTGACCATTGGCCTAACAACAATAGTCTCCTATTCCCCTCTACTTATACAATCATCAAAGTCCTTTATGCATATGTAATACTAGTAATCACCACTTCCATAGTTGGTTTGGTGAATCATGTTGCTTTCTCATCAAACTTTAATTTAATCTTCCTCCAAATCATATGCTTTAATAAACTATTTAACAACAAATTAGTTGCTTAATGGTAGAGAGCAATGCGAAAGAAAAGAAGAATAGTGAATGAAAAGAATTATGAAAGCAAAACTCTATACAGTATTATATGATAATTGATAGAGATTGTAACTTGATAGAAAAAAAAGGTTAATTAGGAGTTTTACCCCTCCAATTTCGACACGTACCAAATCATGTCATTTGAACTTTTAAGGTCGTTAAAAATGTTATCTGAACTATTGAGATTGTTGGATTTAAGGACTTTTATCTAATTTTAGTAAAAAAAATCTAACATGGATGAAAATTCAGGGAGCATGATTTAGTATATGTTAAAGTTTGAGAGACATGATTTGGTAGACATCAAAGTTTATGGAGCATGATTTAGTACATAAACAATCACTGAAATAGTAAAATTGAATGAAATTAAACAAAAGTCTTTAAATCTAACAATCTCAATAGTTCAGGGGAACGTTTAACAGTCAGAAAAGTTCAAGAGATATGATTTGGTACATGTTAAAGTTTAGGGGGTAAAAATCCTTATTAGCCTATAAAAAAAATTTATCTAGTAAAGTTTATCATCTATCCTGAAAAATGATAGTAAGATAGTAAGATCTCTTAGGTATATTGAGAAACAAATTTGAAATATCAAAATATTTGTACATTAGACCATCTCTAGGCGGCAAATTGGTTGTTGGAATTGTAGAGAATGATAGTAAAATAGTACAAATGATGACAATATATGTGGCAAATTGGCTGTTGGGCTAATTTTTTTGGACCTCCCAAGGCCCAATTTTGCTATGGGTGATCCTGGTGTGGATGGAAAAAAAGAAATTACACTCTACGCCATTTTTATATTGTCCTCTTTTATTTTTATCCTTTTTTTTAAAGTCTATTATTTTTACCTCTTTTTTTAAACATTGTACCAATTTTGCTCTTGTCACTTCAAGATACTCTCCATATGACTCTCTTATGTTAGGGTATTTTGAGTACAATACATATAAAAAGATGTATGTTTCAAATAAATATAAAATTAGAGGTAAATTTAATTAATTGATTAATAAAAGAGGCATTTTTCAACTTACCCCCATGGAAAAATCCCAAATATTGAGCCCTCTATTGCTCAAACTTTAAAAATAACTTATTCGTGGGTCCATCAATCTCAAAGACCTCACAATTTTCCTAAGGCTATTCCTTTACTTTGGCCCTATGATGAACCAGAGAAGCAAAAGTTGTTCTTCAAATTGTATGAGCCGGACTTTATTGATAAATTTAAAGTCCAACAATCTATTATCTCAAACCCCTCCAGATCTTTCAAAAATGATAATACATTTACTAGGCACTAGTAAATGCAAGGCTCATACTTGGTACAATCTAGTTCCTTCACCATTTAAGTGTTCGTTTATTGACCTACTTGTTGAGAAGATATTTCTATTCCTAGAGAAAAGGCTTGATAACTCTATGAAAGCAGATTTATTTAATTTTTTTTGTGCATTAATTTAGTTCTGTTCTCAAGCATTTTTAGCTTATTAAAATAATTTTTACTTAGTTTTATTTAGTTTTGTAATAATATTAATTTTAGTATTTTTAGATTAATTTTGTAATATTTTATCAATTTAATTTAGTTTCTCATTTTATAAGTGTTAATCTCAATTTTATGTATTTTTAGGGATTTCAATTTAAATATTGAAATTAAAGAATATTAAAATAGAGAGCAATTTAATTATGTGGCTTATTGGGTTTTCATCTCACCAAAGCCAAAAGGGGTAAGTTGAAAAATACCACTTTTATTAATCAATTGATCAAATTTACCTCTAATTTTATATTTAATTGAAACATACCTCTTTTTATATGTATTGTACCCAAAATACCCTTACATAAGAGAGTCACATGGAGAGTATCTTGAAGTTACATGAGTAAAATTGGTACAATATTAAAAAAAAAAGAAGTAAAAATGATAGACTTTAAAAAAGAGGGTAAAAATAAAAGAGAACAATATAAAAAGGGTATAGAGTCTAATTTCCTCAAGCGCGAAAATTGTTATGCAAAATTTTCTAACCTAACTTAATTGGTCTTGTATTTCTCTTTGGGCTTCATTAATTTAAAGAAAAGGAAAAGAAAGAAATTTGGGCTAGCCCATCACATGGGGCTTTGTTTTGAGTAAACAATTGACATGAAATTATATATATATATATATATACACTAGCAAAAAGCTAGGTGCGAGGCACGTATACTAAATTTTATGCTAGTTTTTTTCTATGTTATTTGAAAGTGATACAATTAAAAATTAAAGAAAAATATTATTAGTTATTAGGTGAGATTATTATTATGTGTATAAAAAGAAATCACAAATTAATTAATCTGATAATATCTTAAGATTAATCAATTAGGGTTCTAGATATATGAACAATAAATAATCACGTAAAAATAAAAATAATTATTTAAATAAAGAATTCAATATACACAGTTATATATATGAATCCCATTAATCAAAAATAATTATTCAATATATGAACAATAATTTGTCACACTATATGTTTCCCAATAAAGAAATCCACCTCCTCATAGTCAAAAATAAATAATACATGTAATACAGATCTTTGTAATAGAGTACCTAAAAGAAACAAAACTTCAGTTACCATAATTAGAAAAGGTTTAAGTGAACTAAATAATGACTAAGAAGATCTAAATTACAAAATGAAAAATAACATATCTATATGAGTATGATTTTTTTGCTATATGACCATGATTGATCTAAGAGAAAATAGATAAACCTATAATTTATAAATATACTTAATATTAATTTTGACAAAGAAACAATTCAATTATAAACAATTCTAAATATCAGCTTGACAATTTCAACACACTAATTACTCATTAAATAACCATAATGTATACATCATGATAATTTTATTTTATTTGATATCAAATGATAGAGATTATTGAGGTTTTCAGCCGTGGAAAACACACTATGATCAAAAAGTAATGCTCATTAATTATATATTTCAAAAAAACCCAAATTTCCATGAATGTCCCCAATATATAAGATATAAACAATAAAGTTGTAAATAAAAAAAAAGTAGCAAAATTTCAATTAATATAAAAAATAGAACAAATTAAAGATTTATACTGGAATTTGAACTCTTAGGGTTAGAAATACGATAATTAAATAAAATCGAATCCAAATTTCCATGAATGTCCCTAATAAGATATAAACAATAAAGTTGTAAATTAAAAAAAAAAAAAAAGTAACAAAATTTCAGTTAATATAAGTGTTGACCGAGATTTTCGGCAACTATTAAAATATGATTATAGTAGTGAGCTGTAAGAAAGCGAGATGAGGATTTTTACGTGGTTGGGGCGTTAATGAGCCTTAGTCCACGAGTCTTTGTTATTAATGGATGTATTTAATACAGATTCCACACTTGAGAGAATGTTCTTCTCATAAATACAGAGAATGTTCTTGGTGAGTATTTTCTCTTCTTGCTTTTATGCAACCCAAGATTCTCGACCCCATTAAATGAGCTTTGAGGGGGTATTCATAGTGTTTTGGTGGGGTGATCCCTAGGATCGTTCTTACACATGTATCTGTAAGTATCCATAAAGTTGGGTGTTTTCAATGAATATACCATGGGTGATGCATGGTCAAATCCCTAGGTGCTGTAGGGTTTTTATGAGGAATGTCCTTTTTGCCTTGTGATTGACGTGACTCTTCGCAGAGTAGCCGTCGCTAGACTTAAATGATCATTACTGTAGCGCTGCTGCTTGGGGGTTGTGCCGTCAGACTTTATTGCGTGTTACAGTCCCAACACGCTTCCTCCCATGCGGCATTAAATGCGACTTGATTACTCGAGAGAGGCCTGACACATCCCGGAGAGGCTTCATGCTACGCGAGCTTCCGGGAGTACCTTGTACTCCGGATGCCTCCTCCGGGACCCATGCCCAGGGTGCTTCCTTGTGGCGTACAAAGACTTAAATATTTACAAGTTATCTAATCCACATGGCCCTTTTCGACTGGTCCACGTATTTTGGGCGAATTCAGGGGCAACATTTACCCCCCAAGTCTTGTTTACTTGGAAAAATAAACCAAGGCTTGCTCAAGTGCCTCCGGTTGACTCCTCGTTTCCCTGGTCAAGCCCAGAGCGCGTGAAGGCACATTTAATGATGACATTTAATGCAGCGATTCGCTTTTTGCAGGGATGTCTCCGGCCGCCTCCTCGGTTTCTTGATACGAGCTTGGGGCGCGTGAGGGTGCGTCTAATAATGGCATTAAATGCTGCGATTCGCTTTTTGCAGAGGTCGATTCGTCTCGCGCCCGTTGATTGATGCAGTGCAATAATGGTGTCAGACGGATACTCAAACGTTTCCACCGCCTTTATGGCAGCTTGATCTAATCCATTGATTTTCGGGAATTCGAATCGTGCATCTCCCCCACCGTACGATTGGTAGGTGGTGACGCCTGTTCCTCATGCACTTTTGCCTATAAAAGCCACCATCTTTCCTTCATTTTGGTTACTTTCCATTCCTTGCCATTTTTGTTCGAATTTCCCAGAAAGAAAATTCTTCAAAACAGCACGAACTGTCTTAGCACTTAGACATTTCTTCCACTTTTCCAGTGTTTGCTTTCACCAGTTCTTCTCAGCTTTTACTCGACCACATTCAGGACCCCCAGTTCAACGACTTACTGTAAGTTTCTTGCATCCTTAGATAATAACATGCTTTTACTTGCTTCGTTCGTTTTTCTGGGTTCGTACTTTGAGATTTCTGGGTGTGCGAGTGTTTAAGTTCTTCAAGTGTTCTGTTTTATGTCTACTGCTTTAGTTGTAGGATCGCCATTATCATGTCTCTGTTATAATGCGTATTTTTGTTGAAGATAGCCATGTGTTCTTCGTTCAACAGTCGCTTAGGGCATAGGA
The DNA here is from genome assembly GCF_029168945.1 of Cannabis sativa. Classification (NCBI taxonomy): domain Eukaryota; kingdom Viridiplantae; phylum Streptophyta; class Magnoliopsida; order Rosales; family Cannabaceae; genus Cannabis; species Cannabis sativa. The sequence continues at coordinate 26,505,219 of NC_083609.1, read as the reverse complement.
TGGTTTTTTTTTTCTTTCTTTTTTCTTTTTATTCTGTAAAACCACTTTCTGCGATTTCACTGCACCCGACACTTGTTCAGGGGATCTTTCTAGGGTTTCCCATGTGACACGTGTCCGGAGGGGGCCTCTTTCCAGCGGTTAGGGGACCCCCACTCCCTTTTTCTTGACTTAGGGTTTGGTATGGGACCTAACTGCTGGAATTTTCTTTTTCCCTTTTCGTTTTTCACAGAACACAAAATGTCTGCTTCTGGTTCGAAATCTTCGAAGAAGAGTGGGAAAAGCATGGCCACGTCGGAGGAGGTTTCCCTGGGGCCTGTTGCCCAGGAGGGGTACGAATCCCGAGCGACCGGGTGGGAAGCGGCTGAGCTTCGATCCACCCTAACTTGTCCTCACCAGCTGGAGAATATTATAGAAGTTGCTGGGATCAAACCCTCCACTTCAGGGACCTATCACCGACCTCCTCGTGACTCGGAGACGCCCAATCACAACTATGACGGCTTCGGGGCTTGGAGTCAGACTCATTTGATGGCCGGTGCCATGCTCCCGCTTCAAGATTATTTTGTTAATTTCCTTGTATTTGTCGGCCTTGCGCCATACCAACTCATTCCTCAAGCTTACCGCCTGCTTTCAGGCTTATTTATTTTTTATACCGCCCGCGAATGGGGATCTCCCAGCCCGGCGGAAATTTTATATTTTTATGAACTTGTATCCGTCCCCAAGAAAGGGGACAAACTTAAGGACGGTTTTTATGGGTTCCGGATCCATCCTGCTAACGAGGGGGTGGTTCCGTATAATAGGCAGACTCACGTTAAGGAGTATCGCCATCGCTTTTTCTTCTCCTCCGGGTTCAGGGCTGTGGACCACCCGGAGCTCCTCACGGAGTGGGTGCGGATCCCACCTTACCAACGGACGCTCCCTACTCAGGCTTTCCTCCGAAGGGCCCAAGCCTTTGCTTCTTACGACCGCGCCGATCTCGATGTTGGGGGCTTAGTCACCACGGAGAATTGTAGGAAGGCCAAACTTATCCTTCCTCATCAATCCGTGGAGGACTCCAACCTCTCGCGGGTCATTTGTCCCAATGTGAGGGCGCCGGTTGCGGAGAAGGCCTTCCGGGATGAGCTCATTGCTACGGCAGAGAAAAAATATCAAGATTATCTCTACCGGAAGGCCCAGGAGAAAGCATACTCTCAGGCCCAGACTGCCTCTGGGAGAGGACTTCGCGTGGGGAGTCCGGTGGTGCGACGGAGCCAAGCCATTGCCGGGAAGTCCGAGGCTAAATTTTTAAACAAGATTCTTCAAGAAGAGATTGGGGATCGTCCTGCCCGGAGGCCCCTTCATATTGAAGATTCTTCAGAGAAGCAAACTTCCCGGCCACAGCCTTCGGTCCCCGAACCAAACTCGGGGGCTCCTGGTGCTAGCACCTCCGGTGCCGGCGGTAAGTCTCCCTTGATAATTCGTTATGTTCCTTCCGTTGATGAATACACCAGTCGTAGGCCCGTAGGGTTCGACGAGCGTCTTCGTAGATTTAGGATGCCATCGACCCGGTGGGGGGATCGTTTGAAGGAATTTTATTTTTTGAACTTAGGAGATTACCTAGGTCGGTCCCGTATAGGCTCCGGCCCTCCGGAACCTATTCCCTTAGGTCCTTCAGCTTACATAACGTCCAGCTGGTTCCGGCCCTCGGACAGTTATCTCGGAGATGACGCTGCCAGCATTAAAGTTCAGGACTTTGCTAGGGCCGAATTAGGAAGTTCGGGTAGGAGTAGCTTATTTGTTGTATCTTGTATAAGTGGTTCCTCACAGACTTCTAACACTTGCTTATTTTGTGAATCAGGTATCTCCATGGATGCCATTCTGGACCAGCTTGCTGGACTTCATACTCCCGTGGCTCCTCCGGCCTTTACCTCTTCTCCCCCGGCCCCTTCCTTGAAGGTTTCTTCCAGCGCTCCCCCCGACACTATTGACTTAGTGGATGACGAGGAGGTGCTTCCGGGAGAAGGCCAAGGGAAGGGATGGGACTTCTCGGAGGAAGCCGCTGAGGGTGTGGGAGAGCCCCGAGCCCTTCCGGAGGAAGCTGAGGAGGGCGAGGAGGAGCCTGAGGTGGCTCTGATTCGCAAGCGCAAGGGCAAGATGATTGCCCAGGATGAGCCCAAGAAGCCTCGGAGGGCCGACACTCCTGCTCATGGTCTGGACGGCGGGGTCTCCCCCATGGAGGAAAATCCTGCTCCTCCCAACATCGTGCTTACCCCAATTCCGGGGGACGAGGTGAGGCAGGAGCTTCGAATAGCCAAGCATAACTATGCTATGGATGAGTACTCCCGGGGGTACGCCGAAGTGGAAGCCCTTAGGAGGATTGTGCGGGCGGAGGTCGAGGCGAGCATCAACCACCCGGATTACCAGGATCCGTGGGACCTTAATCTGGACCCCTTATCGGACTGGTTCCGTCGTTTCCTAGGGCCCACATTGGCTCCTTTTGCCGCGGAGATGACCGGCGAGTTCGCTTCTCAGCTCACCCGATGCGCGCCTAAGCGGTTCGCTACTTGCGCTTCCCTGAACTCCATCTTCCAGGTCCAGGACCTCAGTCATTCTCTCACGGTGGTAAGTACTTCGCAATTTTTGCTTTTCCTTTTATTGTTTATATTTTATTTTTTCCTTTGAGAAACTTCTCCTTCTTATCCTTGCATTATGGTTCAGCTTGCTGCTGAGGCTGGTCGCCTCTCCAAGAACATCATAAATCATGGCTTCGTTCTGTCCGATTTTGGGGACATGAACGATGTCCGGAAGGTCCTTCAAGACCTCACAGCGGAGAGGCAGATCTATCGGGAGGCTGCCGAGCGCCAGGAGGCGGCTGCCAAGGCCAAGGAAGAGGAGGCCAAACGGAGGGAGGCCCAGGCGGAGGCCATGATCCGGGACGAGGCCCAGCGGAGGGACAGGATGGAGGCCCAACACCAGGAGGAACTAAGGGCTCAAACCGATGCTGCTGACAAGGCCAGGCGGGATCTCCGGGAGGCCAGGGAGGCTTTGGATGAAATGGTCGCCAAGGTGAGATCTTTAGAGGAAACTCACCAGGCGGACATTGAGTCCAAGGCCGCTCTAGCTGCGGAGTTGAAGGAGCTTAGGGATTATAAAGAACAATCCATCAGGAAGGCCAAGAGGGCCGAGCTCCTCTCTCCCGTTTCCTGCGCCCGGTGTCCGAAGCGCTTCGACGATGGTGTCTACATGGCTTGGTCCTCCAATGATCAGAATATCAAGCTTACTTTTTATCCCAAACCCGAGGAAATGATTGCCAAATTTTGGGAAAAGAAGAAAAAGCTTGATGCCGCGCTAGAGGCGCGTATTGGACCTCGCCTTCCTCCGCGGGCTGACTGAGCTGCCGTACAACTGACCAAGATTCCACCCGTTTCTTTTATAACTCTTTTTTTTTTTGTTTTGTACATATTTGCTGCTGCCTTAGAACAATATATATATATATATATATAGGTAGCAGCTTTTATTTGAAGGGGAGACAATTATATTTTTAAGGCCTGTCCCCGGGCCATTTATATGTATATGACCTGCCCTTTGGGCTAGGATATTTTTTATGCGATCTTTTTTGTCACACTTATGTTTTTTAACCTGTCCTTTGGATCAGGATTTTTATACTTATGCTTTTTATTTTTGTGCATACTTTCTGACCTGCCCTTTGGGTCAGGATATTTTACTTAGTTTGTTTTTCTGTTCGTCCGTGCGGTATACCCTAGTACCCCCCTGAGTGGCATAGAAACTTTGTTTTTAAGGCACTCAGTTTTATTTAATATAGAGGAGGTATACATTTGGACGGTACAAACCCTTTGAACAAACTCTAAGTTTTATTTCGCTACTGGTAATATTTTCTGAGGTGATCGGCATTCCAGGCTCTTGGGACGGTGGTTCCGTCCATTCTTTTTAGTTTGTAAGTGCCGGAACCGATCTCGTCCTCGATCTCATATGGTCCTTCCCAATTTGGTCCAAGTACCCCCACTCCGGGTTCTTGGGTGGCTGGGAAAACCCTTCTTAGGACCATATCCCCAATAGCGAATTTTCTGTTTTTAACCTTGGAGTTAAAATACTTGGTCACCTTCTTTTGATAAGCAGCCATCCGTATTTGAGACTCATCCCGGAGTTCCTCGACTTGATCCAAAGCTTCTTGGAGCAGTGCCTGATTAGTGGCAGGATCGTAAGTCGTCCTCCTGTGGGATGGGAATAATGTTTCTACCGGGACCATTGCTTCACAACCGTACGCCATTGAGAAGGGCGAGTGGCCGGTTGTGGTTCTGGGGGTCGTCCGGTAGGCCCATAATACCCTTGGCAATTCTTCGGGCCGAGTTATTTTTACGGACGGCAGCTTCTTTTTCAAGGTGACCTTTAGGATTTTATTGACCGCTTCCGCCTGACCGTTTGTTTGAGGCCTGGCTACCGCGGAGAAGCTTTTCACTACTCCGTGTTGGTTGCAGAAGTCGGTAAATTCCTCGCAATCAAATTGCTTTCCATTGTCTGAGACTATTTTGTGAGGCAAGCCGTATCGACACACTATGTTTTTGATAACAAAGTCCAATGCCTTCTTAGCAGTTATTGTCTTCATAGGCTCAGCCTCTGTCCATTTGGTGAAGTAGTCTACTGCTACTATTGCATACTTTACCCCTCCTTTCCCCGTAGGTAGAGACCCGATGAGATCTATTCCCCAGACCGCGAAGGGCCAGGGGCTGGTCATCAGGGTGATCTCGTTCGGAGGAGCTCTCGGTATGTTCGCGTACCTTTGCCACGAGTCACACTTTTGGACATAGTCTATACAATCTTTTTTCATTGTTGGCCAGAAGTACCCTTGCCTCAATATTTTCTTTGAGAGGCTGGGTCCTCCCGTATGATCTCCACAGAACCCTTCATGGACCTCCAGCATGATTTGTCTAGCTTCAGGGTCCGATACACACCTTAAATAAGGCATGCTGAGTCCTCTCCGGTAGAGACTTTGGTCCATCATTACATAACGATGAGCCTGATACTGAATCTTTTGAGACAGTGCCCTCTCTTGTGGCAACTCACCTGTGGTTATGTATTTTATGATGGGGACCATCCAGCTGGGTTCTTGCCCAACCGTTAGTGTGGTCTCTTTTATTTTGATGCTTGGCTCTGCCAAGCGTTCCACTGGTACTACCCCCAGCTCTTCGATTTCGCTGTCCGAGGCTAACTTAGCCAGACAGTCCGCGTGAGCGTTCTTTTCTCGGGGGATTCTTTCTATTTTATAGTCTGTGAACTCGTGGAGCAGTTCTCGGACTATTGTTACGTACGCGGCCATCCTCTCGCCGCGAGTTTGGTTTTCTCCAGATACCTGGTTTACGACCAGTTGAGAGTCACTGTAGACTTCCACCCTTTTGGCTCCTACAGCTTTTGCCAATTTCAGCCCTGCTATCAAAGCTTCGTATTCGGCTTCATTGTTTGAAGCTGTGAAGTTAAATCGGAGTGCTGCCTGGAGCCGCAGTCCAGCTGGTGATATCATAGCCACTCCGGCTCCTGAACCGTTCTCATTAGAAGCTCCATCTACAAACACCCTCCAGGTGGGGATTGGTGGTACCGGCGTATTAGCTGTTGCCTCGGCTTCATTGCATTCGGTAATGAAGTCTGCCAAGGCTTGGCCTTTTATGGAAATCCGGGGTACGTAGTGTAAGTCGAATTGACTTAGCTCCATTGCCCACTTGAGGAGTCTTCTGGATGCTTCAGGCTTCTGGAGAACTTGCCGGAGCGGATGATTGGTCAAGATTTTGATCGGATGGGCTTGGAAGTATGGCCTTAGCTTCCTTGATGCCGTCAGGAGGCAGAATACTAATTTTTCAATGACCGGGTACCTTGTCTCGGCTCCTATCATTCGCTTGCTGAAATAGTACACGGGGTGCTAAATTTTTTCTTCCTCCCGGACCAGGGCAACGCTGACCGCGTGCTTGGAGATGGCCAAGTAAAGGAACAAGTCCTCTCCAAGGACGGGTTTCGATAGGATGGGCGGTTTGGCCATGTGGTCTTTTAACCTCTTGAATGCCTCCTCGCATTCATCCGACCATTCAAACTTTTGGCATTTCTTCAGTACGTTGAAGAAGGGTATGCACTTGTCCGTGGATCGTGAGATAAAGCGGCTCAGTGCGGCTACCTTTCCGGTCAAGCTCTGCACGTCTTTATGCTTCTTGGGGGATGGCATATCCAGGAGAGCTTGGATTTTCTCCAGGTTTGCTTCGATCCCCCTTTGGCTGACTATGAAGCCCAGGAATTTTCCTGACTTGACCCCAAAGGTGCATTTTTTCGGGTTGAGCTTCATACCGTATCTCCGGACGACTTCGAAACATTCTTCCAAGTCGCTTGCATGGCTATTGCATGCTTTGGATTTGACGAGCATGTCGTCTACATATACCTCCATGTTTCGTCCCAAGAGGCTTTTAAACATCCGGTTAACCATTCTTTGATAGGTTGCTCCGGCGTTTTTCAGTCCGAAAGGCATGACTAGGTAGCAGTATACCCCCTTATCGGTCCTGAAGCTAGTGCACTCCTGGTCTGCCGTATGCATTTTTATTTGGTTGTACCCAGCATAGGCATCCATGAAAGACAGCAGTTTAAATCCGGACGTGGCGTCTACCATCTGGTCGATCCTGGGTAGCGGGAAGCAGTCCTTTGGGCAGGCTTTGTTTAGATCTGTGAAATCTATGCAAACTCGCCAAGTCCCGTTCGGCTTGGGCACCAGGACCGGATTGGCCAGCCATTCCGGATAGTACACGTCGCGGATCATGCCACTGGACAAAAGCTTGTCCACCTCTTTCTCTAAGGCCTCGACTTTCACCGAGTCGAGCAGGCGTCTCTTTTGCTGTACAGGGGGCATGTCCGGGTTGACATTGAGTACATGGGTGATGACATGAGGGCTTATGCCGGTCATGTCTTCTTGGCGCCATGCAAAGATGTCGATGGCGCCCTTCAGTGTTTTTATTATTTTGTCTTTTTCCTCCGGATCCAGGCTCTTCCCTATCCGGAGTACTTTGGTGGAGTCGTCGTCACACACTGGTATTTCTTCGACGTCCTCCATTGGTTCCACGACCCTTTCGGATCCTATGCGAGGATCCAACTCATCCTCTTCAGCCTTCTCTATCTCAGGAGACTCCCGGACCATAAGTACAGGTAGGCGGGTGGCAACATTGTAACACTGCCTGGCTTCTCCTTGATTTCCCCTCACAGTTCCGACTCCGGCCTCCTGGGTAGGGAATTTTAGGCATAAGTGTCGGACTGAAGTAATTGCACCAAAGTCCACTAGGGCCGGCCGGCCAAGGATCGCGTTGTAGGCTGTTGGACAGTCTACCACCACGAAGGTGCAATATTTAAATGTGCTCTGGGGGGTATCCGGACACAGGGTAGCAGGAGCCTTACTTTTCCCATTGGGATTAGCGTCGTCCCGTTAAACCCCGTGAGCTGCGACCCACTAGGCGAGAGGTCCCGGTCGGTCAGTCCTATCGCAGTGAAGGCTTCTTTGAAGAGCAGGTTCACGGAACTCCCATTGTCAATCAAGACCCTAGCCACCACTTTATTTGCGATGGGGGTCTCTATGACCAGCGGGTCGTGGTGAGGAAAACGCACCGTCTTGGCGTCTTCTTCCGTGAACGTTATGGGTTGGTCCATTAACCGAGGCCTTTGAGCTGGGAGTTGAGTAACCTCCCACACCTCATTGTGTTTCGCGGCCTCGGCATATCGTTTTCGCTCCTTGCGAGTGTTTCCTCCGATATGGGGACCTCCGGAGATCATGGCTACTCGCCCATTAGGCCGGGGCGGTAGCCCGGGAATATGCTGGGTGTCACATGCGGGAGCAGCTGGAGGCAATACTCCTGCTGTACCCCCTGGTGTTCCCGGAGGCATACCCCCGGCCACCTACCCTGGATTAAGGTGGGGCAACCTATTTTTGATCCACTCATAGAGGTGGCCCAAGCGGATTAGATTTTCAATCTCATCTTTGAGATTCTTACATTCATTGGTGCTATGACCAATGTCGTTGTGGTACTCGCATCTTTTACTCGGATCTCTCCGGGAGCTGTCTTTGTACAATGGATGTGGTCTCCGGTAGTGCGTATTTTGCCTAGTGGCAAAGTACACACGTTCCTGGGAGTCCGTGAGCTCTGTGTACTGAGTATATTGGGGTGTGTACCCCTTCTTCTGGTGCTTCTCTCCCGTTCGGGTGCTGCTCTTGGAGGACCTTTTGCTCCTTGACCCCTGGGTAGGGCCTGTTAAGCTAGCAGTCGGGGCAGCCTGTGAAGGAGCTCGTCCATTCACCCCGGACGGGTTGCCGTAATGGGAGGATGCTGGTGCCAAAGCTTGGCCCTGGCTGTACCCGGGAGTAGCAGAGAACTGTATGCCACTCACTTGTGGAGTCACGGTCGGGGCAGTACCCGAGGGCGACACTCCTGGCATGTATCCTGCTATCCCGGTGGGATAATAGCCTCCATAAGCCACGATCTGGGCTTCTTCGAGGTTAATATACTTCTGGACCCTTTTCTGGAAGTCCTGGAGGCTAGCAGCACCTTCTTGCTGCAATTCATTCCAGAAGGGAGTCCCAGTGCGGATTCCTGCTTGGAGAAGTGCAAGCTGTTGTCCGTCATCAACCTTCTTGGTCTTTGAGGCTTCCTCTCGGAACCTCTTGATGTAATTCTTCAAGGTGTCGGTGGGCAGTTGCTTGATGTTGGTCAAGGCACTAACCTCCAAGTTAACCTTTCTGGCGGCGACAAACTGTCTCCGGAAGTTGGTTTGGAGTTTGTTCCAACAACCCACGGATCCTGGTTCCAGCTTTTTGAACCATTCCTCCGCTGATCCGCTCAGAGTGAGGGGGAAGCACAAGCATTTGGCGTCATTGCTGACCCGCATGACTGTCATGACACGGTTGAACCGTGACAGGTGGTCACTGGGATCGGAGTTCCCAGTATATGCCGCCATTTCGGGCATCTTGAAGTTTTTAGGGAGCTCCGCCTCCAGGATATGCTTGGCACACGGCTCCCGATCCTCGCTGTCCGAGTCGGAGTCGTCTCCCTTCTGCCTCCGGGAGACTCGAGCAATGTCTTTTCGAAGTATGGCAAGTTCCGCCATAATCCCTTCGTTTAACGTACCCGAGGAAACCACGGGCCTGTATCTTTTTTGGTCAAGGTGATCCCGGAGGTCACCTTGATTCCCATTGATTTGATTTCTCAGATCAATGGGAGGACATCTCTGTCCTCTTCTTCCTCTACCCCCTGGTTCCTGGTGCACAGAAATGCTTTTCCGGTCCCCTCGATCCTGAGGGCCAAGACTCCCTCTTTGGGGCTTGCCCCTCTGCGGACCTTTCCCTTTAGGGAAATCTGAGCGGACCCTTCGCGGATCCTGCACCTTTTTCTTTCGCCCAGGGGTAGAAGTAGGGTTTTTTGTTTGATTTTCCTCAGCAGGGTGCCTTATAGGGCTAGGTTCCCTAGGTTTTTGCTGCTGGGAATTAGGCGAAGACGTCGCTGGCTCTCCGTCGAGCCCAGCGGCCATTGCCTTGGGGTGCACGTGAATGCCAGCTGCCTCCATGGCTTTCTGCATGGCTAGCATCACTTCCTGCATTTTTTGGTTTTGCGCTTTCTGCGCTTCGATCTCGGCTTCATGATCGATAGCTTTTTGTCTGAGGAGCACCAGCTCTGAGTAACTTCCCCCGTCGTAGGCATACTCATCGAGGTTTTCCTCGTAGTTCTCGTCGGGGACTATTTCTTCTTCTTCTTCCTCGGACTCCTCTGCCGCTCTTGAGGCCACATCTTCCTCATTTGGATCTTGAGCATCTTCCAGAGGGTGAGGATGACGTGTACTTCTTGTCTCCACCATTCTTGTGAAGTAAAATGCTTGTTATGCAGCAGCTTTCCTCAGCTCTCAATGAAAGCACCAAAATGTTGACCGAGATTTTCGGCAACTATTAAAATATGATTATAGTAGTGAGCTGTAAGAAAGTGAGATGAGGATTTTTACGTGGTTGGGGCGTTAATGAGCCTTAGTCCACGAGTCTTTGTTATTAATGGATGTATTTAATACAGATTCCACACTTGAGAGAATGTTCTTCTCATAAATACAGAGAATGTTCTTGGTGAGTATTTTCTCTTCTTGCTCTTATGCAACCCAAGATTCTCGACCCCATTAAATGAGCTTTGAGGGGGTATTTATAGTGTTTTGGTGGGGTGATCCCTAGGGTCGTTCTTACACATGTATCTGTAAGTATCCATAAAGTTGGGTGTTTCCAATGAATATACCATGGGTGATGCATGGTCAAATCCCTAGGTGTTGTAGGGTTTTTATGAGGAATGTCCTTTTTGCCTTGTGATTGACGTGAATCTTCGCAGAGTAGCCGTCGCTAGACTTAAATGATCATTACTGTAGCGCTGCTGCTTGGGGGTTGTGTCGTCAGACTTTATTGCGTGTTACAGTCCCAACACGCTTCCTCCCATGCGGCATTAAATGCGACTTGATTACTCGGGAGAGGCCTGACACATCCCGGAGAGGCTTCATGCTACGCGAGCTTCCGGGAGTACCTTGTACTCCGGATGCCT